>NC_091713.1:16252500-17502500 GCF_041296265.1 Equus caballus
TGTGATGCATGTGTGTATTGTGTGAAATGAATACCACAATAAAGTTGGTTAACACCTACATCCCCTCACATAAGTACCTTTTTTTGTGTGTGTAGTGAGAACATTTAAAATCTGTTCTCTCAACAGCTTTCAAGTATGTAATACAGTGTTGTTAATTATAGTCACCATGCTGTACATTAGATCCCCAGACCTTATGCATCTTATGGCTGGAAGTTTGTCCCTTTTGACCAACATCTCCCCATTTCCCCCACTCCACAGCCCCTGGCAACCACCATTCCACTCTCTGTTTCTGAGGACAGCCTTTTTAGATTCCACGGATTAAGTGAGAAGATACAGTATATTTGTCTTTCTCTGTCTGGCTTATTTTACTTAGCATAGTGCTAAGAGGTAGATTTAAAGAGATAATGCTCATGGCCATACCAGGAGGGTCAGAACGGTGATAAATGTAATGAGAATGGTTACTAGGACAAGTTTAGATAATTGGTAGGAATACGAAGAAATGTTTGGGAAGATGTTTTTTTTGAGGAAGATTAGCCCTGAGCTAACTTCTGCCACTCCTCTTTTTGCTGAGGAAGACTGGCCCTGAGCTAACATCCGTGCCCATTTTCCTCTACTTTATATGTGGGACGCCTACCACAGCATGGCTTGCCAAGCGGTGCCATGTCCGCACCCGGGATCTGAACTGACGAATCCGGGGCCGCCGAAGCGGAACGTGAGCACTTAACCGCTGCACCACCGGGCCAGCCCCTGGGAAGATGTTTTTGTGAGTAAAGTAGCATTAGTCTGGTGATGACTCCAGTATGGTGAGATGAAAGACCGTGAGGTGTGAAGGTTGCACCAGCGTTCTGGAATTGGTAATAGGATGATGGCCTTGTCACCCTCCAGAAGAAGATTTTAGGCAAGTTGAAATGCGGCGGGGATTTTCTGGAGAAGATTGGTTTTAATTCAGGACACATTTTATTGTTTGATAGTAAGAGACTGTGCGGAGAAGTGGATTTCCAACAATTAAAAAGGATTGTCCCCACCAGTAGGGAGCTTATCATCTGTTGGCTTAAACCCAACGCACTTTCAGAAAATGAGATAGGGCTGATGGGGGAGTGGGCAGGGGTGGAGGCTCCAGATGGGTAACTGTGAAAACAAGAATGAACCAGGATCCCAGGTTGCATGGGAAAGTCGTGGGTTTTTAATAGGGGCCTGGGACTTTTCTGGTGGGTAAGAGGAGAAACCAGGAATGGTCACACTGAAAAAGCTTTCAGAGATAGTAGATCCCATCACAGCTTAATTTCAGACGGTCCCAGCTTTTGAAATCACGTGTTTGTTAGGAGCTCAGCACATGCCTTTCAGTGGAAACTGTGGTTTTATGAAGGCTGACTAGGTCCTCAAGCCTCAGGCCATTCAATGCATCGTGTCCTTGAGGTGTGTATTATCTTATTAGGTTAACTATATGAAACGTGCTGGTTTTGGAGGTCAAAAAATCATCAGGTATTGGCGATTTAATATGGTTTAACCCAGTACATTTGCTTATCACCAGACTCTTTTATGCTTTTTTTTTTTTTTTTTTGGTGAGGAGGATTGGCCCTGAGCTAACATCTGTTGCCAGTCTTACTCTTGTTTTTTTCTCCTCAAAGCCCCAGTGCATAGTTGTGTATCCTAGTTGCAAGTCCTTCTGGTTCTTCAATGTGGGATGCTGCCACAGCATGGCTTGATGAGTGGTGTGTAGGTCTGCACCCGGGATCCGAACTGGCGAACCCTGGGCTGCCGAAGCAGAGTGCGTGAACTTAACCTCTACGCCACTGGGCCGGCCCCTCACCAGACATTTTTGATGTCTATAATTTGTTTGCTTAACAGTAACAATATTGTGCTACCAAATTGACCTGATGGATGTGTCTTACAAACATTCCTCTGGGACCACCCATTCAGTGTTTCAAATTGGGATGCCCAAGTTTGAAGATTCCCCCCTCCCCTGGGTGTTGCTCCCTAATCTGCTTTGGGAACAGGGTTTCTCCTAAGTCTCAAGGTTCTGATGGGTCTTCTAACAGTCGTGCTCCCTTCCTCTGTCCCCAGAATAAAACTTACGGAGTGCGGGAGGAAGAGAGGCAAGGCGGGGAGCTGTTTTAGGGTGGTTGTCTTCAAACTGTGCATTTTTAACAGCATTTATCAAAATCGAAAGAATAGAATAGAAAACATCAGAATGTGTTGCACATGGCAATGGCAAGTACTGTTCCATGAAACTTTCAGGTCTTTGTGTGCATGTGCGCTGGGTTGCAGTATATGCGGTGTGTTTATCACCAGACTCAAAACTTTGACGAATGCTGTTGTGGGGGATGAATTGGTTTGGGTCAGGCATCTCAGGGATTCACAGTATGCCATTGTAGGGGTCCTGGGACTTCCTTCTCCTTCTCCCTTTCTACTGGGGTCCGGAATGATAGGCCTTCTCTCCTTCTACTGGTGCTCCAAGCTCCCCCAGACTCCGGCTCACGTCCCTCCTTTACCTGCTATGTGATGAAATATCGTGTAGCACAAGGGCAGAATCCTTTGTTTGTTAGTTTTTAAGGGGCTTCCTAGTATTTGCTGGGGTAAAGGTAGTTAAAAATAGAAAACGTAAGGCACAGAGGCACCTTTCTCGTTTTTCATTTCAGTGTTGTGAATAGAACATAGAACTTCCTAAGTTGAGTTTTTGTCCAGAAATCCCTGAGGATTCGTCTGTGATTCAGAGAAAACAAGATGGAACAGTGCCTGACATTTAGTAGGCACTCAGTAAATATTTGTGGACTGGATGAAGGAATGGAGAGAGTCCTGAGTACTCGTCTAGGATCCGTGAACTGCTGCTGGTGAGTGAGGATGGTAGGAACAGAGAGGCGATCATCTTCCCCTTATTTCTGTGCTGTGCTCTCTTGGAAGGAGAGCGATAAGGAGAAAGGAATCCCAAATTGGCAACTGGTTGATTAACAGCAGTCCCTGTGGCCGGCTTTGTATCTGGATGGCCATTCGTTTTTAGGAGAGCTGGGTAAGCCATTCATACAGAGCTGCTGCTGGTTTTGTTTTTTAGGGATATTGGCCCATGATTCACTTTTTCTTTCTCCCTAGTTACCGGGGAAGTTGATTGCTGGGGAGGCTGATTGCTTTCAGGGAGCTGTCGTTTTCCTCCTGGGGGATGTTTGGATGAGCGTGAGGCTGCTTTGGCAGGGCAGCAGCTGCTCAACAGTCTGTTTGGGGATTAGGTGCAAGTTGGTATGTCGTTGAAATCTGCCTCCTGGTTCCCGAAGTTATGTTCCTTTGCCTCAAGGATAAATGTTTTCCTGCCCAATCCAGTCATAGTCGCTTAGTTTTGTCTGGTAATGTTTCTAACTAATAACCTTTCGCTTTAAGGGAGCTTCCTTGAAAGAGCATTTGATAGCTACTCTGAGCGAATTGAAAATGTTGCTTCTGCCTTCCCTTAGTTTTTGCTCAGAATTTAAGCAGAAGTTGGTGGTAGCAGGATGTTTGAGTTAAAAAGTTAGCTGTTTATTATCTAACCACTTTGGTAATGGCGGAGACTGAAGATGCCTTCTGAATGTTTCGATGGCAGTACCTAGCGAGATTTGTCCATGCCTTGTAGTGGAATTGAAGTTCGAACAACCTTTCGAAGTGTTAGTAGTAGAGTTTACTTACCTGGTTGAATCCTAAGCTTGCTAGTGGGTTGGGGTTGCATACATGGGTCCCTGTCTGACCGGTTCTGGTGGTACTAATTACGCCAAGAGATTACAGAAGAGACTCAATTAATTGCCAGCCTCTGACCATTGCCCACTTAGCGCTGTTCTGTTAAGATTGCTCTGATTATCTGAGTGAATACTTATTTAATACTACAGAAATAAGAACCTGCAGTATGTGCTTTTAATTTGGGTGTATGCTGACCTTTATGTATCAGATAATGTGTCTCAATCCTGAGCCAGGATCTTAACAACCCCAATCTCTATTTAGGCTTTGCTTTCAAGCTCAGTATGCTCGAAGGTCTTTTGTTTTATCTGGAAGGTTTTTTGTGATATCTCTGAGCCTGGAAGAGTAAGGTCCAAGGATTCGGAGGTGTATTTGCATGTTAAGTTTGGTGGTATCTTTGTGAGTAGAATTTAAATTCATTTTTAGAGTTGGTGACACAGTCGTCAGTGGACTGGTAAATTTCATCTAACTAGAGAATCACAGACGCAAATGTCCTTTTGTTTCTGATGTCCCAGGTTGCATTTGGTGGCCTGAGCTCAGCGGATTTTCAGCACTTAAGCTGGGCAGTTTCAAACCTTGATGGAGTGGGTGGGCTCCGTTTTCCGAATCACTAGTAGAAATGTGACAGTAAACTTTGAGTGCTTGTATTTTATTGGAGTCTGGAATTATCTCCTCCAAAGAGTGGTATCACTTTTGATTCTTGAACATCTCAACCAACTCTTCTCTTCAGAAAAGGATATTTTTCTCTTCAATTTTTATATATGGATACCATGTAAATATAGCTGTAAATACTATATATAGTTATGTTCTTGTGAAACTGCATTTCAACTACAGATCAACAGAAGAGTAAATGTAGTTAGGCTGCTTTTCTAGTGTATTTTAATTTGAAATCACTTATATTGGTAAAATTAAATTTATTTAGTTTTTTTCTAAGTATTATTTAATATTGGCATACTGTTTCCAGTGAATTCTGAAATAATTCTCATGCCTTAGATGTGACTCTGTTAACATATTACAGGGTTTGTGTGTGGGGGGAAGGGCATGGGGTGATGGAAGGGGGGAAGGTTATTAACTATCTTATGGGAGCAGAAATTTGAGACAGGTGTCTAAGCTTCTGAAAATAGATAAGATGTGCCTCATAGCGTATCTTCACTTCGTAGTGGGCTGGAGCATTATCCTTTGTCAGGAAGGATTTATAATTAGTGATTTTTGTTGTTATGACTGAGAACCAGACCCTTGTCTTGACTTTAGGGAATACCCAGCAAAGTTCTATATTTTCTTTGGCTTGATAAGTGATATTTGCCCATTGAAGTAGTTTTATATTTAAAATAGCATTAAAAATATAAAAATGGATGTGCTTATTATAGAAAATTGACGAAGCATGGAAAAGAAGGAACAAGTGAATAGGTCAACTAGTATTTATTAACCTTACAAATACTTGTTATTACTGCCAGGCACAATTTTCTGGCCTGGGGCTCTGTAGGTCTCTGTACTCAGGAGGCCCACGTTCTGGTAGGGGATGGAGGGGAAAGATGTACCAATAAATCAGTAAGTCTGGTAGTATCAGGTTGCAATAAGTGCAAAGAAGATAAATGGGTGGTGGGAAAAGATGGGGGAGGGGGTGCCCCAAGACCTGACTTGATTGGCATGGTTAAGGAAGTCCCTTCTTGGGGATGAGGTCTGAGTTGACCAGAAAGATGAGGAGGTAGTCATGTGGAGATAAGGAGGAAGAGCATTCCAGATAGAAGGTACAGCGGGTCCAAAGGCAGGGTGATGAGAACGAGCTTGGTTTGTCCAAAGGGGCAGGAAGGGGAAGGAAATAGAGCGTCCGTGGCAAACCCACAGTAAACATACTTTGAGTCTTTTTTGATGTATAGTTTGGCCTGTGTTCATAGAATTTGTATTCTGCATTTATCCCATTTGCTTCGTAATGTAAATGTTCCCCCATTTCACAATGAAGGCCTTTAGTATACGGTTTTAGTTTTGGCATAATTGATTTTGTAATTGTGTCATGATTTACTTACCCATTCCCTGATAGTTTGGCATTTAGATTTTCTCTTTCTTTCTTTTTTTTTTTTTGTTATTATAAATGTTATAATTTGAGCACTTTTGGATCTAAAGCCTTTTTTTTCTTAGGGTTGGTTCTCAGAAGGAGAAATATGAACTGGGGCAAAGATATGAATATTTATTATTTATTGCCAAAATAGTTTGCAAAATGGATTGTTTTTAGTTTGTGTTTCAGTTACCAATGAATGCTTGCTGTATCCTGACCTGCATTATCATCTTTTTCTTTTGAAAACTTTTTTTTTATTGTGGTAAAGTACATACAACATAAAATTTACCATGGTAACCATTTTAAAGTGTACAATTCAGCGGTGTTAAGTACATTCACTGTGTTGTGCGCCTACTACCACTGTTTGGTTCCAGAACTTCTTCATCACCTGGAATGGAAGCCTGTGCCTGTAAGCAGTCACTTCCCCCTCCCTCCTCAGCCTCTCAGCCCCGCAGCCCCCAGCCCCTGGCAACCACTAATCTGCTTTCTGTCTCTATGGATTTGTCTATTCTGGGCATTTCATATAAATGGAATCACGGCCGATGTGGCCTTTTGTGTGTGGCTTCTTTTGTTTAGCTGAGGTTTCAAGGTTCACCCATGTTGTAGCAAGTGTTAGTACTTCATTCCTTTTTATAGCTTCGCCCTTTCTATTCCATTGTTTGGTGTGTCTGTATTTGCCACATTTTGATGATCCGTTCATTTGTAGGTGGCCATTTGGGTTGCTTCTTCCTGTTGGCTATTGCGAATAGAGCTGCTATGAACATCGATGCCCAAGTACCTGTTTGAGTGCCTGTTTTCATTTTCTCTGGGCGTTTACCTAGGAGTGGAATTGCTGGGTCATGTGGTAGTTCTCTGTTTAACTTACTGGTGACCCACCAAACTGGTTTCCACAGCTGCACCATTTTACACTCCCGCCAGCAATGTATGAAGGTTCCAGGTTCTCCACATCCTCTGCCAACACCTGTTATTTTTGTTTTTCCTGAGTGAAGTGGTATCTTATTGTGGTTTTTGATTTGCATTTCCCTAATCACTGATGATGGGCATCTTTTCATGTGCTTGTTGACCATTTGAGTATTTATCTTTTTTCAATTTGAAATTTTTGTTGAATATTACATGTGTAACAGGTACAGAAGAGTACCCCTGTCGTAAGCGTTCCCCTCAGTTTTCACTAACTCAGTAGACCGGTGTAACCACCACCGACACCAAGAAACAGAATCCAGCTCCTCTCGTGCCCTCCTACGGTCTCAGCCTCTCCCCGAACGGTAACCACAGCGCACCTTTAGAAACATAGTTGAGTTAGTTTTGTCTGTTTTTGCACTTAGATAAATAGAATCACACAGTATGTATTCTATAGCAAGCTGCTTTGGCTCAACGCTGGGTTTGTCCTGTTCGTGCACGTCGTTCCTGTTATTCCATCGTATGAACTGCTAGTTTGCTGATGTAGTCGGCTGTTGGTGAATATTTGCATTGTGTGCAGTTTTGGGATCTTGGAATCTTATGAACATTCTCGTATTTGTTTTTTTCTTGAGTATATGTGTGGGGGTCAGATTTGGCTTTTGTAGTGGTTATACCAGCTTCAGTTTTAGTCTTATTTTTACAACGTTGCCATTGGTCTAAGTATTTCCTCTACTTTGTTGGTTGGTTCTTTTTTTCTTTTCAGTTCTCTTTTGGATATAGAGAAGTTTTAAGTGGTTTTGTTTTTACATTCTTTGGTTTCTTTCAAGTTTAGAAAATGACTCCTCCATCTAGAGTTTTGAAATTGGAAGGTAGCTCTCTGAGCCAGATAATCTTGGTATAAAGTTGAAGACTAATGAAATGTAAGCATACTTGAAAAGAATGAGAATATTTTCTGACCCAGGGACCTGGGGTTGTTTTGTTTTCTTATTAGATTTTAAGAATGTCCTCCAGTGTTTTTATAGTAATTGTAAAAATCACAGATTTATTTTTAATCCCACAGTGGCACCGAAGTGACTTATTGGGGCAGGAATCAATATTACTTTAATTCTTTGGTCTTTGAGCTCTACTAATGTTCTACTCCTTGAATTACTTTCTTTTAAAATTACAAAATAATGCATATATGTTATACAAAATTTGAAAAATGCAAAAAATTACAGTTACGAATCGCTTAATGTTGTTCTGAGAAATGCGTTGTTAGGCGATTTTGTCGTTGTGCGAACATCACAGAGTGACTTACACAAACCTAGGTGGTACACCCTACTGCACACCTGGGCTCTATGGTACTAATCTTAGGGGGCTGTTGTGTCTACCTGTTGTATGTTGATGGAAATGTTGTGGTGCATGACTGTAACACCTCTACTCCAGAAAAACCACTTTTGGTGTGTTTACTTTCTATTTTTTTTTTAAGCAATATTGGTTTTCTGTTAAACATAATCTTCTGTGGTGTGATTTCCCCCTCAATAATGTACTGTCAATACTTTCCTCTGTAATGAAATACTATTCTAAAGCATGATTTTTTAAAATAAAAGCATGATTTTAAAATTTAATTTTGATCAAAGTAGTACAAAGTTTATAAAGTCAAATAGTTCTGCAAGGCTTAGAATTAAAAAAAAGAAAAGTCCCCAGCCATGTTCCTTTCCCTTGTAGAATCCAACTGTCCAGAGGGACCACTGTCCCCTTTTACTGGTTTCTTCTGCAGTCTTTTGGTCTTCCCAGATAGTGTGCTTAAACCAACATTTCTTGACTTGCTCCAATTTTTAGACTTTATCTCTTGACTTCCCATTATGGAAGATACAGGATTAGTTTGTTAACGTTGCCTCCTTCCCCACAAGTAGTTGCTGGTTTAGCATCCTTATACATATGTAACACTCTTCCTTATTTCCCTAAGTGAAACCTGCAGAAATGTAATCTGCTCCATCACTGGATATCTACATTTTGAAGACTTGTGATGCATAACGCCTGTACCTTTCAAAATGCTTATACCATTTCACTGTTATCAATAAGATAGGATGATGCTCTTTTCCTACTCTGACATTCTCATGGTTGAAAAGGATCTCTTGTTTTAACTTGCATTTCTTTGCCATTTCTTTGAGCTTCAGTATTTTTCATACCTTTGTCAGCCTTCTCTAAATTTTTTGTGTGGATTGTTCATTTTTATATTGAGGTGTTTCTGTTTTCCTTACTGATTTTAAAGATCTCTTTTCCTTTGTCTCTAGATTGTCTTGTTTAAAAGTTGAAAACTCTTTTACTGTTTTCCCATTTGTTAATTAAATTAAAGAGAATAGAACCTTTTCATCTCATGGATGAAGAAGCTGAAACCAGAAAGACCAAATGCATACACACTTGGTAGTTAAGGGAAGGGTCAGTTCTGGGCCCAGACTGCTCAAGTTTGAATCCTGGTTTTATGGATTAGTACCTTTATACTTTAGGCAAGCTCTTTAATATATAAGCCACAATTTCCTCATCTGCAAAACCGGAAGTAACAACGTACCTATTTCACATGATTATTGCAAGGATCAAATGAGACAGCGGTTGTAAAGCTCCTATCCAGTGCGTGTCACGTTGTAAGTACCATTGAAGGTTAGCTGTCAGCAGTAAGATTAGATAATGGCTGTGGGAGTAGAACTTCTGATTCTGTGCCCTTTGTTTTTTGGCATTCCCAACCTTTTCACTAGAAACCTCATCAGCATTTAATAGAAAGCAAGTATTTATTTTAAATAGTATTTATCATTTTTCATTTTAAGACAGAGTGTGTTCCCAGCTGATTGTAATTAGTCTTAAAAATGATTTCTTGAATATGTCTATTTAGTTGCTTTTGTTTTTCTGATTATGTGATGATGGTTTGAAAACAGTATAGGACATAATACGCCATATTTAAGAGGGATTCTGATTGTCCACAGCAGTGGTTTGCAGCAGAGGTCAGTAACTGACCCTGTTCATGACAGCACATGAGTTTTGCTTCTACCTGGTCATGTTAGAACACAAACTCACACCCTCCATGTATCTTGATTTTTGGGAGAGTTAAAGCTTGCACGTGACAAGAACCGTTTGACCAAAAGGCTAGTTTTAACTGTTAGATGTTGCTTGGCTAAATGCTAAGAAAAATTGGTGACTTTTTTCTTTTTCAATAAAATTTAAAAGCTAGACCTGTGTATCCAGTCTGCTTTTCAATTAGATACATTTCACTGCTTGTTTGCCCGTCATTGGTACTTCTTTTTGTGCTATAACAGGACTGGTGAAAGGGCAGATGTAGTGCTTTGTTTTTACATGTTTTAAGCTTTATTTTGTAATGTTCTTATTGTCTTTTCAAAGTAATTTGTTTGCTTTTTTTTTTTAGATTTTTAATTTGGTATTTCCTGTTTGTGTTTCAGAGAATAACAAGCAATCTGATTGCTCTAGGTTTGGGTTTTTGGATCTGTTTTTCTGTCATGCAGATTTTCTTTCGTAAGCCCTGTGAGAAATCAGCACTATACGCTGACATCATCCCTATTGGGTATAAACTGGTGAGCCCTTCACAACCTACTGTAATGTCTAATTAGTGTTGACTAGAGTGCGCTTGCAGCCATCCTTAATCTTGTCTCTTAGGGCTTACTGAAACACTCTGAGTTATGTTTATTTTCAAATCTTGTTTTTTCTCCATTTACAAATATTTGTTGCTGAATATTTAGCTGAATAAAAAAGGAGAATTTATGCTGTTTGGTCTTTCGCCTACTGTTATTAATATATTCCAGTATTTTATGTTAAGACATATAATTTTTAAACTTTGAAACTTATTTCCAGTGGTTAAGTCACTCCCTCAGTGTATAGTCCCCCTTTGTTTAATAGCCATTCAGTGCATGTTTTCCCACCTACCTAATGCCCCCCCACCCCCCACATCCCCGTTATATTAAGCCCTTATTTTCCCCTTTATCTGTTTGCCCATTCTCCCTCAAGTAATTGACATTATCCAAAGAAAAAAAGAAACAGTAGTAACTTCACTGGCCAAAAATGGTGGAGTCTGGACTTTAATTGTTCCTGGAAAACCCGTAAGAGTTTGGTTTTTTCAAAATGCAAGAGACAAGGAATTCCGGTTTTTATGTCTGCGACTAAAAATAGCTTATTTAAGTTTCTGAGTTTTAGTGGAATGACAGTGTTATTATTTTACTCATCATGTCTACTGTTACTGAAGATTTTTTGGCATAGGAGTTTTTGCTTATTAGAAGTTTCTAGCAGAAATTAACTACTCACAAAAAGTTTTACATTGTATTATGGTTGAATAAATAAGATTTACAATAAGATTGACCCATTAAAACCTGATATTTGAAAGGCTATTAGCTCCTATTTTCATCTGTTTTATATAACACATTTCTGATTTCACCATGATCTTTTTTTCTTTGCAATCCTAAGTGATCAACAATTTTTATTTTGACCATTTACAGCCGTAGCCATATGCTACTTAAATTTGTGAACTTTTATATAAAATGATTTCAGTTTTATGATTTTGTATATTGGCTGATGCTCTGATTTTTAAAATTTTACATTTGGTTAAATAGTAACGTTTTCCTTCATGTACTTTTTCACTGACTTTTTCACTGTGCGTCTGATTGGTACTCCCTAAGTTTGTCTTTGAAAATAAACGCGGCTCACAGCGCTCAGGTAGCTGGAGCAGGCCTGTAATGAATGCTTCTCTGTCCATTTCGGGCTGTGGTAGAATAAACATGGCAATTCCTTTCCTTTTTGAAACTGAAGCTTGATACTATGTAATATTTAAAGACTAACAGAACAGCTGTTTGAAGAAAGAGAAAAGCAAAGTTATATTTGAAGGCATACTTTTTTCCAGTTTTCTCTGAGTATTAATGTAGAATTAAAAATAATTCTTGACTTTTGTGTAGCCTAAAATTGAAATATGATGTACACCTGAAATTTATATAATGATATAAACCAGTGTTACCTCAATAAAAAAATGAAGAAAAATACAATTTTATAGGAGCGGCAAATTACCGTATCTTAACTTATTTCAGGGGTTATTCTTTTGGTAATTCACTAGCTTTTAAACATGTACCTTGAACTCTAATAGAGATATATGTAGTTAAAAAAAATTCTTCGGAAGTTTCAAAAAGTTCCACATCTAATTTTAAATGTATGTTCATTAAATTATTTACTTGTTTTTACTTAGAGAAAATGACCTGTTTTAAGGTGGAGTCTTCATTTTGGATGGTCAAGAGCCATTGATTAAAGGATCTGTTTTTTTGGCCATTGATTTGTGGTGCTCTTTTATCCTTTATTTAAAGTTGTTGTTTGATTTTGTGTGTCATGGAGAAGTTCGCCTTAGTTCTGTTTGGCCATCTGTTCTTGTGTGCATCCTTGCTGTTCTCACTATTGTGGCTGTAATTTATAGTATGTCAGTATCTGAGAGTGCCGGTTTACTCTTTTTAAGGTTGACTTAGCTATTGATTAACCTTTATTTTTCATAAACATTTTTTGAGGGGGGATTTTCACTATTTATTTATGCAACCTCGGCCACCTTCATCTGGATGGACGTATGGTCCCCAGTGCTGATGACGCTGTTGCTGGCGGAGCATCCCCGCGGCGCGCACAGGTCCGCGCATGTCGACGTCGCGTCTGGTCCGCCCCCCCTCCCCAGAAAGCAGAAAGCTGCGTAAACGTTTTAGGCGAAGTTTATTGAGTTCCTTAAAGAATCCAAGTAGAATTTGAGATTGCATTAAGTTTATACATTAATTTTGGTAGAGAAATGCTGTTCTGATATTTGGGGATTGTATTGGTTCTTTTAGGTAGACGATGATGTCATCAGCAACAACGCCAGTTCCATCTCTTCCTTTCTAACTGTTGCACTCTTTCTTTTTCTTTTCTGACTGTGTTGGCCAGGGACTCTAGCGTTGTGCTAGACCGCATGATAACATCCTTCTTTGACTTAAGGGGAGTGCACCTGAAGTTTCTCTATTTTATATTTGTTAGGAATTTTTGGTATACATACATAACCTTTCCAAATTAAGGAAACTCCCTTCTGTTCCTAGTTTGCTAAGATTAAAAAAAAGTTCAATTAAATAGATGCTGATGTCTTCCAGTTTTTCTCCTTCTATTGAGATAATCATATGTTTTTCTTTTTTTAGCCTTTAATAATGGACAATCTTTGTTTTTTTAAGCACACTTTTAGATCTGGTTAGTCAGTATTTTATTCAGGGTATTTTTAATTCCTACTTTTGTAAGTGAATTAGCCTATAACTTCATACTGTTATCTAGTTTTAGAGTCAAGATTGTACTGGCCTGATAAAATGAACTAGGCAACTTTTGCCCTTTTTTTACTTTTTGAAACAACTTGTTTAAGATAAAAATAAACTGTTTCTTAAAAGCTTGATAGAATTTGCCTATTAAAAAAATCTCAGCCAGGAGAGTTTTTTTGGGGAGAGAAGCATTGCCATTTCAGTTTCTTTAATCTTTTGATCTGTTTTTCAATCTGTTTTTCTTTCAGTCTATTCCAGTTCTCTGTATTTTTGTGATAATTTTGACATTTCATCTAGATTACACATTCGTTAGTGTTTAGTTAAAAGGAAAAAATCTGTTTAGCTACTTCCCTTTTCTTGGGTTTTCTTCCTCTTTTTCTTGATCAGACTTTTAAACTAGAGTTTTATCTGGTTTATTAATATTTGCCGAGAAGCAGCTTTTGGCTTTTGTTATCTTCTCACTTGTTCCTTTGGTCTAGATTTTTCGTTGATTTCTCCCTTTGTCTGTATGAAGTCCTCTTTCTTTGGCTTTTTCTGTTGGTTTTCATTTTTTTTTGGAGGAAGATTAGCCCTGAGCTAACATCTACCACCAGTCCTTCTCTTTTTGCTGAGGAAGACTGACCCTGAGCTCACATCCGTGCCCATCTTCCTCTACTTTATGTGTGCGACGCCTACCACAGCATGGCTTGCCAAGCAGTACCATGTCCGCACCCGGGATCCGAACCGGCAAACCAGGGCCACCGAAGTGGAACATGCGATCTTAACTGCTGCACCACCAGGCCAGCCCCTTCTGTTGGTTTTTAAGTTTTAAACCTTTTCTATTTCTGATAAATGTGTTTAAACCTATGTATTTTCCTCCTAAGTTCTGCCTTTGCAGAACTTTTTATTTCCTTTTTAACCTAAGGGTTGTTTAATTATACTTTTTCTTTGGTTTCCAAATTTGAGATTTTTTTGTTGTTTTGTTATTGGTTTCTAATTTTATCACATTGTTATCAGAACATAATTTGTAAATAGACTCTTTGGAATTTAATGAGGCTTCCTTTATGCCTAATACATAGTTTATTTATGTAAGTGTTTCAGATAGCCTAGAAAAAATATGTATTTTCTCTTCCGTTGGGGCCGAGTTCTATATATTTCTAATTTGAGCCTTCTAATTGTATTGCTCCAGACTTCAGTGTTTTTGTTTGTATTTTGTCTGCTTCATCTATCAGGTCTGAACAGAGTAGATTAAATTAAGAATAATTGTTGATTTTTCCCTACAGTTCTTTTAGTTGTTAGATATATTTTGAGGCATATTATTTAGAGTGAATTTGTTTATGGTGGATAGATCTTATTCTCCTGTCGTTTTCATCAGTATATAACTTCTTCTTTATGTCTCTTTAATTTCCTTTTTTGGGAAAAATTTCAAACCCTTAGGAAAGTTATGAGAGTATTACAAAGGAAATTAATGTGCTCTTCATGTAGATTCACCAATTGTTACTATTTTCCGTATTTGCTTTCTTACTAATTTTTCTTTGTGTATCTGTGTGTTTGGCGCACCAATTGAGAGTTCCACACGGCACTTTACCCCCTAAATGTAAACAACATGGGCATACTCCTCCGTAATCACAAAACAGTGATCATAGTCTAGATATTTAACAGCGGTACCATGTTGTTATCTAATATGCTGTGCGCCCAGATTTTCTTCAGTTTCTCAATGATACTCTTCATCGCCCTTCTCCCCCCTCCCTGCATTCATTCATTACATTGAGTCATCCTCTCTCTTTAGTCTCCTTTAATCTAGATTCTAGAATGGTTCTTCAGCCTTTTTTTTCTTTCTTGACTTTGCCATTTTGAGGAGGCCAAGCCAGTTGCTTTGTAGAATGTCCGTTATTTTGGATATATTTGATTGTTTCTGCGTGAGTAGATTCAGGCTAACCATTTTGAGGCAAGAGTATTATTTTAAACAGCTATGTTGTGTTCTTCTCAATCCATCACCTGGAGGCCTTTCGTGGCTGTTTTCCCTCATACTATGATGTTGTTTGATTGTTTTGTTAAGATGGTGTCCGCCAGATCTCTCCATGGTAAAAGCATCTGTGTCTTTATAATTACCACGTGGTCTGTGGAGTGATGCTTTGAGACTGAGTCAATATCCAACAACTTCTAACCCAGTGTTGAGCATCTGTTGATTTTTACTTTAATCGAATAGTAGTTTAATAGTGACTTTTCTCTATTATTCTGTTAACTGCCATTCTTCTATAGTTTTGCCTTACTTTATACTTTATTACGTATTAAGGTTGCTCTTATCAACTTTCTTTTATATCTTCTACCATCCTTTTATTCTTTCTTGTCCCTCCCTACCCCTTCCTGCTTTCCACTGGATAGGTGGAATTTTCTTCAGTTGGTTTAAAAGTTATCCATTCTTTTTGTGTGTGTGTTTAGCCATTTGCTCTTAACTTAAAACATATATATGTTTATTTGCTTTTATTAGTTTAAAAAGTTTACCACTGTCTGTATCTTCTCTAATAAGACAAGGACTTTATGACACTTCCGTGTTCTTGGGAGAGGTGTTTCCCCCACCCAGTCAAGTTGATATTATCTAGGGTTTTTGTTTTCTTTAATTGTGGCTATACTTTCTGTATTTCCCTTTATTTCTTTTTTCCTTTTTCTTACTCCCTCTGTCCCTCCTTCTCCTTCATTCCTCCTCCTCACTTTGTTTCCTGTTCTCTGTACTCTTGTGTAGGGTTCTTTCTTGTAGATGACAGCAGGATATTGTATAATTTATATTATCTTTCCAATGATTAAAGTAGTAATTAAAAATAAAATTTTGATGCTTAGAGTATAGAAATACTCTTGTAAGTTGAACAACTTAATTCCCTTCCACTTTACTCCATGAGACATTAGTGCATGAAACACTGTTTGAAAGATGGAACGCTTTTGGTTCAGCTGGGTGCTCCTAGGTAGCTTCCTTCAGTTCTTTGCAGCTGTTTCCTTATCTTCAAAAAGGAAATTAAGAATACTGACCTGGCAGAGGTTTTGTGAAGTTTGAGGTCGTATAGAAGCATATGACTAAATAATAATGTTAATAATTATAAAAAACATTAAGCAGAGGGAAATTCTGAAAATGCCACTGATTAAAAAGATTTAAATAAAAAGTTAGGTTGATTTCAGATCCAGGTCTCAGTAGAATATGATCTTAGAATATGTCTAGTAGACCTTATGTATTATCTGCTAATATTTCGTGCGGTTTTACTGTAGCAAAAAAATATATATATAAATATTTTTCTGGTCTAGGGATAAATTCAGATGGCGTGTTGGGTTTCGTTGTCACATCTCTTTTAATATTGGACAGTTCCTCAGTCTTTATTAACCATGACCTTTTTGATGAGTAAAGATTATTTATTTGGTGTAATGTCCTCCGGTTCAGGTTGTATTTTGTTTCAGTATTAACCTTGTTCCAAGGCACTACCATCATTACAAAACATGGAGTTTCTATGGGTAATGATTTAACTTGCTGTTTTTTCGTTGTTGTTAAGGAAGATTTGCCCTGAACTAACATCTGTTGCTAATCTTCCTCTTTTTTTGCTTGAGGAAGATTAGCCCTGGGCTAACACCTGTGCTGATCTTCCTCTATTTTGTATGTGGGTCACTGCCGCAGAATGGCCACTGACCAGTAGTGTAGGTCTGTGCCTAGGAACCGAACCCTGGCAGCCAAAGTGGAGCATGCTGAACTTAACCACTGGGCCACACTGCTGGCCCCTTAACTTGGTTTTAATGTTTAAATTGTTATCCATCACCACTGGTAGGATGCTTGCTTCTTGGCAGAATGGAAACAGAAACTGGTTACTTTGGGCATGTGTCCCAGGTGTAGGAATGGTGTCTAGCATTTGACTGGACCACTTCCATGGTCCTTTTCAAGAATATAGGAGAAAGGAGAGGAGAGATGAGAAGGGGGTTGAATGAAGTCTTCTGTCTAGACCTCTCATCAGAATGACAGAAACAGTGCAACTGACAGCTGGGACCACTTGTTCAACTGATTTACCATTTTTATCTTACTCGTCAGATGTTTTATTTTGGTTTTCATTTGAACATCTAGAGAAAGATTGAAGTCTTCAGAAGGCAGCTGTGTGTGAGGAATAGCCTATCCAACTGCAAGATAAAGGGGAATCTTTAACCTTTTGCTGTCCAATCACTTAATTATGATGATTTTCTTTGGCGGCTTTTGAAATGGAATTGCTCTCTGTAAGATCAAGCTTTCAACTATGTTCCTAGACCAAATAAGTTAAATTTCCTACAAGCTGTTACAATTGATTTAGAGCCAAATACATAAGCCGAATCACTCCTTCCGGGCTTAATAATTGGAGAATATTCATCGTCTGTTTCTGTATAATTTAAGTGCTATTGGATGAATATAAACAGTTAAACAGTGTATTAAAGATAGCATGAGCCTTGTGCAGCTAAGTGGCTTATGAGGTCAGTCAGGGAAGACAGAGTAAGCCAGTTTCAGAAGACTGTGTCAGTCACAGTTGTGGGAGGGCACAGTTACGTCAGGATATCGAGAAACCTGTGGTCTCTAAATTTTTAGCTGAGAAGAATGTCCTCTTTAGCAGTAGGGAAAGAGTAATAAAAAAGAATACTTTAAGTACAGTCGCAGCTATTACATATCTTGAGGAAAAAAGGGAGCGCTTCTAAAATTAAAGTGCAGCCCATAAACATTTTAATTTTTTATGAATTGGATTACTCATCATTTTGAATGTTGCCTTCTGCTAAATTACTCCTTTAACATGAATTGAGTTGACTGTGTTTCTCGTTCAGTCATATTCCTAAATGTTAGATGAAACTCGCTGAATGTTTTGAACTTTATATTTTTAGACGTACTATAAAAATTACACAGCTGTTGCCTGGAGATGTATGTGAATTGCTTTGAGAAATAGGATCGGGATTTAGAGCCTATGCCAGCTGATAGTCAGCTGCTGCAAAGTTAAAAGATTAAGCTAACACTTGGGAATATGGGTATAAACATCGTACTGGAGAATGTTCTGAGTAGTGCCTGCCTTGTTTTAGGTTCCTGCTTGTCACGACAGGGTGCATTTCATGATTAGGTGACTGGCTTTGGGTTTTCTGTTGGAAAGCTGGGAGCATTTTCTCCTCATTTTGTTAGGAATTGGAGTAAGTGTGACCAACTACTTATGTCAAAGTGTATTTCATTAAATCAACTTCATTTTCACACTTCATCCGATTAAAATTAATTGATGAGGAGGAATATTTAGTTTGAACCTTGGTGCTGTGATTAATTCGGTAGTTTTAAGACTGAGGTGCTCTCAAGCTTCAGTTCAATAAATCGACACCGTATGTGTTGTTTTCTATATGCTTATTTTCTCTCAATTATATCAATTCTCTGTTTATTTAGTACATAGATAGTTTCTAACATTCACTGATTATAAGCTTTTAGCAAAGCTGTCTATAAAGTAAGGGAAATTTTCCCATTGACTTCAAATACAAAATTGCCTGTTATTTTTGTGGGAGGCGATCTCTAATAAAAAAAAGTTTAAGAAGGTTAAAATAGTGGTTGTCCGTGTTTCATGCTGGGCAGTGTAATCCATTGGTTCGTTTACATTCAGCAACTACTTGAATCTGCTTCAGTGTTAACACTGTAGACAGAGGTGCTGCAGCCGTCTGCACTAGGACTGCACGTGGTGGGAGCATACCTGGAGGGCTGTGGGGCCTCCCGGAGGGGTGGTGTGGAAGAGGCCAGTCCCGGGAGACTCCTTGGATGGAAGCTGTGAGATGCGGATTGAGCAGTAACAGTTGACAAGAGGGTGGGGCAAAGAAGGCTTTCCGGACGTTCAGGAATCGCGATTAAAGGAACGGAGAGAAGACAGACTGTTGCCCCAGTGGGAACGACAAGATGTAGTAGATTTTAATGATGTAATTTCATTGAAGCAGTCCCAGAAACTGAGACTTTGTGCACTGCTTGAAGATGTCCTCACTCAAAAAAATAAATATTTCGTATGCTTATCACTTTTCACAACCATTTAAGAACAGATTGCTGTTAAACTTTGAATCCAGCAGGCTGCCAGGGAGGCAGTGTAGTTGGTTCTCGAGGTGAAATCATGTCGGCATTTCCAGGCTCATCTTGGCTTTTCTTGCACGTCCACTCTTTCAGCTGCTGCTTCAGGTGGTTGGAGAAGAGAGTCTTCACAGCTGATACAATGTGAGCACAATAGGTGGACTCTCAGGGCACGTTAGTTTGGTTACTTCTTCTCTAGGTCCCAGCAGACAGCCTCTTCCGCAACCATTGCTTGTTCATAACTGCACTTTGTTGGTATTATCAGAAAAGCACAGCACTAAGGCCTTCTAGGCACGCAGCTTTAAAAAAAAAAAAAGTGTAATAATTACCATTACACCTTATTTGAACATTTTGTAGAAGTACAGGACAAGAAATTCCAAAATTTGTTGAAGGTCATGCAGTTTGTGTTTGTCTGAAGACGAATGATAAAGCTGGCCCCAGTTTTTCAGATTACGGCCAGGAATTCTCTTTGATTATGCTGTGCTGTTATTACTTCCTGAGCACGCTGCCAGAGTGTGTGAACAGAACATCATATGCTAGGGATTCCTAAGTCACTCTTAGCTTTTATCATGTGTATGCTGTTGTCAGTGGCAATCACACGACTGCTGACTTTGCAGCTATGCAATTTCTTCCACCTCCCAGTGTCTCCATGTAGGTTTGGTATTCACCTTGAAATTCAGGCTTCCTCTTTAGCACTTAATGGCACTCTTTGGTGCTTCCATCTTCTCATACTGCTCGGGTACTTAGACCCGCCTCAGGGACATGCCGTGTGTCCTAGTGTGTGGAGCAGACCATAGACAATTGCAGCGTATCTACCCAGAACGTCAGTTTTACTAAAAACCTTTTGGGGACAACATGATATGAAAACAGGCTGTATAGTGGAGTGAATTGCAAAATACTCGTTAAATTTTAATATGAAACAGGAACCTTCTAAGAAATTTGTTTGCTGTAGGCTCTTTAGAGTTGCTAGATGTCTTTAGGGTATGCGTATTGAAGTCTACTCGGCTGTCGTGTAAAATCTTCATAGACTTTTTCTGGAATTCTTGTTTTGTGGTGGTCATCACAGTCTAGTCCTCAGAGCTAAGGTATGCTGACCTTGTTTGATTTAGCGAATTTGTGCCAAGGGTGATGGGATAAATCGTCCTTAGGGGCTGAATTCCTGGTCTGAATGGAAGAACTAGATATGGAGAAAGAGGAGAGAAGTGTGCTTTCCCAGCTGTAGTGGACAGGCTGTTTTTCAGGACAGAATTTCACAACTTATAAAGTAGTTTTGAGCAGGAGTTGGCAGTTGGTGAATGTTGGAAGTTTTTGCCAAACTTTATAAATATCTGGTCTGGAACCATGAATGTCCAAGAAATGCTCTTGGAAAATTAAGAGTTTGCTTAGGAAAATAGAAAAACCAGGCTTTCCTCAAGTGGTTATTTTTAAGCATGAGAAACATGAGTTTATAATCAGTTTGACTAAGTATCCAATGTACCTGAATATCGTATTCATATATATCTCACTTTAAGTTGACTTTTAATTCAGATGTTAAAAATTAACAAATAGCATCTTCTTAGGACTTGAAGAGTCCATAATTCTTAAGTTACATGCAGTAGCGGTTAACTTAAATTGAAACAAGAAGTTAGAAGTGTATTCCAGTCCCGTAGAGATGTGCCAAGCAGCAGCCATTTGTAGCAGTGTGCTGGCGACATTTCAAGGCCATTGTGAATCCCCAGATCCGTAAATACCCACTGTAGCCTGTAATAGCTACCAAATAAAATGAATACCCAAGGATGAGTAGAAATGAAGAAAGCCCCATTGGCATGTAGATGACAGGAACTTGATCAAGCTCACTCTCCACGTACCAGTCTCCCAAGTGTGAAGTTCCAGTTCTTTTTTTTTTTGAGGAAGATTAGCTCTGAGCTAACTACTGCCAATCCTCCTCGCCCTGAGCTAACATCCACACCCATTTTCCTCTACTTTATATGTGGGATGCTTATCACAGCATGGCTTATTGCCAGGCGGTGCCATGTTTGCACCCTGGATCTGAACCGGCGAACCCCAGGCTGCTGAGAAGCGGAATGTGCACACTTAACTGCTGCGCCACCGGGCTGGCCTCAAAGTTCCAGTTCTTGAATTTGTCAAAAGATGACTCCATGCGTACTGTGGATCAGTAGGCTTGTTGTCGACACATCAGATGTTATGTTTGTTGGTGGTGCGCTCACTTGTGGTTCTGGGACCCCATTTATTTGCTGTGCCCATTTACCAAAATGCTGCTGCTGCTGCTACTAACGATGGCTGACATGACTGAGTGCCCATCAGGTGCCAGATACTTGAAGTGCTTTTTGTAGTACATGGTTTATTCTCACAACAGTTCTGGGAGGTAGGTACTGTTATTATTCCGCTTAGACATCAGGAAACTGAGGCTTAGGGAGGCTAAATACCAACGTGTTTAAGGTCACACGGATGTGTGCATGGAAAGGAGAGAGCTGGAATTGAAATTCTCTCAGGTTTAATGCTGGACTCCCAGGCTCCAGCACTTCTAAGGATACCCACTCTGTGCCTTATGGAACCTAGTACTGATGTTCAGATCTCAGAGAGAAATGTGAAGCCTTGTTGGATTACAGGCTGTGTGAGTGGAAAAAGGTATAGTCCATGTATCAATGATTTCCATAACATACGTATGCTTAGCAACAGTTCTATAATGAAATCTAAGATTATCATTGTCACCTGGTGTTAACTACAAAAGTGATGTGGTAATGTGGATAAACTGTCTTTATCAGTTTACCTGAAAATGAGATTAGTGAAGCCAGCAGAAATGTACATCTATTTTGTAAAAGGTCCTGATTAAAATATTCTCAACTAGAGTCTCCTGTGCAGAAACAGTAGGACATATTTTCTAGATAATATTAAGATGCTTGCTTATCCTTGATCAGGAAGTGCTAATTATGGGGCTCCTAGCTGGAGTGGTGGAGGTAGGAAGACTGTTTTGGAGGCCCCGATAGTAATCCGGGAAAGTATATATTAATGCAGCGGCTGTGGGACAGAATGGAGGGGTTTTAGTGGCGATTTGGTTGGTTGATTGACAGGGCTTGGTGACTGATGTGGGGATGACTGCAGAGGGCCAGTCTAGAGTGACACTCAGGTTTCTAGCTGGGGCCAGACAGTAGGGTTTTTTCAGATCCTTCACTTGGGATGGAAAATGGGGAGGGAGGAGCAGATAGGGTGAGGGAGGAAAATAGGTTGCATTTTGAGGTTCATTTGTTATATTTAGGTAGAAAAATATACTAGGCAGTTGTCTATGTGGGTTTGGAGCTAAGGAGAGAAGTCTGGAATTTAAATACCTTTTGGGCACTTTTTAACAGGTATTAGTGTTAAATATGAGTATGGGCTCTGTTTAAGCCGGTGGTGGTGGTGGTCCTGCCGGTGGTGGTGTGTGTTTTGAGTGACAAGGAGAGGAGGTTAGTCACTACACAACTTGCCAAACATTTTCATCTACACGTTGTGTCTCAACTCATTCAGTTCAAAATTTTTAGAGTTCTTACTTGAATGAACATGCAGAAATAAAACATGCCAGTCTTTTGTCTTTCCTTTTTATTAATGAAGATATAAAAATGTACTATATTATGTAATTTTTATTAGGCATGTGAAATCTGTGTATAATTAGCTCCTTTATCGAGAAGGCTGCACAGGAATGAACATTTGGTTAATATCCCCCACCCCCAACAATTTATTATGAAAAATTCCAAACATGCAGAAAAGTTGAAAGAATTATTCAGTAAAAATCTGTAGACCCACAATCTAGATTCTACCATTAACATTTTACTGTACTTGTTTTATCAATCTGTCTATCCATCTATATATAATTTATTTATTTTGGTGCATTTCAAAAAAGTGAGTTAGTCATCAGTGCACTATTTCCCAAATATTTCAATACGTGTATCATTTAAGTAGGGTTCAGTAATACAGTATTTTTTCCTTTTGTAGTAAATGTCTACAGTGAAATGCACAGAGCATTGGGTGAGTTTTGACAGACTCACACACCCATGGAACCCAAACCTTTCAGGATATGGGACATTCTGGGGTGATGGCAACATTCCCTGAAGCTCCTTCCCATGCCATCTCACTGTCGCCCCTCTCCCCCACAGACAACTGCTGTTCTGATTGGTTTCCACTGTAAGTTAGTGTTTCCTGTTGCCAAACTTCATCTGTTAGGAATCGTAAAATAGATACTCCTGTGTAAGGCTTCCTTCACAGTGTAATGTTTGTGTATTTCTTCTGGTGTGGCACATAGCAGTTGTTTGTTTTTCTTGCTCTGTAATGTACCATTGTGTGAATATACCACAAATTGTGTGTGCATTCTGTTGATGGATCCCTGGGCTCTTTCCAGTTTTTGGCAATACCCAGCATTGGGATTGACGGGTCAGAGGGCGAATGTATGTTTAGTTCTGTTCAAGTGCCAAATCGTCTTTCAGAGTTGAACCATTTTACTGTATGCTCCACTGACAGTGTATGGACGTTACCGTTGTGCCACATTCTAGCCTTTCTGGTGGGTGTGTGGTGGCGTCTCACTGTGGTTTTAATTTGTTTTTACCTGATGATTAATGATGTGTAGCACTTTCGCATGGATTTACCGACATTTATATATCATGTTTTGTGACATCTGTTCAAATTATTTGCCCAGTGTTTTATTGGTTGTCTGTCTTTTAGTTCTTTAGTTGCGGGAGTTTTTAAAATACGTCTTGGATACATGTCGGATTTATGTTTTGCAGATTTTTTTTTCTCATCTGTGCCCTGCCCATGTATTCCCTCCCTTCCTTCCTCTCTGTCGCAGCTTTACTGAGATGTGACTCATGTACCATACGTATGCATTTTCTTAAAGGTATTTTTTAATGAGAGAACATTTTAACTTGCCTACGTTTTGCTTCTATGATTATTGCTGAAACCTTTGCCTACCTTCAGCTCATGAAGATATTCTCCTGCGTTTCCTTCTAAAAGTTTTATGAGTCTAGCTTTTATGTTTAAGTATATCTTAATTTTTTTGTATGGTGTGAGGTAGGGGTTGAGATTCACATTTTGCTATATGCTTGTTCAGTTTTACCAGTACCATTTATTGAAAAGGCTATCTTTTCTCCACTAATATGCCTTTCTACCTTCGCAAAAAATCAGTTGTCCATATATGTGTCAGTCTTTTTCTGGACTTTATTTTGTTTCATTGATATATCTGTCTGTCTTGAAGCCAGTACCATACTCTCCCAATTAATTGTAGCTTTATAATGTCTTGAAATTGTATAGTGTTAGCCTTCCAACATTATTCTTCTTTTTCAAAGTTGTTGTGGATATTCTGTGTTCTTTGCATTTCCGTATGAATTTTAGACTCAGTATGTCAATTTCTAGAAAAACACCTCTTGGGATTTTCTTTGGAATTGCATTTAATCCATAGATTAATTTGAGGGAGACTTGACATTTTAATGATATTGAGCCTTCCAATATGTGAACATGGTATATATTTTTATTTAGGTTTTCTTTGATTTCTCTTACCAGTGTTTTCTAATTTTCAGCATAGAGATTTTGCACATCTGGTATTAAGTTTATTCCTACGTATTTAACTTTTTGGGTACTGTTTTAAACGGAATTAAAAAAATTTTGCTTTTTAATTGGTTGCTGCTACTATATAAAAAATGCAATTAATTTTTATTAAACTTGAATCTTGCGACCTTGCTAAATTTACTTATTAGTTGTAGTAGCTGCTTCGTAGATTCATTAGGATTTTCTATATAAATAATTTGTCATCTGTAATTAGAGGCCATTACTTTTTCTGATATGTCTTTTGTTTCTTTCTTTTCTTTTTTTTTTTCCTTAGTGCGAAGGCTAGGACTGCTACTACCATGTTGACTAGAAGTGGTGATGGGCCTCCTTGCCTTGTACCTGATTTTAAGGGGACGGAGTTCACTGTTTCACAATTAAGTGTGATGTTAGCTATAGCTGTTTCTGTAGATATTCTTTATCACATTAAGGAAATTCCCTTCTGTTCCTGGTTTGCCGAGAGTTCTTGTCATGACAGATACTACATTTTATCCAGTGCCTTTTCTGCGTCTTTTGCAATGCACAGTTTTCCTATTTTATTCTGTTAGTATGGTGACTTACTTTGGTTTTCAAATGTTATACTAGCCTTGCATTCCTGGGATAAAGTCTACTTCGTCATGATACATTATTATTTAAATATGTTGCTAATTTTGATGTGACAGTATTTTAATAATTTTTCACATCTGGGTTATTGAAGGATAATGTAGTTTTCTTTATTTGCAATATCTTTGTCGGGTGTTGGCATTAGAGCCATGCTGGTCTCATAAAACAAGTTAGAAATGTTTCCTTCTCCATTTTCTGAGTTTGTATAAAATCGATGCTGTGTTTTCCTTAAATGTTTGATACAATTCAGTAGTGCAATTATGTGCCTGGAGTTTTATTTGTGGGAAGCTCTATAATTTCTTTAATAGATAAAATTGTTTAGATTTTGTTTTATCTTGTATCCATTTATTTTTGCAAGGAATTTTTTCATTTCATCAAATTTGTTAAATTTAGTGGCATAAAGTTGTTTATCATATTCCCTTACTAGTCTTTTAATATTTTTATAGGATCTGTAGTGATAAGGGCTCTTTCATTCCGTTAGATAATTTGTGTTCTCTCCTTTTCTTGAGCAGTTTAGCCAGGAATTTTAATTTTTCTTACTGTTTTTTATTTCACTGATTCCTGTTCTTTATTATTTTCTTCTACTTCCTTTGGGCTTCCTTTGCTCTTTTCTCACCTCCTAAGAGAGGGAAGCTTAGACAATTGGTTTGGAGCTTTCTTTTTAAAACAAGCATTTACAACTATCAGTTTCCCAGTTAACATTGCTTTAGCTGCATCTCATGATTTTTCTTGATCATATTTTCATAATGGTTTAATTTGAAATATTTCCTAATTTCCTTGTGGTTTCTTCTTTGACTCATGCATTACTTAGAAGTATGTTTTAAACGTTCCACATTTATTTTTTTGGTTGTCCTATGTGGTTAATTTCAAGTTTAATTCCATTGTGATCAGAGAACATAGTGTGTATGCTTTCAGTTATTTTGAATTTATGAGAATTTTTTATGGGCCAGCATATCATCTGTCTTGGTGATCATACTATGTGTACTTGCAAAGAATGTGTATGCTGCATTGTTGGGTATAATGTTTTTAAAATATCAATTAAATCAAAGTGGTTGAGTTTTCAGATCTGTGTGTACTATTTTTTTGTGTGTCCTTCTATTAATTGTCTAGTTTTATCACTTACTGAGAGGGAGTGTTAAAATTGGCAACTAATACTGTGGAAATGTCATTCTTCCTTAAATTTTGTCAGTTTTTTTTCCCGCTCTATTGAGAAATAATTGACATATAAGATCGTAGAAGTTTAAGGTGTTGACTTGATAGGCTTATATGTTGCAGAAATGATAATTCTGTCAATTTTTGCTTCATGTATTCTGAAACTGTAATTAGGTGCATGCACATTTATGATTGTTCTTTCTAATGAATCTACCCTTTTATAATTTTTACAAGTCCTTTATCTCTGCTTTTTGTTTTAAAGTCTACTTTTTCTGATATTACTATATAAATTCCAGCTTTCTTATGCTTATTGTTTTCTTGACGTACAATTTTCTACTCATTTACTTTCAACCTATCTGTAGCCTTACATATTTAAAGTGCCTCTCTTAAAGAGAGCGTATAATAGGATCCTTAATAAAGAATCCATTTTTTTAATCAGTATTTAGTCATTAACATTTAATATAATTATCGATATGGTTGGGCTCCTGTCTGCCATTTTAATATTTGTTTTCTGAGTGTCGCCTCTGTTTTTACTCCTTTCCTGCCCTCTTTTGGGTAAATGGAATCCCTTTAGAATTCCATATGATGCTGGCTTTTTAGCTGTACCTCTTTGCATTTCTTTTCCTTCAGGGATTGCTCTAGTTCTTAGAGTGTATGTCCGTAACTTTTCACCATTTACTTAGAGTTAATGTTGTAGCCTTCACATAAAGTGTGGAAACCTTGCGGCTGTCTAGCTGTCTTCCCCCAGCCTGCTTTGCTGTAGTTGTCGTGTGTATTCTGTCGGCACAGTTTGAAAGGCCATAAGATGATATTACAATTTCTGCTTTCAACAGTCACAATCTAATTTATATTTACCATTTTCAATGCTTTCCTTCCATACTGAGTGTGAGTTTCCATCTAGTACCATTTCCTTTCATCTTGAAGAATTTTCTTTTATCTGAAAATGTCTTTATTTGCCTTCTTTTTTTAAAGAATATTTTCCTTTATGCTTCACTTCTTTTTTTTGGTCTCAGACTCTTCCACGTATGTTAGATTTGTTGGTATCGATCTGCAGATCCCTGAGCCACAGTTCATTTTTCCCACATTTTATTCTCTCTCATCTTTAGACTGGATAATTTCTATTGATAAATCGTAAAGTTTACCAATTGTTTCCCCTGCTATCTCCATTCTGCTGTTAAGCCCATCCGGGGGATTTTTAATTTTAATAATAAGGAAAAGTAAATATCGGTGGTAAAATTTTCATTTGGTATTTCAAAAAGCTATTCTGGCGACATTTCCTGTCTTTTCACTGTAAATATATTTTACTTTATATTAATGAACGTGGTTACTGTAGCCGCTTTCAAGCCTGGCATGGCATCATCGTCATCCTGTGGGTGGGTTCCATTAACTGTCTTTTCTCTTGGGAGTGTTGAGTGATTTTCATTGTATTCTGGACCTTGTAAATGGTGTATTGTGCTCTGGTTCTGTTATGGTGCTCTGAAGAGGCTGGATATTTTTGTTATAATAGGCAAATAACTTGGTTGGACTTAAACTGAAAATTCTATCTTTTGGGCAGCGGGTCAGGTTTTAATTCAGTTCTTTTGGCCTTAGCTAAGTTGCTTAGAAAGCACTCCGCATGTGCATCGTTCAGGGGTCATCAGATGTTTAGGCAGAGTTTGTACACAGAGTTTAACCTGTGTTCCCTCCCCCCTCCCATTCTCCCTTAGAATTGTCCTCCAGTTTTCCAGCATCTATGGATTGCCCAGAACTCTCTTCTTTGGTTCTGTTTTTTTAAGTTTATTTATTTGTTTTTTCCTTCTTCTCCCCAAATCCCCCTAGTACATAGTTGTATGTTTTAGTTGTGGGTCCTTCTAGTTGTGGCATGTGGGACACCGCCTCAGCGTGTCCTGATGAGTGGTGCCGTGTCCGCGCCCAGGATCCGAACTGGCAAAACCCTGGGCTGCCAAAGCAGAGTGTGCAAACTTAGCCTCTCGGCCATGGGCTGACCCCTCTTCTTTGGTTCTTTAAGTAGAAAGACTAGCTTAAAGAGGTTTTCTGTTGAAGTTTTAGCTCTCCCATGTAGCACAGACTGGGACCTGTCCTCAGTCTAAAAGCTGTAAAAATCAGATAATTCTCCCCACATCATTTGTTTCCTACAAAAGTTGACTTCCTTCCCATCGTTCTTCAGTACTCTCGCATAGTTGTTCTGTTAATTTTATCCAGAGTTTACAGTTTTATCTATGGGAGGGTCATTCGGGAAGGAGCTCATGTGGCCCTTACTTGACCAGAAGCAGAACCCTGCCTGCGTAGATTTCTGAGAAAAACAAGTTAAGATCCTGCAGTAATCTGCTTCAGTTTTCTTTCTTGATCTCATATGGTGCTTGTCTTTTGCCTTATTGCCCGCACATGGTCACTGAATTATGATCTCAGGAAGTTAATAATCTCGCAAAGTGCGAATATAAAGGAAAAGAAAAGAAACCCCACTCCCCACTGTGCCTGTTTTTCCTTCCACGTCTGTCCTAACCTGGCCCTGTCTGCTGTCTTTATAGCTAAAATCAGCCACACTCGGTATGTTTAACTCAGCAATGCTTGGAAGTACTTTGGGCTGCTTTGCTGTATAACCTGATAAAACTATCATGAGGCAAAAAACTTCAGGAAACAGGTGAAATAATCTCTAATCAGTTGCTCTGAGAAAAATTTCTTGTTGGGAGGATTATGCCAGGTGAAATGTTTCCCCATGTTTTTTCCTTTGTGACTAATTCTAAATGTGTATACTTTTTGTGAGCTGTCATGCTATTAATGAGAGTTTGGGTTAGCTAGTGCATTGCAAATTAATCTTTGAAAACTGCAAACCCAGTGGAAAAAAAGATGGATGGCTAGATCAAGAATCTGAGCCCTATGTGTCTGTTGTTTGCTAAGTGCTGTGGGGCATGTGAAATCTGAGATTATCTTGGCTTTTAAGAAGTTTACTTAAAATACTGTATTTCATATTCGAAAGTTGCTAAGAGAGTAGATCTTGAAAGTTTTCTGTAAACCAATGTGACCTCAAAAAAAAAGCTTCTCGTCACAAGAAAAAAAATTTATAACTGTGAGGTGGTGAATGTTTACTAGCCTTACTGTGGTGATCATTTCACAATATATACAAACATCAAATCCTTATATTGTGCACCTGAAACTAATATAATGGGGGGAAAAAAGAAGTTTAAGGTCTTGGGGACAGTCAAGAGTATGTGTGTGTGGGGGGGATGTATTAGTTATTTATGACCGCACAATAAAATTACAGCAAAACTTAGTGGCTTAAGACAACACACACAGGTTTATCATCGCACAGTTTCTGTGATCAGGAATCTGAGGATGGCTTAGCTGGGTCCTCTGGCTCAGGGTTTCTTAAGTGCAGTTAAGATGTTGGCCAGGGCTGCACTCTCAACTGAAGTCACTAGACGGGAGGATCTGATTCTAGGCTCATTCACCTAGTTATTGGTTGGATTCAGTTGCTTTCGGGCAGTTGGACTGAAGGTCTCTGTTACCCTACAGTCAGTCTTGTCATGTGGGCCTTTCCCACAAGATGGAAGCCACAGTCTTTTTGTAAATTTGCCTTAAAGTGACATTCCATAACTTTTGCTGTAGAAGAGAAGCAAGTTGCTAGGTCCAGCTCACACACAGGGGAGGAGATTACACAAAGGCATGGATACCAGGAGATAGAGATCATTGGGAGCCATCTTTTTTGTTGTTATTGGGAGGAAGGAAGAAGTCGATTTAAGTTATTTCTTATGGTGTATACTTAAAGTAGGAGCCAGGAACATAGAGCAGTGAGAAATTTTAAAACAAAGTTTACAGCTAGGAAGCTATGGGTTATCAGTAACAACCCAAAGAGATGTCTTATAGGAAGAAGTAAGAGTAGCAAAACATCTGAAATAAAAGGATGTAGCAAAACTTTCTATATTCATGTTATAACAAGTTGAATCAATTCTAGAAAATGTCATTGTCTATGTTTTCTTTATTAATATTAATTTTTAAAAACTTGTGTTAAGATACAACCTTCAAATGCGAGTGAGATTTAATAAATATAGTTTTATTCTTTGGAGGACAAAAATACTTTCTTAGATTTTCTTACTATTTGAAGCTATTATATATATTTTTTATTATGGTAAAATATAAAAAATACACAGAATTTACTATTTTAACCATTTTTAGTACAGTTCGTTGGCCGTAAGCACATTCACATTGTTGTGTAGCCATCACCGCCATCCTCCTCGAGAACTTTTTCATCTTCCCAAACGGAAACTGTCCCCATAAACAGTTGCTCCCCACCCTTCCCTTCCCACAGCCCTGGCACCCACCCTTCTTCTCTGTCTCTATGAATCTACTACTCTAGGTTCCTCGTATAAGTGGAATCATACAATATTTGTATTTTTGTGTCTGGCTATTTCCCTTGGCATAATATCTTGAAGGTTCTTTTATGTCATAGCACATGTCAGGATTCTTTCCTTTTTAAGACTGAATAATATTCCGCTGTATGTATAGACCCCATTTTATTTATCCATTCATTGGTCCATGGACATTCAGGTGGTTTTGACCTCTGGGCTGTTCTGAGAAATGCTGCTGTGGACATTAGTGTGCAGATGTCTGAGTCCCCACTCTGGGCGTTATTGTAGAGGCTTCCTGGTACAGGTGCACATAGGAAGGAGTTGGCTTTAAGTTTAATTGTCTTGAAAAAGAGATCTATATCAGACGAGAGAGGTTTCTACTGTTTTAAAAAGGCAAATGGTAGATACCTAAGTAGTTAATTGTTTCGTTAAACTTTACCAAGTTGTATTGTTTTTTAGCCTTTTTGTGGAAGACCAAAGTTTTTATGAAGAATCTTGTTTCAGTGACTGCTTTAAGGAAGAGTTAACTCTGATGCAGTGTTGTAGTTTAAGATGCTGGGACGTTATGGTGTTTAAAAAGATAAACAAGCTGCCACACCAGATTTCACTGGGTCTGCCGCCCTTTCACATTTTCTACAATAATTTTAGATTCAGATTGTAATATAGGTGTGCCCAATTTTAGAAAATTAGAGACACTAAAATAGCCACTTATCTAAAGGTGAGATTTCTGGCAACTTTAACCATCTAGAACTTGGCCACAAAATGGAGCTTTCTTATACTGTATATATATATTTTTATTCATCACTTCACTCTACACAAAGTATTTGATTCAGGAGAAATTTAGTGAGCTGAACACCCAGCTAAGGTAAATATTTTAGTAATACATGGTCCCTGCCCTCCCAATCTAGTTGGGGAGACTTTAGTAAATAATTACAGTGTCATCCCTTAGTTCGATCCATACTCATATTCAACCCTCTTCGTTTTCGTTTATGTGGAAGGATCTTTTTTTCTGTAGCTTAGGTTGAAATTTTATCTTAATTTTCTAGCTGATACTTTCCTACACTGACTTGGATGAAAATAAAGTTTCTTATATTGTTTCTTTTTACTTATTCTTTTTGAAAAATGGGAGTTGTATTCCTCAAATTGGCTAATTTATTTTAAAGTTCATGTACTCCCTGTAATGCTAAACTGATACGTTGTGTAGTAACAAAATCAGAGTAGTTTAAAATAATGAAATGTGGGGTGCTGTTCTACCATGTGACTTGTTTTAAAAATCGTGTTATATTTATATACTCTTCATTTGTGTGTGTGTGTGTGTGTGTGTGTGTGTGTGTGTGTAGTTTGGTGCCTAAAATGCTTCCCAGAGATTTTGCTTTCATGTAATTCTTTGAAGAAGGTTGCGATTCTACTTGAAGGAAACTTCCCCCGAAGTATTAATGTTGTGCATATGTTTTGCACTATCTTTAAAAAAAAGCTGTGATAGTCTAGACATGTTTTTGTTATAGTATAACATGATATTTTCCCAAGTGAAATCTTCAGAAGAACCCATGCTTATTTCTGCAAGAATGTCAATTTCAGCAAATACACAGATTCCCTTCCCTTAGCTTTAAATATAGCATAAAGTATAATGTGGAAATAATATAAAACTTAGGAGGAGATAATTTTGTGGAACTAATAGAGTCGACAGACGGACTCTAACTCTCATTCAAGTAGAGTGGTCACGAGTCCGGACTCTGAAGTGGACTGGCTGCTCTGAATCTGCCACTTCCTGTAGTATGTCCTTGGTCAGATTAATTCACTTCTTATTCTCAACTTCCTACCTGTAAAATGGGAATATTAACAGGTATCTACCAAATCAAGTTATTGAATAATGAATTAATAAAGGCAAAGCACACAGAACAGTGTGTGGCACTTATCAAGTACTATATTCCTATTAGTATTTATTTTTATAATTCATATGATTATTATCCCATCACTGGCTCAGTCATTAATTACCTACGTCACTTAATTGTCTCTGGGTTTCAGGTCTTTCGTAACGTGAGGAGATTTGGATTCTTTATGACTGTGACTGGGGAGATGTCAGTCTGTACTAGATACTGTAGACAGTAATCCATTAATACATTTTCTCTCATTGATTTTGTTATGATTTTTGTGTTTGCAGTTAAGCGACACTTTGAAACGTAGGCTGTGAAAATATTTACCTATGGATAGTTGTAGAGTGCAGTCTCCCGAAACAGTTGGTTTCAATTTTTAAAAAAATAACATTTGCTTTACTTTTGTTACCGTCTTCTTTCTCCCAGCAAAGGAGGAGGGCTTGCGTTTGCCCGTGCTCCTCAGCGGCAGGCCGGGTCTGCTCCAGCAGGGCTGCGCGGGAGCAGGCTCCCCTCCGGGGTCTTTCCAGTCTTACTAGTTTCTTCTGTCTTTTTTTACTCCCTGCTCAATATGATTTCACTTATTTTCTCTCCACAAACTTTTATGAACTCCAGTCTAGTTTTCTTCTCTCTATTGTGGTTCTAAGAATATTGGATTTGTGCGTTTTTATTTTCTATATTGTTCCTCTCTCTCCAGGTATATTGTTGACAGAGACAGGTTCTTTTTCTTGGCCGTCACATTTATAGAATTTTGTGCATTCTCTACTTATTCAAGTAAGGGGTGTTCATAATTCAAGTCAAATGGTACCGTAAAGATCTTAAAATGAATACTCTCATTATTCTGAAACACGCATGACTGCTAGTAGCAGGTGCCTCCTTTAAGGCACTTTTTCTACATTTTACTTAACCTAATGATTTTTCTCTATTTTAAGAGATTTTTTTCCTCCTAAAGGGTAACCCAACAGGTTTGCTGAAATGTTTTCTAAAACATGCTATCCTGCGTTAGATATGCTGATCATTTTCTCTGGTAACTGTGGATCAGTTGTCATACTAGATTGCATTTATACTTTGTACATGAATATGGATATTGTGGGATAAAGAGTTTAGCAGGGAGATTATGATAGTTTTGCTCTTTTTTTAATCGTGGAATTTCTTAGAAGGATGAATGATAACAAGTGTGTGGTCTTGACGGAGTTTTGCCTTTCTGCATATTTGGAGCTGCGACCTCCCAGCCGGTTTTCCTGCCTTGCAAGAAATGAGTTTGTTTGCTGCCATTATTTGTGCCTGCCGTTTATCAGGGGCATTCACGGTGTTTTCCCTGTATCCCTCAGTCAGTGAGCCGGGACAGCAAGCACCTAATTGTTACTAAAAGCAGCTTTAACCCATCCTGAATCTTAGCAAGTTTTTTTTTCTTTTTGGATGGAATACAAAAGGAGAAAGCTATTTAGTATTTCATGAATGTACCCGTCGTAGAAGCTCTCATCTCTAATGTGATCTGTGTTGGTCATAGTGGTTGGTTAACTGAACTAGTTCACGTTTAGTATCCTTAAAAACAACATATACCTTTAAACACTTTAGTCTACTTTATAACGTACTTGTTAATTCTGTAGCCTTTTTCAGTAAAGCTTTTAGTGTTGGTCTGGTGATGAGAGTTCTACATTATTTTTCTTTCCTAAGGCGTGCCCATGTTTTACTCTAAAGTTTCAGCTTTGGCTTCTTTAAAGTGGAGAGAGAACCTGGAGCTAAGCAAAGCGTTCTGAGCACAGAATTCTCCCAGACTTGATTGATGCCCCATCTTTTACATATGTCTTACACCTTGATAGAAATTTTCCAAAACTGTCGACCTAATTTCACAGAATTTCTGTAATTTTGCATTGTACCCGTTTATATGGTATTTAAATTGCATAGTTACGAGTACAGTTGGGATGAATACATTTGGTGGCAGACACAGCTGCCTGTTGGTAAGTAGACAGCTGCTGGGAGTGGACCGTGCAGGGCGGTTAGAGCTTACTAGCTCTGAGTTTTATAAGCGCTAATGGTGTGTTTTGTAGACAGAAGGGAGAGAATTTGACGCATTGTCCATTTGGGCATTGGAAGTCAGAAAAGGGAACTTTTGCTGGCATATTTTGGGGCTCTTACTCAAAGCTTACAGATTTTTACTTTTTACAGTTAATATCTCTTACTACGTTTCAAGTTGCTGCTTTAACAGATCTTAATTAGGAGAGATGAAAAGACACAACGGCAACCAGAGATGATATGCATAGAGTGTTGCAAGAGGACAGGGAATGAGTTCCTGTTTTGGACGGGAGAGGAAAAGCTTTCAAGAAGATGTGACACTTGTGTCTAAATTTTGAAGGACGGTCAGTATTAGAAGGTGTTTGGAAAGAGGACGTGTTCCGATGGGTCAGGCAGAGAGAAAGGCTTGTGCAGAGGTGTAGGAATATGGGCAGGTATAGCATAGTTGTTATGGCTCTAGTGTTGGGGTTTTGGACTATTTTGAACACTTATGTGCCCCCAGCAATAGGATGGTGGAATGGTGTCTGCCACACCATTTGAAAGAAACAAACAAAGAACGTCAAGGAAGACAGAGGTGAGTTCACTGGGGACCTTGTATGCTATGCTATGAAGCCAGAGTTTATCCTGACGTGAGCCTTTGGGGTGTCTTAACCAGAACAGAAGAGTGATCTGATCAGAGGTGATTTCGTAAAGTGTCCCTCTGGAAGCAATGAGAGGAGGGAGTAAGATTGCAGTCAGAAATACCAGTTAGGAGATTGTCGAAATAATCCGGTTGAGAAACTAGGGAGTGCCCAAATTAAAGCTTTTGAGCATTGTGAACAGAGGGACCTAATGAGTTTAGATGTCTTTAGGAGCAGAATTGATGGGCCTTGGTGTCTGAGCGCACGGGCAAGTGATGGGCTGGGAGGGTTCTGGAGTCTGCAGGATGAGTAGAGTCCAGAGTGGTAAACTGAGAGAAAAAGCACTCTGTTCGTGACTCTGCTAGTGCTTATCACAATATAGGACGTGCTGTTTATTGTTTACTTTCCTTTTTGAGAAAAATGCACGTTTATTATTCTGGTTTGGGTGCATAGTCTTTTATAATTGGAGATGACCTACCTCAATTTTACTGTCCCCTAGGAGCTGTGGAACAATATTTGTGGAACTGAATTGAAATCCAACATTGTCTTTACTCTGAGCCTTTTTAATGCTTCAAGTGTTATAAAATTGCAGCCTTGAGCAAAAAATTTGACATCAGAGAATAAGTTGGAAATCCTGTGTTTAAAACTCCCAACTTTTTTGTGTAATTTCTTCCTTAATATTTTATCTTCTGAGTAACTGACATCTTAGGTCATCGAGTGACTCAGTATCAAAACAGACGAGGTGCTAATTCTCTTTCTCAGGGCAAACTTTCTAAGTGGTTGGTAGTAGAGTAGAGGTTATTGTGCAGACCTTAATAACTTACCACAGACCAGGCTCTGTGTTGCATATTGGGGATTTGAAGATGAATGACATTCTCCTTTTTCAAAGATGGTGAGACATGTTTGTGTGGATGTAAGAATAAATGAACTGGAACCATGACTTTGAGTAGTGATGTATGTTACAACATGTCATGTACTACTTTGGGAGTATCAGTAAGATGCCAGATGTCATCCATAATTCTTTTCCTGCCTTTGCTTGTCCCCTCTCCTCCCCTCCTCTTTCATCTTCTGTTAGCAAAGCCTGTCTGCCGTCCTTCCAGTATTTATCCCACAGGCTTCCCTCTTTGTTTCTAGTCTAGTCCGAGTCTCACCATAAGTCCATCTCACACTGATCTTCATGCTTCCTTTCTTGATTTCCATGCCTCCGTCTTGAATCCCTTCTCCACAGTCGCTAGAGTCATATTTTAAAAATGGAAGTCATGTTCTGCTTAAAGCCATCGAGTGGCTTCCCAGTGCCCTTGGAGTAAGTTCCCAACACCCTCCCATGGCTCAAATATTATGTGCTCCGAGAGTCCTCCTTGTTGAAAGTTGAGGAGGAGTATGGGAACTTAGAGGAGGGAGCAGTTAATTCTGGCTTTGGGGCATCCAGAAAGGTTTAACAGAAGGAGTGGTATTTGATCCAGGTCTTGATGAGTAGGATTTTGTTAGGTGAAATTATGCACTGAACAAGCATTTGAAGAGTGCCTACTATGTACTAGGCACTGTCATATTTGTACCTTGACAAGTGGTGTCTTTGTAAGGCAGTTGCTATTTTCAAAGACCTGGCTTTATTGCAACCTCAGTAAATAGCATATTCAAGAATAGCCGAGCAATCCTCCGTCAGCTTCAACACCAGGAAACACTTCGTTCACTGGTACCCGTGAGAGTAGAATTTGGCAAGCGTTCTCTGCCATCGTGTATACCTGTTTAGGAAATTTGACTGTGTTCAGACATGAACTACCTGATAAAGCCACAAAAATTGTAATGTAGTGTCATGATTTTTAGACCTTTTAACCAGCTTTTCTAGCCTTCTAATGCCATATTTCATTTTAAAATACCAAAATGAACATCGGGAAGATGAAGTATAATCAACTACAAATACCAGTTGCATTTGGTGATAAAATGAAATTTTCGTTTAGAACTGATTTAGTGCCTCTTTTCCCAATAGCTTAGTAATTTACTAATTACTTGACACCAAGGGGATTCCAAGTATTTTAGGAGCTCTGTGCCAGGAACTGAGGCGAAGCCTAAATATTTTTTCCTGTACCACAAGACGTCTGCCTCCAGGGAGGAGAGGTCCTCAGATGCTGTGGGCAGGAACGTGAAGATTTGATTTGCATTTGTCACTGAGAACCCCAGTGGGCAGTGCCATCCCTTCCTGGCTGGGCCTTGATGTGGCTTACTCTGAGTGCCTGAGGTCTCCCAGGACCACGGAGTTATTTTGGCTTAACCTGTGCCTTCACAGCTTGCCACATACCCACGTGGCGGTTCCCGCTTCTCCAGTAACACCTCAGCTCTTAGCCACATCTTATTATTTCTTTCCTTGATCTTGGCTTCTCGGCTTATTTCAGAGTTGGATGTGTATCCTTAACATGTCATTTTGAAGATTTCATTTCATTAGAAAACGAATCAACTAATCACCTAATTTTTGCAGTTTTGGCCTTTCTTGGCTACTTAGATATGTTTATTTGGGGGTGTCTTTGTTTCCATGGCTATAGCCTTCCCAGGGAAATCGAAGTGGGCAGACGTTTGATTGCTGACCAGGTGGTTTGTATATAGCTTGATTGATTAAACACTAGTCAAAGCTTAATTAACTCTGTGCTTCACTATTTGGAATGGCTCCAGCAACCCACCCTACAGCAATGGAGAAAAAAAGGATGGAGGGAAAAGTTGGGACATTATGTCTAATTCTCCGGGTTTTAGACTTTCTCTCTCTCTATTTTTTTTAACTTTTTTTTCTGAGGCACAGAAAGACCTAATTTATAAAATAGGGGTTCAACTATTGCTTTAGCTTGTCTGATCCCACTGGGACTTCCTGAAGAGACATTATTTCTTGAACCTTGGGAAACAGTGTATGTCCCAAAACGCTAACTTTTGAAAACTGGAAAAGACTGTTCTATATTAATATACCGATTTGTTTATTGAATTGTTATTTACAAGTAGTAGTAAATTTGTTTTGTGGATTGTATGCTGTAAGAGGCACTTTGCCTCGGCTTGTTTCGTGTAATCTTTCTATCGGGTTATGTAAATGTTGTCACTTAACAAGAATTTCTGTTGTGAGTGATGAAGAGATTTCAACTGCTGTGCTGACAAATGCTCTTTAATGAAGCTTTTAAAAATAATTCAAGCTTTAGTCATGGGCTTGTTTTTATTCCCTTTCCCCCAGAACTATTTTACCAAAAAATTTCGCTGCAGCCTAAAGATTTAGTCGGTACCACTGGGTTTATTTCAGGGTTTGCGCTGCGCAAATATTGTTACAAGTTAGTTTTTGTGTAATTTCTGTAATGGGAAATTATGTACAGTTAGAACCCCACTAATCTGAAGGGATTTCAAGGCTTCCTCTTGTGACCTCTTTAGGTCTCCCACCATCTTCTGTCATCAAGTCACCTGACAAGTCGAGTAAAACACTTAGGTGTACTGTTGAGAGATGGGGCAGAGGGTGAGTAAGAGGGGAGGGCGTGGAAGTGACTTCTTGTTTCTGAGAATATTGAGGAAGAACCCACATGATTTACTGTGTAAGGTCGTTGGGGCTCACGTTGGTGGAATGAGCAACGCTTTTGTTAAAGATGGGGTTGGATGAGCTGCTTAGCAGCATCTTTGTTCACTACGCTCAGGCGTCAGAGAAGTCTTCTGTATGGAGACTGAGTTCTTTTAATTGTTAATAGCATAGAGTTAATGTATGTTTTCTTCTGTTGCTCAATTTTGGTATTTGATTTTTTAAAAATAAAATATGGTATGAAATAAAGTAAAATTCAAATCAGTCTTTTTTTCCCTGGTAGTAGTATGGAATATTTGAAAACTGAAAATATTGCTTAATATGAAATTAAGATCATCTCTACATTCTATTTATTTGTGTATCTCAGTCTCACTTGTTAACAAATAATTGAGATGAAGCTGAGATTTAAAGATTCTGTCATGGAATTGATCTTTTCTTCTTTAATATTTGTGAAGGTTAGAACTTAAAATCTAGAAAGATCCTTAGAAATCATCTCATTTTACTTTTTCTTTTCTTTCTTTTTTTTTTTTTTTGAGGAAGATTAGCCCTGAGCTAGTGTCTGCCTCCAGTCTTCCTCTTTTTGCTGAGGAAGATTAGCCCTGAGCTAACATCTGTGCCAGTCTTCCTCTATTTTCTGTGTGGGATGCTGCCACAGCATGGCTTGATGAGCAGTGCGTAGGTCTGCATGCGGGATCCAAACCAGTGAATCCCGGGCCACCAAAGCGGAGCGCGTGAATTTAACCATTACACCACTGGGCCAGCCCCACTTTTTCATTTTTAAATGAAGAAATGTGCAGCATGGGATGTTACCTTGCCCAGATGGAATCAAGGACTTAGTTACAGTGCCATCCATTGATTGTCACTGGCCACTCCGTATCTCAAGGAGCAGATAGAGCTTAGGAGAATTTGTTATATAGGCCTTGAAGCAAGCCTGATGATAAAAATAATTTTGCAAGTAAAGAGAGGTCATCACTACCAGGTCACCAATGTTATAATTGTATATGCAATTAGATTATACTTGATTTATAACTGTAAGATTAATTTACACTTGCAGTTGTGCTCAGTTTATTGAACGTATTAGATTCTCAGATTTAGAAGAAAACACCTCATGTTGCTTGTCTAAGTGCTCTTTGTGGCTCCTGAGCTCTGCTGCTCCCTTATTACACTTGATTTTCTGGTCTGTCTTCCCCATTAGACTGTACCCATAAGGGCGGGAAGCCTCTCTCTTGTTCACTGTTGTTTCCAGCACCCAGTAAAGCACTAATTGTTGACTGACTGTTAGTTTGGCAAACTTGGGCTTATCTGGCTTTGTGGGAAACTTAGCGTATTTTAAATATCTTGTTTACCTTTTTTTTTTTTTTTTTTTTTTTTTACAGTGAACAGAGTATCTGTCAGGCAAGAGCTGCTGTGATGGTTTATGATGATGCCAATAAGAAGTGGGTGCCAGCTGGTGGCTCAACTGGGTTCAGCAGAGTTCATATATATCACCATACAGGCAACAACACATTCAGAGTGGTGGGCAGGAAGATTCAGGACCATCAGGTAAGGGTCTGTTAAATTCTCAAAGTTACCCAGTATTACAAAGGACTTGGTATACTCAGCAAAATAAAGTAGTGCTTTAAAACTATAGTTGGAACAGTCTCTCTAGGAAAAACTGGTTATAGGTTTGCCTGCCCAGCCTTTTCACCTTTCATGAAGCCTGAATTTAGATGAAGATTTAGAACCGATTGTACAAAACTATGAATACCAGTGTTTGAATTGTGAATATTCCTTAGATCCTCTGGCCTTACAGCTAGTTAGCTAGCTTTTGGAATCTAAAGTAAAATTAGGACAAACGAGAATGTGAAACACCACTTAAGTAGCAGATTGTGTGTTTAAGGAATTCATTTCCTGTCAAAGGAATTTGGAATGGGGCTAGAGGGAGGAATTGAAAGTGCGAATAGTTTCAGAAAATATTGTTAAATTCATCTCTGATAGAAAAATTGTAGGTATAATGATTGCTAGAATAGTTAGGCTTTTGTAATTCACGTTTGGGATGACAACTAAGCTTTTACTAATTCCCTGCTCTGGATTTGTTGGAAAGGTGACTGGATTATCTGATTACTTGATTTCTTGGGCCTTAACCGATCAGGAGCAGTAGATGGAGGAAGCGTAGATAGGGTCTTACCAGCATTAAGCATATAATAATAGCAGTGAGAACTTTTATAAGGAATAGATTGACAGGATACTTTTGGTTCTGGCAAGATGGTGGAATCAACCAGCATTGAGGATATGCAGGGAAAAATGTAACACGTTTCCGGCTGAGCTCTTTCTAAAGAAAGGTAGAGCCCTGGGTTTCCACTAGGAAACAGGGTGCTGTGTAAACAGCTGCTGCCCAGCCCTGCGCTTTTAGGATGGAGATGATGAACTGGCCGTAGCTAGGGAGTTAGGTTTGTCATATGTGCATGTAGAGACTGGGCCTCTGAGGTTGGGCTTTGAAACTGGTGTCTCTGCATAAAGCTGGGACTCTTAGAGAGGCTGCGCACTGTAAAAAAGAACTAAGAAAAGTCCTTCTATTGGCACAGGTAAGCAGAGGAGTTCTTTTCTGTCTGAGCTGGGTTAGGGGCTCCCCTGAAGAGTGGGAACCTCCAACTTCACTTACACAACTCCAGTCAAGGAATGAACGCATACTGGTTGCAGGCCAGTGAAACTCTTGGGGCACCTGGCAGAAACAAGTACAGTGCTCTTCTGGAGACAACTTCATAGACCTGAGTCAATTTGCAGAAAGAGCAGTTCACTGAGTTTAGCAAATCTGCCTTTTGCTCCATGTACTGTTGCACAGCCTGCTTTGGTCTCCCCAGTCTCTGTAGCAGGAACCCTCTCTGCCCCGTTGGTAGTCCTGCTTGTCCTGTGTGCTTTCTTTGCTCTTTTATCTTTCGTCCAGCAAAGTGTCCCAGCAGTGAGTTAGGCCAGGGACAAATCAAATACTACTATTAGAGAGAACAAATGAAAACTGGACAATTAAAACTTTGTAGAGGTTGTTGAACGTTCTTAACATTCTAACCGAGTAGCTGTAAAATAAACACATTTTTGGTAAGTTTGGTGAATTGATAAACAATCCTAAAAATATCTAAATATTGGTAAAAAGGAAAATGAGTATTTAAAAAGAATTAGAAAGAAATCTTGTGTAAGTCAGGACATTTCCATATGAAGCACTGAAATTTTTATTCATAAGAGAAGTAAGCTCTCCTCTAGCTTTTGAAAAATGGAGTGTTTCTTAAAATGGTTGGACATTTGAAAACATACTTATGAATAATTCATGAGACTAAGATGAAAACGTTATGAAGATTAGAAAATGTTTATAAAATAAGAAAATGCTTAGACCTGAGTGACAAGATATTACATATAGAAACCCATAGGACGTCTAAGCTGTCCTTAGATGGACAAATCTTAATGGCATATAATGAGCTTAACCCAATGAAAGCAGAGGGAAATACTAAAAATAAAAGAAGAAACTAATTAAATAAAAAGAAATAGGGGCTGGCCCTGTGACCAAAGGGTTAAGTTCACATGCTCTGCTTCGACGGCCCACGGTTCTCCGGTTCAAATCCTGGGCACGGACCTAGCACTGCTCCTCAAGGCATGCTGTGCTGGCGTCCCACATAAGAGAACTAGAATCACCTACAACTAGGATACACAACTGCGGCTTTGGGGAGAAAAAGAAATAGAAATTATTAACACAAAAGTTGCTCCACCGAATAGAAAAAAATGACAGTCTAATAAAAAAAGTTACAAATAAACAATATTAAGATTGGAAAAGAGATATTGCTATAATTATACTAAGGAAATAAATTATAAGATAATATTATGAACAGCTTTATGCCAGTAAATGGGCCATTTTGTAGAAAAATATGATTGACCAAAATTGGCAAAAAAGTAGAAAAGCATAATAGATCTCCAGTCATAAAATATATCAATAGTTAATAATCTAGCCCCAAAATTTAAAAAAATACAAGGGAGCATCCATAGCATTTACAGACAAAATCTAAAAACTTTCAAGATAATTGCTTGTTTTATGCAACCTATTCTAAAGAATAGATTTTTGAGGCTGGTATAATTTTGGTATCTAAAACATAGATCAGTTTGAAAGATGAAAATTATAAGCCAGTCTCAATTCTGAATATTAACATAGATATAAAGGTCCTCAGTAAGATATTAGCAGACCAAATGCAGCAATGGATATGAAAAAAAAACCAGACTTCCTCTTGACCAAATAGGGTTTCTCTCTCTTTATCTCTGTAGTGTAAGGATAGTTTAACATTAGATAACCTGCTAATGTAATTTACCAGGGGAAAATGTACAAGAAACAAGATTCAAGAAAAGAATTTGATAAAATTAAAATTCTTACATAATTCTCAGCATGTTTAGCATAAGAATGATTTTCTCAAGCTGATAAGGATGGATAATATAAATATATAGCAAACATCTTATAGGACAGTACGGTGTTGGGAGGATCTCCATTAAACTCAGGAATAAATTGAGGATTTCAGCTTTAACCATTTTCATTTAGCATTGCAGAAGAGGTAACATATTAAGATAAAGAAGTGGAAGCTATCAGGATTGAAAAGAAGAAACAGCTGACTTTGCTCACTGATGATATAATTGTCTACATAAAAAATCCCGAAAATATCTGCAGATAAAATATTAGAACTAACAAGGTTGTTCATCAGAGTTGCTGGATACAAGATCAGTATATAAAAATCAGTAGGAGTTTTGTATAACTAGCAATAAACAATTAGAAAATATAATTCTATGAAGATACTACTTAAAGTAACAAAAATGATAATATACCTAAGAATAAATCTAATAAATAATTGGTTTCCTCTCATTCCAGAGTACCTTGTTACACTTCTTAATGGATGTCAGTCAGTTCTGAGTGGAAACATGTTATAATTTATTAAATCAAATCTAAACTTTGTGTAGAAAGAAAGCACTGTAGAGCCATTAAAAAAAACCTCACCATTTATTTGTAAAATTGAATATGTACAAATTATATAAATATATATTAAAATATTTCATTTTTTTGCGTAACACTTAGCTGCTTATTATGTTCTGGGCACTGTGTTTAGGTTTTATGTATGTAATAAAATTCCCGACCTTGAAAGAAAGATACAGGAGAGAGTGTGGATGTTCAGAAGGTGAGGAAAGAAGTGCAGTAAATTGTTTCAGTAATGATAAATGTAAATCATAGCACACTGAGAGCAGAGATGAATTTGATCTGGGTCTTTAAGCACGAGTAGGAGTTCTCACAGTGGCTGATATGAGAAAGGGGCAGATGGACCCCTTGTACAAAGGCCCACAATGTCCACCTGAAGTTTGCATTATCCTTCAAGCAGAGGAAGCAGTTGGAGATGGATGGAGGCTAGCATGCCTGGTGGGGATGGAGGGAAGTAAGACTGAAAATAGTTTAGAGCAAGATGTTTGATGAGCATTGCTTTTCATCTTGCGGTCCAAATAAACTGTTAGGGGAGTGTTGGGAGAGATGGGAATGGCCACGGGCAGAGTCAAGACTTGAACTCAGGTCACAGACCTTGAATCCTGCGTTTTCCAGGATGGGTAGTATCTGAAAAAAGGAACTAGGGATATTTAGTCTGCAAAATCATATCATCAGTCAGTTGACAAATGCAGGCCATTCATCAAAAATACAAAATTCAAAGTGACATTCAGTATTAAAAAAAAAAAAAACAGAAAGAATCATCAGTTTGTTGAGAAGATGGGGAAGAGGATCGTGGATGACTTCATAGACAAGGTAAGATATTGAACCAAGTCACAGGGAGGAGTAAATGTTTACTGCGTGATTTTCTGTGTTATGATCAGGCCAAAATGGATGGGCGTGTGGAGGATGGAGCAGCGCCTCTAATCTAGACTGAAGCTCATTGGGTCTGAAGTGCAGAATTTAGGATTATGAGGAAGTCCAAACCTGATGACATGCTTATGAAAATCCAGTTGTTAAAGCTGTAAAAGCCTTTAAAGCTTTTTGAGATTATTTACAGGATTGTCTATCCTTGAAAGTTAGAAATGAATGAAATAATTGATTCAAATTGTAAAATTCCTTATATTGGAAGTTTAAAATTCATTTAGCTTATTTCACGTAGCATAATGTCTTTAAGAGGTCGTCATAGTTTTAAAATAATTTCAAATTTGAGTGTTGCTGGGATGAGGTAATTTAGATAGAGCCTTTCTCTGAGAACTAAAACAATTGGATAAAATAATTAAAAAGAAAAAAATCTATTTCAAGGGCTCACATGACTGTGAAGAATTATGGGTCCATGATCTGAAACCAGAAAGAACCAGAGAAGTGAGCCCAGATTGGACCTCTCTGCCTAGAGGCATGTGTCAGATTTGAAAGGGGGGCTGAGGAGCTGAGCAAAGCTTTTGGCAGACTCATGGAGCTAATAGAACAAAAATTAGAAGTTAAGGCCTTCTAATGAGGGGAGGGTTGTCTTGGTAATCCCCCAGGCCGTGATTTGAGACCCAGGAGCCCCAAACCCTGGGAAGAAGTTTGAGTCAGAATTAGACTGACCTTTGAAGGAACTGAAACCCAGCCTCTAATCATTCCAATCGCTTTTGGATTAAAGTGATGTGAGATTGTTAGTTTCCCTAGCTGCTTGCCAAAAGCAGATGTAAATCTTCCCTGGAAAAATATAACATCATTGTAGGCTTCAGAATTTCCATACAACTGTCCATGCACAGTGTCTGGCACTCAGTCAGAATAGCCAGCCATACGAGGCGACAGGAGGAACAGCGCTAGAACAGACCCTCTGGGAAGACAGTTAATGGAATTATCAGAAATTGATTTTAAAAGAATGTACTTAATATACTCAAGGAAATAAAAGACAACATAGGGAATTTCAGCAGAGCTGGAAACTTGAAAAGAGAACCAAATGAAAATTTTAGAATTGAAAAATAACTGCTATTAACAGTAACAACTCAGTGACGGGTTTTACAACAGATTATAAAGAGCTGAAAAGAATTAGTAAACTGGAATATAGATCAGAAGAAAATATTCAGACTGACACTAAGCTAATCTGAGAGAGAAGAATATAGATACATAAAAAAAGCTTAAGAGACTTAGGGAATACAGTAAAAATAACTCATAATGTGTGTGTAATTAGAATCCCAGAGTAGAGGACAGATTGAGGCAGAAACAATAATGGAAGAGAGAATGAACAAAAATTTTCAGAAGTGATCAAAGAACCATAAACTTAGAAATGCTATAAACCTTAAGTGGGATAAACACAAAACCATATATAAACCCATCATATTAAGATTACTAAACTAAATACAAGTGCAAAAAAACTATTTTAAATAAGCTACAATAAACTTTTAGCTGATTTCTCAATAGAAACAACAAAAGCTAGAAGCCAGTGGATTTCAGAGTACTGAAGGAAAATAATGACCACTTAAAATTCCATATCTAATAAAAGTATTCTTCAGAAATGAAGGTGAAATAAAGACATTTCCTGACAAAGAAAAATGGAGAGAATCCATCACCAGGAGATCTGCATTGAAAGAAATGCTAAAGTGCGTTCTTTAAGATCAAAAATGGTCCCAACAGAAGTTTGGAGAAGGCAGAAGGAATAAAAAGCAACAGAAAGTGTAAATATAGAGTAAATCCTAAGTGATCGTCAACTGTATAAAACTACTAATGTGTTTTGTGGGGTTAAAAATACATGTAGAATTTTAAAACCTGGTAGAAATAGCATAGGAGTCCTGAGATGGACGTGGGAGATGGAGTGCTGTTGGAGAAAACGTATGGTGAAGTTTTTGTGTTGAGGGAAAGGGAAAACTACTAGTTTTTATCTGCTTTTGATAAGTTTAAGATGCCTGTTGTCGTCTCCAGGGCAACCACTGAAATAACAGTAAAAACACGTATAATTCATGAAGTAACAGAGGGTGCAATAATAATAAACTCTAAAGGAAAGTATGCTAGATTTAGACCCAAATGTATTTACATTAAATGTAAAGGGACTGAGTACTCTGATTAAAAGCAGAGACTGCAGATTGGATGAATAACACAAAATTGATAATCTGATATAAAATTGTAGCCACACACTAAGGACTGAGCCTGGCCAGAGCACTGTAGGAGGATGTTTTCTGTGGCTCTCAAGACTTAGGATAAAGCAGCAATAATTAAGACACTGTGATGTTGGCTCAGAGATAGGCCTGTTGACCAGCAGAACAAAAGAGAGCCATTTAGACACTTGATTTATGAAAACGGTAAACCTACAGCACAGTTAATAAATAGTGCTGATCAGTTGGAGAACCATATTGAACCTTATTTCACACCGTAGGCATAAGTCGATTCCAGTTGGATGGGAGATGCAAATATGAAAGTTAAAACAATAAAGCTTCTCTAAAATAATATGGGATAATATTTTCATGACCTTGGGGTTGAGAAACATTTCTTAAACAGGTTACAAAAAGCATTAACTATTAAGGGAAAGATTGCTCATTTGGACTGAATAAAAGTTAAAAACTTCTGTTCATCAAAAGACACCCATTAAGGGGCTGGCCCCGTGGCCGAGTGGTTAAGTTCACGCGCTCCGCTGCAGGCGGCCCAGTGTTTCATTAGTTCCAATCCTGGGCGCGGACATGGCACTGCTCATCAGACCACGCTGAGGCAGCGTCCCACATGCCACAACTAGAAGGACCCACAACGAAGAATACACAACTATGTACCGGGGGTCTTTGGGGAGAAAAAGGAAAAAATAAAAAAATCTAAAAAAAAAAAAAAAAAAAGACACCCATTAAGAGAGTGAAAAGACAAGCCAAAGAAACGGAGAAGATATTTGCAACCCAGATAACCAACAGTGGGATCATATCCAGAATGTATAAAGGACTCTTACAAATCAATAAAGAAAAAGATGGACAACTCAGTATGTGTAGTTGTGCAAGCTGTTGTATGGTGCTGTGGAAGTGAAAATTGACGGAACCAATTTGGAAAGCTACTTGGAGTTTTCCGCTAAAGTTAAACATATATATGGCTTGTGACAGTTCTGCTCCGGGGTAAATGCCCAACAGAAATGTGTGCTCATGTGTACCAAAAGACCTTTAGTATTTAGTAGGATGTTCATGACATCACTATTTTTTTTTTTTTTTTTTTTTTAAAGATTTTATTTTTTCCTTTTTCTCCCCAAAGCCCCCCGGTACATAGTTGTGTATTCTTCGTTGAGGGTTCTTCTAGTTGTGGCATGTGGGACGCTGCCTCAGCGTGGTCTGATGAGCAGTGCCATGTCCGCGCCCAGGATTCGAACTAACGAAACACTGGGCCGCCTGCAGCGGAGCGCGCGAACTTAACCGCTCGGCCACGGGGCCAGCCCCATGACATCACTATTTTTAATAGCCTCAAACTGCAGATAATCCAAATGTCTATTAATGAGAGGCTGGATAAACAAACATGATTTATACAACGGAATACCATAGAGCAATGCGAAAGAATAAACCACAATTACCTGCAGCAAATAGAGGACTGTAAACAATTTTGCAGGAAAGAAGGCAATTACAGTATATATTGTGTAACTCCATTTATGTAAAAACCAAAAACCTACAAAAGTAATCTATGGTGTTAGAAGTGTGGCTAGTGCTTTTCCGGAGGTGGGAGGAGTTACAAAGGAGGTTCCTGATGTTAACGTCCTATTTCTTGAGCAGGTTTTGGCTACACAGGAATGTTCGCTGAGATACATGCTTATGTTTTTCTGAGTTTATCGTACTTCAGTAAACATGTTAAAATATATTTAATGAGGGATATAGATTGATTTTGCTGATTTGCAGACCTTTGTAACCATCAGGCAGCTGAACTTCCATCTCATGGTTATTTCTGCACCTGATTTTACCTTAGGTAACTGCTTTAACTATTTTTTGCCAAAGTTTGTCAGGAACATGTTTGAATGAATATGTCCAGTCAGGACTTGTTGACTTTGTTGGTTTTACCAGTTACTAGCTTGACTTTATGAAGAATTCCTGTCTTTTAGGTCGTGATAAACTGTGCCATTCCTAAAGGGTTGAAGTACAATCAGGCTACACAGACCTTCCACCAGTGGCGAGATGCTAGACAGGTGTATGGTCTCAACTTTGGCAGCAAAGAGGATGCCAATGTCTTCGCAAGTGCCATGATGCATGCCTTAGAGGTGTTGAATTCCCAGGAAACAGGTAAGGTGCCCGTGGTTTCCTTGTTTCCTTGACTTGGAGTGCCATGTATGTGTTAAAGCTAATCTTTTCTGACCAACTTTTAAATCATAGAAGTATTTTAAGTATTTCTTAAATTTCTATTGTTTTCTACAAAAATGTGAACTTCTGTTTGTTGATGATAAACATAGTCTAGAAGGGTCATCTTATGAGATTGATTAGTTAGTGATTTTTTAACCCTCTCATTTGAAGTTATTTAGGTAAAATGTTCATCGTGCTCTAGAACCTCAACTTGTTGCAAGGACGTGAGGCCCAGAGACTATGCAGTGGATAGAAATTATGCATATTTATTATCGTCTCACTCTTTATGAAGAAACGCATTTTCTGAAACACCTTTTTTAAGCCAGTACCCAGCCCATGAACTGCAAGTAGCACTAGATTTCTTCATCCTAGTAGATAAAAATTTGATTCTAAAAGTTGTTGAAAGATTTTAGGAGTGCCCTCGGGTGGTACAAGCCATGAATTGCATGTCCTCTGACACTGCGTGGTGGTTAGAAAGACATGTAGAAATAATTCACTTTTAAATTACTGTTTTAAAAAACAGTCTGATGTGTATGTGTCAGAGATGAGCTCTGTTTTTGTTTTTGTTTAAAAACTAGGCAAAGAAATACACGGATGTGTGGCTATCTCTTTAGGGTGATAGATTTTATAACCAGAAAATAAATATTATATATAAGATAATATAAATATGATTACTCATTACTCTTGCCTTTGTTGTGTTTTTAGTAGTGACCTTGATGCAAATGTGCTATAAACAAGTTTTATTTATGTATTTTAAGCGGAAGGACTTACATAGTGAGATTAAAATTTGCTATCTTGTTGAAGGTATGGAATTTTAAAACCTATTATAGATATGTTAAATTTTATTTATACTTTGCCTTGCTCTAAAAAGAATCGAAACATCTAGCCCATGTGTTAGTCTATTTCAAATATGAATTTGAGAGCAAGAAGACGTTTTGGCATCCAGAACTACATTATTACTCCTATAGATGGTTTATGTTAGATCTTCTTTTGAGGAAATTAATACCTCTATAAATAATTTGTGCATAGCTTTCATATCTTATCTATTTTGAGAAAGTAACCACTGGCGCTTCTCCTGGTTTGTCAGTAAGTCCAGAAAATAGCGAAGGAAGGTCTGCCTGTATGTACAGTCTTGTATGTAGGTCATCTTTCTGAGTCACTGTGTTTTCCTCGCAGGCACCCAGTATTTTATTGGCATTCTATTGTAGGTATAGAATTGTTGTGTCACCATCATTTTACCATAGGGAAGAAGCTAGGGTTTTGGTTCTTGATATCTTATTAAATAGATAACCACGTGATAGATAAGTAAAGGACCAAGTTTAGAGAGTGTGTGTATGACAGAAACATTTGGCTTCCCTATGTTTGGAACAAACTCGCATTATTTTTATTTCTAAACCTTCAGAAGAGTATCCATTGATGTTAGGAATGAAATGATACTAATTTAAAGTGATTAAAATTATTGTTCATCTGGCATCAATTTTTTTTAACCAAATGGAAAGGATTATTTTTTATCAGTGTGTAGTCGTATAGTTTGCTTTCAAAATGCAAATGCTAATTAATGTTTTTTTCTCCTGATCTTGATCTTTTGAAATTAATGAGTCAATGTGGAGAGACTTAGTTACATTCTCTGTTGTAATTTCCACATTATAAAAAGTTTGGCAAATGGGAAACTCGCTCATCATCTCACTAGCTACTCAAGCATTTTGCTGAGGGGAAAAAATGATGATTTTGAAACTTTATCCTCTTCTCTGTCACAGTCTTAGCTGAGGAAAGAGAAAGAATGGTGGAAGTTGGTCCATGCTAGCCATCTCCTTTATCATGGCCAAGTCATTGGCAAAGAAGCTTTTAGTTCTGTAGCTTTTTCATCAGAGAAAACAAGCATATAAAATGGTTGATGTTCTTTATAGTCTGATTTTTTTTAGAAAATGACTTTTCATAAGTTACTGTAAACACTAATTTCTGATTTTTGATGGCAGTTATTAATCAGCTTAGAAGTGGCGGCATAGGAGAATTTAGATGCCAAGAATCAGAAGTGTCCTTGGGAAAGGATATGATTCTTTCTAGAGATCTCCAAAGTCGGAAAGGTGTGTACCCCACCCCAATATTATTTAGTGGGTCCCCTCCCATCCACCTAAACAAACATACCCCATAATGTCGCCTCTCATCTTGAACATATCTTCCCCTTCCACAGCTGTTTGCCTGGGGTTCACAGCCAATTCCTTGTTAAAACCATCTATTGTCTTCCTGCCAAAACCAAGTTGAAAAAGCTTAACTTGCATGTTCCCCTCCCTAAGCAAACAATGTACCCAATAAATCTCTGATCAGAAGTAAAAGAAACAAACATTCATAAAGGTAAAGCAACTATGGATGTTAGTCTTTCCTATTCTTAATGTTTTACCACATTTTAAAACCATTTTTTGTGTATTGAATACTTCCTGTTTATCTTTTTGTTTATTAGATGTTGATACCAATATTATCCATTGAGTATTGGTTAAATCTTCTTAGTGATTTTCAGACTTTTTAAAGCTATGGACACTGTTCTTGTTCAAACAACATCTTTTTCAGAAGCTCAGTCCATAAACGGACAAAGAAATGGACTTTCTCTGATTAATGTAGGGGTCGAGAGCCCCCAGCGACTGAGGCCCCTATGTGGTTCTCCAGAGCAGGACTTGAAAATTACTAACCCATCTTTTTTGCTAAAACCAATAATCACACAATTCTCCTGTCTTGTCTCCCTTGCCCCCCAAGTCCTCTAAATCCTCAAACAAATTTTTTAAATTAAGAAAAAACAGCTTTCTTTGGGGCTAGTCATACTGACCTTTACAAGGTGCTCTGTGTGTGTTTAATATTTCCATTTGTTTTATGAAAAGGGTGGGTGGCAGGAATGTTTTCCTTTATTTTGTTTTTAACTTGGTGTGCAATTATCTAATATACTGGAAAGTACAGGAGGTGCTAAATACAGTGAGTTATATTTGGAATTTAAAAAGCACAAATCGCATGTTCTAGTATTTTTGAAAAAGAGTTGATTAGTGCTCTTCCTTTTATACTAAATGCTACAGTTTATCTGTTTCCTTTGTCTAATGGAAAGGGACTCAATTTTAAACAAGTACGTTCAAGGCACATTATCCAGACTGGTATTTTTGATTTCTGTATTATTTATCAAGTACATTTATAGCAATTCTGCAGATAGTATTTATAGATTATATAAAATATAAAGTCAATCCTTGTGATGATTGATAGTGTAAATTTACACAATCTGTTTCATTTTTGAAAAAAATTTCAGTCATTTGAAAATAGGAGATAACTTTTTAAATCTCTTTTTTAAAAATGAAAATCATATGCATACCAGTAAGATTTTGTTCTACTCAACCAAGATAAAAATATTTTACCGTTAACTAAGACAGCTTTTGCTAGATTTTCTTTTATATCTTTTGAAAATGAGAACATAGTCAAGGATTCCTCATGTTTGAAATTTTCTTTAGATTTTATGGATAAATATTTATAAATATTTAGATCCCATACATTTTTTTCCTTAGATAATTTGGCCTGATATACTTTCCAATATGAGCATTTGCATGAATTTTATCTCAGCATTTTTTAATCTTTTTGAGATGTTTTAGAATTAATTGGATTTTTTAAAAAATCTCAAAAAGTTTCTAGAAATATTTTATGTTCACAGTGCCACTTTTATTTTTCAATTTTCTAGATTGCCAGTATTCATGGGAACAATGTTAAGGGGATATCACAAAAACCATCAAACATGTTTTCAGCACAGGTGCTATGCTAGGCACTGGAGATAATACGAACATGAAAAGGCCCATCCCTTGCCTTCCAGGACATCACAACTGGGCCTGAGCTACTAGAAACAAGGTCAGCAAAATTAGAATGGTTCGTGAATGAAGTATGCAGAAGGACCTTTGGAATACCAAGGAAAATTCTAGGGTCAAGGAAAGCTTTGAAGAAAAGATGGTGCTTGAGCTATGTATGTTCTGAGGAATGAGTAGACCTCATCATGATAGAACATTCTAGGGACGCTTGGAGGCATGAAAGCATGGAGCAATTGGGAAACAGCTGATAGGCAGTGTTGTGGCTTGGGCATGAGAATTTATGTGCGGGGGAGGGAAGTCACAAGAGCTAAGAGTGGAAAGGTTGAGAAGGGCCTTGCGTTCCTGCTGAGGAGCGTGCATATTGTGATGCAAGCAGTGGCACAGTCATTGAAGGGAGCTAAGAAATATTTGATGTAATTAGGTTTGTGCTTTAGGACACACGTGATGGATTGGTAAGCACGTGGTTACAAGCACGGAGATCAGTGTAGGATGCTGTTGTGATTTCGCTGAGAAAGACGAGGCCTGAAATGATACAGTAGAAAGAGGAAAGGAGTACAGTGAAGAGGAGGTGACAAACTTTTATTTGATGCCTGCTGTACCTGCCAAGACATTGTTTAGGCCTTCTCCTTATGTCCTCATTTAGTCCATAAAGCAGTTCTGAAGCAGGAATCGTGATCTGTTTATTGGGTACCGGCTGTGTGCCAGATCCTAACTGGGCGCATATGTTACTGATAATCTTTATACAACCCTGCAGAGTTGGTGGTATTATCCTTGTTTTAAAGAGGAGATTGGCTTACAGAGGGTCACTGGACTGGCCTGAGGCCCACACCTAGACAGTGGCCTAAGTGGGATTTGTATCCAGATCTAGTTTTAGAATTCAGCCTCTTTCCTGTGTAATAGACAGTGAGGTGTAGTAGACAGGCCCTGGTGTTATAACATGATTGCCAGATGTGTCAGTTTGGGTCACTGGGAAGATGGTACTGTTAGCCAGAGGTGGAGAGTAAGAGAATTGGACAGTGGATAACAAATCTGATTCTGAACATAATGCATTTGGGGTACTTTATTAATGCTTTCTTAAAATTAGATAAAATTGGACCTGGAAAGGATCCCAAAGGTAGTCTTGGACAGTGTTTTTCACTTTTAGATTTCCTACATCAACTAACCTGATTGGAGGAGTAACGTTTTGAAACCGATAAAGCATGAGCTGCTCGTCGGGCTTACAGGAGTGACAGGTTTGGGGGTTGGGTGGTGGGACGTTCTTTCGTGGGTGCTGTCGCGTGCTTCTTCACTCTCATCGATACTCTTCCACAGTCCTCCCCATTCATGGGCTCACCATCTCACAGTAATGTGAACTTAGTCTGTCGGTACTATCGCTCCCAGTTTCCAATTAGGAAGATTGACGTGGAGAGATGGGACTTCGCTGAAGTCGTATGTACGTAGAAAGGGGGGCACAGCTGGGACTGGGTCTTGTGACCTTTAGGCCATTTTTATTACATTTCTCTGTTTCTTAATTCAAGATCTTCAACGCATATTTTAAAAGGCTTTTGAGAGAAGTCACTTTAGGGTGAGAAGGTAGGAAAGAGAAGAACTTTCATTTTCTTTTTATGTTTTTTAGTAAAATTTTAAGGTCTTTTATTGTGATTTAGCGGAAAGAACTCATACTTGGAATCAGAAGACTCCAGTCTTCTCTCTCCCTCTGGTGACAGGTTGCCTTCTCTAAAGCTGTTTCCTTACGTATAAAATGTGGCTCATGAGGATACCTATGTTAGGATAGCGTTATGGGAATTAAATGAGATAGGGACATCAGTCTTATTAAACTATAAAATGTTATTTTTGAATGCCAGTATTTTAAAATACATAAAAAATTCTACTGTGTGGATTAATTTACTTAGAGAAGAAGTAGTAGAGAGACTTTCAAATTTTCTCCAACCTGTTTTTTGTCTTTACTGCCCATTAAAGAAGTATCTTATTATATTTTTTCCCCAAGGAAATTAGTTACTTCATTTATCATTTGAGTGCATCTGTATGCAAGGGGAAATTAGTCTCAAATCTTGTCCTCAAGGATTCTTCTGCTCTTGAAGGGGGGCTAAGACACAACCATAATCCAAAAGACAAAGTCATACTGGAGGTACAGAGAAAATCCTATATGGTTACAAGAAGAGGAATGAGATTTGTTTTCATTGGAGCAATTGGGGGAAGCATTGGTGAGGAGATGGCTTTTTGAGCTGATTTGGAAAGGTGGATAAAATGTAGGCATGGAGAGATGAGGGGGAGAGGCCTGTAAGGCCTGGGAAATAGCATCAGGGTGCAGAAGTGGGAAGCATGAGATGTGTTTGCAGAGCAGGGAGTTACGTGATTGGCCTTGTGGGAATAAAGTCAGAGAGGTAAGTCTGATCAGGAAGGGCCTTTGAGAGCTATGGCTGATAGCGGTTTCGTGTAAGGTTTTGAGCAAGTGGCATAATGTCAACAAAACTGTACTCGAGAAAGCTAGCAGCGGTTTGAAAAGGAGGCACTGGAGGCTGTGGTTCAAGCATTGATTGCTGAGTGGAGGCAGAAGTAGAGTAGAGAAGAAAATTCAAATAGGAGAGAGATTACAGTGGTAGAATCAGGTGAGTTTAAACAGGAAACCATGATTGAATTGGTTGTACTTCATCCCTTTAGGTAACTTTTTTCATTAAAAAAGAATTCTGGCTACCCATTTTCACATGACAACAGTAGAGATCTCTGGGACGGTATCATATTTGTTTGTAGATGATGTGGTACCTAAAATTATTTCTGCTATTTGAAGAAAATCAGTAGTTTGGGTGAAAGGTGAAAAATGAAAATATAGTTCAGCATCTTTGAATTCCTGCTGTGAACCTGAGTCCAGGTTTTAGTAAGAAAGGTACATAGATACAAGTTTGTTTTTAAAGAACTCACAGTAAGGCAGAAGAAACTTCATTAGTTTCTTAATTAGACAAAGTGAAATTAGAGTGTGAATATGTTAAGCCCCCAGCTTAGTAATTTATTAACAGAGTTGGCGTACAGGAGATCTACCAGCGTCCTTTTCCTGGGAGGTAATTCTGCTTGGATTAGAGCAGCGGTTTTCAGCTTGGTGCCTGAAAACCACGGAAGTGGTTCTGAGATCGTTCTCAGTGTTTCGGAAAGCTGAGTCAACAGTGTCCGTGCGTTCTGTGATAGCGTTGGTTATACCTCCTAACTCTGATATTAAGCTGCTTTGTTTGGGGCTAAAATTCACCAGCTCTTTGTAGAGATACTTAGCTGAAACCAGTCACAAGTTCTAATCAACTGTTGTTGACCTTTTTGGCATTTTTGGATCTTGTGATTGTGCCAGTGACTGATAAGAAAAGTTTAGATAGTCTCCGTGCCTGAATTGAAAATGGCCAATTATGTATCTTTGATTACTTGTGAAAGAACAAAGAGTAATGATAAATAGTTTCTTTGGACAGGCTCACTCTGGATATTGAGTCCAAGGAAGTTAGTTAAAATAATAAAAGGGTTGGAAAGGTTGGGAGCTGCTGGATTAGGCTTCTTGTTCGCACGCCCTACCCACTCACAGCCTCAATTTTCAGCCACTCTCTGCACCTTTCTCAACCAGGGTTCCATGAGGGAATTCAGCTCTATGGAAAGTGCTTTGGGTGACTGTCTTTTTGGGCACATTCTTTACCTACCCTGGATGCATTAGGGCCAGAATCTCTTGGAAGACCGCTTCTCTTCTGTTCTTTCCCTTGGCCTCTCTATATATATACCTCTGTTTTCACCTGCGAGAAGTACCTTGAAGTTCTGGGCTGGACTCGGGACCAGAAAATGACCATGGATTAATGGAAGTGAGAATTACTTAGCGATCAGCTTTCTTGTTTGTTCAGTACAGCTTTACCTGCTAATATTTCTATTGATCAGTACTTGAAATTATTCTGTATCTAATTCTTAGTCACTGAGGAAAGTTTGAATGAATGTTTAACGTAGCTGCTACTCTTAGTTTGCAGACCTCCTCGTCATTAGAGGGATTAATGCCTGGATTACTGTCTGCTTGAGTGTTCTCCATATTCTCATTTTCTTTTGGGCTGAACCGGATGCAGAATCAGAAATCTCGAGTTTAAAACGCTAACTCACAGATTCAGGAAGTATGCTCTAAGCCCCCATGAGGATCCTCTTCCAGACCCTCTGAGGGGGTCTGAAAGCACCCCCTGTTCTCCATTATACTTAACCAGAGCAGCATCCTGAAGGCAAGAGCGAATGAAACAGTCCACCTGTCTTCTGTTAAGCCGGACATTCAAGAGATTTGTAAAAATCTAAAACCATCATTCTAATCACTAATATTTTTTATTTGGAAAGTAATTTTTTTGTTTTGGAAAATTATAATTTTTCATAAAAATGTTATTTATGTTAACATGTAACAGCTTTTTAATTATCTTTTAAATGAATGACTAAAAATTCAACGTGAAAAAATGTGGTTATTTAATACAGTAAATAATGATAGATACAATGCACATAAACAAAAGCTCTTCAGGGTCTTGAGTAATTTTATTTGAGAGTATGAGGGGATCCCATGCCAACAAGCTTTGAGAAATCCTGCCCTGACTTATCAGGGAGAGCTGTTGACTGAGAACAGAATTTTTAATGTCTTTTTATCTTTTCCAGACGGCCTAGCAAAGAAATCTTGTCTGTTGTCTGTTGGATCCGATTGTCTATTGGATGAGAATTTATTATTCCCTATTTCCTCTCTCTTCACTGTAAGCCTGGCTTTGCCTATAACAGAGAAACCTTTCTTCCTATCGTAATGATTTCCTCTCTTCCTGCTTTTCATCTTCTTTCCTCCCCTGTGAAGAAGGCTTCATGGAGGGCTGGGCATTTAAAAGTGGGGATTTGTCTAATTCCCATCATCATCATCTGTCAATGAAAGGGAAAATGGAGGTCTGGTGGTCTTTTTTTGTGCTTAATCTCTGAACACTGCCCGGTGATTAGATTTGTAACCATCATCTGTCCAGCAGCAGCAGTAACCAGTGTTGCTGTTTCTATCTCTGCTTCCTAAAAATTCAGGTTCTTCTGGTTTCTAGTTACTTGGTACATTTGTGGCTTCTCTGTGTGTGATTTTTCACAATTGTGTTACAATATAGGAATTATCATATATTCGAATATCATGTGAGTGATATATTCACGTAATATGTGAATTCTTATTTATAATAAAATAACTTTAAAATGTTTACTTCTGTGGGTTTTAAGTTCCTGATCTCTAGCTGTGTGGGAAAGCAGCTTTAGCTGGACGCAGCTCCGGTGTGATACTCCGTTTTTCATGAGCATGGCTTTAGTCTTAACGTTGTGGGACTTAGGATATCTTGTCCTGCTCCAAAGTGGGAATGATTAAGTGGCTAAAAGAGGCAGATAGGATTTTTGTGATAAATCTGCATTTTATAACCTTAGAGAAAGCTGTTTTAGCCTGGAGTTTGCTGTCAGACAGACGCTGTGTTCTGTCTGCCTCTTGTTCCTGTTCTCTGCTTCTCTGGCAGGTGGCCGTCTTAGAGTGTGTTGTCTGGTGCGCATCTGTCTGTGACTTCAGTTCTCTTCAGGCTTATTTTACAGTAAAGCTTGGAATTTAATTAATGGTGCTGTACGATCCCAGGAAGGATGTCATCTACTGTTATTTGCATGTTTTCCTGCATGAGAATAGTAATTTGAATACAGTTACTTTACTTGTGTTCCTGAATTTAATCCTGCGTGAGAATAGTAATTTGAATACAGTTACTTTACTTGTGTTCCTGAATTTTAATCATACTTGTTGCCCACAAATTGGAGAAGCATTTTCCCACAATAACTCGGATACTTTTTTTGTAGGATTTTTTTCATCTTTAAACAAGGATGCAGGGGAGAGGGAGAAGCTTGAATAGAGCAGATTCTATCTTGTGGTCTATTGATGATAAGAAATGGATTGCAGGAACCCCTTCTGTTCTGGTGAGCAATCACAGCACATGGTGGTGACCAGACCTGCACCTCAGTGTTGACAGCTTACTTCTGGGCGTGCTTTCATCGGTCTGTCATGTGGTGGTGTCTCATTGGGGTGTCCATGTTTTTATTCAGCAAACAGTGTGTGCACGTTGGTGCAATGCCTCTGAGTTAAGGTTGGGTATTCCTGCTTTTATGATCTAGGCAAGGTAGAAGAATTCTTAATCAGTCTTTTGAAGATGGTGTTAAATAGTGGTACCTTTGAAATCAGTATTTTATATAAAGAATTTTGTAACATTGTTTCATTAATCCATAAAACATTCTAAGAGGTAAATGATCTCATAATCTAAAAGAAGACAAGCCACGGTGAACGGAATTATTTGTACGCCTAATAAGGGACTGTGTTACATGCTATGAGAGAAACAAAAATGCATAATTCAAAATTATTGACCTTAGGGGCGTGTTAATTGTGTAGAGAGGATAAGACATGGTCAGAAATATCAGCAAGGCAGTATAAGTACCATGAATGGTACAGAGTGGTAATTAGGAAGTAGCATAAATAAATATGGCACGCTACTCATGTAAAGATGCCAAAAGCAATTTTTATAAGGTAGACCTGCTATTTCTATGGGTTTTTGCAATTTCTGAGATGATTCATACCAGAAAACAAATGACTTCTGTTTTCTGGAAATTTGCAGGGATATTTATTAAGGAGTTTTCTTTGCAAATACTGTCCTCATCTTTACTGTGGTAATACTATGATAAATACAAAGGATTACTTTTCTCATTCAGATTTAGAGTCACTGGTTCTCATGGACTTAAAATTTTCTTTAAGCATTAGAGTTATACATTCCCAATTTTAAGATATTGACTGGATTAGTGACATTAATTCTGGGAAAATGAGTCTCGTCTGTTCTGCAGATAATACTTGGGATCGACCTTACATTAATAGGAGATAGGGTGGATTTTTGCATACCTACTGTTCTGTGTACCAAAGAATCTTGCAGTGGCTTCCCAGTGCTCTTAGAATAACGTGTAGGCTCCTTAACCTGACTCTCGATTCCTTCATGAGCTGGCCCCCTCTGACTCTGCATTAAGCAAGCACACTCTGCTGCAGCCAGATCCTTGTACTTTCTGTGCCTTCTTTCACCACTATTGGACTTATTTTTTTCAAAATGATTTAAACTGTTAATTTCTGAACTGTATGAATAAATTTGGCAGAACCTAAGTTAGTGACAATGCTAATATAGTGACACCTCTAACAGATTTTATCTGCATATAGAGATCAAATTATTCAAAGTGTCTCTTTCTCTTTCTGCCAAAAGACATTACATCTATTTTTTAGTGTAGCCTACAGTCTTATTAATCTGGATTAAGATACAATATATAAACAGCTCTCAAGTATATTTAATGCAATAATAGTAATTTATGGTATTTACATGAATAGATGTTTAAGTCTCTAGAATTTTGTTCTTAGGAAGTTTCAAAGGGATACTATTGTTTTGGGAAATCAGCTTGAATTATATCTTCTCTCTCTTAAGAGGTACTTTTGCCTCAGTTTGGATAGTAACAGTTTTATTTTCAAGTATCACATCCCAGACAAGAACTAGGATTTCAGGATTCTGTGATATTTCCACATTCTCAATTAGCCCACCAATTATTTCTCTGCCAAAATCTACCCTTTCATCTTTAAGGTGTGAACTTGGACAGGTGTTATTTAAATCTTCCCACCAGTGTTTCTTCCATTTCATCTTCCTGTGAATAGTGATGATATGGTCCCCGTGGCTGGCTTGTAGTCTTGACTCGCTCAAAAACAAGTTCAGCATAAGACTGTTGCCAGAGGAGTTGCAGCCAGATTGCCTTTCTAAAGAACACCCCTGGTTTCTAAAGTCCCCTCCCTTTATCGTGGCTCTTGTACTGCCTTGTGATGGTTCTTGGTCATGAAGCTTGGGGAAGGAACTTGTCTTCACCTGAATTTCTTCACTCTGGGAAGTGGCTAAGAACCAGCCCTCTTCCTTGCTTTTTAAAGAGGTAATTTTTTCCTGGAAGCTTGTGGGATCCCAACCTTACAGTCCATTAAAAACTCCAGATATGGATTTTCTGGGGTTTTCTTTACATTATACTGAATTAGACTTTGAAGGGGGGACTTCCCCATCCACATAAATGTTGTTTTTTAGTTAAAGACAATTTTATTTCCCTGACTTTTGTTTAAATATTTCTGGTCTAGTATATTTTTCCTCCTTTATTATAAAATTATGTACAGATTCATTCATTCTCATAGTTGTTCTCTGCCGTGTGCATTACTTAGATGGATTGGTGTGTATAGAGGTACTTAGACTACAGCTAGCACATAGCATACCTCCGACAAATTCTATTTAAGTTGCATCAGTTCTGTAAAAAAAACAATGTAGTTAAGCAAATTTGTCAATTACTGTGTGCCCAGCACTGTTCTGGTTGCTGGTAATAGGAAGGTGAATATGGCACAGATGCCGCCTTTGAGCATCTTGAAGTCTAGTGAGGCAGACAGCTGACTCTCAGTAGGTAATGTAAAGTAATAATTCGTCAGTCACACAGTATGTTGGAAAGATCTTGGGCTCTACCAGTTGGTGCTGGGGTTTTATAATGTGCTTGCTTCTGGACTCTTGCCGATACTGAAGGGTTTTTCCCCCCTCCCTCTGTTTTGTTTTGTTTTTGAATAACAATGACTTGCTGTTGCTTTTATAGCTTATTTTCAGAGGGTATGAATAGTAAAAGACTAAGGTTTAACACGGAAAATGTCTAATGAAGAAAATAGAATAATATAAGCCTTTCTAGATTGAACTTAAATACTAAAAATATCATTTAAAATATGGTAATAGGTATTTTATGCACAGTTTTCCTGAAAAAGAAGTACTTTATTGAGTAACATATTAAGTCTTAAGAGTGGGAACATGAGACTCCTAATATAAAGTTTCCTTAATTTTTACAAGTTTGGCAACATAAATGATGGCTTTTTTCATTTTCTTTGTTTGCCTTAATGTACTGATGTTTCGTCTGAACCACATGCCATCATGTTTGAATTGGCATACCAGAATTTATGGCCTGCTATTTATGAGACAATATATTTTTTAGAGAGTAGTGAAATAAAGATACATATTCTTACTGATATAATTATATTTCACAGACTGAAGTTAATGATTTTTAGTTTATAAACAAGTTTATTTTAATGTCCTTGCTGACAGCCCACACCAATAACTTTACTTGTACTGAATTCTGTTTAATAAACTCCATGTGAGGTAAATAAACCCAGTTTATTTAATTTTTTATGTATTCAACAAAACGGTTCTTTCAATAAAATTTTACATATTTTTGAATTTCAGAAAGTAAGTTTGGACATCTTTGTCATTTAGATATTAGTTGTCCTGCACTGTTTTGGAGATAAGTTGCTTCCTGGTTTCAGTGATGAAGTATCATGAATTATTGTGCAGACAAAAGAAGAAGGGCCAGTGCAGTGGAGATCCCTGGAGAAGGCGACAGTCCTGGTTTGCCATGAACCATCCTGGATGGATGTGTGTTCAGAGTCAGGACCTAAGAAGCACCTTTGGTTTTAGATTCCTCCAGAAAAACAACCTGACGGCAGAGGAACTGCCGTGTGCCTTCCCAGACCAGCTCCGGTGTTTGGAAAGGGCGTCTGGGTCCCAGCCCTCGGTCCCCCCAGCCACTTGGGGTCACATTGGTGTTAGTAATCGAGTCACATCCTTCATTGTTTACATCCAATTCTCTTGTCAGAAACTAGAACCCGTTAGAGCTCCACCCGACTAAAGAGCTGTTTTGGGGAATAGAACTCTAATTTCCAGCACTGCATTTTGTTTTTCAAGTGAAAATAAGGTTTTTTTTCCTTGACTAAAAAGTCGTGTGCTTATTATAAAAATTGAAGCAGTACAGAACAGCATAAGGAAGAAAGTAATACCTAAAGTCCCACCACGCAGAGGTAATCACCTTCAATATTTTCCGTGATGGAAAAGGGGTAGGCATTGAGATATTTTTCTACTTTGTGTTGAAAAATAATAAACAATTCTGAGATGAAGAACACAGGCAGAACATGGCACTTTTCTTTCCGTCACGGCTTTATTGAGCTTTACTTGACATATCATAGTTTACTCATTTAAAGTGTACAATTCAGCGGTTTTTAGTATATTCACAAGGTTGTGCAGCTATCACCACGGTCAATTTTAGAACATTTTCATCACACCGAAAAGAAAGCATGCACCTTCAAACCATGGTCACCATCCCCACACCTCGCCCACCCCAGGTCCTCCATACCTCCCCGCTCCTGGCAACCGCTAACCTGCTTTCTGTCTCCAGGGATTTGCCTACTCTGGACAGTTCATGTAAATGGACTCATGCAGTTGATGCTCTTGTGACTGGTTTCTTTTGCTTAGTGTAACATTTTCAAGGTTCATACAGCTTATAGCATGTATCATACGTGGCAATTTGAAAAGTAAAGCATAATAGAAAGCATCTATTCTTATATGTAGGTGTGCTTTCTAAGTTTCAACAATTGACTTTCTTGTTTTAACAATTGATTCTCTTGTTTTAAAGTTGTATGAGTATGGTGTACAGTGAAAAAAATGACTAAAATCAACATTTTTTAGATAAAGAGATTAAAAGCAAAGCAAAAAGCCTTCCTCAGATTCTTTAGTTCAAAAAAAAGTGAGCATTTAAAAACCTGGTAGATTGTGTAAAGCAGAACTGTGTAGTAATTTTTATGCCAAACTCAACATAAATAGAATGAATACTTGACCAAATTTGTGAAATCTCTGAAGTTTATTCTTTTAGTCCCCAGGCTCAGTTTTATTGCCCAGAATTGTCCTGCCTTCATTTTTTTCCACACCCAAGTGCATTAGCTTAGAAACTTCATACTTTTTTGGTTCTCTTAATTCTTTTTCTCCTACAGAAATATGAAATAACAGATATGGTCTTTGAAAGTCTCTGTATTATATTTTTAGAATGAAAATACTATTCTTGATTAAGAGAGTTTCAGGTCTTTACATGTGGATGAGGGAGTGAAATTGCATGAGTTTCCTAAACATGATCTGAGGCACCCTCATGTCCTTGAATGCAGGCCCCCTCCTGCACATGAGCCTTGCCCATAGAATTGGATGCCTTGATCATTTTCTCTCCAAACTTTAAGTTTTTAGGCTGTTGCAGAGCTATTTTCTCTTGGTCTCCCACTTTCTTTCTTGTCTGGTATGTTTGGACCACTTTGCCCAGTTTTAACATTGCATTAAAACTTTTCTCAAGTCTTTAGACAGATTCTTGATATTTCTTAGAAAATTTGATACTATCTAATTTCATATTTGTGCTTATTATCTCCTTTCAAATTTTTTGAAATCACTAATAGGAAAAAATATAAAAGTAGAGAATAAGAATTCCCAGTGAAGGAGGGAGAAATAATTACCTTGGTTGTCTGGGGGCTAATAGCAAGTTGAGTGTTGACCACCAGAAAGTTCTAATTAGTAAAAAAATAAGCATCCCAGTTGACCAAGAAAAGAGTATCATGGGCAGAAGGCATGTGCATGTGCATATAAATAGCATGTGTGAAAAATTCGAAGACCAGTGTACCTGGAGCATAGAGAGTGACAAAGTATGAATTGGATGAGATAGGCACATTGCAGGAGAAAGCGCTGGATTTTAATATTTACCTTAGGAGCAGTGGGAAGCAATTGAAGAGATTTTCCTAAGGGAGATGATTTGCTTTGGTTTAGTTACTAAAGTATCATTGGCTGCTAGTGGGAAGGGGGGAGGTACCAAGATGAGAATGGGCAGCTTAATTAGATGATGCTATTGTAGGAGCCTAGGCTGGTAGTCTCTTAATTTTTGAACTTATCTCCTAATATGTGTGCCTTTATAGTTTATGTATTTCCCTTGGTAAATTATAGGCCCCTCAACTTCTGGTTGACTCTTGACATTTCTTTTGCTAGAAGCAGAGCCATCCATTCCACAACTGAAATAAATGGTTTACAGAATAGATGCTGGACCGAGGAGCATATTGAGACTATTGTCAGTCAAGCCTAGTAAATTACCAGCAGTTTATCGGCTGTTAGCCGTCATTTTCATATTTGCTTAGAACGGAATAAAATGCATTTGAGGCCATAAGTTGGGAGAGAATTAAAGAAACAGGGGGGTGGGGGAACCCAATCATGTGTATAGTTTTGCCTAAGATTCAATAAAACAAAAAAGAGAGGGAGAGGGTTCTATATGATGGTGTTTTTTCATATGTGGCTATGGATGCTCCATTTCCTGAGCTGTATAAGGATTTTCTTTTATTAAGAACGACTTCTATTTTAAAACAAAATTTGAAGTTCTTTTGAAAATATTTTCAAATACTAGTTTAAAGATGCCGTCCCTTTGAATAAAATTTACTATTTGTAAATCTCATGTCTCCTGGCACAGTGCACTGGGTACCTGTTTTTTCCCCCCAGCTTTATTGAGGTATAATTGACAAGTAAAATTAGGAGATATTTAAGGTGTGCATTGTGGTCATTTGCTATGTGTATACATTGTAAAGGGACTTCTCTCTTTAAGTTAATTAGCATATCTGTCACCTCACCTCACATATTCAGCTTTTTTTTGGGTAAGAATATTTAAGTTCTGCTCTCAGCAAATTTCACCTAGCTTTACGTTAGATCCTCAGACCTTATTCATCTTACTGCTGGAAGTCTGTACCCTTTTACCAGCCCCTCCCTGTTTCTGCCACCCCCAGCCCCTGGGAACCACTTTTCTACTCTGTTTCTATGGGTTTGACTTTTTTAGACTCCTCATACAAGTGATACCATGCAGTCCTTGTCTTTCTCTGTCTGGCTTATTTCACTTAGCCTAATGCCCTCAAGGTCTGTCCATGCTGTCACAAACAGTGGGATTTCCTTCTTTCTCATGGCTGAATATTATTCCATTGTGTATATATAAACTGCGTCTTCCTTATCCATTCATCTTAGATTGTTTACGTATCTTGACCATTGTGAATAATGCTGCAGTGAACGTGGGAGTGCAGATTATTCTTTGAGATCCAATTTTCACTTCCTTTGGATATAGTTCCGGAAGTGGTCTTGCTGGGTCGTATGGTAGCTCTATTCTTAACATTCTGAGGAACCTCCATACTGTTTTCCCTAGCGGCTACACCGATTTACATTTCCATGGTGCCTGTTGCTTTGAATGCAGGCAGCCATGGCACTGCAGGGTCTCCCTCCGTTCTGTTCCGGATACCTTAGAACAACACGCACACATTTGCTTTCGTGCCTTCATGTAATGTTTGTAGTAGATCTTTGCAGTCTTGGGGGTAATACCTGGGGGCCCATTGGTGGTCAGAGTGTGAACCCTGCTAATTTGGATGCTGATGCTGTGCTCACTCAACAGACCAGCTTTCCAGAGTGCCAATCAATTCAAAACCAACTTTAAGCAAGCATCTCGTTTAATCCTCAGAAAAAATGCTGAGATAGGTAATATCCCCATTACAAATTGCCTTGGGGTTAACGGCTAATCGTGGAAACTTCTAATGTTAAAACATAGGAATGCTAAGGGTCTGCTATAGTAATTATATGTAGAAATGAAATATTGTAATGCTGATCAAATCTAAACAGCCTGGCATTTTCTGCTGCTCACATCTCACCCAGGGTTTCTACATTTCCCTGCTCGTCCAAAAAAAACACCTAATGGTAGGGAATGTTAAAAGGCAGGGGGAAAGCCTGTGGGACAGCTGTTTTACAAACCACGTTAGAGATAAATGAACAACCATGACAAGATTGTTGTAAGGTCAGCATAGCTGATAAACTTGGCCATTTTTCTTCTCTGTAAGTCTGATATAGATGCTAAATTTTGCCTTTTTTTGATACGTGAACCTCCTCAGTTCATGCTTTCCTTTATGGCCCATCCTAATTTCTGTCAACCCAAAGCCTATTTTAATATGGCTAACTTAAAAGAGAAATGGCCTTTCATAGGCAAAATGTAAGATAGATGGAATATGACGCTAGTCCTAAAACTGATTATGCTGTAATCATCGTATTACTGAATTTACTCCATCTGGCCAATGACTGTTCTTTCCCATATTCACCCCTTCTTCCTTGACTGAGTGAAGAAAGAGTTAATAGCATCATATTAAGCAGGAAGTGCTGTTAGCCTTATGCATATGATGGATGAATAATTTAGTATCTTCAGGAAATGCAAACTGCAGTAGAATTCAAGCAACCTTATCAGAATTTAGATCAGTATTTTACGTGATGTTATGAAGTAAAAGTCTAGAAAGAGGAAATGCTTAAAGATACCAAGAGCAAGAATGTTGCATAATAGTTTAAACTGTGGCGAGATTGGGAGGTTTTGGTTGAAAACGTTTGTCTTACGCAATAATAACGGTTTACCTGCATTCTGACAATTGTCAGATGGCTTCTTGCCAAAATGATTGGTAATGGAATGTGGCAGTTTCTTTGCTGTCAGAGACGAGATAATTTCTCGGGTTTTTCTTGTAAGTTTTTATATTTTTCTTATTTGTTTCCCCTGTAAATATGAATTAAAGGAACTGAAAGGTAAAGCCTGAAAAGTAGGCATGTTTATTTAATAAAGGCTTTATAGAAGTAGTCATTGACAAACATCGGTAAGACAGATTTTTTTTTTGTTTAAACTTAAAATATACTTACTGAAAGTTTTCTAAACTGTTTATCTCCTTTGCAATGATCTAATTAGCTTGGTAGACAGTTTATATGTATGCCTGTGGTGTTTTTTATGTCATTACTGCAAATATTGTGCATGCGACTTTAAAAATAATAGATTGAGTGGTTAGCAGTACTTAGCAAAGGTGACATTTATCAGTCTTATCTATTCTGTTTGTGTTTAAAATATCTGCTGTATGTAATATTTTTAAAGCAAAGTTTAAACTTAAATGGGATATATTAAATCTAATTTCTAAATGTGATAAGAAATTTTCTTGATTATTTAAGACATTACCATTTTTAGATGTGCATTCTTTAAATATAAATTGGTTTGGTTCTGATTCTCTGCCAACTTTTTTAGTTAGCATAGACTGTGTTTTTAAAGAATCAGTTTTAGGGGAAATTCCAAATATTGTCTTGTTTGCCTTTATGTAGTCTTTCTTAAGTCAGTATATTTTTAACCTGTTCATTGTTTCTTGCTTAATACCCATTGGAAAAAGAAAATCTTTCCCATGCTGAAAAGAAGGTCTTGAGGATTTTATAGAAAATTATTGCTGTGAAGTTTTGAATGTCACTAATATACTACTAAAATTTTTTAAAATTTTGTTTCTTCCACCTTGATTTTGAGCGTCAGCTTGATTTTATATAAGCCCTTCCCCCTTTTCGTAAATTATCCCCTCCTTCTCATTGAGTTTTTCCTCTTAAAGAGAATTTACTTCATTAATACTTAAGGTAAATTTTGATGTAGATAACTTAAATATTAAATGGCTATTTTATGTGGCCACACATTTTTAATAAGATATTTCGTCAAATATGTACACATATATACGTATTGAGCAAAAAAGGAAGAATAAAATGTGGCTTGGTAAAACAATGATTAGTTTTGATGTTTTTCAAAGTGCAAAGCAAATGAAAATATTCGTATTTTACATCAATCAATATAAAACACTTTAATTGCTGTAGGCTGTTTAAAATGGCTTTGGGTCATTTTCAGCTAGTAGAAATGAGCTCATCTCATGTTTAGTTGACCTTAAGCATTTCCCCTAAAGTTTTCTCAGCCGCAAATGTTCCTTTCTGAGCAATTCTAAAAGAGGGTAGTTATCCTGAAATTAACACTAATGGCCGTAGATCTTGACTTCCTATACCTCAGCTCCATTTACTTTTTAAAATATAATTGTAAAACAGAAATCGATTGCACTCTCTGATTCTGTAACTCAGGAAATAGTTAAGCTATAAGTGCATCATTTGATCTGTGGCTTATTATAGGGTTTTTCCACAAATACGATGACACATAAATTTTTTTAAAGCTCATGTTAAAGAGGATACGTTTTTATTAAATTACAGAGCTTCCAGAACGAGGATCTAGATAGGACGTATGTCTAAATACATTTTGAACCTTTCAAAGCACCTGTTAGTTTATGTGCGTTCTTCAGATGGCCCCGCTGTCCTTTGACGTTTCTAACACCAAGGTGTCTGTTGCAGCCCAGAGCAAGGTTACTGCTACCCAGGACAGCACTAATTTGCGATGTATTTTCTGTGGTAAGCAACATTACGTTTACATTACTTTTTCAAGCTGTGGTACATACTACTTGCACATTTCCATGACTTTTGTTTCCTGAGGCCATGGTCTGGTTCGTGGTTTGGGGTATATGGCCAGCTGCTGTCTTATGTTGTGATATTTGTTGTGGTTCATGTAGGTGGTTTGGTCAGCTTTCGAGTTGGCTTCTTAGGATTTAGTTAATAGTAGGATCTTAAAAAAACTAAGTCTTGCCTGCTTCTTCCAACACGAATGAGGGGTTTTTGTTTGTTCGTTCGTTTTTGTTTTCAACTATTTTGTTTGAAAGCAATCTTTTAATTTAGCGTTTAAGTAAAACAATTATATCCATCTTTATACTATGATTTGGGGATGTCAATGTGCCTTATTGGAAGGGAGCTTTTACTTCACTTGAATGAATTTCTAGGTGTGCCTGTTGTGAGGCAGATGTAAGCTGTTCCTTCTTTCATGGTCTGATTTCCGACCGACAGCCTCCTTTAGTCAGTAGCTCAGATATGTGTGGCTTAAGAGTGAATCCAGGCTGATGTAATGTTTTCTTTCACACTCATGTACACGTGTGCACATATATATATTGTTTGCAGGGAGAAACCAGATATGTCACTTAGCCACCCCAAATTACAGTTAATCAGATACATCATATCCTTGTTCTTGAACAGGGATGTTTCTGTATGTTTGTACACACACACACAAACAGACGCACACACGCAGACACTCTTGTCTGAATTCTTCTTATCCTCCTTTGATTCTAAAACTTTGTTTTGAAAACCCAAGTTGAAAAAGTGACTTTTAAATCTTAGATTTTTTTTGACTCATATATGCCTTTCTGACTCCTGTATACCTTGGCTGACCAGCTTGTTTTATGAGAGAGAAAATTATAAAATGACGTACTGCTAAAAGTTTATATAAACAGTTCAGCTGTGTTATATGTACTTTATCCACGTGACTCAGAGTTTTTGACTTGATTCTTCAGTTGTACTGATACTGTTTCTTTACCTCCAAAGAAAATTATTTTAAAACATATGTGCTTGCTGGTTTAGGCAAAGAAGCATGTGTTAAAAATTTCCAAAAGTGAAAATTCTAATGTATTTCTCAATCACCGAAGCTTACATCTTACGATGGCCCCAGGTGACACAGTTAGAGCTGCCAGCCTATTGTACCGCTCTTTGCAGACCCCCTCTCCGTCCCAGATTCCAGTTATTCAGTGCAGATTAGGTGTCTCATCAGTAACTTTTGTGTCTGATTTTTCTGCCTCCTCCTGGGGGATCTCCAGGCCATCTTGTGAACTAGTCACGAGTCATTATTCATATTTGTTTTATGAGGACTCTCTTTAGTTCATTTTGAAAACCTACTTGATGTTCTATACTTGGCTACTTATACATTGAGTTCCACGTGCAGAATAAGAGACTCAGTTTACCCAATTGCAGAGAAAAGATTGGTTTGGCCTTCATCATGTGTTAATATGCAGATCTCTCCCCATTACTTACTACTACCTTTAATTGATTTAACTGTGTACAAATAATACCACATTACTAAGGTTAAACTTGATTGTATTGTGTATATTAACACCTATTTGTCTTTTTAGTCCTGTGTTTTTAAATAGTCTGTGGCTAAGTGTGGAATTTGTGGAAATTAAAATGTGGCAGTTAAGTGAAATAAGCTTTAGCCAAAGCTCAATATTGAAGTCAAGACTGAAATGCCATTCATTCCTGGTTGAGAGATACTCTATTCTGATTTCCGTCATTTATAAGACACCATGTCAGTGACATGGACACGTTTTCTCTGTTAGAAACAGTAATTCACGTACTTTGCTATATGAATTCTAGCCAGGACAAATTAAGATCAACCATTGTCTTTGGCTGTGGTAATAAAACAGAGAAAACTAGTCCTCAAATAGCTACTGTTCTTTATGATAATATAGTCGGAACAAAGCAGCTTCCCTTGTTTCTTCTCTTTTTTTCCAAAAGAGAACTGTTAACCACCATATGATGCTCATAAAATATTGTCATTTGCCCACTGGTTAGGAAAGTACCTTTTTTGCATTCTACGAGAACACAGATACTCACCTAGGAATATGGCCTATGTGGAGTAAGTAATAGTTATATTCCAGACAATACAGTGGCAGCTGACAGCCTTGCCTAATCTCAGTTGCTGCTTCATGTTGTATGTGATGCCTTCAGTATAATTTACCAATTGTATAACCCAGAAGAATGTTTGACGAGAAGGAAAAATGTAATTGTGTACCTGAAGTTTATAATTTACCTAGAATTCTTTTATTTGATGCTTACAGCATATTTATATTATTTTTTAAATGCACATGAATTTCAATGTGCTCGTTATTGTGACTTGACAATATTGATGAAGAGATGAACAAAACAGCCAGATTAAATATAGACGTGAGAAAATGCCAAGGGAAAGGCTTCTCCTCTCTTGCCTGCCATTTAAGAAATGTCTATGGAAAGACAAACAGGCCATTATCACAAAGAACCATGTAGAAAAGAATTTTAAGAGCTGTTCTTGGATCAAAATTCTCCCCACTTTAAAAAGCCCTTCCTTGAAGTTTTTCTATGCTTCTCAGCTGCATGAATAAAATGTAGTAAATTATTTTTATAATTAATGATATCAGCCAGAAAATATTGCCCATATTTTTAAAACAAGTTTTCTAAGTAAACTTTAACTTAAAATCCAAAATAGTTTCTGTAAAGTGCTAAGATACTTTTTTCTCATTCAGATTTTTTTGAGTTACATCCAACTTTTGTTAGTTTTTTTTTTAAAAAACCTCTTTAATAAAATCAATAGGATTGAGTTGAAATTTTGACATCTTTTTCTTGAATTTGTATATTTGAGTTAAAACTTACATTGGTCGATGTTAATTGGTGAATTCTGTTAACATGGTTGAGCTATAATGCCTGCCCTCGGTGTCCGTAGTGTGATTGCATTGTTCTTTGAGATGGATGGCAGGCAAGTCTAACCTGCTCACATCCAGCTGTTTAATTATTTGAGCAGCATGAGGTTTTCACTTAAATACACAAACATTATTTTAAGAAATAGTTAAACCATAATGGTCTTGTAAGTTGTCCATGCTAAATGCTCACATTTAGTATTTTTGGATAAACATACCTTTGGATACATAAAATACTTCACCCAAATACTTTATATTTTCTCAAATTTACCCTCTCACCTTGTCTGTCCCCCTCCTTCTGCCAGAAGACATATCTTTTCTCTGTAAAGTATTAAGCGTATGGCTTAATATGACAGTCTGTTTTGCATCATTGTGTTAATTTCTGGAAGAAGGAAAGCCTACCAGTCTGTTGACTAGACAAGTTATAGATTTTCATTTATGCAAACATTCAAGTGCATATTTAATTTTAATTTAAAAAGCTTTTTGATTTTGTTGTTGTTGTTGGTGTTACTGATTACATGGCATTAATATATTTTTATATTTCCTTTATGTGGTTCTCAAAATAGCAGTCTTTTAGGAAATCTAATGAGCTATATCACTGCATTTGTCATCTCATTTGTCTTTAGAGGACAAATTACATGATTAATTTAAAAACGTGTAAAGAGATGAGGAAAAAAATTAGTAGGTAAGTTCAGACCAGATTATTTATTTTTCTGCACTTGGGATATGCTAGTACTGTATTACATTCTAATGAACCGTATCCTACTAGTTGTGAAGACTGCTCCACTAGTATAAAATAGATACTTTGCGCTCTTAACTCATAGATTACAAGAATTTGCTGTAGTGCACAGAGCATTTATTTATTCACTGATTTTTATACTAGTGGTCTACAAAACACTTTCAGAATATCCACTAGGGGCATTTGCTGGCACACTAGGATTCACAAATACGGACAGCATCATTACTCATATATTTCTCTCCAAGAGTGGAAGATAACTACCATTTCTTTATTCTCTTATTTACTGCATTAGATTTCAAGATTGTTCTATTGTAAGCCTAGGCATTGTACATTAGGTCTAGTATTTATTTATCTCATTTTATGATACATTTAATTTTTATATCCAGTGACATTAAAATGTCCCATAATTTAGTGGCATTCTTCATAAGATGCTAAAAATGGATCTGCATTGTACTTGATATGTGGGAATGGATGGTCATTAGTTTCTCATGACAGAATCATGTTGTTGGTTTGAATGTAGGGTTTTTTTTTTTAACCCCAAATGAAAAGTTATTAAGATTACCTCTGTTCCATTAAAAATTCAGATACGTAGGTTAATTATATATGGAAGTTTAGCAAATGTTTGTTTTCACCAGTGCTGGAAATGCCAGGCCGTTAAATAAGAATGGCAGCTTAAATTGGGCAAATTTGATAAATGCATTAGCAATCGTCAGTCTAGTAATAAGGTTCTCATGCTCTCTCTCTCCTGTTTTTCATTTCCAGTGTTCTATTTAGGTGAGTTTGAATTCTGATTTTTCATTTGAGTTCTCCCTCTCCACTCCATGAATAAGCCCCCCAAAGAGAATGTCTCATTGTCGTAGAAAATGTCGAGCTTAGGTGCCTATTCAAATGCTCATTGAACACTTGTTTGACTCAAGCTCTTCATATATAAATGTTTATTTTTCCTTTATTGTTGACGTTTTCCATTTGTTTCAAGTAAGCCTTCTGGAGATGATGATAATATTATGTTGCAGTCTTTCATTTGCTCTGTGTTATGTAAAGCTTCTATTTTATTTTGCTAAACAAAAAGAAGGAACATTTGTAAATATGTGATGGTTTTATGTTACTCTCATGATTTTATCTCCTCTGTCCAGCTAAATATAAAGATAATGTTCATCTATAATGTTTTCCTCCCTTTTTAGGGCCAACATTGCCTAGACAAAATTCACAACTGCCTGCCCAGGTTCAAAATGGCCCATCACAAGAAGAATTGGAAATTCAAAGAAGGTAAATTCACAAGTTGTCGTTGGCACTTTTTCTTTTACTCAAGACCAAACTGGGAACACCCTAATATTGAAAGTAGGTTATGTCTTGGCAAACATTTAAAAGTCAGAACTCTTACTGTTATATTATTAAGTTTTGGAATCACTGTTAATAAGAGAGCAGATTCTTGTTATGTTGGACAAGAGATGTTATGAAATTTCATATCTGCTTTTTGGGTAAAAATTGTACTAGTGTAGGTTTAACGTATTTTAAATACGCTCAACAGCATACAAACTGTCTTTACACTTCAAGGAGCCTTATTTTTATGGTAGTTATAAATTAATCTTGGATCATTATGGCTTTCACGTGACTAATTTAACTAGAAAGCTGAAATGGTCTTGGCTTTTCTATAAAGCATTGATCTTGGGATCTCACCGTGGGGTTTAGTAATGGAATACAGAATCATTCTCTTACGACTAAACTGCTGGATGAATGTGATCAGTAACATTATCTTCATTATTTCAGTGCAGTTTAGAAATAACATTTGAAATTATAATGCAGCCTCATTTAGGGGTAGTGTTTTCTGAATTAGCATATAATCTCTGAATTATAAGCTACTTTGTAACAATAGTTTTATAAAATTCAGGTTAAATTCAGGTAATTAAAATTGAGCTAGTTAAACCAGGTGTCCCATTTTAAACAAATGAAAACTTTTTGGGAGATGTTGATATTGCATTTTATCACTAGTAGATTACCCCTGCTTTGTTCTGGAGAATTCGTAACTATTATATAGATGGACGTTTCCAGTTGAGAAGCATTTGCTCCATGGCAAGCCAGCATTTCATCTTGTGACCTCTGATTTGGATCTGACGTTTGAAACAGTCTTCATATTCTCTGTGTTGTCTTAATATTTGTGTCATATTCCCCTGATGGACGGTCAAAGGGATCTCTTGCTATGGTTCCGTGTCGGCTGCTTTGGTGTCTAACTACTTAGCTCTTGAGGAAGGTCCTCTGGGAATCTCCCAAAATGAATTTTGTTTTTGCCATAGGCTATGTTTTCAGTAGATCGCTCTGGAAATAGCCTCCAAATTTGGTGAAAATCTGTCCAATTCTTTTGAGTGATGCTGTAACGGAAATAAATAAAATTAAGTTTCTGTGGAAATAGGAAAGCGTAGAAGATACAATTTCAGTTCCATGTGGAGAGTTTTAAACATACCCAAATAATTCCAAGAGTTAGAAATTATAATGATATTGTTGTCATACATAGAAAAACAGAGAAGTAATTAGTAAAAAATGATCATATATTATTGAGAGTGACACATCTTTAGAAAACTAGGAGGAACCAGGAGAGAACCCAGAACATAATAGATAATCTCTGGTAATACAGAATGGACAAGCAGGTATTTCCTGAGACGGTTGCTGGAGGTCAGGACAATACAGGATAGAAACAGACCGTCGGAGGTACTCCTGGCTTGTTAAGGGTCCCCGATGGCTGATCCACTGCACAGAGGGTTGTCAAGGACTTGCAGCTTGCAATTTTGGTGTAAGAGAGTATTGAGTGAATTTTTAGTAATTGTTATAAAAACTCCAAGCCTCACATATATGCTTTCTCCTATCAAAGTGCTCCCCTGTCAGTGCCCATCTGAACTTGAGGTTTTCCTGTTTGGATCTAAGTAGATACATAAGGGTTTGACAATTGACACTGTTGTTTATATTACTTATTTGTTTAGTTGAAGACTTGAACTCAGTCATTTTGAAGACTGAAATACAAGTTTCTGAAAAAGTGGTATGAATTTTTCAGTTATTTTCTTTCCGTAGCCATGCACAGACTCTTGTCGTGTTGATAAACCTTCCACGAGACAGCAATCAATTTCTTTCTCTTTCAGTATTAGTTTCATCTCCGTTTCTCTCTTTCCTCTCCTCCCATTTCCTCTTTAGTCTTGTGAAATCTGCTTTGCGTCTCCACAAGTCTGCTGGACACGTGGTTTCCCCTGTTGACTGGCTTCTGGTTTAAATGTCTCCTCTTAGTCCACGTCTGCCGCTTTTCTGTCTTCCTTTTGATGCTGTAGAGTCTCTTCTCTTTTGCTGACTCTTCTCTCTTTCTATCCTTTTCTGTACCTCTTCTTTTTCCTATATAGGGCCTTGCACTTAGCGATCTTTTTTCCTTTCTGTACGCAGTATGCTTTTTGACAAATTGATGATTTGGTTGGATGTTATTGTTTTCTCTTAACTTTTATGCTGGTGGCTTCCATATCCACAGTTCCCGCTGTGATCATCCACTACGGAGATCCAGACCCATATTTCCAGCTAAATGGAGTGTTGTGGATCCTTTAAGAATTTGGTGAGAGCAGTAGACTACTGCCCTCTTCCCCCTGACCCCCAGGTCCTTCAGATATGTGTGTGATGGTGCACATGTGCACGCACTTCAATGAAGAAACGTGTACCATTTCTGAGGGTCACAGAGCCCATACATTCCGACACTGGATCTTCAATGAGAATTCCTCTTGTAGAGCTCATCCATTTCGATGTCCTACTGACACCTCAATTTTAACTCTTTATGATTTTATTCTTAATGTATGTTCCTTCTTCTCTTTAACATTCCTCCCAAATTTTCAGCTTATAAAGTCTGTAATTATCTTCATTCACAATCTCTCTTCAGGTATACTTTATTATTTCTTTCTCTAAAAGCCTCTTAGATTTCCTCTTCTGACAGTCTCATTATTCCCTTATGTACTGCCATGGTTTTTAGTCAATTTTTCTTTTTTTAACCTCGATCCCTTTTGGTTATTTCTACTTTATTACTGCCCGATTCATTTTTCTTAAACAAAGAAAATCTTAAACACTACAGGAGGGCCAAAAATGGGTGAAGGTCCTCTGCTACACGGTTGTGCCCCTCCCGCATAGGAATCCCCAGAATTAATCACTTTTAACCATTTCTCCTTTCAGTACTTCTAATGACTTCCTCCACTAAATAATATGTTTATGTTTCTATTTCTTGGTTAATCAAGTTGTAGCTAGTAGCTATTGACTCTCCACTGTGAAAAATGGTGCATTCTTCGCTTCCCTTGCCAATTATCAGTAGTTATTATTTTTAGTTCCGCTGATGGTTTCTTTTCCAATCCTGTGTCTTAACTTTAGACACTTACCTCTTAGCTCCTCCCTCGGAAGAGGGCCCCAGTGGTGCTGGACATCTGCCTGTCCCTTTTCTTCCGTTCTCCAACCTGCTTTTGGCAGACATATCGTTTTTCTATTTTCAAGGTTTATACATTTGCAATGTTTCCATAAGTGTCATTAAATCTTTGTCTTTAGGTTTGTAAGTGATCTCCCCCACCTCAACTTCTAGAATCTTCTTAAACCTTCTGATTAACCATGGTGGTCTGACTAGATATGATTTGGGTTTTGGCCTTTTCCCCCCACTTACTTAGCTCAGTATTTAGTGTACCTTTTCCATTTGAAGACTTGGCCACAACTCTTAAAATTAAAAAAAAAATTATGTCTTTAACCATTTCCATCTCTCTGATTTCTCTGTTGTTTTTTGGGGGGCAACTCCTACTGGTCAAATGGTGGACCTCCCGGATTATTGTCTTATGATCCTTACCTTTTATCATTTTCTGCCTCCCTTTTTTTTGTTCTGTATTCTTGATGGGTTCTTTTTCTTGAGGAAGATTGGCCCTGAACCAGCATCTGTGCCCATCTTCCTCTACTTTACATGTGGGACGCCCCCACAGCATGGCTTGATAGGCGGTTTGTAGATCTGTGCCGGGATCTGAACTACTGAACTGTGGGCCACTGAAGGGGAGCATGCGAACTTAACTGCTGCGCCACCGGGCCGGCCCCTGTCATTGACGATATTTTTAACCGTAGATGCTAGACCAGCCCTATCTGGTAGAACTATGAGCCATGTATGTAATTAAATTTTTTCTAGTAGCCAATATTAGCAAAAGTAAAAGGAAACAGGTGAAATTAATTTTAATAATGTATTTTATTTAACCCAGTGTATCCAAAATATTATCATTTCAACATGAAATAAGTATAAAAATTATTAAGATATTTTACATTCTAATTTTCATCCCAAGTCTTCAAAATTCGATAGTATTTTACACTTACTGCATTTTTCTGTTCTAGTCACATCACAAGTGCTCAGGAGCCGCTCGTAGCCACTCATGGCCACCTAATTGGAAAGCAGAGTAGTAGGCTTTTTATTGAAAATTTAATTTTAATTTTAATCTCCAACAGCTTTTTCTTTTTCGTAATTATTCCTTTATCGTAACAGCCTGTTCTAAATTCATGACCATATCTTAAGTCTCTCTTGTTTCTCTTTCTTTGCTTCAATTATCTGCCTCCTATAGAGTTGTATTGTTTATCTTAATGGTTTTACTCAAATATCTGGTGATCTTCACTCGTCATTTATTTCTATGAAAGAATTAGGTTGAATGAGATCAGTGCTTGTCTTGGGTTTCCTCTTCCATCGTGGAGTTTAGATCTCTCCTGGGCAGCGTCTTCCCTGACTGAGGGGGCTGCCAAGGAGGTCCGTGGAAGAAGGCAGAGCAGGTAGACTGACAGGCTCTCCTTCAGGACAAGAGTGGGGAGCAGACAGGCCTCAGGACCCCACAAATGCTTATCCACCAGACGCCCTAGCTCGCCTGAGTCAGCCTGTCCCGTTTCTTCAGAAAACTGTCTTCTGTGGCAGACGCCGTTCCTCCATTGAGCTGGGGTTGGAGAAGGGCTGGGCTGGGGCAGCTGTTCTTCAGACGAGGCGTGCCCCTTCCCGTTCTCTCTCCTTGCTGATCGCCAGTAGATATTTGCCAGGTTGCTCTTCTCGTGTCTGCTTCAGCCGTTTTCAGTGTGCATTCTGGACTGTGGCTGCCTCCAGTCTGTGGTCCAGTTATATTCCAGACACCGTTAGTTCTAAGGGCTTAGGACACCTAGGGGAAGGCATGCGACACAGGGAGGCAAAAGCCTTACCCTAGTCAGACAGTGAACAACAGACGTGACGTGGTGTATGAGAAGATGCTAAGTGCTGTGGGAAGAAATAGAGCCAAGTAAAGGGGAGTGTATGTGGCAGAGAGGGAGAGGAGGTGCTGGTTGTAATTTTAAGTAGGTCGTTCAGGGTAGATCTTACTGAGATGAAAGGATGGAGTTAGCTGAGTGGATGTCTGGGTAGGTGCACTGTGTGCAGAGGGAACAGTAATGCAAAGGCCCTAAGGCAGCATTGTGCTTGTGTTACGGGGAAAAACAAGGAGGCCGTTGAGCCTGGAGCAGAGAGAACGAGAGGAGGAAACAAGAAAGAGTAGTGGATGAGTTTGAAGATAATGGGGAGTCATATCTTGCAGGACCTTGCAGGGGGTTGTAAAGAATTTAGCTTTTATTCTGAGAGATGTGAGGAACCACTGGATGATTTTAATAGGAATGATCTAGATTAACATTTTAGCAGAATCAGTCTGGCTGCTCTGCTGAGGCTGGACTGCAGAGCAGCACGAGTGGAAGCTGCCCAGCAAGAAGCCAATTAAGGAATGATGTGGCGTCCGCCAGGTACTGGAGGTGGTGGGAAGTTAGCTTCTTAGATTTCCTGGTTGGTTGTCTGTGGGGTGTGAGAGAAGCGCAGGAGTTGTGGTTTTTAACCTAAGCCAGTGCGAAGGGTGGAGTTGACCTTAACCAAGATGTGAAAGACTGTGAGTAGAGGAGATTTCATTGGGGGATCTCAGAGATGAATTTTGAAGATAGGAGGTTGAGATTTTCCCTGGACATCCAAGTGGAGACGTTGAGTAGGTAGGTGGATGTACTAGTCCGTAGGAACTAGGCAAGAGGTCTAGCCGGAAAGCTCCTCTCTACCCTTCCTGTCTTCTAGAAATTGCATGATAAATTTGGTTTACTAATAACCACTCTCCTCAATTTTCTACTTATAATGGTTTTGTGTACAGTTTTATGATTTTTCTGGAATTCCAGTAGAATCTTGGAGTAGGCGAAGATAGTCTGACTGCTCAAATCTGCCAGCTTGAGTAGGAGTCCACGTGCTCCGATGATGCTGTGTCCCTGCTCAGCATTCCTGATGGCCGCCTCTCCTCACCTCCAGTTTCATTCTTTGGCCTGACGTTTCAGAACCCACCCTTTGTATCTCTTTCATTTCTCCTGCCTGCCACTGTATCTATACTTGTTTTTTCCTCTTTACCTCTTCTGACACGCCTTTCTCATCTCTGTGTTGTCATTTTCTGTAAACTCTTCTTCAGGCCTAGTAATGGTTTTCTTTTCTGTACTCCTATCACTTAATCATACACTCATATTTTATTGTTTATTTTACATAGGAGTCTTAGCTCCACAGTGACCGTTATAGGCTGCTTGAGAGTAGAGACCTGAATAATAATAGAGACCTGAGGCAGCTTGCTTTTTAACACTGTAGTGTTTTCAAGTTATAAGAAAGGTATATGCCATTTTCCTTTGACCTTCATCCCATATAATCTGTTTTTGCCTATGGTTAAACCACACTTAGAAAAAGATACTACAAGCCCCCAAAATACCGATTAAATTCTGTTAGACAGTTAGTACTGGTCTTCACCTTTTCTCACCAGCAGCGGTTTCCCAGGTTAGGAAACACAATGGCAGAGGGATGTACAGCATGGTCTCGGGAGAAGTTTGCTTCCCAATAGAAATTCTATTTCCAAAATTTATTTCATGCCGTTATTCATATAAAAATAAATTTTCTTTTACTTGGTTTTATTTTCAGAGGTGTGATAAAATACCCTTGGGCGAACTTTTATTTCATAAGCTGAGTAACTTTGTCCTTTAACTTTGGCTGTGTAGCTGGCTCTTTTCTACCCCATTGCTAAGAATTGTAATGAAAAAGAATATTAATGTGCATCCTAGTATTCATGCATAAGTTTCAGTGGTTATATTTTTAGTATAAAGTTCATATTATAATCAGTAATGTTACATTTCTGTTACTACTTTCAGGTGAGCTCTTGGGGGGGTCTCATAAGTTGAATTTTGAAGACTGGTAAATGGTTTGTATTTGGCGAGCTAATAATAAGGAATGGGGTGGGAAGAGAAAGATGAACAAGGTGTTCCTCAGGCATGTGAACGCACGTATATGTTTCATATGCATAAAAAACTTTCTTGATAGGATTTTAGCTCAGAACCATAAATTATAACTGGATTATCTTAATAGCTAAAAATTCTTATTCTTCGAATTATTTTTCTTAGCTTTTGAATATAGTTACAAAAAAAGAAATTAATTGCTTAAAGAAAAGCGTAACAGCATATTTAGAGTCTGATTTTGTTTAGAGAAATCAGTTGCACTTTGAGGAACAGCAGTGGCACTTCAGGCGCATCAGTTAGACAATGTGACAGACAAGAAATGGCCGTCCACTTTCTCGTTTACGCAATTTTGTTGAGGAGTGATGTTCTGGATTGAGTTGTGTCCTCCAAGAAAGATATGTCCTGGTCCCCAATACCTCAAAATGTGACCTTACTTGAAAATAGAGTCATTAGTTAAGATGAGGTCATACTGGAGTAGGGTGGGCCCCCTTAATCCAACATGAGTGATAGCCCTTAAGAAGAGAAAGACACAGAAGCAGGACGGCCCTGTGAGGACACAGAGACACAGGGAGAGCACCAGTGAAGATGGAGGCAGACGGTGTAGCGACGCATCTATAAGCCAGGGAACGCCAGGAGTGTACCAGCCACGACCAGAAGCCAAAGAGAAGCGTGGACCAGATTCTGCCTGCGAGCCCGTAGAAGGAGCCAGCCCTGCCGACACCTCGATTTCAGGCTTCTAGACTCCAGTACCAAGAGAAGAAATTTCTGTTATTTTTAAGCCACCAAGTTTGTGGTTCTTTATTATGGCAGCTGTGAAATACTAATACAGGTGGCAGCTAACTTGGGAGACCAGCAAAAGTTAAAACAAGCCAAGACAGAGAAGAGAAGGGCTGAGTTGCTGTGGTGCCTGCCAATAGCAATCCCTTTCACAATGCTGCACCCCAGAGGGTTAGTTAAAAGTCTTCATAAGGAGTCTTCAGATATCCACATTTTCTCTGCCACACCCAAACAGGAGACTGGAGATTTATTCTCTCCCAGAGATGCTCTAGGCCGGTGCTGCTCCATGGGACTAGAATGCAAACTGTGTGTCATTTAAAAATTTTCTAGTGACCACATTTTTAGAGATTTAAAGGGAACAAGTGAAATTAATTTTAATAATAAAACTGTGCAGCTAAAATATGATTTCAATAGGTAATTGATACGAAAATTTTAGAGATATTTTACATTCTTTTTCTCATATAGGTATGAAAAATCTGGTGTTATGTTTTTATACTTAGAGCACATCTCAGTTCAGACAAGGAACATCTTCAGTGCTCAGTAGTGACAGATAGCTAGTAGCTACCATTTTGGACAGCACAGCAGTCTAGGCTGGAAGCTGGCAGACTGTAACTTGCTGGCCACATCGGCCCTGAGCCTGCTTTCGCATAGCCAAGAGCTGTGAATGGCTTTTACTTTTTTGCAGAGTTGTTTAAAAAAAAAAACAAAATTTAAAAAGAATATTCGACAGAGTACTTTGTGGCCCTTTGCAGAAAAAGTTTGGTGGCCGCTGGTCTAGACTGAGGTACACCAGCCCAGCTGTGAGGCAGGGTGAGGCGCCATAGTGGAAGGAAGGGTTAGTGAAAGTTAGCCAAGTTGATTTCTTTCCCTTGCTCAGTTCTTAGACATCGGCAGCCAGACCTGTGGAGGCCAGGCAAGAAACTTTGAGAGTCCCCTTTGGGAAAATTGGCTTGGCGGAGAGAAAAGACAAAGATGTTGGCACTCAGGGTCCCTCCCAGTGAAGCTCATTTATTTAAAGGCTTCTGATCAGCTTTCGTGCCCTTTTTAAGTATGAATGGACAGCCAAGGATCGTCAGACCATTAAGGACAACTTCTATAACATGAAGACAGATCAAAACAAACGAAAAATTGAAATTAGAGGAAATAATACAAGGAGCAAAAGAAAAATTAAAAATATGCTGTAATTACTTCAGAGAACCAAGAGAATATATTTTATTCATAAAGCAAAAACTTGTAAGTTATTTAAAAAGAAACTTACAGAGCGTAAGAAAATGTACTTACAAATTTAAAAAAAAAAAAAACAGCATTAGTTTTAATAATAGGAGGTTTGAGAAATAAGGTTGAAGAAATTGCCCTGAAAATAACGTAAAAGATAGAGGTAGTATATGAGAAAGAAAATGGAAGAAGATCAGGTTAGCACGTCCAGCTTCCCAATGATAGGTGCTATGGGGGGAAAAGAACAAAAATGTGAGGAAACAGAATCTGTGAATACATAACAGAAGAAGATTTCCTGGAACTCAGTGGCTTGTTTGTGTAGGTCAGAGGACTGCAAACTTTTTCTGCAAAGGGCCAGATAGTAAATATTTTAGTTTGTGGGCCACAGGTTTCTATGGCAGCTGTTCAGCTCTTCCTTTGTAGCTTGCCACGACGATATGTAAATGATGGGCCTGGCCAGGTTTGGGCCTCCGACTGTCGTTTACCAGGCCCCCTGGTCTAGGGTGAAAAGACTCACCAAGTGTCCAGACCAGTAAGTAGGAAAAACATAAAAAGGCCCACCACCAAGACATATATCACTGTGGAATTTTAGAGTACTTGAATAGAGAGAAGATTTTAAAAGCTTGGAATGGGACAAGGGAGGGAACTTCAAATTCCTGAGAGACTTCCAATCTGAACTTCTTCCTCTGTACAGCTTCCTAGGAAGCTACTGGAAGATGGATTCTATTCAAATGAGAGTGTAAACCAAGAAGGATGAGACCACGGGAGGAGCCAGGTAGCCAGGGATCCGACTTCAGAAAGAGATGAGGGAATTCCCAGGGTGACTGAGGGGAAAGGAGAACCTAGGGAGCCGTCCGTCGGGAGCCAGGAGGGCCGAGGCTCCTGATGGCGTGTTTCCGGGGGGAAGAAAAGCAAAAGGAGCAAACAAAAGTAGAATACTCAGCTGATATGTTTGACCGTATTGAGAGGGTTTACAGTTCTATGGAGAGTTTGGGGTGAAATTGGAATAGAAAGAGAAACAAACGTTAAAAAGTAGTATTACTTTTAACACCAGAGTAAGAAATAAATTGTTGTGAAAGGTGACTGTAGTCAGCTATGAGTGAGTGAATGTTGACGTCTCCAAGGTGGTGGTAGGACTTTATTGGGACAATGAGGAAGGAGCGGTTTCAGGGGGTTGGAGGGTGTAGGGACTAAATAATTTGTTTGGTAAGAAATATTAGTTCTAAATGGTTTAACTATATTTAGAGATATGAGATAAATACCAAAGTGTCGAAAGTAGGTGCTTCTGGGGAGCGAAATCAGAAGTGGTGAGGATTGTTTTGTTATAAGCTTTGTAATACTATTTGACTTTTTAAGCTATGTGTATGTGTTTTATAAGTTTAATTTTAAAATTTTTAATAAAAAGGGTGAAATTAAGTTGATAAAGTGAGTATTTACTTTAGGTGTTAAGTCTTGTTAGTCCAATACCTTTACTCTAGGACCATGAATAGTGTAGTTTAGTTTTCTGTTCATTGTGCATCATTTGTTAATATCAGCTTTTGGTTCCTACTCGTATTATTAATAGTTGGCTCTCTTGGCTGATTGTGATGAAAAAACATATTCTAAGAAACATGAGTCAGTCCTGTGTTAGTCTCAACGTGGAACTTAATTATTTAATATCTATAAATAGTTTGCAAATCACCACCGCTACCTGGCGGTTATAAAAGGGGAACAATAACCCCAGCACAGAGCAGGGAGCTGGAGCCATGAAAGTGTATGGCCCTCCGGTTGGCCCGCAGAGGCAGGATGGACCCAGGGTGGACCGCCTTCTCCTGTAAGTGTTGTCTCTTGTCTCAGGAGCTTTATAATATTAAAACCTAATTATCTTGTTTAGTTTGATCTGTTTCTCGTTTATTTACTAATGGAGAGGTGAAATGCCCACATGATCTGATCAAAACGTATTTGTATAGTTTTATTTTCTGACAGTTGTCAGTATCATCAAAGTGTTACTATATGTTATGAACCCAGACCTTTTTCTTGGTCTGCCCTCCTACTTTATTATGTCAAAATTTAAATCACTTTTTATTTACCTAACACTTATTCATTATAGGAAAGTTGAATGAAATGTGTTTTTAAATTTTATTTATATCTTACTTAAAAAAATAAGTCGAATCAACATAAATTAAACGTGTTTGAATATATTAAAAAAACTATTTACCTCATTGTCGGCCAGTGCTTTGTGCATCTCTTCACTTGGGGAAAAACAGATATTTTGGTGGTGGAGGGAACTATTTCTGATATTTTTTAAATGTTCTTGAAGGCTATAATACTGGTCATTGGCACTGTAATTGTTTCTGAGAAAATATATATTTTCTCATTAACTTTAAAATTATTGTAAAATGCATATCCTAACTTAAAAGAAAAATCAGTCCACCAGAATTTTTCCATAGTTCAGAGTTAGGGCCTTTGGACTTCGAAACACAGTCTTCCGATGATTCTGTCAATGAGCGAGGAGAGCAGGAGGTTGTAGATAGACTCTAGGAAGAAGAGTCACGTGCGTTTCCGGGCTGAGTGTTGGCAGTGATATTTCTAAGAAAAGCAGAGTTTATAAGTTTGGAAACTGTTTCCCTAAAAAGATAAACAAATGTCCTGCTTTAGAGGTCAAAACATTGAAAGTTGGAAGATTTATATACTCTCCAGTTTAGGTGGGAATTATTCATGCCGCTAAAGATTTGTAAGCCTGGGATTTTTCTGTCTGACACACTACGTTGGGAAATATATGTAGCTGTGCGTCTTTTCAGTGAGCGGGCTAAATATTGTTGGGGACTTTTAACGCTTTCCTTTCTTACCTTCAAACCAAGAAAATAGACAGCAGATCTGCAGTTGTGTGAACTGCCTGCTTTAGTCATCTGTCAGTGAACTTGGGAGATCTCTCTGGCATTGTGCTCTCTTCCTGCCTCAGTAGATGCTCTTCGTCTTTTCTAGACAGAAAACCCTAGAATATTATGGTATGTGGAACCATCTTCCTAAGTTGGGACATCCTAGTTGTAAATGTCGTCGTTCGGTAATTCTCTGATTCACTTTACGCGTCCCTGGCCGTCTACCTGTGATTAAGCTTACTTTTTATGTTAAAAGCATTGTGTTGCTGAGAGAAGCAGACAGTAACTTAGGGGCAGAAAAACAAAGAACTTGGATAAGAAATGAAATGTAATCTTAGAAATACTGTGTTTCAGCTGTGAGCACTATTTAGATTATTATATTAATAACGTTAACTCTGAGTATTGACTTACCCAGAAATCTATAGTCTCTCATGACTCTATCGGAAGAAGCTTGTGCGTGAGGACGGGGTTGCAAGAGGCACCTTCTTATTAGAAAGTCAGTAAGTAATATCTAAAGTTTAAAACATGAGAAACAGCTAGAAGAGTTGACACTAATCGTCTCTGATGTGTTAGAAACGGGTGGGAGGGTCAGGGCAGTGAATTGCTGGTTTTTGTTACAAGCTTTAAAAACTGTGCTCATTCTATTTTGATCAAATAAAGTGAAACAGGTGGCACAGAATGTAAAAGGACTCAATAACGTGGATCTTTTTATCGTAGATTTCTTGGTGCAGCCACTGTCCTCGAAAGTTACATACTTTCCCTTAGCTTCTGTATTCAGGTGTATTCTAATTAGAGTAGTGTGGGTGTATCTTCTGCCTTTTGGACCCAATAGATAGAGTATTACGTTTAAACCGGCCTTATTTTTTGATGCATATTGTATGCTTTAAATTTAATACATATAATCCCCAGGTGAGTTTATTCATTAGATGCAGGTTATTAAAAAAGTAAGAACTGATTTTCTCTGCTAGTTTATTATTAAAAAAATTCTTGTGAATGCACCTAATTTCTTGCCCTCTTCCCCCAGTGATATGTTGTCCCTCAGGAACGTTGGCAGCTAGTGGCTTATCAAATAGCGTAATGAAGTCGGTATTAGATTCTGAAAATCTGATTATTTTATTTAGCAGTCAGGATCTTAAACAGCTGCCACTCATAATAAGTGATACCTCGGTTTCTTGTGTTTTTCTCTTGCCATTATTAAGTATGGTGCTGTATCCAGAGAGAAGCTTTGTGTTTTTGTGAGAGAAGTGGGATTGATTTATTTAAGTGGGCTTCTTTGTTTGTTTTATAGTCAGTTTAGGAAACGTGAAGGGGAGACATTCTGGAAAGATCTTACTGGTTTACTGCTACTACCAGGAGGAACGAAGAAGGGTAGCAGACATGTTCTGTCATTCAGTGCTGCCACACGTGTTAGCCCAGAGAAAGTCCCATTGACGTTTCCAAATTATTATTATTATAGCTGACATTTATTGAGCATTCTTATGCTCTGGGTACTTTTTAAAGCGCTTTTAAGGCACTGACTACCTCATTTAATCTTCCCCACAGAGCTACGGAATGTATTACGTGTAAGGTGAAGAGTCCTTTTTTTTATTTAAGGGAGAGTTAGCTTGTACGGCAAGATGATCGTCTAGGCGCAGGTGTGGGTCCTGGAGACATTTTCATGCTCTTTCATACATATGTGTATGGAAGGTAAAAAGCAAACTTTTGTGTTTGATTTTTATGAGTGTTTTAGAGCCACATACTGTAAGCCTCTGTAGGTTTCAATACATGTAGTCAGCATTTGAAGTCCGAGAGTTAAAGAAGGTTTTTAATTGAATTGAATAAACACTGAGACATTCCGTATGTTCAAGATATGGAGATAAAAACATGTGAATGTTTTTCTAGTTTATCTTCAAATTTAATAAAACATTAATAGAATTGAGAGGATGAGACTTGGGAGAAAGCGTAAATTTAACAAAGTGATTCTAAAATTTACCTAGAAAAGCCAAATGTCTGAGAATTATCTAGAAAAACTCAAAAAGAGGAGCAATAAGCATCATCACTAATCATGAGGGAAATGCAAATCAAAACTACACTAAGATATCACCTTACACCTGTTAGAATGGCAAAAATAAAATAAAAAGTGACAAATGTTGGAGAGGTTGTGGAGAAAAAGGAACCCTCATACACTGTTGGTGGGAATGCAAACTAGTGCAGCCACTATGGAAAACAGTATGGAGATTTCTCAAAAATTAAAAATAGAACTACCATACGATCCAGCTATCCCACTACTGGGTATCTATCCAAAGAACTTGAAATCAGCAATTCCAAAAGTCCCATGCACCCCTAGGTTCATTGCAGCATTATTTACAACAGCCAAGACATGGAAGCAACCTAAGTACCCATCAACTGATGATTGGATAAAGAAGATATGGTATATATATATACAATGGAATACTATTCAGCCAAAAAAAAGGATAAAATAGTCCCGTTCACAACAGTATGGATGGACCTTGAGGGTATTATGTTAAGTGAAATAAGCCAGATAGAGAAAGACAAACTCTGTATGACTCCACTCATAGGTGGAAGTTAAACATGTAGACAAAGAGAACTGATTGGTGGTTACCAGGGGCAAGGAGGGGTGGGCACAAAGGGTGAAGTGGTGCACCTACAACATGACTGACCATAGTGTACAACTGAAATGTCACAAGGTTGTAAACTATCATAGTCTTAATAAAAAATAAACAAAAGGAGAGCAATAAGGATGGATGCACCCTGCTAGATGTTAAAGTATATAGTCATGCGCCACGTAATGACATTTCGAGCAACGATGGACCACATGTATGATGGTAGTCCTCTGAGATAGTACCATGCAGCCTAGGTGTGTAGGAGGCTACACCGTCTAGATTTGTGTAAGTGCACTCTGTGTTGTTCGCACAACTACAGAATCGCATAACAATGCATTTCTCAGAACATGTGCCCGTCCTTAAATGACTATTTCAGACATCGAAATATCCAGATACTGGTGCATAGAAGGCAAACAGATCTGTGACCTGAAACATCCTGGAAGTTAGAAAGTCAACTCATGGAAAGGTGGCATCTTAAATCAGGGCTGTCGATAAACGGTGCTATGATGTAGATCACTACTTCCTGTCTCCAACCCAGGGTAAATTTCACAGGAAGTCAGGATCTTAGTAGAAAAGATACAAGTATTTAAAGAAAGTGTCAGTGATTATATAATCTTGCTATGGGGAAGGGCTGCCTTAGAAAGATATCAAGGGAGGATCACACAAAGGAATGTTATTCCTTGATCCTCTACATAAAAATAACAGCCGTATTGCAGAACAACTTCTAAAATCAAAGACATAAAAAAAAAGAGTAAAAGTTAAAATGCACATGCCTAACATGTGATAAAGGGTTATTATCTTCCATATAGAAAAGACCTCTTTCAAATGAATATGGAATATTATCTATCCCAAGAGAAAACTGGGGGAGACTGTGTGCCGTCATTTCACAGTACCCATGTGCAGAATCAGTGAACAGGTTCCAAGTACTTAACAATGCAAACTGTTATGTGGCATCAGTCATGTTAGCAGATTAAAACGACAGTCATGTTCGGTGTCAGTGAGGGAAAGGAAGGGGGCCTTCTCATATACTGCTGGGCTGCTGGGAGTATTAATTGGCACAGCTGTTCCTGAAGACAGTTTGGAACCGTGTATCAAAAATCTTGATATTTATACCTTTTCACCCAGCAAATCTGGTCATCAGTGGTGATCCTTAAGAAGCAGTTAGAAAGGGTCCAAAGATCAATGGAGATAAATGTTTGCTGCGGTGTTAGTAATGGTGTTAGGCTAGCTGACATCCTGCCGTAGGAGACTGCTTGCACACGGACAGCTTAGCCACAGAACACTATGCACTCCTGAAAAACCACGATGCGAAACTATGCTGAGTGCCTTGGAATAACCTTTTACAGTATCTTAAATGGCAGAGAAGAACGTAGATTTCAGAGCGATCGGGAAATAGTATTTTGTCTTATTTGGTTTTTAAAGTTTATATGTATATTTTTACGTGAGGAGAATCTGGAGGTATGAATGCCAAAATGTTGATTATAGTTAACCTTTGAATATGAGATGATTTCAGTTTGTTTCTTTCCTTCTTTCTTAACTGTGTATTTTTTTTCATTCAGCAAACTTTTATTGAGCTATTGCTGTGACCAGCCAGTGTATTTCCTAATATTATATAATAATAGTATATTACTTGTACAATGAAAATTTCATGTTATGTTTTAGGAAGGAAATGACAACTTAGAAATTTTTTTCAATAATTGATTAAACTAATGACTTGTTGTTAGTGCTATGTTCAGTTACTTGGAAAATGCATGAATTTGCAACACTTTATTCATGATAAGTACAGAATAAAGTGAGATTAGTGTAATGTGCTGAAGCATTCAGCCAAAAATGGTCTTGAGAAGAGGAATTGTTTTCATTTCTATGAAACGAATGTGTCATCTCTATCTAAAGTTGCCCTCCTCCGGTGGGAGGAGAGATGTTGACTGCATGCTCTCCAAAGCTTTGTGTTCGAGTCAGAGATAAGGTTCACATAGGTTCACTGTGAAAGGAATAGGTTTTTAATGATGAGTAGCCATAGATGCATATTTTTTTTGTTGTTTTCCATTTCAGGCAACTACAAGAACAGCAACGACAAAAGGAGCTGGAGCGGGAAAGGCTGGAGAGAGAAAGAATGGAAAGGGAGAGGTTGGAGAGGGAGAGGCTAGAAAGGGAAAGACTGGAGAGGGAGCGACTAGAGCAGGAGCAGCTGGAGAGAGAGAGACAGGAAAGGGAGCGGCAGGAGCGGCAGGAGCGCCTGGAGCGGGAGCGCCTGGAGCGCGAGCGGCTGGAGAGGCTGGACCGGGAGAGGCAGGAGAGAGAGCGGCAGGAGCAGCTAGAAAGGGAGCAGTTGGAATGGGAGCGAGAGCGAAGAGTATCGAATGCTGGTAAGAAGTTGACACGTTGTCCTGCGTTCTTGATGTCTGAGCTTGGTGGTGGCTGAGGGTTTGTGTATTCACATGTTAGAACATTTCCCATTGGAGATGCTTGGGATTAAGCGATACGATTGGAAATTAGGAAAAATATGCAAGCAGTTGAACATTTTATTTCTCTCTGTATTGCTTTTATTGCTTGGAGACTTGACGAAAGCTCTTAGAAATTTTTATTCTGCCATTCTAATTCTTCTGACTCCCTATAAATTGGCTATAAAGTGTAAAGTGTGTTTTTATGGGGAAATTTTTATATTGGATGAACTTGGAATATATTTCCCTTTTGAGATTGCTTAAAATTGTCTTGAATACTGTAGTATTACAGTATCATTCAGCAAGAAATTTTCTTCATTGTATTCCAAAGTTTTTGAAAGAGGAATTAAAGGCAGTAGGTGAAAATACCCTCTCTAAAACTGACTATTTACATTTATTTTCTAGTATTGCAAAAAATTAGAGAAAATTACTAGATCTGATGGATTTACTTATTTATATAATTTATTGAAGGACCCTAAGGGTTAAGATATAACTGAAAGTTTGAGATATTTTTACATTCATTAAAATTAACATTTATTATAGGATTTAAGAATTATTTTTTTATTCCATGTAGCTTATGTGAAAAGTCTCGATGTGGGTTGATTCAATATTGGTTGACTGGTCTGTTGTTTGAGTTAATGCATTTATTTTTAACTGCCTAACTATTTTCTGGTGTTATAGCCAGCAAAACAAAACTTTTCTGCAAATAAACACTGAATAGCGGGTTCCTAGCCTTTTATAATAAATATTTGCCAGTTTTGCTATTTGTTGTTTTGAAAAAAACAACTAAACTTCTTCTTCTGCTTGTGGTCCTATTCATGTAATCTTAACGTCCTCCTAGTGGACTAAATAATGAAAATTAAGACTACTGTCTTTTTCTTGTAAAGGTTAAACTAATCGATGTAATTTATCAATCTACTTGTTAGATAAAAACAAAACTTATTTCGTCCTCTTCTGGATCTCAAAATGTGTTTATAAGTTACAGTATTCTGGGGTGAGATTAGGTGTTTGCACTTGTGGCTAATTCTCTGTACTAACTGTAGTGTGCGTTTGTACATTCCGTCTGAATGCTGGTTTCGTGGCTTCACTCGCTCCCTTTTTCTCTCTCCTTTTTTACCCTGTCTCTTGCTGCCGCTTCCCACCTCTGCCCAGCTCCATCTTCAGACAGCTCCCTGTATAGTGCTCCACTTCCTGAGTATGCCAGTTGCCAGCCTCCTTCAGCACCTCCTCCATCATATGCTAAAGTCATCTCAGCTCCAGTATCAGAGGCCACTCCTGACTATGCCGTAGTGACCGCTTTGCCACCTACTTCCACACCCCCCACACCACCACTTCGACACCCAGCGACCCGTTTTGCAACATCTCTAGGTTCAGCCTTCCACCCTGTTCTTCCCCATTACGCTACAGTTCCTCGTCCTCTGAACAGAAACTCTCGGCCTTCTTCTCCTGTGAACACACCCTCCTCTCAGCCTCCAGCTGCGAAGCCCTGTGCCTGGTCTCCTTCCAATTTCTCGCCCCTCCCTCCGTCTCCTCCAGTCATGATTAGCAGCCCCCCAGGCAAAGCTACGGGTCCAAGGCCTGTCCTCCCTGTTTGTGTTTCTTCTCCTGTGCCCCAAATGCCTCCATCACCAACCGCACCCAACGGGCTGCTTGACTCGGTAGCATACCCAGTGTCTCCACCGCCTACCTCGGGGCCCGCAGCGCCGCCTCCGCCACCTCCACTGCCTTCCCTCGCGCCACTCGCACACTGTGGATCTCAAGCCTCTCCTCCTCCGAGCACCCCCGTTGCCTCAACTCCCTCATCCAAGCCTAGTGTTCTCCCTTCTCCCCCTGCAGCTGCCCCCGCCTCTGTGGAGACTCCTCTAAACTCTGTGCTGGGAGACTCCTCTGCTTCTGAGCCAGGCTTGCAGGCAGCCTCTCAGCCGGCCGAGACTCCAGCCCAACAGGGTAAGGCTTCCGTCATTGCCGCTGACAGCTAACCACTTGAAAGTATTCCACATCGGCAACTTTAACTGCCTGGAAGAGTGGGGAGGATGGTTTTGATGATTGAACATCTTTATGCCGTAGTACCATATTTTTTGTAATTTAACAAGTTAAAGCAGGGCCAGCCCGGGGGTGTAGTGGTTAAGTTCACATGCTTCACTTCAGCAGCCCGGGGTTCTTGGGTTTGGATCCCGGGCACGGACCTACACACCACTCATCAAGCCATGCTGTGGCAGTGTCCTACATACAAAATAGAGGGAGATTGCACAGATGTTAGCTCAGGGCCCATCTTCCTCACCAAAAAAAAAAAAAGAAAGAAAATGAATGTTTTTTTTTCTCTCTTGAATTAATTGCATTTAAAGGATCGATGTGAGGAATTTCCATATTGAACTAGATTTTGGTATCTTCTGTAGTATCATAATTGGAGGTGTTTTCCAGTATTTAAGGGCCTTCATAATACATTTTTTAAAAATTTCACTAGGAAAACATTACGTGACTCATTTGATCTGTGTAATAAATTTATGGCCTAACTTGTCTTCTTTTAATTTCTGGGAAACTTAGAGATTTAGTGCCCAACTGTAATCATCGTGTACATCTTCCTGGAGGCCCCTCTGGAACAGTTCTGATGGTGGACCTGTTTCATCTTGGGCTCTCCTGTGCTGGGCCTCCCATATTGGACTTTCCAGGGATTGGAGCAGCCTGACTGCAGGAGGGCTGGAGGGTGGCAGGCTTGACATATGTCCCAAAGGGTTCCATTTTTGAAACCCTCAAAATAGACCCTCCAGTTTTGAGGGTCCAGAATCATGAGAAGTAACAGGCTGAAGGGATCGTTGGGAGAGTAGCCTCCTCTGTAGTGTCCCTTCCCCATGCCTGAACCTCACTGTCATGGCAGCAGGGCAGGGAGGATGCAGTCCTCTAAGATGGATTATTTGTAAGCACAGAAGGACCTGGTTCTGTAAGTAAATAAGAAGATGTCCAGCGACCTCCTCCTCCTCCTCTTTTTTTTAATAGGATTTAGCAAGAATTACAGGAAGGAATACGACAACAAATTGGTACTTACAAAGAAACAGTGTCATAGTCTGGATTTAAACACACCTCTTTTAAAAAACCTTAGTTCTTAAGATAAAGTACCAAGGGTTGTTATTGCTGTGTATCTGTTTTTCCTGTTGACTGAGCGGATTTGCATATACCTTGAACCGTGCGCTTCAGTTATCGCTGTGACGGGACTGCTGGGCTGCAGAGGCACAGTGCGCTGATAGGTGAAGTGGCCTTCGTGCTCTGTCCTCAGAGCTCCAGGGACGCGGGGCAGATTGACAGCCTGGTGCCCCGTAGTACTCTTCGTTGAGCAATTTTTGTTTTCAGCTTGTGTAACTGCTCAAAGTTAGCAGCTTAAAAAAATTTTCCACTCAGTGTACAAATAGCATTTTATTTGTCCTAAAACGCCCATTTAAGCTTTTAAGGAAAAGAGTACCGGCTAGTTCAGTCTCCTGATAGTAAATAAGTTCTTGTTCACTCCCTTTGTGGACTGCACCAGATTTGGACATTTCTCTCTTACCACCCGTCTTCCAGGCTGAAAAAACTCTGCACTTCAAATTCCATGGCATTTAATTATTTCTGATAGTTAGCCTGAGGTTTTGCGTTGTACTAGTAGATTCCTTTACGTTGGTGATTCTCAGCTCTCGCCGCACATTGGATTTAGACGTGGAATGTTTTGAGAAATTGAAGCCTGGGACCCACCCCCCCTTCGTATTCTCACTCCAGTCACTTTGGCTATCTATAAACAAGTAATATACGTGTTCACTATTGTGGGGTTTATTGTGTCCAGAATTAAGGTCTGCACAGATTACTTTGGCTCTCTTAGTTCAAATAGCACTAACTGCCGTCATGTACACTAGTTTACTTTTTACGGAGGCTGCCTCCCTCCCAAACTTTAGAAGGGTTTATTTTGTTTATTTAGCAAATCCCCATAAACAACAACCAAAAAATCTAATTAAATCTATTGCATAGTTCTATTAATAAAGTGTGTAAGTAGTTATACACTTCGGCTTTACATTTCAGTATCTTTTTAATACTGATCTAGACTTAAAACATTATGGTAAATGGAACTCGTTAACAGGTAGTAACGTTTGAGTGAGTTTAATTTAGCTTGGCATTCTGCATACCTTTCCTCATAAAATATTATCACTTAGCTCTAATGTTGATGGTCTTATTTAACGTTTCTATCTCTCAGGCATTGTCTTGGGACCACCTGCACCTCCACCCCCGCCTCCCCTCCCACCAGGTCCTGCCCAGGCTTCAGCCACACTCCCTCCACCCCCAGGACCCCCTCCACCCCCTCCTCTTCCATCCTCAGGGCCTCCGCCTCCACCTCCGCCACCCCCTCTTCCTAACCAAGTCCCCCCTCCGCCTCCACCACCGCCCGCTCCTCCTCTCCCTGCATCTGGATTTTTTGCGGCATCCATGTCGGAAGACAATCGCCCTTTAACTGGACTTGCAGCTGCAATTGCTGGAGCAAAGCTTAGGAAAGTGTCGCGGGTAAATGCATTTCCAAATGATTGTATTTTTTATATATGTCTTATCCTGTCTCAATATCTAAAATACTGAATTTATTGTATTCTAATTTTATGAAGCTTATTAACTTCATCGATTAAAAAATTTGAAATAATTTAAACTTACAGAAAAGTCCTAAGAATAATATAAAGAGTTTCTGTAAAACCACCAGCCAGATTCACCACTTAACATTTGACCACGTTTGCTTTATTCTTTCTTTGTCTACATTTGCTTCTCTATAAACGCTCTCTTTTTGTCTGAATTGAGAGGAAGTCAGACACTGTGCCCCATTTCCCTAAATGCCTCAGTGTGTATTTTGTAAGAACAAGGACAGTCACCTACATGACCACAGTATAATTATCAAAACCAAGAAATTTAGCATTGCTAGAATACTATAATCTACAAATCTATTTAAAGTCCGTCTATTGTCCCATAATGTCTTTTATGGCAAATGTTTTTTCATCTAAGATCACTCATTACATGTAGTTGTAATATGTCTTTATTTTACTTTAATCTGTTAGAATTCCTTAATCTTTCTTTCATGATATTGACATTTTTGAATACCATAAAGCAATTACTTTTTAGAATATCATTTAGTTTGGTTTGTCTGGTGTTTCCTCAAGATTAGATTTGGGTGATGCATTTTTTACCACCGAAGTAACATGTCCTCTTCAGTGTATCACACGAGACACCTGGTGATATTAGCATTTCGTCCCATTGTAATGTTACCTTTTATAAAACTGCCATTGATATAAAGTCAATGCTCTTTACTCCATTGGTTCTTAAGAAAATGTACAAAATGATATTTAGAGCCAGCCCTCATGGCCTAGTGGTTGAAGTTCGGTGCTCTCACCACTTTAGTGGCCTGGATTTGGTTCCCCATCTTGCAGCCACACCGCTTGCCTGTCAGTAGCCATGCTGTGGTGGCAGCGCACACAGAAGAACTAGAAGGAATTAGAACTGGAGCATACACCTATGTGCTGGGGCTTTGGGGAGGGGAAAAAAAAAGAGGAAGATTGGCAACAGATGTTAGCTCAGGGCAAGCCTTTCCCAGCAGAATAATAATAATATTTAACTGTGTTTATTGACGTTCATGCTGATGTCTCCTTCTGTTTTGAATGTAATCTATTAATAAATGTAGGATTGTCTAACATAGGAGTTTATGATGATGTATATTCTCATTAAGATGGAGGATGCCTCTGTCCCAAGCGGAGGGAGTACCATTGGCGTGAATTCGGCCTCATCTAAAACAGATTCAGGTCGTGGAAATGGACCCCTTCCTTTAGGGGGTAGTGGTTTAATGGAAGAAATGAGTGCCCTGCTGGCCAGGAGGTAAGTGAGAAATTGTGTGGATGTCTCCAGAATTGAGAGGATTTTGTTAATTTTATTCAAATATAATTTAACTAGATGCAATTCTTCCCTTTTGAAGAAGTAGTTTTAACACTAAGAGTTGGATGACTTTTTAAAAAATGCAGTTTACCTTCTTTCTAGGAGAAGAATTGCTGAAAAGGGATCAACAATAGACACAGATCAAAAAGAGGACAAAAATGTAAGTTATAGTCTACTACACGTAAAAATGTGAAATTCAGGAACACCTCATTCAGGAAATCGTGTCAAAGATTAGTGTGAATTTCATTAATTTGAGTCCACAATTACTTGTTTTTAACTCCTCAGATATTAAAAATCGCTTGTTTTGAGCAAATTTTTAATGGTCCTTTTAGTAAAATGGGTTGAATGTGTGGAGTTATGGGAAAAACACTCAAGTTCAAACCTGTAGAGTTTAGAACCATACCTAAGCCCACCAGTAAATGAGTACATGACCTGCTACCAGGTTTTTTTCTTTTTTACTCTTAGAGTTTCAGTTTCTTTGCATTTAAAGTGAAGGAATGAAGCGAAGTGAACGGTTTTCAGATATTTCCCCCAGGAGCCCTGTGGTCGTTAGCTTGAGTGTAACCTTCGTGCCCCCTCCCCAGTTCACCTGGGCAAACTGCTTTCTCTGTTCTATGTATGGGTGTTTGACAAATGATATAATTGTTTTCCCTGCTGTATTAGCCTTCTTTGGTCCATTCCTCAAGTCTGTCCCTTAGATCTGGCTCAGTAACATTGGCTGGTGCAGTGCTCCATGACAACACACGAGGAAGGAGCCGTGGGGAATGTAGGAGGGTAGGAGAAAAAAGAGCCTGAACTTGGAGAGAGGGAGAGAAGATTGATGAAGGGAAGGTGGGAGTGGCAGAAAGAAGGCTGGACATGGAAATTTAAACAGTAAATATGTACAACAGGCGTCTCCTTGATCTGATGTCATTAATACATATTTCTGTTCATTTAGGAAGACTCAGAGCCTGTGACTTCTAAGGCGTCTTCAACAAGTACACCTGGTAAGTTCAAGAGATGTGTTTTAACCTAAAAACTTTCTCTAAATATTACTACTCCCCAGTTAAAAATCCCAATTTCCCCACGTTTGGATCAAGTGACTGCGTGGTCACTGAAATGTTCAGGTTCTTTGTTCACGCTTGAAAGCACTGACGTTTTTCCCTCTGCCTTTCTGATCCCGGAAATAGCTATTAATTCCTTTCTGATTTTGGGAGACCCGGTAAAACCCAGAGTTCTTTCCTGATGACTGTGTCTTTGAAAATCATAATTTTTACAGATTCCATGTGTATTATTGTTAATGATTTGACATCGTTCAGTAAAACAAAGAAAAATACATTATCAGGTGAAAAGGGAAGTATTTTTAATAATTGATTCTTGAGGGTAAAGATTAAGTAAGTGTGTCAGCTAGCATTGAAGTCTATTTCAGAACATTCTCAAATTGAGAAGCTTGTCATTTTAACATTCATTTGGGTGATATTGATAATCAAGGAAATAAAGCTTCTAATTTGTAAGGTAGAAAAAAATCTCCTTAAAGCTTTTGGGAAATGTTCTTGAATTTGGTGAAATTTGTGACATTGACAACTCTTGGACATAGAATATATTACTTAGAATATTAACAAAATATATTTCACTGGAGGCACTTAGTACTGTATCTGTGATGAGAATATGAGATTGTTACAAATGTACATGTCATTTCTTCATATTTGACTGAAAGGCTAAGAGCTGGACTATCTATTCACCTCTTCATCCAATTTGGAATTAGATCACATAAATAAATTTGATGATTTTGATGAATTAATATCTAGAATGATCCATAGGTAACCATTTTAGAGAAATATCTATATTAATTCCTACGTCGTGATTTGGAGACCCCCAGCTGCCTCCAGATTCCACTTTTTAGAAAAGATACTTCGGTTTTTGTGATTTTAACCCATTTGCAACGAAAAAGCCCCAACCTCTCATTCTCGTTATTGAATCGAGACTGTGGAGTAGTCTTTTGATTGCTGAATTATAGGTACATTGTGGATTTGTGAGCTATTTTTCCTCAGCTCTCCTTGTTTTTCCTCTGAAAAGGACTCAAGTCAGTTTACATTAATTTTCGTCAAAAATTCTCTAGTTTGTGACCCACTGATTTTAGCTTTATTTTTCTTCTATCAGCCAAAATTAATTATATATGCTGTTTTTAAGACCGCAGATATTTTGGAACTCAACTGTAATTTGGGGTCACAGAAGCCTTTAGGATTTGAAAAGAGCTGTGAATCCTCTCCCCAGGGAATATTCATATAAATTTGCTCATAATTTCAAAATGTTCATGAATTAATTAAAGGTTAGCCATGGACCCCAAGTTAAGAATTCCTTGCCTCATATATATCTCCTTATTTAAAAGACGGAAAACTAAAGCATGGATGGTGTGTGTGTGTTTGCATCGTGTGTGCCGTATGTATAAAATCAGGGATTCGTTCAGCACGACTGGGGGCTTCTTTTTTCACTTGTTTCATTCAGGTGTTTTTTTTTTTTTTTTTGTAATTGGCCTGTGTCAGACACTTGACAGGCCAAAAAGAAGTGAAATTGCTGCCCTGAGCACGAGAAACTCTAGAGTTCCTGGGAAGTCAAGACACAGACAAGTGAAAAGCTAATCTTTCATGACCACATGTTGAACGTTAAATAATGTGTCAAAGAGGGAGGGGGTCCTAGAGTTTGGAGTGGCCTCGGTCGTCTTTGGAGAGAAATAGGACATTTTGCTGTGGCTTGAAGAGTATGTAGTTTGGCTGAAAGCAGAGGAGGGGTGATACGTCAGGAAGTGGGCGTAGCGTGAGCAAAGAAGGGGGGCTGGAGAGGAGCAAGAAGAGACCAGGAAATGCTAAGTAGACTTGCCTGCCTAGAACAGAGAATTCTTTTTGAGGCGGATTGGGGGAAAAGGTTGGAAAAGTGAGTTAGAACCAAAACGTTGAAAGCCTTTTATGGGAGATCAGGAGCTTAGACTTTATCCTGAGAGGACCGAGTTGATGACCAGCTGAAGCTGTTTCAGGAACATTAAAATGGCAGCTGTGAGCAGGACCGAGATAGGGGAACTGGTGCCAGTAGGGATCCTGGTGGAGGTAGCCCAGCCTCTGTCCTTCCTCCTGAGAGCAGCCTGGAGCCCCGTGGAGAGAAGGGGACCGCTCTCCCTGTGGAGCTGAACTGACCTGCTCTTCCTCAAAACCAGAGCAGCTCTCTTAAGGTTAAATAGTTCTGGTTTGGCCGATTGAGAAGGGACCTCAGCCAGCCGTTAAACGGCAGCACTCGCTACCTCTTGGTGCCTTGGAGTTATTTCCTCATCTCGTTGCCTACCTCTTCTTTGGCGACGATGTCCTGATGACCATTCCCCTGCCTGTCCAGTTGTCCTTGAGTGTCGTTCAGGACTTCCCTCTTCGCCTCCTCTGGCTGGTGTTTTGTGGGTGTATTTCTGATTCTGTCTGTCCTGGACCTCCTCTGCTTAGCTGATGTCCCCTGGCCTGCTCTGTGGTGGTCACTGAGAGATGTGTTAGCGGTTAGAATACAAAAGAAGGAATGGCAAAGTGTAATTTGAAGGGGAGAGTTGATGATTGATTGAAGAGAGGAGTAAAGCAAGATCAGTGCCGACTAAGGTTTCACACCACGTGACTGAACTCGGCAGAAATCCACACCAAAGGCCGTGTTTCCTGGGCGGGTTTGAGTTTAGTTTTGCATCTGTGTAGACTGAAGAGAGGACGAGCTATGTCGGTGAGAACGTGCAGAAGCCAGCTGAGGGGCCACATTGGAACTCAGTGGAGAGTTTCCTGGTTAAAGCTGGGCAGTGACGGGCGTAGAGGTGAAGTTCACGCGCTCTGCTTCAGCAACCTGGGGTTCGCGCGTTCGGATCCCAGGCGGGGACCTACACCACTCATCAAGCCATGCTGTGGCAGCATCCCATACATAAAATAGAGGAAGATGGGCACAGATGTTAGCTCAGGGACAGTCTTTCTCAGGAAAAAAGAAAAGGAATGGAAAACTGGGCAGTGAGATCACTACTCAGACTTAGACTCGATTCCCATGTGGCCCAGATGCTTCCTTCCATGACAGGATGCCACTCCCAGTGTCACCCAGTCGTGAGTGAGGCCTGTGATGCCTCAGTGGGTCGGCCCAAATTAGAGCAGCGGTTCACAGCACCGTAGACTGCTGACCAGTGCGTCACTGTGTAGGTCTTCTGTAATAAGAGCTTAGCCTGAGCTTATTTATATTTAGCTGGAGTTGTCCACTAAGTCCCGAGTATTGGTTGTTTGAGCATCAAGGAAGTACAGTAGAACTTGATTCTGAAGTTTGTGTTGAGTTGTTTGAATTTTTTTTTCAAGAGGGCTATTTGAATTTAGATTAAATACTGAAGTACATGAACATATTAAAGATTATACTTTTTGTTTTACCGCTGGCACTAAAAGTAGTTTAGTAAATAGTATAGTCAATACTACCCCATCTAACAAATTTAACTATCCTTATTAATTTCAAATAATTTATACTATTCCATTCCAATTAAAATTATCCTGTTCTTATTCCTATTATCGTATCTGTACTAGAGAATCTCTTACCCTCTGGTGTATAGATTTGGTTATTATTATTATTATTTTGCTGAGGAAGATTCGCCCTGAGCTAACATCTGTGCCAGTCTTCTTTGTGTATGTGGGACACCTCCACAGTGTGGACGCCGATGAGTGGCGTTGGAACCTGGGCGCACCGAACTGAGCCACGGGGCTGCCGGGGCTGGCCCTAGAATGATAGTACTTTAGACTTAATCTAAGTTTTTCCTAAGGAAGCTTGTCTCACTTGCTTATTTCTTTTCATTTTGAGGTCTGAAATTAATACAATTTAGAATCTGTATAGAGTTTAAAGTTCAGAATTAAAATTAAAAAATTTTTATCTATATTGCTACATTAACATGATATTGAGATTTAGTATTTTGTTATTTGTTTTACAATATCTCTGGGAACATATAAGATAGTTACTAACTTATGTTCTTTATTTTTAAAGAACCAACGAGAAAACCTTGGGAAAGAACAAACACAATGAATGGCAGCAAGTCGCCCGTCATCTCCAGGTATCAACTTTGTTACATTTGTGTCGAAAGAGAAATTAACATCTGCATCTTTATTGTAGAAAAAAATCAAACGGTAGATCGGAAATTGTACAAGGAGCAAAGAAGACACTATAATCCTATTGTTGGACAACCACTGAGCCCCATGATATTTTTACTAGTGATTGTCTTAAATTCTACCGTATGCTTATTATTATCTGACAGTTTCTCTCAAATTTTTAGATAGCTTTTATTCTTCCCAGTGTTTTAATTTTGAAAAATTCAAAACTACAGATAAGTTGAGAAAACAGCATCGTGAACACCCATGTACCCGTCACCTAGATCCACCAGTTATATTAACATTCTGCCACATTTGCTTGAACTCTTACCTATACATCCACACTTTTTTCCCTCTGAATAGTTGGGGAACACTTTACAAATATGTGCTGCATCAACCTGAATACTTGAACATTTTCCTAATAACCAGGGTGTTCTCCATGTGACCCCAAGAGCATTATCACTCTCAGGAAGTTTAACATTAAGCCATTATATTATGTAATGTATATATTCGCAGTTCCCCATTAATCTCCGTGACATCCTTCATTTTGTAAATGTAATTGTGGAGAGAAATTTTTATGTTTAAAACTGAAAAGCAGCTGGAGAGAAAAGACTACAGGGTTTAAGAGAGAGCAACGTAAAATCTAAAACTTTGAATTTGTAAAGTGGAAAGATTTATATCTCTCTCAGTTGACACTATATAATCAGGTTAGAGAAGTTAATACCCAGAAACAAGGCTAGTTAAGGTGTCTCTCTACAAGGGGCCACCTGGGCACGGTCAGCAAATCCAGCTCTCCTTAGCTAGGCATGCTTTATTATTGTAACTGAATGTAATGTCACCGGTCTTGAACATGGATAAAACCCTTTCTTGGTTTATGAGATAGTTTATAGGACTCATTTTTCCCAGAAAAAGTATGTATTCAGAGACTAAAAGGTTTTTTGCCTTTTCTCTCTGAGCTATTTGCCTGATAAAAAGCAAACTTGACTCTAATTATAGAAACCTAATAAAAATACAAGGAAGGGCCTCATATTGTCACAAATCTCTTCTGTCTTAGCCTGAATCTGAACATTTGGATTTGATTTTTGTGTGGTTCTTTCTGCTGGTAAGGGAAAGATTTGGTGATGACACAATTATTTAAGCTCCATGAGGAAACTGGGCCTTTTTGAATGTATAGACGCTTGGAGTTTCTAAGTGACTGAAAGATGAATGTATTTGACTTTAGAGGAAAATGCAGGAATTGCCCTTGGTGGACATGTTTCGATAGAGTAGAAAAATTTTTGTGTTTCCTAGATGCCTAACTGAGGTGGCCTTCTAATGCGTGTCTAATAGTTCTGGATGTTCTTCAGTAGCACGCTATGAGGCCTCGTTATCCAGGATGTGTCAGAGAACAGAACTGCGATGATTAGTCCTTTGAGATGTGAGTGGTGACGGGGAGGAGCTCTTTCTCCTCCTCGTCCGTCCCTGCCGCGTGGAGAGGAGTCCCACCGTGAGCCTGCCGAAAGCTAAAGCTGAGTTCACGGCAGAGGGCGCATCTTAGAAGGCTGCTCCAAATGGAATATGTCCCTTGATGTGTTTGGGTTCGTTTAGTGAAGGAAAAAATATTCTTTGAAAGATTTTTCAGACTTCCAAAGGAAATTTAATAAGTGTTCTAAAGGTCACCATTTAAAAACTATTTTTACATAGATTAATTGAATATTGGTTACTGTTATCTAGTAGTGCACTGAAATCATGTTCTGACTCTGGTGCATGGTTTTCCTCTCCTTTCCCCAAGTAGAAATTCTGAAATGCCCGATTATTTCCTGGCCACTCATACCTTTTGACAGGTTTGATCCAACCGCTGATATGTATGTCTTAAAATTTCACTGCGAACAGTTTTAGATGATAAAAGATTTTTAAAATATGTTTAAAAGATTAAGAACGGTATTGCTTTTCTTTCCAAGTCATCTCCCCTGTTCCTTCTGAAAGGAGTACATTGGCCATTTTATGTTTTTATTGACATGTGCCTCATCCTCGTGCGGTACTGAAAGCCGCTGTTTCTCCTCCGAATGTCCATGTCAAAATTATGTTTGTGGTCAGACGGGTTAATCCTGTCATATAAATGACATGTTGCATTATGCTGTATATATTAAGTGACGATGTCAGATGGCAGAATAAAAGCAAGAATGTCATAGTTAAAAAATGCTTTAAACTATGACTGGAATGCAACATTGGAAAGTTTGTGAGCTCTTCCTGCGATTTTGTTAAGAGCTTAGAGATCTTATATTCAAGATCAGAAGTTCTTCACGTGCCTCATGAGAAGAGTTAAGTTTGTGTACTCGAAGCTGCAGTGATTTTCATGGTGCTTTTCACTTGAGTCTGTAGCTTTACGTTCACTGATAGCACGTCTTTGATTGTGTTTTGATACTTGTTGAATCTGTGTGTGGGTAGGTTTCACTGTCATCAGTCTATAAAAGTAAGCATTGCATAATGATATTTTTAATTCTCTGTAATTGTCAAGTAAACAGTATCCTCGCATAACTAGGGTTAGTCTCCAAATATCTTCTTTTTTTGTTGGAACATGGATCGTTTTAAGGTTTATGGACTCCTTCAGTTCTTACTTTGTTTGCTGTGGCTAAAACCCTATAAAACAGTAACATAATGAGAATTATTCTTAAAAGTTCTATTTTATACCCCTTTAAATGGTTTTTCCCCTTCATAGACGGGATTCTCCAAGGAAAAATCAGATTGTTTTTGACAACAGGTCCTATGATTCATTACACAGGTATCACCCTGCTGTGCCTTTGTGACTTGGGACTAAGTAACCTGCTGAGGGGAGGGCTGAGCTTTTCTGCGTGGATGGGTAATCACCACGGGGAGCCCATTAGGAACACTGAGTCTTTCATATTTAGCTTTATTTAGAACACTTAAGAAAATCCTAAGAGGTTTTAATTAGAAAAACTTCCTAGCATCCATTTCCCTGCCACGGTTTCTAGCCGGGTTAGGATGGATACAAGTGGTAAACGCCTCGGAAACACGCAGTGGGGCCCCAGTTGGACCCGGGCTGTTTGTAGCTCTTGCACTTTCCTTTAAAGGCTGTTCTCTTTGTGCGACGTGGCTTTTAAACAGTGGAGGAGCACACCGTGCGCTGGTCGTTACTGGAACGCCGGACGGTATTATAGCCACACTTGTGCATCCTTTTTCTTTGAGGAAAATCTGTTTCCGAGATACTTTGTAATAAATTATCTTTAACAACCCAACGTCTAACATCCTGAGCAGATGTTTTTTTTAATTGAGAAAACTTAAGATATGAACCATATATTTCTTTCTTAATTAAAAAAAAATTTGACAATTTTTAAAAATCCTCAAATACTTATTTTTAGAACTAATTTGGCAGAATAGGGACTTAAATATCATATTACAGTTATTTTATAGTCAGCTTCTAGGGGCAACATTCTCATGATAAAGTAATAAAAACTTCTGAGAAACCTTCATATTTTATGACCAATTATGTTGAAAACCCATAGGTTAGAAATAATCGAAGTATACCCAAGTTGTTATGTGCATGTATTCTTAAAAATGCACATCCAGTCTACTGGGAACATGAATTAAATAGTCTGTGGAGGGGGCGTCTATGGCAATGAGCAAGGAGTTCTGTAATCAGACTCTATTTGGCCAAATTTTTCTTTGCTAAAATTATTTTCATTTGCTAGTACATAGAGAGAAAAATAGCATTTGACAGTGAGATTTTCCATTGTAAATCTCTCAGTTGCCTTTCTGCTTTCACACATAGTAGCCCCGGGGGTAAGTTGTTGATAATCCTTTTTTTAAAAAGTGGTGATTACTTCTTTCCCTCAGTATGAAAAGTTCCCCCCTTTAGTTAATTACCGTGGTGGTGGTGGTGGTGGTGGCGGCGGCGGTAATGGATTGCATGTTAGCATGAATTAAATTTTTTAAACATTGCATGTTTCCACAATTGTTTATTATATAACAACAATAATTTTTTGCATTGTTTGGTAAATATGGATATATTCATAACATACCACCCGGTTAAGTAGCAGACTATAGTTATTCACATGAATTTCGGGGGTATTCATTATGTAACTGAGGCGAAAATAATTAGCCAAGTGTACCACTTAAATATGAAAAGAAAAGCGGAGTAATGAAGACTGCCATCCGGGAGCACGGGCATAGAGAGCACGGTGTACGAAGTGCACAGTGTGTCACCTTCAAGGATATTTGCTCAGCCAGACTGCACAGAGCGCCGGGCCTTGCGTACGGTAGATCTCAGTAAATCTTCAGTGACTTTGGAACTAAACAGCCTTCCCAGCAAAGGATAAAGGTGTCTCCTCACAAGAGGAAGGGAAATGCGTCATAGAATCTTCATATCCCCCCAGTGCTTGGCTCAGTGCTTATTGAATGGAGCTTTCTGGAAGTTCTTAGTTTCCTTGTTCAGATAAGCAGAGCAGCAGATGTCTAATAAAGTGAAATTGGTTGACTTGCTTCGTAACAACCTTTTAAGCAGTAATGTGTTTTGATATTAAAGCAAATTAACTCAGTATTTCAACTTCACAAACTATGCCTGTGGGTTTGAAGTATAATATGCCTTATAAGAATTATGAAATTATAACTTTGAAAAAGTTATTATACCTGTTGAGTCTTGGTTCAGACTTCTAACCACGGGTACTCTGCAAAATGGAAAATATGTGACTTGACTGATGGTTTTCATTTGCATTGATTTATGGCCCCTAGAGAGTGGCTGCTTATTGTATTAACGCAGAAAATAGAGGAGTACTCATTCAAAACTCTAGATTTTCCACTTAGGATTTTCTCTTATTGCCAGAATTGGAGAGGGAGCCATGACTGATTTATTTGATATTGAAACTTTTGCTTAAAATGTACCCAATCCCAGGGGCTGGCCCCGTGGCCGAGTGGTTAAGTTCGCGTGCTCCGCTGCAGGCGGCCCAGTGTTTCGTTAGTTCGAATCCTGGGCGCGGACATGGCACTGCTCATCAGACCACGCTGAGGCGGCGTCCCACATGCCACAACTAGAAGAACCCACAACGAAGAATACACAACTATGTACCGGGGGGCTTTGGGGAGAAAAAGGAAAAAATAAAATCTTATTAAAAAAAACAAAGAAAGTACCCAATCCCTAAGACTTATTTCTTCATGTAAAATTTTTAATAGCATCTAAACTTTTGAAAGTGTAATAATAATTGACAGTCTGCTTCTGTCTGGCATTCCTTTTTTTTTTAAACAAAATAATTTTATGGAAATAGTTGGAAACACTATTCAGATGACATCTCCATAAAAACTTTATCTGGAACTGGCCACATAGCCAATTGGAGATGAATATAGGTTGTTTTGTTTTGTTGTTTTTGGTGAGGAAGATTGGCCCTAAGCTAACATCTGTGCTGGTCTTCCTCTATTTCTTATGTGGGACTCCGCCACAGCATGGCTCGATGAGTCGTGTGTGTAGGTCCACACCCAGGACCCACACCCGCAATCCCTGGGCCACCGAAGCATAGTGTGAACACTCAATGGCTCTGCTGCCGGGCTGGCCCCAAGATAAATATACTTTTAATCTAATAATCACTTTTCCAACATTCTTATTTATTTTGATGCTTGAAATGGAATAAAGCATATACAGAGAAATCATGCTTACTAAAATGCCTTTTTCCTGAAAATTAAGGCCTAGAATTTGCAAACTGATCCATATTGGTGTAAAATATTCAAGTCTTTATATTTTCCCTTCCATTGGTTTTCCAGATATTTAGTAGACAATGCACAATTTCAAAAGAAGGAGAAAATGAGATTGTGTCCGTGGGCCTCGGGTATTCAGCTGGCCTTTCACCTCTGTCTTGATCAGCACGCTCACCTCTCCTGGTCACCTGCCTCGTGCCCAGAGGACACTATCTTCTACTCTTTACTGAAGGAGTCCCGTCATCTCATCGCCTCTTTCTGATTTCTTTACAAATAACTGAAAGTACTGAGAAAAGTGAAAAATATTTTCTGCTTTATGTTCTAATCAGTCCTGCAGCTTTGACAATTAACTTTTTAACACAGTGTGATTTAAGAACTGTACTTAAATCTGGTGTTGGTTTGGTAAATTTGCAGTTGTTCATGAACTCATTCAATATCCTAAGTGTTGTTTACCTGTCCTGAAAATCTCGTTTGTACAGACCCAAATCTGCACCCTCGTCCCAGCCCAGTGCCAACGGAGTCCAGACGGAGGGGCTGGACTACGACAGACTGAAGCAGGTGGGTGCTCCGTGGCAACTCCCCTTTGTTTGTTTCTTTTTAAGAAATGTACACGCGTATATTTGACAGATCATGAATGTACTTGAAAAGAATATAGAGTTAAGACATTTTTATACAAATTAAACATTAGTGGCGTTAGCACTGTATTGCCTTTTTCAATCCTCATGTTTTGCGTCAGTGAGTTCACATAAAGTTCCAACAGTGGTGGAGGGTGGGCGCACTGGTTGAATGGTGCACTGTGAACTTTAAATGTGAGTGCCTGGTGTATAGTTGTGTAAAAAAAAAAAGGCTTGCACTTTTCACTTATCATTGGCAAAAATGGGCACTTTGCAGTTTGGGAAAACATTCAAAAGCCTTAAAAATAAATGTCTTACCCTTGAACTCAGCAGTTTCACTTCCAAGAGTTGATGCTGAGACAAGACCATAGAAATATATGAATACACAGCGTGTGGGAGGGCCCTGCAGCGTTAGGGAATCGTGACTGAGAAGAGTGAACAGTGAATTGTGAACACTTTCTCGTGTTAGGGGAAACAGGTAACCAAACTATACGGACAATTATCTCAACTTTATAAAGAAGAAAAAAGGTGGTGTCCCTATTTTGGATACATATGCATTATATTTAATACCTGTGTACTCAGGGGAAAAAAGTGGAAGGAGTGATAGCTGATGAGATTGTGCAGCTTTTATTCCGAGAAGAGGTAAAATAATGTTTTTTTAAAAATTGGTAGTGTTAAAAAGATTTGAAATGGAAGGCAGTGCATCTTAGTAAAACGGCTCTCGGTTTTGCAGACCTGAGTACAGATGGGCCTGTAATGCAGAATTTAATCTCCATCTTGTCACCCTGCCCTTCAGGATGGCCTCTGAAAATAGGGGTTATTCTCATCACCAAAACAACCATTTATTGACTGTCTGGTGGACGTAAGTGCCAGGCATTTGCTGGGTTCTCACGTGACATTGTCTCCTAATCCTAATGGGAGTCGTGTCATGTTTCTACTCAATTTCTGCACGTCTAAGGTTCAGAGAAGTTAAATTTACTCAGTTCCACAGCTAAGTAAGTACTTGAGTCAGGATTAGAGCCCAAATCTTTCTTCAAAGCCCATTTTCCCCATTCCATCACTCATTGTTTAAAACACTAGCAGGTGTTTAATTGGAACTCAAAAAGGGACCAATAATTTTGTAGTAATGTGAGTTCAAAATACAAGTTAAATAGCAATTAAAAAGAGAAATACTAACAGTAATTTCAGATAAACCTAATTTTTATACTGCAAAACTATTTGAAAAATTAAGTTGAGTTATATAATTTGAAAAGGAACCGTGTGGTCATTGATGATCAAGCCCTTGTTTTCCTGTGTATTAAATATGGCTTTCTTTTCTTGCAAAATGTTTTAAAATAAAGCACTTGCACACACTTTAAAATATGGTCCGTTCTTGGCTATCTGAAGTAGTGGAGTAAAAGAGAGGATAGATTTGATTTTAGCACTGATTTTAAGATTAATCTTAATAAGTATATCTGTTAGTTCATGTATTAATTTCTGTGCCTCAGTTTCCTCACTGGTGAAATGGAGGGATTAAACTAATTGATAGTTTTCAACCTTATTTTAAACATGGAAAGTTTTTTTAAAAAAAATGAAGCTTAGCACAGAGCAATTTCATTTTACCTGAGACGTGCAATACTAAAGGAAGTCACGTAATTCGAACCTAACCCTCCGAAGGATAGATGTTCTTTTCACTCATTAAAACTTTGTCACCTTGTCATGTAGCCCTTTTAGCTTCCATATTATACAGTTCTTGATCATTTTTAATTGGAGAATGTCCATTATTTCAAATTGAACTTAGAGATTTTGCAAAAAATATGAAGATGGAGTGGTTTTCATGGAGGAAGGCGGGTCCAGAGCATCACTAATACATAGAACTGTAACATGGGCCACAGAAGTATTTAAAATTTCTAGTAGCCACATGAAATAAGTACAGAGAAACAGGTGAAATTCATTTTAATATATTTTATTTAACCTAATATAACCAAAATAATATTTCAATATGTAATCAATATTTTAAAATTGCTAATGAGTTATTGTGCATTATTTTCTTCATACTAGATCTTTGAGATCTGGTGTATATTTCACACTTACAGAGCATCTCATTTCAGACGAGCCCCTTTCGAGTGCTCAGTAGCTACGTGTGGCTGGTGCCTGCCATATTGGACAGAGCGGGTCCAGGAGGATCCCATCCACCTAATCTCCATCTATTTGAGCAGCCCCTGAGGACCCTCCAGGGGAATCCTAGATTCCTGGAAACATAATCTGGCAGCTTTGGTGACCCCTAAGGAATCACCATACTTCAGTCCAGATGACAGATGTGCCAAGAGCTCATTGTCCAGTTGACTTGTCTTCCTTGAAAGTTCTTTCTGCATCACTTCTCAGTCTGCTCCCAGAAGACTAGATTAAAAGCAGAGCTATTGTCTTTTCCAGAAATTATCTGAATCATGCCTTTCATTGGATGGCAGAGTAATTATTTTAGTTTGAGAAACCATTCTGTTTCATATCTGGCTAGGCCAGAATAAGCAGAGATTGGGAAGGGAAGACTGTTAAATTTACCAAGGCTAGTCTTCTAGGACATAAGTGTGGCTCTGGAAACAAAAAACCCATGTCGTATTTCATACATTCTTAAAATTTTATATGAAGAAGAGTGTTTTTAGCAGTATTTTTTTTCCTGTATTCCTGATGTTTTTCTCTAATATTTTAGGACATTTTAGATGAAATGAGAAAAGAATTAACGAAGCTAAAAGAAGAACTCATTGATGGTGAGTGTTGAAAAAAATTCTCTGCCCCTAGAGTGATGTTTAAGAAATAGCCATTTTTAAGAAAATGCAGATAAGGAAGTGTCCAGTTGATTACTTGAGGGCATAAAACAATTACTTTGCCAGTGTCCTGCCCTTCGCTTGGCTGAGGGTGTGAGGGAGGATCTCTCGCTCCTTCATTTAATTGAAATCATTTGTAAAACTAGGGACCAACAAGATCCCTAAGTTCCAGGTGACGGAAAGCCAGGCAAACCAGCCTTTCTCTAGGTCACCTCCCCTCATCCATCCCACCCCACTGCCTCTTGGTTTTGAGCCCACAGAATCAGTGTTTTCGTTTTGTATACAAAAGGGAGAGAATAAATAAATACACACATAGAGAAATTAGTGTCATCTTTGTGGTAAGAAAACAAAGGTCTATGCAATGAAAGATGCAAGGTCAGAGTATCTTTTTATTACTGGGAGTTTGAGTGCAATCATGAACATTTCTTAAAAATGAATTACTCATTTATTTTACCTTATCATTATATTTGCTTTCAATACTTTTCCTTTTCCTACCAGCAATCAGGCAGGAACTGAGCAAGTCAAATACCGCGTAGAGCCACAAACTAAGGAGAAGAGAGGACTTTAATCTGGAGAAAGAAGAAAAAACCTACAAACAACAAACCCCTAGATTTTGTGAGCTGTAAGAAGAAAATGGAGACAAACAGTCAGAAGGAGGGAAAAACCAACGTGTTTGAAAGCCTTCAGACATTCTTACTCTGGTGATAAGCTATTTCCCTCCCAGTTTGCTGCTTTTTTCTGACCTTTTCAACAGGATGGAAGAGAGTCATGTAAGAGTTCCTACGACAGTTATGCAGAAAATACTAAACCCGTCAGACAGGATCACCGTGCATTGAAATATTTTCATGTCGAGAAAAAAATTGCACACTTCCCACAGTCCATTGCTAAAATAAAGAAGAAAAAGGCTTAAGAAGTGTTTTTCAGAGAGCGCTGATGAAGAATTTAGCAAGTTATGCTATTGTATTGTAAATGTTTCTCTCAGGTTTGTCTTCCTATCATATTTGATATTCCATGAATAATTGAGATGTAGGTTAAGATCATAAAATGTGGAACAAATGGAATTGTATGTGCTTTCCAAGGGTGATATTTATCAGAAAGTATCCTAAAAATGACTTGTCCAGCTTGAGGAATTTTAGAATGATAGGAAGTCTCTCGAGTTAGCCTTCATGCAATTTTGTAGATTAAAACATAAAATTCGTCCAGAATTTAAAGATTTAGATGCCTTCCTAAATTGTTACAATGCTTTACCAAATCTATGACTCCTACATAACACAAACCAGTGGTCAAATGTAAAACAATATATTGTAGATTTACTGTAGGTTTTCAACCTTTTTTAGATTTATGCATGTGGACATTTTTATAACGTAATTACAACCACCACAAAGTTAGCTTTTTTAATTGCAGACAGTAATGCATGTCACACTAATACGTAGTGGCCTTTGCAAGGCCTAGTCCCAGGGAGATCGTTTTGTAGAGTATAGGGGAGTGGGAGGAAGGGAAGGAATAAGTTTTTATTTAAAGTTAACTTCTGCACTATCTTTTTTTCTCAATTACCTGCATGAATAATAATGAGGAATATTTTGTGACTTTAATTGGTAAATATGTTAACAGAACCAAGTACTTAATCTGTTACATCATGTCTTCAGCTATTTGTATTTTAACTTCAGTAATTTCGATGGTCTGAAACGTGACTCTGAGCTTCCCGAGTCCCCTCTCACTGTGGAGCTCAGAGGCTCGACCCCGGGTTTGGCGGTTGCCATCCCCTCGGGGCCCTGCAGTTGTACAGGTGTCCAGGTACATGTTCCTGACAACGAAGCTGCTTTTGAACTTTGTTATGTTGAAATACAAGAGTTAACAATGATGGCAGCCCTTAGGATCTCAGAAATCATTAGGTAAAGGGAAACCAATGAAGACTTCTTCATGATTTTCTTTGAATAAATAAAGCGAGACTTAGGTGGTGGGAAGAGGAATTAGACACCCAAGTTCTCATTGTGTGGGTGCGCACGTGTTTGTGTGCGCGTGCGTGTGGGTGTGCGCAGGCAGGCATGTATGTAATCCACTCCCTTTTCTTCGAAACTCGTAAGATTAAAATAGGGGAGAAATCCTGTATGTTGCAATGATAGATTTCTTTTTGAAAATTTAGGAAATCAGAAATTCTCCAGGCTCTCCATCTTGATTTATGCTTGAGTTGTTATGTGCCATATTTGCTTTGAAATCTTTGATTATCAGAAGTTCTACTAAAATTTTGGAGACATAATCCATTTTCATCTGCTTTCTAGATTTCTTACCTCTCGGTTCATAAGGACAGAGCTTGTGGATAGCATAGTTTTCTAAATGCTGCCCTTCTGCAGCCACTACCACTGCAGAGAGGTTGGAATGAGGGAATATTTTTTCCTTGTTAAAATAGTTCTTGTTTCTGTAGAAACTTCATTTTGAGATTAATCTGTGATGGATGAGCTATCATAATTCAATAATACAGTTCTTTTTTCTATAAACTATTCACCGTCATGCAATAGTAGTGAAGGCTTATAAGTACTATTTTCTAAAAGAAATAGGAGGCATTTTCATCTTTATTATTGTACTTTTGGTTATGCAAACACTTTAATGATACAAACGTTTATGTCCCCTATAAATCTGGTCAGAAATCACTTTCGATTTTGTTGGTTAAGTTAAATAGTCTATGGTAGGATAGAGTACTGGGTACAGTGGTCCAAAGTAAGGTAAAAGACTACAATAAATTGGTAGATCTTAAAAGAAACCGGTTTATGCACTAAACGTTTTGTGCCTTGGTCTAATATTGACACGATGTCTGTGTAAAATGACAAAAAGAACCAGTGTCGAATCACATTCTATTTTCCATCATTTTGCATTATCCCAGATTGCTAACTGTGTTCTTTCCAAGAGGTTTGATTGAATTACTCTATATATTTACTGTCAGGCGTGACAGTTTTGTCATTGTTAGAGATTTCAGTAATTAAAATGGGAAACAGAAGCTTAAGTTATTTTCCTCCTCAAAACTGTGTTCCTTGGAACCCCTTATTCCGATGGTTTCGTGCTCGTGTACATTGGATGTCTTACGCTGAGCGAAGTTCAGGGGCCCTTTTTCATTACAGGAAGGCACTTCTTCCCTCAACACTGTGATCTGACCTGTGACAAATCTGTACCATACGCTCTGTCAATGGCTAACCAGTCAATGCAAACCAACTGAATGTACAAATCTTAGTGCTGGTGCTGAAATCTCTTCAGAACAGACATCACGGTTTCAAAGTTTGTTTCGAAATTTGCGAGCATCAAGTGTCACTCAAAACTGAAGATGAAACACTAATGAATGTCGGATTCTCATGCTTTAGGTGTACTTCCTGTTTAGATCTTTCGGTTCTCTGCTATTTTTACCGTACTGTTTCATTTAAATTTCCTACACGCTAACTTCGTTTGTGCGATTGAAATAAAATTGCGGTATATACATGTTGCTTGTTTGTGACACTTAGATAATCATCTGAAATAATCTGTTGGTTCTCAAATAAGTTATATTGAATGTGAAGAACACTTTTTAAAGTCCACGACTTCATTACTTCAAAGTTTACGTATCACACCACTGTTCTTTAAAGATTTCATAAAAGTCTTAAATACTAAGTAATGTATACAAAGGGAATGTGTGTAATGTATCTACTTTTTGTTTGAAATAACTTTTGGGTGTTTCCTCTTGGTTCTTATTTTCTCTTGGCCCAGCTTGACACACTGTCTTACTCTTACAGTCAAGAGAATGATAAATATTTAATTTTGCTCTGCTTTGTTCTACAACATACTCAGATGCTTAAGCTCATTTACACAGTTCAAATCTTCCTTTATGTATTTGCAGGGTATAAAGGACATTGTGTGGTAAAGGGCCTTATCGAGTATGAACTTTAAATATAGTGAAATCTGTCTCTGTGGTGTTATTCATACATCATGCCAATTTCTGGAAATCTACGTATTAGCAACCGTACTTTTTATCTGACCCTTATGAAGGATTAATTTTGAGTTCCATTTTAAAATTCTGATGCCTTCATTAGAAATACAGTGGTCCTTGTCTTTTTTCCTTTTCCAGACCCGGATGTTCCCTCTGCTGTCCTCTCCACTCCTCATGGAGGGCGTGTTCTTGTCATTCGTTACACAGCCACAGTTCTAAAAATATCAACTGGTGTTTCTCTCTGTCCTGTCTCAGGTTCTTGCTTCCTTTCATATGTAAGTCAGAATGTTTGTCTGCAAACTAAAGTCACTTCTTCCCGTTCGAGAATGAATGAAGTAACAGATGGCCGCTTTTGCAGTTTGCCTTGCTGCAACTTTTGCGCCTCCTAAGTTTGTAGATCCTTTCAGTGCCATTGTGCAGAACTGGCCTTACATTCTAAGTAGTGCTGTCTGAGGAAGCACAGTTTACAAAGGAGGCTGCAGGATCTCTGTCCTTCTTTTTTGTAGCCATCGTAACTTCATAACCCCAGTACTCTTTAAATTCTATCGATTGTAAGCATAAAAATGACATCATATAAAGCATGCAGTGTGAAAGAACTCTCTAGGAGCTCTTAGTTCCTTTAAGTAGCTGTTATAAAATCCACTTTCCTAAAGACATTTATACTAGCGTTCACTCTGAAGCTCCAAACCTGATCCTGCTAGTTCCGTTTTTGTTTATAATAGAAAGATGAATTTATATCTGTCCATCTCTTGAAAGCTCCAAGGAATGGGAATTTAACCCATGAGAATGTGGAAATTAGTGATGCTTAATACCTCTGACTTTTCCTGAAAAGCCATTTAATATTTCTACTTAAATGCTTTTGAAGTCAAAACTTGAAGTATGTATAAGGAATCTTTGTGAATCTGAGTGAATAAAATTGTTCTGGGCACCTTTGGCTACCTAGAGACGTGGAGAACGTTTGCTTTTAAGAAGCTAGAGTGGGTACCCCTCCAAGAAAGGCTGTTCAGACGAGCCAGTGCGTTGAGGTCTGTAGTGCAGGTTTCCTCTGTTCCCAGCATCCAAATAGGGTTGTGGATTAGGTTTGTTCCCTTTGGGTTGTCTCTAGGTAATTTTTGAGAATCAAAGAGATTTTTCTATGTTAATGATGCTGGAAAAGTGAAACCTTCCAGTTTGAAAGAAGTCTAAAATTGATTAGAAAAAACAATATTGAAAGAGTAAATTTAGGATGGTTTAGGGATATTCAGTGTCAACCTACACAGAGTTCTAGAGTAAATCTTTTGTTGAATGCTAATGACGAGTTCATGTAAGAGGCAGACGGATTCTTGGGGTAAGGAGGTATATTTGAAAACTGCTTAAATCTGAACTCTGTCCATTTATCTGTCTTTTTTTCTAAATAGTTTATAAAGTAACAATCCTTGTGAGAGGGTAAATAAATAACTTGGTCATAAACACTTAGGATGTTAAAAAAATTACTGCGACATTGATCAGTTCTTTCTGTTAAATCTATATACGTGAAGATTGAGAAAGCGAGAAAATGACTTTTCCTGTCAGTTGTTATACATGTTGTCCATTGCACATAAGCTCTATAAACAGAAATGTTACCCTCGTCCCAGGCATGTAGCAGGCCTCAAATACTTGCCAATTAATTTAACATAGAGAATAAAGCTGAAACTTGAGTGAAGTGTCTGAGCCCCAAGACCCTAGGCACTGAGCTGTGCCCCACTTCTACCAAGCATGTTGACTACTCAGAAATGGGGTGGAGGGCGGAGTCTCTGCAGGCGCCTGGTGTGGGCCTGTAGGGCGCAGGTGGGGGGCGGGTGGAGGAAGGAGAAAAAATACACGTCTGAAAAGGGCTCCCCTTTCGCTCATTTTTTTAAAGGCCTGTGACTCCTGGTAGTTGAGAAACTCAAATATACCAGGGAACTGGCCACTAAATTCAGCCGTCTGTCACTAAAGTTAAGTTGTGAGTAAAAAATACAGCTTTCCATCTTAATAAAAATTATTAGAAAATCTTAGTATTTCATTAAAGGACTCACTTTGCATTTATTCCATTAAAAAATCTGTATGTAAACAGCAACCTCATAGTTTATCATGTTATAAATTTGATTTAACTTTCTCTCTCCAGTTCCGAGAATGATTTCTTTAGCAGTAGATAACAGAATTTAAAATTATGTATAAAGAAGAAATCACTAATAAAGGCAGTGAAGAATGTTACGGGTTTGTTTAGTTAGTTGTTAGTAAATGGTTCTTCCAAGCAGGTTTAGGATATATAGAAAGCTAGCAGGCAGTCCTCTGAATTACACAGGAAATAGCACTTAGAAGAAAAGACATCGGCCTTGATAGAGGTTTACACTGAGGGATATTTAATGCTCCATCAGGTCCGAAAGTTTCCATTCAAATCCACAGAAACCGAGAAAATAGATTCTCGTCTTACACTTAAAATAGATGCTATTGTAACCAAAGAAAGAAATATGTCACAGAAGGCTTTTTAAAATGTGCTTCTTAAAAAGCCTTAATATCCGTGGGACCTCTAAGGGCCTTTTTTAAAGATGAAAGGCATTTTTTTTTAGAACGTCTATCAATTTGCTTCATTTAAATTTTAGGTGAGAAATATCGACTTGGGATTTCCATTGTCGGCCGTGGGTTGACCTCGGGTGTAAACTGGGTTGGTTCTGCCTGCCCTGGCTTTGGGTGTTTTAAATGTCGGGGTCTCCCTTGACTCCTTGAGTCTGAGGTTTGCCCCTTCTCTGTGGTGGACCCACTTAGCATGTAAAGAAACCTGAGCCCCGTTTGATGGCCGCAGGGCTGGCGGTTGAGCATTGATGAATTTGGGTAGACCCAAGCTCGTTCTGCACCTCGGAACAGCGCTCGAAGGGCTGGTACTAGGCACTGACTCGGTCACAAGCCTCAGAGAGAAGGAGTCCCTGCTCAGAAAAGCATTGGGAGGGTTTAGCTTTTCAGCAGAAAGCCACATTAAATCTGGCATCATTTTCTCTTATCCTTATTTATTGCCAAGGGGGTGGGAGTTTCAGGCCCGAGCCAAGAATTTACAGTTTGGTCTCCTTATCAGAGATACCTCATCTTTCTAAGTTTCAGTGGCTGAAAGTGAAGTCTGAGGGGTAGTATTTGGTCACGTGAAATAGCTTCGTTCCTGGAAGTCAACCTTCTTCCAGGACTCTGAGTTAATCCACTTCTTCAGCCCTTGCTGAGACTTGATGCTCTCTGTCCTCCGCTCTGCCGCCTTGCTCCTCCCGTTTTTGGAGCTGTGGGCCCGTCACTGGATGCACCCGGCTGCTGAGGCAGCTGTCAGAGCGCAGGGCAGGGCAGTTAACCTCGCCCAGCCTCGTCTCGACGGTCCCCTCCTCCTCTGACACTCAGTTCTGCGCCTCTTCATTCAGTGTCTCCCCTGCAGCTACTGGTTAGTTTATTTCTTCTTTTTGATCCAAGGGGAAAAAGGCCTGAGTTTTGCTCTCTGATCTTGATTATTTTGAAATCTTAGATCCCGTTCACTGAAAGACGTACCTCCTAGGAGTGAACAGTAAGGACAAGTCAATGAGTTGATGGCTGGAGGTCACCAGTGTGGTAGGAAGTGTTGTTGATGTGGTGCGCTGCACGTGGTTGCTCTTGGCATCGTCTGTGCACCTTCCCAGGTTGGGATACAGGCGTCTGCTGCAATCTCCCGTCCACAGCCCTCCTGGCCTGGAAGCACAGCCTGCCGTTCAGATAGACTGACTGTAGTAATGTGACAGGATCCCAGGAGACATGAGACCCATGCTCCAACTGTGATATCTCAGTGACCGCAAGTCCTTTCAACTCTCCTGGCCCAGGAGCTGTTTGTAAGTAAACACCCTGCAGAGCTGGATGGCGGGAAGCAGCCCTGAGGAGGAACACACCTGGGCGGTTTCATATCCCCTGAACCTCCTGGGCTGTCGTCTGTTCTGTCACTGTTGTCTTCGAGGGAAAAAGGAACATTACCCTCCCCTCTCTGCCCTTCTTCTTATACAAGTTGTCGTTTTTTCCTAGTTCTTCATTTTAATCCAAAACACGGTCACAGCAGTTTCTTACACCAGGGCAGTCCTCTGTGGCGTTTGAGTGAACGTTGCTCTGAGCCATTGCTTGATCTTAAGAACATGGAGCTAATTGGCACGAGGTGAGAGGGTGAGCGGGAAGGTGGGGATCACTGTCCTGCAGCCCCTTCCGCTTCAGTTCTCGGTGGGCTTGGGGGGGGGGGGTGATGGGTTCCTTTTTAGTTAGCGGTAGGATGTGCTTTTTGTGATGTGTGTTTTTTTCTTTTTTTGGGAAAATGAAATGTTTCGAACAAAGTGAGTGAGCTAGAAAGAGAATTCTGTCTTGAGGCATCTGTAGTTGATGGGAAATATTCTATAATACTCAATTACACTATTTCCCTATTTTCAGAGAAATTCTTTTTTGGTTTGCTTGGTAAGACAGAGGAGGCCTCTGTGCGCCTGAAATTATGGAAACACACTGAAAGTGTCTGTCTCGTCTGTAGCCGGAAATGGAGAGAGGGGGAGGGAGGGCCAGCCGGACCTGCTGTGGCTGAGCAGGACTCAGGCCGAAGTCCACCCCGTAGTTCTAGTTTGAAGCTTTCTGTTGCCTTCTTTCCCTGACCTGAATGGGAAGCACGTCCGTGTGCTTTCTGCTGGCCCTTGGGGAGCCGGGATGCGCACCGGAGTGAGCGCACGGCAGGAAAGCTTTCTTGGTGCTTTTCCTTTGGTTTTTGAAGGTTGGGGAGTTACAATGAGCCCTTCTGGTCAGAGAGCCACAGACACCGTTTCCATTACGAGGTTTGCAATGGTAAATACATTGTCCTTTTCAGACCTACCAAGCTGGCAGGCCAAAAGCCTACAGTACAGCACAGTAGATAACATTTAAGGTGAATTTCTTCGGTCCAAATGGGTTAGTCTCTCATGTTATCTTGCTTTGCTATAAATGTTAAAAGTAGAAATGTGTGTTCGCGTCCTGAAAAGAGCCTGTAGAGCGCTCTTTACTAAGGATGTCAACGCGTGCGTCCCATGAATCTGGGGCTTTGTAATCTGGGCACGATTCTCTTATGGCAGCGTGGACCGAAATAACACTTTTAAAGTTAAAGCTGACTTAAACACAGAAGGCCATATTTTAACTAGAATGAGAAATTATTTAATGTGCACATGGAACCTCGTGTGTCCTCGCTCGTGGAATTTCTGGCATACGGGCCTTGCTGAGTTTCAGGAGTAAAAGACACTGGTAGCAGTTTGTTTTAAAGCAACAAATAGTAAATTGCTCTTTGACTCAAGTCATCTGTAAATCCAATTAAAACAAGATCTTATTGTCAGGAAACAGCATCTTCTAAGCTTGGCATCTACCTTTAAGGAGGGGAAGTGGGAGCGAGGGTGAGACGGGAAAGGAACAGAGTGGGCAGGGTAGGTAGGATTAAACAGCACCTGGGTTTTGCACCAAAGTTCCAAAAAGGAATAAATAAAAAGGAAGACCAGCCGCCAGACGACGTAGGAAAGACTTGCCAGGAAGCGGCAGCTTCTGCTGCCCAATCCAGTGCCTTCAAAATGACTCTGTGTGAACCGCATGCAATTTCATGTAACCACGAAGTGTAACCTGTACGTGCATGACGTGTGTCTAGACTGTGTACAGTTGAGAGGCAGCAGAAAGGGGCCTTGCTCCGTCACTTTGATGGGTCAGCGAGCCCGCTGACGTCACCGGACTCTGTGACAGGTTTGTGGCGTCCGACCCCTGCCTTGGCATTAAGCAACCGTATCATTGAAATCTGGTCCATTTCTCTTTCGATTTCTTTCCTACTTGGCAGCTTTGCTGGTTTTAACTGCTTCCCCCTTCTGCTTCTTGGTATCCTTCCTTCTTTTAAAATAAAAAGATGAAACACTTAATTCAAAGGAGACGTGTATTTATTTTACCAGTCGCTCTTAGTGTACCAAAGGTGGCTGACTTTGTGAAAAAGAGTTCTGGGTTGCGCTTCCAGTGTGAATCTGATCCTAAAATATGCTCTGTCAGAAAGCTTGGGGAGCTTTCTACAGGCATCCTTCTGCGTTGGCAGCCATTCGCAGAGGGTGTCAAGGAATCTGCTGTCGTGCCCCTGAGTGCTGCTCCTCACCTCTGCAGGTGTCCACGGAAACCTGGTCCGTCTGCGCTGGAGACACCCAGACTGGGGAGTGGCCTGTCGGACAAACGCACGGCTGCGTGCAGGTGCGCCTCCCCCATACCCGGTGCTTTCAGTGTCACCTGGGTTTAATTTGTAATCCAGGAGAGGGACCAGTGCAGGTCCCCCGATGCCTGGAGCACGTTGGAGTTGAGAACCGAGGGCAAAGCAGACACCCCATGTCCTTGTGTCACCATCGTGCTCTCTGCATTTCTTAGAGCGGCTGCCTGTCAGCTAAGGACATCTGTGCACCTCTGGTTTGGAAGGAGCCTGCTCGTACGTTAGTGAGCAGGGTGTGATCTTTTAATGGCCCCCTTTAATTTCTGCACAGTCCTCATTTTCATACTCTGAAGTCAGGGAAGCGAAAAGAAGGCTCCGGCCTCTTTCACAGACTGAACTGGAGCCGCCTGAGTGGTTTCCTTTTCCACCAGCCTCGTTTCTAAGGAGGGTGGATTTCTTTACCTCCCTCCCCTCTTTAATATCCGAGAAGCCCCCCGAGGCTCACAGGGAAGGAGCTGTGGGAGAAGGCGCTCGGCCATTGCAGCATCTCACGCTTCCTTGGCTCCTGCAGTCTTGGATGGTTTCATTCCAGGCTAAGAGACTCCATGTTACAAAGATTTCCCAGGCCCCTCAGTTCCAGGAAGAGCCTGTCTGGGAGCCTGTTATCCTGAGGTCTGATACCCTAAGATGCTGCGTTAGCAATTGTATGACAGCAAGACATCCAGGGGCTGCTAAGTGAGGTGCGGAGCTGAAGGCAGCCCCCAACTGGGTGGCCCTGAGTTTTGGGAGTTCAGCGCTTCTGTTTTCTCCGCCGGAAAGTTTAGTGTTTGGGTCTTTGGGGGTGGCCTTTATACCCGGCTGCAGACGGCTGAGGGTCCCTGTTACAGATGAGCCAGGCTGACAGTGACAATCAGTATCACAGAACTGGAGACAGCCTCTGACCTCGCAGACGGCTGCAGCCCTGGGCACGGAGAGGTCCTGCAGGTCAAGTTCAAGGCTCCTCTCTGTGAACTGGGTGGAAAGAACCACCATCCGTTCCTCTCTGGCCACAGAGCCATCCAGCAGAGGCTGGGGGTCACGTAGCGCTGAACTGATGTAGACGCTTGTAAAGCCACTCCTGTGGGGGAAGGCAGCGTTGCAGACCACCCTTCAAGGCTGTTTGTGAACATCCCTCGGGATGTGATAGCGATTTCTGTCCTTCTTGGATGATTATAGTGTAAGTCATCACTCCTGACCCCCAAACAAGAACTGTGTGAGAAGCCGGGAAGCTGAAATTAGGAGCAGAGTGCAGAGTTGTGTCTTTCTTGCCTCTGATGTGAGACTGGGTGGGGTGCCAGGACCCTGCAGATGGGCACTGTCACAGCCAGCCCGGGATAGGGTGCCCCACCCTGCTGTGGGACCGGATCCCAAGGCAAGGAGCAGGCTGCCGCTTCCCGGGACAGAGGGTTCCTGCTACGGGGCCGCCCAAGCCCCATGAAAGGGCTGCTGTCAGGGGTCCTCACAGCCAGGATTCCCCACCATTATGGTTCTCTCTCTTTTTTTTTTTTTAACTTGAAGTAAAACACAGAAAAGTGCACATTCATGTACAGCTCACCGTACTAAATACACCCATGTGACCCGCACCCAGATCAAGAAAGGACATTGCCGCAACCCCAGAAGCCCCCCTCGTGTTCCCTTCCAGCCAGCGTCCACACCCAGGAGAAACACTCCTGACTTCTAAGCCCATCGATGAGTTTTGGTGGGTTTTGTGCTTTATAGAAATGGAATCGTGCTTTTTTGTGTCTGGCTCCTTTCCCTCAAGTTTACAAGTGAGATTCATCCACAGCGTGGGTCGTGGTGGGTTATCCGTCCTCACTGTGATGGAGTTGTTCCCAGCTTGGGGCTGTTATGGGTAGATGCTGTGAATATCCTAGCAGGTGTCTTTGGTGACATATGGATGCATTTCTTCTGGGTGTGTAACTGGAATAGAATTGTTGGGTCATGGTGTGTGCCTGAGTTCAAGTAGCTACTGACCCACCTTTTTTTTTTTTTTTGAGAAGGATCAGCCCTGAGCTAACATCTGCTGCCAATCCTCCTCTTTTTGCTGAGGAAGCCTGGCCCTGAGCTAACATCTGTGCCCATCTTCCTCTACTTTCTATGTGGGACGCCTACCACAGCATGGCTTGCCAAGCAGTGCCATGTCCGCACCCGGGATCCAAACCAGCGAACCCTGGGCCACCAAAGCGGAACGTGTGCACTTAACCGCTGTACCATCAGGCCGGCCCCTCTACTGACCCACTTTTAAAGATGCTCCTGATGGTGATGGAGCTACTGTACGTGTGAGGGCACGTTGGCTGGAAGGGCCTGTGGGCCTCTGTTGCCCTGAACAGGCTCTCCCCTGAAACCCAGCACATGCTGGGACTGTGTGAGGTTTGCAGAAACATATGTGACACGGTCCCTGTCTGCTGGAGTCCACAGTGGTTTCTGGGTTGGCATTCTCCCACACGTTTAGACCCCATGTGGAGAATCTAATGCGGCTCTTTAAGACACGTTCTATCTAAATTGGTTGAACGTGTCCAGGGGGAAAGTAAGAAGCAGTGGCCCCCTCAGGAAACAAGCTGGCCTCCCGTTTCCCGGATGGTGGCAGGGGGTGGTTAGGCTGGTGCTACCGGATTCGTTGGCAATGCTGTGAGCGGTCAGCTCAGGTGATCAGTCACCCGCTGGCCCCAGGAAATGAGGAGCCATGGGCGTGGTGCTTTCCCCAGGCTGGTTTAAGCGAGAGTGAGTGGGAGACATTCAAGACAGGGGACGTTGGGTATTATGGGAGGGCCTGGGCTCATGTGACAGGATGCTCCCAGCCACAAGCAACAGAGCTCCCACTGAAAAGCAGCTTCCCTCATGGGAGCTTTGCTGTAACTGCCTCCGAGCCACCCTGTTGGGGACGCCGGGCTTTCCACCCAGGGCGATGGGAATGGCCAACCACGACCCCACACATGGGACAGACGAGGCTGGCAGCCGTTCAGTAACCACTGGTCCTCACAGCTCGGGAGGGCACCGCACACCACGTGGAGGGAAGAGAGGGAACAGCAGGGGCTATGGGAGGTGGGCTTGGTAGTACCAAGAGGGTGGGGTGCCCCCTACTTCCCACCAGGGGATGTGATTGACAGAAAGGGAAACCCACCACTCAGGGATCAGCAGGAGCTGCGCCCGGCCCCTCAGGGAGGGCTGTTGCCTGGGGACCTTATCCGAGGGAGCAGAGTCGGGAGGGGCACCTGCAGGTGGGCCAGAGGAGGCCGTCCCGACTTCACCAGACGTCAAGGCAGCACGTGATATTGGGTCTTAGTTTTAGGGCCCAGCCCACGTGACAATGAACTCTGAGGCAGAACAGCCCAGGTTGGTTAATTCCATGGCTTTTGATGTCACAGCTTCGTACCAGCCTTTCTCTCCGTCACTGTCACAGCCACAGCTCCAGGGAGGAGGTGTTCTCCTTGTGCATCCCTCCTTTTTCCCTCAGGGAGGGAAATCTTTCCATGGGCCCTGGTGACTTCCCTCCGACCCCAGCAGAGCTGGTCCATGCCCACCGCTCTCCATCTGCAGACAGCAGTGAGATTCCCTTACTTGGCTCCGACCAGTTACCACTCATCTCTCAGGTCCCATCACCTTTCCGGGCACCTGGCTGCCCGGCAAGGAAAGAGTGGGCGTGGCTGGGGAGAGGCGGTTTCTAGGAGGGAAACTGAGGCACATCACATCTCTGTGCAGACCTTGTTTCCTGTGCCCAAAGTCAGCTCCTGTGGTCTGAGAGGTAGCAATGCATTTGTGTGGGCCACACGTTGGAGGATTTTAATCCAAAAACCGAATGGCTGTGTCTGTGGATTTATGTGGATTCAAGCTTTTGTCAAATAGAGCTGAGGAGAAACAGAAAGAAACTCCTCTCTGGACTCGATGATGGTTCGTTCTGGTCCGTACAGTGAAATGAATGACGGTGCACCTTCTCTGCATTCTGTATGCGGCACACAACGAAGAGCCTTGGTCAAACAGTCTCGGGGAAGGAACTGCAGGGGACGGGGGGCAGTTTTTGCAACACAGAAGGAGGGCGGGTACTGAGATTAGTGTCCCCCTGTGAGGACTGAGCGACGGTTTGTTACGAAGGTCCGAGGTGTGCGCCATACGGCACGGATCGGGAGCTGCGGGTCACGAGAGAGGCAGCTGCAACATCCCCTGTGGGTGCCTCGTTCGATCCAGACAGCTGCACGTGGAGCGAAATGTCGTCACTTTGGGGTTTACCTGAGGTTCCTGGAGACCAAAGATTAGAGGCCGCGGAACCCGTGAGTTACAGAGAAGAGGTCATGTCAGGCGTTTCCTTGGCGCCGTCCTGTCCTGGCTCCTTCCTCAGCATCTTCAGTCCCTCTTTCTCTCTGCTGGGGCTGTTGAAGGTTTGGTCCTGTGTCTACCTCTGTGTCTTCCGGGGAGAGCCGTCTTCTGAGTCTCCACAGGCCAGTGTCCCATCGACACACCTGTGGCTCTGAGTAGGGTCTCAGCCCCGTCCTCTCCGGAGCCCCAGACCCTCTACCCACCTGTCTGCTGGACGAGACCTCAGAGCGACCTTCTGGCACCTCAGATTCCAGATGCCCCACCGAGCTCATCGCACGCCTCCCCCATTCCCATCCTCCAGGGCTTCTGTTTGACTTCTCTCCTGGGCTCACCTCCCCTGCGAATAGATGCACCCGTCCCATGGTTTCCCTCCTGAATGTGCCTCCCGCAGCTGCACCTGCTTCCATCCTGGTCCAGGCTCGCCGTAGGGCCTCCCGCTGGACCCTAAATCAGCCTCCTTCCCTTTCTCCCTTCTTGCCCTGCAGACAGTCCACGGCAGCCTCACCACATGCGGATCAGAGCACGTCCCTTCTGCTCGAAGCTGTCCGCAGGATGGAGCCTGGACCCCTAACAAGCCCTCTCATGGCCTGGCCCCATCCTCCGGGGGAAGGGGAGGGAAACGACTGGCACTGTGAGAGAACCGTCCAGTGCCTCCTCAAACCTCCCCCAACGCCGAGAGCAGAGGCAAGGGCAAAGTGGGACGGCCCCAAACTAAAAAGCTTCCGCACAGCAAAGGAAACCATCAAAGAAGTGAAAAGGCAGGGGAGGAGATCCTGCAGACCACCTATCTGACAAAGGGCTAATATGCAAAACATCTAAAGAACGCATGCCACTAATAGCAAAAAACAAACAATCCGTGTAAGAAACAGGCAGAGGATCTGAACACACATTTTTCCAAAGAGACGTACAGATGGCCACCAGGTACATGAAAAGATGCTCAGCATCACTAATTATCAGGGAAATGCAAATCAAAACCTCAATGAGCTACCACTTCACATCTGTTAGAATGGCTGTCATCAAAAAGACGAGAGATAACAAATGTTGGCGAGGATGTGGAGAAAAGGGAACCCTGTGCACAGTTGGTGGGAATGTAAATTGGTGAAGTCACTATGGAAAGCAGTATGGAGGGTCCTCCAAAAATTAAAAATGGACGGGGCTGGCCCAGTGGTGTAGTGGTTAAGTTTGCATGCTCCACTTAAGCAGCCTGGTATTTGTGGGTTTGGATCCCAGGCGTGGGCCTAGCACCACTCATCAGCCATGCTGTGACAGTGACCCACATACAAAACAGAGGAAGATTGGCACCGATGTTAGTTCAGGGTGAATCTTCCTCAAGCAAAAAAAGAAAGAAAGAAGATTGGCAACATATATTAGCTCAGGGTGAATCTTCCTCACCAAAAAACAAAAAAACTTAAAAATAGAAATACCATATGATCCAGCAATTCCACTGCTGAATATATATTCAAAGGAGATGAAATCAGGATCTCAAAGAGGTATCTGCACCCCCATGTTACTGCAGCATTATTCACAATGGCCAAGGTATGGAAGCAACCTAAGTGTCCACCAAAGGATAAATGGATAAAGAAGTTGTGGTACATATACTATGGAATATTATTCAACCATAAAAAAGGATGAAATCTTGCCATTCACAACAACATGGATGGACCTTGAGAGCACTATGCTAAGTGAAATAAACCAGAGAAAGACAAATACTGTATGATCTCACTTACACGGCATCTAAAAAAACCACAAAAAGCAAAAAACCAAGCTCACGGACACAGAGAACAGATTGGTGGTTGCCAGAGGTGAGGGTGAGGAGTGGGCAAAATGGGTGAAGGGGGACAAAGGAACAAAAAAAAGTGTGCCTTTTCCCCTCCTTTCTTCCCTCCTGACATGACCCCTTTCCGTTCCCATCTCAATCAAGTTCGGGTCTCAATCAAGTTGATCTCAGGGACGTAGGTCCACTGTGGTCTGAGGGGGGCCTGGTGGCCCCGTTCTAGACAATGAGCTATAGGAGGATGCCTGCTGGAAACTCCTGGGGAAGTTTTTTTCCTCCCAGATAAGAGGACGGTAAATGAGGAAAAATGTTCTACCCTGCTCGGCCCTTCACTTCTCTTCCTTGAATGTGATGTGAGGATATGATGTCCCGAGCAGCTGCAGCCGTCTTGTAGTCATGAGGGGCAGGTCAAGAGAATCTCAGAGACACTAGCTCTGACTTTACTGAGCCACTGAACTGATGTCAGCAACCACCTCCCTCCTTAAAGGAAAAATAAACCACTATTTGTTTAGGCCACTGCTCGCCAGAGTTTCTGTTACTTGTGGCTGAAAGGATTCCCAAGAGACACAAGCAGGGTGCTGTGGGAGAGCAGAGGAAGCCGTCATGGCGGAGGTGGTGTCTGAGTTTAACACTGGAGGGTAGATGGGTGAAGGGTATTCCAGGCCGAGAGTACTGGAGGAGCCAAGGCGTAGACGTCACAGAAGAAATCCCAGCCTTGGGAACGAGGACTAAAGCTGCTGCAAACATCCACATGCCAGTTTTTGTGTGACCGTAAGTTCATCTCCTTTGGGTAAATACAGGAGTGGGATTGCTGGATTGTACGGGGAGAGTTTGTTTAGTTTTGTAAGAAGCTGCCAAACTGTCTTCCAAAGTGGCTGCACCATTCTGCATTCCCACCAGCAACGCACGAGAGTTCTTGTTGCTCCGTGTCCTCACTGGCCTTCGGTGTTCTGGATTTTGGCTGTTCTAATAGGTATGCAGTTAAGTGGCCATTTTGACACAGGGACATTCGAAACACTCTAAAAAACAAATTATCAAATATTCTCATTTTCCAAAATGAAAGTGATAATTTTTTATTCTGATTATAAAAGTGAAAAATTTGTCGGCCCGGTGGCACAGTGGTCAAGTGCACACATTCCACTTCTAGGCAGCCCAGGGTTCGCTGGTTCGGATCCCAGGTGCGGACATGGCACCGCTTGACAAGCCATGCTGTGGTAGGCGTCCCACATATAAAGTAGAGGAAGATGGGCATGGCTGTTAGCTCAGGGCCAGTCTTCCTCAGCAAAAAGAGAAGGATGGGCAGCAGTTAGCTCATGGTTAATCTTCCAAAAAAAAAAAATTTTTTTAAATAAAAAAAATTTAGAAAGTAAACAATTAGCATTGAAGGATAATAAGACAACACTAAATGTATAAAAAAATTTACAATTCTACCACTTAGAAGTAACCGTGGGTAAGATGTTTGCTATTTATTCTCCCAGATTATATGCTGTTGCTGTTTTATAACCTTTTAAAAAACTTAATACTATAACGTGGACCAGTTTCTGTGCCTACAAATACAGATCTACATCCTCTTGTCTAATTGCTGTAAAGCATTTTATTAGGATCCTGGACAGTTATTTGATCAACTTACCGTTGCGGCCATTTCAATGACCTGTTTGCCACTGTTACAGCAGTGCAGCCCTGTCGAATCAGTCAGAATTGTAGAAACACAAGCTACACTTGCTGAATCAAACAAGAGAAATTACTGCTTATGGAAATGAAACACCCAGGGGAAGTCTCCGGCTTGGGGCATGAGTGGCTCTCAGACTTTCCTGCGTGCTTTGGAAATTCTCAGGCCGGCTATTCCCCTCATGGTGACAAGATGGCTGCCAGAAGCCTCAGTGGATAACTATCTTCTCAGAAGAAAAAGCAAACACTTTTTTTTTTTAAAGTCAGTTCCTACAAATTGCCAGAATAAAATCTCATTTACCCTAATTGACCTGGCTTGGCCCAACCTGAGCCAATCCCCTGGCCAGGAGACTGCTCTGACTGACCAGGCATTGAAGCCCCTTTACCAGGAGGGCAGTGGGCGCTGGGTGGGGGAGCGTCCTTCCCAACATCCTTATGTGCACAAGACACCCCACCACGTGCAGTTGGTTCCCAAGGACGGACTCCAAAGACAGCATGTTGACTCGACAGACTTGCACACGTTCGATTTCCTCCATACACCTGAAGGACTTGTCTTTGCTGATGTGAGAGGAGAGGAGAATGATACCATGTTGCTCTGTCGATTAGGCCAGTGAATGGCCAGGGTTCTCCAGAGGGGTAGAACCAAGAGGGTATGGAATTGCTCAGGTAACTACAGAGGCTGACAAGCCCCAAGATCTGCAGTCAGCAAGCGGGAGACCCAGGAGGGCTGATGATGTTCCAGTCTGAAGGCAGGCAGGCTCAAGACCCAAGAGAAACCGATGTTTCAGCTCAAGTCTGAAGACAGGAAAAAGCTGATGTCCCAGCTGGAAATCAGTCAGGCAGGAGGAGTTCCCTCTTACTCGTGGGAGCCTCGGCCTTTTTGTTCTCTTCAGGCCTTCAACTGATTGGGTGAGGCCCACCTACACCAGGGAGGGCAATCTGCTTTACTCAGTCTCTTGATTTAAATGTCAATCTCTTTCAAAAACTCCCTCACAGACACATCCAGAATAATATTTGACCAAATTTCTGGGCCCAGTCAACTTGACACATAAAATTAACCATCCTAGATATGTTGTCCTGATCTTACCTTGGATGCCAAACCCTTGGCAGACCTTGGAGACAGGACTTTTTCTCTACTGTGGGCCAGATCAAAATGCTGCCCTTGGCTTCCTCCTCCAGGAACCATGTATGCCCTTCCCCACCCTGAACAGAGGAGGTTTTCTCCCATTTCATGGCCAAGGGGAGGAAGTAGATTTCAGTTCCGTATCCCATCCGTGACTCCCCAGATCCTTCTAATTCACCTGTCTGGACACCTGGACACAGCAAGCGCACCCCATGCAGGGTGGAGAGGTCCAGGGTGGGGGCCAGGGGGAGGATGTGATGACCCGAGGCAGCGCGGGTCTCAGGAGCGGGTGAGCAGCCCTATCCTGTTCTCGGATGTGGCCGGGTCCCGGGGGTGTGTCCTGCGCCTCTGGGCGGTGTCACTGCCGCTCTTTCAAAGGCTTTGCGTCACTGGGGTCACACATCCCCCCGATTCCCCCCGAGCCTCGCTCCCCTTTGCACCTGCTTGGCGGCCACAGCGCCTGCGATTTGGCTCCGCATCAGGTGTGCGGAGGTTGCAGTAAACTGCTCCGAGTCTTCCAGAAGGGCGGGGTGAGGCGCAGGCAAGGGGCGGCCAGTCCAGGGTCGGCGCAGCCTCCCCCCTCCCCCCTCGTGGGTACCAGTCGGGTGGTGCAGGCGCGGCCCGGCCAGGGGTCTCCTCGGTCCGCCGCGGCGCTCGGGCGACCCCTGGCGGCCGCGTCCGGCAGCGCATCCCGTCCAAGGCGGGCGTGCAGCGCCCTCTGCCGGCCGACGGCCGCCCGGCTCTTTTCCCGCGTCTTGGCTTGGGGTGGGGGAGAGGGGGTGCCGTTATGACCCTATTTTACAGTTAAGTAAACTGAGGTACAGAGAAGCTAAATAATTTACCCAAGGTGGAACTGGCTGAGAAGGGACATGAATCGGGGCATTGTGACTGCAGAGTCTGCGTGGGGTCCGCGACAGCTGATAGGACCTCAAGTTGGGTCAACAAAACGTGTCCGCAGAGCCTTCCCCGGGCCGGCTGACCTGACCGCTCCCGGGAGCGTATTGAGCCCTGGGAACCCCACTTTCGGAAAGTCATCAGCAAACCACATTCCAGACTGTGTGGCCAGGATGGTGGGAGGGCTCAAAATCCAGTCACATGAGGAGGAATGGGAAGAGTGGCGTGTTTTAGCTCAGAGAAGGGGCCTCGGGGACTCCCGCACCTGAAGGGCTGCGTGGGGAAGAGGGTCCGGAGCGCCTTGGATTCCGTGGTGGAGGCTGTAGGCAGGAGATCTCTGCAGTCCAGAACCTTCCATGGGCCAGGGCTGTGCTCTCCCTGCGGGCCCAGGGCAGGCCCCCAGGCCGCGTGCTGGCAGGCGTGGGGTGGGATGGATGCGGGGAGACCCTCGGCGGCGCTGACCGCTTGTGCAGGGTATGCGGGCGCTGGGATTGGGAGCAGGGCCGGCACAGGCCGGCTGCTCTCTCCTCCTGGGGGGGCGGGGGTGGGGGGGGGCCCACGGGGTCGGAGCGCTCCGGGGGTGGGCGTGCACGGGGCCGGCTCGGCGGGGGAACGTGTCACCTCGGCATCACGAGGGGAGCTGCAGACCTGGGGCAAGCAGGGATGGGGAGCAGAGCGTGGTCCCAGCCGCAGGCGGTGACTGGGGAGCGTCCTAAAGTCCGAGGGGGCCCCTTCTGCCAGCCCGCAGGGGAGCGGGGAGGGGGCGCCCCGGAGAACAGCCAGCCTTCGGTTCCCCCGCTTTCTCTGGGTCTTGTGATGTCGTGTTTTGTTTTTAGTGGCAGCCCCTTGGTGGGGTGGGCGCTGAGGCCACCAGAGGCGGGCGCCCCCTTCTCCACTGCGCGTGCCCTGCCGGCTGGGTGCGGGGGGGTGTTTCGGGTACTGAGGAAACAGGTCATCCTCCTGTTCGTGCAGTGTTGAACCCGAAGCACAGGTACCACCCCACGAGGGGAAACTGAGGCACAAGGGCGCGGAAGAGGGTGCTGCAGGTTAGGTTCTCCAGGAGGCCAACCCTGAGCCAGAGTCAGGGGAGCAAAAGATTTATTGGGGAGCAGCACCGGTGGAGAGAAGGGACGAGCAGGGGTGGGTAGGAGGGGTTGGTAAACTGATGTTCGGATCTGCTGCGCGCGCCTCCGACAGCCCGGTGGAGCTCCGAGCCATCGCTGCCCGTCGGAGGAGCCCGCGTGGGGCGGAAGGGGCTGGGCCCTCGCACCCTCCCTCACTCTGGCTGCAGGGCCCGAGAAGATGACCTTGACCTTGGCAGCCGAGGCAGACCCCGTCCTCGGGTTAGCCATCCGCTGACCCCCCCCTCCCTGCAGCTGGGTAGCCTCTTGCTCCTGAGGAGCTCAGCTCTGAGTCTGCCCTAGCGCGGGGTGGACCTCGTGCCTCAGGGCCCAGGGCTCCCCTAGAGGCCACCCCGATGGGGTCGTCAAGCTCCTCCCCATTGCCCAGGGAGGAGGGGTGGTCTCCCAACTGCTGGGCCCTGGACCCCCAGTGAGGCCGGGGTTGACTTCTTAGGGTCGTCCTGTCCCTGGTGGCTCACGTCTGGCAGATGTGGCTTCACCAGGGGCCTGAGCACAGAGTGCGTGTGGCCTGCAGGCACAGCTCAGAGTGGCAGTGGCCCAACAGGAAGGCCACCTGCCTTCTTCAGGGCGACAGTGTCGGACCTGAGCATCTCGCTCACTTCAGCCCTGTCCTTGACCCCTGCCTGGACCCAGTGTGCAGGTCGCCTGCTGGCCTCGGGGTCTCTCTGCCCCTGTGGGTGTCTGTCCACTCTTCCTCCTGGGCCAGCAGTGATGGCAGGTCACAGGCCAGGGGTGCTGGGGCCTCCCCTCAGGACACCCAGCCCCCCACCAGGAGCAGAGCTCTGGACCTTCCACCCCTCTGCTCTCATCCCCTTTCCTCCGGCCCAGGGGTCCCCAGGCCACCCAGGGAGGGGCCCAGCCCACTTACTGGTGTTGCCAGATGCAGTGGGTGACGATGTGGCCCTCTGGAGCCCCTCCCCCCATGCCTCTCTCCCACGCCCTGCTGCTCCTTGTCCAGGGGCAGGTGCAAGGTGACAGTCACTCAAAACTGGCATTCATTTCCCTAAAACGCTAAAAACAAGCCAAGTCTGCCCCTGTCTTAGACCATATAGGAAAATACTGCAGCCTGGCCCTTAAACCACAGACACTTATTTCTCACACTTCCCGATGCTCAGAGTCCAATCTCAAGGGCTGGGCAGACGCGGGGTCTGGAGTGAGCCGGCTCCCTGGCGCACAGACGGATGGCTTCTCACTGCGTCCTCACGTGACCGAAGGGGCAGAGAGCTCTTCTCAGTCTCCTTCATAATGATGCTAATCCCATTCCTGAGGGCCCCGCCCTCATGCCCTAATCACCCCCGGAGGCCCCACCTCCTAACACCATCACCTTGGGGCTTAGGTCTCAGCCTATGACTTTGGGCACACATTCAGCACTGAGCGGCTCCGTGGAATTCCTCACCGTGCAAACCCTGACGCGGCTGCTGGTGGTGGGCCGTCTTCTCTGGTCCTTCCCTCCAGCTCCGAAGGCTTTGACCTCACAGGGCAGGACTCTGGAACAACCCAGATGGCTAGAAAGTGGTGTCGGGCTGGGGGTGCGGTGCCTGGGGGCCCTGAGCGGCTGGCGGGTGAGGGCCACCTGCCAGCTTTCTGCCCTCGGCTGCCTGCCGCCGGCCAGCTCCGTCTCCAGCTCCAGCGAGGCCTCTCAGGACCAGGCACCGTGCACCTAGCCCGGAACCAGGAGGGATGCTTGGGGCTGGAGGCTGCCCCAGCGGGGACCAGGCTGTCCCACTTCACAGACCCGGAAAGCCAGAGCGCGCGGGGAGAGCCGCCTGAGGTCGCCCAGCAGTGGATGTCCGCTCCGGAATCGGGAGTCCTCACACCCCGTCTGGGCATTTAAAGCACCAGATCACATTGCCCACCCCCAGCAGACGGTGATTGTCTCCTTTCTCTGCTGCTAGGAGCAGGATGTTTATGCTTTATTTTAGGAAGTACTTAGCACGTATTGAGCACCTGCTGTGTGCTGGGCGCTGTGCTGGGAACACGAAGAGATAAAACGGTCTTTGCGACTGGCGAGCATGCTCCCTCACTGCGGGTCGTCCTGAGGTCACAGAGAACTCTGCAAACCGGAAGGTCGGTCTCCACGTTGCTTTATTCAGGCGCCCAGGGCCCTCCTCTTACTCTGCCTGGTCTGAATTTCTTTCCTTCAGCCACAGGACCTGACAATCTTATTCTTGGCTCCCAGTGAGTTTTTTGTGGCCGGGGCCCAAATTTCCCCAGCAAGGCTGCTATAAAGCAAGCGTGCTCCCCACGTGGAGGCCAGTCCCTGGAGCTAGGTCCCCAGCCTGGGTGGCACCAAGCGCCTGTCCTGAGCCAAGCCTGTCGCTCAGCCCAGAGTTAAGGGATCTGAGACGCTCAGGGAGGCCTGAGGCTTCATCACACACCCGTCCTGGTAGAGACCCCACCGGGGTGAATGGAGGGATGGAAGGTGCCAGGACAGAGGGCGCTGAGACCCGCTGCCCTGCCCGAGGTAGCCAGGGCCGCCATAGCTCAGGGCCACAGCCTGGGTGGCTGCCCAGCAGAAACGTGTCACCTACAGTCTGGAGGCGGGAAGTCCGAGCTCAAGGAGCGGGCAGGCTGGCTCCTTCTGAGGCTGCCAGGGAGGACCTGCTCCAGCCCCGCTCCTTGGCTGGCAGATGGCCGCCTCCTCCCTGTGTCTTCACGTGCTCTCGTCTGTGCCCAAACTTCCCTTCTCCTGAGGACTCCGTCATGACCTCATTACCTCTTGATTACCTCTGCAAAGACCCTGTCTCCAAACAAGGGCACATTCTGGCGCACTGGGGGTTAGGACAACAGCAAAGGAACCTGGGGGGACACAATTCCACCCCTAACTCTGAGTCGCCACGATCACCCGTGTCCGGGGCAGGGGCTCACTGTCTATTTCGGAGTCGGCCGCGTGGTGTCTGTCTCCCACGGCCGGGGCTCTGGGCGTGTCCTGTAGGGAGCCGTCCTCTGAGTGGGGCACCTACACCCATCCCTCCTGGGGCCTCGGGCAGAATCCCTGAGCACCTGCAGCAGGAAGCTGTGCACGGGAGCGGAAGATGGAGAAGAAAGATCCTAGGGCTTGTTCCCGGCCCAGAAACCCCTCTGCAGGGACGCAGGCCTGCCCCACGGGACGGTTTTCCTTCTTGCTGGTGGTTGGGTGGGTGCGGAGGGGCAGGGCTGTGCCAGGGTGGCGGCTGCAGCCATCTGCTGCCCATGGAAACTCAGACTGGCAAACGGCCCTACTGTCAGGGGCGCTGCGTCCCCTCCCTTAGGGTTGCCAGGCTTAGCAAATACAAACACAGGACTCCCAGTTACATTTCAGTTTCAGGTTGACAATAAACACTTATGAGTGTATTTCCCGAACATTGCAGGGACACACCTGGACTACAAAACGACCTGTAGTGGACCTGTTCGACCAGGGGCTCAGCAAGGACCCCTCTGAGGGACATCGGGCCAGACCTCAATGAAATCAAGGGACAGCAGAGCTGATCTGGGAAAACGGTGGGGGCAGGGGACGGTGGGAGGAATCCCACAAGGGCCAGTGTGGGGTGGTCTCAGATTTTAGTTCGAGCTGGTTAAAACCTAGATCCTGGGGCCAGCCCCGGGGGCCTAGTGGTTAAGTTCAGCATGCTCCGCGTCTGCGGCCTGGGTTCAGATCCTGGGCACGGACTTAAGCCACTCATCTGTTAGCAGCCATGCTGTGGGGGCAGCTCACTCACACACACACAAAAAGAGGAAAACTGGCATTGGATGGCAGCTCAGGGCAAATCTTCCTCAGGAAACAAAAAAAAAAGGAGATCCTGGGTCCTGCCTCTAATTTAGTAGGTGTAGGGCAGGCACAGGACTCACCGTCTTAAAGAAGCCCCCTTAGAGTCTGTCTTACTCCCTCCTCCTTCCTGCATTTTCCATGCACAGCCCAGGGGGTTGACTCACTGTCTTGGGGTCAGAGCTGGGAAGCTGCTCACGGGTCACCTGGTGTAAACCCCTCCTGCTACCGACAGCTCCAGGGTCTCTAGGGACCTCGCGGACAGGGGTGAAGAGAAGCTGGCGCCGCGCCTGGTCTTCAGCTCCCGCAGGTTTCTAGAAGGAGCCCGAGGAGCAGGTGCGTGGTTTTGGGGGAGCCCCACCTGCTCCTGGGTGACTGTCGCTCTGCAGTTAGGGGCCCCTCCCCCGGACTTCCGGCTCGGCCGAGTCCTGGCCGGGGGCCCACGAGGCGCCCTTAACCTCGGGGAGGTGCTCACGGGTCTAATTTGAGCGCCTTGCTGGCTCCGCGCAGAGGACCGGGCAGGGAGCAGCCGCAGCTACGCGCCCGGGCGGGGAGGCCTCGCGCCTGGCTCCAGCCTCTCCTAGTGGCTTCCACGGCGTCAGGACTTGGAGAACCGCAACGCAGCCCTGGATCAGAGAGGGCCTTGCACATAGATGGTGCTCGTCTGGTGTCCGGGCGCCGCCGGCCCGTCTTCGCCGCACCAGCGGCCCAGCCCCGGTGCACCTGCCAAGGCCGAGGGGAGCAAGCAACATCCCCGAGACCCTGGGGGCGCCCCAGGCCCGTCACATGCTCGCCGGGCCTCCGTTTCCCCCGGGGGCTGTGGTGAGCTTGAGATGAGGAAACGTGTGTGAAGTTGTCGTGTAAACTGTAACACACACAGGTCTTACCCCCCCGTCTTCTCCCTGCCTGTCCTTGTCAAGTTACCGGGAGGGGACTTGTCAAGAGTAGAAGACACACTGGGATGTCCATCCAGTTTGTGATGGCCCCTGGTTCTCTGGAGGCAGCACAGTAGAGCCGTGGAGAGAATCCTGGCTCGCCATGTACTGGCTGTGTGGCCTTCAGTGGTTACTCAACCTCTCTGTGCCTCATCCCACATCTGCAAAATGGGAGGAATAGTAGTAACACCTATCTCATGGGGTTGTCACGAGGATTAAACCACGCATGTAAAGTTCTCAGTTCTGGGCCTGGCTCAGCAGGGGTCAGCTCTGATTATGCCCACGCCTGGGGGTGATGAAGCAGAGACCAGCAAAGGGGGCTCCTGCAGATTCTTGCTGGCGTCCCCGTGCCCAGACACCATGCTGCAGCTCCACCTTTGGGCTCTCTCTGCTCCCTTGTCCTCTTTCCAGTGAATTGCCTTTTTTGGAAAAGTTAAGGTCTCTGTTACGTAAGCATGTAACCATTCCACAACCCTGGAACGTAAAACAGACAGACATCGTTTTCCCAAACGGAATTACTGTGATCTCAGGCCTGCGCCTCCCTGGGGGGGATCGTCTCCCCTTAGTTCCTGGGGACCCCTCCCTGCTGCATGGGCTCACGCAGGAATCTCGAGGCTTTGGGGGAACAAGAACACTGGGAAGGGGCCTGGGCTGCAGTCCTGGGCAGTCACTGTGGCTCCTTCTGATCCCTGAGCATGTCCCCACTTCCGGGACCTCAGAGATGCCCCCCCACCGGGTCTTCTTGAGGGGCCACAGACACGCACAGGGATCCCCCCAACCCCGCCCTGCTCCGAGGCTGGGGACTCCAAGCGCTAGTCCAGGGCCCGTGCGGTGCCCCCGGGCGGTCCGGCCTTCCCACTGGAGGAGCCCCAAGGCCAGGGCTCCCCTGCCAGGCGTGGGCAGGCCCAGTGGATTCCTCTCCCGCCTGGGCAGCCCCTCCCTGAAGCACAAAGACTCAGTTCACGTCCCCATGGCCTCCTCCTCCCTCCGGCTCCCTCCCTCCAAGGGCCTGGCTGGGAACACAGAGGGCGTCTGTCCTCCTGGGTGGGGGAGGGAACATGCCCCTCATTTTGCTCCTCGTGTGTTTCAGAGCCATCCCGCACACTTACAGCCAAAGATGCCTCAAAGGAGGCCCCGAGGCTCAGGGGAGAGGGTGCTGAGGGGGGTCCAGACCACAGCCCCGGGCCACAGCCCGCACCTCCGCATTGACACGGGACAGGAGGACCCCGCTGCTCCCACTTTGCTCACTCAGGAAAAGACGAGGCTTCGTATTTCCTTCCCTGAGCTGGGGCTGAGGGGAGCTTGTCACCTCATTTGTTCAGATCCCACTTCCTGTCCCACCCAGGCCCCCATGTTCCCTGCATGCACCCACCGCCCAGCATCACCTTCTGCCCCGGCCTCCACCGTCTGCTCGCAGGTCACCCAACACCCCAATGGCCCCGGGGCCAGCACTCCTGCTTCCCCCGACACGCACTTACAGACAACCGACAACCGGGACAACGGTACAGCCTTTCTTTCGAAAAGCATCCTGCCAACTCGGCCCAGGCTGGCCTCCGCCGCCGCCCGCGTGGCTCCTCCCTGGGCCCTGCTGGTCGAAGCCCAGAGCTGGCTCCCGGGTCTGAGCCCAGGCAGCCTCCGGACCCCAGCTCTCATCACTTCCTCCCTCAGGATGCGGAATGGGCTTGCTGGCAGGGGCCTTTGCGTAAACGCCCAGACAAGCCTCCTAGGTTCTGTCCTTAAGAAGGAGAACAAAGGGAGTTGTTCAGCATTTTCAGATGAGAGCAAGTCCCAAGATGAATTCTTCATTTTTAAGCATCTTTCAGCAAAGAAGAAATTCCAGCAGCCAAGCTTTAGTGTTTATTTTCAACAAAAGGGTAACAGACATTTTAATTTAGGGGGGAAATAGGTGGTCATGTGCCTCCACCCTCTCCCCATCCTTCCTCCACATGAGGTTAATGACACAGTGAAATCTTTCTTGCTGAGCAGAGTTACATCCTCAGAATCTTTCTTAACCCAGTGCTTCAGGCATCCAGTGCCAATCAAAGGATTTTATTTGCCATTCCTGTAAAGCCAGGCCCCCCAATCCTGACCACCTTGTCACCAGCTCTCACCAGGACGACAGCTACAGCCCCTGAACCCTCCCCTGTCTCAAGCCTCACTTGCTCCCACACTGTGAACACTGCAGCCGGCAAGGGCTGACCCTCCTGCTCATTCTTGCTCAGAAGTGAAATGTTGTCTACAGCAGGGGGCAGCAGGCTTTCTCTGTAGAGGGTCGGACACAATATTTTCTGGTCAGAAGTTCCCCTCGGCCATTGGCCATGGTATGGGAAAGCAGCCAGAGGTGATATGTAAATGAGAGGTGGGGCCGTGTGCCAATAAAACTTTATTTATAAAACCAGGCCTCAGGCTGGATTTGGCCTGTGGGCTGCAGTTTACCTGCCCTGATCTACAGAATACGATGTGGACAGCTCAGCGTGCGATAAGAGACCTCTCCAGGGCTGGTTCCTTTCCACCTCTTCACTGTCACCACCTACACCCCCCTAACGCCCCCGCCCCATGCACTGCCAGGTCCATATGACTCACGGTTCCCACAAGGCGTTCTGCTCCCTCTGTGTCTCTGCGTCCTGGATGCCTGGCTCTGCCCCTTCTCCACCTGGAAAGCTCCCACGGGTCCCTCCAGATTCAGCACAACCCTCTCGGGGGCCTTTCCACGCACACCCCCCAGGCCACTCCCCTTTGGGGCTGTGTCTCACCTGACCTCTGCAGCCCCAGCCACTCACTCCTCTTCCCTCGGATCTGTCTCGCCCCCTGGTTTCCTCCTGCCTCCTTGGCTGCTCCTCCTCTGTCTCCTTGGACTCTGCCCGGCGTGGCTGCTGCTGGTCCTCGCTGCCCCTTTCTCAGCCCTCCTGGCTCTCTCACGCTGGGTGAGCTCCCATGACCTCGCTTCCCACCCGGATGCGGGTGGCCCAGCTGCCCTCCTTGGGCAGGACCTCTCAGAGGACGTGCTTGCCTCCACCACACAGCCACACCCTGAAGCCGCCTCGGCCGCTCAGGCTCAGTGCGTCCATGCCTGAACTTGTTACCCCACAAAACTGGGGTTCTCTGCCCGATGCCCATAAATGGCCGGTTGATTACTGCATCAGCCTTTGGGAAAAGAGGTCAGCTTTATTCTGTGACATCGACCTGCAGCGAGAACAGGGGCGTGCGCCCTCAGATCTGTCCCCCCGATTCAGGATTTGGGGTGAAATTTAAGAGGTTCGGGAGAACAGGTTGGCACGTGGAAATGCTGGAGAGAGATGTTTTGATCGGTGGGCTTCAAGCATTTACGGCAAGGTTCTAAACATTTATGATGAGCTTCTAGACTTCTATGACAGGGTCCTAAACATTTATGATGAAGTGTGGAAGGAATTTTAATACCTGACCTGGGGCTGGCCCCATGGCCGAGTGGTTAAGTTTGCTCACTCCACTTCGGCTGTCCAGGGTTTGCTGGTTCACATCCTGGGCACAGACCTACACACGGCTCATCACGCCATTCTGTGGCGGCAGCCCACATAGAGGAACTAGAATAACCTACAAATAGGATATACAACTGTGTACTGGGGTTTGGGGAGGGAAAAAAAAAGAGCAAGATTGGCAACAGGGCCAATCTTACTCACAAAAAAAAAAAAAAAAGCATATTTTTAGAATAAAAACCATGGATCTTCCTGAATGATGGACTCCTCACTTCTGATAAGATTCTTACTTTCAAGTTTTGGTCGTGTACTGGTCCTTGGGTTCTATGGGAAGGAGAATCTTTGGTTCCGTGGTCATTTCAGGTCAAGATTTCTTCTTCTGCACATGCTCTGGTTATGTGACATCATAGATTTTCTGAAAGGCAATTCTTAATCACTCTGTTGGTAAGAGATGAGTCAGTTGAAGTGGTCCTGGAGGGCCCGCGGTTCCACGCTCCCCGTCTCTCTCCCCCAGCCTGCGGCTCTCCCCACATCCCTCTCTGTAGGACGGTCTCTCCAGTGGATGTGTTGTTGGAGCAGCTTCCTGGTTCCCAGCAACCGCCTTAGCCGCAGCCCTCTGTCCACCTCTCGGGGTTTTACCCCCTCCCCCTCGCTGGTCCCGGGTCACTGCCCTCAGTTCAACAGGACACCTCCTCCTGCAAGAGGAGGAGCCCCCGCCGTTCAGTCTCTTCCCTGGGAATTAGGAACTGGATGGTGCTGGCGTTTCTTCAGAGGAATGGGCCTACACGGTGTGGGTGGGGCTATGGGAGAGGCATTTTCCACCACCACGCGGCCTGGGGAAGCAGCTGAAGTTGGTGAGAGAGAGAGAGAAGAGCTGCGGCCAGCTGGGCCGGGAGGCGGCAGGGCAGGGGTCATGTGCCCATCATACAGATGTTGGAGGAGACTCTGGGAGAAGAGGATGTGGTCCCATGGCAAGTAATCCAGGCTCTGTGGCCCCAGCCAGCCTGAGCCTCCCTCCCTCAGCACGGTCCGTACCCCTGAGCTTCTGCTCTCTGCAGGCAGGCGGGTCCCCCAGTCGTCTGAAGCGCCATCATGCTTTGGGTGGCTGGACCCCCCCTCATCCCTGCGACTGTGCTCCTCCCTCCCTTCCCCCAGGGCACTCCTGCCAACGGGGTTCAGAGCAGGGGTGGGCGTTGTCCAGGGTGGTTTGGGGCCAGGCCATTCTTTATCCTGGTTTTCACAAAACCCTCTGCTCCTCCAGGCAACCGGGGCCTTGGGCGGGGAGGGGGGCGTGGGAGCCCAGACTCCTCCTGCCGTCTCTGGCTTTGGGACAAAACAGTGTACCCCGTGGTCTCTTCTAGCCTGGTCTGGGAGGCTAGCAGGCGCAGGACACTGCACCCTGGGCTGGCATTGGCCGCAGGGGGCGGATCCCGCAGGGTCTCAGCAAGAAGCAGGCCGTTTGCCAGAAACCCCCCCAGGCCGTCTACTCCCTGAGAGCAGAGGGCACAGCCCTGAGAGGGCCAGCAGGGGCTTGCCTAAGGGGGCTTACTTTACGGGATTGTTTTATGTGTCGGTCCATTTGGTTTCTAATGTGTTTGAAGGCAGCCCCTCTGGGCTCTGCCCGCTGCTCCCCTGCCCCACACCGGCCCTCCAGACCCCAGTGGAGGGCGTCAGACCCGGAAGGGGGAAGGAGCAAACAGCGGATGCGAGATAAAGGATGGGTAGGCCCTCCAAGTCCTTCCACAGCAGTCCCACCCCTCCTGGTGAGCTCCGGCCAGGGGCAGTGAGCCCCACATGCTGTGCCCTCAGACGCTCAAGGACAGCTAAGAGCAGAGGAAGTGACTCGAAGGAGAAGTTAAATCACCTCCGTTGCTGGGCCAAGGCAGTGGCAGCGGTGCATGTCTGCCAGCAGGTGCGTGAAAGAGACCCTCGGCTGGTGGAGGACACCCGCTCTCTGTCACTCACACCCGGCAGATGCTGAATGGGGATGTGCGACCTGCTCCACAACCAATCTTAGAACATTTCCGTCCCTCCAAAAAGGAACCCTGTGCCCATTGACAGTCACTCCCCCGCCTGCCTCCACGCCCCCCAGCCCCCGGCAACCACTAATCTAGTTTCCATCTCTATAGATTTGCCTATATGGACATTTCATATTAATGGAATCACACAACATGGGGTCTTTTGTGACCGGCCTCTGTTACTTAGCATCATGCTTTCAAGGCGCATCCGCGTCGTAGCAGGCCACCATTTCTTTTTATGGCCAAATAACATTCCATGGTGTGGATATGCCACTTTTGGTTTATCCATTCATCGGATGAACCAAACGAGAAATGGAGTGTTCCCAGCTTTTGACTGTAATGAATAATGAGGCTGTGACATTCGTGTGCAAGTCTTTGTGGGACGTATGTTTTCATTTCTGTATGTGCCCAGGAGTCATATGGTAACTCGGTGTTTAAATTTTTCAGGAACTGCCAAACTATTTTCCACAGTGGCTGCACCATTTTGTAATCATCTCAGTAGTGTGTGAGGGTTCTGTTTTCTCCCCATCCTCATCAACATTTGTTAATCTCTGTCTCTCTTTTTTTCACTATGTCCATCTTAGTAGTGTAAAGTGGTATCTCATGGTGATTTCGATTTGCATTTCCTTTATGGCTAATGATGGTGAGTATTTTTCATGTGTTTATTGACCATTTGTATATCTTCTTTGGAGAAACGTATTCAAGTCCTTTGCCTATTTTTAATTGGGTTAGTTATTTTTTTACTGTTGAATTGTAGGAGTTATGAATTCTAAAAACAAGGCTGTTATCAGATATCTGATTTATGAAGCTTTTTTCCATTCCAAGGGTTGTCTTTTCACTTTCTTGAGAGTAACCTTTAAAAAGCACAAAGCTTTTAATTTTGATGAAATTCAATTTAGTTACATTCTTCCTGTGGTTGCTTGCGCCTTTGGTGTCATATTTAAGAAACTGTGGCCTAATTCAATGTCACAAAATTTATGTCTATATTTTCTTCTTAGAAAATATAGTCTTAGCTCTTACATTTAGGTATTTGATCCATTTGGAGCTAATTTTTGTATATGGTGTGAGGTAGGCGTCCCACTTCATTCTTTTGCGCGTGGATATCCAGTTGTCTCAGCACAATTTGTTGCAAAGACTATTTTTCCCTGTTGAATTGTCTTGGCACCCTTGTCAAAAATCAACTGACTGTAGGGGCCGGCCTGGAGGCACAGAGGTTAGGTGCGCACGTTCCACTTCGGCGGCCCGGGGTTCATTGGTGCAGATCCCAGGTGCGGACATGGCACTGCTTGGCAAGCCATGCTGTGGTGGGCATCCCTATAAAGTCGAGGAAGATGGGCATGGATGTTAGCTCAGGGCCAGTCTTCCTCAGCAAAAAGAGGAGGATTGGCAGCCGGTGTTATCTCAGGGCTAATCTTCCTCAAAAAAAAAAAAAATCAATTGACTGTAAATGTGAAGGTGTGTTTCTGGACTTAATTCCATTCCATTGGTCTCTATGTCTGTCTTTGTACCAGTACCACACAGTCTTGATTACAACAAAGAGTAAATTTTAAAATCAGAAAGTGTGAGTCCTTCACCTTTGTTCTCTTTCTGGAGTGTCTTGGCTATCCTGGCTCCCTCAAATTAAAAAAATAATAATAATAATCTGGGTTCACTCTTTTGCTTAAAGATCTCTTCTAATTCCCTGTGGACGGTGGGGCAATAGCCACACTGGCCCTGGTCTCCTAAGGCTCACTGTAAGGAGTGGGCCGTGTGGGAGAGCCGACAGGAGCAGCCAGCCTGTGCTGGACCACAGCCGTGCTGTGCTGCTGATGTCCCCATCACTCTGGCTGAACGGGTGGCTGAGTCACTAGTATGTGAATCACAAGTTGGGAAATGTTGGGTGACTGACAGTCTCGTCTTGGTAGATCATTGGCCCTTAACCCAGGAGCACATCTAGATCGCTGTGGGAACTTATTAAAACGCAGAGGCCTGGGCCTCCTCATTCAGGTGGGTGCCTTGAGCTCCTGTCATGGGCTCGCCGGACAGACGAGTCCTGGCTCTTGTGGAGTCTGCACTCTAGGGAGGGGAAAGGCCCATAATGAACAGGATGATGTCGGCACTGTTAAGTGCTCTGAAGAAAATAACAGGGATAGCCTGGAGCGTCCTGGAAGGGCTACTTGAGGTCAGATGCTGAGGGAGGATCTCTCCAGAGATGACATCTCAGCTAAGACCTGAATGACCAGAGGGCGTCTCCCCTGGGCAGGTCCTCTGGAGTGACCATGCAGGGCCCCTCCCCAGCCAGCCCCGGGCCTGGTCTGCCCCTCAGGGTGTCCTGACTGACTTGAGCCACGTCCTTTTCTAAGAATGACCATTTTTATTTGAGTCGTGTTCTGGTTAAGGTCGCCTACTCCTGGATATTTTCATGATGGGACCTGTTTTATTATTACTCACCAAGGGGCAGTGGGGGAGTCGGGGGAGAGTTCACTCTGCCTCTAGAACACACGCTTCCTGAGGGCAGGGCTGCCCAGTTTTGGTTATATGTTTTCCCAATATATAACAGCTGACGAGAGCTGGCATTTGTCCGGAGGATTTGCTGTATGTCAGGAGCTGTGCTGAGCGCTCACTGCATTCTCCCTTCTTACCTTTATTACAAGCCATACAGGGAAGGAGCTGACATTAGCCCCCTTTTACAGCAGAGGAAGGGCCCACGGCTGCCAGATGAGAACCCGGGAATCTCAATCCAGGAGAAACGTCTCCAGGACTGATGCTCCTGCCAGTATGCTATACCCTTTCCTCCAAATAAATATCTACCAACATCCTCGCCAATGGATTCTGCAGATGAAATGCACGCAAACACATCTTCTCCTAAGCAGCTGAATTTAGATTTTTTTTATTGTGGTAAAATATACACAAAATTTACCATTTTAACGATTTTTCAATGTCCAGTTCAGTGGCATTAAGCACATTCACCTCGTTGCGCAACCATCACCACCATCCATCTCCAGAACATTTCATCTTAGACTGAAACTGTGTGCTCATCAAACAGTGAGCCCCATCCCCCTCCCCCGGCCTCCAGCAACCGCCATTCACCCCGCTTTCTGTTTCCAGGAGTCGGGCTAGATCCCTCATTTAAGCGGAATCACACAGTGCTGGTGCCTTTGTGGCTGGCTTATTTGACTTAAGAAAATATCCTCAAGGTTCATGCATGTTGAAGCGCGTGTCAGAATGTCCTTCTTTTTTCAGGCTGGATAATATTCCATTGCACATACGCACCAGATTTTGAATATCCCTTCATGGGTCCACCCACACAGGTTGCCTCCACCTTTTGGCTGGAGAGAATAACGCTGCTATGAACGTGGGGGTAACAGGCCTGTTTCCACCGTATTGATGAAGGAAATCAAGGCCTGAGCAGGGCCGGCCAGTGGGGGTCCGAGGGCTGCGTGGTGGGGAGAAGGCGCCGTCACCTCCGCACCCTGCGCCTCTCCGCCACCCACCACCGCCCTTAACCATCCCTTTAGGCGGCTGCCTCCTCCCCCGGATCCTGAGGCCCCTGAGGACAAAGGTTGGCTTCTACTGTCTTGTGCCACCCTTCTGTGCCTCCCTTCTGGGCCGTGAAGGCTCCAGTTCTCCCAGAATCCAGGCACGAGAGCGCAGGGCGGTGGGTCCCCAGGATCCGGGCGGCCCCGTGACGGGAACCCAGGCTGGCTGGGCGGAGCCGGCGCAGGACCCGCGGCACCCAGACCCGGTTCCCCGGGGACGCTCCAGAGGGGCCCCCGCGCGGGCGCAGGCACCTGCCGCAGGGGCGCACGATGGGAGCTCGGGCTTCTTAGTGGCCCTGCCGCTCTCGGACCGCACGATGGTCTGACGGAGCTTCCTCAGGCCGCTGGGGTGCGGGTCTGCAAGATGCTCCCAGAGACACAGAAGTCCAGCTCTGCTCGGCCCCCCACATTTCCTTTCCTGGTCTCATTTTTTGTTTTCTGTTCTCCCCAGCCCATCTGTGACAGGTGGGGACAAAGTGAGGGGGAGTCCGAAGATTTCTGACAACCACTGTTCTTAGAAACTTTAAAAAAAATTTAAATAAAGGTTCCAGCAGATGCTGTCCGGCCCTAACAAAGGAGCATCTCCGGGGCGGTCTTTAAATGACCGCCAGGCTCGTCTACTCGGCCTTCGGGAAGGAGGTGACTGAACCGTCGGGGACTGACTGCAAACGGCTAGCGCAGCCCAAGCACAGGCTTTTTCCTTCCCCACACTTGCTGTTCAAAGGGCATCTCCTTACAGCACCCGGTGTCTGTCCTTGAAGAAAGGACAGCAGGCCGCCTCGGGCAGTCTGTGGCATGCTCCACAGAGCAGAGTCTGAACAGTCGTTGGTTCCCTTAGGTTTAGGGAGCACCTGTGTGCTCCATGAGACTGCTCTAGGGCTGGGAAAACAGACAAACCCCTGCCCTAGACAGCCCATGAGGAGGTATTCGTCTAGATCGGAAAAACTGATAACCATAAAAGGAGGGACGTATATATGTTTTGTGGAAAGTGGAGAAAAGGACAGGAAAGTGGGCTTGGTGGCAGTTGTAATTTTCAGTAGAATGGTCAAGAAAGGCCTCACTGAGAAGGTAACGTTGGGGCGAGACCTAAAGAAGAGAGGGAGAGAGCCATGGGAGTGTTGGGGAAGTGCTCTAGTAGAGAGGGCAGCATGTGCAAAGGCCCTGAGGTGGAAGCCAACAACAAGGAGGTCAGGGTGGCTGGTGCTGAGTGAGCAGAGGAGAGGGTGGCAGGGGATGAGGCCAGTGAAGGGTGGGAGGGGTGGGCGGATTCTGAAGAGCCTTGTGCACTGCTGCAAAAGATGGGAAGCCACTGGGAGGCTTTAAGCAGACAAATGACATGACCTCACATTTTAAGAAGAGAAAATCAGTTGGTGGCTGTGTGGAAAACAGCTCAGCAACAGGGGAGCTGGGACTCACAGGGTCCTCACTAGGCAGCGGCAGAGGTCCCACTCAGAGCAGAGAGGCTAAATGAGACTTCGCAGAGGACCTTGGGGTCAGATCGTTCCTACTGGGCCTAACAGCAGGAAGGAGTGTCCAAATCTTGAACGGCTGGGGCCTGATGAAAGGAAACTTCTGGCAGGAGTGGAGGCAAGAGCTGCCTCCTGAAGATGTGTGAGCCCTGGATCAAGCTGTACCTGAAGTACCAGCTCTATCCTGCACTCTCCAGTTAGGCAGCAATCAAGTAATTTCCTTGTTTTTTTCTTTTTTGCATAAGCCACTTTGAGTTGGGTTTCCCTTGCACTTTACTGAAAAGGTCCTTATTGTATAGATGGCGTTCAGAGAGAGCCACTGCCCACAGCCATGTGAGGAGAGCGAGGGTTGCTGAGCCCTTCGACCTTCCCCTTGACACACGCCCGAGGACTCGCTGGCGGGGAGCTGAGTAGGAAGCTGGAGTTGCACAGACACCTGGCACAACTGTGTGGGCAGGAAAAGCAGTCCCTTATGCTCATGCATATTCGGTTCGTCTCACCAGGCGGCGCAGCTTCGTAGCACTGGGCTGGCTGGAGAAGGCTGCACCCTGGAATTCTCGACCGTGGGGGGAAGTGTCAGGAGCTTGTCCTGCCTCAGAGGGCCTGGCGGGCCGGATGCAGGGGCTGCCTGCCTGGGTGACCTGCTGCTCTTCCTGGGCCCTCAGCGCCCCCCAGCCTGACCTGTCCCCGACTTGCTGGGTCAGATTTGGATGTTGCCCCTCTTTGGGCCTTTGGCTTCCATCAGAGCGGGACCACGCTGGGCCCATGGGGACCCCCGTCTGTCTCTCCCATAGGCGGTGGGCAGCCCTAGCCCAGGCCTGCACCCAGCAGGCGCTCCATCGGTGTTGTCCTGAATGAGTGACCATCCATCCACCGTCAATCCACAAGACCCCCTTCTCTAGCATCTGACGAGGGTGTAACCTTGACTGTGGGCTCACCACACCAGGCGTTGTGCAGAAGGCTCAACATACAGTCCCTTGGGGATGCCAACTAGATTATTTCCTTTCTGGTGTTGGGGAGGAAGACATTTCCTCTACCCACTCTGGGTCCTTCTGGCTGGGCTACGAATTAAATTCACATGAGACAGAATAACAGGAGAAAATCAAACAAAGCTTTATAACACGTATACATGGGAGAGACCCAGGAAAACTGAGCAACTTGCCAAAATGGCAGAGGTCCTCATCTTAAATACCGTTTCAGCAACAAAGGAGGATGTTGGGGGTGGGGGAGTCAGTTATGAGAGATTACGAGAAAAGCACAGTAAACAAGAGTAAGATTATTATGCAGATTTAAGTCCTTGCCTTCCTCATTAATAAGAGTTTCTAGAGATAAGGTCATCCCCCTTCTTCCTGGTGCAGAGAGAGAGACACCTTTATAGATGGAGATTTCCTTTACAATGTGAATGTCTCTTACAAAGGGCAACTTCTACTTCTCAGAGTTTCTCTCATGTCTGTAGTTTTTAAGAGTAACCAGCCCCAAATAATCCTCATGCCAAACAGGCATATCTTAGGGTGGCCAATTCCAATCCCCCACACTGGCAACAACATTTTGGATCATTAGAAGTGTCTTTGAAATGCAACCCTTTAATTATGAGATAAACACGCCCCTGGGAAGGGGCCTTTTCCCAGATGCTCCGGGAGCTGCTTGGCAGGATGCCCTCCTGAGGGAAACCCAGCCCAGTGAGTGCCTGTGGCTGTGATCAGACCTGGGGGGTCCTGTCCAAGTGGGAGCCTGAGTAGGGGATGCTCTGGGCCGGAAGAGGGGCCCCTGTTCCTTTCAGGGCCGGACTTGGGACATGCTCACCAGCTCTCCAGCTCCCAGAGCCTCCGCAGGGGGTCCCTTCAGCCATAACCCAAAGGTTGGGAGCCAGGGGTCTCTGCACACATAGTACCCTCCCTGCATATGAACATATTCCCTCCACCCCATGCAGAATGGCATCGTCTTCCTGGAACATTATGGCCAGTGTGTGTTTACCTTTGGCAGCCATGGCTTCCCCATGTGTCTCAGGCATGGCCCCTCACACACAGCTCTTCTCTTTGTTCTCAGAGGCCAAAGCCAGGGAGGAGGCTTCTGGGAAACACCCGGGGCCGCTGGGCAGAGGTGAGCTGTGCCCCCCGCCTGCTGAAGAGCTCCATGTGGATTCTGGAGGCCAGCCCGCCCCAAACCCCTGAGAACTTCACCTGCAGGATTTTCCTGAGCTCTCTCCCTTCCCTGGGAGCCAGGTGATTATTTAATATCCAAAATGCTAATGAAGATCAAAGTGACTCTGCCATTCACCCTGGGGGTGCGGCAGCCTCTACAGGTATTTACAACGCAACCTGTGCCAGACCTGCAGGGGTGCCAGCCTGCAAGGACTTCTCCCAGGGAACCAGTGACACCACCCTGGGGGTGTGCTTGGAAATTTAGTTAATGGTGTCTTATCTCAAAAAGTGATAAGAAACTCAGGAGGAACTGATAATACTCAGACATTTCCTCAAGCAAGTGTGACAGAACCACACCCAGTCCTGCTTTTCCAGTCTGATTTACTTGCTGAGCCAGGTGTAGCAGGTGAGTGGTTGTTTTCTCTCCCCCTTGATGGTCCCAGAAACCTTGGGAGCCAGTGAGGTTCACCCTGCCCATGCCCTCAGGATGCTGTTGACGTGACTGTCAGGGGGTTTGTCTTCCTGTCGCTCCATCAGGATGCTCCATTTCACTAAACTTGCGTTTTTCTATCCTTAATTGGCAGATCCCTACCGAAACTGTGGTCTCTTCTCAAGCAATTTTCTGGTACAAACATGTTCCTGGCTGGCTCGTGAGCAGTACTTTCTGGCATTCGTGTTAGCGCTGATCCAGGCTGTGGTTCTTGACCGTCTGCGAGACTGCCCGACCGGTTTTCAAGACCAAGCAGACCCACAGACTTAGAAAGACAGGTTGGCTCCACCCGCTGAAGTGCCCTGAGACCCAGGAGCAGTAGGGCAGGGCATCAGCATTCCCCATCTCCTGTCACTGTCCCCCCATTTCCTATCACCGACCGACTCATGTTGCTTCTCCCTCAAGTCAAACCACAGGGAGGGGCTGTTAAGTTTTAGAGAAAATCAAACTCTTTTTTTTTTTTTTTAAATCAAGTTGCGTTCTTGTAAACACTCTTCTGACTGTCCCATTCTGATGACGTGATTACGTTTTGGGGGATGTTTCCAAAGTTTTATGGTTTTACCAGCTGCCGGGACCTGGGCGCTTCCGTGGAGGACACAGGCTGGCTCCCCTCCTGAGTTTCCAGCGGTAAGAGCTCCACTCCATTCCCAGCTTTTACACATCAGTCTCCTCGAACACGGGCTTCCTGGTTTCCATCTTGCAACATAAACCAAACCGCAGAGGTTACGACTTCTCCGCGTTTCTTCTTTCATGAACCACCAGGCAGTGAGCAAGCCCTGCCCATTTCCTGCCCACGTGCACGGCCTGCAACGACCTTTTCCTCCAGGAAGTGAAGTCAAAAGCAGAGCCCGAACAATAGCGAGGCCACTTCCTGAGGCTCCTCTGCAGCCCTGTCGCGGTCAGAAGTGCCCTGTCTTCAGATAGACCTGAAATTCTTCATGTAACAAACCCCAGCCCATCCCACAAACTCCAGGCCTTCGAAATTAAATATGGATTAACTCTACCTTTATGCATGGAGATGTTGATCTGTTATTTATTTTACTTATTTGTATTTAGGTTATTCCTTTGCTCGTGTAGCTGAGGCTCCCAGGGGAGCTGTTAGAGAAAGCCCTTCTGGTAGAAGCAGAGTTAGGAGGCTGGGTTTTTGTGACATCAGATAGCCCTGGTGGGGGCTGGTTTTTTGCTATTACAAAGAGCACAGAAAGTGTCGTAAAAAGACAGCTGGGCCGAACAGCAAGCAACTGACTGGGTGTACTGAGCACACAGCCATGGCCGCCAAAGTAGGGGACTTGTAACAAGAGCCCATGATGGACCCAGCTGTCAGGGTGCTCACAGTTTAGGCGCCCACACCCACTTCAAGCTGGCACCCCCAGCAGGGGCACAATAATGGGTTCTGAGCGGGGGAGCAGACACTTCCCACCTCAGAGACATCTTTGAGTCCCATCCCAACTCTTTGAGAACCAAGTGCAATTTCAGCTGCCCTTGGCTGGCCTCTCTTGTCCTTTGTACATCACCGTGGGCTCTGAGTGACGCCCTTGATGTCTCTTCCCAGCTCCGCCACTCCCTCCCTGTGTCAACCCGGCAAGTCAGTCAACCCTTCTTTCAATTTCCTCACCTGCACGATGGGGATAAGTGTTCTCACCTCACAGGGTGTTGGGAGGATTAATGGAGCGATTGCACGTAAAATGCTGGCACCTAGTGGAGTTGTCACAAGTGTCAGGTAGTCTCATGCATCTTTGCATCCCAGATACGGGCTGGCCTGCAGTGGGCTGCGGCATGATGATACGTGGGACGGCAGGCAGGTGTCAAACTTCACATTTCCTTATTTTTCTCTCTCCTCCAGTATATCCTTTCTAGATAATCCTGCCAAGATGCAGACCCCCTGATCACTTCCGTGGGGCGGCTGTGGAGAACCTGACTTCCCGGGGGTGCCCTGCTCTCTGTCTCAGCCAGCTCTCTGTCACCTCCCTTCCCAGGCCAGGTGGCAGCATGCTTCGGGGGCAGCACCGCTGGACAGTGACTGGGCAGACCCTGATGGCTGGGGACTGTCTGGGCCAATATGTCCAGGTCCTCATAGCAACCACGTCACCCCTCCAGGGTGGCACATTTTCTTCCTCCGCTCTTCTTATTCCTTATTACCCTTTCTTCTTCCCTCATGTGTTTATTTATCTACCCAACAGATCTTTATTGGGCGATACCATGACAAGGACACAAAGACCACTAAGGTGATGAAACAGTGCCTGTCCTCGGTTTGGAGTGACAGCCAGTTGCACATCATGCTGACTGACGTGTGGTGATACCAGTTACGAGGGGGGACGCGCAGCACAAGCCCCTGATGGCCAAGATGTGCCTGTGTGCTGGCCACGCTGGGCCCCACCGATGCTGGCGGCCCTCCCCGGGCTCTGGCAGTGCCAGGCGGGGTGCCCTCTGCAGAGCTCCCGAGGGTGTCTGCCGGAGGGCCCCTTCCTCCTCTAAGGGAGGCGCCACTGGGCCTGTCATGCTGGGGTGATCTCACGCGGATCAAGGCTTTTCTGTTCTTCCTGTTTAGAAACTTGAAACAGAAAACAGAGATCAGATACTGTGTGATTCTCTCTGAGCTCCTTCAGGTGCACAAAAAACGAAAAAGTTTCCAGTCCCTCTGCTTTCGGTTTCATCCGTTCGCTGTGATAAGCTTCTGGAAGTGAGCGCCATCTCCCCCGAGCCGAGAGCAGCACAGACAACCCCACCCCTGCCTGCAAGGGTCCACCTGCTCCTGAGTGCCTGTCGACTTCGAGCTACATCTCAAACATCCTCGGCTCCATCGTCTGTTTGTGGCTCATACACTGCTCTGTTCTTGAAAGAAATATAAACAGAACTACCCCCGCCACAGCCGGCTGTGGCAGGGCCGGCAGAGGGAGCTCAGGATGTCATTAATCATTAATTAAGTGTGTTCAGAATTTCTAATGCTTGGCATAGGGGCAGTGGAAGCAAACATCTATAAATGACCCAGATCTTACCGACAGGGAATGAAACTCATCATAGAACACTCCTGAGTCTGCGCCAGACACAGCAGGTTCATTTCCACATGGGCGCGGGTGGCAACGTCACCTTGAGGAGCACCAAATCCGACTGGCGAACCTGGCGTGTGCCGTGTACCATGCCCCCTCTCTATCGCAGGCGAGGGCTTTCTTCGGTAGCTCAGATCAGCCTCGGTCGACACTGACCACTGGGTAAGATCTTTAAGGGCCTGGTGTGAGCTCAGTGAGGACTCATTGCAAAATGTGTGTAAAGGCAGAGGGTGTGGCAGACGTTGGTGTGCGTGTGGTGGGGCGATGAGCACGTGCAAGCAATTTGAAGGCCTTTCTGCCAACTGGCCCCTTGCATTTTATAATTACACGGTGGCCCAAGCACTACAAGTATTTTTAGAGGCCGTATTTTTGGATTCTGAGAGATTTCCAAACACTAGGGAAGACGTTTTTTCAATTTAGTCACTCTAGGCTGATGGAAGGAGACCGAAGAACTCATCCAGCTATAAAGGAGTCAGTCCAGTGTCACTGGGATCAGTGATACGGTGACGATTTTCCAGCCCAAAGTATTAATTCAGGGACCCGGGAACCGCCGTCTCCTGCCTGTGGCAGGCTGTGTTCTGAACAAGAGCTAGCTGGCTGCACGCACTTTTCCAGGCAGGCTAACTGGACGGCAGCCACGTGGATCCTCGCTGGAAAGCCCTATGGAAATAATTCCTCAAAAGCAGTGCACTTCATTCCTCCCCCCCGACTTAACCTGTAATTCTTTTTGTTTTTTTTTCTGAGGAAGATTAGCCCTGAGCTAACATCTGCTGCCAATCCTCCTCTTTTTGCTGAGGAAGGCTGGCCCTGAGCTAACATCCGTGCCCATCTTCCTCCGCTTTCTATGTGGGACGCCTGCCACAGCATGGCTTGCCAAGCGGTGCCATGTCCACACCCAGGATCCGAATTGGTGAACCCCAGGCCACTGAAGCGGAACGTGCGAACTTAATTGCTACACCACTCGGCTGGCCCCTAACCTGTAACTCATTTTGATAAACATAAAAATCCCAGACACCACTGGAATTTGTTGCAAATTTTCTTTTAAATTTTGATTTCAAATTTCTTCTATTGTAAGAGATCAATATGTATTTGCTGAATGAATGAACTAATAAACTGATGAATCAGAACAATTTAGTGATTGCTTATTATTAAACTTAAACCTTGCCCCAGCCGCGTGAATGGTGGGTATTCTTTTTCCCATTTTACAGATAAGGAAACAGTCTGAAAATAAAATTTGAGTGTCTTGCCTAAGGTCCCAAGTGTAGACGGAGAAGCCAGGATTCAAATGCAGGTCTCCCTGACTCTGAAGTCCACGTTTTCTTTGTTACTCGGTCCTGTGAATATTCCTCCAACCCTTTTAGAGGCCAGTCTGGTGGTGGAGTGGTTAAGTTCGTGCACTCCACTTTGACAGGGAGGCTTTGCGGGCCTGGATCCCGTGTGTGGACATACACACCACTCATCATCCATGGCTTGGTAGCATCCCACATACAAAACAGAGGAAGATTGGCAACAGATGTTAGCTCAGGGCCAATCTTCCTTACCAAAAAAAAAAAAAAAAAAAAAGAAGAAGAAGAAGATGTAATATTCATATCTATTTTTGGTGATTTATGTAGGTGTGTGTTCCGAATAAAATATACTACTGTGCTCCAAATAGGTTTTACAATCAATTAGGATGCTCTTGCTCAAGTGAAAGGAAGAAATTTAAAATAATTGTGCAAGTTTGATTTTAACCATTTATCTCAAATATTTTATATCATCCCCCTCAAACATGTTTGAAGTGGATTTCATTGCCCTGGATACTGTACCAAATTTAGTACAAAGATTAGAGTGATCCTGACCTTGTTATGACTCTTTCAAGTGACTCTTCTAAGACAGCCCCTCGGAAGGAAGACGTCCAGCAATCCTGCGGAGTCCAGAATTAGGGCATCAGAATGACAAGAGCCAGGGAGCAGAGTCGAAGGGTGGAGGCAAGGGCAAGTTCACATGACAGCTGTGCTCAGGGAGCGTAGTTATGGGTGTTCTTTGCCCCAGAAATGAAGACAAAAAGCCCATGAGCTATATTCCATCAGCCTTGGAAGTCGCCAGCTGACACGACAGTGGGATCATGTCATATGAGTTATTGTGGCAACTGGGAGTCGACGGCCAGGAGAACCAAGGGGCCGCCCGGGGACCAGGTGCGTTCAGGTGGTAGAAAGAGCAGATGCTCTGGAATCCTTAGATGGGGTTAGAATTTCTTCTCCAGCACTTACTTGCTGGTTAACCCAGTGCAAGTTTGTTGACCTCTCTGAGTTTCAGTTTCCTTGTCCTAAAAATGGGGATAATGGTACTTATGGAGTTGATTTGAGCCATAAATAAGGTCAAGAAGGGAGAGTGCCTTCCACACAGCAGGGTCTCATTAGACGTGAGTCCCCTCCCCACTCCTTCCCTTTCTCCACTACCCTGATGCCAACTAGGGGTGCTCCCCACTTTTCCTGGAGGTCAGGGTTCAGTTTTAGTGTTGGAGTGGGCGCAGTCACTGAAGAGAAGGGAGGGAGCTAAACATTAGCACTGATGGGCTAAGCCCTAGCTTTGGCCGGAAGTGAAGAAATAGAGTAATTACATATTACATAAAGGAGGACGCTCTGTTCCACACTGGAGGCCCCGGCTGGCCTCTAAGTGCAGACTCTGGGTGGGAGGTGGGGGCGGAAGGCTGCCCTCAGGGACTCACAGGTTAGCAACTGCGCCAGCACAAACCCTGCACGTGTGTTCCGTGTCTAAACCCTGCGGGAGATATACAGTAGGTTTTCAAAAGAAACATTTAATTACATGTTCTGGATTACCAGAGATGATGCTGCAGAGATGAAGACCAAGGCGGATGGCGATGGTGATGACAATGGCGAGGAAGCAGGGCCAGTGGCCGAGGGCAAAGGAGACGTGGAGGGGAGCGCAGTCAGCACTGCTCCCAAAGGAGAAAGCTCCCTCACCTGTCCTGGTTAATGGGAATAATTACTACCAGCAAAGGCTCCACTGTGGCTTGCCTTAATCCCGCCTTCTAGAAGCTTAGTAACTAGCCCAAGAGGGAGAGAATATAATATAGTCTGGCTTTGAGAGGAACATAGATGACATAGCTTCCTCATTAACTAATCATTCATTTATTTAATGGGAGAGATACAAAGAGAAATAAAGTGTGCTTCCTGCCTTCCAGGAGTGTGCATGCCTACAACACGGTGAGGCAGTGACAGGTGTAAGTGGGAAGTGGCGTGCGAGCAGAAAGGCACGGGAAGCTTCGGTGGGGACGAGCAAGAATAGGCCACTCTTAGGAAGGGGAAGGCATCCTCAGGACAAGGCTCACCTGTGGCCCCGTCCAGAATTTTGTAGAACTGGAGGGAAAAGTGGGTGGGAAAGGTGAGACAGGCATCGAAAGGGACAGAGGAAGCTCCAGCTGGCAGAGATCCATGAGGGCAAGAGGTTTTGAAGGTCTTTGCTGTGTGTCATGCTACAGAGTTTGAATTTTTTCCTGCAGACAAATGTTTCAGAACTCCCAACACACCGAAACAAATTGTAGGCTATTTTTTTTTTTAACAGTTATTAATCAGCAAATGTTAAAGACAGTATAAGTTTGAATAATAATTACTTTTTGAACAAAGGATCTTTAAGTTTTAAGACTAACCCAGAGAGTGGTTTAGATTTTTCAGTTAGAACCATATGGGTGAAAAGACCAAAGATACAACCGTCTCAAATGTGCACCATAGGAGGGTTCAAAGGATTTAGAGACTTAGATAAAAAGCAACAAATGCACGAAAAATTTATTGACACATTTGCTATTGAAAACACCCTTTAATCTATTTACAAGTGATTAAAAATGGTGACAACGAACCTGAAATAAAATGAAGTCAGACGAGGAGTCATTGCCTGCCATGCCTTCTAACATGTGTAATTGCATTTAGCCCTCACAATTACCTTGTGGAATAGGTACCCTATCATCCCATTTTACAGATGAGGAAATCAAGACTTAGAGAACTTGCTGGAGGAGGGCTGACAGCAAGGGCTGGAACTGGAATTCACACGGCCTTGCACGAGCACGCAGGGTTCCTGGCCCAGCCTGTCGTGAGGGGTAAACAACTCAGGACACATGAGGTGCTCTGAGCAGCAGCCGGCAGAGGCCAGAACGCACTAAATGTTAGTTATGATGATTACCACGCCAGATCTTGCTGCTCCTCTCCCTTCTGTGTCACCAATGCATTAAGGTACAGCTGCCCCTGCTTTCAAGTTCTTCCACTGAAGCTGACGACAGCAGTGTACTTGGATCCATCTGTTCAGATAGTTTCCCCTTCTGGCCTCTGATAGTTAAATATTAAAAAAAAAGAGGCAGATAAGTAAGTGCTGAAAATATACATACGTGTAAGTGTTTCAAATAAGAATGAAAAAAATCGTTATTGAGACGGACATAAAGATTCCATCGTGCTAATCTTGAGCGCCATTTCTGTGGGACCAGAAGCCATTTGGCTCAAACAACATCAGTAGAACGTGTTTTCATCAGACAGCTCTTGGGGTGCTTCTACTCTATGAATGAAGCTCCCAGCGTATAACAATTTGTTCCTTATAAAACAGTACCGATGAGTCCAACTGGACTTCTTTATGCCACGTGACATTTTACCTAGACCTGTTTCCTGAAAGAAATGCTTCTTCCATTCTGGTAGGCCAGACCCTCTGGAAAGCAGAGCCAAATAATGGCCACGATGGAAAGCAATGCACTGAGGCTCCCGTATTTCCCATCTAAGGTTTCCGGGCCCCACATGTGTGTTTTGGCTGCTTCAGTGGCAGTGCTGATGCGCTTGGCTTCCTCACTGCTTCTCATTTTCCTTGTAAATGGGGCAGGGAACCGTGCCACTCACGGCCACGTTAACAACAGCAGTGCCAAGACGTGGCTCTTTAAGTGACTTTTGCTTTATATATTCAGAAAATTCACAACTTACTAATTAATTGTGGGTGACAAGCAACTCTCTGAGAACTAAACCTGGAAATTCTCCACTCCCAAATCTACACACTTTTTAGTAGTCTCTTAAAAAGATAAAGAGGAAAAACCAACAGTTCCTTTATTGAGAAAGTGGCCCAGATAGTAATCTGATTTTTCTCAATATACTGTGGTTCTCTAACTAGAAACAAACAATAATTTTTGCCTAGTTTCTCTGATGTCAAAATCAGTTCTGTTTTAAAAGTGTGTTTAGTAGATAATTTATAAGGTAGAATGTTAACTAAACTGATTCTAGTAATTTATAATCTTTTCACTTCATTTTGTTATGACGAGACTTTATAAGCCTGACCTTTAAAGTGAGGGTTTTTTTAAAAGTGAATTTTCTTTTATTTCATAAACGGAAATGATCCAGGAAATGTGTGTCTCAAGGGAAATCCAGGGAAATCTTGGTTCTGGGTAGAACATATAAGAAAAGAATAATGTAGCACTGCTTGGCTCTTAGGAAAAATAATGATCTTAGGTCCGCGTAAACCTGGTGTAGCCTTTTCATTTCTGTGTCATTTACTGCAAATAATGAGGTGGGGCTAACACTATCTTACTTTAGGTGTTAAGGCCACTCAGGCTTAGGGCTTTGCCAAAAATCACACAGGTTTTCTGACTTCGAAGTGCAGTGTGCATTTCTGTAGCTCAGATTTCCACCCAGGGCAAGTTTGATGACAATGATAATTGGACGTCAGAACTGGTTCTCGGGAAAGGCTCTGATGAACTCATCATGTGAATGATGTTAATGATGGCAATAGCTCAATGTATCAGCTTTTTTTTTTTAAAGTAGTAACCCTGAATGTTTTGTAGTTATAACCGAGAAAATGAGAGCTCTTGTGCCTGAAGCTGGGCTCTAAAGGAAACAGCCTATTTATTATTATAATTTAAAGGATAGTGCTTCCAAAAAAGAAATTCACTTAAATTTACCTAGTAAGTTAGGTTAACTAGTAGTCAGGTTAAGAAATACTTTGATTAAAACCACACTGCAAAATGGGGAATTTCAATGGACTGCTTTAAACTCTCGACCTCAAAGGAAGGAAGCCAACTAACCAATAATGATAACTGGAGAGAAAAAAGGTTTAGGATCCATAGCAGAATCGGAGTTAACAATGTAATGATTCAGCATTTTGGAGACAGATTGAAACAAGACTCGTGGGCTACAGGTTAATTTGTATCTCAGTGTGTAAGGCAGAGAATTTTCTGTTCTATGCCGCACGTTACTATTTTCTAGCCTATCTCGGGAGGACCTCCTCTTAATATTAACCCCGCTCCTTAAACCAGTCATCCTAGGAACCCTGCGAGCTGTAGGGACCCTTGGACATCCTTTACCACCCGCTCCGCCCACTGGCCTCAAGCTGTGGTCCAGGTCAGTTTCTACCCAGGCGCAGCCACCGCCAAGACAAAGGAGCCCCTGATCGCCTTCAGAGCCACTGCTTGGCCCGGAGGCTTCTGGAAGATTTTAACACGGTCAGGAGAGCACTAATAGTGTTTCAGCAAGTACCATCTTCGGCCTCGGACGGCTGATCTTTAGTTAGCACGATGCGAATTTATTATTTTCTTTGTAGCTTTTCATTATCTCTTTCGCCAAGCCCCCTGGCACCCCAAACTCTCCGCCGCGCATCGCCAGGCGAGCAGCGGGCGCAGGGAGGGGAAGGGCGGGAGCGCGCGGGCCGCGGGCGCCTGGGCGGCCGAGATAAGACCGGGGCGAATAGACGCCGCCGCGCCCCACGAGCCGCCGGCCCTCCGACCTCGGTGCCCCGGCTGGCCAGCTCGGCCGCGGGGCGGGGCGGACGCGCCACCCCGTGCGACCAATCGACAGCGCCAGGGACGATTCAAAAGGAAGGGGGACCAATGGGAGCCCTGGGAGGCCCCGCTGGGGGCGGGGCTAGCGTGGGGGGCGGGGCCTGGCGGCGCGCTCCGGGGCGCGGGGCCGCGGGGCGCGAGAGCGCGAGAGCTCGGCGGGCAGCGTCGCGCGCGCGGAACCGCCGCCGGGGTGCTGCTCGGCGCCCGTCCCGGAGCCGTTCGTGTTCCCGCCGGAGCCCGGCGCAGGTGAGCGCTCGCAGCCCCGGGCCGCTCCCCGCGGCGCAGACTCCGAGGGCCCGGGGCTGGGGGAGGCCCGCGGGCCGGGCGCTGCAGGCGGGCCGGGGACCCCGGACCCTGGGCGCCGGGCCTGACGCCGCGGCCTCGCCCGCCCTTCCTCCGGGTCGATCGGGGCGGCGGCCGGCGAGCTCGAGCGCGCCCGGCCGGCCCGCTGCGGAAATGCAGCTGCGGGTTTAAATTGCGCACGTTTCCCTCCATTTTGGACGCGCGCGTCGGGGTAAGATGATGTTGGCCGGGGCGGATTTGCGGGCCAGTGACCCTGCCCGGCCCCTGTGTCCCCGCCCTGCGGCGCCCGCCCTCCCAGGCCCGCCCCGAGCGCCGTTTTGACAGATTAGCGGGTCCCGGCCGTGGGGAGGCAGGAAAGGCGCGGCAGCCGGGCGGACGGGGAAGTGGGGTGCAGGGCTGACTTGACCGCGCCCGCGCGTCACCGGCCGTGAGGGTCGCAGCCTGCTTGCTTGGTGGCTGTGCAGCGCGGACTGCAGGGCTGCTCGCCTGCACGGGCTGCGTTCCCTCCGCCGGGGCTTCCGCACGTCCAAAAACAGATGGGCAGGTTTGCGTACGCCTGCGAAAGCTCGGTCCTGTTTGACAACCTTTTAAAGACTTAAAAAAAAATTCTTCGTAATGACACCCTCCAGCGGTCTCAAGGGGCACTTAGTAAGCGCTTGATTGCAGAGGGCCGGGTTCCAGGCGCTGCGCCAGAATGATTGCGCGGTCTAGTGGGGAGGGCAGGCTGTGGATGGCGGAACCGTGCCGTGGATACACGGGGCAGCGCGCGGGCGATCGGAGGGGTCTCGCCGGAGCGAGTGTGCTGGCTCACCGCTGTGTGATGCATGCACCGGGCCAGAGCCGCGCTGGCGGGCCAGCCCTCGGGGACCTTGCAGATGGACACGTGTAAATCTGTGGTTACGCTTTGTAGCAGCTGCTGTGAAGGAGAGGATGGGGGCTGCGGAGGAGAGCCGGGGCCCTCCCGGAGGCTGGGCGGCAGGTCCAGCGTAAGTTTAGTTCTGAGCGCTGTCTGGGGAGGAGGGCAAAGTGGGAGTAGGAGGCGAATGATGGTTCCCTTAAGGTGTTTGTGTTACTTTGGGGAAAAGTCGGTCCCCTTGGCCTCTGGCGCCCGGAAGGTGGCGGTTTTTTTGCATCCTGCGGCAGGGGCACGGGACAAGGCCAGGGGTTGCTGTTTGCGTTTTGCCCAGTAGGCCAGCCTTGGGCTCAGGTGCTGAAGGGGGAAGCTGTCAGTCTTCATTTGAGCTTCCCTTTCGCCGCCTCCTTTGGACCAAAGACCCTTGTAACCCCGCAAGCAGCAGGGAATAGCCGCAGTCTGTTGTGCTGGTAAATAGTAACATATTGGAGCCAAAACGTGTGCGGATTCCAGTGCCAGTTGACACTGAAGTTAGCAAGCATGTGGCTTAATCGAAAAAAGGGTCCCCATGTTTCCACTGCTTATGAGGAATGAGGACATTGTGTTCAGTAAACAAAATTTTTCTTTACAAACACACTTGGCCCAAACACCCCTTGTAAGGGAAGCCTGTCCCTGAGTCTCGGGACTCCATTAGGGGTGTATGATGACAGGCACAGATGTCGTGGGCTCTTCTGTGCTATCCTGGCTAATTCACTTGTGCAGGAGATTATATCAAGATGCGATTACACGGCTTTGTCATGTGTGACAATGGTGTGTGGGTCTTGTGCAAAGTGGGAGTGCGCGTAATGTTGCTGGTTTCATCCTTTGGAACATTTGTATATAAGGTAGAGGTCTCTTAAGGAGAGTGCTGGTGTGTTCCTTTTTTCTTTTTTAACCACCCTATGAAAGATTGCTATCAAGTCCCCATTCTTAACTTTTTTCAAAAGATTAAGCTTAGCGACCTAACAGAGATCCACCAGATGTCTTAATTTGTTTAGCCCCAGATATTTAGTTGGTAACAGAAAAGCTCTTTGGCGTTGACCTGTGTCCAGTATTGCACAGATCTATGCATGTGGTGTGTGATAGGCGCAATGGAACGATGCCAGTAAACAAATTTTCAGAAAGGTACAGAATTTTTGGCACAAAGGCCTTTTGAAAAATCCAGGTGGCCCCTAAAAGCCTGAGGGACTGTGTTTCAAAAGTTTATAAAGAGTTGTTGGAAACTTGAATGGCATCTTCCTGTAGAAAGATATCATTGTCCTCTTCCAACCCGGTTGACCAGGGTCATAGAACTAGTGCTAACAGTGGTTTGATTTTCGGGGGTCCAGGAGGAGAGGGCACGAGAGGAGAGAGAAGGGAAGGCACGTTTCCTTCCTCTTTCTTGGTACTCGGAGGCTTGCGGCTGAATGTTGAAATAGGCAAAGCTTGCTGTTGTCACCTTCCTTTTTTGTGCCCCTCGTCCGAGTCCCAAGGTGTCCACTGTCCCCTGCTTCCAAGCGCCCCTCAGGTGACTCCTCAGCCGGGTGTGATTTCATCCCCAGAGCCTCGGGGCTCCTCTCCCTGCTGCTCCCCACCCAGACCCATTCATTACCCCGACGGATGCTATCTCGGGATGCCATCTCGGCTGGGTGTCATGGAGAAAGCCAGCTTGTTAAGTGCTCTCTCAGGCGATTATCTGTGAAGAAATGTGGTGCTTAGGAAAGTTTTCTCAGGAGGGTGTGGGAATGTAACTTTCTCCGTTCTTCACTCCGCGTCTTTGGAAGTTCTTGAATGTTGTTGTAGACTCAGCTCTTGACAGGGGCCGGGGGAGGAATGTCTGTTTGTTATCGGGAATTGCTTAGCTGGTGAGATGAAAGTGCCTTAGGAGAGATTTTTCTGTCATGCCACCTGCTGCTTAGATGCGGCCCGGCGCGTTCGGGTGGTGTGGGAGAGGTCAGAGGCGCTGGTTTTGTGGTGTGGAAATGTGGATCTGCTGGTGGGGGGGACCGTTACTACCAAAGAGCTGGGAGACCCTGCAGTCAGTTGATGTTTGAAAAAAGGGTGGCAGACAGGCCTTAGTCAGTGGCAGTTCGTGCAGATTGCTGTCGCTTCTTAGGGTGTTGTTTATACAAGGCTTCGTGGGCCGTGTATGGGAAAGAATGTGATAACTGGGCGTTGATGTTTGCTGTGGCTTGAGAGTGACAGGCCAGATGAAGGCCAGGGGGACGTGCTGGCCCAGGTGTGTGGTCGGCAGAGTTACTTGGACGCCTTTGGGATTTTGGCTGTAAGACTTGAAAGCTTTGTGAAAGAACCCCAAATTTGCTATTCGTTGTAGATTTGGGATTATTTTTCTCCTCTGGTGAGTTATAGTAACGTTAATTATATATCCTTGATTTTCCCTGACAGTCTGTTTCATAGAGTTTACTGTTTCTAAGAAAGGTGGTAACTTGTTAAAAATTAAATACATTTTTAAAGGCTTTGTAAGACTATATGCAAGTTTATAAATCAGAAAATGTGTCCTTTGTGAGATTGTGCCTTGTTTAAAGAAATATTGTCATTGTAGGTGGGTAACATTGTGCATAGTGCAAACCATCTGCTGGCTTGACGTGTTGTCCTAGTTCATTCTAGTGTCACTTCTGTGTACCCCAGTGGCGGAGTCGTCCCGTGTAAAGTGATTGCGGACGAGACAGGACGGAGCGGAAGGGGCAGCCTCTGTGTGGCCCTAACTCTGCCACTGCATGCCGTGTATTCTTATGCCCGTGGACAAAGCAGTTAACATCTTTAAGCTTCAGTTTCCTCACCTTTAAAGTACGGGGTTGTGCACTCTCTCCTCCAGAGGCCTTTATGGCCCTAAAAGTTTGACCACTTAAAAATTTCGGAAAGTTGTATGTTAACGTTCAATCTGTGAAAAAAGACAAACATCAGTATATATGCATTGACTCCATTTCTTTTCTTTAAAACTCCTCAGACTCATTTTTGAAAATGCCAAGTAGGAAATTCGCCGATGGGGAGCTGGTGAGAGGTCGGTGGCCCGGGAGCTCACTTTATTTTGAAGTAGAAATTCTGAGCCATGACAGCAGCTCCCAGCTTTACACGGTCAAATACAAAGATGGAACCGAACTTGAGCTGAAAGAGAGTGACATCAAGGTAAGCGCTCCTGTGGTTTGCCAGATGTGTCTGTGAGGAGCGGGAGACGACTGTCGGTGTGGCTTTTAAGCTTCGAGCCGTGAGTTCTGACTGTTTGGAGGCGCAGGGGCGCGTTCCTGCTTTGGGTCAGACACTGTTCTGGGCTCTGGGAGTGCATGAGGGACAGCGCCCTGTTCCCGAGGGGCCCTCAGTGTGCTGGGGGGACAGGTGCTTACAGTGCTCATCTCCCTGGTTGAATGCATTCTGCGACAGGGTTTACTGGGCTGCTGGCGGAGCATGTGGAGGTGAGGGAGGGGCCCTGGGTTCCAGGAAAGGCTCTCAGAGCTGGTGACACCTGAGCTGGGGGCTGAGACCAAGTGGGGAAAACTCAGGGGTGGAGGGAGTGTCTTCATCAGAGGGCAGCCTGCCAAAGGCTTGGGGTAGGGGCATGTGGACCCCCAAGTACTGGAAGGGCCTGGTGGGCGAGGGTCAGCGGAGGGTTAAACAGGAGCCAGACCTGGAGCAGTGTGGGCTTCATCCCGAGCCCTGACGATTTAATCAGGGAAGTGGCATCAGTTAGACTTGAGTCTGGCCCAGGGCTTCTTGGCTCATCTGGGGAGGGTCTGAGCTTTAAAATGTCTGATCCATGGTATTCAAGCACTTACGTAAAATAGCATAAAATGAGTCAGTAGACAAATGCAAAGGAACACATACGAAGGAAAAGGCCTGACTTTTTATGACCAGATCCAACAGACATAAAATTACTTTGTTGAAATGCGATAAAAATTTCTACTGACCTATTCTCAATTTCATTCCTTCTTGCACATCAATAATGAACAGTTCTTGAACCCGTAGCCTGTGAACCACAGTTGAGTGCCCTAGACCAGGGGTTGGCAGAATTTTTGAGTAAAGGGACAGACAGGAAATGTTTTAGGCTCTATGGACCATGTGGTTTCCGCCGCGGAGTGCAGCTCTGGGCAGCCTGGAGGCGAGTGGACATGGCTGTGTGCCAATAAAACTTTATTTGTGGACAGTGAAATTTGAATTTCAGCTAATTCTCAGGTGTCATGAAGTTTCATTCTTCTTTTGGTTTTGTTTGCAATCATTTAAAAAATGTAAAGCCATGCTTAGCTCCTGGGCTGCCCAAGAACGGGTGGGAAGGACCTGGCTGGGGTGTGGTTTGCCTTCTGCGGGTTGAAGTCCCTGGAGACCCTGGGAGGAGTGGTTGGGAGTGGGCACGGCAGGTAAAACGCTGCTCAGTCGTCCCAGCTTGTGCTCGTTTTCCGAATCTCCCTGTGCGTGTTGTTCAGAGAGAAACTGTGGGACTAGTTTCCTGTTAGTGTCTGTGTGCTAATTTCTTTTGTCCCATGATCTCAGTTTTAATCATAGTTATAACTCTCCTTGGATACGTTATTGGGAAAATGTACAGCTAATTGGTTTAGACACACTGATTTCATGGCAATACCTTCAGAAAAGACTGGGGAGTGGAAAGGCTGCGTTTGCCTCGTGAGAGATGGCTTGTTGTTGCAGTGTTTGTCACTGGCCTCATCCGACCCCTTCTCAGAGCCATGATTTCCCGTGATGGTTTTAGAGTTAACGGTACCAGTTACTGCCTTTGCGCCCCTCTTCCAGTTCGGGTCTGCCTGCATGTGTTACGACTTGGGGTAAAGCTCTTTGCCTTCTCCTCCCTCTCTAGCCTTTAACTTCCTTTAGGCAAAGGAAAAGTGGCTCAACTTCCAGTTCTCCCTCCAGACGGCGAGGGAGCAGGTCGAGGTCGCGCTCCCGGTCGCCTGGCCGACTTCCTAAAGGTTCCCGCCGGTCCGCCTCTGCTTCGCACCAGGCCAGCGTGAAGGAAATGAGGAAGGAAGTGTTGGAAGTCAAACTGACACCACTGGTATTGGTACGTGTACGCGTATTTGGGGGATCTTTATCCTTACTCAGTGTTTAGTCTGCCAAAACACAGTCTTCCACTTTATGTCTGTGTGCTCAAATTACCTGCAGTTAAAATATTAAAATGTCAGTGAAACATCAAATCTAAGGTGATGACTTTGGGAGATGAGATAAAAATGAATGTTTGGAAGAATGGAAATGCTTTTAAATGCTTTTAAATACCAATGAAAAACAATGATCTTAAGTTATGAGAGTGCTCTTTAATATCGTGGTTTAAGAAAAAGCAGTGTTTAAATTTGAAATAGATGTAGATTGTAGGTTGAACTGAAAAAGTTTTTATAGTGTGTAAGTTCTTGTATAAAATGATGACACAGAACTCTATGTTATAAAAACATATTCTTGCTCTCTTAGCATCATTATACTTGGTCACTTTCCCTCTTCAAAGCTGGTCATTTTAACGGAATTGCTTTCAAAGCTCCAGGTTGGAAAGATCCGGGTGTAGGAAGGAGCCTGTAGGACCTCGCGCAAGGACTATTTTAGATGGTGGGCAGAGTGGAAACTATTCTTTTAAAAAAGGAATTGACTAAAGGTCATCTTTTATTCTGTTCACTTAGTATTACCTTTTTTCTGAATAAAATGCACACAGACTTTTAATAACTTTAAAAGACTGGATTGTGTACATACTGTTGGAGTTTTACATTTAAAATATTGGGACTGGCCTTCTGCGTTCTGTTTTTCTACATCATTTTTGTTGTATGGTATTGTTTGGATATAGACCATCAATTGTATAGACGTAACATAATTGTTAAAATCAGCCTCCTTATTGATAGACATTTAGGTTTTTCTGTTTCTACATTTTCCCTCTTGGAAACAATCTCAGACGATCTGACACTTCTTGGGGTAAATTCTTTCGAGTGGAGCTGCTGGGCTGGGTGGGCGGAGCAGCTTAGCGGTCTCCGTACATGGCGCCAAACAGCTCCGGGAAAGTTGGTCCCAGCATCGGCAGCGTGGGAATGCCCATTTTCTCATTCTGAGTGTTCTAATGCTGATTTTTTTTTTTTTTTTTGGTCAATATGATTGTCAAAGATTTTCCACTCACTGTTTTAACTTGCATTTTGATAGTTACTGGGGAGTTTGAACATTCTGACTGTCTCTTAGTGGCTCGTTGCCATCAGGTGACCCGGGTGATGGAACAGATGCTGCTTCCTGTCACATTTTCATTTTGAGCATTTAGTGACCCTTATATTTTTACGGTGTAACCTTCCTGTGCTCCTGGTGACCCAAGAGCCACAGCCTGGCTTTGCTCCTCCCCAGTAGAGCGCTGGCTCGCCCGTGTCCCCACTGTGGAGTTGAGAGTGGCGGGTACGTGGGAAAGAATGTGCTTATGCTGCGTGTAGCTGTGACCATCACGTTGTCTCTGTTCTTTCGACCCCTAAGTGTGGTCTTTTGCAGTAAGTTGCCTCACTGTGTCAATATTTTGTTGGTTTGCGATCAGCAAAGTTTGGGATGGCCTGATTAGCGGTGTTCAGAACTACATTTGTGGTTACCGTAGATTATGTCGGACGTTTGAAAAACGGAGAGTATAGTATTTACCTGGCCCGTCTGCTGCCAAGTGGCTCATTGGCACTTTGGTAAACTTAGTATATGTTGAATGTTATCACTGCTCAGGTAGACCTTGAACTAGAACTTGAGACTATGTTAATGCTGTCTTCTGCCAGCTGGCCTCCCAAAGGGTATGCTTGCATTTTTGATGTGTTTTCCCCCTCTCGGTGTGTTAGTGTTAGAATTTGTCGGTGACTTTAAAGGAGCAGAGTTACAGAGTTAGCCATGCACTGTCGGAAAGCCTTTGCAAGTTAAAGCACTGCGCTTGTACAGTCTGATGAGAAATTCCCTCCACTGCTTGAAGAAAGCGAGCACGAGGAAAGAGATTGAGTCAAGAAAAGGGACGTAGGGAGGGAAAATTTAAGGTTAAATAAAAGCCAGGCAGCATGCAATTCAGAAAATAGGCAGTTTGGAGGCCACTAGTACTACTCCATTGTGGTTAGTGCTGTGGAGTGGATTCCGACTCCTGGCGCCCCTGTGGACAGCAGAGCGGAATGTGCCCGGTCTTTTGTGCCATCCTCTCCCCCCCAGCACTATATTAGGCAGTGTCCCACTGCTATTCACAGAGTTTTCATGGCCAGTTTTTTCAAAGTGAGTGGCCAGGTCCTTCTTCCTAGTTTGTCTTAGTCTAGAAGCTCCGCTGAAACCTGTCCAGCGTGGGTCATCCTGCTGGTGTTTGAAATCTTGGTGGCATAGCTTTCAGCATCACAACAACACAGCTGCCACAGTATGACAACCGACAGATGGGTGCGGTGGTTCCCTACAGGAAATGAACTCAGGCCACGGCGGTGAGAGCGCTGAATCTTAACCACTGGACCACCAGGGCTGGCAGTAATACTCCATACGTACCCAGGATTTCTTAATTTCCCATTATTGGCTATTTTCAGGTGGTGAATGTCATTTCCTCTCTCTCTTTTTTTCTTATGCTGAGGAAGTTTTGCCATGGGCTAACATCTGTTGCCAATCTTCCTCTTTTTTTGCTTGAGGAAGACATGCCCTGAGCTAACTCTGTGCCGGTGTTCCTCTGTTTTGTATGTGGGTCACTGCCACAGCATGGCTGATGAGTAGTATAGGTCTGCACCCAGGATCTGAACCCTTGAACCCAGGCTGCTGAAGCAGAATGTGCCAAACTTAAGCACGAGGCCACAGGGCGGGGAGGAGGCCCTTTTCCTCTTTTTTTTTTTGTATGAGGAAGATTGGCCCTGAGCTAACTCTGTGCCAGTGTTCCTCTGTTTTGTATGTGGGATGCTGCCACAGCTTGGCTGATGAGTGGTGTGTAGGTTGTCGCCTGGGATCCAAACCTGCAGACCCCGGGCTGCTGGAGTGGAGCACGCAAACTTCACCACCACACCACTGGGCCGGCCCCTTTTCCTCTCTTTTTTTAACCAATTAATGAACTAGTTTACCAATTTTTACTTATCTACCTCTCATAGCAAATATTATTAGAACATCTGTTATTGAACGATGAAGTGATAACAGTCTAATTTTGTTTAAAAGATGAAAGATCTTATGTAGAAATATGTACCATAAGATCCTATCTTTTGAGGATTTGGACACTTTACTCAATTTTATCCTGTTTCATTTTTAACAAAAGTAGGCTGAAATTCTTCAAAATTAAGGCTGTGAACATCTTTGGTTTGTTTTATTGCTTGATTTCACGATAGTAAATTTTACCATCATCTCCCTTTTTAATAAATTACGATTCTTATAGTTCAGTGTTTTATGTTCTTCAATTTAGAAGCCATTTGGAAACAGCATCAGCAGATACAATGGGGAGCCGGAGCATCTGGAGAGGAACGACATCCCGCTCAAGAGCACGCAGGTGTGAAGGGTGCATTGTCACCTCGGGGATTTCTTCCTTTGTTAAAGCGACTTTCTCTAGAGAAGCACCTGGAAAACCATACTGACTTCTTGCAATCTTTTCTAAAGTTCTGTCCTTAAATTAAGACTGAGTGTAATTGAACAAATTTATTCTTATTAGTGTACAGCTGTATTAAGATGCTAATGTGATAGCGTTAATGGTAGTTATTGACTACACATATTTAATACTTTTTCTTGTTTAATTAGGAAAAATTTCATTTGCCACAAGAAAGTAGCTATGTATCTACACAGTATAGCCTTCGTCCCAGAAGAGAAGAGATCAAATTAACAGAAATCGATTCTAAGGAAGAAAAAATAGTTACAAAAGCCCCTCCATTGGCGAGAACTGGTGAGGTGACAGGCACACGGACGAAGGACTGGGAGTTCGGAGGAGCACCTGGTAGGCGGCAGACCGCGGCTGGGGCGGCGGGGCGAGTGCTGTCGCTGTGGGGTGACCAGGAAGGGCTTTTCCCTGCGGAAACCTGCAGCGGGCCCCGTGGGGGCCTGAGGAGGAGCCTTCCACAGAAGGAACAGCAGGTGTGAAGGCCTGAGCGGGGAGTGTTTTGAGGATTTTCATAGAGTAGAAAGGGTGCTCTCATGGCTATGTTTAAGACTTTTAGCAATCTGTTAGTCGGTTTTGAGCAAAGAAGTGTGAAGAAGCGAGAAAGGAAGGTTGGTGTGAAGTTGCATTTGGGAGGACGGTGAAGGGTTAGGGACAGGGCGCTCTGCTGACGCTCAGACCTGAGGGGCAGGGCCTGGCTCGGCAGTAGCCGTGGGAAGAAGCCGCATGCACGTGGTGGGGTCCTGGTGTGACCCTGCCTTCTGGGCAGCTGATGATCAGGGTCAGGGACCTGAAGTGCTCAGAGGCTCCGAGTTATTAAGTGAGTGGGACTGTTGAAATCTTATGTGGTAGTAAAAGAAAACACTTCTTGGCCAAATGGTTAAAAGTCCTGCATGGCTTCCTTGCCTTGTGTTTTGTAAATTATAACCATTGGCTAGCTGGTGTCCAGCATCACTTAAAATCTGTGCCCAAGTTACACGACTGTGATGTTATTTTAATTGTTAGAAACTGAGGGATATAAAGATTTTTGTTTTCTAAGATCAGGCTGAGATGTTTGAGATGTTCTGATCTTCAGTTTGCTGGAGTTTCCACATGTCTGCTCCCACAGTCGTGGGATGTTAAACGTTTCAGAGCTTGGTTTCCGAGGTGGAGTGTAGCTGCTCAGTGCTGGACATCAGCTGTGTCACTACTGTCATGCCTGTGGTTGCTTGGCCACTGGACGTGACAGGTGGAGATTAGGACTTTTTGTTGGGATGTCAGACAGTGGTTTCAAACAGCTAGCCAGACTGCAGCACTGACCTTAAAAAAGCCCAGATGATTCTTGAAAAAGATAAATAGACTGGATTGGATCTTGAGCCTCGAATGTCCACTCGTTGTCGCAGGTGCATTTCTCATCATGCTCGGCCTGCCTCCCTTCCTCTTCCTGTTGCTGTTGATGTGTCAACAGAGGGAGCCCAGTCTTCTGAACTTCCCGCCTCCTCTGCCAGCCTTGCGTGACTTGTGGGAAACCAGAGTGTTCGGGGTCTACCTCCTCTGGTTTCTTCTGCAGACTCTGTTCCACTTGCTGCCAGTTGGGAAGGTACGTTTTTGTTGGTAGGGCAGAGTATTATGGGATTTCCTCCCCTCTCTCGCATGTTTATGTAAAGAGGTTTACAGGAGTTTTGAGGTTGAAAGCCGTCTTTGCTCATAACTGCTCAACTCACTTTGTTAAGCCTCTCCTTTTGGATCCGGTAACGCTTGTTGATTAAGAAGAACTTTGAAAACCTGTTTGAGGTTCCTTGTGTAACTTTCCAAACCAAATAGAAAAGAATAAGCTGTTTTGCAAAATAGCTTGACCAATGGTAGAGGCTGCTGAAAAAAATTCCCCTCAGTAGATGTTATTTCAGATGCCCGATTTTAAATGATCAATTAATTGATAAGCTACTGAGCTCAATGGACTTTAGTTTGTATCTTTTACTTTTTTTATTATGGTGAGTTTCTAAATTTCATCTCTTTCAGAAATTTGTTGTCGGAGGCATTTATGCTCTTTTCCAACTCATGCAATGTCTTTAAAATTTGTCCTCGTTGCTAAGTGTAGTTTTTTCTTCTTTTAGTAGAATGCTTTACTTGGATAGGTTTAAAGGAACACGAGATTCCCTAAGCAATAAATGATGCATTTAAAGATCTTATTCTTAGGGCTTTGCAAGTTCACCATCTGTCTGTAAACTGAAGGATCAGTTTTCCTAGGAGTGGCGAATGCCAGTGACCGGCGGATAGGGCCACAGACTTTCAACACTGTGGAGTCTCGCCACGACATTATTGCCCTAGTGAGGTGCACCCTCAGGCGTTAGTATGATGTGGCTGTGCAGTAAAAATCACAGACACACATTAACTGAGGTAGAGCTGGTGCAAACTAGGTAAGATTTATTAAGAAAAGCAGTTCTGATGGTTAAAATTTTCATATACATATGTACACACATATATATAGTCACAAACTAAAACCCAACACAGAGTTTGTTAGATACTTTTAGTAGATAAGGATCTTTTGAAATTAGCTTGTGGGGTTTTGCTAATCCTGTGATCTCAAATGAGTATTACATTTCTCCTGGGTTTCCTTTCGTAGCTAATGAAGGGTAGTTTATAGTTTAGCCCAAGGCAAATGACACCATATTAATATTTTACAGTTTAAAGTGAATAGCAACATTTCTGAATAGTTATTTTGGGGAGGAAGATGTGGCTGCCGTTGGGCAGGAGGACTTTTTACCTTAACTCGTCCGGTCCGGGCGTGTGTTTCCGGAACCCCTCTCTGTGGGGTGTGTGTGAGTGGTCCAGATGGTTGGATTTTGTAAGGTAGGAAGTCACTGCAGGTTTTTGAGCTAGTGGTCAGCTGGATGCAGAGGTTTGTAAAGCACACTGAGTCTTGCGGTGGCACGTGGGGTGGTGGGGGCAGGGTGGCTATGGCAGTAGTCACGCTACCCTGAGAAATGGTGACTAGATTTACGTTTAAGATGAATTCCTGAAGGTGGAGTTGCTTCATCAAAGGGTTTGCCATGAAGGGTTTTGAAACTTGTTACTAAATTTCTCTACTAAAAGGTGATCTTCCTCCTTGGGCATGTTGAAGTTTGCGTGATCTTAGAAGACATTGATAGGATGGTAAAGTGTTATACTTTTTAAAATTTTAAATTAAAAAAATCTTTTTTCTTTTAAGGTTGTAGAAGGAATGCCTCTTGCTGATGGAAGAAGACTCAAGTATAGATTAAATGGTGATTTTTATTTTTTAAGACTCAAATTGATGACTTGATGACTTAAGCGTTTGAGTGTTGTACTTTTTAAACTGTCCAAGCCGTAGAATAGTAAATTCTCTCTCAGTAGTCCGAAGGGCATGCAGATAAGCTGCTCACACGTGCGTCCAGCCTGTAAAAATGGTGCATGTAAAGTCACAGAGCCCTCAGTCCCTCTTCGTCCAGTTGTGTTTTCTCAGTAGCATTTATCATTAATGGAAATAACTTTCTTTGTCTGTGTGGACTGTTTTCCTTTGCTTGGGAATTACATTATAAATTTTCATTCTTGACCTTTTATCCTATCACTTCTTACCTCTCTGACTTTGGATACTTTTTTTTGGTGACTTATCAGCATCCACTCTCTCTGAAGTCACTGCTGAGTTCTAAAAGGGAAGCCAGCAGTATCTTAGGTGCCCTCTGCCTTTTGTGCTGGGCTTCAGGGCCTGACCTATGCGGGGTGCGTCACACTCGTTTGTTGTACTGTCAGATACTTTGTTCCCTTTTACCAGATCCCTTGCCACTGGAACCAGATTTAGAATCAGTCTCTCTCTCTTTCTCTGTCTGTCTCGTCTCTACTCCAGCGAGGCTGAGTCTGGGTTTTCTCTGTGTCTTCTGGGCTGTTGACATCCGTGTTTGGTGGCCTTCCCTAGGGGCCGATGTCCTTCTTTGCTCAGTGGTCTTGATTTCTGTCTCCGCTTCCCTCTGAGGGGCTGGCACACCCAGAGGCTGAGCACGGTGCCGAGACTCGAAGCTGTCGGAGCAAGTGGGCGAGGCTGGACTGGTCGCTTGATCCTTCTTTCTGAAATTTGCTCCTCTGAGTACTCGGTTCTAGTATTATGAGATTTTACCATTATAAACCAAGGACATTCCTGAGACAACTTGAATGGTGATTTTTAATTCACAAAGGTAGAGAGCAAGAAACTGCTTTATCTGCCCTTCTTTTTCTTTAATATCCATAAATTTTATGAGAGTTAAATGAATGTTAAAAAGATAAGTTGAAAGTTACTCTTTGGAGTAAACCTGATATGTGGAAGATGTGTAATAAAGTAGAGATGACCATTTTACTTAACAGAAGTTTTGACTTTAGAATTCTTGTGTAAATAACAGCCATCTCTTTTCTGTGTTTGACTGTTTACCTGAAGATCATTTCACGTCTTAGTCAGAACACGGCTCCTGTAGGCACTCACCACCTGAGAACAGAACTGTCTCTCTAGCTGAAAGGAAGAGCAGAGTCCTTGCGGCCTCTCTCTGCTGGGTCGACCTCAGCGGGCCTGGCTCCGAGCGCGGGTCCCTCTTGTAGCGCGTCCCAGGGTGCTTTTAAATGTGGAATTTCCTGTGACCATCCCTGGGCCCAGCAGCCCCCACCTGACATCCCCTCACCTGGATGCCTGCAGTCCCTGCCCGGCCTCGGGGGCATTCACATGGTGGCCTCTCCTTTGAGGGTCTTGAGATCTGTATTCTGGGTGGTAGAATCTGACCAGGATCTTTTGAAACCATTATTGATAAGTTATTTCAAGTAAAAATATTTATAATTTTTTAACTACCAAGATTGCCCTAAAGACTTGGAAGTGTGTGTTTGGTCCAGCTCTGCTAACAATTAGCCATTTGACTTTGGGCCTGAGGGTGTGGATTATGTGAATTGTGGGGTTCTGTTTAGCTTTTGAATAGTGAATTTCTGTGCACTGCTTTTTAGCTTTCTCTTAATTAAAAGCAGGCAATAACTGTTCACCATGAAGATGGAACATTTGAAAAACTGTTTGAGAGAGATGGTATCTTTATTGAAGATTACCCCTCATGGGCATTGCTGGTTGTTGTTTTTGTGTGTATTTAGCCTGAAATAGAAATTAAGATTTAAAAAAATAACACTGTGTTATTTCCTAATGGTGTAAGTCTCATGTGAACCCTGGTCAACACTAACTTTTTGCCTCTTTCTTAAGGATTCTGCGCCTTCATCCTGACGTCGGCCGTCGTCGGAGCGTCTGTCTTCTGGGGTGTAGAGCTGTATTACGTGTACAGGCACTTCCTGCAGTTCGCACTGGCCGCCACTGTTTTCTCTGTGGCCCTGAGTGTTTATCTCTCTGTGCGGGCCCGGAAGGCGCCCCGGGAGGAGCTGTCCCCTGCCAGCTCTGGTGAGCCGAGTGAAGTGCGCTGTCGTGGCTGCCAGCTCCAGCACATTGCTTTCTCCCAGCTTTAGTTTATGAGAGATGAGAAGAAATAAGGAAAAATAAAAAGATGAAGAAAAAATGTAAAGGAAGATTTAAAGGAAGAAAATTGATTTGATTTTTTCTTCCTACCTTCCATTTCTCTTCCTTTTTCAGTCACTGGATGACAGTAAGACATTTTAGTAACTTAAGTAACATTTTAGTAATGTTGGTAGCATTACAATTTATGACAAATATTTTTTTTCTAAAGATTGGCCCTCAGCTAACATCTGTTGCCAATCTTTTTATTTTTCTTCTTCTCCCCAAAGCCCGCCAGTACTTAGTTGTATATTCTAGTTGTAGGTTCCTCTGGTTGTGGCATGTGGGATGCCGCTTCATTGTGGCCTAATGAGTGCTGCCATGTCCGTGCCCGGCATCTGAAGTGGAGCGCATGGACTTAACCACTTGGCCACGGGGCTGACCCCTATGACAAATATTTTTTGTCCCAAATAGTAAACTCCTTTAACAAAAACACAATAGCAAAGTAACAGAGATTGCAAATTAGTTGATTCTGACCTAAAGTATTTAAACATTTAACAAAATTAAGCTGCTTATTTTAAAAAATTGTGAGTCTACATTATAAACCTCTAAGTTCCCTTAAAGTCAGGGCGTCTGGCCCCGTGAGCCCCATATCTGGTAGCATCATGGATGCTTCCAGATGGCTGGCGTCCCCAGCACCTCTGTCCTCATTGGTCCCTCTTACTTTCACTGCCACGCCTCCCCTCACTGGCTGTCTGCCTGGCTCCTGGAGGCAACTGAATTGTGACCAGGTGGTAGACAACAGTGCATGTTAAAGCCTTATAATTGGGTTGGAATCCTGTTGGGATAAGAACTTTTCCCTCCTCAGGAAACGCCATCTATGATTTCTTCATTGGCCGCGAATTAAATCCTCGGATTGGGACTTTTGATCTCAAATACTTTTGTGAATTGCGCCCTGGATTGATTGGATGGGTATGTCTTTTTTTCCCTTTAATTTCAGTTCAGTAGTACAAATGCGATTTGCATTGAGAAAGAATTGTCGACAATTTTAAAGTAAGCTGTGGGTGGTATAGTTTTAGGAATGGTTACAGCTTTCCACAAATCTGTGTACTTAAAATATTTTCTTACTGTAAGTATCGTCCAGAAGGTTAAGATTTCCTGTTACAGGTTATTAAACACTAAAAGCATTTGTTTTATTTTAATTATGTCAGTTTATATTTATGTAGGAAAGTGACAGGGTAGATGAATTCATGTGAGAAAAAATGTATTTGTCTCCCCTTTAAAAAAAAGTATTGGACCTAATTTTAGACTTGTAGTAGGGTTGCAAAAATAGAGGAAAGAGTTCCGTTATGTCCCTCATCCCACTTCCCCCAGTGTTCACGTCTGGCATAACCATAGTATCATTATCCAGAACAGCAAATTAACATTGCTACAGTAGTAACGAAATCCACACACCTTGTTGGAGTTTCACCCGTTTTTCTACTGTGGCCTTTTTCTATTCCAGCATCCTCCACAGGCTTCCACATGCATTTGGTTGTTGTTTTGCTTTAGTCCCCTCTAGTCTGTAATAGCTGCTTAGTCTTTCCTTGTCTCTCATGACCTTGACGCTTGAGGAGTACGGTCAGTTACTGTGTAAGAGGGTCCTTTAATCTGGCTTAGTCCAGTCTTTTCTCATGACTGGAGTGATGATGCATTTTTGGCAAGAATATCAGAGAAATGATGTGATGTCCTTCTCAGGCGTCATATCAACGGATCCATGATGTTGAAATGTCTTATTACTGATCTTACCGATTGCTGATGGAAGGTGGTGTCTGCAACCTTCTCAGCTGTGAAGGTACCGTCCTCCCCTGGGTAGTTGCTCTGTACCTGGGGAGGTTACTCAGACTGTTCTTGCCCCCTTTATTGCAGGTGGTTGTTAACTTGGTGATGCTTTTGGCTGAGATGAAGTTACAGAATCGTGCCACTCCATCCTTAGCAATGATTTTGGTTAACAGTTTCCAGCTCTTATATGTGGTGGACGCTCTCTGGAATGAGGTAAATAATTTTAGGAGCAGAGGCCGTGGAGGCAGATGGCTTTGAGGGTGGGTGAGTGACCCTACCTCTCACAGCCTCGGCTTCTTACACAGAGTGAGGGGAGTACAATGGCCTCCGGGGCTCGTGAGGACTAGATGAGGGGTCAGTCCGTGGGGTGCTGGAGCTGACATGCAGGGAGCGCTAACAGACGGTGAGTGTCAGTGAATTTGGTGATACTTCCGTCTATATCAGCTGCTCTTTTAGATACTAGATAGTTAACGTCTGTAGATCTTAGCTTTGTGGGTGGACTGATTCATATAAATAAAATTTCTTTATTATATCACATGAAAATGGATGGACAGATTGTCATTGAAATAGGATAGTGATTTTTAGATTGTCAAGCAGCTGGTTCTTAAATAATGGGAGAGATGTTTTATTGTTGATATTTCAAAATATGAAGAATAGCTCTAATCAGGTGGATATAAAATCAGAAATCATGACACACTGAGGAAACCAGTTTCGATGAAGCTGAGTCCCTGACAGGTGGCTTTTCTCACACGTTGGTGAGTCAGCAGAGTGTCCTGCTCCTGGAACACTGGTGAACGTTTTGCTAATTGTCTGGCTCAATTAAACATATTCTTTTTAAAAACAATTTCTTCCTCAGGCCTATTTTGTAACTATTGTATCATATTTACTGCTATCTTTGAAATCATCTCCTCCAAATTCCACGTTGAGTCTTTCAATTTTAACAACAAAATTGGCAACCCTACCTTGTAATGCTCCAGAACAAAGTTTCCTGACAGTCTGGTGACGTTTTGAGAGAAGGTCCCTCTCCTTTGAGTCTGAGCTGGGTTTTTTGTTGTTGTTTTTATTGAGGTAACATTGGTTTATAACGTTATATAAATTTCAGGTGTATATCATTATATTTCGGTTTCTGCATAGACTATATATAATGTTTACACCCAAAGTCTAATTACCATCCCTTGTTGTACACGTGTGCTGGGCGTTTTTGAAAACTGCATTATTTGGTCATCAATACCTTACCCTCCCCACCTCTCACTGAGACTGGTCCTAATTTGGGCCTTGCGTGTAGGGCCATAGAGGGTATTCTGTTAAAAGGACTTTGAAATCTTGGTGTCAATATTTTGGTAGTATTCCTTTTTGGGAGGATTAGGACCTTTTGAGGTAAACAGACCTCAGAGTCAACTGGAGTAGAGAGTCTGGGTGAGGGTTGATTAGAGGAGTTTAGTTGACAATGGGGTGGGGAACTTGAATCCCAGGGGGCAGTGCAGCTGAGTGTCTGAGGAGCTGCTCCAGCCCCGTGGATCTGATGCCGTTTGTAGACCTTTAATGAAGCGGTGTCCGCTCACACATCTGAGCGTCATCTTCCTCGAGGACAGCAGGAGAAATGGAGTACCCTTCGTGTAAGGGAGGCAGGGACCGGGGTGGAGTCATGTCTACTCAGAATTAAACATGTTTTTGAAATTTTAAAAAACCCAATTCTTGTAAATGCACTTAGTATTGGCAGTGTAGGTCTTTCTGCTGTGATGCAATAATCTCCTAAGTAGCAGGTGGGTTACGTTGTGCAAGCCAAAGGGTCTTTCACTGTTGCTTCATCACCCCAGAGATTTCTTTTTTGGTGAGGAAGATTCCCTCTGAGCTAATATCTGTGCCAGTCTTTCTCTATTTTGTGTGTGGGTCCCCACCACAACACAGCTTGAGGAGTGGTGTAGGTCCGTGTCCAAGATCTGAACCCGCCAACCCAGGCCGCCGAAGTGGAGTGTGCTGACTTCACTCACTGCGCCACGGGCTGGCCCCTCAGATTTTTTTTAACTTCCTTTCTGGTAGCTTTTTGAGTATTAGTAATTCTTCCTTCTAGTTTTTTCCTTCCAACTTTCTGTCATGTAGTGATAGTCACTTTTTAAGTAGCTTAGAAATTCATATTTTCTAGAGATTTGGCCAAACATTGACTTCTGTTAAAGAACTGAAAATGTTTCCTTCTTAAGGCAATTTTAAGAAAATCCCAAGGGGAGCGGATTGGAGTCTGGAAGTTATTTTCTCTGTGTGTTATCAGCATCTCAGCCAGATCATAGTAAGCTACTCGAGAAACAGACTTTGTTTTATGATTTTCTTCAGCATCTGGCACCTGCTGGGCACTTAGCAGATGCTTGATACCTTTCCTGTTAGGTTGGTTGATAGAAATGCCTCCTTGGGGAATGTGCCACACCTAAGAAACAGAGACTAGGAATTTCGATATAAATGCCCCTTCCTCTGAGCCTCTGCTGGGGCGTCCCGTGGAGCCGTCCTATGGAGCCGTGCGGGTCCGCAGAGCCCGCATGCCTAAGAACAGGCGCTCTTGGCTGGAGAGGGAGCTGAGGGCCCAAAGTTGGTGACACCCATTTTTGTGTTCCATAGTCTTTTTGCGTGCTTTCTAGAAAAAACTGCTCTTTGGAGGTATCACCCTTTTCCTTTGACCTAGAGCGCCAATTCTAGGCGCAGAGCCGGGACTGGCTAGTTTCACGGCCGGGTGGGAGGAGGCAGTGTGGACGTACCTGCCGGCCAGGCCTGCAGGGGCTTGGCCGCGGCAGCCTTTCCACGGTCCAGAGTCTGGTGTGCAGGCGTCCGGGTTGGAGGGGGTCTGGCTCCTTGCTCTTGCTCACCACACCCCCGAGAGCGCTCTCATTTTATTAACTCTGTGTGAAGTGAAGCTGGCAGTGTCCCGTGTTGCCGGGAGCTTATTTTCTTGTGTGGACAATCTGTGAAAAGCCAGATTTGGATCCGAAATTAGAGCGGTGCACGAAGAATTGGAACAGGTGGCTGGTGCTCTTATGACCCCTTCACCAGAAGCACTCTGAGTACCCACCCCGTGGCAGGGTGGTGTGATGGGCAGTGTGATGAGCAGTGTGCTAGGCGCCGGGGTGGCATGTGGAGCAGTGGCCCCCGCTTTTCTCTCCTAGTCTGGTGGGGACAGGGTGACTTTGACAGCTATGGCACAGTCGCACATTGGCTTCAGCCTATAGGCAGGTGGTCGAGTCTGAGAGGTCCCTCGTCTGATGGGAGGGGTCAGGAAGGCAGCTCCGGGGAGGCATAAGCTGAGGGTGGAGAAGGGCATCCGGGCACAGGGAGCAGCCTGGGCAGAGGCACGGAGGTGGGGAGGCACTCAGAGATCTGCTGTCTGGGGGTCACAGAGTGACTGGAGCTGAAGTCAGTCGAATGACTTAGTGTCAGCCACACGCCCAGGGGACCAGAATACCCTCCCCTGCTTTAAAAAAATTTTGGTTGGTGTACCCTCCCCTGGCCTTTATGAATCTGACTGTAAACTGGTGCTTCACTTGAATACTTTAAACATAGAAGCCTTTCTCCTCCAAACGTCTTCTTCGGTCTTCCCCCCGTACCCTTACAGGAAGCGGTGTTGACGACCATGGACATCATCCACGACGGATTCGGGTTCATGCTGGCCTTTGGAGACTTAGTGTGGGTTCCCTTTGTCTACAGCTTGCAAGCCTTTTATCTAGTCGGGCATCCAAATGAAGTGTCGTGGCCGGTGGCTTCTCTGATTATTGCTCTGAAACGTGAGTCTCTGTGTTACACGTTATGACTGGGTCTGCTGTGCTCGGTGGCGCCTTCCAGATTGCCATCATTAGCTCAAGTTTGGAGTAATTTGTGATGGATGAGAGATAAAGAGATTCTTGCATCTTACAAAGGCAAGGGATGCTTCATATCTAGGTTCTTTAGTAGTTTTCTAGGTTCTTTAGTAGTTTTATAAAAGGTAATTTTAAACATCATTCTGTTTTTAAATTTAATAAACTTAATTTAAATTAAGAAATTAATTTTAAGCTTAATTGTTTTAGTAATGATTAATTTTTTTCTGTTGAGGGCCTGCTTTTCCTGGGAGGCACCTTAAAAAGTAGGAAGATTGGTCTTGCCTTCACAGGGCTTACGTTCTAACAGGAGAAACAAGACGCTCAGACACGGGTGGGAGGCGTGAGAGGGAGCCCGTGAGAGGGACGTACAGAGCAAACGGGGGGAGCTTCCACTTCTCTGGGGAATGTTACTGTAAATTTAGTGGAGCATACAGTGTTCGACCTGAATTCCAGTGAGTAAACATGGGACGGGGGTAGAGAGGCCAGGCAGAGGGAGTGGCTCAGGTGGAGTGGGGGGCGTGGGAGCTGCGTTCGGGAAGGAGCGAGGAGGACCGTGTCGGGGAGCCAGGCCCATTGGGGGCCCTCACAGCTTAGCTCAGGACGGCTTTGCTTCGTCGCACCAGTCATTACACCTCCGCCAGAGGGAGGGCAGGGGGATTGGCAGTGAACTTCAAATGCAGCTAGTTTTGCTACACTAATTAGTATCCGTGAGAGAAGAAGTTCCAGCTGTTGGTTACAATTAAGATTTCATTTCATCGATGGTTTGGTTATCTGTGCAACCATGCCCGTGTGTCATTCAAGACAGTGTATGTATATTTTACAGTTCAGCTAAAAAAGAATTCTTACTACTTTATTGAAGACTGACAATGTAATAGTTAACAGTAATATGTCTGGGCCTATTAACTATGACATTTTGAATTTGAAATAAAGCTGCCAACTTGTAGGTTTGTAGTGGGATTCAGCTTATATTTGTGTGTAAGAGGTTCCAGTCCTGATGCTAAGCTGCACTGTTATTAATAAAGCCTTCGTGCTGCGCCAGTAGGTATCATCAGTAGCAGAGGAGACATCCCGTATTCTTGATTATACTGAGCTCTAGTGTGGATTGTGTTGCACTGTGGGCTGTGTTAGATTTCACTCACCGATGTAGCTCTGTTTGTTAGCTGTGCCTTCAAGGTCTTCATTCCCCAAGTGGCTGGGGAAGACACTGTGAGAGTGAGATCTCAGGATAGCTATCATCTTTTGACATTCCAAGATGGAGAGATTTTAAATTGCTCTTAAGAAATCAAACTATTCTCTGCTTTGTTTTTTTTTAAAATTTTATTTATCTGTCTTTTGAGGAAGATTAGTCCTGAGCTAACATCTGCTGGCAATCCTCCTCTTTTTGCTTGAGGAAGATTGGCCCTGAGCTAACATCTGTGCCAATCTTTCTCTACTTTATGTGGGACGCCGCCTTAGCATGGCCTGATGAGTGGTGCCATTTCCGTGCCCAGAATCCGAACTGGTGAACCCCGGGCCGCCAAAGTGGAGTGTGCAAACCTAACTGCTGTGCTACCGGGCTGGCCCCTACTTTGGACATTTCTTCAGAGCACAGAAATAATTTCTAAGTGAAATTACAAGTGCTTTTAAACGTTAGATTATATCTAAATTAACATTTGAAATTTTTAAAAAATTACAGTTTGTGGCTATGTAATCTTCCGATGTGCAAATTCTCAGAAAAATGCGTTCCGGAAAAATCCCACTGATCCAAAGCTTGCACGTAAGTATTGGTTCATATTTATATTATTTACATTACATGAAGATTTTCTGTCTGTCTAGAGGTCATTAAAAATGTGTTTTTATTTTTACCTAGATTTGAAAACCATTCATACTTCCACGGGTAAGAGTCTGCTCGTCTCGGGATGGTGGGGCTTTGTCCGCCACCCCAATTACCTGGGCGATCTTGTCATGGCGCTGGCCTGGTCCCTGCCGTGCGGTAAGCATTTAAGGGGAGTGCTAGTTTGGCTCTGTCTCTGGCCCCCAGGCTGTATGCATCCTTTGCGGGGACAGCGTGGCTGAGTCAGTGTGGGCCCGGGACTTACCCGTTAAGAGGCCGGCCTGCCCGCGGCAGGAGCTGCCCCCGCTCTGGACGCCGCTCTCGCACAGGCAGCGTCCATCATCCAGCTTCGCAGGGGAGCTAGGAACTCATAGAGCCTCAACTTGTACTCGAAACTTCTAAAAGCAAAGTTTTAGTTTTAAACTGTGCCTGATAGCTTTTCTTCTAAGCACTGCAGATGGAAATTAATTTACCTTTTGATTCGGGACTCAGAGTACATAAATTCTGAAACACTTCGATTGTTAGGAAGAAGACCAGATGGTTCTATTTTGTGTGGAAGGAGCGTGGTGTGGCCCAGCTGGCAGTGGCAATGGTGGTGGTTCTTCACTGATGGCCTAAGGGGGGAAAGGGAGAGATTTGCCTTAAATATGAGGGCAGATGTTCTGATGATGATGAATTGTCAGAATGGATTAACTGCTCTTCTCTGAGTAGCTTTTAATTCAAATACTACCTTCTGCTACATACAGATAGGATTTTATGAAGCAGTTTAGTTGATTTCTCCATTATTGGGAAAAATGAAGTAATCTTATGGGTCATTTTTGGAGGATTTGGGGAAAGGCAGGGAAAACTTAATATTGTATAGTGGTAAAAGTGCCTAATGGAATTTACTCTTGTGGTCCCCAGGCTTTAATCACATTCTGCCCTATTTCTATGTGATCTACTTCACCTTGCTGCTGATCCACCGAGAGGCCCGAGACGAGCACCAGTGCAGGAAGAAGTACGGGCTGGCCTGGGAGAAGTACTGCCGGCGCGTGCCCTACCGCATCTTTCCGCACATTTACTAGCTCCGCCCCAGCCCGGCGTCCAACTGCTCCTGCACTTCTGGCTTCCATTTGCAAAAACAAGAAAAAAAAATCCCAAACGAGCCTTCTGTTGTTGCACTGACAGGATCTTTAAGTTTCCTTTTCTTTTTGAATTAGGACTGTAGAACCACATAGTCAGTCTTTTAGTAAAGCCATGTTTATTTTTATTAAATCATAGCAATTAACATGAAAAATATAAAGAAGTTAGAATTTGTGTTCTAATAGGAAGTTTTCAGTCCTTTAAAATCTGCAAACAGAAAACAGTCTTATAAATGCACTGAAAAGAATACTATTGTTGTTTATGGTTTTTGATTACTTTTCCAATTTTGATTTTTTTGTTTTCTCAGTTGGCTTTTACATTTAAAGTACATTTGTTTTATTGCAGTAAGAGAATAGAATTTTCATTTGTTTCCCCTTAAATTACTTACTAGTGATGTGATTTGAAAGTAAAAACTGGTCCTGCATTAAATGCTCTGTGTGAAGGGGAGGATGAAGGATTCTTAGCAGACACTGTTGAGGGGAGACCACTAGCAGTCGTTTGTTTAACTTCAGCTTCTAAATCTATGTTTGAAACTGTAAATACGTAGCTTTTATGTAATATATGGTGACTTCAGATTTTTCTGTACAGTATTTTGAATGTGAAATAATTGTCAGGACTAAGTATCTTTTTAACAAAAACATTTGCAGTATTTTAAATTAAGTTTTGTAAAGTAATACATGTGAATTAAAAATTTTGAAACAATTAGAATTCACTTAATATTGTATAAAAGATGCTTTTAAAACATAGGAAGGGTGTTTTTTTAATCCAAAGTGTGTGAATTTGGCTTTGCTACCTCAATTGCAGGTGTTTGTTTGCCTTTTATAAACTGTTGCAAATAGAAAAAATAGAATAAATATATATTTTTGGAGTAACATCTTTATTTAAACATTTTTACACAGACTGATGTTTGAAAATTTGCCATTTCAGGCTAATATTTTTGTATGTTTTTGACTTTTTTAATTAACCTGTGTTTTTGCTACTGTTTAGCTCATGCAGTTTATACTGTGTTTTGTATATGCTTTATATTTGCAAAACTCTCTTCCCTTTGAACGAGTGTGTTGTTCATCTTTAGAAGTCTGTTCATCCAAAAACAATTTAAGGGAATAGCTTAAAATCATTTTTCTCTTTTAGTTTAGTTGATGTGCATAAGGTAGCTGTAGCTGTTAAATTCTACTTAGGTTGATAGAGAGTCTCATTATTACTTGTCCTATGATGGAACAGTGGCAAATTCACTTTGTATTCAAAGTTGAATTGTGTGTGGGTTTTCAATGACACATTTTGTGCATGAGCCATGGAGATGCGCAGTGTTCATTCGCTGTGCTGCAGTTTGAAGTGTCTGTAGCGTCACGTGTGTTCTCTGATCATGAACTTGGTTTACTGTAGCATTCTGTATCTGGAACCTTGGAATGTGGTTTTGGTGAAACTGTGTTTTATCAGTTCTGATGTACAGAAGCAGTGTTTTTATGATGCTTTTCTCCTGCCATATCCTGTACTAGATTCAGCAAGGAAGCTTTGGGGAGGAAGAAGGACACTGAATTCTTTCCTAGTAATGCAAAAAGAGCCTGTTAGCAGCACAGGTCTGCAATTTCTGGATATCAACTGTCATTTGTTTTTAATTTTGTTTTTGTCATGTTTATGTGACAAGTTTTATAATGAAGTTTTGGGTTGGAAATAAAGTTGAAAATAAAAAGATGGTGCCTGGATCACTTTGGAGCCTCATTCTTTTTTTCGCCTGTAACTCTGGGATAACTGGGGCCAAAACAGGAGGCCTTAGATGACCACCCTCACCCAACACTTGGTTTTCTCTTAGGATCATTTGTTTGGGATCCTCCTGGACACAGGGAATCCGAGGGCGAACCCGGAGCCTGCCAACCGCTGCTTGAGTCAAGGCTCTCGGTAGTCAGAGCTGGAATGGGTGAGTTGAGGGTCCAAATCACAGATAATGGCTGTGTATTTAACATTTGATGTTTGAGAAAATAGAGAAATGATCAGAACTATCGTAGATTCAGTAAGACTTTCAGATGGATTTGTATTAATCACAAAAGCATCTGTACATTTGACAGTATGTGTGACAGCACTTGTGTGTCAGCGAGATGAGGTCGGACACTCATGTCTGCATCGCTTCCCAGAGTGACCGGCAGCGCAGGGTGGGTGTGTCAGAATATGCCCCGACACAAGCAGGTTAAAATATCACATCGTGTGATTCTTAGCTGGATCTTTACTTTTGTACTGTTGGGAGGAAAGGCTTGGTGTGCTGGCATTCTCCATAATCAGGGACTGTTGTAGTAAGTCATGGGGAAACCTAAAACTGTTAGCAAATGAATTGGAACAAATAGGATCCCACCTTGTGTCTTTTGTTAAAATCCTGTACTTTATCATGTTCTTACTGATTCCTCAATGACAGGGACCAGGTCTTTATAATTCTTTTCTATAGTGCAGTGTGCAATTAGGCTCTTAGTGTATGTGGTTTTTTTTATGTTACTTTTAGACAGTACAATTTCTTAGACATAAAATTAAGTAGATGTGGGGGCCTGCCTGGGGGCATTGTGGTTAAGTTCGCACACTCTGCTTCAGCAGCCCAGGGTTTGCAGGTTCAGATCCCTGGTGTGGACCTGCACACCACTCAAGCCATGCTGTGGTGGTGTCCCATATATAAAATAGAGGAGGACTGGCACAGATGTTAGCTCAGGGCCAGTCTTCCTCAGCAAAAAGAGGAAGATTGGCAACGGATGTTAGCTCAGGGCCAGTCTTCCTCACACACACACACAAAAGTCCGTGTTAATATTTTGTTCATGGCTGTTATACGATCTAGTTCTGGGTATGAGCCCCCCCCCCACCCCCCAGAGAGAATGGAGTGTTGATTTTCATTGGTGGACACATGGGATGTGTTTTCTGCCATTGGGCCCATTGCCAAGATAAAGTGACAATGACTGTGGCTTTGAATCCTAGTTCTGTTCCCTCTCAGCGATGTGACCTTGGGCAGGTAACTTGGTCTCTCGGAGCACCAGTTTCCTCCTGTATAACGTCTGGCTTATAGACCACATAGTACATAGATGGTCTGAGGATGTTACGGGAGTTCTTAGTGCTCAACATAGTGCTCAGTAGTGAAAATCCTCCCTACAGAAACATTTTGATATTAATCCAGTTTGCTGAGTTCTCAGGATTGGTTGTTAGGTGGGAAGAGAAGTTCTTGTGAAGTCAGCAAGACTGCATTTCTCTAAGGGGAGAGGACCCTCAGCTGTCTCAGAAGTCTCCAGTCAGGCCAGCTGTGTCATGTTCTCTGTTTGCTCAGAGCAGCTGGAGAAAGTTCCGAAGACCTGCTCTTCACGTGTGTATTTGATGGGTGTGACTGCAGAAGTCAGTGATTGGGGTCAGAAAGTTCATAAAAACATGGCCTGCACCTGGCCAGGCGCAGTGGTTTCACTGCTGTGTGTGTCCCAGGACAGCGGTCACCTGAGCTGGGGCCCAGCGCCAGACAGTGCTTAGAATAAAAAGCAGCCGGAAGGTTCTGTGCGCGTGGCAGTGTGCACGGACAGGTGGAAGAAGGAGACTGCACCTGTCAGATCTGGCTGGACACACACATGTTTTTATGAAGGGTGTGGACTACACGTGAATGTCTTGAAAGGTAAATCTGATTAGAGTCAAAAATTAAATGGTTTGGGCTGGAAGTTTATTTTTCGTTCTCCTCACACAGCAGTGCGACCTGCATTGTGATCCAGTGACTAGGAGGTTTCCTTGTGGATAAGTACACTGATGTGAAAAAGTTTGAGGGTGAGCCAGTAGTTGTCAAAATTCTTGACCTCTCAGGTGTCTGATAAACTGGACATTCAAAAGTATAGAGTTCTGAGTCAGTCTGGTCAGAAGCATCTGGTCGTTCAGTAGAAATCTTAAAAAGAAAAATCCAATAGTCAAATTGCATAGTTCAAACCAGTACCTCACATTTTCTATATGCTAGATTTGGGGGATTTGTTACGAATTAAATACATTTAAGGTTAGGTGGTTATGTAACTGCATATGGAAATTATGCCTGGAGAATTTTAATGAGTAATTATCAAGGCTTTATAGTACATACTCTTGAGAAACAACATTGGATGCAGGTATAGCATATTTTTAGACTTTAGCAACATTTTGGGCTATTTTCACTGTTGTTTGCTGTCTGAAGTATATGAGCAAATTTCCCTGGTGAAATCACAGGGAATGGGGACTAGAAGAATGGTTCATATCACCGAGGGAAAGCTTGGAGGTGTAAGATGTCGTGATAAACATTTGGGTGGTTACCTTTGTTGGCAAGAAGTATATTTCAGGAAAATCACAGCACATCTCATGGGGCAGCGATTCTTCTAGTATTTTTTCTTCATGATTCCACCTCGCCCCCTCAATGAATAAACCAAAAACACGAACTCCAGTGTCGGGGGGGTCTGTGCCCTAAAGTCAAGGAAAGGCAGTGTCAGTGGGTTCCTGGGCAGGATGCTCCATCTGGAGCTCAGGCCCGGAGGGGGTGGCTTCCCAAGGTCTAAGGCGAGAACTTCGTCCTGCAGCTTGTAGGCTTTGGTCTATAGATGATGAGCCTGAAATGGAAGTACTTCCAACACCTCAAAACTCCAAATTTCTAGCAGTATATTCCTTAGCCCAGAAGAGAGCAAGAATAATCACAAAAGGAGTCAAAATACACTGCGCTCAGATTTTGTCACCTGCTTCTACCATTGTGGCTACAACTATACATGTAGGCTCTGGAAATTTAAAAAGTCTAAGAAGGGTTCCATATCATGTCTTTGAATGATACGAAAAAGGCTAAGTGAATTTCTGATAAGTTTTGTGAAGTAGAAAATGTAGTTGCCAGCAGTTCCCACTCCGGTGACTCCAGCTGTGCCTGGGGTGGGCCTGGAAAGCAGTGTGCAGCCCCGCACGTATGTGGAGGGCTGGGTGGCCCTGCACGAGGCCCCCAGGAGGGCTGTGGCTTCTCTGACTGGGCAGGTCCCTGGGAGAAGGATGGGCACAGCTGTCTGAGCCCACCCTCCAGGCAGCCTGGTCCTTGGGGCCCTGGGCTAGCGCGTTTGCCCGTGAGCTGCAACGTGGAACGGCTGAGCTGCAGTGTGGAGCAGCAGAGCTGTGCTCACCAACACTTGCTGAGCTCTGCACTCTGGGAACTCGTCTGTACCTGGAGGTGCAACCTGAACTCATATAAAGCACCTGGTATTTTGACTTATTCTTATAAGAATAAATGAGACTGACTCAGTCTTATAAAAGACTGACTGGGATTGCTTTGTATAATAACTCTTGCTTCTCTTTGACTTTTATGTAAATCCAAAGTTCCATATGCTGCATTTGCTCTGGGATTGTCCTTTCATGTAAGTCTTGGAAGAAGTCAATCTAAGGCATTTGACAATGTGGCTTCCATTTATACTTGACTACGGTGTACAGCAGTCTTTCCTCCCAAAACTCACATTTTAGGTAATTCGTAAACAGCTCATCTTGGAGACATTTAACTCTCCAAAGAGTCACTCAGAATAAATGTAAGGACTCTTACTTCACTTAACCTGAAGCAGATCCTTGGTATACAGCAGAATAACCGAGAACATCTGATGGGAGGTTGAAGACAAAAGTCAAAGCTGGGAGGTCAGCACATACCCCCTTCTCTTCCCCTGTGCAGCCTGGGAAAAGGCCCCAGCGAACACCTGCTTCTCTGTAGCCTCTGCCGGGCCAACAGGCCGTGTCGGAAGAGGTTACAATGGGCCGTAGAGTCAACTTCACTTGGGTCAAAGCTTATGATCTGAGCTCTGTGATCTGGAGAAGGCCCTTCCCCCTCTTTGAACTTTAGTTTCCTGATCTATAAAATGAGGGTAATTTTTGAGGATTAAATCATGCAGATAAAGAGCTTAGCATAGTGTCTGGCACACAGTAGGTGCTCAGAAATGTTGACCAATAAGCATCAGGGCCGTGATTACTGAGAGACTGATTTTCTGGAGGGCAAGAGCCTGATTCTGTTTGTCTCTGAACTTCCAACACCCAGCACGGTTCTGGACACACATAGATTTTTTCTGGTGTACAAGACAATGACTGAATATATGTATATATTGTAAAATCATCCCCACAACAAGTATAGCTAACATTCGTCACCATACATAGTTACAATTTCTTTTCTTATGATGAGAACTTTTAAGATCTACTCTCTTAGCAACTTTCAACTATAGAACACAGTATTATTAACAATAGTCACCATGCTGTACATTACATCCCCAGGGCTTTTATAACTGAAAGTTGGGGCCTTTTGACCCCCTTCACCCATTTTGCTCACCCTCTACCTCCTGCCTCTGGCGACCACCAATCTGGGCTCTGTATCTATGAGGTTTTGTTTTGTTTTGTTTTTTAGATTCCACTTATAAGTGAGATCATGCAGTATTTGTCTTTCTCTGACTTATTTCACTTAGCATAATGCCCTCAAGTTCCATCCTTGTTGTCACAAATGGCAGCATTTTCTCCTTTTTTATGGCTGGATAATATTCCATTATATATTAGAAAGTAGATACTAAGAGTTCCCATCACAAGGCAAAAAACTTTTTTTTTCTTTATTTCTATATGAGATGATGGATATTAACCAAAATTATTGTGGTAATCATTTCACAATATATGTGAGCCAAATTATTATGCTGTACACCTTAAACTTATACAGTGCTTTATGTCAGTTATATCTCAATAAAACTGGAAACAATATTCCATTGTGTGTGTGTATATAAATATATAAATATATATTCCCCCCCCCCCCCCCCACATCTTCATCCATTCATCCATCGATGGGCACTTGGGTTGCTTCCATGTCTTGGCTACTGTGAATAATGCTGCAGTGAACACGAGGGTGCAGGTACCTTTTTGGGTTACTGTTTTCTTCAGATAAATACCCAGAAGTGGGATTCCTGGATCATACAGTAGTTCTATTTTTAATTTTTTGAGGAACCTTTATATTGTTTTCCATAGTGGCTGCACCAACTTACACTCCCACCAACAGTGTGTACAAAGGTTCCCTTTCTCAACATCCTCCCCAACACTTATTTCATGTCTTTTTGATAATAGCCATTCTAACCGTGATATCTCACTGTGGTTTTGATTTGCATTTCCCTAATAATTAGTGATGTGGAGCATCTTTTCATGTACCTGTTGGCCATCTGTATGTATTCTTTCAAAAAATGTCTATTTAGATCCTCTGCCTTTGTGTGTGTGTGTGTGTGTGTGTGTGTGTGTGTGTGTGTGTGTGTGTATGTGTGTGAGGAAGATTGGCCCTGAGCTAACATCTGTTGTCAATCTTCCTCTTTTTGCTTGAGGAAGATTGTCACTGAGCTAACATCTGTGCCAGTCTTCCTCTATTTTGTGTGTAGGATGCCGCTGTAGGGTGGCTTGATGAGCAGTGTGTAGGTCCACACCCAGGATCTGACCCTGTGAACCCTGGGCTGCGGAAGCACAGTGTGTGAACTTAACCGCTGCACCACTGGGCCAGCCTCCTCTGCCCATTTTTCAATCAGATTGTTTGTTTTTTTTTGCTATTGAGTTGTATGAGTCAAACACATATTTTTAAGTGAATAAATTAATAAACAATTGAATAAATTTCAAGTTTAAAACACACCTGAAATTTAAGTTTCTTCCACTTCAGCATCCTTGCCAAATCATCACTTAATTTCTCCTAAACACCCAGTGACAGGGAATTCCCCATCCACAAAAGGACATTCCATCATCACTGGTGATTTAGCCCAAGTGAGTGCCCTCTCTGCTGAATGAGTCTTTCCCTTGGAGCTCCCACTCCTTGGAGTTGTACTACTAGTAGAGTTAGAGTCTGGTTCTTCATGTGCCCCGTCTTGAAATATTTCTTTTCTCCTCAGAGTCATCAATAGAATAAATTTCCCCAGTTCCATCCTTCTCCCAATATGGTTTCCGACCCTCAGTGATCTGGATGTTCTCTGAGTCATCTCCAAGTGCAGTCTGATGAGTGCTGAGCAGAGGACCAGCACGGACCGAGAGGCCAGACCATGCATGAGTGCTGGCCTCCTCCCCCAGATCCCAGGAGACAGAATGGGCATTTTAAAAAGAATAATTCATAACAGCACTGGAAAACAGGAAGTATTCCCCAGGGATCAGAAATTATGAGACTCCCTAAAAGATGGAAGACAGATTGATTAAGGAAACCACAGTCAATAATATGCACGGTAAAAAGCAAAACAACAACAAACTGCACACACAACAACAAAAAGTCCACAGGCTAATCTCATGTACGTATATTGATGGAAAAATCTAAAATACATTTACATTTAAGAAATATTAATAAAGTAAGAATATACCTTATAACAAAATAAACTCCAGACAGATCTATCTGTTCAATCCACCATATTAAGATGACAAAGGATAAAAACTATCTCATTATAGCAATAGGTGCAGAAAAAGCATTTAATATACTCAATACCTATTTATGATAAAAAAAAAAAACCTCAGCAAACTTGAAATAGGAGGAAATTTTCTTCATCTACAAAAAACCTATAACTGCCAGAACATGATGAAATAGTAAACACTGTTCTCTGAGTTTTAGGAAGAAGACAAAGATTACTATTATCAACTCTTCCACTGAACATTGTACCAGAAATAAATTAATGTTCTAAATAATAAAACTAAATAAATGTTGAGTTAAATTTATGCTATAGAAATTTTAAAAGATCTAAATAAATATTCATGATTGAAAGTCTCAATATTGTTAAGAAGTCAATTTTCCAAAAATTAAGACAACTTTAAAGAAAAACAGCAAAGTTGAAGGACTTTATACTACCAGATAATGATTATTATATGCTACAGTAATTAAAAGAGTGTGGTGCTGGCACAAAGATAGACAAATAAATCAATGAAACAAAACTGAGACTCTAGAAACAGGCCCAGCATGTACAATTACTTGATTGATGACAGAGATGAAGTAGGATGAGGATGGCCATTCAATAAAAAAGAAATGGTGCTAAGTCAGTTGGATACTCATACGGAAAAAAACAACCTTTGACCCAACCTCACTGCACTCAAACTCAATTCTATGTGGATCATAGACCTAAATGTGAAAGGCAAAGCAATATAGCTTCTGGAAGATAACGTAAGAGAATATTTTCATGACCTTGGGATAGGCAAAGATTTCTTTAAAAGAACACAAAAAATCACTAACACCAGAAGAAAAGATGGATTCACTGAATTTCATTAAAACAAAGAAAAGAGTCACCATTAAGAAAGTAAAAAGGAAAGCCATATACTGGGAGAAGATACCTCCAGTATACATATCAATATCTGACAAAGGACTTATATCCAGAATATATAAAGAACTCCTATAAATCAATAAGAAAAAAACAGCCCAATGAAAAAAGTGGGCAAAAGACTCAAACAGGAATTTCACAACAGAGGATGTTCAGATGTCAATAAGCATATTAAATGGTGCTCGACTTCATTAGTCATCAAAGAAATGCAAATTAAAACCATAAAGAGATACCAATATATACCCATCAGAATGACTAAAATTAAAAAACTAATGATACCAAAGTGCTGGCAGGATGTGGAACAATCATACATGACTGGTGGGTCTGTAGATTGGTATGACCACTTTGGAAAACTATCTGGCAGTATTTACGCCAAAGCTAATCATAGAACTCTCCATTAAATTCCCCCCATTAAACTCCCAGGTATATAGCCAAGAGAAATGAGTATTTATGTCCATCAAAAGACATATACAATAATATTAAAGTAGTTGTAATAATAACAGTGCCAAATAGAAAACAACCCAAATGTCCATCTGTTGGAGTATAGATAAGATAAACTATGGTATATTAACACAACAGAGTACTACAGAGCAACCAAAAAGCACAATTACTATATACAAAATAGGGATGACTCTCACAGATTTAGTGTTAAGCAAAAAAAGCCAGATCCAAAATAGTATATCCTGAATAATCCCTTCATAGGAAGTTCAAGATAGGAAAAGCAGTCGAGGATGATAAAAGCCAGAATAGTGGTTACCCTTGAGGGGGCGTTAACTAGGAGGGCACGTGAGGGAGCCTTCTGGGGTGCTGACGACAGTTGTTTAGGGCTTGATCTGAGTGGTTGAGTGGAGTACTTAAGATTTGTGTCCTTTATTCCATGTGTGTTATACCTCAGTGGAAGTAAACAAAAAGAAGCTAGTAAGAGAGTAATAAAATAAACCCAAAGAAAGCAGAAGGAAGGAACTAAAAAGGTAAACAGAAAGTAAAGAAAGGACAGCAAGCAGACAGAAAACACCATTAGTGTTAATTAATAAAGGCAAAATTTGGTGTATTTGAAAAAGTAAATGTAATAGACAAACTTAGCCAGTTTAAATTAGAAAAAAAATTAGAAATGAATAAAAGGATGTGTAATAAAGACTTTGGCTGGCCTTTGTCCCTGGTTCCTGGGAAGTGACCTCTAAACCCTTGGAATTTGTTATTGGTGGTGGGCTCTTGGGACCACCCCTGAAGGTTTATGCTAATGAGGTGACTCATAGTGGTGTCCAGATAGTTTATGCTAATGAGACGACTCAGGATAGGGGCTGCCTATGCCGGAAAGAGCAAGCATTAGATCAGAGGGTTGGGACAGTGAGCCAAGTGATATCAGCCTAAGCTCTGGGGATGGGAGAAGACTGGAGATTGTTCACCCATGTGGGCGATGATTCAATCAAAAACTCTGAACACTGAAGCTTGGGTGAGCTTCCTGGGTTGGTAATACGTCATACACACATTGCTACACATCCTCGCCAGCAGGGTAACACAGCCCTGAGGACACAGATGCTTTGTGCTTGGAGCCCTCCCAGTGCTAGACTCTGCGCTGTGTATCTCTTCCTTTGGCTGGTTCTGATTTGTATCCTTTTGCTATAATAAAACTCTGATTGTAACTACAGTGCTTTCCTGAAGTTCTCTGAGTCTTTCTAGCAAATTATTAAACCTGAGGGAGGTTTTGGGAGACCCCCAAACTTGCAGGTAGTGTCAGAACTGTGCCCTTAGCCTCAAGTTTGGCTAACCCCAGGTAGAGGGCTAACTACAAAGAGTAAGCTGTAGGGCTTTAAAAGTCCTATTCACAATAGTAACATTTATAAAACACTTAGAAAAACAATCTAACAATGATTTTCTAAGACCACCGTGAAGAAAACAAAACTTACTAAAGGACATACATGACCTGAATAAATGGAAAGATGAACCATGTTTCTATACGGAAAAACTCAATATTAAAAAGATAGCAACTCTTCCCCCACATTTATATGTAAATGTACTGCAAACTGATCAAAATCCCAACAGTTGTTTAAAAAAATGAAATGTGATAGGCATATTCTCAAATTCATCTAGAAGAGAAAGTGTGCAAAAGTCAAGATAGTTTTTAAAAGGAACAATGAGTTTATGGATTGGAAGACAACACTGATATCAATACTGCCTAAAGATCTACAGATTCAATGCAATACCTATCAAAATCCCAATGACATGTTTTGTAGAAATCTATCCTAAAATTTATATGGAATCTCAAGGACAACTGAATAAACAAAACAATCTCGAAGAACAAAGTTTGAGGTCTTACACTTCCTGATTTCAAAGCTTATTACAAATTTGTTTTGTTAATCAAAACAGTGTGTATTTGGCATAAAGACAGACATATAGAATAATGGAACAGAACAGAGAGCCCAGAAATAAACAAACATATATGCTTAAATGATTTACAAGGGTGCCAAGATATTCAATGGGGAAAGAACAGTCTCTTCAACGAATGGTGTTGGAGAAATTGGATATCAACCATTACTTTACACTGTACACAAAAATTAACCCCAAATGGATCAAAGACCTAAACTTAAGAGCTAAAACTATAAAACTCAGAAGAAAACACAGGGGAAAAGCTTTATGACATTGGATGTGTTAATGATTTCCCGGATATGACACCAAATGCACAGACAACGAAAGAAAAAATAGGTAAATTGGGATACATCAAAAACTTTTGGACATCAAAGGATACTATCAACAGAATGAAGAGGCAACACACCAGTTGGGAGAAACTATTTGCAAATAATACATCTGATAAGGGATTAACATCCAGAATACATAAGGAACTCCTGCAATTCAACAACAACAAAATCCTGTTTAGGAAATGCGTAAAGGACTTGAACAGACATTGATCCAAAGTAGATATACAAATGGCCAATAAGCACATGAAAAGGTGTTCAATATCAATAGCCATTAGAGAAATGTAAATCAAAACCACAAGATACCACTTCACATCCATTGAGATGGCTACTATCAAAAACCAGAAAAATAAACAAGTATTGGTGAGGATGTGGAGAAATCAGAACCCTTGTGCACTGTTGATGGGAATTAAAATGGTGCAGGCACTATGGAAAATAGAATGCCATTTCTTTAACAAATTTAACAGAATTGCCATATGATCCAAGAATTTCACTCCTAGATATATAACCAAAAGAAGTGAAAGCAGGGACTCAAACAGATATTTGTATAGCCATGTTCATAGCAGCACTGTTCACAATTGCCAAAAGATGGAAACAGCACAAGTGTCCACTGACATGAATGGATGAACACAATGTGGTGTTACAGACTGAATGTTTGTGTCACCAGCCAAAGTCGTATGTTGAAGTCCTATCACCAAGTGTGGCTGTATACAGAGATGGGGCCTCTAACGAACTAATTAAGGTTAAGTGAAGTCATATGGGTGGGGTCCTGATCTGATAGGACAGCGTCCTCACAAGAGGAGGCCTGAGAGCTCTCTCTCTCCATGCACACCGAGGAAAGGCCAGTGAGGAGAGAGCAGAAGGTGGCTGCCTGGAAGCAGGAAGAGTGCTCTCAGCTGGCGCCCTCATCTCAGATTTCCATCCTCCAGAATTATTAGAAAATAAATTTCTGCCGTTTAGGCCATCCCGTTGGTGGTGTTTTGTTATGGCAGCCTGAGCTAAGACGTGGTATATACAGACAATGAAATATTATTCAGTCTTAAAAACGAAGGAAATCCTGTCGCATGCTACCCCATAGAAGAACCCTGGAGAAATCATGCTATGTTAAATAAGCCAGTCACAAAAGGACAAATACTATGATTCCATTCACGTCAGGTTCCTATAGTAGTGAGGTTCATAGAGATGAATAGTAGAGCGCTGGTTGGGATGGCTGGAATGGGGAGTAAGTGTTTAATGGGGACAGAGTTTCAGTTTGGGAAGATGCAAGAGTTCTGGAGACGGATGATGGTGATGGTTGCACAACACTGTGAATGTGCTTAATGTCACTGAACTATACACTTAAAAATAGTTCAAATGGTAAATGTTATGTTATGTATATTTTGCCATAATAAAAAATGGAAAAAAGTAATAAAACAAAAAGTTGATTTAAAAAAAAGGAAAAATGAGGACTGACTTGCTCTACCAAGTGTCCACACATAACTTTAAAACCTCTTGAGCTGTGGGGCGCTGGTCCTGGAGTAGAAACATAGATTCCTAGAACAGATTGGAATGCAGTGAACAACAGCGGCCCTTCAAATCAGGGGGCAATGGGGGGAGAGTGACAGCCCTGGGGTGTGCCCCCACCGCAGCTGCCTCCTCAGGTCATTCTCCGCGCCTTTGCTGAGGGCCCCGAGGGTCACTGCAGTCTTGTGGCGGGGTGGGTTCTGCTGGGAACCTGGCTGAGCTCTGGAATGAGCGCGTCCCTGGTGGCAGGCAGCCGAGCTGTGAGCAGCCATGAGGAGGTGTGCCCCACTGATTTGAAATATCACCTTTAATCCTGATCTCAGCAGCATTCAGTCTTCATTTATAACGGGGGATAGTTATAAAGTTCATTTATTGTATTTATTTAAATCTTTTATTCCTTGAATTTATTTATAATTCTATCTGCTACAGAAAGAGTGGGAGAGATGAAGTTTGGTGGCATTTGGACTTGAAGGGGGACTGTGCCTTGTCTATGCTGCCTGTCTGGTCCCTGGCACGTGGCAAGTGCTGAACAAGTTTGTTGAAGGAATGACTGACTGACAGAGGGAAAGAATGAATGATGGCTCTTTCCAAGCTTGTAAGTGCTCCAGTACCTTAAAGGCTCTCCTGACTATGCTGAGCTTCTTCTGGACGCTGGTGGAGAACTCCTCATCTTCCACGTCAGTGGCGTCAGAGCTCACATGGTGGGTAAAGCTGAGGGCGTCTATCGAGATTCCTTGGGACCTTCCATGGTCTTGAAGCACAGCAGCGAGGAAGGCTTTGGAGAAAACACACACCGACAAGTTCCTAGTGATCTCAGGGATTCAGGGCTGTGCACTTCCCAAAGTTTCTTGGGGTTAGGAACACGGATGTCTCACGGGGAGGGAAGAGTGGAGAAGAAAGGGAGTCAGGAAACGCAAGAGCTGGGCGGTAGGAGAGCGGAGATCCAGCCGCCTCACTGGGGCCTTGGTGATGTTGCTCTGGCCAGCCGGGTGAGCCTCCTGGGGAATGTGGGCTGCTTTTGGAGGTCCATTGCCCCTCCTGTACTCATTCTGGGTGTAGAGGGGCTATAAACTCTGGCACTGTATCTACTTCTGACCCAGTTTTGGCTGATCAGAGTACCTCAGACTCCTGGCAACAAAATGGGTCCCAGGGGCAGTACAAGGCTCAAGTGTGTCAGAGTCTTTCTCAGGAAATGACATGGACATTCGGGAAAGGAAGTCTCTTTTCTCCTCTGGAGTTGTTAAGCTGTTTGTGGCCATTTTTTCCCTTGCTTGCATGGAGAAAGGCCATGTGTAGCAGGAAAAAAAATGAGACCAAGATAGAGTGAAAACAGCTAAGATATGAGGAGGCAGGCTGAGAGTGACACAGAAGACAGTGGACTACCTGGATTCAGCCATGCCTGAACCCGGAACCCCTTGACTTCCTTTCCATTTATATGAGCCTAGAACTTGCCCTATTTTGCTTAAGCAAGTTTGGATTGTGTTCTGTATCTTGATACCAAGATACCTAACACAAATCTTAATTGCTCTTCTTGCCACCAGCTCCTCTTTCCCTTGTGGAATCCATTCTGCATAAATTGTCAGTTTAGTAGCTTCGTCCCACTTCTTGATCATGTAATGCCCCTGCCCAGAATCTACCACACCAGTGCTCACAGACTGAATTTTAGTCTCCTTTCCTGGGCAGTTAAAACCCTGCCCTATTGGCATGTCATGCCTACTCTGCTGCTATATGAAATATCCAGAGGACAATGCACCTGACTTGAGGTCTTTGCTCATGCCATCTGCCTTGGATGGTCTTTCCTAGATTTCCCTATAATTCTTCAAAGCCCGAGGAGCCGGCTCTACAGGCCCACCCAGGCAGAAGTGACCCTGCCCTCCTCTGTGCACCTGTCAGACAGTTGCAGGCTCCAGGAGACAAGACCTGGGTTTGACCACCTTTGTGCCTGTGGTGGCAGCCGTCACACTGTGGCTTTGTCTGAAGTGCCCAGTGACTGCTGACCATGGTCTCTGTCTAGCCCAGACATCTCTCCTGAGCTCCAGCCCCGTATAACCAACTGCTTGCCAGACGTGGTGTTTGTATTCTCCGAACAGCTCAAACTTGACAAGACTATCATTTTATTCCTCATCAGCGTGCTCCTCTCCCTGTGTTCCCTGTTTCAGTAATGACAGCAGCATCCACCCATCTGTCCAAGCCACGAAGCTGTGAGTCATGTTTACCCCTTCCTCCCTCCCAGCCCATCCTCTCAAACATGGAGTCCAGTTGGTTCTGCTTCCTAAACATCCTTCTAGTCTTCTACCCCACTACCATTGTCCTACTCCAGGTCACACCAGCTCTTGCCTAGAGAACAAAGCAGACTCCAGCCTTGTGCTTTTCCAATCTGCCCCTGCCCTTCTTCTGTGTTGCAGCCATCAGATCATGACGTCCCTTGCCTGAAACATGCCAGTGGTCCCCACTGCCGCTGGATGGAGTAGACTCCCTTAGTGCGTTTATCCAGCCCCTGGGAGCCTGCCCATGCCTATCTTCCCAGCTTTACCCTATGCCATCCTCTCTTTGTGAGTCTTTCACTCCGACCATAATGAACATTTGGTTTCTGTAATGTGCTTTTTTCTCTCTCACCTCTGGGCCTTTGAATGGTATTCTCTCTAATAAGGATGCTATTTCCAGGTTAGTGCAGAGGTCAGTTGTAAATTTTCAAGTCAGACAGGCTAAGTTCAAATCTTGGTTCAGTCACTTACTAGCTGTGTGACTTTGGGCAGATTACTTAACTTTTCTGTGCCAAGGATTTCCTATTTGAAAATAGGGATAGTAATAGTAAGAAGTCTAAGAGATTGTAGTCCTTAGAACACAGCCTGGCACCCAGTAAGGTCTATGTAAGGGTGTGAATTGTTCTCTTTTTCTGCCCCCTCTGGATAACACTTACCTGGTAGCATGCTTCAAGACTCATCTTAGAAGTTATTTCCTTGGTGCCCTTCCCTGACCCTTAGTTTAGGTCCCTCTGTTTTATGCTCCAAAAGTATTCATTCATTCATTCTTCAAATATTTATCCAGAGCTTTTGAGGTGCTGAGGGCTCTCAGGTGCTGGACACAACAGGGCGTGGAACCAGCCTGCTCCTGCCCGCACGGAGCTCACAGCCTCGGGCCGCCCTTTACGATTCCTGTGACACCCCCAACTGCACATCGTTGTAACACCTTCTGGTTGGATGTCTGTCTTTCCTGATGGGCATTTGTGCTGAGCAGGTGGGGCCCAGGACCCAGCTAACACTCATTCATTAATTCGTGTTAAATCAATAGATGAATGGAAATGGCTGAAGCGCAGAATAACGCCTTTGGGTAGGTGCCCATCTCCAGGAGTCCCCTCAAAATGTAGTGGCCTTTGGGAGGGAGCTGGTGTTGGCCTTTGACATCACAGAATCAATGGCCTAGAGATGAGCAAGTGAGACACTCGCCACGGTGCAGGCGAGGTCTGACAAGGATGGTCTATTTTGGTGTGTGAGGAGCTAGGGGGAGGGAGGGAGGTGGGGTGGGGAGGGAGAAGAGAGACCGTTCTGGTGCATGTGAGAGCCCTGGTACCTGTAGGGGTGCAGGGGCTGTCTTTTGGGCCTCTCATCCTAAAGGGGAGGGAGAAAGGGAGAGTGGTGGTGGAGGGACTGGGTCCAAACTTGCCTGGGCCAGGTGTGGGGCTGGTCCTGCTTCTCATGCTCACCTTGTGGAAAGAAGAAAGCTGGGAGCCAGTATCTTGCAGGAAATCCTTCAAGGAGATCACTCTTCTGATCAGCAGAGTCTTTGCGTTTTTGGCTAGATGATGGAACATGCTGCTTCCAAGTTGAGATAAATTTCATATACCTATTGGGAGGCAGACCACAGGTCAGGGTGGTTAAGGGCATAATAACTGCACGCTCTCCCAAGATCAGAGCAACTTCCTCCAGCCCCTTCTAGGTCCCTCCTTTCCTTTTCATCGCAAGCTCTCCCCACTCAGGACCCTTGTCCTGTGCCTTAATGGAAGCCAGCTATGGCTTTAAACCTCATGAGACCACACAGCGCTGGAAGGCCATGGATTTGGGTAACAAGGGATGTTGTTACTATGGCGGGAGTCCTGGCTGGGCCTTGCGGAGTCTTGTGGTTTGTTTTTGAGTTACTGACCTCTCTAAAGGTATATAGTAACACTCGCTTATAGTGAAATGGTACAAAGGCAGTTGGCACAGACTTTGGAACCAGATTTTCTGGGTTCAAATCTCAATGCTTCCACCTTCTAGTTGTGCAAGCTTGGGCAAGTTACTTCCTATCTTTGTGCCTCAGTTTCTCCGTCTCTAGAATGAGGCTGATGATGAGTGATAGCAGGTACTTCCCATCACAGGTTACTATAGCGTTAAGTGAGTGACAGAAACACACTGGGGCACTCAGCAAGTGGCAGCCACCCTCGAGCTTTTCAAATTATTTTGTATTATGTTTTAAACACATTTAAAAATTGCATGTAGCTAATTCTTATTTCTTTTCATATTTCCCCCTGCTAGTTTCATGAGACACAGCGTAGAATAATGGAAAGAGAAATGTACTAGGTTCTGGTTCTGTCTGTCTTTCAGAGTCAAGTGAGCTTGGACGAGATTCTCAGCTTCTAGCTCTCCCTTTCCTCATCCTAAACGGAAGCTAAGAATCCTTCTCTAGCTTAATTCACATGTTGTTGTGAGAACCCAAAGAGGCCAAGCATGTGAGACTACGTTGTAAGTGGTTAGGCTCTAAGAAAAAGTCAGGGAGAAAGGTGAAGCGGCTTTCATCCATACCGATGATGCAGTGCAGTGTAAGCCATTTTGGCCCAGGTGTTGAAGAAATTCAGTCGCTGGATGAGATCATTGACCCAGGAACTCAGGGGCTTGCATGACTTGTAGGCGTGTCTCTGTGGGGATTAGAGACAGGCACATCGCTGTCATTAGATTTGTCTTTAAAGTGTACATTCAATGGTTTTTAGCATATTCATTGAGTTGTACAACTGTCACCACAATCAAGTTTAGAACATTCTCATCACTTCAAAACAAAACTCGCCACTCCCTTTAGCGTTCACTTCCCAAATCCCTGTCATACTCAGCCCTAGGCAAACTCGAATCTGCTTTCTGTCTTTATGGATTTGCCTATTCTGGATGTTTCATGTAAATGGAATGATATAATATGTGGTCTTTTGTGCCTTCTTTCACTTAGCATAATGTTTTCAAGGTTCATCCATGTTGTTGCACACACCAGTACTTCACTGTTTTTGATGGCCCAATAACATTCCATTGTATAATGTGTTTGTGTATCTATATATTTATATATCTACCACATTTTGTTTGTCCATTCATCAGAAATATTTTAGTTGTTTTCATTTTTTGGCTATTATGAATAATGCAGCTATGAACATTCATGACAAGTTTTTTTGTGGACATATGCTTTAATTTCTCTTGGGTATATACTTGGGAGTGAAACTGCTGGGTCAAACGGTAACTCTATGTTATTTTTTTGAGGAACTTACAGACTGTTCTCCAAAGTGGCTACAGCATGCTGCATTCCTATAAGTAACATATGAGGGTTCCAATTTCTCCATATCCTTGCAATGTTTGTTATTATCTGTCTTTTTGATTCTATCCATCCTAGTGGGTGTGAAATTGTATCTCATTGTGGTTTTGATTAGCATATCCCTGGTGACGAATGATGTTGAGCACCTTTTCACATGTCTATATAAGTTTTTAATTTGGTATAGTATTCAGGGTTTTGGGAAGAGCTGGCGCAGACTATAAAGGGAGAATTTAACTTCTGGAGCAAAGGTTTTTGTGTCCAATCTCATGCTTATCTTTTAAACAATCCTTGTTAATTTCCTACTCTGTACTTCCAGAACTTCATGGCTGATTTTATTCATGTTCTAAGAAATTTTGTTTTTACAAATTGATTTTCTGCTTAAGGCCATGATCCAGCAATCATTTCATCTTTTTGTTTTGTTTTTATTTTTTAATTTAAAAATGTCATTCAATTTTGTTCTGTTTATAAAAGCAATATATTCTCATTGTGGAAATATGAAAATATAGAAAAGTATAAGGCAGAAATAGAAGTCACTCATAATTCTATCACTCAGAGGAAATCTGTTATTTTTGTATATTTTCCTCCAGTTCTCTCTCTCTCTATATATATACACACACACACACATACACACAGAGTTGGTTCTCCTTATTTGCGGTAGTTATGTTCTGTAAAGTTGTCATGAACACTGCATCAGTGAATACTGAACCATTGTTCCTGCTCATATTTTTGTCAACCAATCAACACATTATCTTGCGTAGTGTGTGTTTGTGTTTAAAGACATCTTATCTGTTTATTGTTGATTCATTAACATTGAACTCATGGCCAACAGCTCTATAGTTCATGAGTGAACAAAGCTTATCCATTTTCTCCATAAGGCACTTCACAGAATTCTTGTGCATAGGAATACTAGACAACATTTCAGCATTATGTTTGGGAGCCATTTTAAACAGTGAAATGACCAAGAAAAAGCAGAAAAATGTAAAAAAGCTGGCACTAAATAGACAGTGAAAAGAACACTTGTCTACACTAGGAGGGCTGGAACAAGAGGGCGGAGTGTCACCTGCTTTGATCTCAGCTAGGAATGTGCACAGAGGGGGACTCAAATTTTTCACCACTTGCACACGTGTGCGAATGGCCACAAAAGCACTGTGACTGTAGATTTGGGGTTACAAAAAAATTTTTCTGGTAGGCAAATTCACAAAAATGTAATCCACAAATAATGAGGATTGACTCTGTGTGTGTGTGTGTGTGTGTGTGTGTGTGTGTGTGTAGCTTCATTGTTATTTATGAGCATCATCCTCATGATGCTTGTAGCTGTAGCTCATTAACTTTCTCTACTGTATAGTCTATTGGATGAATATACCATATATTTATCCATTCTATTGTGAATGACACAACTGAGTTGTTTTCAGTACTGTACCATTTTAAACAATGATCTGAATATTTTTATACATGTCTCTTGATACCCATGTGCAAGGGTTTACATACTTATTATATAGCTGAGATCATACTGTATATGCAATTTGAATGTTTAAAAAGTTCTTTATTCACAAAACAATATAATGAGCATTTCTCCCTCCTCTACTACTGTGGAAGGTATTCGATTTATTTCAGTTGTTTTAGTGGTTACTCTAAAAATTATAGCATGCATACTTAATTTGTCAAAGACTAAAGGTCAATATTAATTTTAACCTCCTCCTTGATAATACAAGACCCAAAGTTTCCATATACTCCCCGACCCTGGCTTAGATGTTATTGTTGATTGTTTTTATTCTCAGTCTTTCCATTTCAAATTGTTAAACATTCTATCCTTCTTTATCGTGGACATTAGTATTGATGTATTTTTGTCAGAATTTATTCACTACCTCATTTACCACTTTTTCCCTCTTCATTCCTTCTCTCATTTCAGAGCTTCCATTTCTTATCTTTCCTTCTGCCTGAAGTACATCATTTAGAGTTTCCATTAGCATTTGCTAAGCCTGAATTCTCTGTTTTTTCTCTTTTTGGTCTGTTTTATTTCATCCTCATTTTTGAAACGAAAGTTTTATATACACAGTTTTGGTTTAACAGTTCATTTCTTTAAACATAGTGAAGATACCATTTCCACTCCCTTGAAAGTTACCTTTTTTCCCCCAGCTGCCCTTAAGGTTTTTCTTAGATTTTCTGCAGTTTTATTAAGATGTGTCTATGAGTAAGTTAAAAATTTTTTTTTATCTTGCTTGGGATTTACTGAATTTCTGACATCTATCAGTTCTGGAAAATTCTCAGATCTTATCCCTTTAATTATTACCTCTGCTTTATCCTCTCCTCTCCCTCTGAACTTCAATTAAACTTATGTTGGACCTTCTGACTTTTCCCTCCGTGAATCTTAACAGCTCTTTCTTGAGTTTCCATTCTTTTGTCTCTTTGGGCTACCTTCTGAATACATTCTTCTGATCTATTCTCTGGTTTACTAATTCTCTTTTCAGCTACGTCCAATCTCTTGCCAAAGCTGTCCACGGAGTTTTAAAATTTATTTAATGTATTTCTCATTTCTGGATTCTTATTCAAATCTGCTCTGTCATTTTTAATAATTTCTTGTTCCCTGAAAAATATGTGGCTTGTTTAAATCTCTTTATTCCTTTAAACATAGTAAGTATTTTGTTGTAATCTATGTCTGATAATTCACATATCTGACATTTTTGGGTCAGTTTGTACTATTGTTATTTCTGATGCAGTTCTCACTCATGGTGCCTTGTTTTTGTGTATGCTTGGCTATTTTTAACTGATTGCTCATTCTCCTTGCAAAATATTTGTGAGATTCCCTGAGGCTCAGAAGGAAAGTTTCTTCTCCCAGAGAGACTTTGTCATCGCTTTTCCAAGCGTACTTTACACTAAATCTGGGCTGCAAATCCTTTAAAGGGGGACTTTGTAGTTTACCATGGCTCAGGAACAGGTTTTCTTTTCTCCCCTCTTCCCCCTACCTCACGTTCTTTTTTGTGCAAAGGCAACTCTCTCTTGCAGACCCCTGGGGGGGTGGTTGAGGCTTACTTCTGGCTCACCTTTCATATGAGCGTGTGTATGTGTGTTATTTCTCAGACACCTCTTGGGGTGGGCCTTGGGATTGGCTTTTTCCCCTCCCCCACAAAAAACCCCAAAACTGAACCGCCCTTTTGTTAGGATTAGCAAATACTCTCAGGGAAAAACAATTGGTGTGCTCCCTTTATATTTTCTTGCTTTGAGTTTTGGCCTGTTAATTCTTCACTACATTTCAGCTCTTTGATGCATTTGGTACTATTAAAAGTTTTCAATCAGGCAGTTCTAGTTGCTTTCATGGAGAAGTTGGTCCTATTAAGCTACCTTGCCATTACTGGAAAAAGAAGCTCATACTTTCTTTGGAAACATTTGAAATTTTATACTATTTAAAAATCATGAATATGACAAAAAAATCAAAATAGTACAATCAGATACAATGACACATAAAATGTAACATCAAAGCCTGTTTCCCCACAAAGACCCTCAAGTCTCCCTCATAAGGTAACTATTGTTAACAGTTGTTGGTGCGTTTTCTTCCAAAAGTTTAATTTGGATTTCTTGAATCTAAAGAATACAGGTGTTTTTATAAGCACATATATGCATGACAACCACATATGTTTTATATAAGTGTATATATATATATGTATATGTATATGTTTTTATGATCTTTAAAAATGATGTATTTTTCTAAAACTTTAAAAAAAATTTAACATCTTAGAGATCTTTCCATGTCAGCACATACCTCACTATTTAGATATATCATAATTTTCCAACCAGATTCCTATCAATACATATTCAAGCTGTTTTCAGCTTTGTGCAATTATAAACAGTTGTGTGATAAACACCTCTTAGATAAATTTATTTAAGAGGCATTCCCAAATTGCCCCCTAGAGGTTTTATTAATATATTCTCACACCAAAAGTATGTCAGCAAATTTCAATGCTTAGCTAATGTTTCATTGTGTGCACACACCATGGTAAACTTATCCTGTCCCAGGAACTGGTACATTTATTTCAATCAAGCAAGTAAATAATAAATAGGAAAGAATAATTGCTTACCTGCCACAATGTAGGCACTCTGGTATTAAGAAAAGAATCATAGATTTCCTCCAATTCTTGGGTGAGGATGATCTCTCCTTTTATAGCAAGCTGAAGATCTTTCAAGGATTTATGTATAACAAACAATAACTTATCAAATCGTTCAATTTCTAGGCTCAAAAAAGTTAGCATGGCACTATGGACAAGGGGATCATAGCCTAGGTTAAAAAAAGAGACAAAATTATTATATCCTTCAGATAAAATGAGGCTTTACATGGAGAAATATAGGCTTTGGAAATTAAAGGAATTTCATGTGTCTAGACCAGGGATCAAAGCGCATTTTCTGCAAAAGGCCAGTTAGTAAATATTTTAGGCTTTGTGGGCCATACTGTCTCTGTCACACCTACCCAGCTCTCCCACTGCAGTGTGAATGCAGCCATAGATAATATGGAAATAAATAAGCATGGCTGTATTCCAATACAGCTTTATTTGTGGGCACTCAAATTTGAATTTCATATAATATTTATGTGTCACAAACTACTATTCTTATTTTGATTTTTTCAACCATTAAAAGAGTAAAAACATTTTAGTTTGCAGGCTGTCCCAAAACAGACAATGGGCTGGATTTGGCCCGCAAGTCCGAGTTTGCCAACTGTTGATCTAAACTCAACAATAGTACTGTTTTGATAGACTACTGCCCAACATTTGGTTCCAAAATAAATCTTTTTTAAAGGGTTAAAATATGAGTGTTGAAAATTTAACTGGACAATTTACCACAGTCCAATACTTCAGCCCCTCAGAGCTGGGCCTGGAACCAACTCCGGACAACCAGGTTTGCTTGTCTCCTCTGGGCCTGCCCTCCCTCCCCTTAGTTCCTCAGGTCAAGACGTCTCCCATCAGAGGGCCCATCTAAACCTCATTGCCCAAAATGCTGTTCCAGAAGGCAGAGAGGCAAAAAGAAAAGAGAACTAGAAGCTCTTTAGAGTCTCTTCTCCTTTCTGGTTTGCTACAATTATTATTTCTGCACATTTAGTCTTGGGGCCATGTGCCCACTCCCCCAAGCCCTACTGTATCACTTTCTTCTCTGATCCCCATCTCCCAACTTGGAGACAGAAAGGAGTAGTAGAGATTTAGCTTTTGTCTCATCTCAGCCTTTCACCTCTGTGGATCCTCTGTGTGCCAGAGTCCATTCCTGAGGAGGCGGAGGTGAGGGAAAGAAGCTGAGGTCCCATGCTTACCTTTGAGACCTTTATAAAGTGACTCCCATGTGGGGCTTGACATGATGCTCTTCAAGGTGCTTGGAGTTCCAGCACATTTTTCTTTCTCCACAGACAGTGGCAGCCGCTTTAGCATGTCAGATAAAATTTTCATCACCAGTTCGTCATTACTCTGCTCACGACTGCAAAAGAAATCAAGAGAAGAATGAGATACAGATCTGTCTAATCTAGGGGGTCCTCTGTTTAGGGCCATCTGGAGGTAAACACAGCTTCACAGAGTCACAAAACCATGATACAGAGACCGTGGAGACTTATAGAGACCAACAAGTTCATTTCATCTTACAGATAAGAAAACTGACCAACTCACTTTAGACATTTGCAAGGAAACAAGTATTTTTAAAGTTTTCTTCATAAAATATTCATCATCAGAAAGCATCTGCACTAAAGCTGGTGCTCCAGCACTCAAGCTGGAGGAGCTCTTTGTGATCCTTTTAAAGTCGAGGACAGCAGGGCTCAGAGTGGTGACAGGTGCTCCCTAAACAGTCAGTGGACAGTAGGGAGTGCCACACTCCTCTTCTGAGTTCCCTCTCTGTTACTCTACATACTGGTGGGGACTGGTTTTTCAATAAATGTTCCAGGTTGCACACAGCCAAATGGATGTCATCCTTCAAAGTAAGTGATAATCTGGAAGCTACAGCTATGGATTTAGTTCAGAGCCAGTTTACAACTCACATGAAGTCATATGTTTCCTTGCTTTGTTGTCACACTTTGTTTTCAGTGGAATTCATCCAAGGTGGCTTCAACTGATTCAAAAGATTGAAGGATTCCAAAAGTCAAACATCTTCAAAGGGCAAAGATTTGCTACCACTGAGGACAGTAGTTGAATGTGATAGATCTCTCAAGTCAAGTCTCACAGACAAGTTTCTAATACGTTTTGAGCAAAGCCAGCATAACTGCAATAATCATAGCCCCCCAAAATGACCAAAGGGACATTAATAAAGATATTTGGTAGGCTTATTAAAAGCATTCCCTTATAATAATCTCATCTCTTACTGGTGTATTTGTTGAATGCTGAAAGTACAGAATTAATCTTTAGAATTGTAGGGCCTGCAAGAAATTCAACCTGATATTCTGGGGACATACTGGAGAATTTCCGATTAAGTACTCTTCTCTCTCTATGTGTACAGCTTTCTTTCTCTGTCACAGATAGGATATATTCATTCTGTCAGTGAAGTGAGAGTTCAGTTCTCTTTATTTTGTGTCAGTGGAATGACTGTAGAAGATATGACTAAATAGTCACCCAAAGCTATAGCGAGAATCCAATCAGATGCCATTTTAACATGAGTTGCATGGTCCAAAGAGACAGGAAGACTATGAGAGAACACAGGATTCCAGTGGGTTCAGAGGTTTTAGAGGTAGATGGAAAAAAGTATACATATATCCTAAGAGCCAAAGAAATGTAAAATCCTATCTATGAGTACACAGAACTATTAAATAACATATAATTGGAATCCAGGGATGTGGGCAATGTGACCATTACCTCACAGAGTTATGGATTTATTATTATCTTAATGACAACTACAAACAGGGTTCAAGGCATCCTCTGAGTGTTGCCAACAAGAATCAATTCATTTTTTGGTTAAAATCTCTGTTTTGTTTAGTTTATTTGCTTGTTTTTTTTCAACCTTAAGCAAACTGAGAAGGCAAACTAAAAAATCAAGCAAAGTGATAAAATTGGTAACTGGTAAGCATCTTTCAACTCTGGGAAGATTTAGAATTAGGTATAGAGAGAATTGATAGAACCCAAATCATAGTAAAAATATTTTTGTGTTGAGGAATCTATTTATGTTGGCATTTTAAATATTTGTAATTTTAAGACAAGTGAAGTTCTTAAAACCTTAGAGGTCAGCCTTGTGACTCCAATTTAAAAGAGATAATTGAGAAAGTGGTTTAAATTTATGGCTTTAAGTTGAAATCCAGCTAAACTGATATAACACTGGAAACTATAAGAGAATTTAAGATTCATCATATTTATTTGTTTAATTATTAGATTTCTAAGAATTATTGAAAGAATTGAGGTTTGGCAGTCAGAAAATTGAAGTATATTACATTTATAATAATATTAATATACTTGAAAGTGTTTAATTAAGTTTTTAAATGGAACCAAACACTATTCAAAGACCTTTTAAAGTGATTGTTAAAATTTGTTAGACTTACAAATTGAAAAATTAGATTTCTAAACTGAACTTAAATGCATGAGGAACTTGTATTCTTAGAACAGCCCTGTTAGATAGGTACTATTATTATCTCTGATCTGAAGGTGGTGAACCTGAGACAGAAAGACTTAATTGACTCCCCCAAGTTCACAAAGTCAAGTGATGGAGCTGGGATTTGAACCCAGGCATAGCAAGGAAGGCAGAGATGCAGAGAGGCCTGTGTGTCATCAATTTCCTGAGCAGAGAGGAATGAGCACCCTTGGAGATGTTTAGAAATAGCAGGAACACAGTTTCTAGGCAGGGCGGGGGCGGGGGAGAGTAGGATTATCCTTTTGGCAATCAAGCCATTGAGGGCTTAAGCCATGTAGTTCTGGCCTTAACAAACATGATTTCATTTTATGGTCACAGGCTGAGGAGGCCTGAGATTTTGGGTTCCATGTGTTACACCATTTAAACCTCACAATATCCCTGACTTGTCCCTAATCTCATTGATGGACAAGTAGGATAAGGCTATTGAGGCAGTGCGACCTTGGATACAGAGCTAATAAGAGAGATAATCAACACAGACCTCTAAGAGCAGGGCTAGCTCCTCTTGACCACACTGTCCTCTTGCTTATTATGATGGTCATTGTTTCCTGTCCTATAGAAGTAAACATGACATTTCACATCTAAACAAATTTGGTTTAAAAATACTACTCACCAGGTACAATTCAAGCACTTACTCAACAAAGATTTAATGAGTACCTACTATATGTTTGGTAATTATGTATGTGTGTGTATGCTTGTTTCTGTGTCATTTGGAGAATTTAGTTTAGTATTTTTCTATAAGTTGTATACTATATCTCTTCAAATGAATAGTGAATAATTTTCAGCCAGTAACTTTCCCTAGTGAGCTCCTACCTGATCATGAGGTCGGTAGTGGTAATTCTCGGTTGCATGGCAATGAGACTGTCAATGAACTTCTGGCCCTGGACCTCCCTGCAGGCCCTCGTGGCCTCAGGGTGCAATCCTAAGAGCTCAGGAGGGTCTTCGTCAGGTAAGGACTGGATAATGTGTATGTAATCCTTTATGCTGGCAGATTCTGGCACTGGATGACATATCTGAAAATTCAAAAACGGTCAGTTTTTGCCTAGTGAGATATCTACTTTTGGTAGTGCATGAAGACAATATTTCCCCATGAAACTTTATACAGAAGGCTCTTCTTATTCGTAGGTGGCATACTCTAGACAATTCCAACGAAAGCTACATCTGAGACCCTTGTATTATAAAGTGCAGTCGCACGATACCCTCGTATAACTTTCTCGTTGGGAAAAGAGAGAAAGAGAGGAAAAAAACCCACACAACTGCTGGTGTCTAAACCTCCACAAAGGTGGAGGCTTGGATAGAGGCTAGACACTAAGCAGAGACAGGACGAGAGAAGAGGCAGAGTTTCATCTTCTTGAGTGCTTGGGGCAGGGGTAAAATTCTTGAATCCCAGCTCTCCTTCCTAGCTGTATGTGCTTGCAGGCTGAGAACCTCAGTTTCCTCATCTGTAAAGTGGGAATAACGTCTGTTTCACAAGGTTGTTTTGAGCATTAAATGAGAAAGATAGATAAATTCACTAGCATGGGATAGTCCATCAATAAATGTTAACTTGCTTCTGCTTCCTTGTGCTTTCTATTTTGTACTCTAGTTTCCCAGAGGGCATGAACCATTTTTTTATCATTCTTTTTACTTACTGTCCAACATAAGGCTGTATTTAATAGAGTAGACTACAGGTTAGAGTGTGGAGGTAGGACTTGGCAGTTTTGATGGGTGGGAATTTCTCACCATAGGAGATATGAATGGAAGATGAGAAGGAAGACAATGCCATCTGGGTGATGTTTATAAGTTGGGTAGGGGCCTGGTATAATGGAGAGAACAGAGGTCATCTCCAGGTTGTCTGTGGAGGGCCTTGAGAGGATGGATGGATAAATGAAATGGTAACGAACAGAGTAATAGTAACTTACTTTTGTAACACTGAAAGTTAATAAAAGCCATTGAAAGTGAACATTAGAATTTATTTAAATATAGATTTTAAATAATGCAGCAATATTTAGTTAAAAATAATCAAGTAATGGAAGAAAATAAATTCCTTCCTTACCTCATCATTAGAGAAACTGAAGTCCTCTCTCAGCACTTCAGGATTACAAAAGTTGTGGAGAAGGGTGTTTAAACATCGCCTGTCCCAGTGATCAGTCACGTGGCCACCGTAAACCACTTCCCCAATCAGGTAGTGCAATGCCGGCCACGGGACATCGGACTGTGCGTTCAGGACATCTTTCAACACCTTTATGGCAACCTTTAGAAAATCCACTAGTTATTATTTCAGTTTGTGTTTTCAGCTTATGTGGATATTTTAACATAAAATCAACAACTCTCAAACAGCTACATATATTTCCTCTTTAAAAATATATGGAAATAGCAAGAGGAATAAAAATATTAGGATATACATTTTTGTCCATTAATTCTTTTTTTAAAAAGTATTTCTTTTACTTTTTGAGAAGGAGTCTTTTTTCTGGTGAGGACGATTGGCCCTGAGCTAACATCTGTTGCCAATCTTCCTCTTTTTTTTCTTTCTCTCCCCAAAGCCCCAGTACATAGTTGTATATGCTAGTTCTAAGTCCTTCTAGTTCTTCTATGTGGGATGCCATCACAGCATGGCTTGATGACCAGTGTGCAGGTCTGCGCCCAGGATCTGAACCGGGGAACCCAAGGCCGCTGAAGCAGAGCACCCGGATTTAACTGCTATGCTACTGGGCTGGCCCCTGTCCATTAATTCTTTTTTGTTGTTGTTGAACAAACATTGAACTACTTAATTATTATTATTATTTTTGAATAGCCAAAAGAACCACACGGTACTGAATTAAGAAGGTACAAAAGGATAAACAAAGGCAAATAAGTTTTCTCATACCCTCCACTCTAGCCATCAGATCCCCTCCCTCAGGCCACCACTGTTAGCAATTTCATGGGTACCCTCACACAGATATTCTATGTAACTATACGCACATAAATTGATTTCATTTGTCCTTTTCTCCTTCTACATCTTCCTTCTTCTCTTCCTCTCTCCCTCTCTTCCTTTCTATTCTCCTTCTGTCCTTTGACTATTTCTCATGTCCCTCTGCCTCCCTCTCTTCCATCTTTTTTTCTCTGTTTTCCTGTCTTCCTTTCTTCTAAAAATGCTAGATTAGCATACGCACTGTCCTGCAATGGCTCTCATTGTTCAATGGCTGTAACAATTCATATTTCTGCTAAGAGTGTGTGAAAGGATTCTTTGTCACCGTTCTCTCATCCTTGCCATAGAAAGAGGTGCTGGTTTATTTAACTTTTGCCAGTCTGATAGGTAGTACTTTGTTGTTAGTTTAATTTGTATTTCACCCGGTACTGGTTATTTTGAGCATCTTTTTTTATGTCTATTGGTCAAGATTTAATCTTCTGTACATTATCTATTTTTCCTTTGGATTATTGGTCTTTTCCTTGTTAATACGTAAGAGCTTTTTGTGTATTATAGATAGTAACTTTTGTCAGTCATTTGCATTGCAAATATTATCCTAAATCTGTGATTTGTCTATTGACTATTTTGTCACCATCTGCCATACAAAAGTTTTTATAATCAAATATGCCTATCTTTTCTTCTGTGGTTCTGGGTTTCCAATTTTGGTGAAGTTGTCTCCAACTCTAGGATGTATATGTAATCTCCTAGATTTAGTTTTAAAGGTTTCTATTGTTTTATAATACCTTTAAATTTTACTCCATTCTGGAATTTATTTTTGCATATAGTATAAGATAAAGAGCCAAAGTAATTTTCTTCCAGCTGGATGGCCAGTTGTGCAAGAATCATTGACTTTTTAAAAAAATACCTCTTTACTGAGTTAAAATACTTTCTATGTCAAATATTAAAATTTCATATAAACTCAGATCAATTTCTGCATTCTCCATTATGTCCCACTGATTCATTGTCTACTTCTGCCAAATAATACTGATTATAGCACAGTGATTTTTAGTATGTTTTGATACCTGGTGAAGGAAGATTCCTGCAGTATTTTTATTTTTTGAACGTTTCTAGCTTATTCTTCAGCATCTCTTCTTCCACATGCATTTTATCAATTTCAAAATCTCCCTAACAGGATTCTAATTGGAATTGCATTAAATTTGATTAGTAATTTTGGAAGAATTGGTAGTTTATGAGATGGGAAGTCTTCCCATCTAAGAACACAGAATGTATTTATTTAGAGAAGGCAGGATTAAAAAAAGGAATCAGACTGCCACTTATCAGTGTAACTTGGGCAAGTTTCTTAAGTGTCCTGTGCCTTTATTTCCCTATATATAAAATGAGGATAATTAGTGAATTTATCTCATAAGATTGTTGTGAGAATTAAATAATTCACATAAAGCAATCAGAACATTTTAAGATCTCAACAAATGTCATTCTTCTTTTTTCCTCCTAATTTATAATGTTCTTTATCTAAGATACATACATTTCTTGTTAAATTTGTTCCTGAATATTTAAAATGTTTTTATCATGATTGTGAACATACTATGTTTTCCTCCTTTCATTTCTAGGTGTTTATTGCTGGGAAGAGTTTTTGGGTTTTACATATTTATAGTTTTATCCAGCTACTTTACCAAATTCTCTGTTTCTAGTAGGTTTTTTAAAAACTAGTCTTTTAGGTTTTTTAGATATACAATTATATCTTATAGTTTTTTTCTCTCTTTCACAGCATTAATACAGATTACATAATTTTCTTATCTGATTGCATTTAGCAGAACTTTGAAGGCAATGTTGAATGATGATAGGCATCCCTGTCTGATTCTTGCTTTTATTTGAAACCATTTCAGTGTTTGGCTATTTAGAATGATATACACTGTCGTTTTTTGGTAGTCTTTTTCATATTTAAGTACCTCCTTTTAATCCTAGATTTTAGAGTTCTTATCAGGAATGGCGCCTGAAGTCATAAGAAAAGCCTTTTCTACATCTATTGATATGATCATATAAATTAAGATTATAGATTTCCAGATATTGAGCCATTCTTGCATTCTTGGAATAAACCCTACTTCATCAGTGTATTATTCTTTTGATTCATTGCTGAAACATATTAACAGTTTATACAGAATTTTTACATCAAATCCTAAGTGAAATTAGCCTATAGTTCTTATGTATATTTTCTTTATAGGTATTCATATTAAAATTATGTTGTTTTCATAAAATGAATCAGGGAGATTGCTATCTTTTTCTAAGGTCTAGAATAGTTTAAATAACATTAATACGTTTGTTTTTTAAAGGTCAGAGTGAACTAAGCTATGAAACTATTTCATTCTGCTATTATTTGCAATATCTCTTATGACAATTGGTCTACTCAAAATTTCCATTTCTTTCTGAGTTGATTTTGATAATTCTTATTTTCTGGGAAATCATCAGCTTCATCTAGATTTTCAAACTTTGTCTTATCAAAACCCAATTTTTGGATTTATTTTTCTTTTCTATTACTTTTTTGTATATTATTTCATTCAAATTACAAATTATATTTATTCTTTCTTTTAGTTCCTTTTGTTTTTTTCTAATATCTTAAGATGAATATTAATTTCCTCCATTTCTTCTTCAATAATGAAGGTATTTAAGGCCATAGAGTTTTAAAAAATTTTTCTGAGCATAGTTTTGTACTGTCACATCATTTTTGGTATGAAGTAGTCTCATGTCCATTGTGCTTGAGATATTTTGTGATTTCCCTTTTAACATCCTCTTTGATAAAAGGCTTATCTAAAGGCATGTTTCTTAATTTCCAATTTAATACATTTTTTGGGGTCAAATTTATTAGATTATGATCAGAAAATGTGACCCATAAAATCATTAAAGATTTTTCTTTGTGGCCACGTTCATGAGTTTTGGAACAGTTCCTTAGATATATGAAAAGGTATGTGCTGTCTGCTGGAGGGATGTTAGCTCTATATACATCTGTTAATCAAGTTTGTTGATTATATTATTGTATTCTGTCTTATTTTTGCTTATTAAAGCTATCTAATTCTGAAAGAGGTTTTTAAAAATTGTCCACAATAATTACATATGAATATACATGTATGTAACGTATATGTTCATGTATATGAATGTGTCTCTCTATACATACATATATGTATTTTTTGCTACAGTAAGCTATTGTTTGATAACACAGAGACCATACAGCGTCATGGCTGAAAGCACAGCTTCTAGAAACTCTGAGCTAGACTGCCTGTGTTTGAATCGTGTCTGTTCTGCTTACTAATTAGGCAAATACTTAACTTTCTGTATTTGAACTGTAAAATGAGGATAATACTCCCTTCTTTATTGGTTGTTGTGAGCCTTAAGTTAATTAATCCATAAAACATTTAAAACCATGCCTGAGAGGAAGTACTCTATAAAAGTTAACTATTTTCATGACTGTTATATCTTCATAAAGTGTTTCTATTTCTACTATTTGGTGCTTTTTGAGGTTAACTTCCATCTTGTCTGCTATTAATATTTCCATTTCTGCTTTTTTTTGCTGTTCCTATTTTCTTGGCAGTTGGAAGCTTCCTTCACGAGTTTGTCTTTTTCTTATAACTTGCATATGTCTCAGTGAGAGACTGCAGTCCATTTATATTGCATATGATGCCTGATAATATTGCTTTCGTACGACTTTATGTTATTTCTTTTACTTTGTTGTTTCTCTCCCTCCCTCTTATTTTTGATCAAATTGTCATTTCTTTTTTCTTTTTATTCCTTGTTAATTTAAACATTATAGGGTTCCCATTACAGGTTTCCCTTCCTTTCCTTGAATTCATATTGAAATAACATTTCTTTTTTCAAGTGAAAAGAAGACATCAAATATTTCCTCACCGAAGTGTTCCAGTTTCCGCATTTCCTTCTCTGTCCTCCCTAACTTTGGGACCAGCAATAAGGTGGCAGGTTCAGAAAACCTCTGCTTCCTGACCTTCCTCACACGAAAACTCAGACGGCTTTTCCTCTCCGCCCCTCACCTACACGTCCCCTCCACTCCAACTCCCAGGTTTTGTTGAAATACGTTAGCATTTTTAGCTTAAGACCATTCTGGGAATTTTTCTTGTAGTGAGACTCTCCCTTTAGATAATCTATATTCAGCAGTTAGACTACTCACCTCGACAGTTTATTATCCTCCATTTAGATTTAACAGTTCACTGCAACGCTTAACAATAAACTGCTCACCGCAGTTTCCATTTCTTTTCATTTTTCTTTCCTTTGGGTCTCTGTTCTGATATATTTATGCATAGTTACAGATATTACTGAAGCATTTTCCACAGATAGACAACATGAATTATACATGATTAAATCCTTGCTGATATGCAAATATCCCTCTTTGACTCTCACGGGGTGAATGACATCTTGGCTGGGAACAAGATCCCTAGACTAGTCTTCTCTCAGCTTCTCTGGATGTTATTCCACTATCTCCCAGCCAGTGATGTAGAAGACAAGTCTAATGTCATTATTTTCTCTTATAACTTGTCCCAGAAGCTTGGATTTCAGGAATTTTCTAGCTTATGTCCAAATTATGTCTTTACAATCACTGAGTTAGTCAGCCTGAATCAGTGAGATTTTCAATTTGCAAACTCAAATCTGTCATCAGTTCAGGGAAAATAAACTAGCTTTCCTCTTAGTTTGTTTTTCTCCATCTATTCCAGTTTCTCCTTAGGAATTCATATCATTTTTATTCCAGTTTCTCCTTAGGAATTCATATCATTTGAATATTAGGTTACCCTTCAAATATCTGCTTAATTTTTGCCTCATGATTTCCATCTTTTTGTAATTTTCTTCCTATGCTTGGGTTACTCCTTCTATTTGATTTTTCCAGCCCTTAACTCAAGTTTCAACCACGACCATTCTTTCCTTCAGTTCATCTATCTCATTTTTTTTTAGTTCAAAAATCATGGTGTGTGTTTACAGCTCCATTTTGCTGACTACAGAGCATGGAGCCTACGCACTAGTTAACTCCTCTGGCCACACACGTGGAATGAACCAGGCCAGAGCACAACGATACCTGCCCTTTTTCTTTTGTGACAATGAATAATCTTTGGAGATTATATAAAAAATGGAGCTGTTAAGAAAAAAAGTAAAACTCCAAACTTTGGAAATAGGCAAAAGGAGGACCACATATCTTCTTGATGTCATATTGGAACATCAGCTGATATGCTCATTCAAGGATTATGGACCCCTCCAGGAACATCTACTTTTGTTTTGACCTACTGTTCCTATTGATTACAGCACTTTAAAACTCTGTCAGAGTGGATGCTAACTTATAGAAAACTGATAGCCCTGTATATGGTTCTTTCTGATGACAATGCAAATGAATTTTGTCATGTAGAAATACAAATGGTTCTGGCTCATAAAGAAAATTGCAACTCAAAGGTTACAATGTTATTGCCTGTGGGGCATTTACCAGTTTTGTGTGTAACTTAGCAGTCATATTTCATGACTATTTCTTTCAGTTACTATAAATGCTTCTGCTGTCTTATACTTTTAAAAATCAGTTTTACCAATCTGTTGGTTCTTCCATCAGTGAGCTAAAACAATCTTTGATATGTGCTCACTTAAAAAAATCCAGTGTGTGAATGGTGTATGTGAATGAGCTTTTAGGTCCTGACAGGCTCTTATCATTTGCTGTTCTATTTCTTGTGTTCTTTCTCTCTTTGGCCACTGGATTTCGTTAGATAAGTTATTTTTCTTGGTCTTGTCTCTGGGGCTCAGGTCCAGGTTTGGGGGAGCTTTCAGTGGCGCTCGCCCTGCATCTGGTGGAAGATAATTGATGTTTAGTCCTATGGACTAGCAGATAGCACGGGTCAGATGCCAGGCCCCAGAGGAAACTCTCTCCAGTCGCATGACAAGGAGCTAGCTGGGACTGGAACTCCCCCTAGTGGGAGGAGCTGTGTCCAAACTCAACTTCCCACTGAGCGGGAAGTTTCCATTTCCTTAATGAGAGGGGCTGAGCATAAATCCAATTTCCCACAAAGTTCCAAGGGGTTAGCAGTTGGAATTTCTAGACAGCTTCCTGAACACCAGGCACCCAAACTCAGACAGTTCAGCGCCGAGGTGGTCCGTTTCTCTCCCATTGGCAAGGCTGCTCTCACAATTGCCACATAAAAAGGGACAATAAGTGGGGGAACCTCTCCTAGAGAACAGTGCCATGATGTACCCACCGCTTCTGGCTTAAGCAGCCCTCTCTGCAAAAGGCCAAAAGGGCAGCAGCATCCATGGATTCCAGCCTGCACCAGGTGACGCTGCTGGTATTCACCCAAGCTCTGTGCACGACCAGGTACCTTCTAACTCCTGACCTTCCATAATCCCACCATTCGTTTCCCTTGCAGACAGTTTAGTGTACATTTAAATATATAGTATAAACATGTCTGCAGAAATGGGATCATTCGATGCATACTCTGCCATATCCCAGCTTTATCAATCAATCCTATAACGGTGATTATCTCTTTCTACATCAATAACAATAGGAATTTTTTAAAGGCTTTTGATATATATTACCAAGTTGCCTTCCGGAAAGTTAATAACAATTTGATTCCCACAGCAGTATAAGATAGTGCCTGCTTCTCTGCATTTTTGTTTCTTTGTTTATTTCAGCCACTGTGGTAGTGAACGCCGGCATCTCACTGAGGTTTTAATGAGCATTTCCTTGATTGCTATGTTAGTCGGGGCTTTCCAGAAAAACAGAACCAATAGGATGTATATACATATAGGAAGAGATTTATTATAAGAACTTGGTTCATGCAATTATGGAGGCTGACAAATCCCAAGATCTGTAGTTGGCGGGGGGGGGGGGGGGCTCGGGGGAGCTGATGGTGTAGCTCCCATCTGAAGGCCAGCAGGCTCGAGACCCAGGAAGAGCAGATGTTTCAGTTCAGGTCTGAAGGCAGGAAAAAACCAATGTCCCAGCTCCAAGGCAGTCAGGCAGGAGGGTTTCCCTTTTTGTTCTATTCAGTCCTTCAACTGACTGGCTGAGGCCCACACACATTTAGGGAGAACAATCTGCTTTACTCAGTCTACTGATTTAAATATGAATCTCCTGCCACAACTAAAAGGACCCACAACTATAGTATACAACCATGTACCGGGTGGATTTGGGGAGAAAGAAAAAAAATATGAATCTCATCCAGAAACACCCCCTTAGACACACTCAGAATAATGTTTGCCCATATGTCCGAGGACCTTGTGGCCCAGCAAGTTGAAATAGAAAATTAACCATCACAATTACTGATGAAGTTGAACAAATTTTCATACTCTTATTGCCTTTTTGTATGTATATTGTGAACTGCCAATCCATGTCCTTTGCCTATTGGGGTGTTTTTTTCTTTCCCTTATTAATTTATAAGAAATCTTCACATAATGAGCATATTAACCGTTTGTCTAATATAGGGTGCAGACATTTCCCCCCAATATATGGTTTGCCTTTTGACTAAGCTTTGGGTAAGGTTTGGACAGAAGTGTGCTTGAGCTCGTGGTCCTGGACAGGGACCCCGAGTGCAGTGCTTTAGGTGACCATCTGGTTAGGCGCAGAAGCAGATTCTCTGACAGTCGAGCTGGCAGTGAGTGTGACAGCCTCCTGTGAAAACTGAAGAGACCGATGAAGCCATGGAAGACAGGGAGGGGCCCATCTCGGGTGGGTCTAGGCGACAGACACCCGGAGGCAGAACCAAGATTTTCCTCAGAAAGGTTTTTGGTATCTGCTCTAAGGGTGACCAAGGCAGTGTCCTGTGCTGGAAGCACAAGTGCAAGGAGGCTAACCAGGGAAAGATTTAAGGAAGAGCTCCTACACAGCTACTGTGCGATAACGAAAACACACTGCAATGGTAAGCACAAACAGAAGGTTCTGTATAGAGAATGGTAAAGAAAGACTATTAAGCTAAACTCCACCCGCCCCCACCTTGGGTCTCTTGCTTTAAATGAACAAGTGAAAACAACAAACACTTTGCAGTGGCTCATGGGTGTCAGGCACTGTCCTCCGGCTTTACCTGCAACGGCCTGGCTTTTATAGAGCCCTTCCGAGCAAGTGCCGGCATTTGCCCTCCCTGCCCCTACCCTGCTTTTTTTGGCCAAGGAAACTAAGACCCAGAGAGGTTAATGAGTTTACCCAGCAGATTAAAAACTTGTACAGCTATCAGTGGTGGAGCCGTAATTTGGAAAAACTGGCTTCAGGGTCCATGCTTTGAAACATCAGCTGTTACTGCCTAGTTACAGAGTTCATTTTCTTACCACCGTGAAAAACACTTCGTATTTGTGCAGAAACATAGTAGGCTCTCGGTTTGTACCTAATTGTTATTTGTCTATTGCTATTGTTTATTTTAAGACTTCACTTACCTCCAAGTCTGAAGAACTAAATTTATAAGCAATATTCCAGCCGAATATTCCACAGTTGTTTCTTTCGTTGATCAGAGTATTGAAAAAACATAAGCTGAATAGAAGTTTTTTCCACCATGGTCCACAGTCAGGCGTTTCAAATATTTCTTCCGTTACCTCTCCAATCCCACCATATCCAAATGTCTGGAGTAAGTTACTCTTCAATCCCTGGGGATTTTCCATGGAAATCTTTAAAACAGATTTGAGTCAGAACAGCACGTGAGAACAGATGCAGGACTAGGACTGGGGCTCTTCCTTGCAGAGCGTGGGGAAGAGAACCAGCTCAGAATGTAGTTGTTTTCAAGATTTGGCGGCAATCGAAACTCTTGTGTGATTCTTTTCCCTTTTGAAAGCTTCTGTAGCAGGACTGTACCCGATTTCCTGTTGCTCCAGTTCACTGCTCATCGAGAGCACTCCTGCTTGCTCTAGTGTAGAGTGCTGGGAGCACAGCATTTTAGAAAGTTGACCACGAAGGGTGACCGTGGTCCAGGTGCTGAGGGGCAGCTGAGTGGCTAACAGACTCAGGGCTGCATGGCCTCAGCCGCAGAGGCGGGGCGGGGCGGGGGGGCCAAACCATAGAAACGGAGAACAAACGGAACCAAGAAAACTATCAGGCATCTTTGATATTAGAAAGGAGAACAATTAATTTGGTGTTTTACTAAATTGTTTTGCTTGCATTAAAAATCCCTTTGGTTGACTTCTTAACCAGGATAATTGAAGTGAGGAGGGACAGGAGGTGAAGTGGGGACAGAATCTATTAGAGAGTTTTTTATGCTGAGGAAGATTTGCCCTGAGCTAACATCCATGCCAATTTTCCTCTATTTTTTAGGATGTGGGCTGCCAGCACAGCATGGCCACCAGCAGAGGAGTGCAGGTCCGCGCCACTGACACGGAGCAGGCTGAACTTAACCACTAACCCACTGGGGCTGGGCTTGGAGGGCTTTTTTGAGAGTGTGGCTTTTAAGTCTGAAACTGTGAAGGATCTGAAACGTTCTCTGATTAGCACAGTTTACATATACATACATACATGTGCATATGTATGTATATGTTCGTGTATATCATACATAAGAATTGTGTGGATATGTATATATGATATGCGTAGATATGCATATATGATACGTGTGTGTGTGTATGTGAACATGAGATTTCTGGATCAAAGATCAGACTATTTATCCAGAGCAGTTTATGGTGGTTCTCCATGCTCTGATTCCCCAAAGGGCAACATAGTGGGAGCCAGACATATCCTGTGTGTGTATAGTGGGGTGTGTACCATAGGAGGGGACTCAGATGGTGAAACATGGAGCTTATATAGAATGGCTGGCCTAAGCCCTGTGGCCAAGTGGTTAAGTTCTTGCGCTCCACTTCGGTGGCCCAGGGTTTCACAGGTTCGGATCCTGGGCGCGGACATGGCACCGCTCATCAAGCCATGCTGAGGTGGCATCCCACATGCCACAACTAGAAGGACCCACAACTAAAAATAGACAACTATGTACCGGGGGGCTTTGGGGAGAAAAAGGAAAAAATAAAATCTTTAAAAAAGAAAAAAGAATGGCTAGCCTAGTAGCCCCGCCAGAATGTAAACAAATCCTCTCTGGGGAGAGAGAAGGAGGTCTCCACAGGTTTTTCCACTCCTGGAGTGTAAGCAAATGGCTCTGAGTTTTACTGCCCTCAGGATGAAAGCAAGTGGCTCCAGGGGATTGAAGAGAAGCTTCCCTGGGTCTCTCGCTCTTAGAATGTGAGCCAGTGGCTCTGAGAAGTGCTCGAGAGGAGATATCCTCTATCTTGCAAGGTCTGTTTACCTTTCAAATGTCCTGTAATGCAGGTTCCCCACAATCTGTGCTCAGAGACCCCTGGCTGTGCAGAAATGAGAAAACATCACAGAGCATTGTTCCTGACTGTTACGACTGACTTCTCTGAGAACTCCTGCTCATGTCTCTAGAAGCAGACATGTGTCTGCCCCCGGAAGGAACTCTCTCTGAAGGGGACGAGAGACAGAAAGGGAGACAGAGCGTGAGGGAGAGAGATAGGGAGAGAGAAAATGTGTGTGTATAATCAGTATTGCCTTGGGAAGAAAGTTGCTAACATCTAGAATGAAACTTTATTTTTTTAATTTCAAAAGCAAGTTCATGCCATGTTTGTGGTTTTCCTTTCCCTTCTCTTTCTGTCCATTTTTTTTTTTAATGTGGGATGATAATGTTTGGGTCATATTTGTAAGGAAGTGATTTACTCACTCTGGCAATTGATTCTGTTAAAAATCTGAACCGATTTTTTTGCAGGGGAGTGGTTTGCCTTTTATTCAAAAAATGTTTTCTAATATACTCCAAAGCAAAGAGAGTCATAATTAACTCCATGTACCCACCACTCACCTTCAACAATGGTCAATATTTTGACAATATTGCAAAATCCTGTTTTTAATATTAACTTGTGCTTAGTTGAGCATAAAAAATGCTGTAGCCAACCTATGAGAGCTCTGTGATACCCTTGAGTGCATTATTTTGTCTATTTCCCTGTCATCTTTCAAGTCTGTGCAAATGTCCCCTCCTTGATGAAGACTCTCCTGCCTGTCTCCCTCTGTCATCCTACTGACCACATGGTATCGTGTAAAGGAAACTCTTGTTTACAGTTCTCATTCCTCCACTAGTCTGTGAGCTCCTTGAAGTAAGAACTTGGACATATACTGTTAAAATATCTTTCTTATTATATAATTAATACATACTTCTTGTAAGAATTTTAGAAAAACAAAAATAAAAAATATGAAACAAAAATATTAACAAATATATTATAAAATATTTTTGAAATCTTTAAAAATAAATAATAACATGTCACCTAGACATAACTACACATAATATTTGGTTATATTTCATTCTATATAATGTTTTTCTTCTTTTTGTTTTCTTTTATAAAATTTATCACATTATTCGTTCTGCTTTGCATTCTGCTTTTTACCGTAGTCATTTCATGTTCTCAAATCATTAAATATTCCTTTAGAATTTGATTTATAGTAGCAGCATCCTATTTCATTATATAAATATACCATAATTTCTTTGGCTTTTTCCTAGAAGTGGGTCACTTAATTAAATTGTATGAAACTTTAAAAGAATCTCTCTATATTGCAAAATTACCTTCCTTTCTGCATTAATATCTTTCTAATATTACTTTATCAGCAATATGTGAGAGTAGTTATTTCACTGTACCCTTAACATCACTAATTATAACATAATATTTAATCTTCACCAATTTGATGGACTATCAAAGGTATCTCATTGTTTTGATTTGCATTTTTCTGATATCTAGAGGCTGAATTTTTATTTTTTCATATGTTTATTGACCTTTTGTGTCCTTAGCCCATTTTTCTTATGGGGTGTTAGTGCTTTTCTTAATTATTTGTAGTTGCTCTTATTTACATATTAAGAAAATTATCATCTCTATCTGTGTAGATAATGATATATGAAAAATCTCATAAAGTTTTATGTATGTACTAATTAGAACGACGTTAAAAAATGCTTACACTGATGGAGACTTAGAGCAATGGACCTACTTAAGATGAAATGTTCCTTGAAGCTCTGTCTCTGTCCCTCCCTGTCACCCTTCACTCCCCTGCCCCCAGCACCTCCCCCTCCCAAGTCCCCACTCCTGCCAAAGATAAAAGGCTGTTTGAGATCATAATCTGCTCCAGGAGGTAAGTGGAGTATTTTGAGCCTCAGGCTAAGAGCTGTGGATTTCTCCAATCCACGTTCTGTTTTCTCCAGGAGCAGGATTGTTGGGAAGTGATTCAGAACTGTCAGCTTGGTAAATCTGCACAGAAGACTGGGAAGAGCTGGGGAGCTGTGTGACAGGGAGAAGTTTGTTCCCAGGAGTCAATCGGGTTTATTCTCAAACTGGATTGGGACTCCATCCAATCAGGAACGTGCCCCATCCACCTGATTTGCTCTGTCGTCACCCTGATTCTGTGGAAGTTGGATGGGCATGTGCTTTCACGTCTGGGCACGGCATTCTGCCTGTGCCAGTGGTTAGTTTTCTTTGCTATTAGGACTCCATCTTTTGGTCAGCTGGACACTTGTTTAACAGGATTGACCAAGTCTTAGTATTTGTTCAGACCCAATGGTGAAGATGAGAAGTCACAGGTAATCCTTAATTAGGACATTTTAGTCAATAGTTTCCACCTGCTTTCTGCCAGACCGTTTCCAGAGAATTAATAATGAACTGTGAAATGGGTAGGGGGAGCAGAGACAGAAAAAGCTACAGAAGCAAAGGGCAAGGAAAGGACACAAATTCTACATTCTGTTTTATAACAGTTGGGAGCCTAAGCATCCTTGTTTGAGAAAACAAATGTCTAAACTGTGAACCATTTGAAAGCAGTGATCTTGTCTACTCCTTTAGCATCCTTCCTGGTCCACAGGATAGGGCTGAGCACAGAGCAGAAATTTAACATACTAAAATTAGCAATCTCCAATTAATTCAGAGCTATGAATGCAAGATGATTTACATTCAGTGTTCCTCAGTCAATATTAAAATCTGTTATTCTTTGTTCTTACCTTGAAACTCTTTTGAACAATAGGAACTGGGAAAGAACTGTCTGATTTTGAGCTTAACCAGAGCCTAAACTCAGGGTCTATTTTCACATCTGGACTACTAAATCTGAAAAATACAAAATTTATAAGTATTTTAATGTGAAAAGTTTAAACCAAACCAACATGTTCTAAGAATCATAGTATTTCAATGTTTAAAGTGACCTTAGAAATCATTTTAATAATCAAAAGTCTTATTAGACTACTGTAAGAACTTTCATGTTGCACAAGAATTTGCACAAGACCCATTAATTCCCATTTAAAAAAAGTAGTTTTCCCTCCCTTAAGTATAAAAGTGATATATACTCATTGTAAAAAATCTGGAAGCAAATTATAAATTAAGAATAAAACGAAGAGTTCCACTGGTCAAATCTGGGACAGTTGAACATCAAAATAAATGATGATAGAACATATTATAATCCATTCACTAAAATAGGAATCTATGAGTCCATAGTGATATAAATAAACAAATGGATAAATAAATAGAGAAGGAAAGGCTCTTCCTTATAGTAGAACATCATTTAATTAATTTAGAAGGAATTATGATAGGGTGACAGTCAAGCTTTAAAGGCTTGATTTGATAAAGAAGTATGAATTTCTCTTAATCATACACTGATTATATAGAATGTATTTTATATACCATTAATTACTCTTACTGAGATTTTGAAATTCTGTTCTGAAGAACATTTCTCTAATTTCCTTTTTAAAATGATACATTGTTATCTACCATTCTACTGTTTCTATCTTAATACACTTTCTTTTTTTTTGGTGAGGAAGATTTGCCCTGAGCTAACATCTGTGCCAATCTTCTATTTTGCAGGTGGGACACCACCAAAGCACGGCTTGATGAGAGGTGTGTAGGTCCATGCCTGGGATCCGAATCCATGAATCCTGGGTCACTGAAGTGGAATGTGCGAACTTAACCACTACACCACCCAGCCAGCCCCCTTAATACACTTTTTGAAGGCTGATACAATGTATGTCTAGTCCGGGCTGTGTCCTTGTCTCTAGAATGATTTCTGGCAAATAATAGGTGCCCTATAAATATTTTTTAGGTGAATCATGAATGAAAGACCTGGTAGATAATATTGTGTCATCTTCAAAAGTTTACATCTATTGAAAGCATATAACTTAGTAATTTTCTTTTTCTGACTCTCTTAAGTGATGAATGTGAAAAAGAGAAATTAGCAAATAGGTTTTAAACTGCTAGAAGAAAAACAGTCTGAGAACAGAATAACTGATATTAGCGAAGTTTTCAGTAATTTAATCAGGCAGTTGCATTTTGGTGTTATAGTCTCCTTGCAGATGCTCACAACATAAAAGCAGGAAGAAGAGAGACCCTCATCTAAGCACACTTTATAGTATAATATCGGCCATACACAGTAAAACAGACAGAAATGCAAGGCTGGAGAAAAAATTATGGTGCAATTGGTTAAAACATTGCGAATTCTTCACTCAAAGTTATAGCAACTTCCAAATACCTCCAATGAAAACAAGAAGGTTAAACCTCTGGAAACTTCTGCCTGAGTGAGCAAGCATTTTGGGAGATACAGCCGAGAAAAGTGGGTTGAGCTAGAGAAAGTTCAATCATCACTGAAAGTCTGGGTGTGAGGTATTATATTCAGCTGTTTGGAATCATAGAGAATACAGTCACATGTCACATAATGACGTTTCTGTCAACGATGGACCGCATATACGACCACGGCCCCATAAGATTAGTACTATATAGCCTAGGTGTGTGGTAGGCTCTACCACCTAGGTTTGTGTAAGTACACTCTATGATGATCACATGACAAGGAAATTGCCGAACAGTGCATTTCTCAGAACATATCCCCGTTGTTAAGGGATGTGTGACTGTGTTAAAAACTAGGTCACAGACCTATCCATCTGTATGTGTGTGTAGTTTGCATGTGTATCTACTGAGAGTGAGAGTTTGAGGAGGAGAGAGAAAGTGGTAAACAAGATGGAAAGTAAAAACTAAAGAGGCCTTTTTGTCTAATAAGAACTCATACATTCTTTTCATAGTCTTCAAGTTCTTAGAGAAAAGAGAATCCAAATAAGATAGCTTAAGTTTCCTCTAAAAGGCCTGACACATTATTTTATCATTATTTAAGTACAGTATACATTGCTATTTCCAGTTCTACTTCATTGTTTGGATAATTAATCTGACCCCTTACAAATAAGTGTAAAATTCTTACGATTCTACAATAGTGCAGAGCCTTGGCATAAACGATGCTGCCAGATGGCAGTTCTGGAGGAAGACCCATCGTTCTGTTTTGGTTAGGGCCTTAACAATGAGGTCCTCTGCTTTAGCTGCCTGGCCATGACCCAAAGAAATCATGGCCACATGACGTGTTGTTCCTTTTAGCTCCTGTGCAAATTTCAGGAGGGTATTGGTGAGGTCAATCCCTGTATGGCAATGTGGAGAGAGACATACAATTGTAAACTCATTTAATTCCTTCTTAAAAAATACAATCTAGCATTTATTGAGTGGTGGTGGGAGAAGGTGTAGACACAGTGGAAAAACTACAGTCTTCCAAATTAGAACCCAGAGTTCAAATTTTGGCTCTGCCACCTCCCTACCAGGTGACCTAGGTTTTTTAACATATGGGGATGATAATATCTACCTGTAGCAGCAACTGCTGATTATCTACCCCAATGTCTACTTGTCCTTTCCTCCTGTGTAGCTGAACCCCAGTGTTACTTGAGATGGCCATGTACCCAGCTAAAATACTTCATTTTTAGCCTTTCCTGCAGCCAGGTATGGGCATTGAAGTCTTGTGAATAGGCTTGGGCAGCAAAGTTGGTTAACTTGTGTAATCGTTCCTTTCTTCCATTGCGTTGTTTAGAACACAGATGTGATGCATAGAGCCCTAGCTGCCATCCTGGCTGAGTCTTCGAGAGATGGACAGTACCTATTGTGAGTGTGTCAGGCATATAGCCAGCTGCGTTACAAGCAAAAGTTCCCATGAGAAAGTCTCCACGTGGAGGCATTTTGAACAAGGATTTTGCCTAATAGAATCAAAGTTTGAAAATGGTAAATTCTAAAGACATATTTGATTTGGAGACGATGAAGAACAGAAGATAAATGAAGAAAATATTTTGCCTTGGAGAAAATATTTTACTTAGGGTCTGTAAAGCAAAGATAAGAAAAAGGAAAAGAAAAATTTGGAGTTTTGAGGAATACAAGGCCTGGATCAGCAGGACCAAGTTTTGATAGTTTATTTTATTATATATATATATATATATATATATATATATATATATATATATATATATATTCAGGAATCAATGTTAATTAAAACAGTTAATAAACACAAGGGCTATCCCAACTTTCAGATCAATAATACATGTTTGAGAGGTATTTTCTGCGCAGAAAACTAGCACGGATAAATTTTTGCATATTTGTGAATCTGGGAAACATTTTTCCTCTTTGTTCTTTTATAGTTTTAGAAAGTTTCATTCTTAATATAGTTTAAACTTTTCTCTTTTTGAGGAGGATTGGCCCTGAGCTAACATCTGTGCCCATCTTCCTCTACTTTATACGGGGGATGCCTGCCACAGCATGGCGTGCCAAGTGGTGCACAGGTCTGTGCCCAGGATCTGAAACGGCGAACCCTGGGCCACAGAAGCTGAGTGCGCAAATTTAACTGCTGCGCCACGGGGCCTGCTCCAATATACTTTAAACTTTTAATCACTCCCCTTCTCAAAATATTTAAATAAGACTAGGGAAACATTTCAAACATAGAAACACCTGACACAGAACCCACTTCTCTACATCTTTTGACAAATATCGTACTGTCATCTTAACTGTTGACGAGTAGCTCACCATTGGCATGCACAAGCATCAGTGGAGTTCTGGCACAGGATTCTTTATACGATTCTCTCAAATTAACTCCGGTTCTGCAAATATATTCACTTCCCATTTTTTCAGCTGTAAACTTTCTCACTGAATTCTTTAAACATTCTGGCCTGAGAATTTTTATCTAAAAAAAAAATATGACAGTTAAGGTAACTTTAAAAACCAATCAAGGGACTATTCCCTATGGGAAAATGAAGCAAAACTGAGAAATATTCCTTATTTAGGGTGTCAGAGTTGGAGGGCGTTCCTTGTGTTTGGAGAGTTTAATGGGAGACGGCCTACGTGTGGCGGGGAAACTGCCGCCACTGCTCTTGACCCTAATATGGCCCTTCCTGGATGCGAGGGCCGCTTGTGCCTCCATCTCTTTCACATTCTGGGATCTCGCTTTGGATGTAAAAATCCAAATGGTCCCCGATTCTGCAGAAAGAGATCTTTCCCCTGGATTTCTTCCTGTTGTGTTGTACATGTCTAGAGCAAGAAAACCCCATGGTGTTTGGGAGATGAAAACTTAGGATAGCACAACTGGATGAGTACTAACTCCTCCATTAATAAAATGAAAATGAATAGCACGATACTTGTGGGTTTAAGCAAACTGAGTACATATCTGAAAAGAACTCTAGAGGTACTAAAAGATACTGGAAAACAGTATAAACAAAGTAAGTAGAGGTTCAGGACCTACTGGAAATCATTGCAAATTTCAGAAGAAAGACCTTTTACTTGACAACTGTTTTATACAAATCACTTATGTGCTATTTCTTTATAGAGTGATCATGAATTCTGTCCTGAGCATTTCAGCATCAGAGACTCCATCATTAAGGCAAAGCCAAAACTGTATGTGTCTGTGGATCTGTGCAGATGTACTAGGTTGAACCATGGGAAATTGCCATTTTTACAGGTTAAGAACTGTCAAATATTGGTTATTTTACATGTTTAACATAATATGTTAAATCATTATGTCAAATTCTGCTTTTTTGTTTTACTTTTTGGAAAAATTAATCTTAAATTTTTGTTTTAATTACATGCATCATTTATTTTTAAAAAATGAAAATTGGCAGCACACAAAGACTCTGGGGTCTAGCACCAGAGTTCACCCAGTATATCCAATTAATGAAAGTGTTAGAACCAGCCAAGTGAAACGAGAGATTAGGTGTGGTCCCCTGACACCGTCACTGCTGAGAATCTGTGCTCCCAAACGTGATCATGATCCTTTGTCACCATCATGCTGCTAGGTCCTCCTTTACTTTATTGTTCAATCAAGCATTTATTAAATGTCTCCACTGCTGTAATTTTTAATCCAAGGACTTTTTCTCTTTTTATTTTGAGGGGTGGGAGAGAAAGGGAAGATCAAAGAAATGGAGATCTATTGAATTCAATTTTACTAGCTCTTTTCTGAGCAGCTACAAATAGTTGTGAAATTTTTCTCATGTCCATATCCCCTCCTCATCATCTTTCTTTCCTTCTTTTCTGTCCAACAAGTTACAGCAATGGAGAGAGGTGAATAAACTAGGCAAAGTCCTTGCCCTCATGCAGCTCCATGATGTTATCCTTCTCCAGGGTGAATCTTCTAATATATTCTAAATCTCTTATGCGGCAATCTCAATTTCTGACTCTTATAGGTCAGACCCAGTTTCAAATATTCTAACGTGGTTTCCTTAAATGTACACTCAACACTTCATCAGATCATGTCTCCTGACTGTGGCTTTGGAAAATACAATCACTATACTCATGGAGTTTCTAGTTCATAAACTAAAATCACCTGGAGCTTAGTGGAGGAAGGTAATGTAGCATGGGCTTTAAAATCCAGTTAATTTTGTTTTTGAGATAATACATGCTTGCTACATAAAATTCAAACAATACAAAAAGGTATAAATTGAAAAATGAAGGTCCTACTTCCTAGACAACCACTGTTTTTTCTTGTGGCTCCTTATAGATATTTTTACGCACATGCAAGCATCTCTCTATCTACCTCCTTTTTTTCCACAAATGGAGCCGTGCAATACAGATTGTTCAGGATTTTGCATTTGTCAGTTACTATAGCTTAAATATAGTTTTGTCATGACTATGTCAATAATCGACACGTAGAGTAGGCTGTCAATCTGTCTATAGTTGCCAGGTGGAGAACATAAATTAGAGAAGTATGTTGGATAGAAGAAAAATAATTCTCCTGTGTAAGAAAAACAAAGAGACAACTATGATGCTAACGGCAACTAATTTCAACTTCAGTGTCAGGACGTAATAGGGAGCAGCGAAGACTGCAGTGCTCTGGTCCAAAGGGGCAGATGCTCCTCTGCTCTAGCTACTGCTCCTGAGGATTGTGGGCTCAGTATTGCCCGATCTTCTAATTTCATTTTTTGGATAAAAGCTGGAAATCTGGATTTTTATGTGAAATCTCTCAATTTGCAAATTTTGGCTCAAAAGAAAAAAAAACCTAAACAAAACAAAAAACAAACTTGTACACCAATGTTCATAGCAGCATTATTCACAATAGCCAAAAGGTGAAAGCAACCCATGGGTCCTGGAACAGATGAATGGATAAGCAAAATGTGGTGTACACACACACACACACACACACACACACACACACACATATACACACAATGGAATATTATACAGCCTTAAAAAGGAAGGAAATTCTGACACATGGTACAACATGGATGAACTTTGAAACCATTATGCTAAGTGAAATAAGCCAGACACAAAAAGATAAATATTGCAACTTTCACTCATATAAGGTACCTAGAGGAGTCAAATTCATAGAGACAGAAAATGGGATGGTGGTTGCCAGGGTCTAGTGTGAGGAGGGAACGGGGAGTTACTGTTTAGTAGGTACACAGTTACCGTTTGGAATGATGCGAAATTTCTGGAAATGGATAGTGGTGATTGCACAGCACTGTGAATGTACTTAATGCCACTGAATTTTTACACCTAAATAGGGTTGAAAGGGATTAATATGAGGATAAAATGAAATAATTCATGTATATTTTGCCACAACAGAAAAAACAGAAAGGAAATCAACTCACTTTAAGATATAAGTGTACACAGAATGCTATTTTACAGTACATAGGATGATATTTTAGTTATCTTATTTGAAGACTTCGGAGTTTGTAAGAAAGATCGCCTTGGTTCAAACCCATTTGTTTAGTGATAAATTGCACTTGAAATGTTGGGGGAAAAAAACAAAACTGCAGGTCAAATAAAACATGCCTATAAGCCAGATGCAGGTTTTTTTTTTTTGTAATTTCTAACCATTTTATTTTTAAATAAACTTTAAGGCAGAATCAGAAGACGGGCTCCTGGCTGTCCTGGCCGGTGTCCGCAGAAGTTAGCGTGGGGAGGAGAGCGAGAGCAGGGATTTCCCCTCACAAAACTAGAGGGCACGTGTGAAAATAAGGAGATTTTTCGAGGTGAGAAGGATGAATTTAGGATGATCTACTTTGGGAAAGGATGATGCAGTGTTGCTGCAAGGAGCACAGATTTTAGAGTCCAGCTGTCTGAGTCTCAGTCCTGGCTCTATCACGCAGTTTCTAAGCCTTGGCTCCCTATTCGGTAAAAGGGAAAACCATCGTGCCTACTTCCTAAGATCACCATGAGGATTAAATGAAATGATGTATGTAAAATGCTAAGCTTCTGATGTTCTAAGGGTGTCATAAATGACACTCATTCACATCCCTAACCCACCGACCCCTGCAGCCAGATTCTGAAGCAACCGAGAAACAGGAGTCAGGCGTAATAGCACCTTTATTAACCAGAAAGCCCACAGTGGCAGACGTGGTTTAGGGGTGTGTGCTTCTGATACTGGGCCCTAGAATTTGAGAGACTTACTCGTCCGTCATGAGCAGCGCTGAACAGCTGCTGGCTTCTCCCTAAAGAGCCAGGGTCTGCTCCTGCACAGTTTAAGGCATTGAGAAGCAGAGCAGAAACTATGCCTTTTGCAGGTAGGCAGATCCCAAAAGGGCCAGAGGAGAAGGGGCTGAGCCATGCACTCTGAATTAGTCTCTCAGATTTACCCATCTCACACATCCTCCCTCCTCTCTAGGGAGGAGCGAATAAAGGGCAGAGAGATGCCAGGAATCTTACTCTAATTGGACTCCCTCCACATAAAAGAAACATTGAGATGGAGTGTACGTGCTTCCCTCTAGCATTACTGTTTACTAAATGTTAGCTTGTAAAATCCATATATTTTGCCATAAAAATGTAAATTTGAAGGGTTTAAGTTACTGATAAAGTTCTCAAAACATTTAGAATATCAATATTTTCTCATAGCACTTCTTACCAAAATAAGTCTTTGAAATGGAGTGAGTTTCTCCCAGGGAAAATTTATAGGACTGCTAATTTCTTCATTTTCATTCAAAAGTTCAGCTAGATACAATTTAGAGAAAGAAACTGAGATTAACAATCAAATACTTTGGATCACTAAAAGATACCACAATGAGAATTTTTGTTATAAAATTGTGAAGTTTTTTTTAAACATAGCTGACTTCCTTTAAAGAGAGCTTTATTTCTGTAGGATTTGCGGCATCACTAATGATCCTTAATATTGCAAAAGAGGCAGACGCTCAGGTAGATTTACGGTTCCTCTTGGCTGTAGCGAAGTGGTCAATGAACAGTGCCATCACAAGACGATGGACTGCTGAAGGGAAAAAGAGAAGCCAGGGCCACAGCCAACACTTTATAACCTGCCCCTGCTTACGTGATGTTTTGTGATGAATATAAACTAATAATTCTAGAGGCTAGAGATTTCTAGTCATAATCTACCTGTGACAGATAAAGGAAATGAGAATCAAGTGGAAATGCAACAAGATTCTCAAATTTTTGAAAAACTGAATATTATGCCCTTATATGTTTTAATACCATCTCTCTTACTACTGCAACAGCATCCTACCGGATCACACTCTCTTGCAAGGTGGGAGCCTTCTAGTTTTTGTTTCCAGCTCTCTCAGATACGGCTATCATTTCTAAAAACCTTATATTTCTATGTATTTCCCCAGTGTCTAACTTCAAATACAACTTAGATTATAGAAACTGCTTTTTTGAACATAGCTAAGATAGGTTTGTTGATCTCAAAAAAAACTCATGATACATGAAAATCGTTACAATTTACGGTTGTAAATTTGGGGTTATTTGCAAAATAAAAAGATCTTCACTTTACCAAAAGGGTTAGTAAAGAGTTTCTTTAAATAAAACATATGGATTTTTATCTTATAATATAATAAACGATGAATCCAAGATAGATTCGTGACAAACACAACAAAATAAAACATTAATGACCCAGAGAGAAAATGGTAGGGGAGGAGAACTTCTTAACCAGAACTGAAAATCCAGAAGTTAGAAAAGAAAAAAAAATAGACCTAATTGACTATATAAACATTTAAACAGTGTACGGTACAGGTACTATAAACAAATTCAACAAACAATGTCAGATTTCGAAAAATATTTGAATGAATAGGTTACTATCTTTAATAAAACAAAAAGTTAATTATCTATGACACTAGGAAGATTCTTACAGATGGACAAAAAAGAGATAAACAATCTAGTAGAAAAATGGGCAAAGGACATGAATAGGCAAATCTGAATGGTCAACAAACATCTGAGAAGGAACTTAAACCTGGCAGTAGTTGGGGAAATTCAAATTAAAGTACTTTAAACTTCTCAGATTGGCAAAAGCTAAAAAAAAATCAATACCCCTCTTGGAAAAGGGACACTTACATATTGCTGGTGGAAATATAAATTATCAAGGACTTTTAAGAAAAGTAACCTGGCAGCAACTACTAACACAAAAACAATATACTTTTGATTAGCAATTCCACTTCTGGCTATAATCTCATAGAAATAGAAGTAAAGAAAACATGTTTAAGGATGTTTGTGTTATTGTATAACATAATTGTATAGTGTGGCAAAAATCTGGAAGCAAAATGGAGAAAAATGTGGAAGGAAACAAATTAGGTCGTATCCTGAATGGGGTGATGTGGGTGGAAATGGCAGGGAAAATTGAGGGGGGGAGTTCAAAGTGGAAAAACGAAAAGGAAAAGATGTACTAAAACTAGCTGGGTGTTTAAAGTAAGTTATATTTCCTACGTAATTTTTAAAACACATATCTGTTATATGAAACAATATATAAAATGCATTGTCTGTTATATAAAATATATGCATCTGTTGGATGTGTAGCCTTCTTCAGATTCAAGGTTCAAAACTAGTGTGGTGTAATGAAACTAGTTTGGTATATTTCTTCTCTCTGAATTTTTGACTTTTCATCAGAATTTCTCACCAGCAACAATAATGTTCATAATAATCATTTCACAAGATTGTCGTGAGCATTACATTAAATAACACGAGATGTGCTTACAACATAGTTATGTTCCTCCCTTCACTCTTTCACAATATAAGATATTGAAGTACATTTATAAGTTGATAATCTACATACACATATATGTAATTAAACTAGATTAAAATATTGAATGCTTTCTTACTTTCCTCTGGTGATGTCTTACCTTCTTCCAATGAAGCATTTTCTGAAGAGAAAGCTATGCTCATTAGAAAATATACATCCTCACTATTATTAAAAGCATTCCATTGTGATACATTTGATAAAAGGGATTTGCATAGAAGAGAAAATGGTTCTAGTTCACTGCTGACATATTGGCACTCTTTCCACCTGGAATCTGACAACCACTGAAGATGTCGATTTCTATAGATTTCATATATGTCTAACAGAAAAGAAAAAATGACCACATTAGAAGACATATATCCTGGGGGCTGGCCTGGTGGCATGGTGGTTAAGTTTGCACACTCTGCTTCGGCAGCCCAGGGTTCACCAGTTTGGATCCTGGGCATGGACCTACCCAGCGCTCATCAAGCCATGCTGAAGTGGCATCCCACATAGAAGGACTAGAAAGACCTACAACTAGGATATACAACTATGTACTGGGGTTTTGGGGAGGAAAAAAAAAAAAGGAAGATTGGCAACAGATGTTAGCTCAGGGCCAATCTTCCTCACTAAAAAACAAAAAAAAGCAGGATACTACTGTAGACAAGAGAGGCTCAATTCTGCTGAGGAGCTTGGAGAAAAAAAAGAAGTGCTATATCTTTTACCTTTTAGTTACTCATTAATAGTAGATGCTTAACAAATTTGTTGTTGGGAAAAGCCATTTTATATAAAAATTAATTACATAAAAGGTAATTTTTTATTGTGGTAAAAGCACATATAAAATTTACTATCTTAACCATTTTAAGAGTGCTGTTCAGTAGTGTTAAGTATATTCATATTGTTGTGAAACAGATCTCCAGAACTTTCTCTGCAAATCTAAAACTTTGTACCTATTAAACAACCCTTCCCTCCCACCTCCCCAGCCCCTGGTAATCACCATTCTACTTTCTGTTTCTATGAAGTTGACTTCTTTAGATACCTTATGTAAGTGGAATCATACAGTATTTGTCTTTCTGTGACTGGCTTATTTCACTTAGCATAATGTCCTCAGGGTTCATCCACGTTGTAGCATGTGACAGAATTTCCTTCCTTTTGGAGGTTGAATAATATTCCATTGTATGTACATACTACATTTTATTTATCCATTCATCCATCCATCAATGGACATTTGAGTTGCTTCTACCTGTGGCTATTGTGAATAGTGCTGATATGAACATAAGTGTGAAAATATCTTTCTGAGACCCTGCTTTCAATTCTTTTGGATATATAGTAAGATGTGGGATTGTTTTTAGCTTTTTGAGGAGCCTCCATACCGTTGCACCATTTTACAATCCCACCAACAGTGCACAAGGGTTCCAATATCTCCACATCCTTGACAGCACTTGTTATTTTTTTTTTTTTTGATAGTAGCCATCCTAATGGGTGTGAGATGATATCTCACCATGGTTTTGATTTGCATTTCCTAGCGATTAGTGATGCTGAACATCTTTTCATATGCTTGTTGGCGATTTGTACAACATCTTTGAAGAAATATCTATTCAAGTCGTTGCCTATTTTTAAGTTGGGTTATTTGATTTTTTGTTGTTGAGTTGTAGGAGTTCTTTATATATTCCATATGTTAACTCCTTATAAGATATATGATTTGAAATATTTTCTTCCTTTCCATAGATTGCCTTTTTACTCTGTTGACTGTGTCCTTTGATGCACAAAAGTTTTTAAGTGTGATGTAGTCCCATTTGTCTATTTTTGCTTTTGTTGCCTATGCACTGGTGTCCAAGAAATCATTGTCAAATCCAATGTTACAAAGTTCTTTTGTTATGTTTACTTCTAGGAGTTTTATAGTTTTAGGTCTTATGTTTAGGTCTTGAATCCATTTTGAGTTGATTTTTGTATTTGGTATAAGATAAGCGTCCAATTTCATTTTTTTTGCATGTGGATACCCAGTTTTCCCAGCACCATTTGTTGAAGAGACTGTCCTTTCCCCAGTGAGTAGTCTTCAAATCCTTGTCCAAGATCTTTTGACCATATACATGTGGGTTAATTTCTGGGCTCTATATTCTGTTCCATGGGTCTGTCAGTCATTATGCAAGTACCAAACTGCTTTGATCACTGTAGATTTATAATATAGCTTGAAACCAGGAAGTGAGATGCCTGTATCTTTGTTCTTTTTCAAAATTGTTTTGGCTATTTGAAGTCTCTTGAGAGTCCATGTGAATTTTAGAAAGAATTTTTTTATTTCTGAAAAAAATGTGATTTTGACAGGGATTGCATTGAATTGTAGATTGCTTTGGGTTAGTATGGACATACTAACAATATTAAGTCTGCCAATCCATGAACATAAGATGTTTTCCATTTATTTGTGTCTTCTTTAATTTCTTTCAGCAATGTTTTGTAGTTTTCAGTGTACAAGTCTTTCACCTCCTTGGTTAGGTTTATTCCTAAGTATTTTATTCTTTTTGATGCTATTGTAAATGGGATTGTTTTCTTAATTTCCTTTTCATACTATTTGTTGTTAGTGTATGAAAATGCAAGTGACTTTCGTATGTTGGTTTTGTATTTTGCAACTTTGCTGAATTTGTTTACTAGTTCTAACAGTGTTTTTGTGGACTTTTTAGGGTTTTCTACATATAAGATCATGTCATCTGTGAACAGAGATAATTTAACTTCTTCCTTTCCAATTTGGATGCCTTTTCTTTCTTTTTATTGTCTAATGCTCTGACTAGAATTTCCATGTTAAACAGAAGTGGTGAGAGCAGGAGGCATCTTTGCCTTGTTCCTGGTCTTAGAGAAAAGCTTTCAGTTTTTCACCACTGAGTATGATGTTAGCTGTGGGCTTTTCATAAAAGACTTTTATTATGTTGAGATGGTTTCCTTCTCTTCCCAACTTTTTGAGTGTTTCTGTCATGTAAGAATGTTGAATCTTATCAAATGCTTTTTCTGCATCAGTTAAGATGATCATGTGGTTTTGTCCTTCATTCTGTTAATGTGGTTATTACACTGATTGATTTTTTTATGTTGAATAAGTCTTGCACCCCAGAAATAAATTGCACTTGGTCATGGTGTATAAATTTTTTAATGTGCTCTTGAATTTGGTTTGCTGTATTTTGTTGAGGATTTTTGCATCTATAGCCATCAAGGATATTGGTCTCTAGTTTTCTTATAGTATCTTTGTCTGGCTTTGGTATCAGGGTAATGCTGGTCTCATAGAATGAGCTTGGAAGTGTTCCCTCCTCTTCAAAGTTTTTGAAGAGTTTCAGGAGAAATTGTGTTTATTCTTCTTTAATGTTTGGTAGAATTTTTCAGTGCAGGCATCTGGTCCAGGACGTTTCTTTGCTGGCAGATTTTTGATTACCGACTCAATCTCCTTACTTGTTATAAGTCTGTTCAAATTTTCTATTTCTTCATGATTCAGTCTTGGTGGATTGTATGTTTCTATTTATTCTAGGTAATTCAACTTGTTGATATATAATTGTAGTAGTCTCCCATGATCCTCTGTATTTCTGTGGCATCAGTTTTAATGTCCCTCTTTCATTTCTGATTTTAGTTATTTGAGTCTTCTCTCTCAATCTAGCTAAGAGTTTATCAATTTGTTGATCTTTTCAAAAAGCCAACTCCTAGTTTTGCTGAGTTTTTAAAATTTTTTATTCTCTATTTTGTTTATTTCTCCTCTAATCTTTATTATTTGCTTCCTTCTGCTAGCTTTATGTTTAGTTTGTTCTTCTTTCTCTAGTTCTTTGAGCTATGGAGTTGTTTATTTGATATCTGCTTTTTAATGCACGTATTTATAGCTATAAACTTCTTAGTATTGCTTTTGCTGTATTCTGTAAGTTTTGTTATGCTGTGTTTTCACTTTTACATGTCTCAACATATTTTATAATTTCCCTTATGATGTCTCCTTTGACCAACTGATTGTTTAAGAGTATGTTGTTTAATTTCCACATATTTTTGGATTTTTCATGTGTTACTGGTGTCTAATTTCATTCCATTGTGGTTAGAAAAGATGCTTTATATGATTTCAATCTTCTTGAATTTGTTAAGACTTGTTTTGTGGCCTAACATGTGGTCTATACCAGAGAATGTTCCATGTTCACTTGAGCAGAATGTATCAGGAGTGTTGCTGTTGTTGGGTGGAGTGTTCTGTGTATGTGAGTTAGGTCCAGTTGCTCTATAGTGTTGTTCAAGTCCTCTATTTCCTTACTGATCTTGTGTCTGGTTGTTCTATCCATTATTGAAAGTGGGGTATTGCAGTCTCTCAGTATTACTGTGTGGCTGTCTATTTCTCCCTTCAATTCTGTCAAAGTTTGCTTCATATAATTAGGAGCTCTGAGGTTTGGTGCATAAAAATTTATAATTGTTATATCTTCTTGATGAATTGACCCTTTTATCATTATATAATGTCCATCTTTGTCTCTTGTAAGTTTTTCACTTAAACTTATTTTTCCTGATATCAGCATAGCCACTTCGACTCTCTTTTGGTTACCATTTTCTTGGAATATCTTTTCCATCCTTTCACTTTCAGCCCACATGTGTCCTTAAGTCTAAAGTGAGTCTCTTGTAGAGATTACATAGTTGGGTCTTGTTTTTTTATCCATTAAGCCAACCTATGTCTTTTGATCATGGAATTTAATCCATTTACATTTAATTATTGATAGGGAAGAACTCACTATTTCCATTTTTAAATTGTTTCCTGTATGTCTTGTAGCTTTTATGTCCCTCCTTTTGTATCTTACTGCCTTCCTTTGTATTTCATTGATTTTTTGTAGTGATATTCATTGATTCTCTTCTTGTTTCCTTTTGTGTATATTTGATAGATTTTATTTTATTAGTCAGGGTTCTCCAGAAAAACAGAACTAGTAGGATATATATACATATATACAAGGAGATTTATTATAGGAATTTGCTCACATGATTATGGGGGCTGAGAAATCCCATGATCTGCCATCTGCAAGCTGGAGAACCAGGAATGCTAGTGGTGTCAATCAGTCTAAGTCCAAAGGCCTGAGAATGAGGGGAGACAATGGTGTGAGTCCTGGATTGAGTCCAGAGATCTGCAAACTAGGAGTGCTGATGTCTGAGGGCAGGAGAGATGAAGCTCAAACAAAGAAAAAATTTCATCCTTCTTCAGCCATTTTGTTCTAGTTAGGCTCTGAATGGGTTGGATGATGTCCATCTGCATTGGTGAGAGCGATTTCCAATTCAAATGCTAATCTCTTCTGAACACACGCTGACAGACACACTCAGAAACAATGTTTTACCAGCTATCTAGGTATCCCTTATCCCAGTCAAATTGACACACAAAATTAACCATGACAGCTACCATTGCAATTACAGAAAATATCTTAAAATTATAGCATTCTATTTTAAAGTGATAAGAATTTAACTTTAATCATATCCCAAAACTCTATTCCTTTACAGTTCCCCCCAACACTTTGTTATTGATGTCACAAACTACATCTTTATATATGGTATACCTACTAACATAGCTTTATAGTTTTTAAAAAATGTTTTGTCACTTAAATTCTATGCACCAAAATTACAATAGTATAGGTTGCTATATTTTAAAATTTATTTACTTTTACCATAGAAGCATCTATTTTCATATGGCTTTACGTTGCTGTCTATTATCTTTCTGTTTCAACTTGAAGGACTTCCTTTAGCTACTGTTGAGCAGGTCTAGTGGTAATGAACTCCGTCAAGTTCTGTTTATCTGGGAAAGTCTTAACTTCCCCTTCATTTTTGAAGGATAGTTTTGCTGGATATAGCGTTCTTGGTTGACAGTTCTTTTTCTTTCAGCACTTTGAATACGTTATCCCACTCCCTTCTGGCTTGAAAAGTTTCTGCCAAGAAATTCGCTTATAATCTTATGGTAGCTCTGTTGTATGTGATAAATCAATTTTCTTTTGCTGCTTTCAAGATTCTCTCTGTCTTTGACTCTACACAGTTCAATTACCATGTATCTCAGTGTGGTTCTCTTTGGACTTATCTTTGTTGGAGTTCTTTGAGCTTCTTGAATCTGCATGTCCATTTCTTTCCTCAGATTTGGGAAGTTTTCAGCCATTATTTTTTCAAATCAGCTCTTGCCCCTTCTCTCTCTCTTCTCTTTCTAAGATTCCCTAATGCATACATTGGTTTGTTTAGTAGTGTTCCATAAATCCCTAAGGCTCTCTTTGCTTTTCCTCATTTTTTTTTTTTGCTCCTCTGAGCCAATGATTTCAAATGACTTGTCTTCAAGTTCACTGATTCTTTCTTCTGCCTGATCAAGTCTGATGTTAAATCCCTCTAATGAATTTTTCAGTTCAATTATTGTATTTTTCAACTCCAGAATTTGTTTCATTCTTTTAAAATAGTTTTTTGTTGATATTTTATTTTGTTCATGTGTTGTTTTCCTGATTTCATTTAGTTGTCTATCTGTGCTCTTTTTTCAGTTTATTGAGCATCTTTACAACAGTTATTTTAAGTTCTTTATCAGGGAGATTATAGAGCTGCAGTTCTTTAAGGTTGGTTTCTGAAGTTTTATTTTGTTCCTTTTATTGGGCTATATTTCTCTGTTTCTTTGCATGCCTTGTAATTTTTTGCGGGGATTGGGCATTTGAAAAAACAAACACCTGTCCCAGTCTTTGCATACTGGCTTTGTTCAGGGGAGAACCTTCACCAATTAGCCTGGATGTAGGTCTAGAACCTGTCAAGCCTTTTCTTATCTCTTGCTTCCCCTGTGTCTGTCTGTGGAACTGTAGCTCTCATATGCTGCTTGCCTGTTTTCAGTGGTTTCCAAACTATGGTGTCAGTCCTGTTGGTGTTCCCAGTCAGAACAGCCCCTAGAGAAGCCAGAATGTTGGATACATGGTCCATAATTTTGTGCCATCCTGAGGGAGATGCCCTATTATGAGGGGTCTACTTTTGGTTGCTCTGTGCTATGACACCAACAGGCATGTCAAATAACATAAAATTTCCTATCCCTTTTGCAGGAATCTCTTCTTGGTTTTACAATGGCCTTGGTGCTGCAGCTTCTCAACAGCCCTCTAGAGTTCTCAAAGAGATATTGTGGTCTGTATATTGTTGTTAACTTGGTGTCTCTGTGAGGGCAGGAGATTATGTAACTTTCTAGCCTGCCATCTTGCTGATGTCACTCTTCTCCTCGCTAAAAGTAAAAGGTAACTTTTAAAGGAGATTAAGTTTTGAAAATTGTAATATTTTATTAAAAATAGAATCCTGGTAAAGGTTAAGACTCTTTTTTATTCATCATAGTGTTTACTGTTCAGTGTAAGAAAAAACTGGGAACCACTTAAGTCTCTAAGTTAAGACAGTGACTAAATAAATTTTGATAAGTTCAAAAATTGTAATGTGCAGATATTAAAGAGTCTAAGTACAATTATTGACATAGAAAGCTATTTTTGACATATCAATTTGAAAAAAGCAAGCATAAGCACAGCAAATCACCTTTTCTTTTAAAGAATATACATATAAATATTCATATATGAATATGACTATATGTTCAGAAGATATATATAGAGAGAGTAACAACAGTTGGAAGAAGAAACAAAAATATTAATAGTGGTTATCTCTGGATGGTGGAATTACAGAAGATTTATTTTCTTCTTTTTGCTTATCTGTAGGTTCTACTGGCTTTTATAGTAAACATATTGCTTGTATAATAAAAAAATGGAAGCTGTTAAATTTTGTTCTTGTTTCTTAAAGTACACTGGGGATTTTCTAGTGATTCCAAATGCAGCAGACATTTCTTGGGTTGGCTGCCTCTTTTGCTGCATGACTTTGTTTCTTGGTCATAGGTGAGTGGTTCAGGAATAGACTCCTGACTGGGGCTGTGACACTCAGATTCTCCCTCCTGGAAATATGGAGTCTAGACCTGTGAAGCAGAGTCTGAGAACTGTGAGAAGCTGAGTTATGTTAATAGTAGTCACTAGTTCTTCTCACATTAGTGCTTGGTTGTTCACATTTTCCTTGGGTTTTTCTGAGATACCTCAGAATCCTTCTAAGAATTTTGATAGTTTTTGGTTTAAGCTATTGAGTGATTGTTTGGGTTTTTTTGCAAGCAAAAGAACCTTAATAAATTTATAAAACCATTCATCGATTCAACGGTCATTTACCAAACATCTATTGTATACCAGGCTTTGGTACAAGTGAAAGCAAACAAAAAACAAAATAAGACAAAACTATCCAAAAGTCTGGTATCCTCCATAGCAACTTTTTTCATGTATTCATTCTGACTTCTAGTCTTTGCTAATAGTCTCAGAACATCTGACAAAGGCTACTCCAAATCACCACTTTTTCCTCCTCAGTGAGAAGTCAGACCTTTAACTTTATATTTTTTGTGACTTAAAATTACAACACAGCACAACAACGTGAATGTACTTAATGCCACTGAACTGTACACTTAAAAATGGTTAAGATGGTAAATTCTATGTTATGTGTATTTTACCACAATTTAAAAAATAAATATATTAAAAAATTTACAGCACAGGAGCATTTGAAAAGATCCAATACTTAAATGATTTTGCCAATTCTTTTTGGATAAGAATGGTTTTTGTGGTTCAAATTTTCCAGGAATTTTCATAAGAAACTGAGGGTGACTGTAGTTAGTTAGGAGGGGCAAAGTTTAACTCATGATGGTATTTAATTAACGTGTGTGTGTTTGTGTGGCATCCCTAATAACTAGTATTAGGTATTCTGCTTTGTAGTTTAGTATTATAATAACCATGGCAATTGTCATTTATTTATTCATTCATTCAAAAATTATTGCATACCAGTTATATGCTCAACAGTGTAGGGGATACAATGATGAATGAGACATCACACTTGACCTCAAGCTGCTTTTAGTTTAATCAGTATAGAAGCATTGACTTGGAGCATCTTAGAAATCTTTAAGTATTTTTCAGGGAAACACGTTTTTAATGGGTTTTACTAAATCCAGAGCAATCACTTTTACTTACTATTAAGTCTAGGCTGAGGCACTACACCCTTAGTATTTATCAGCATGCCAGAATATAAGAAGATGTTCCATTCTTCATCTGGTAGGGACCCAATGTCATCCTGCATCAGATTTCCATTAGCATTATTTTGCATGATTGTAGTACAAAGCCAAAAGGAGAAGCAAAGTTTATGTTGATTAAGTAGGGCTGAAGAGACCACCTATGGGGAAAATATAACTGTTACACTAACCTGTCTAGATTAAATAAGTATGCAAAATTCATATTAAAGAATGTCTCACCTTAAAAATATTTCTTGTCAACACATCTACTGAATTTTTAAGATGCCTCTCTAAGGGACTTTTCTCACTGTCTAACTCGGATTCTTCTGAGGGATTTATAATTTCATGAACGTTTTTGAGAGACATTTTTTCCCTTTTTAAACTGTGTTCTTCTTGTGCTTTGCTTTTGGAAACTACCGATGAAACAAAAACTTGACGAAACCAGTCTAGGGAGAACTGGTACGTGTAATTGATTTCTGTAAGACTGGCCACTAGAAAGTAGAGAAGCGCACCTCGAGTAGCAATGGGAAGATAGTTTGTACGTGTTGCTTGAATTTCACTTTCTGTTGCTTCTCTTGCTTTGATGCGTTTTGAAATTTCATTTGAAGTCATTTTGGATCTTCTTAAGATGTCTACAATTTCCTCATCATCTAATACACATTCTAAAGACAAAGAAAAAATTAATTTAAATAGAAAGCATTGGAATATTAAATGGCAGTTTCCTCACTCTGTACTTTTCATGTAAAGAGTTTCTACTTTTGGTCTTTTGTTGGTTTTATTTTGGAGATGGGCTCTTAAATCAAGACAGGTCAAATTTCTACTAAGTTTGATTAACAGCATGCATGCTCCCTTTCCCACTCCCTCATCTCTTCTTTATATTACTTTAGTGTTTGTGGATTCTACTTTTATTATAGGCACAGAATAAGTAGCTGCTCCATTGCAAGGAATACATTTCCACTGTGACCCACTATACATATAGAAAATGAAAATAAAATTTCCAGAAAAGAACAAGTAAACCATTATTTCATGTGATGCACTTTGATATTTTCTATTGTATTCTATTTTATTAAGCAAATAAAGTTGATAATGACCAATGAAATTGATTTCTCATTCCACTAATAGGTTGAAACTTATCTTTTGAAAAAGCACTGTTCTAGAAACACAGATAATAATTCTATCCCGTTCAAATATTTGTGACACCTCTCATATTTCCATTATAAACTCTATTTTATAGACTAAACATTCCCATTTTCCTCAAGTGCTTTTTAAAAAAAATGATATGATTTATAGATTGCTCACTACCCTTGATGCTTATCTCTGGACACACTTTAGTTTGAAAAGAGCCCTCTTAAAATGTGGTATCCAGAACTAAACACAGCTTGATATGGCCATTGCAAAGAATTATGGGATTATTACATTCTATGATCTGGATACCATATTCTTATTGATGTAGGTGAAGCTTTCTAAGTAATGTCTGAACTTAAGCTGTGGGCCATCTCTCATAATCCCCCCCACTACCAGACCATTTCCTACAGTGGGTGGGGAGTCACATCAAAGATGAAATATTTACAAAGAAGTAGTAAGGATGACCTAGTTTATTAAAACTTGGAAAGAAGGGGGGAAAGTATGTACAGAATCAAGGAGTCTTTATTTAGCTTTTTTCAAGAACAGCTTTTTTTTTTGAGGACGATTAGCCCCGAGCTAACATCTGCTGCCAATCCTCCTCTTTTTTGCTGAGGAAAACTGGCCCTGAGCTAACACTTGTGCTCATCTCCCTCTACTTTATATGTGGGACACCTACCACAGCATGGCTTGACAAGCTGTGCATAGGTCTGCACCGATTAACCCTTGGCGGCTGAAGCAGAATGTGCGAACTTAACCGCTGTGCCACTGGGCTGCCCCCAGGGACAATTTTTATTAAAACTACTGTGAGTAAAAGGTTACAGTCTTTTAAAAATATTCCTGACTCTAATGTGAGGAACAAGTGGTAGGGAATAAACATCAAAGGCACAAGAACTGCATATAGTGCACTGATGTGTGTATTGCAAATAACTTTTCTTTTGTCTCATTAAATCTATCTTTTGTCCAATTTAGGCAAAGGTTTTAGCAAAATATGACACTTGGCATATACTGGTTCATAAAATGGGGGAGGCTGTGCTTCTGAATCTTGTTAGATCAATTGTGTCACCTTCTATGTACATTACATAATACCTAAATGTCCTGGTTTTGCTCCTTAAGAAGTTACCAACTGATGATCCCAATCTCACAAGAGAAACAGATAAGGGAACCCTGTCGGTGTAACTAGTCTTGTCATTAATGGAAGCAGAGCTTAGTCATGTGTTACAAAGAAACCACTCATTAGGTGTAACTAAAATAGAAAAGGAATAGTCAGATCCTTTCAGGCATAAACATGTGTTTAAAATTTCATAGTAAAAAAATATCTAAGTGAGGATTTGCCCATATTTCTAACATAAGATATAATAAACTTTCAAATTTGAGTTCTTTTTTTTTAATAAATATAGTTGCAAAAATTGAGTTACAGACTTTCCTTTAAAAAAAAATTCTCCTCTTAATACACATCTCTTTCTGGAGGTCAAGACAACGGTATACTGAGAGAGCAACACTCAGGAAGATGTCTGAGAAGAAAGGCACGCCCTCCTCACTACTTTACCCACTTCAAAATTTATTTTAGTTTGAGGTTTTAATCACAAAATGTAAAGTCTTGTAAGATCTTAAAATAATCGTTTCACAAAACCAAGGCAGCTTCATGCTAAAAAACACTAGTTTCTTGTCAAAGGTTAGGAACCTGCTGAACTAGTGTTTTCTGCCTGTCTGCACAGGTCTTAGAGAGGCGACAATTGAACTCCTCATCACAGCCATTCTTCCTTTGGCCACAGGTCTCAGAGCAAAGTGTGTTAGTTGCAGCGCTGTCGGGAAAGGAATGTCAGTGTAAAGGTGGACACCAAGCGGTGGGAGCCACATTCTTTTGGCGGGAGGGTTCGCAGCCATAATGTGGGCAAAGCTTAGATTCATCACTGCACTTTAATAACTGGCAGTCCTGTCCTTGCTCCCAGGAGGTCCAAGGCAGCACTGTCAACACAGTTCTGGTTCCGGATGGCCTTCAGGAATTGCCCTCCACTAGGTGGTCAGGCCTCTTGGTGGCGCCTATAGGTGGCGGCCAGAAGAAGAGGGTGAGCGTGGACCGAGGCTGTGGAGGCACTGCCAACTGCATAGCACTGGGCCTCACGCGCCCCTTCCCTGAGAAAGGACCAGGGTCGACACACGGTAAACATCATTTCGAGTATCTTTCTACACATACGTGCAGACAGAAGGGTGGGTAGATGGACTGGTAAATGGATAGAACTTTTTATGAGAAATGCATCCTACTACAAAGGCTATGTTTTAATGACGTAAATTTATCATTACTGGAATTAATAAAAAGAAAAACAATCTATAGGATTGCTGAATCTCAGATAAATGTTTCTTGATGTTAACAGATAATAATTCCTAAAACATCATTCTAAGGATATGAGAAAAGATTATGAAAGCAATTAAAGAATTAAATCTTTATTTTTTTAAATGAAGGTACACATTTTAATTTTGAGTAGCATGGATTAACTTCTCTGCATGAAATATTAGGTGATTGCACTCAGACTTCTACTTTTCGAATGATTGCTTATTTGGTGAGATTTCGTTATCAAGTAGTTTTTAAAAAAAATTAATTCCCTGGGTTCTTTCATGTTTGAATATGATTGCCTTTGCCTTCACACTTGAAAATAATTAGTTGTGTGTAATATGGTTGGCTCACTTTTGTTTGTCTGGATTTTATTTAAACTTCTCATAGCCAATCTCATGTTCTGTCAAATGCCTGAAGAATTTTGTTATTCTAGAAGTTCAACAACATAACTGTGATAAACCTTAGTGTTGATTGATCTGTATCTGTCCTGTTACATACCTTGTCAATCTGCAAATCCAGATCTTCCTTCAGTTCAAGAAACTTTTCTTTTATCTTTTAATACACTTTCCGTTTCATTTTTTGGGTCTCTTTCAGGGATGTAAATTTCCTTTATATCACTATTTCTTTTTTAAAAATTTATTCAATATATAAAACAGGAATGATTTATTTATTGAATAAAGAGTTATTCCAAATAAAAAGAAAAGTCTAATAAAAAATGGACAAAGGATATATACAAACAGCACTCTTACAAATGACTCATAAGTATAAATGATTGCACTCATTTAAAAAATGCAAGTTAAAACAACTGGTTACCGTTTTCAACTATCAAATTGGCAAAGACAAAAAATTAAATGATGTACAGCCTCTTTAGAAGGCAGTTTGTGCAGTAGCTATGAAAATTTAATAATGCTAATACTCGCTGACCTGTCAATTCCACAGCTAGAAATTTCTCCTATAGATAGACTCATTTGTAAAGAATAGATATTTCAGGCATGTTCATTTTAGCTTTTTTTTATTGTGGTAAAAAAAATCATAACATGAGATCTACATTCTTAAATTTTTTAGTGTGTAATAGAGCATAGCTAACTCTAAGCACAATGTTGTAGGGCAGATCTCTAGAAGTTTTTCATCTTGCATGACTGAGATCTTATTCAATAACAACTCCCCATTTCCTGCTCCTGTCAGCCCCAGGCAACAACCATTCTACTTTTTATTTCAATGATTCTGAGTACTTTAGATACCTCATACATGCGGAATTACACAGTATTTGTCCTTCTGAGACAGGCTTATTTCACTTAGCATAATGTCCTCAAGGTTCATCCACGTTATATATATATGACAGGATTTCTTTCTTTTTTATGGCTGAATATTATTCCATTGTATGTACATAGCATATTTTGTCAATTCACCCACTGATAAATGTTTAGGCTGTTTCTACCTCTTGGCTATTGTGAATAATGCTGCAATGAATATGGCAGTGCAAATACCTCTTTGAATCCTGACTTGAATTATTTTATTTATTCTTTTACCAGAGTTACTAAGATATAACTGGGTGGCTTAAACAACAAAAATTTATTTTCTCACAACTCTGAAGACTGGCTGTCCAAGATCAAGGCGTCAGCAGGACTGCTTTCTGGTGATACCTTTCTCCTTAGCTTGCAGCTGGCCAGCTCCTCCCTGTGTGTCCTCATATAGCCTTCTCTGTGTGCAGGCATCCCTGGTGTCTCTTCTCCTTCTTAAAAGGACGCTAACCTTTTGGATTATGGCCCACCACCCTTGCAACCTCATATAACCTTGATTACTTCTTTAAAATGCCCTCTCTCCAAATAGAGTCACGCTGGGGGCCAAGGCTTCAACATTTTGAGGGGACACAATTTGGTTCACAACAGCTTCTCTCCAAATTGTAGGGTATTAATAAGAATGCTCAAGATTAAAAAGATTTTTTTTTTAGTCACTATTACTCCTGGGAAGTGGCTACTTCATACTCTTTCAAAACTTTCTCTCTCTTTCCTTAAAAATATTATATTCTCGGGGCCAGCCCTGAGGACTAGTGGTTAAGTGCAGTGCTCTCCGCTTTGGTGGCTGTGGTTCGGTTCCTGGGTACGGACCTACACCACTCATCAGTGGCCATGCTCTGGCGGCGACCCACATACAAAATAGAGGAGACTGGCACAGATGTTAACTCAGGGCTAATCTTCCTCAGCAAAAACAAAAAACATCTATTCCATCTGTGTGTTCCTGAATTATATCCTTGTACAATAAGATGGTAATCTAGTGAGTAGATGGATTTCCTGAGTTCTGTGAGCCGTTCTAGCAGATTAATCAAACTCAAGGAGAGGGTTGCTGGAACTGCCAATCTGTAGCCTATCTGTCAGAAGCACTGGTAACAACCTGTGCTTTGGATTGGTGGTTGAAGTAGGGGGAGAGAGCAGTCTTGTAGGACTGAAGTCTTAACCTGTGGAATCTGATGTTATCTCGGGGTGGATAGTGTCCGAATTGAGCTGGTCTTGCATTACTGTCAGCCTGGAGGCAACACCCTCCTCCTCTGTTGAAACTGGGTATTCAGAACCCCTTTTAGGAGCAGATTTATCAGTGTGCCCCAGGAATTTATCACGCTTTATATTTAGTTGTTTGAAATTATATTGTTTAAATTTAAAGATTATAGGATTATAGGATTATACAGGATATATATGTCACTGGATTGTGTCTTTTTATACTTTAGTTATTAATACTTGGGGAAAACTGAATCTTTGGTCTCTATACTCTAACTTGATACATATAACAGATGTCAGATACCTGAAGTATAGAGTGAAGAGGGAACTAACCAGTCTTCTATAAAATTTTTCTTACAACTTATACTGATTATATGGTGGCAAGTATCCTACGACTTAAAGAGCTAAAGCAGAGATAGGAACTGAGGAACATCAAAATTCACAATGTTTTCATTATAGAAATGGGGTGGGTGATCAGTTATCTGGTGGAAATGAAGATCTAGTATTTTTGGTAACAATTCAGAATATGGTCCTGATGGGAGTAAATAAAAAGCAATAAAACTAATAAGAAAAGTTAATATACTGAAGTATATGAGGAAGCCTTTTTGGTTTAAAACTGATTTGGCCTCAACTTGTTTTTCCAGAATGGCCTGACTTGCGGCCTGTCAAGCATGCACTGTATACCTGCTTTAAACATTAAACAGTATGCCAAAGCAAAGAATGTTGCCTTTAAAGATAGGGATGTCACCTCTCTCCATATCGACATTTCTTTGACGATAAGCATTCTTTCCCAGAATCCAGGGTCAGATTGACCTGCTGTGGATGCAGCAAAACATCTTGTGACTGTAGTAAAAGAGGAGTATTCCTGTCATGTTTGATGTATGTTCTGAAATGGCATATACCCATGCTCTACCCTTCGCTTCTCCAGACGGCTTTCTCCCCTGGATAGTGCTTCCAAGCTATAGTCCTCAGACTGGCTCACATACTAAATTCGCCCCATTTTTAATCTTTTGATTGATTATTGGTTACTTGAGTCAACAGTCCTTCTAACTTCTATTCTGTCCTTCACAAAAGTATGCAAAGGTCTCCTAATATCACGAAGTATTTTAACTTACCTTGTGCGTTCTGCAGTAAATTTAATGTTTTTTCCTCCAGTTCTCCAAGAGTCATAGCATCAAGGGAAATACTCTCCAATAATTGGAAACGTTGATTTTCTAAATGAGGAATTTCATGAGTTAATACAGTAGATAAGAGTTGATCTTGCAAACTTTGGAAAGTTACCGTGAAGTTGATCATAGTAACAAAGTTATAAACTGACGGAAGAAAATGAGGGTTGTCTATTTCTGTAGATACGTATAACCTAAAACATGAGAAAGGCACCAGTTATTCAAAGGATGTACAGAGGGAAAAAATGAAGCTAATTTATTTAATAATGCAAAAAATAGTTCTCCTGGAAGTAAAGTTAATTTTTAGTATTATTCAGCCTTGTACACAAAGTAGGCTCTCAATTTACACTATGTGAATACATTTGCTGTTTATGACTTTAAAAAGCACAACCATAAATTATGTCTATACTATATATCATCTAAGCATAAGGTCAGACTAAAGAAAAATGCTAAATAGTAGGAGTTTTGACCTGTCATTAGATCATTGTAAAGACTATGGTTTTATCCTGAGTAAGACACCAATGGAGGAATTTGAGTGGAGGAGAGCCATGATCTTCTTTAAAACAGGACCACTCTAGCTGCTATTCTGAGAATAGCCTGTGCAGGAGGAGGAGGTGGAAAGAAGGAAGCTGAGAGACTGGTTAAAATGTGAGAGATGATGGTGGTGTGGAGCAGGTTATTACCAGAGGGAGTGGTCGGGGGGGTCAGATTCTGAATCTTGTTTCAGTCTTCACAGCAACCCAATAAAGCAGGGACAAGTCCTCGTTCTACTTCATAGAGGGTGAAATTGAGGCTTAGCGAGGTTAGATAAGTTGCCTATATCATATGGCCAAAAAATGACAGGGTGGGGCTCTGTCGCCAGTCTGCCCTCCAAAACCCTTTCCTCCACCACCTCCCCAAACACACAGTTCAAACATGGTCACCAGGTTGTCAATTCGGAAAAATGTTACTTCATTAATTTCTCTAGAGTTGTTGCTTAATTCCATGAGAAAGAAAGAATGGGTTAACAGGGTGTTTTCCAAAGTGTATTCTGTACAACGCTATTTTCTGGAGAGGGTTTGTTAAATAAAGGAGTTTTAAGTCCTGGTAGCAAAGAGTCCTGTTTAACTTTGTTTAACTCAGTGCTTTAAAAACATACAGGATCCCTTTTTTGAGTGACACCTATTAAATCCCTAGACATGTTGTTCTGAGGAACATACTTTTGAAAATGTTTTATTAACAGAAGGAAGGAGACTGGAAGAGAGAATTGTAAGGAGTAAAAATTTGGCAGCCGTGCCCAGGGAAAAGGACTCACTGACCGACAGATTTATGTGTGAGGACCACTCGCTAAGGAGTCAGTCTGTCAGTCCCTGTAAAGAAGTTAAACGCACCAGGCTACAGACCATTAAAATCATCTTCGAATTCCCCTTGCTGATTACCCGCTCAGCTAGCAATCTCCTGATTGTGAACCGAAGGAGAGAGTGCACATGACCGACAATGCAAATGTCTCATTCTCTTGGGAATTATATTTTTGAGGTCATTAAATTTGACTGTGTCACGGTGCCCTGTGAAGTTGGCTGGTGGGAATCGGATTCCCGGAGGCCCATTACTGCTTGGAACACGGATACAATGTTTTTATCTACCTAGGTAAAAGCTCTATCTTTGCACTCTAGATATCAAATACAGATTTTGTTTCTTAAAGAAGCAGAAGCTTTTTCTGCTCAAGTAAAATGTTAGGCAAACAGATCAAATGGAGCTCCTCTGGATCAAGTAGGGCCAGGCTTCCTGCTTGTTGCCCCTCCTCGCAGCTTCTGAAGACTCCTCCTGGAGCCCACAGGTTTTATCGGGCACAGTCGGAAAAGGACTGGTTTGGAATGACTTGATAAATAAGATTCTGTTCTCTACTCCCTACACTGATGAGTACGACTGGAAACACAAAAACGAAGAGAACATTCGAAATGCAGTCTCACTTTTTTCTCCAGGAGAAGCTTATCAGGACTGAAATACAGGGCCTTAAATATTATTTGTTTTGAAAAATATAAACAGTTGACTCAATTTAACTTTGAGAGACATTACCTAAATTTGGAATTGTACTCAATCTCAGAATCATCAACCCTGATGAAATATTGTCCTCTTTTCTGATAGATGTCCTTCTTCAAAATTGCCTTTAAACTTGGAGCTAATGTTTCAGGGAGATTCTGAAAAATCCAATAGACATTAATAAAAAATTCATTTTATAAAAAATAAATCCATTGAAAAGACACAGCATTTAAAAAATATAAATCTTGGTAATATCTGGACACCAGTAAAAGATGGAGCTGAGAGAACTGAACATGGAAAACTGTATTTATTTATTTATTCCCCTGACAAAGTTACCTGTGATTTAAAGCTCTTAGTCTTTATGCTCAGTGAATACAATACATGTGTCAGTGGCATGGAATTAGGAATTAAGACATTTTGTCCAAATACCTGCAAGAGAACACTCCCTCCTGTTTTCATAGCATTTTCAATTTTTTTGATGTAATTGCTATCCTCAGTGGAGAGCTCCTGCAGCCTAGATCCTTCCATCTGACGGATCCAGTGGTGCGTTTGCTTATGTGGGTCAATCAGCAGTGGCCACTGAAGGCTGTTCTTGATCAAGATGGCATTCTCTGTTGAGTACTGATCGGGAGGCAGCCCCTGAGAACGCCATTGGCGGATCTGGAATGAAATCATTAGTGCTTTCACTGTTTCATAAACTTCTTCACATCTTTAATATACTGCAGGATACTAAAGAATCCTGCAGGATCACTGCCTTTAGAAGATCAAATAATCTTTAAAAGAACGAAGGAAATGAACAATTTTAAACAACTGGGATACAAAATTTTGGGTAAAGTGAGTAATTATTCACTAAATTCCACTTTTCTGTTCATCAGTAAGAATGAATGCCCATCACAACAAAGATGCTATAGGAGACAGATAAGGAATATAAGATAGAATTACTGTTGCTAAGGATCTTACACTCCAATGCATATGTGAAACATGCAATAATAAAAAATTACATCGATATAAGAGGAGCTACTTTATTGCACACCTACCACCTGCCAAGCACATAATGCATTATCTCGTTAAATTACTATCACAACCCTCATTTCTCAGAAGGAGAAATTGAGGTTAAAAGAGGTTAGGAATTTGCCTATGGTCACAGTGTCAGAATGAGAGGAGACCTAGGGTTGAACTGAGAAGCTGACTCCAAGACTGACACACTTTTGATCCATACGTGGCCTCTGCCTGTTGCTCTGATTTCATGCCAGTCTCAGCACGTTGGAAGAAAAAAGCCAAGAAGGCCCCCGCAGATCAGACAAAGTCTAGGATGCCAGGGAACCTTCCACTGAAAGACAGCAGGAGCCTCCCCGGGAGAAGCCAAGGATACTTTTTAGTTTTGAAAGGGAAGAAAAAGTTTCTTGTTTAGGCCTTTGAAGAATTGCATGCTTTTGAATTCTACATAAAAGGAAATATGAAAGATTATGAGGAATCCTGAAAACTACAAGTATTTCCATCGCTTGGAGTATAGACTGCATTTGAATACAGGCAAAGAAGGAAAGAGTAAAGGTTGGTGTGGTGAGAGAGAAACTTCCAATAGCAAATCAGAGTTTCTATTTTAAGAAATGAACCATTCTCCTGACTTTCATGCTTTTCTTTATCGTTTTGTTGAAGTATGTATTCCTAAACACTGAAGTTTAGTTTTGATAATTTTTGAACTTTAGATAAGTGAAATCTTATAGCATATCCTCTTTTCTGTGTAGCTTCATCCATGTTGTTTGACAGCTGTATTTATTCATTTTCATTGCTGTAGAGGATTCCACTTTATGAATATACCTAGATTTATTTACCCATTTTACTATTGAGGGCACTTGAATTGTTTCAAGTTTTTGGCTATTATGAATAATGCTACAATGGACATTTTTTAATATTCTATTGATCAACTTATGTATGCATCTCCTTTGGGTAAAAACCTAGGAGTGGAATGTTGGGTCATAAGGTAAGTGTATTTTTAATACTTGTAGCTAAAATCAGTTTCCTAAAATGATTATAGCATTTTATATCCTCACCAGCAATTTATGAGAGTTTCTGTTACCCTAGATCCTTACTAACTCTTGATATTGTCAGTCTTTTAAATTTTGGTCATTTTGGCAGATGAGTTCTCTTATTTTAGATTTAATTTTCATTCCCCTAATGAATGAAGTTAGGCATCTTTCATATGTTTATTGGCTATTTAGATAGTCTCTTTTGTGAACTGCCTATTCAAGGCTCTTGCCCATTTATTTACTGGGTTGTATGTCTTTTTTTTTTTTTTTTTAAAGATTTTTTATTTTTCCCTTTTTCTCCCCAAAGCCCCCCAGTACATAGTTGTATATTCTTCGTTGTGGGTCCTTCTAGTTGTGGTATGTGGGACGCTGCCTCAGTGTGATTTGATGAGCAGTGCCATGTCCGCACCCAGGATTCGAACCAACGAAACACTGGGCCACCTGCAGCGGAGCGCGCGAACTTAACCACTCGGCCACGGGGCCAGCCCCTTTTTTTTCTTTTAAGATTTTATGTATGTCTTTTGCTTATTGATTTGTAGTAGTTCTTTTCATATTCTGGATAGGGCCTTTTGTTGAATATATGTATTACAAATATCCTCTCCTATTCTTTGACTTATCTTTATATCCTCTCTATGGTATCTTGATGAACAGAAGGTCTAAATTTTAATGAAATTCAATTGATCAACTTTTTCCTTTATGGTTAGTTCCACTTAAGAAATCTTTTCTTAACCTAGGGTCATGAACATATTCTTCTAAATTATGCTTTATTAATTTGCCTTTCACATTTGGGTTCACTATTCAACTGTAATTGAATTTTTATGTATGGTGTGAAGTAATAGTCAAATTTCTTCTTTTTCTTTACAATGGATATGCAACTACCCAGCACTATTATTGAAAAGACTGTCTATTCCTCAGTGCACTGCAGTATCCCCTTTGTCATAAATCAATTGTCCATGTATGTGTGGGTCTGTTTCTGGTTCTCACTTCTGCTCCATTGGTGTAGTTGTTCAGCCTTGCATTGGTACACACATGAATAAACAATACCATTGTACTAATTATTGTGGCTTTAAAGTCAATCTTGATATTTGATATAGCAAGTCCTTCTACCTAGTTCTTCATCAACAATGTCTTGGACATTTTGGCTCTTTGCCTTTTCTTATAACCTTTAGAATCAGCTTGTCAAGTTAGACATATGCACAAGTTAGTCACACATGCACACACACATACACACCCCTACCTGTTGGAATGTTGACTGGGATTACAATGGATCTACAGAGCAATTTGGAAAGAACTGGCAACTCCAGAATATTGAGTCTTCCAATTCATGAACATGGCATAACTCTTCATTTATTTAGGTTTCTTAAAATTTATCTCAATAATATTTTATAGTTTTATTTCTATAAGTTTTACACAAGCTTTTGATAGATTCATTTTGATGCTATCATAAATGGTATCTAAAAACATTGTGGACCGTGTTTGTTACTGGTGTAGAGAAATACAATTGGTTTTTGTATATTGACTTTAATCCAAGAAACTTTGCTAAACTTTTATTAATTCTTATATCTACAGATTCTCTTGTATTTTTTAGGTATATAATATATAACCTGCAAAAACTTATATTGTTTGTTTCGTCTTTTCCAATCCCAATATCTTTTATTTCTTTGTCTTGCCTTACTGCACCGTCTAGGATCTCCACTACACTGTTAAATACAAGTGGAGATAGTGGATATCCTTTTGTCATGTTCCCAATCTCCAAGGAAAAATTTTCACCAACGCTTCATTTTTTTCAATTCTGACTTTTTATTTGACCTGTGGTTAGGTTAGGACTCTATTTCCTAATTTCCAGAAATATGAGCATTTTCAAAAAAACTTTTAATACTGACTTCTAGCATAATTGCATTTTGGTCAGATACATACTATGTGATTTAAGTCCTTTGACATTTGTTGAAACTTTATTTGTGGTCCATTACATGACCAATTTTGGCAATGTTCTATATGTGCTTGCACAGAATGTGTAAGCTGCAGATGTAGACTGCAGTGTCCTATATATGCCCATTAAATTCATTTGTTGATCACACTAGTCAAATCTTCTTTATTCTTACTGATTTTTGTGTTCTTTTTCTATGAGTTACAGAAAGAAGTGTGTTAAAATCTCTCACTAAGATTATAGATTTGTCCATTCTTTCTGTAGTTCCTTTAATGTTTGCTTTTATATTATTTGAGATCATGTTATTAGGTACAAACAAATTTAGAACTGTTAACGTATTCTTGGAGAATTAAACCAATTCTTATTATAACGTAAGCTGATTTAATTCTAGTAATCCTTTTTTGCCTTAATGTCTATTTTGTCCTCTTTTTGGTAATCTATGGTAAATTTCCTCCCAATTTTTAACTGTCAGTCTTTCTTTATATTTTAGATGTGTTCTTTCTAAATAACATATGGTTTCTGTTTTGTGCTTTGATTTATATTTTTACATAGTCTTACAATCTTAATGTTTTCTTTTATATATATATATTTTGCTGAGGAAGATTAGCCCTGAGCTAACATCTGTGCCAATCTTCCTCTATTTTGTATGTGGGTCACTGCCACAGCATGGCTCATGAGTGGTGTAGGTCTGCACCTGGGATCCAAACCTGTGAACCTGGGCCACCGAAGCAGAGCACGCCGAACTTAACCACTGTGCCACGGGGCTGGCCCCACAGTCTTAACCTTTTAACTGGACCATTTAGTCCATTTACATAGAATGTCGTCACTGATATATTTATGTTTAAATTGGTTATTAGCATTATGAGAATGAAAAGCCAGTATTTGCTCCTGAGACTTGGTAGGTTTGATGGTCAGTTTGAGTTGAGTTATCAGCAGGGGAACTAATCTAAAATTACTCTCTGGGAATGAAAAAAAAAAAGGTTTTTTTTTTTTTTTTTTATCCTCTCAACATCAGCATAGAACTTACATAGATAGATAACAAATATTTATTGATAAATTGATAAATGTGAGGTCTATATTTTTGGCTGTTTCTAAGAATACTACCTGTGGTTTAATAAGTTCACCAACTTTATTAATGAGAGGGGTTTTGGAGAGAGAAAGTGGCTAGATTTATTAGGACAGGGTAGTAGGATTGCAACGAGAAAAAAGAATATTTTGTGACTTTTGCCCAGAGGATGAGAAACAGGAGATGTAACTAATTGAGTCATTAGAACCGTAATTTAAAAAAATTGTAAGGCCTAGAACAAACTTCAGTATTTTCATTTATCAAAATAATTTTGGGAAAAGATCCAAGCCAAAAACATGCGCACACATCCAAAATCCAAATCAACAATAACAGTCACTTAACTGGATAACAGAAATATGTTACTACCTCATGTTTTTGTGCCATGACTTCAATTAAAGAAAAGTTAGAAGACAAAGAAATATTGTTTTCAGTGCAAAGATTCTCCCATTTATTCACAATCAACTGGCGAAATTCTGCTGTGAACACTCCACTGTAGGCAATGCATGCTGCTGAAATAAGTATGTCACCCCAAATTCCTTCCAACTTGCTGTCTATTTGATTGATTGCTTCTTGCCATCGAGTCTAAATGTTAAAATAAAAATGAGTTATTGATATTGGATATAAAATATACTATTATGAGACATTTTAGATATTAATGTTCTCCAAGTTGGAGCTATCATTGCTATTACTTTTATTCTTTTCCTGCTGTAGTTGTATCAAAATTAATAATGGATAATATTAAAAAACTTACTGATTTCTGAGGGTAACATGAGTCCTATTCTTGGATTTGTCAATAGTGTCATATTTGCTAAGACTGATAGATAGCCATTTCAAATCCTTTGTGTAATAAAGAAGGATAATTTAAAAAATATCAATTCATTATAGTATATTATTAATGGCATTCAATAATAACAATGACCAATACTTATTGAATCCTTAGATATCTAACAGACACTTTACTTTGAAAATCTCATTTGATGCTTTCAATATCCTGTTAAGTAAAAGCCATTGACTTCATTTTAAAAAGAGGAAGTTGAACTTTAGAGAATTTAAGCAACTTGCTCAAATTTGCAAAGTTTTTGAGGGGTGTAGCTGAGATCTGAACCCATATTCCTTGGCTGTATGGCCTCCTTCTACAATTATGTATGTGCTTGATTGGTCAATAAATAAAGCATATTGACTGAGCACGAACCCTCTCTTCTGGAAGCTTCAAATCTGGGATAGTGCTGATGTCTATTGCCTCTCAACATATACTTGGCTCTCAAAGACATCAATCATATTTTGAAGGCTGTCATCTTTCTCTAATTGGTCTGATTTCATAACTTCTTTCTCTTTGTCCTATTGGAGTCTTCATGATATGTATTTATTTAGACAATTAAACTAAATTAAAATTATCTTGAGAATTTCGTAACATCCTTTGAGCTAGCTAAGGTATGACTAAACCAAGATTCTAGTCAGCCCTCTAGGGATTCAAGTATAGAGAAGGCAGATGAATTAGAAGACAGAGAAAAAGATGAGATAGAAGAGGTCAGAAGATTCACAGAACAAAATAAAATTTTCTTTTTCCTTCTTAATGACATCTCCTCTCTTCCAGCTCCACCTATGTTTTATACATTCAGTTTGGGTTGTTCCTGTGCTGGAAAAGGAAAACTCACAACACCCTGACAGGTTTACTTTGGGCCTCATTAGACAAAAGTGTGCTGATGTCTTAGGAACAAGAGAAAATAATTTCTGACCTTTGTGGTCTCTTACCTCTGTTTTAAGACTATTTGACCATTACTCCTTTGTTTTTATCTGAACAGGACTGTCTACAGATCTCAGCAAGAAATTGGATAGTAAGATAGTTTTAGAAAGTATATAATATAGCCTTCAGTGAAAATAACCTCTTGGGGTGTGTCAAGCCCAGTAGAAATTAAGGAAGGAGATACAAAACCAAAGAAAGTCATGCCTTCTCATCTTCCAGGGCAGTGAGTAAAATAGATGCACACTGCAAGCGCCTGGTGGCCAGCTTTCTTCGATTTGCTAATAGTTCTTTTTCAGCAACAATATCTTTGTAGGCTGCCTGCAAATACAGCAGATGTTCTTCAATCTGAAAGACAGTGAATTTGTTATGGAGACAAAATCTTACTCTTATTTTTCCTCAAGAGTTTTTCTGTCATTTATATAAATATAGTATGTAACCATTTCACTTTCCCAACCTGGAAAATCTTCCTGGAAAGATGGATTATATTACCAACAAAAATGTACACTGTAGTAATAAAATGAATGATTCCTTAGAGACTGAAGTTTTCTGAGGAAGATTAGCCCTGAGCTAACATCTCCTTTCAAGCCTCCTCTTTTTGCTGAGGAAGGCTGGCCCTGAGCTAACATCTGTGCCCATCTTCATCTACTTTATATGTGGGATGCCTGCCACAGCATGGCTCGCCAAGCAGTGCCATGTCTGCACCAGGGATCTGAGCCGGCGAACCCTGGGCCGCCAAAGTGGAACGTGCACACTTAACCACTGTACCACCGGGCTGTCCCCTGAAGTTTGTTTTCTAAAATGCTAGCTTCCTCTATAGGCTTTCTTACAATCTTAGCATTTGAAGATTCATCATTTTCTGGTTTATTTTTCACACAGAAAATTTTATATCATATCCAGGTTCTTTCTCTAAGAGAAATTTTCCATCCCAGATACGCTGACCAGCCCAGAGGAACTAAGGAGTTTTTGAAGGTAGGCTCCTGAACAACCCTCCTCCTGTGGACAAGTCTACAGCTACGCACTGAGCAATTTCCTCTGAAAGAAATTCAGAAACTAGCTGAGCGGCTCCTTCACATTGGGTGAAGGAGAAAATATTCATGTCAAAATGGGTAGGAAAGGCTGAGACACACTCTCACCAAAAACCCAACCCTCAGCACAGCGAGATCCAAACAGGAGGGAACTACCATCTCTCAGCTTCTTCCCCAGGAGCACAGGGTTTGGACCTTACATCTAGAGTCCCAACTTTTAAGACTTCCACCTGAGGGATGGGCCTCCAAAACACCTGGCTCTGCAAGCTGACAGTCACCAGACTAGAGCAAACACAGTTTTTAATTGGCTATCCCCCCAGGGCTCAGTGCAGCGAGAGGAGATAGAAATGCCCATCTCCCTGTGTTTGCCTGAAAGAGGCCTATTTGAAAGAGGCTCCTTGGAGAATGGGGAGCCTGCAGATATCATCTTGGCATTCTCCCTGTCGCCCACTCCAGATCATCAATCCCCCTGGAAGAAGCTTGTGCACACAGTTGGTACTCCGGCTTTGTGGCTGCTACCCAGGGGAAGCATCTCTTGATTACCTGGCTCTGGTGGCCAGCCAGGCTTGTGTTCTTCAGTTCCACAGGAATGTAGCAAACAAAGAAATAGTTCTTAATGGGCTATCCTTTCAGGGCTCAGTGCAGAGGCAGCAGACAGAAACATCCATCTCCAGTTGTTCCCTGAGAGAGGTCTTTTTGCATACTTTAAAAGTTGTTGCCTGTGGGTCCAGCTTCCAGTCACCCTGCATCTGGGTGCTGACTGGTCTTTGGGACACTGACAGGTCTTGGCACACCCTCAACCTCTGGGAGCCACTAAGTACAAAGAAGGCTGCTCGGACAATCACAACAGTCTGAGAGACAACTAGGAGCTCAGGTTGAGCTGAAAGATAAGGTGCATCTCCTACATAAAACCACTCTGTCAAGACAGGGGGAAACAGGTTTCTATCAAACGTGTAGAAACCAACACAGAGAGTCAAGGAAAATGAAGAAACAGAAGATTATGTTTCAAACAACAATTACGATAAATAATTTCAATTTCAATCTATAACTGACCTGAAAAGTAAAACTATAGTCTACTATCCCTGACGAATATAGATGCAAAAATTCTCAACAAAATATTAGCAAATGAATTCAAGAACACATTAAAAGGATTATATACCATAACCAAGTGGGGTTTATCCCTGGGATGCAAGGATGGTTCAACTTACACAAATCAATAAATGTATTATATACATTAACAGAATGAATGATAAAAATCACATGATCATCACAATAGATCCAGAAAAAGCTTTTGACAGAATGTAACATCCTTTCATGACAAAACCCCTCAACAGACTGGGTCTAGAAGGAACAAACCTCAACATAATAAGGGCCATATACTACAGACCCACAGCTAACATAGTCAACAGTGAAAAATGGCAAGCTTGCCCTCTAAGATCAGGAACAAGATAAGGGTGCACACTTTCACCACTCTTATTCAATATATTACTGCAAGTCCTAGCTAGAGCAGTTAGGCAAGGCAAAGAAATAAAAGGCAATCAAAATGGAAAGCAATAAGTACAACTGTTGGTATTTGCAGATGGTATGACTTTGTATACAGAAAATTCCAAAGATTCAACCAAAAAACTGTTGGAACTAATCAACGATTTCAGTAAAGTTACAGGATATAAAATCAATACACAGAAATCAGTTACATTTCTATACACTAATAAAAACGGTATGGTACTGGCATAAAATAGACATACAGACCAAAGTAACAGAATAGAGAGCCCATAATTAAACCCCCTTCTATACAGTCACTAATATTTGACAAGGGAGTCAAGAGCACCCCATGGGGAAAGGATAGTCTCTTCAACAAACGGTGTTGACGTCCAAAATATATAAAGAACTCATACAACTTAGCAACAAAAACCAAACTATCTGATTAAAAAATGGGCAGAGGAACGAAATAGATATTTTTCCAAATAAGACATACAAAGGACCAACAGGTATATGAAAAGATGCTCAACATCACTAATGACCAGGGAAATGCAAATCAAAGAAAACCACAATGAGCTATCACCTCACACCTGTTAGAACAGCTATCATCAAGAAGACAAGAGATAACAAATTTTTTGGTTCCATACAAATTTTGGGATTGTTTGTTCTATTTCTGTGAAAAATGCTATCGGAATTTTGATAGGTATTGCATTCAATCTGTAGATTGCTTCGGGCAGTATGGACATTTTAACAATATTGATTCTCCCAATCCATGAGCACGAATACCTTTCCATTTATTTGTGTCTTCTTCCGTTTCTTTAATCAATGTCTTATATTTTTCAGAGTACAAGTCTTTCATCTCCTTGGTTAAATTTATTCCTAGGTATTTTATTCTTTTTGATTTAACTGTAAATGAGATTGTTTCCTTTTTCTGATAGTTTGTTGTTGGTGTATAGAAAGGCAACTGATTTTCACATATTGATTTGGATCCTGCAACTTTACAGGATTTGTTTATTAGTTCTAACAGTGTTTTGGAGGAATCTTTAGGAATCTAGGCTAAACGTTCACTAATTTTGATGATGTTTTCAAAGAACCAACTTCTGGTTTCACAGATTTTTCTCTATTGTTTTTTGATTCTCCATTTTGTTTATCTCCACAGTAATCTTTATTATTTCTTTCCTTCTGCTAGTTTTAGGCTTAGATTGCTCTTATTTTTCTAGTTCCTTAAAGTTTAAAGTTAGGTTATTGATTTGAGACCTTTCTTCCTTTTAAATGTAGGCATTTATCTATACATTTCCCTCTGACCACTGGTTTTGCTACATGCCATAAGTTTTGGTATGTTATGTTTTTGTTTTCGTTTGTCTCTAAGTATTTTCTAATTCACTTTGTGATTTCTTCTTTGGCCCATTGATTGTTTAAGCATTTGTTGTTTAATTTCCGCTTTCCTCTGTTATTGATTTCAAACTTCATTCTGTGTGGTCAGATTGGATACTTTACAATGACATCCATCTTTAAAATCTATTTAGACTTGTTTTGTGGTCTAATACATGATCTATGCTGGAGCATGTCCCATGTGCACTTGAGAAGAAGGTGTATTCTGCTGCTGGTGGAGTATTCTCTATGTGTCTGTTAGGTCTAGTTGGTTTATTGTGTTGTTCAGTTCTTTATTTCCTCATCTTCTGTCTGGTTGTTCTATCTGTGATATCTTCTTAAATCCATGATTTTTCGCTTGTTTAGGCTTTCAAGGTTTTTTTTTTTTTAAGTTGACTTTTAGTGACTAAGAACTTTCTGGAAAACCAGGCACATCATTCAGGTTTTCAAATTTATTTACATAGAGTTTCTAGTAATTACTGCAAGAAAGAATGAATGCTTTCATTAAAAATTATTTGTTCTTGAACTCCTGTTTACTAAGTTGTATAATGTCTATTTTTTTTCTCTAAGTTCTGAGGCAAACTTTCTCCTTTCCTGGGCCAATTCCATTCATTAACTTGTGTGGGGGACAGAAATAGGGCTGATAGTCCATGATATACACTGATGCAGATACAGCAGTTGTTAAAATATTGAAATATTTTGTAGTGGTTGCTAAATGATCCTGCCCCATGCCCAGGAGAGCACTTCCACCCTACACCCCCCACCCTGGCCCTATACCCTTTCTTTAATCTAAGCTGTTGGCCTCCAGGAGCTCCTACTCCATGACAAGTGTCCATTCTGATTCATTGGTGCCTCTGCCACACTGGTTGCTAGGTATTTTCAATACTACTCTTGGGTAGAAAGATGTTATAGTGTAGTAGTTAAGCACATAGGTTAGAGTTACAGTTAAATAGACCTGGGTTAGAATGTGGGCACCACCACTTAGAGGTTCAAGATCTTGAGCAAATTTACCAAATCATTCAAATTTAGTTTTCTCATTTGTAAACATCTACTTCTGAAAGTTGATTTGAGGAGTAAATGAGAAAATGTATATAAAACTTAGCATAGTACCTGGAACATAGTACATGCTCAATAAATGTTAGCTATTATCTGCACATATATAAATAAAACTATATAGATACATCATAAGCTGCAATAAAACATTAGCAATAAGATGACATATCAACCTCAAATATATTCAGTTCAAATTTGTTGTTAATTTCCTTCAAAAATGTTCAATCCTTTTTATATATCTGAGTTTGCAAGAAATGCCTGTAGGGTCAGGCAGGTAACATAAATGCTTGAAGTGAGTTGAGGGCTTACTATAACCAGGTGAGAGTGCTAGCCCAGGGTTACCAGATCTTCTGAATTTTCAAGAGAAGATAGAAATTCAGATTTTAAATAAAATCTCAAGATTTTAAAATGTGATAACTACATCAAAATGTAAGGAGTAGGGAGAAAGATTTTCTAGGCCAAACAAAAGATGTCAATGGGCTGAACTTGCCTGCTAGATTGCTGTCACTGAAGTAAATCACTTTACCCATTCTCAAAAGCAATGTGAGCTACATAGCTGACAGGGATCGATGATTTCAATTCTAGTTCTAGTTCTCAAAATGATACTCTATTTTAATTTGAAACCAAGATCTTTAAGGAATAACCATGTCTTTACAAAGCAACAGAGAGTAATTGATATAAACAGGTTAAGCACAGTTTTTTAAGAACACAAATTGATACTAAGTCTTTGGCAGATTGAAGTTACAAAGAGCTCCTGGGAGAAATTTGGTGAAATGATAAACTAGTATATTATTGACATAATAATTAACATTATTGAGTGTTTTATTATGTGGCAGGCACTAAGATCTTTACATATAATATCTATATTATTTACTTAATCACAATTAATCTCTTCACTACCTTTGTTATTATCCCCATTTTATCTTAAACTGATAAACTCTACTGAAATAACTTTTTCCTGATATTTTTGTCTAAACATAAAGATGTTGAGAGTTTAACAAGTAAAAACATTTCTTACCAGCTGTAAACCTCTTTGTTTCTCGGCCAACCTTTGTCGTGCGATTTTTAGGATGTTTTGAGCTTCAGTTACTCGGATTTGTTTAGGGCCCACCACCTTAACAAGAATGGCACAACTGTGAAGTGTTGGAAAAGTCACGTTCACTGTTAAAAATGTCACTTAAGTTTGAAAGACATTTATAGGTGCCAATTCTTAAACTTTCCTAGAATTATATGTACAAAAGGGATATAAAGTAGTTTAATATGTTGAAACAGATTAAAACAAACAAAACAACAGCATATTTGCCATAAATAAAAGAATTTGACAGGAGCACCTGTTATCTGTGTGAAGTAACATAATATATTTGATTAAAGTGTTTTTCATTACGTATTCTTTCCACAGAAGTTCATTTGAGCAATGTTAAATACAAATTATTTCTGGGACTAAGATGTGTCACTTCCAAATTGTTACAATATTTACAAGGAAAAAGCATACCTTCTGTACTTCATGGTAGTTATTCAAAGCTATAATCCACTGGCACATAGAGCAACAAGCAACAGAAACTAGAGCAATCTTGTTTGGGTTGAAATCAGGTAAGATTAAAATTTTTTTCAGCTTCATGAAAACCTAGAGAGAATACAGTTCATGCATTATATGAGAAAGAAATGTTCTTGATCTGAAGTTTTCCCCAATCTACAGCACAATGAAATTTTACTTCATATAAGAAATACTCAACTACTTTTCAACAGTAGAATCAAAGACACATACCTGGGTAAAAAAGGGCTCTAGTATCAGTAATTTTTTTAAAAGGAAAAGAAAAACCTCTATTATAAACATCTTGTTATTGCTATTGTTGTTACAGTAGCTTTGCTATAGTTTTTTAAAAGGAACTCCATTTGAAAACAAAAATAAAATAGGTTAGCTTTCTCCAGCTTTGCGGAATTTGGTGTACAAGGAGGTCTGAAGTCTCCTTCTTGAGCATCTTAAGTGTGAGGTGACTAGAAATACCATCCTCCACCTTCTCCCCTCAAGAGGCATACCAGCAGGGCACAGTCGCTATGCAAAAGCCTGTCTAGGCAATGATGGTGGTATAGCCTGGGGCACACTGGGGCTCACTGAGGACGTTCTCTAGCTTAGTTGTGTCACACGCCCATAGGTCGGTCTCATTTAAATGGTACAACCTAATTTAGGGTTAAATATGTAGTATTTCCCATCTATTTTTGGGAGTTATAATCAGAATGAAATCCTCAGACTAAGATTCCTTTTCCCTTCCTTTCCAACCAGGCATTTTCTCTCTTGCCTGGAAGGACAGACCCCTTTTGCTGAATAACTTAGATGGCAGGTGATCTAGTCTCAATTTATTATTGATGTTCTTATTATCATTTAAAATACTGTTAGGCTTTTAGTCATTTCTTTAGATGAGCTATTAATTATTTTAAGCTTGAAACATCTATTTAAACAAAATCACAGGGAATCATTTTTGCTAAGAATGCTTCAGAGAGTGAGTAATTATTGCATTAATTCATGAATAATATGAATATCAACAATAACATACTGCTAAAAAAATTCACCTTGTTCATATATTACCCTATACTTCCTAATAGCACAGATCATCATTGTAACTAATTAACTAACTGTGTCCTAGCTATTTAACGTCTGTCTCCCCTATTATAGTGTAAGTTTCATAACATAAAGGAACGAGTTGGTCTTGTAAACTATCACAATGTCTCTTACAAGGAAGATACTCCATAAGTATTTATTGAATGAATTAATGGGTATTCACCCCTTCAGCCATTTATATGCCTTTAAATCTGTCTGCCCCTGAACTTAGCTCTTAGCTCAGCAACTATGTAATATCCCCATCAGGATAGTCTTCTAGCCTGTACACATTATCTATTTACAGAGCCACTCCTCCATTTTTAGGCATTTGTTATGGCAGCAACCATTTCCTGGTACCAAAACCTGTATTAGTCTGCTGTGGCCGTTGTAACAAGTTACCACAAACTGGATGACTTAAACAACAGCAACTTATTCCCTCACAGCTCTGGAGGCCAAAAATCTGAAATCAAGGTATAGGTAGGGCAGTGCTCCTTTTGGGGGCTCCAGGGGAAAATCTGTCCCTTGCCTCTTCCAGCTTCTGGTGGCTACAGGCATTACTTGGCTTGTGGCAACATCAGTGGCATTTGGCCTTTCCATCTACTTCTGTCTACACTGTCTTGGTAGAGGCCTTTGTAACCTCTTGCCTATCCTGCTATACCCCTTTCGTCTTCCTACAAGACTCACCTGTCCAGCATGGCCTGCCCCACTCTACCGGTGCCCTGAACTCCACTGCTTGCTCAAGACTTTGGCCCTGCCCTCACCCTCCTTGAAGTCCTACAGCGAAACTACATTCCGAATTAAATCTGCTTCAGTGAAACCCTTCACTAGGTATCCAGGCTACCTTATTTTCTTTAATTTTTTTCTGTGTTCCAAACTGTACTCATCTCCTCCCACATAAATTAATATCTGTAAAGTGCTCAGAACTGTGTCTGGGACATATTGTTATATGAATATTTGTTATACAGATAAAAATAAATATCAAAGATTTGGTTTAAGATGGTGACATAGGAGGATCCTGAACTTACCTCCTCCCATGGACACACTGAATCTACAGCTACATATGGAACAATTATCTCTGAAAGAAACTCCAAACCACCTTAGTGACCCCTATACATTGGGCAAACAAGAAAAAACTTACATCGAATTGGGTAGGAGAGGCTGAGATACAGTCTCACCATAAACCCCACTCCCAGTGTGGTGACCCACAATTAGGAGGGAACTCACAAGCCAGAGGTTCGCCCTGAGGAGTGAAGGGTTTGAACCCTATATCCGGCACCCCAACTTTTAAGACCTGCACCTGAGAAAAGAGCCCCCAAAACACCTAGCTTTGAAAGCCAACAGAGCTTGCATTCATGAGACCCACAAGGTTATGGCAATCTGGAAAACATTCCTTAAAGGGCTCATGCAGACACCCGCCCCAGGGCCCAGCGCAGCCGCAGCTCAATGAAAAGTGCCTTGTCTTTTGGTGAGAGAGGCCTATTTGCTTGTCTTAAAGCTTCAGCCTGAGGTGCAGGCTTCTAATTTAACATACCTCAAGGAACAAAAAAGAAAAGAACAAATGGAGGCTAAAGTCAGTAGAAGGAAGGAAATAACGAAGATCAGAGCATAAATAAGTGAAATAGAAACTAAAAAGACCAATACAAAAGATCAATGAAACTAGGAGCTGGATTTTTGAATAGATAAACAAAATTGAAAAACCTGTAGCTAGCCTCACCAAGAAAAAGAGAGAGGACTCACATATAAAATCAGAAACAAAAAAGGAGACGTTACAACTGATACCACAGGAATACAAAGGGTCATAAGAGACTATTAGGAACAATTACATGCCAACAAATTGGACAACCTAAAAGAAATGGATACATTCCTAGAAACATACAAACCTACCAAGACTGAATCATGAAGAAACAGAAGATCTGAACGACTGATTACTAGTAAGGAGATAATCAGTAACCAAAATCCTCCCAACAAAGAGAAGTCCAGGCTTCACTGGTGGATTCTACCAAACATATAAAGAAGAACTAATGCCAATTTTCCCCAAACTCTTAATTTTTTCAAAATTATAGATGGATAGAAGAAGAATAACACTTCCAAAGAATAGAAGAAGAAAGAACACTTCCAAACTTGTTTTATGAGGCCAGCATTACCCTGATATCAAAACCACACAAGGATACCACAAGAAAACAAAATTACAGGCAAATATCCTTCATGAACATAGATGCAAAAATCCTCAACAAAATAGTAGCAAACTAAATTTAACAATACATTAAAAGGATTATACACCATAATCAAGTGGGACTTATTCCCAGGATGCAAGGATGGTTTAACACTCACAAATTAATCAGTGTCATACACCACATTAACAAAATGAAAAATAAAAAAAAGTGATCATCTTAATAGATGCAGAAGCAGCATTTGACAAAATTCAACATCCATTATCATAAAAACTCTCAACAAACTGGGTATAGAGGGAATATATCTCAATATAACAAAGGCCATATATGACAAGCCTACAGCTAACATCATACTCAATGGTGAGAAGCTGAAAGCTTTCCTCTAACATCAGGAACAAGACAAGGATGCCCACCCTCATCACTTTTATTCAACATAGTATTAGAAGTCATATCCAAAACAATTAGAAAAAGAAATTAAAGGCATGCAAATTGGGAAGGAAGAAGTCAAACTGTCACTATTTGCAGATGCAGGTGGTCAAAAGGTACAAAATTCCAGTTATAAAACAAATAAGTCATGGGGATGTAATGTACAGCATGGTGACTATAGTTAATAATGCATGTATTTTATATTTGAAAGTCATTAAGAGAGTAGATCTTAAAAGTTATCACCACAAGAAAAAAATTGTAACTATGTGTGGGATGGATGTTAACTAGACTTATTGTGGTGATCATTTCACAATATATACAAATATTGAATCATTATGTTGTACACCTAAAATTAATATATGTCGTATGTCATATGTCAATTATATTTCAATAAAAAAAATCTCAGACAACTTTATCCACTCATCACACTTCCATAACATAATATAATCCATCCAGAAAGACTTTTTCCCATGATTGGCCTTCTCTCCATTTTCAGTATTTAAAGAGATTCTGAGGCATGACATTTTCTGATTTCAGTGGTATGTTGTTTTCCCTTGACACTTTCAGGAAATTTATTATGTTGGGATACGCAGCTTGCTCTCTTATCTTTTAACTTTCAGCATTGTCTTCCAATTCTAATAGAGAATTCCAATTTCAATATTTCTATTTGACTTCTACAGATTATAAATACAGAATTAATCAATTATGCATTAATTAGGGATCAACTTTTTACCTTCTCAGGTATGCTGTCCTTGTCAAGGTTAATCAATTTTTTTAGGAAACCAGTTTCTGAAAGAAGTAACTTTGCTGTAGCCCAGTTAGGTTTCTTTTGCAGAATAATACAAACTGCATTCATGACAGTCAGTACAAGGAAGGGAGGCCGTGCATATACTCTGTAATAGATGGTGGAAACTGAATCAACTTCGCAATTGAAATCAAAAGCACCCTGTAAACTATCTCAAAAAACAATATACCCAGATTTTTAACAAGCATTTTGATAAGGAGAACTATTTGCCAACATACAGCTATTTCATTTTTTGGGTATCTTTAAAAATTTGGCTGTCATTAATATATGGGTATTTCTGCTTTAGGAAGATGAAACGCATAAAACTTCAATATGTAGAACATCTGAGTTAGAGTTTAATTCTTTTTATTATAAAAGTATTTGCTGCAGAGTTCTTTAAAGTAGGAACTCTCCTATTTCATCCTAGTGTTGATGTACTGATGACTACTTGACAGAGACACTGTATGTATGTGGGAGGGGGTAGGTGGGGTCAGCCCTATTCTTGTGACTTAAGGGGTGCTGCAAGATGCAACTCCCTTAAACACATCCTCTGACTTTTCTTAATCCTGATACAAAATTTCTATCCTAAAGATCACTGATACACCACAGGAGGGGTGGGAGGGTAGATGGGAAGTTCTCTCTCAAGTTATTAACAATGGATTACTGGAACATTGGAAGCTGCCTCTTAGCTGTATCCTAATCAGCTGAGATGCCACTGCACCACCAATGAGAAGTTGACATTTTGGAAAGCCAGAGGTCAGAATAACATTCACAAGAAGTAAGTTTCAATGAAAAGCCACAAGGGTGGTGGTTGCTGTGAAACAGCATTTGGGACTTGGAGCAAAAGGGACAGATCCATCGAGGGTAATGAGTCTCTCCCAAATGAAACTCATATAGACTTCCCGAAAGAAGGAAGGCAACAAAGCCAACTTTACATGCACAACATTATCTACAAGGGTCACCAAGAAGGTCCTCATGCCTTAAATTTCATCATTATGGTTCATTCATTTGGATTAATCTTTGTTTCTTTAATAGTCTACTCTTGAAATGCAGATTTTTTTAGGAGGACTAAATAATTAAACCATTAACACCTTACTTAGAATTAATTTATTAGGTTGCTTTTCTGAGATTATCAATCTGGCTTTTTTGAAATAATGAGAAAGACAATAATGAACCAAGATGGGTGATAGGCTCCATAGAGGAGAAATGAGAGCTCCAAAAACTAACTTTTCCTCAATTTTGCCCAGGTTTGACTCTTTTTAAAGCAAACTTGATGGGAATATAGCTAAATTAAGTTGAAATGTATTATCTATGAAATTTTAAATGTAAATTAAAGGGAAAATAGATTTTAATTGACTATAGTTAAATCTATGAGCCACTTTCCAGAAACAAATATTTGATTCAAAGTGAGACCTAGCTACACTGGAAGTCTGCTTTGAAGCCCTCCATTACTACACAGAAGTACTCTGTCTTGGACTCTTACTGGTTTAATTCAATCTGCATTTTCTACTGCCTTCTTCCTTCTTCTAGTGGCTAATGTTGCAAATTGGCAAAGGCTTGTACTGTCATGGGGCAATCATTTGCATTTTGATGATGGAAATAGCATCCAGGAAAGAGAATGGACTAAACTGTAACTGCTAGATGTCTCTGCTGCATGTCCCAAGAATAGCAACAAAGATCATATTACAGGGCATCTCATTTTTTTGGCATTTTAACGTGAAGTGAAATGCACAGTAGTAATCACAAGGGAGAATCTTTTAAAATAACCAACAACAAGGCATATGCAAGGAACTCAAGGCCAAGGCTAGTTTTCTTTTGCTGTTGTAGTACTAGGACAGGAGGAAGGGCCTGTTTGATCAGAGGAAACTTAGCACTAAATTAACTTTTATTGAGAACTTGCCTTATGCCCGACTCTAGTCTAAGCACCTTACATGCTTTAGCTCATCCAATGCCCTCAACATCTGTTATCCCTGCTGCACAAAAGGGAAGCTGAGGTACAGAGAGGCTGTACAACTAGAAAGTGGCAGTTTCAGGATTCCAACCCAGGAAGTTTGGTATCAGAGCCCAAGTGCTTAACCACTGTAATACACTGCTCGTCAGAAATTCGGCTTGCAGGAACTTGAGCTGTTCTCTCTCTCTCAGGAATATCTGCAGAGAAAAGCTAAGACAATACAACTTCTGGAACAGAGTCATGAGGTATGGGAGGGGGTCTATATTGGGAAGCGCTGGGCCTGCTGTTTCTCCGATGTCATCTCCTGCACTCCCTCTTGCTCACTGAGCTCCCACCCATGCTGGTCTTTTGCAGTTCCTGGAACTCATCAAGTACATTTCTGCCTCATGACTTTCGTGTTTTCCATGCTTCTGCTTAGAAAACTCTTCCTCTAGATACTTTCCTAGCTTACATCCAAACTTCATTCAGTTCTCTGCCTCACTGTCAGCTCATTAGAGAGGCCTTCCCCAACAGTTGACTACTGTAGTGACCTCAGCACCTAGAGTGGGGCCTGGAATTTAGTGTGCACTCAATATATCTGCTGAATGAATGAATAAATGAAAGCATAAGAATGAATACACATGAATGAGGTAAAAAGGAAAAAGAAGTCAAGAATTAGTTCTCTTCCTCTTGCTTGTCTCTCTCTGTGCATTTATTTTTCAACTTCAGGTGGAGTAACTTCAGCATTGTGATATGCTCTGCTCTTCTCCATAAAAATACATCGAGTTTTAAAAAAAGCACTTTTGTCACTTTCTATTCTTATCCCCAGAGTTAATAATCTGTTATAAATATTACAGTAAATTTGTTTCATATTTCTGCACCATTCATTGAAATACTACTTTCCATAAATAATGGAAAACAACACATTCCAAGATGTGACAGGCAAATTCCCATTGTTTGCTGAGTTGGAGAGCTTGAGTTAAGTATTATCTCACCCAAAGATTCCAATTAGAACTACCAGATTAAGATCTTTGTACCTTAAAGTATTTCATTTCTTCTCCTATTTTCTTAGGAATTTCTCTTCCGTCGCTTTTCCTCACACTGGGACGGCTGGCTTTGGGAAAGGGCACAAGGGAAGTGCTGCCCCTAGTGACACCTTGTGGCAGTGGCCAACACTGCAGTATCAGCTGTGTGTGCGTTCAAACAGATCTGAAACGCACTACAGCTAAACTGCCGTTAGCAGCAGTGCTGTCAATATTGTCCTCTTACTTTTGGAACCACAGGTCAGGGGTTTATATAATCACCGTGGTTTTTCTTTCTAGTCTAGGTAATACAGTATTTTATCAATTCTAAGATTCACATTTTTACACCTCCAAGATTGGGATTCAGTTTAAAACCAACGGCACTTCATACAGTTTACTTGGCAGTATTTTTTCTTTCTTGAGGGTACATGAAATACTGATATGCCCTACAGTTGATGGCATCATAACATCAATAAGATATAGTATTTAACACACAATGAAAATTTTAAAGTAACCAAGATGGGTAAAAATGACAATCTAAAAATGTATGAATATTGACTTAGTAACTTTTATCATGTATTTATGTTTAGTTTTGAGCTTTTCCAACTTAAAAGGAACTTAGGTAAATCACTCACCTTAACTCAGAGACATCAGCTTTATCCAGGGCATTCAGAGCCATGATTGCCTTCTTTAAAGCTGGCAGTACACTTTCTAGTTCATTGGCAGTTTTCTGAAATAAAGTTATAAGCCCCCAAATACATATGAATGAATACAGTTGCATATTTTAAAATCTTATATTTTGAACCGGAAAGTATAATTTGACATTTTTACAATGTCCATAAGTTATGCAACGTGCATGACGTAGGTGTATACACACATGTTTATACTGTAGGAAATGTGTGTTATAGTCCTAAATATCATGTATTAGGCAATCTCTGATGAGAAGATATTTGTGAGAAGCAAAAACACTGTGTGGTTTCTGCCTTCTCTATCAGACGCAGTGTAGTAGTAACAATGCCGCTTTGAGGAGTGGTCCAGTAAAAGGTGGAATTGCTGTGAAGCGAATGAAGCTTAGGCTTAGCACCCTCCCTTGCACAGGCCCATTCCAAGGTCCTGGAAGGGGCTCTACCAATCGGTTTGTAGGGTTATATGTTTTTGTTAGACTTGCAGAAGTCAGACATTTCACCTGCGATCATCAGTTCAGACCAATTTCTCTTTACATTTTGACTCACTCTGTCAGGGTTCCTATCACGTCAGGTGGTGCTGGAATGGCTGTGCAGACTTTTGGGATATGGCTAAGGGGCTGAGTTGGGAATTACATTTATATTGCTCACAGCCACTTCTCTGTATAGTTAAGTGATTGCAAACTATCTCAAATAGGCATCACTTCTAAAAAGACGTCTGTTGTCCACTGTTCCAACTTTCCTGGTGATACGACATTCAGGTGCAGGGTGCAACATTATTTTCGTATTGTAATAGGAACTTGTACTATCGTGCCTGGCAAGCACCAGAAGTACGTGGGTAAAGGAGGGGAAACAGCATTTGCAAAGTATGGATGCAGAATCTGGTCTGTTTATTAGATATACAAAATTGTAAGTAGTGGGTTAGAGTCTCTTTGACACCTACTCAAAATGGAAGCTCACTCCTTCGTGAGTACACTTAGTAACGTGGCATATACTATTCTAAACCTACCATACATTTTTCCTTTTTTTGATAGGAGTTACGCAAAAAGAATTCATCAGAATTCCTGGGTTTTTAGGTAATAATTACTGTATTTGGAAAGATGAAATAATTGAGAAATTACAGATTCCTTATATAGATATATGTGAAAGAGACCTTATTTATAATTTTTAATTTTTATATACAAATAAATAATTAAGACAAAAATTTGGGGAATGTTAAACAGTGATTGAGTGTTGAAATCAATAAAGATTATTTTGATATTGAGAAGCAAAGTGTAATGAAAAGTTTCAGATCATACCAAAGCAATAATTTATTAAGAGAAAAAAATAAATTTAGGATAGAAGTAATGATCTGGCTTTTGGTCTGTTTAATAATCCAATTAATGAAGAAGAATGCATCATATGATCACATTGGAAAAATTCAAAATTCTGGTTAAGTTTGTAAGAAATATTGACGTTAGTAAAAGTTTAAATATCAGAAAACACCTCTATAATGAAGATATTGGCAGAAAACTGGCTAGTGAATGTTCTCAATTCAAATAGTATTTAAAATTAATCACTGCACATGGAATCTTGAAATGCCATTGCTGCTTATACCAAATTTGACAGCAATACTAAAAATGTCCATGACATTATCACTGATGAGTTATGAACTTGAAACTTTTCTAAACTATCAAAATGAAGAACATTGTGATTAACTATGCTAAAGATTCCATAGGTAATGATATTACAAAATGATTATCATAGGACAACTAATTGCAGAGTATACAGTGAAAAAAATGTAGAAAAAATATTACAGGGTGTGTAAGGCAGTTAATTACTAAACATTATTGTGCTATTTTTCTAGATTCTGTGATGTCTGTAATAATTGTCAGCTTTTAAAAATTTATATTTTATTTGGTTTCTTTACTTATTCTAAATAAATATTCACCTTCATGTCTAACGGTGAACTAATAATTTTGCATTCTTTTGAAAAAAATATGGCCTCAAAATTTTATAAGCTTCATTCAGGTCCTATAAAACCTGGATGTGCCTCTGAAGCCAGATTACCCCTTGTGGTATAGCAAAAAAACCCTCATTAATTCCTCTATATCCATTTTCTTTTGGCCTAAAAAGTTGAAGACTGAAATTAAGCTGTACTCATATTTAACATATTTGTTAACAGCCTTCATGCGGTTGGCCCACAGAGGTCATGGGTTGCTCACACTGACACTCATGTGGCACCCTGAGGGAAGGGGGAAGCTCCACAAGTTAGAAGGGTTGGCAGTGGTGGCTTCCCCATTTCCTAAACACCCAGCACATTAGAAGCCCTGCAGCTTACTTGTGTGCAAGTGAGGGGATTTACCTATTAGCTTATCTAGTTTGAAGTAAATTAGACACCGCAGATAACAGAAGTCCAAGTGAACGATGGGAAGAAGGCAGGCTGACCCTTCTCCTATCCCTGGTGTGAACTCTTCTTCAGCCACATTAAAACGTGAAACAACAATGATCTGATCTCACGTGACAAAAAGCCAGCCAAAAAATTCTGAAATTACCAAAAGGACTGTTGAAATATGTTTTCACATTCACTATTGTTCATGATAAACCTTCCCCTGGGCATTTCTTGTCCTTTGGGATACTAGCTAATGATAGTCACTCACGTATATAATTTATAAATAAATAATTACACATTTATTGGGGGTTTAGGCTTATACACATATTTTTAATTGGTGGAGATGCTTGATTAAACGTTCGTACATGGAAGATAGATGAAACTCCACTCTCCATCTCTGAGCAGGAGTGGCTGCTGATCAGACTAGGGTTGAGTATTTGTTAATTTGCTACGCCAGGCTGATTCCTGTTGGCAGGGGAATTGGCCAGTTTAAAAAGAGGATTATTTAGTCAATGAGAGAAATGACACACACCAAAGACAGTCTCAAGAGCTGCTTCATTTCCCGCAGGTGTTCCTCTTGGAGGCCACGTGCACTTTTGATATGGCGTAAATGAGCTTCTGTTCACTGTAACCAGAAGAACCAGCCTGTCTCTTCCTAGGATTGTGGGTTTCTCACGAACAGGAACCCTGTTGTCTTTGTACTCCTTGTTTTCATTTAATAGTGTCCTACATGTCATAGGCACTTAATAAATGTTTGTTTAAATAAAAATTAAAAGTATCCAAAGTTGGAAAACTATATATTTAAGAGCAGTCAGCCTGACCTTTACATTTTGGAGTCAGGGAATAATTTTATAAATCTCAAAATTATTTTTATTGATTATATTTTTAATTTTACCTGAGCATAATCTTCCACAATTCTTACTTCTTCTGCCATAATTTCTTCATCCTGTTTAACAAGCACCTGAACTTTCTCAACCACTTGTGAAACTTTCTGTAGTTTTTCTACTAGGATTTCTTTTTCCTAATGAACCAAAGAATTCTTCTTAGCACGAAATTTAAGGGATATGATATCTCTTTTTATTAAAGAGAAATTCAAATAGCTTATTTCTTATTACAAAATTTATCAAAATCAAGTTGAAATATATATTTTTAATAGACTAATAAGGATGACTACATTAAATATCACTTCACACAATACACATAAAGAATGATAAGTATGAGTTTTGGAATACTCGGCAGACAGCAAGTTACCACAGCACATTTCAGATGGATTTAACTAATAACTATGGAATTTTTCTATGTGAGCTTTTACAATTAGCTATATACCTATTATCACATTTAATTATAAGATATAATGATGTTTCTAAATTGCTATTATTGTTGTTATTACTTTCCTCATTTTACCAATAAGAAAACTGAGACTAAGAGAGGTTACACAGCTGCATGGTAACAAAGCGGGGATTCTAATCCATATTTGTCAAGAATCAGAGCCTTTGCTTTCAAACACTGTTCTATATTAAACTATAAAATCTTTAAAAGAGATTTCAAAGCAAACACACCTTTGTTATTTGTTCTATTTGAGGGCCAAGAATCAAGAGCTCCTCCTGCATATCTGTAACTAGAGTAGTTGCTTCCAGGATCTTGGATAGACCCATAGAAAAACGATTCCTGAAGGCAAAAAAGTATTAAGAAGGTAGAAGATATGACAAAATATTAGCAAAGCAGGACATACTGTGAACATTAGTTGGAAGACAACATGGTGAAGATATCAATTCTCCCCAAATTGATATTTAGTTTTAATGCAGTTCCTATCGAAAATGCAGTACGACTTTTTTGTAGATATGGACAAGCTTACTGTAAAATTTATATGGAAAGGTAAATGAACTAAGATAATTAAAATAACTTTGAAAAAGAAGAATAGAGTGGGTAGAATCACTCTACCTGATTGTACAGTGACAGTAATCAAGATTATGTGGTATTGGCAGAGGGACAGACATGTAGATCAATGGAACAGAACAGGGAACCCAGAAATTAACCCACACAAGTACAGTTAACTGATAACCCACACAAGTACAGTTAACTGATTTTTGACAAAGGTGCAAAAGCAACAGAGGAAGGAAAATTTTTTCCACAAATGGTGTTGGGGCAGTTGGTTATACAAAATGAACCCTGACCTACATCTCACGCCTTAGGCAAAAAATAACTCAAAATGGACCACAGAATTAAACGTAAAAGGTAAAACTATAATACTTTTAGGAGAAAACATAAGAGTAAGTCTTTGGGATCCAGGGCTTGGTGAAGAGTTCTTAGACATGACAAGGGAAGCACAATCCATAAAGGAAAAAAATGGATAAATTGGACTTCATAAAAATTAAAGCCACTTTCTCTCTGAAAGACCCTGTTAAGAGGTTGAAAAGAAAAGCCACCAACTAGAACAAAATATTTGTAATCCACATATCTGACAGGACTCATGTTTAGAATATATAAAGAACTCTCAAAACTCAACAATAAAAAAGTTGAACTCATTTAGAAAATGTGCAAAGGATACGAAGAGATAAAAAGGATATATGGATGGCAAATAAGCACATGAAAAGATGTTCAACATAATTAGCCATTAGAAAAGTGCAAATTAAGATCACAATGCTATATAATTATGCACTTATTAGAATAGTTAAGATAAAAAATAGTGACAATACCAAACACTTGCAAGGATGCAGAAAAGCTGGATCTTTCATACACTGGTGAGAATGTAAAATGGTACAGCTACTTTGAATAACAATTTGGTATTTTCTTAAAAAACTGAACATATACTTATGATTTGACCTAACAATCACACCCCTGGCATTCACCCTAGAGAAATGAAAATTTACATGTACACAAAAACCTGTACACAAATGTTTATAGCAGCTCCATTTATAATCACTCCAAATTGGAAACAGCCCAAATTCCTTCAATGGATGAACAGACAAACTATGGTACATCCATACCATGGAATACTATAGAGCAATAAAAAGGAAGAAACTGTTGATACATGCAACAGCTTGGATAAATTTCAAAGGCATTATGCTGAGTAGTAAAGCAATTGCACTTCCTCTATGTAAGGGTTAAAATTGTAGAGATGGAGAACAGATTAGTGGTGGCAAGATTTGAAATGGGAGGAGGAAAGGAGTGGGAGGAGGAAAGGAGTGGGAGGAGGAAAGGAGTGGGCGTGACTATGAAGGGGTAGCACGAGGGACATCTTTGAGGTGATGGAAAAGTTCTGTATCTTGATTGACATTGTGATTACACAAATCTATACATAGGATAAAATAGAGTAGAACTATATACACACATTGTACCAATGCCGATTTCCTGGTTTTCATATTGTACTATAGTTATGTAAAATGTAACCACTGGGAGAAATTGAGTAAAAGGTACACTGGATCTCTCTGTACTATTTTTGTAACTTCCTGTGAATCTAACTATTCCAAAATAAAAAGATTTATTTTTTAAAAAGCTATAAGATAAAGTTGAAAAATTTCCATTTACCTATTTGCTAGAATAAAAAATTTAAAATATACAGTTTCTATGGAATAAAATAAAGTAAATATTTTAAAATCAGAAGACTACTGATATTAGTCAACAAAATTTTAGTCCTAACTCTACCAAGAGAGGTAACAAGCATTATGGAGCATTTTTTGAAAAATGGAGGGGCCACCCCCATGGCCTGGTGGTTGAGTTTGGCATGTTCTGCTTCAGCAGATCACAGGTTCAGATCCCAGGTGTGGCCTACCCTATTCATCAGCCATGCTGTGGTGGCGACCCACATACAAAATAGAGAAAGACCGGCATAGATGTTAGCTCAGGGCTAATCTTCCTCAAGCAAAAAAAGAGGAAGATTGGCAATGGATGTTAGCTTAGGGCGAATCTTCCTTAGGAAAACAAAAAAGGGAAGATATGGTCTCTACTTCTTGGGCTTTCATAATCTAAAAGAACATTCTCACCCATGCCTTTTAAATCGTCAATTACATAGATACTCTCAGTATTTGATTTTTTGATCTAACTAGGACAGGTCCTCAAAAACTTCTCATCTGGATTACTATAATAGCTTTTATTCTTGTATCTCTCCAATTTGTACCCCATTCTAATACTTGAGTAAACTTCCTAAAATACAAGTCTATTTATATTACTCACCTATTTAAACAGTTATTATTTGTTGCATATAGGTTAGACACTGTGCTTAGCATTTAATCTGTAAATATATCATCCCCAAGAAGGGGGTGCAATTAAAACTAAAATGGACTTGTAAAGGAAAAACTGAAAAAGATAACTGGACAAGTGAAGCTCAGCTCCCAGTGGAGCACACACTCAACACAGGCTATTTGGGCTTTAAAGGTGATAATTCCTCAGAAGGGTATCTCCCATTTAAACAACATTTAATTATAAGTTTTGGGGTGGGGAGAGGTGTGGATTGGCTGTAAGAGACCCAAATCACATAATTAACCCTTCCCACTTTTTTTTCTCCCATGTCTACCTGTGGGAAACTGGGCTACTGGAATTTGTGAGCAGCAAAGAAGGGCTGGGGAGTGGGGACCTATAGCCCAGTGCTTCTTTTACCACCTAGCTATACTTGACAGATATGAGCAGTTATGAACACTGATGATAACGCTCATGCATATAGTCACAACTCTTAAGGTGGTCCTGGTATGACCCACACATCAGGGGCTGGGAGATGTTCTAGGATAGTATAATGTATACAAGGAAGAAACTACCTAGGAATGTGTGTGGGTATATGGTGTGGGTAAGACATGGGGAACACTGGAAAAAGGGTGAAGTGATTGTGACAGGCACTGATCACACTAATCACATGGCTGTGAATGCAAAGCAGCAATCCTGGGTGGTGGGAAGGGGACACTTTAGAAACCCGGGGGTGGGAGGTGGGAGGAGAATCCACTAATCTCTCCTGACTCTTGCCTACAGGGCATCTGGCCACTTTACCCAGACTGCTGCCACCACCCTCAATTTAACCACTCACCAACAAAAATCTTAACCTAAGGACTCTCAGAAACCTTCCAGTGCTGCTAACTCCAGGAGTGATCAGCCTTTACTTAAAACAACAGAATGGGATTAACTCCCTGAACTAATATGATTCCTTTTAGACTTACTGTATTCACAGATTACACCAACTGATATAAATTTAACTGATGTGGAATCTGCCATGTCCCACCTGACCTGTTAACAAAAATTTAATAAAATTAGACCCTGACCCTACATTAGCAAAATGCTGCTGTTGGGGTTGCTACTACTATTTATGTAAATGTCAGGCCTATACTTGTCAGCCACACACAAAGTAGTCTAAACTTTCTAGCATGAGTGGTGAAGAAGAATTTCATTGCCTTGGGCTTCCTGCTAGCCATTTGAGGCAGAGTATGTTTGACTGCCAACGCCTCTTGATGCACCTGTATTAATAACGTTTTTAACTGGCTTGGCTCCAGATAGGGAGCCTGGCTGTGGTCTATCCTCCAAGGGAAGTCATAGTATGGCTACTCTCATCCAATGTTGCCTAAGGTAAATAGAAAGGATTTGATCCAAGCCCCTATTAGTACAATTAATTAGGGTATTGGATAGGTTGGCCTATTATTTCTAGCTGGAGACTTGGCAGGTCTGAGGATGGAGTTGTAGAGAATGGCTCTCCCATGGCACCCTGGCAACATTTCATGTCTCCACATAGATCATGTAGGCAAAGTTCACTACAACTGATTTTAGTCCTGGCAAAACACCTTGTGATCCTCCTAGAACATGAGAGCGTGGGATGCTTCTGAGCAGACGCCACAAGGCCACTTGTCATTCACTTCCCTATCTTCCTGGGAGACTCATGAGACTGTCTCCTGGGTTTTGATTAGGTATGAGACTTTCTGCCTCCTGGTTTCTCCCCTGTCTTCCTAGGTGCAGCTGGAGGCTGTAAAACTGCTTAGCTGCAGCATGACATGAGCTCCTCAGCAACACGGTGTCCCACCATCTGTGTTGCAGTCATCCGGCTCCTTTTATTTGGGTGTAGTCTCATGGGATCAGGGGCATGGGGAGTAGTGTACCTGTGGCCACTCCTGCTTTCATTGCTGTGTAATTCACAGACTGCCTGACTCTAACCATCACTGCCTTTTCAGTGGCTGAGTCTGTTGGCCTTGCAGGGACAGAGGCAGCCTTTGAATGCCCACAGGGGAGACAGCCAACTTACCTCTTTTAAGGTAGTCTGCAGCTTTTACCTTTTTCCTCCACTGAAAAGGCAGATCTGGGCTCACTCTTTTGCATTTGTGTCTCTTTTTACAAACAGAAGAACCGACGTAAAATATATGTTTCTGATTTGGTCTCAAAGCCTTACCTCTGTGTTTGCATTTCCTTCTCTCGTGACCTTAAAATGTGAGCAAATGTATCCATGAATCGCAAGAAGCTACTGGGAGTGATATAAAAATGCCTTCTGGTGTTTCCAAAGTATTTTATGCTCAAGTCTTTTACACTTTTGTGGATTTGCACACATGTTGGGGCAAGTTTTTCTTTTAAGTTCTGAAAAATAATAATTTTTAAGAATTAAGAGAAAGCAATCCAAATATAGATCAAAAAAAGAGAAAACTGAACATTGTGAATAACTTGAAATAGTTTATCATTTCTGAGATGTGGAGATAGAAAAAGGCCCTGGATGGATGAGACCAAGAATATATGAGTCTTAATGGTTGGGATGGTATTAGGGTGGAAAGGCAACAATATGGACAATGACTAATATCATGCCAGACTCATTCTACTAGGCTTTATCCTTATTTCTGTTACAGACATCCAAGGATTTAGGGCACCGTTGTCAGTGGCCAAGGTTTATGGTGCTTCCTTTGTCTCTCATCTTCCTTTCTTAAAGTAGGCTATCAATAGCAAGACCCTCAACTTCCCTGAGTAAAACAAAGCTGCAAAAATGTAAGAACTCAAAGGATATATAGATACACAGGTGGGCAAAACTGGAGTAGAAAGAGTATCCCCTTTGCTTAGATTTGGAGAGAATTCTGACTTAGACATAACCCAGTCCTGGTTACCCCTCTCCAGTCCACCAAGCCTAGCCAATCACCCGGTTACTTTTAACCTAGCTGCATTTTCTTCCTGGTTCCACTCTGTCTCTACTGTTTTTGGCCATTGCTTTCCTCGAACACGTGGACAAGTAAGATCACAAGGCTCCTTCTAGGTCCCACATTAAGTTTCAGGCCTCTATGCATTTACAACTTCTTTTGTCAGCACCCCACAGGATCTTCAGTTGAATCAGTCTAGGAAAGATTCTTACTTACTTGTGACTCATAAATTCTAAACTAATTTTGTATGTGACTTGTGCTCTCATTTCTCTGTAGTTTTGCTGTTGCAGCCAAGCCAGAGAAATTTACAAAAAATACGCAGAAGGTTGCAGCATCCTTACCATAGGCTCTGGTATGCAAAATGGAGGTTGTTTTCCTTCATGGAAATCTGCTGTTCACCATGGGATCAGAATAGTGAAGAGACCCAGGCACTGAGGAATTTGGGCATCTTTGAAATAGGGTTAATCAGGGGTAAAAAAGATGGGGAATTGATAAAAGAGTCAAAACAAACACTTGACTTATTTCATAATTTTGCCTAGAGCTGCCTATTTTTGCCCACCTAGGGTTCGTTGCTATTCAGAGACAGGATACTGTCAGATTCTGTTAATAAATTGAAACCTTCCCTTTTATTAGTTTCTTAAAGAGGTTATATTTACCTCTCTGTTTTCTAAATCCACCTTTTCTTTTAAGAAAGAGTTGGCTACAATAAAGAGAGCTTCTTCTGGCCAATTCTCATACCAGTCGATTGTGCAGGCACTAATCATAGAAGGATATACTCTACAATTTTGGCGGAGGTTAGGTCCTGCAGGACTCATGGTCATAAAAATATGAAGATTTTTATATATTCTCTGAAAATTAATGAAAATACAAGTTGTTAAAAGGTAATCCACTGCTTTGAAAAAATATTATATTGAAAATTATATTTAAAACTTGTTTCAGTTCTTTCCTTAATGGGTGGAATAGAGGCTCATCAACTGGACATTGAGTGCCCGCCATAAGCAGAGCCCTTCCAAGGGAAACTACCAGTCCCACAGTGCTCTTCTGAGCAAAGCAGCCAGGTTCTGTTCTATGTGCCCCCACTGTCTTGGCTTCAGCTGAATGGACTGTGAAGGGGAGGCAGTGAACTCCAGAACATCTCTTGTTTAAAACAACTCTTTTGAGGGGGTCTGGTGCTAGAGTTCTGTTCAGTAGGGGACCTCATATCAGATGGTGATGGGTCTGACAATTTAACTGTTTCCTCTGGGGTGGTGTGCATTTAAGACCCACAGAAGCTCAAAGTGAGAAACAGTCAGATGAATTAAAGCTTTCTGAAAGACACAGAGAGAAACAAAGATCAATGTTATGGCTAGAGCATCAGGGAGATATTAATAAACTCTTACAGTTGAAGCATTACAGCTAAGCAACATTAGATCCTGTACAATTTTGCAGGTCCTAGGCAAAGTGCTAGTTTCTATGAAGTGTGCCTGCATCCTTTCCTCCCATAACACCTGGCTGTGCTGCTGCTGTTCTGGCTTCATGGAAGGACTGGGCATGGGGCACAGATTGCTTCCCTATCTCCATGTGACATTTTACAATAAAACCACATTACTGAAAGCAGCTAATGTTCCTTTTAACTCAAAAAGTTCCATTTGTACAAAGTGATAATATCTTTGAGTATCAAGTAACCTATTTTGCCAAGTAAGTGTGGTAAAGCTGAAAGAAGACGAAAGTGTAAGATTTCCCCTGCTTTTTGTCTTTAAAAAAATTTCCAAGAGCAAATTAAACTGCTCAGTGCAAAATTCATAAGATACAGAAATGTTTAAATTAAAAATGAAATCAACTTTCTTTGCTTTACCCATCACCAAATTCCTACTTGAAGATATCCAATGTTAACAGTTGAAAGTGTGCCTTCACTATTTATTATTATTGTCAAACATTTTTGGGAGTATGGTGTATATACATATACATATATGTATATATACATATATATATTCCTGGTGTTCCTGGTTTATTTTTTATTTCTAGAGTGCACTGTTCTCCACATTCCAAATAAGAATTTCATTGTTCTTCCTTACCACTCACAATCTATTGGTTAAACCAACAACAAGGCACTAGAGTGCCACAAGTTATCAGGATAACTTCTATCCTTCTTTCTACCATGGCATTTTAAAATATAACTCAATCCAAGTATCCTTTCATATGATATTGTTCTCTCTCAATTGTGGATTCCATTTCTGGAATCTTTTACATCTTCTTCTTGTGCCAGATCACTAAGTATCTCTTGAGGAATGGAGCTTGGCCCAGTTCAATTTTCAAATAACTCCATGATAAGCAGAAAGTGGCACCAGAAATAAGCTGACCTGTGGTACTTTCCCAGCGAACATTTTGGTTTGGGGAATCATTTCTATCTGTTCACTAAGCCGTTGGTCAGTCATCATGCCTTAAAGACCCAGAAAGTCTAGTTCACTGGTCTAGTCTATATGTCTCACCAAACTGGTCCTTTCATAGCTACTCAACTGCTGAGTTCATTCTGAATATCACCTGCTCTATCTGGCTGATTTCTTTCTGTACCCACACTTCCTGGCCAATTCTAGGGCTATTCAAAGGGATGAAAGAAATCTTGTTTCTTGCCTTTCCAGACTCGTTATCAACATGACTGAAATGAAAACCACATTGGCCAGGAAGGGATCTCAGTGCAAGAAATAATATTGGGATCTTATTTCTCTCGTCTTTGCCTCTAGCTGCTATTGTTTTTTTAAGCCCTTGATAGCCAGTCAGGCCCCTATCTTTTTCAATCTTTGGCCTGCCTAAGAGAATGGTGTGTCTGTGCATAGGGATGACAGCCATTATTGAAGCTTGACAAACTCATTTAAAGAACTAAAGAAATTATCCAATTTGAAAATCATATACAGAATTATAAACATAGTCTACTTTTAATTTAACATGACAATTTTATAGAGCCAATTCACAAATAAGTACCTTTTGGAAGAATGAAAGTAAAGATTGCCTATTATCAATATAACCAGACTGTTCAGCCAGAGATCTAATCCTTAGTGCAATAGAATCCAGTTCCTCATTTTCAAACAAGTCAGGCATTTTTCCCAAATTGAGGATGCCGTTCAAATCTTCTAAAAACGACTCCTTCAGTGAAACATATATTTAATTAGGAATGAGTAAATTATTTATATATTCTATCCTAAACACATAAAATTGAGAAAGCAATAGTGTTTAAGGAGCATTAAGGTTAATTTTTTTAAATACTAAACTTCTCTCAATTCAAATCCATTAAAGATATTTTTTTTCTGACTTAAAATAAGCTTTATTGATCTGTTCATTCAATGAAATATTAGAGAACATATATTTGGTACTGACAGTATGCCAAACACCTGTGTCATGCACTGGGGCAAGAGGTATGGAGGGGTGGACACAGTGATGAGTTGAGCGGGGTCTCTGCTTCAAGGACTTTATAGAAGACTTCAGTCCATCTACTTTTGTGTTTGAATACTACACAAACTAGGAATAACATGGGTGAAAAATTATTTTAATTTAACCAAGTTCATCTCTATCGAAGGTTCCGAATCAAATGGGAAAGGTAACAGAGGAGAAAGAAGAGTGAAAGAAACTCTACCAGAGGAGTTATTATAAAAAAGCATGAACATTTTGGTTTTGAGAATAAATCCAAGCTTTCTTTAAAAAAAAAGAAAGAAGCATTATTAACATTATGTGCGCCTCAGGATACTCCTCAGATGCTCACAGGTTTCTGGTATTTCAGCCCAGGTGGCGAAGGGCAGGGAGCTAGTGGGCAGTCTCCAGTAGAGGCCAACAGAGGTGACATGGGGCTAACTGCTTTCCTGTCACCCAGACATGATGGAGAACCACCAAACACACTTAATAAACACACTGACTGTTACTCACTTGTCGAGAGTTCAGCTAAGGTACTCCACAGCATTGCTCCCTCAGCATCCATTTTGTTTGGCCAAGCGACCTGTGGGGGTCCTTAAACCGACACCAGCCCCTCACGCAAGCGCATGCCCCAGATAACAGCCCACAGAGTCACAGCCAATCTAAGTTGCTGGTATGACTTCCCCAACAGCCCTTGTGATCACAGTCTCCCTGCCTCCCAGGGCCTGTATGCTTTATGTGTCCTTTAGATGAGACCCCGTGGGGCTTACCCAAACCCCGCTCTTAGGGTTTGAATTCACCAACCCAGCTCTAGCCTGGGAAACCCAAAGCACTCCAGCCACGTGCCCTAATAAAGGCATGTGCCCCAGGTCCTGCCTTTCTCTGTGTGTACCCTGCCTTGACTGTCCTCATGTGGCCCCTGGAAGCGTGCTGTGTACTTCCTCCAGGGGGACCTATGAGTAATAAACTTCTCTATTTCAAATTCACTTGTAGTCTTTTGTGGAAACATATTTCACCATCTGGGACCCTGTGCTCCACTTAACAAATGTTAATTTAACAAAATCATAACACTATTTTTTTGATTCACATGGAAAGCAATAATGTAGCCAGAAGAAACCTGGAAAGTGTGGAAGGGAGTCCAATGAGCTTGAAGTCCTTAACAACATGGGAATAGAGGAGCCATGTTCATATCAGCTCTGACTTGACAGTCTTTTCTAAAAAATGATTTATTAAATTAGAGCACTAGGCTCCTGGCATGGGAGAAACTACATATTCTGAAGTCCAGAAAGAAAGCATCTGGTAGAAACCTCAACCAGATCAATAGAGCACGATATTTAAATTTTGGCAGGGGAGAATATATAGCAGAAAAACTGGATATTATGGAGTCCTGCAGACATGACATGGCACTTGGATTTACTCTTAAAATATGACATGAAAGAAAAACACAACTCTAGAGAGAGGGGTCCAGTTTTAGGAGAAAAAACAAGATGAGAGTCTGAAACAATACTAATAACTATACATTTCTGAATCATAGATAACAAACAATGTTCCCTTGACACTTTGCCACAAAGAAGTAAATCCCATCTGAAATAGTACTCCTAATTATGTTTTGGCTGTAGAAGTGTATAACTTATGCAAAACAATAGATTTTTTAAAAGGTGGGTGATTAATATTTTTTGTTTGTATATAAATGAAGTATATCCTGTAAGGAAAGTCATAAACTACATGGGAAATTCGAGGGATAGAGGAGAGAACCAGAAGCCTCAGCGCTGTGAGAGCACACTGGATTACATGGTCAGAGAGGGGATACAGATGGTAGCGTTTTTTTAAAAACACAGATTACAAAACTAGTTCAGATAGAAGATGGATGACTTCAGTTACATAGATAAATTGCTTTCAATTTGTCAATTAAAATGAAAATTATAAAGATATAGAGAATGCTTTTGTTGTAATGCTTGTGCAAAATTATCTACAGCATGATTACAAACATATAAACTCTATGGGTTATGACTGGATAAGGACAGAGAATAATGAAAAGAATTGATAGGATAGGTTAATAGGACTATAGATAAATATTTTCTTTTCAAATGTTAAATTTTGGGGGGCTACTTAAATATCAAACATTAGCAAATAATAAAGACAAAAAGCACTTACCTGATCTGGGTTTAAATTCATAACTATCAAAACAGTGGGGATCCCTTCTAATCCTGCTTGAATAAACACCTTTTTAAAGTCTTCTTTGAATTCTGTGTAGGCATAATTGTGAGACGTAGGCACTCGGTATAGTCTGTTTTCTGTCAAGTAACAGGCCAAGGTTGTACAAGTTTCTTTTCCACATCCATCTGTTCCAATCTTTGGAAGAAAAAAATCCAACAGGTAATTCCTATATATGTTCTGGAAATCTATCAATATATAGTTTTTTATTTATATGTGCTAGAAATTTACAGCAAAAATATCTTAGACTATTTTTATAATCTTTTTGTAAGATATATTAAACATAATTAAAGTATTTTATCAAAGCGTTATAAGGCACTCATACACATTCAAAATTTTCATCTTTTCTCTTTACATCCTCTTGAAATATATAAGTTCACTGGAAAGATAACATAATCTGGCAGAACAGCAAAGGTAGGCTTATAAATCATCATTACGCCACTGTCAATATTTCATTCTTCATTTATAAGAATTTAGATAGGTCTTTTCCTATTTATTTTGAGCAATAAACACTTAATAAGAGCTCTTTGGTAGTGATGACAGAGCTTTACCTTTTTTAACAGCCTTATTGAGGTATACTTTGAAGACTATACCTGTTTTAAGTGTACAAGTCAATAATTTTTAGTAAATTTACTAAGTCATGCAACCATCACTACAATCCATTTTTAGAAGATTTCCAGCACCCAAGATGCCTCAAGCCCGTTTGCAGTTAATCCTCATTCCAACCTGCAGTCCCAGGCAACTATTAATATGCTTTCTGTCTCTATATATTTGCCTTTTTTGGACATTTCCTATAAAAGGAATTACACAATACCAAGTCTTTTGTGTATGACTTTCCACTTACCATGATGGTGTTGAGGTGCTTTCACGTTGTGTGTATCATTCCCTTTATCGCTGAGCAGTATTCTATTGTATGGATATACCACATTTTGTTTATTCAACTCCTGATGGACATTTGGATTGTTTCCACCTCCTGGCTATTATACTAATGCTGCTATGAACATTTGCGTACAAGTCTTTGAGTGGCCATTTGTTTTACTTTCTTTTGTGTAGATACATAAGAATGGAATTGCTCAGTTATAGAGTAAATATATGTTAAACTTTATAAAGAATGGGCAAATTGTTTTCCAAAGTAGTTGTACTATTTTACATTCACATCAGTAATGTGTGAAAATTCCAGTTTATCTACATCCTTGTCAACACTTGTTATTGAGCACCTTTTTGATGACAGTCATTTAAGTGGGTGTGTAGTGGTATCGCAGTGTGGTTTTAATTTTCATTTCCCCAGTGATTAATGATGCTGAGTATCTTTTCATGGGTTTATTAGCCATTCATGTATCTTCTTTGGTGAAATATCTATCTAAATCTTTTGCCCATTTAAAAAAATAAACATTTTATTTTAGAAGAGTTTTTGATTTACAATAAAATTGCCAAGATAGTAAAAGACGATTTTTATATACCCCACATCCAGATTCCTCTATTTAGTATGATACATTTATTACCATTAATGAAACAATGTTGGTATGTTATTAAGTAAAGTCCATACTTCATTCAGATTTCCTTAGTTTTTATCTAATGTGCTTTTTCTGTTCCAGGATTCCATCCAAGATACCACATTACACTTAGTTGTCACTTTGGCTCCTCTTGACTGTGACAGTTTCAGATTCTCTTTGTTTTTGATGACCTTGACAGTTGCAAAGAGTACTGGTCAGGCAGTTTGTAAAATGTTCCTCAGTTGGGATTTTCTTAGTGACTAGGGTTATGTGTTTTTGGGAGAAAGGCCACAGTGATAAAGTGCTATTTTCATGATGCTGACCTTGCTCACCCAGAGGAGACAGTGTTCGTCAGTTTCTCTATTGTAAAGTTGCTCTTTTTATCCCCCTTTCCATACTGTACTTGGGAGAAAGTCGCTAATAGTAGCTCACAGTTAAGGAGTTATGCTCCAACTCCTTGAGGGCAAAGTATCTACATAACATTATTTGGAATTCTTCTTTATGGGAAATTTGTCTATTTTTCTCCATTTATTTATTTATTCAATAATTTATTAATATTTATGGACTCATGGATATTTACTATATACTTTGGGTTATAATCCCATACTACTTTATTTATTTGGTTGTTTCGGGTATGGCCATGGGGAGCTCTTTTAGTTGGCTCCTGTGTCCCTTTGACCTACTCTCATCATTTTGATTTTTTTTTTTTAACACTTCCTTTCTGGTGCTACAAGATAATCCATGTTCACACAGTAGGTTTTTTGTGCCAGCCTTATAATAAGCCATTTTTTCCAAGGAGCCCTGGTTCCTTTTATTGAAGAATGGTATTAGAAACCAAGATATGGGTGCTAGGTGTGCTCATTACTACTGGGGTATCACTGTTTCTAGGCCCTCTCAGCAGACACAGCAAGGAAATTTGTTTGCATGCTAACCCTGCATATACACATTTCTATAAATATTTCTATATGTAACCATCTATATTAAACTAAACATAAGTTCAACTGATGTCTTCAACTCTAATCTATTACTATACAGGTCATTCTAGCCTCTTCCCCTTGTTTATCTATAACATCCCACTCCAACAGTGAGAAAACTGGCTCTCATCATCTGCCATCCTTTACTTAATGATCCAGTTGCAGTACATATGTATAGCGGTATCAGAATGGTTGACCTGACTCCCATAGGAACTACTTTATTAACTAGAGTACAGTGCTTACGTACACTTTCTTTTGCCTTTAAGCTTAGAGACTCCACTCATTTCCAAAGTTCCTTAGGTGAGTGCCTTTTCCTCCCACTCTCTTCAGTGAGGTTGTGTCATACATTGGCAACACAATTTGATTTTTTTCACATTCTGTATTCCATCCTGGGATCCCTGGACCTCCTAAATGATTTTTAAAAATCTGCATACATTAAGGTTCACTCTTTGTGCTGTAAAGTTCTGTGGGTTTTGACAAATGTATAGTGCCACATATTCATCATACAGAACCATACAGAATAGTTTTGTCACCCTAAAAATCTTTTGTGTTTCACCTTCGTTTCTCCCTCCAAACGCTTGGCAACTACTAATCTTTTTACCATCTCCATAGTTTTGCCTTTTCCAGAATGTCATATAGTTGGAATCATACAGTATGTAGTCTTTCCAGGCTGTCTTTTTTCACTTAACAATATGCCTTAAAGACTTGTCTATGTCTTTTTATGACTTCATATCTCATTTCTTTTTATCTCTGCATAATATCCCAGTGTACCACAGTTTGTTTATCTATTCACATATTGAAGGACATTTTGGTTGCTTCCAGTTTTTGGCAATTATGAATAAAGTTGCTATAATCATTTATGTGCAGATTTTTGTGAGGACATAAGTTTTCAAATACGTTAGGTAAATATGTAAGAGCACAATTGCTAGGCTTAAGACTATGTTTAGCTTTTGTAAGAAGCTGCCAAACTGTCTTCCACCGTGACTGTGCTATTTTGCATTCCCACCAAAAATGAATGAGAGTTCCTGTTGCTCTGTATACCTGTAGCAATTCTCATTGTCAGTTTTTTGGATTTTGGTCACTTTAATTGGTGTGCAGTGGTATCTCATTGTTGTTTTCGCTAATGTCAAATTATATAGAGCATTGTTTCATATGCTTTTGTGAGGTGTCTATTTTTAATTGGGCGGTTTGTCCTTAGGATTTCCTATAAAAAGAATCATGTGAAATATGAATAAAGACAGTTTTACTTATTCTTTTTCCAACCTGGATGCCTTTTTTTCTTTTTCTTGATTAATTGCACTGGCTAGAACCTCCAGAATAGTGTTAAATAGATATTGTGAGAGAACGTTCTTACTTTGTTCCCATTCTTAGGGAAAAAACATGTAGGTTTTCACCATTAAGCATGAGGTTAACTACAAGTTTTTCATAGATTCCCTTTTTTAGGTTGATGAAGTTCTCTTCTACTCCTTTTTGCTGAGTTTTTTTAAAATCATAAACAGTGTTCAATTTTATCAAACACTTTTTCTGCATCTATCAAGATGATCATGCATTTTTTGCCTTTTACTCTATTAATATAGTGTATTATATTAATGGATTTTGGATGTTAAACCAAACATGTATTACTGGGATAAATCTCACTGGTTATGGTGTATAATGCCTATATGTTGTTGCATTTGATTTGCTAACATTGGGTTCAAAATTTTTATAACTATGTTCACAAGGGATATTGGTCTGTAGTTTTCTTTTATCATGATGTCTTTGTCTAGTTTCAGTATGAAGAGTGATACTGGCCGCACTGGGAAATATTCCCTCTTCTATTTTCTGGAAGAGTTTGTTAACGATTGCTTTAATTCATCATTGTTATCATTATAACATGTCTTTTCCCCCTCAGAATACTTTTTTTAACTGAGAGTATATTTTGTCTGATATTAGTATACCCACTCCAATTCTCTTATGGTAACTGTTTGCATGAATTATCTTTCTCCATCTTTTTATTTTCAACCACTTTGTGTCTTTGAATCTAAAATGTGACTCTTCTTGACAGCATATAGTTGGATTTTGTTCCTTTTAAAATCCAGTCCTACAATTTCTGCCTTTTTATTGGAACATTTAGAGCATTTATATTTAATGTGGTGATTGATTTATGTCTGCCATATTGCTTTTTTCTACTTGTCTCATTTCTTTTTTCTTTTTGTTTCTCCTTTACTATATTCTTTTGTGTTAAATCAATGTTTTCTAGAACTCTAGTTTAATTCCTTTGTTGTTTCTATTATGGATTTTTGAGTTATTTTTTTGATGGTTCCTTTAGGAATTACAGTGTAACTTTAATTTATCAATCTACTCCAGATTAATATTAACTTAATTCCAGTAAAATATAAAAAGTTTGCTCCGATACTGCTCCATTTCCTCCCTCCTTTTTTGCACTATTTATTACTATATATACTAAATCTTTATGTTATCAGGCTAACAATAGTTTTATTATTATTGTTTTATGCAACTGTCTTTTAAAGCAGTTAAGAGAAAAAAAGAAAAATATACTTATACTGTCTGTGGTAGGCAGAATAATATCCTTGACACTCCACCCCTAAATATGTCCATGTTGTGGGCCCTGGAACCTGTGAATATATTACCTTATATGGCAAAAGAGACATTACCAATGTGATTAAGGATCTTGAAATGGGGAGATTATTTTGGATTATCTGGTTGGATCCAATCTAATCATATAAGTCCTTAAAAAGCAGGGAATCTTTCCTGGCTGTGATCAGAGAGACAGAGAGGGAGAGAGAGAGAGATGTGTGATGACTGATGAAGAATTAGTGAGATGCCATGTTGCCGGATTTGAAGATGGAGAAAGGGGGTCATGAGCCAAGGGCTGGAGGCAGCCTCTAGAATCTGGAAAATGCATGGAAACAGATCCTCCCTTAGAGCCTCCAGAAAGGACGGCCCACACCTTCAGTTTTAGCCCAGTGACATCCATGTCATACTTTGGACATGCAAAAGGATAAAATAAATTTGTGTTGTTTAAGTTGCCATACTTGTGGTAAGTTGTTTCACAGGCAGTGGAAAATTAATACACTGTCTTTTTAAAACTTCAATTGCTTTTTATTAGAGAAACAGAGAGATTCACTGTAGAAAAAGTAGGAAAATAAAGAGACATTAAAAGGAAAAAATGTAAATAATATCTCCACCTAGAGATAGCATTATCTGTGATTTTTTCGAGCATACGAACAGAAGAATTTTAAACAAAAAAAGAAATCATTGTGTGCATAATGTTTTGCCACTTGCTTTTTTTTTGAGGAAGATTAGCCCTGAGCTAACATCTGCCGCCAATCCTCCTCTTTTTTCTGAGGAAGTTTGGCCCTGAGCTAACATCTGTGTCCATCTTCCTCTATTTTGTATGTGGGACACCTGCCACAGCATGGCTTGATGAATGGTGTGTAGGTCTGTGCCCAGGATCTGAACTGGCAAACCCTGGGCAGCCAAAGTGGAGTACGTGAACTTAACCGCTGTGCCACCAGGCAGGCCCTGCCACTTGCTTTTTCACTTAAGAATATGTCTATTGCTGCATAACAAATTACTTAGAGCAACAAATACCTATCTTCTCACACGGTCTGAGGGTCAGGAACCCCCAGGAATGGTGTAGCTGGTGGTTCTGGCTCAGGGTACCTCATGAGATTACAGTCACTACACCAGCCAGGGCTGCAGTCATCTGAAGGCTTGACTGGTATGGAAGGATCTGCTTTCAAGACGATGTACTCCAGTCAACATGGTTGTTGACTGGAAATCTCAGTTCCTCACCACATGGACTTTTTTCCAACATGGCAGCTGGCTTTCTCCAGAGTAAGTGATCCAGAAGACAGGAGGAGCAAGTCAGAAGCCACATTGTCTTTTTCTTTTTTTAGACAGCTTTTTGAGATTTACCATACAATTCACCCATGTAAAGTATACAATTCAATGTTTTATAGTATATTCATAGGGTTGTGCGAGCATCACCACTGTCTAGTTCCAGAACTTTTTCAGCACTCCAAACAGAAAGCAATCACTCCCCATTCCCTCCTCCTCCCACCCCCTGGCAATCACTAACCTACCTTCTGTCTTTATAAATTTACTCATTCTGCACATTTCATATAAACGGAATCATAAAATACGTGGCATTTGTGTCTGGCCTCTTTCACTTAGCATTAAGTTTTCAACGGTCATCCATGCTGTAGCATGTTGAATAATATTCCACTGTATGGATAACGTTTTGTTTATCCATTCATCAGTTGATGAATGTTGGGTTGTTTCCATTTTTAGCTAATATGAATAATTCTGGTATGAACATGTACAAGTTTTTGTGTGGACATTTGTTCTCTTGGGTATATACTTAGGAGAGGAATTTCTGGGTTATATGGTAACTCTATGTTTAACATTTTGAGAAACTGCCTGACTGTTTTCCAAAGAGGCTGCACCATTTTAGCATCAGCAGTGTATGAGGGTTCCAGTTTTTCCACATCCTTCCAACGCTTGTTAACTGTCTTTTTTATTATCGCCATCCTCGTGGGTGTGAAGCAGTAACTCACTGCATGTTTCTTTTTTATTTTTTTTTTAAAATTTTATTTTTTCCCTTTTTCTCCCCAAAGCCCCCCGGTACATAGTTGTATATTCTTCTTGGTGGGTCCTTCTAGTTGTGGCATGTGGGACGCCGCCCCAGCGTGGTCCGACGAGCAGTGCCATGTCCGCGCCCAGGATCCGAACCAACGGAACACTGGGCCGCCTGCAGCAGAGCGCGCGAACTTAACCACTCGGCCACGGGGCCAGCCCCTGCATGTTTCTTTTTATCCCACAAAGATCCAGGCTTGAACTCCCTCTATTCTTTTTTTTTTGAGTTAAACTATATGTATTTTTTAAAAAAGATGGATACCTGAGGTAACACCTGTTGCCAATCTTCTTTTTTTCCTTCTTCTTCTTCTCTCCAAAGCCCTTGGGTACATAGTTGTATATTCTAGTTGTGAGTGCTTCTAGTTATGTTATGTGGGCTGCCGCCTCAGCATGACCTGATGAACCATGCCATGTCCGCACCCAGGATCCGAACTGGTGAAACCCTGGGCCACCAAGGCAGAGTGCGCAAACATAACTACTCGGCCACGGGGCCAGCTCTACATGTATTTTTATTTTTTTGAGATGTACAACAGTGATTTGACATCTATTTACATTACAAAATGATCGTCCTGATAAGACTAGCAACCATCTGTCATTATACAAAGTTATGACAATATTGTTGACTATATTCCCTATGCTGTATATCACATCCCCATGGCTTATTTATTTATGACCGGAAGTTTGTACCTCTTATCCATTTCACCTATTTCACCTTTCCCCACAGCCCCAACACCTGTAGCAACCACCAATTTGTTTTCTGTATCTATGAGTCTGTTTCTGTTTTGTTTCATTTGTTTGTTTTTTTAGATTCCACATACAAGTGAAATCATCTTCTTTCTCTGGCTTATTTCACTTAGCATAATACCCTCTATGTCCATCCAAGTTGCTGCAAATGTGAGGATTTTGTTCTTTTTTTAGGCTTGAGTAATATTCCACCATATATATATATATATATATATATATATATACACCACATCTTCTTTATCCATTCATCACCAATGGACACTTAGATTGCTTTTATATCTTGTCTATTGTAAATAACGCTGCAAAGAACATAGGGGTGCACATATCTTTTTGAATTACTGTCTTGCTTTTCTTCAGATAAATACCCAGAAGTGGTATTGCTGGATTATATGGTAGTTCTATTTTTAATTTTTTGAGGAACTGTTATACTGTTTTCCATAGTGATTGCCCAATTTACATTCCCACCAACAGTGCACAAAGGTTCCATTTTCTCCACATTCTTACCAACACTTGGTATTTGTCATCTTTTTGATAATAGTCATTCTGACAAGTGTGAGGTGATGTCTCATGGTGGTTCTGGTTTGCACTTCCCTGATGATTAGTGATGCTGAACACCTTTTCATATACTTGTTGGCCATCCATGTGTCTTCTTTGGAAAAATGTCTATTCAGGTCCTCTGCCCATTTTTTAATCATATTATTATTTTTTTTAAATATTGAGTTGTAAGAGTTCTTTTATATACTTTAGGTATTAACATCTTATTGAATATATAATTTGCAAATATATTCTCCCATTCAATAGGTTGCCTTTTTGTTTTGTTGATAGTTTCCTTCATTGTGCAAAAGCTTTTTAGTTTGACATAGTCCCATTTATTGTCTTTGCCTGAGCAGACATATCTAAAAAATATTGCTAAGACCGATGTCAAAGAGTTTACTGCCTACGTCTTCTTCTAGGAGTTTTATGGTTTCAGATCTTACATTTAATTCTTTAATCCATTTTGAGGTTATTTTTTTATATGGTGTAAGAAAGTGGTCCGGTTTCATTCTTTTGCATGTATCTGTCCAGTTTTCCCAACACCATTTATTGAAGAGACTATCTTTTCCCCATTGTGTATTTTTGTCTCCTTTGTCATAGGTTAACTGACCATTTAGGCATAGGTTTATTTCTGGGCTCTCTATTCTGTTCCATTGATCTGTGTGTCTGTTTTCATGCCAGTACCATACTGTTTGGATTACATATAGCGTTGTAGCATAGTTTGAAATCAGGGAGCATGATACCTCTAGCTTTGTTCTTTTTTCTCAAGATTGCTTTCACTATTCAGGGTCTTTTGTGGTTCCATACAAATTTTAGGATTATTTGTTCTAGTTCTGTGAAAAATGCCATTGGTATTTTAATAGGGATTACATTAAATCTATAGATTGCTTTGGGTAGTATGGATTCTTTAACAATATTAATTATTCCAATCCATTAGCATGGTATGCCTTTCCATTTATTTGTGTCGTTTTTAATTTCTTTCATCAATGTCTTATAGTGTTCAGTGTATAGGTCTTTCACCTCCTTGGTTAAATTTATTCCTAGGTATTTCATTCTTTTTGCTGTAATTGTAAACGGGATTGTTTTCTTATTTTCTCTTTCTGATAGTTCATTGTTAGTGTGTAGAAATGAAATTGATTTTTTTTTTTAAAGATTGGCCCTGAGTTAACATCTGTTGCCAATCTCTTTTTGTTTTCTTCTTCTCCCCAAAGCCCCCCAGTACATAGTTGTATATTCTAGTTGTAGGTCCTTCTAGTTGTGCTATGTGGGATGCTACTTCAGCATGGCCTGGTGAGCAGTGTTAGGTGTGTGCCCAGGAGCCAAACCAGCAAAATCCCAGGCCACCAAACTTAACCACTGGGCCATGGGGCCAGCCCCTGATTTCTGTACATTTATTTTGTATCCTGCAACTTTACTGAATTCATTTATTAGCTTTAACAGTTTTTTGGTGGAATCTTTAGGGTTTTCTATATATAGCATGTCATCTGCAAATAGTGACAGTTTTACTTCTTCCTTCCCAATTTGTATGCTTTTATTTCTTTTTCTTGTCTGATTGCTGTAGCTAGGACTTCCAATGCTATGTTGAATAAGAGTGGTGAGAGTGGGCATCCTTGTCTTGTTCCTGACCTTAGAGGAAAAGCTTTTAGTATTTCACTATTAAATATAATGTTAGCTGTTAATATATTGTTTTTTATATTTAATTATGTAATTAGTCTTACTGGTACTCTTTATTCTACATGTGGATTCAAGTTACCATCTGATGTCAGTCTCTCTTAGCCTGAAATATTTCCTTTAGTATTTCTTATAAGGTAGCAACACATGCTTTGTCTTTGTTTACCTGAGAATGTCTTTATTTTACCTTCATTTTTTGAGGGATAGTTTTACTAAATATAGAAATATTGACAGGGGCCGGTCCAGTGGCTGAGTGGTTAAGTTTGTGTGCTTTGCTTCAGTGGCCCGGGGTTTTGCTGGTTCGGATCTTGGGTGTGGACATGCTGTTGCTCATTAGGCCACGGTGAGGTGGCGTTCCACATGCCACAGCTGGAAGGACCCACAACTAAAATATACAACCATGTACTTGGGGGATTTGGGAAGAAAAAGCAGGAAAAAAAAAAAAAAAGAAGATTGGCAACAGTTGTAAGCTCAGGTGCCAATCTTTAAAAAAAAAAAAGAGAGAGAGAGAGAAATATTGACTTTTTTTTCTTTCATCACTTTGAATACATCAGCCCACTGCTTTCTTATCTCCATTTTGTCTGATGATGTCAGCTGTTAATTTTATTGAGATTTCCCAATACATGATAAGTTGTTTTTCTCTTGCTGCCTTTATGGTTTTCTCTTTGTCTTTGAATAGTTTGCCTATGATGTGACTAGGTGTGGATCTACCTGTGTTTATCAATTTGAAATTTCTTGAACTATCATTGAACTTCTTAGATGTAAAGACGAATGTCTTGGACATTATTTCTGCAAAATTTTTTCTGCACTTTTCTATTTCTCCTTTCTTTCTGAGATTCCCATTATGCATATTTTGGTACATTTTGTACACTTGATGGTGTCGCACAGATCTTTAAGGTTTTGGTTTTTCCTGTCATTCATTTTTGTTTCCCTTCTTCAGACTGGATAATTTTTCTCGATCTATCTTCAAGTGCATGAATTCTTTCTTCTGCCAGTTTTAATTTGATGTTCATCCCCTCTAGTGAATTTTTCACCTCATTTATTATACTTTTCAACTCCAGAAATTAAATTTTGTAAAATAATTTCTCTTTTTATCTCTATTTAATGAGTCAGAGAGTCACATACTTTCTTTAATTCTTTAAATATGGCTTCCTTTAGTTCTTTGAATATATTATAAAAGTTGCTTTGAAGTCTTTGTCTGTCATGCACAACATCTGAATTCCCTTCATGATAGTTTGTATTGACTGCTTTTTTCCCATGTGTAGAGTTCACACTTTCCTATCTCTTTTCATGTTCTGTGATTTTTTTGTGTGTGTGTGGAAACTGAACATCTACCTAATGGATTTACCTGCAACCATCTTTTAAACCAGTGCCTTAAACTGACATACTAGTTTGCTTATTCTCTTGCTCTGGTAGTTCAACACTACAATCCAGTGGAACTAAGTAATATTTACTTTTAAAAAGTCATGTATAAATTCCTTTTTATTTCCTTATCTATTCAACTAATAATCTCATTTGAACTGACTGATCTAGATTATGATCATTTGCTTCATTTTAAAGATTTGTTTTAAATGTTCTTTAGCAAGCCACTCTTCTCCCTCCAGCTGCTTCTCCCTGCCCAAGCTCCATACTCCAGGTCAGCTTCCAGTCATACTATTGTTTTCCAAAGTCGAACTCCAGTTTTAGCTTGACCCAGGGTAAAGATCTATCTATGATGTTTATTTGGGCAAAACAGTCATAGGATCAGAGATGAAGCAGGGACTTTCCATGTTTTACTTTGTATTTTTAATAGGGGCTCTGAAAGGACAGATATGTTCATGAGAAAACATCTGTAGAGAAATTATTAAGGCAAGTTTCTAGTTGAATGTTAAGCTTTAATAAAATTGCTCTGAGGGGCCGGCCCCATGGCTGAGTGGTTAAGTTTGTGCGCTCTGCTTTGGCGGCCCAGGGTTTTGCCAGTTCACACATGTCACAACTAGAAGAACCCACAACTAAAAGATACAATTATGTACTGGGGGATTTGGGGAGAAAAAAAGCAGAAAAAAAAAGAAGATTGGCAACAGTTGTTAGCTCAGGTGGCAATCTCTAAAAAAAAATTGCTCTGAACGCATTCTCAGAAATTTTAGAATTGAGAACTTGTTGTAAACTTACTTGTTATTAGAAAAGAAAGACTCACTTTGTGGTGAGTTTATACCCTTTGGGAATAGAAAAATAATGTTACTAATTGAAATAAGACAAAGAAAAATCATAGCTCTGATAGAGTTTATGTTCTAAATGTGGAGACAGATAATAAATAAATGAAAAATTAATAGGTAAGATCAGATACTGCTAAGGACTAGGAAGAAAAATAAGGCAAAGTAAAGAGATAAAGTGACAGGGACTGAGAGGAGGGAAAGGGGCATGCTATTTTAGCAAGGAGAGCAGAGAAGGCTTCTGCAGTAGTCCAGGTAGAGATGATAGTGGCTTGAATAGGGCAGTGGCAGTTGAGATGTAGAGAAGTGGGCAGATTTGAAATACATTTTGGAAATTGTATTTCCAGGACTTACTGGTGGATGGAATGCGGGGCGTGACAGAAAAGTGTCAAGAGTGAGGGGCTCCCAGACCTCTGGTTAGAGCAGAATATGTGGTGGTGCCGTTCTGGGCTAGGAAAGGTTAGATAAGGAATAGTTTTGGCGGTGGCAAGACTTGCTTTTGTATTTTTTCCCCTTAATTCTTTTTTTTTCTGCTTTATCTCCCTAAATCCCCCTGGTACATAGTTGTATACATTAGTTGCACATCCTTCTAGTTGTGTCATGTGGGACACCGCCTCAACGTGGCCTGACGAACAGTGCCACGTCTGTCCCCAGGATCTGAACCGGCGAAACCCCGGCCCAGCGCAGCAGAGTGTGCGGACTTAACTGCTCGGCCACGGGGCTGGCCCCTCCCTTTAATTCTACTTTCCAATTTTTAATTCCTTTTAATTAGTCTTGTACATGTCTGTTTAAATAAAATACTGTTTAAATAATGCTCTACTTATTTTGAATGCAAAAAAAGCACTTTCTGGAAAAAAGTGGTGTGAACTAAGTAAATAGTTATAAAGTATACAATAACTAAATAATAGTCATTAAATAATAACAAAATAGTCATAAATAATGTGATTCACATAATTGGCTAAATATGTTGGATTTTATTTAGCCTTCTGAAAGCTTTTCTCTATTCAAGATATTTGGGGATTTTCCAAAGATTTAATTGCCATTTGTTTTCATGAGAAGTAAAACTTTGTGCAAAGACTCACATTTCTAAATCAACATTCAACTAAGTGTACTATTTTCAAAGTCCAGATCCACCTGCACAGATACTGCATTAATGCTGAGGATATGCTAGAGATGGTGCCAGACCCATCACTTTTATTCACATCAAATGCCTTCTGAAAACAAATACCATTTTTTTGTGTTGATGAATTTCTTATGCAAATTCTAGAAAGGCCAAGGATCTTGTCCTGTGACTCAATGACTGCAAGCATTCATAAATGAAAAGCTGGATAAATAAAACTTTTGTCAGCAAAGTAGATTTCATTGGATTTCCTTAATTTTTATTTCACAAACTTAAAAACATTTGAAAAATTTAAATCTTACCAGTAACATGTGACTCCCTGGTTGTCGAAGGACCCTCGTAGCTCTTGTGATGTGTTCTATGGCTTCCTTAAAGAACACCATGGAATGAGAAGTCTAGCAAAGGAGATGGGACAAATAAACTGATTACAGGCACAGAAAAATCTAATGTTTATTGTGGTTTTACATACAAGGATACAGGAGTGAGAATTATTATTCTAGTAATCCAGTAATCTAGACCCAGTAAACTGGTTTACATTTATGGAAAATAAATCTGCACAATGAGGATTGTTCCTATGCCAATATTCTGGTGAGCAGGGTTAAGGGGGTCATAGGCTTGAGAGAAGAGAATGAAGAGGAGAGCAACGGCATCTAGGGTGCTTTTCTATTGCTCTGTCTTGGGGTAGAACAAGTGGTGGGAGGAAGAGTCTTAGGAAATTGTTTTATGGCATCCGTGATTTTGTGGGTGTCTCTGTTCCAACACACCTCTGCCCACAACATCAATGGGAAAGATATAAAAGAGTCACATCCATTTTGTCGCTCCTTGTTGCTACTCTGGATCCTGTTGCCACACTCTCTCTTGCAATTCTTTATTTTTTTTAAAGATTGGCACCTGAGCTAACAACTGTTGCCAATCTTCTTTTTTTTTCCTGATTATTCTCCGTAAATCCCCTCAGTACATAGTTGCATATTTTAGTTGTGGGTCCTTCTAGTTGTGGCATGTGGGATGCTGCCTCAGCATGGCCTGATGAGCAGTGCCATGTCGGCGCCCAGGATCCAAACTGGTGAAACCCTGGGCCACTGAAGTGGAGCACGCAAACTCAACCACTTGGCCATGGGGTCAGCCCCTCTCTTGCAATTCTTAATTCCACTAACTCTAATCATTCAACTCCCTACAGCCTCAGCTGTGCTGCTTGTTTTTAAAATTATACGTTGTTAAATGAGACAAAATAAGATGAAACAATAAAAAATTGTATTTCTAATGGTTTGTTTTAAAATCTGAGGGCACGCTTTTTTCCTGATCTCTCTCTCAAACACATACACACCTTAAAATATTTGATTTGATATACATGTATATGTATATACATATATATGTGTGCATGTATAAATATATATATATATACATATACAGTACTCCTTATATTTTTATATATAGTATACATCTTTACCTCCAAAGATGTTGAATTCAACTTCATTTGGAATTCATTAAGTACACTGGCAAGTTTACTATAGTCATCAGTATTCTGATAGATCTTTTTTCTATGAGATTTGTTTATATCCAAGAAATCCACAAATACAGTTGCATCATTCATCAGTTTTTCTTTGGTCCATTGAATCTATTGTAAGATGATAATTTAATAGTATCTGTTAATAGCACATTTCTACTTGTTATCAAAACTAATGCAATATATCCGTATCAGAGAAGCTCTTGGGATAATAGATCTAGGCCTCAGGGGTTCTTAACCTTTTTTATGCCATGGGCCCCTTTTGGCAGTGAAACCTGTGGACCCCTTCTCAGAATACTATTTTAAAATGCATATAATAAAATACAAGAATTACAAAGGAAACCAAACATTGAAATACAGTTCTATCTAAAGACTCTTTGAGGGTCTATGGGCCCCAGGTTAAAAACCTCTGCTGTGGGAATAATATCTTGAGGTCTCACCAACAATCTGAAACAAAGAATCTTCCCTTAATCAATTGTTAATTACCACCATAGATCCGCAAGCTTCTTCACCTGCTTTCCTGGTTCACTTGGCAAACCCTTGCCTAGCTTTTACACAAGGTCATGGACTATCTCCTCTTTGAAGTCTGACCATTTCCCTCTCCCCTAAAACCAGGTACAGAAAATTACTCTTTCTTCCTTTGTTCCACCAATGTGGCATGTACACAGGTATGTCACAGCACTTACAGAAATGTATTGCACCTGTCAGGTTGTAAGGTACGTGGAGGCAGGGCCCACACTAGTTCCATGTAGGCCCTAGCACTTAGCTCACTTGGTGTCGGGTACTGGAAATTCCTAACAGGCACTCAGAAGGTGTTTAGCAACTGGCTAAAGGAAGGTTGAGGGTCAGTATAACATGATGGTTAAGAGAATATCTGGAGTCAGATATCCTGGCTTTGAATAATGACTCCACCATTTAACTAGCTATGTAACATTGGGCAAGTTCCTAGCCTCTCTCTGCCTCAGTTTCTTCATCTATAAAGTGAGGCTAATAACGGGCTAACGACATCCCTACCTGGAACGGATGTTATGGAGATTAAAATAAGTAATGATATGTAAAGCTTTTAAAAACAGTGCCTGGAATATTCTAAGTGGTAACTATTATTAGAGTTATCAGATTATTTTTTTAAAAGCTAACCAGCCAACCAATTGATTAAATGGTATTGTATAAACCAACATTCTTAAAGGAGTAATTTACATCCTTATATCCTTAAGGAAGGCTTGGTTAATATGTCTCTAGTTTGGGTTTTGTAGCTGTTCTTGTTGCCATAGGCTGACTTCTGCCAGAGCAAGACCTGTTTCCGTAAGTATTTGCCTGCTCATTTTCTATGCCTCTACATCTATTCCTTCATCTAGCAAAGTCTTAAGACCAAATTGCAGGTGGCATTTATAGGAAGGGAGTTTAGGGATTTCTCCTGGGACAGGAATTAGCTTTCCTTACACAGTTATTTTAGCAAAGTCTCTGCATTCCTTCCTTCCTTCATTCACCTCAGATAGATTGATCCAGCACTAATTGGGAGAAAAGGAGAATGTTAAATTCTGGAGATTTAGGTAGGGATTTAAAAAAAAAGACTTTGTGTGGAACTGATAGGTTAGGGAGAGAGATAGGCAATTACATTATAATTCTATGACAGGAAAAGCCCTTAGTCCTATAAGAATATAAAGAAAGAACAATTAACCTGAAAACGTGTGGTGTTGATCAGAAAACGCCACCAAGAGAGAAGAGGCATGAGCTGAATCCTGAAGGAGGCCAGGAGTGAGCTGGGAAGTGACCCATAGGTGAAAAGGAGAGGCAATAGAGACTGTGCTGCGTTCTGGCTAGAACCTGGGGGTGAGATGCTCAGATTCCTAACACAGATGGAGGCGTGGGTGGTAATGCCAGTCACTGAGGTAGGGAACACCAGGGCATGGCGTCTGGGGGACAGAGAAAGTGCAGTGGACACAGACTTGGAACGGTTTTGCAAGTCGAGTAAGAAGTGCCCAGAGTAACAAAAGACTGATTTAGAAGTCAAACCCAGGTCTAACTCTAGATTTCAGGCCTTTTCTGCCAAACCACTGCTGTATTTGAAATGTAGATATAAGGTCTAGTTCTTTTCAATATTATGATAGCTTTCATTTATTGAGCACTTCCTATATGTCAGAAACTATTCTGAACACTACACAAATTAGTGCCATTAATTCTGACCACAAGTCCTATGAGGTAGATACAATTAATACTCTTTCTTTAGAGGTGAGGAAACTGAGACAGAGGAGTCACTTGCCCAAGGTTCCACAGCTCAAAAATGGAGGGGCTGGGCTTTGAATGTGGGCAGAGCCTGTGTCTGTAACCTCTATAATCAACTGCTTCTCAGGCTGTTAGGGAAGAACAGCAAGAACAATAGAAGAGTGGAGGAGAGAGTCTAGCGTCTGTGTGAAAGGAACTAGGTACAAGAGGGGTCTGAAGCATCACCAAAGAGTAGCCCTAAGGAGGGAAATGAAGAAGGGCACATAGAGACCTGAGAGATGCTAGACAAGTGAGTGGAGGGGGTGGCGGGTGTGGAGATGGAAAAAGAATTGCTCCTGTGCACTTAATGGAAAGATTATTTTACCAGATGTCAAAAAAAAAATTGGAGGATAGAAGTGATATGGATAAACATGAATAATTATATCAAGAAGAGTCTGGGCTGAAAAGCAGAAAACTTGAATTAAAAGAAAGTAATGATGGGCGTGTCCAGAAAAAACTTAAAAGCCTGCCTGAATTTGTGACTTATCTAAAAAACATATATGTATACATATACAAATACATATATATTATATATACAGACATAGATTTACACATATGTATATACATTGTATTCTGAGTTTATATGTGTGTATCTCTATGTATAAAGTTTGTATTCCCAAATTCTCTCTCACTGTTGTAAATATAGTTTTACCTTTGAATTTATTTTACTTCCTGGACTGCTATGAATAGGGTGAGAGAAAGTGGCACCACCAAAGGCGAGAGAAAAGAAAAGAAGAGTCACCTTTGAAATTCCAGAGGAATTCTCTTGAGAAGAGTTAGCAAAGATGTATAGTAATGGAATGCAGCTTACTGCTCCATTTAATTACAACCCTTTTAGTGTGAATCAGTATACTGAAGCGCTTTCCTTTGTGACCTGGACTAAAGAGGCACCATGAAAACTAAATTTCAAAGGGCTTGTGGGGTAGCAGAATTTGCCAACCCAAAATTTATCTCTTTGGCTTGATTTTTTTTTAATCTTTCTTTTTCTTTTTTTAAAGACTTTATTTTTCCTTTTTCTCCCCAAAGCCCCCAACTACATAGTTGCATATTTTTAGCTGTGGGTCCTTCTAGTTGTGGCATGTGGGATGCTGCCTCAGCATGGCTTGATGAGCGGTGCCATGTCCGCGTCCAAGATCCAAACTGGAGAAACCCTGGGCTGCCAAAGCAGAGTGCACAAACTTAACCACTTGGCCACAGGGCTGGCCATGGCTTGATTATTTTTAAGAACAAGACTCAGGAAGAAACTTTGACCTTCCCCCTAACTGCCTAAAAGAACTTAAGACAGAAGGCCTGTTTCAGGAAGGAACTATAGATAACTATAGTATCATATGAATGAAGTGTGGTAGACAGGGAGGAACCTAGCAAGGCCCATTTGATCAAAATCCTCCCCATGTCCCATTGTCTTTGCAAGGCATGGCAAACACTTGTCTACCAAACAGTTGCTTTCTGTCTCCATGTGAATTGCCTTCCTCCCCTTTGAAGTCCCAAACCACTACCCCCAACATCTTCCTCTGTCTTTTAGCTGAAGATGGTATTTAAGGTGGTAGCTTTGGCGACTTTGGTGAGTTACTCAGTTTTCCTGGGTTTCTCCCATGTATACATTATTAAACTTGTTTTATTTTCTCCTGTTATTCTGTTTCATGTCAATTTAATTCTTAGACCAGCCAGAAGAACCTAGAAGGGTAAAGGAATATTTCTTCCTCCTCTACAGACTAGAGAGGAATGAAAGATCTTGTTGAGGTATCAAGAGAGTATACACTTCTGCTAGTCTTGGAGAAAAATTAGCAGTTTTGAGGCTCCTAAGAGGGCAAACGCATGAGCAAAGGCATCAAGACCTTACCATTTCCAACATATCAAATCCATACTTATTCATTTTTCATATATATTCATGGAATTGTTAATGAAGTTTTTTTCATTAATATTATAGAAACGTTTGAGGACTTTTATAAAACAACACTTTTGTCCAAGACACCATTTAAAATAGTTTTTAAAATCTAAGTTTACCTGAAAATAATTCTCAATTTCCTTTGAAAGAAACTGATAGAAAAGCCCTTTTTCAGTCTGTTCAATTAAGCGATCATGAAACACTCGGGTGGCTTCATGAACAAAGAAGAGAGCAGCCATCTCTTTGGAGTTAATAACAGCCTTGTCAGCTTGCAGCAATCCGAGGAGAAGCTATTATGGATTTAAAAATAACATTTTTTTTAAACATTAGTAGGGTAGTATGTGAAGTAAAAGCTCATTTTGGCAGGTTTATGTTTCCATAAAACTGGAAGCAATTATCCAAGGTATTGTCAATTTCTCCAAGTGATAATCTGGATTTTTGATGAGATGGGCAAATTATAAGTCAGGGAAAACTGGCATAACATCACCCTTAGAGGCAGAGGGTTTAAGGATTCCTCAGCCATGTCTAGTGAAGGCCGTGTTGGATGGGAAGCCATGAGTCCTGACTATGGTGCTGACATGGAGGCAATGGGGTGGTGGTGATACAGAGATGCTTCTTAAAGTTAATATGTTCTAAGATTCTTAATTTGGATTAAAAAAACCTTATAACCTATTTCAAACATTGTATATGCTATTTTGGGATAAAGTCCTGATAGCAAGGAAAGACCAAATTCAAAAATTGGTTTTTTTTAGCATTTTGATTCTGAAAATTATTTGACCAAGGGTGTGACTAAATCAGCACTGTTGGTAACATTCTTGGGTGTAAAAAGCAAGACTCGTGAAAATTCAAGCATGCTTGTGAAATGCATACATGCTGTCATTTTCTGAGAGCCATAATAAAATCACAGAAATAAAGCAAAACCAAAGTCTATGTTAAAACTTTGTCATTTCTTTCCCTGCTGAGGATCTTAGCCAATATTCTAACAGTCTTAGTGGTTTCATCATTGAATTCCCTGCATGGAATTTTTTAAACTGGCTCATGGGATAAGCTATTAAAAAATAGCAACCTAAATTTCTCTTTTTTTTCTCTGTTAACAATTTAATGTTGACAGTGTCAATGAGTAGGGAAATGAAGAGACACAGAGGGAGAGAAAGAGGAAGTCAATTTAGTAAAATTACATTTCTTCAACTTAAATTTTAAAACCAACCTGGAGAATGAATTGTAAAACAAACCTTAAAGACATCTCGAAGATTAAACATATAGTGACATTTCGTTGGAGTTGGTAACATGCTCTGACATACTTGATAGTATATAGCGAGAGAGCAAGATATTATTTGATCCTTACTTTTCTGAACATCAGATGTGAAGTTATTAATGGAGAAATACATTCCCAAATGAGCCTTTAAAAAGAAATTTTATGATTTAGTTTGCCAAAAATTTTAGGCACAGACTATTTCTAGTTTATTCCTACTGAAAAGGAGATGTGTGTACTATAATGGAGGATTAATTTTGTTCAAAATGCTAATAAAAGAATACATTAATCAGATGGCAGACTAGTACCAAGACACTCTGGGTGTTGCAAACTGGGGAAAATTCTAATTGCTCCTAGTTTGTTGAATGATGTAGAAGTATGTGTTACATGTTCTCTGGGGACAATTTATGCCCCACCTGTGTGTATACCAGGTGTGCTGAGAATTCTTCCATGTCCTCACTCCCCAGTAGATGTTACAAGAAGAAATATAAAGTGATAGAACTATTAGCTCAGTTTGGATTGGTATATGTATATATATTCTTCTACGTCAGGTTTTCTTTGAGGTGTGGATTATTGATCACCTGTAGAATTACCAAGTGCTTTTTGAAAAATGGATTTTAGAAATTTATCTTTAAATTTTATGTTATAAAGAAGAAAAACACAATTAATTTTAAAGAATTTAATAATCTTGCATAAGATTTTTCTAATTAGATTTCAAGTTGAGCCATTTTCCTAATAAGATATTTCAGAATTTTTTTCTCTCAATATTTTTTATTCTGTCAGGAAAAGAAAAGAACAAATTAATACTAGCAAAAATCTGGTGTGCTTGTTAATAATGTAGATTCCTGGGCTCCATCCCAGATATTCTGGATCAGCATCTCTGAGAACAAAGTCTTGGGATCTGCATTTTAAACATGTATTAAACATGCCCCACTAATTATGTTTTTGTTATTTAGAGACAAGTTATAACAATAGGTCAGAAATTATGGGGGGAGGGCTTAAATCCATCCCCTTAGGAGAATTTTCCTTCAATATTAGTGGTTTTAAGTTCTAACATTTTCCCTCATACTATGGAATTAAATTTTTTTTTTTGGTAGAAAATGAGCTCGATGCATTACCTGGAAAATAGTACGTAAGGCACTTTGTGGAGGATGAGGCAATACCAGAATGGAAAAATGTTTGAGGAGACGTGGGCTAATATTCCTCCCACCAACTGGAGGAACACAAGCTGCAACTAGAGAGAGATCTTGAATATTCTGTGGGAAGAGCAAAAAGGAAGAGTAACTAAATATATCTGTAGAAAGAGAAATATATACCCATTTCCCAGCTCCAAATGGATGTAGGATTTTAAAATGTTTATGAAAAAGATTAAGATTATTATTTACTGCAAAATAAAAATTATGAGGGTAATAGAATCTATTTTCTTAGAAGTAACCCATCCTAAAATGTAATTTCAAGACATGTTACTTCCGAGAGACTTTCTAAATGTCATCAGGAAATAGCCTACTTAAAAAAAAAAGCAATCATCGGAAAATAAGCAATATGTTATTGAGGCTAGCAATGAGGATTCTGGTGATAAGTGAGAAATCAGGAGAAGAGCCTGGTGAATGTCTTTCCAGAAAAACCAGGATTGGCTTGGGGTGAGAAGATGCTTGACTGTTTACATAATAATGGCCATTTGCCATATTACAACTGCACAGAATTGTATAGGTAGGTGGAGGAATCATATGATAACCTAGTCTACTCACAATTGGGCTGCTTTTAACAACTTTGTTCCTGCCTATGCCCACGTCCACGAAAACCGACATCCCTTAAAAGGCCTGTCTTAGTATTTTCTTGACAGTTCGAGGAACTTCTTCAGGTTGTGCATTCCAGACCCATTTCTTGCTTTCTCTTTTTGCCTAGTCTCCTGGATTCTCCCTGGGTAGGCTGCATCTGGATTCTTCTCTCTGCCTTGGGTTGATGGTTGGTTCCACTCACCAGCCAGTGTGTGTTATCTAGGATCCTGGGCCCAAATTTGTCTGAGACTTGAAACTGTCTGTAATGCAACCACCTAATTTTACAGATGAGGATCCAAGGCCCAGAAAGTTTAAGTGATAAAGTCAGTTCTGAATACTGGACTTGTGATTTTCAGAGAAGAAATCAACCAGGAGAAAAATGCATTTATTTTTCAAAAAGCTTAAGCCATTCTGATTTGGTTCAATGTAACAAAAATAATTGCAGAGAAATACCTCTCTGGGAATTTTTTTGACTTTGCAATGCTCCTGAAAATCCTTGCTTTATGTTCTTGAAAATAACGATGCAGAGCAGTCTTACATAGAGATTAAAGATGTATTTGTTAGGCCACATTTCACTAGCTTTTCCTATATGCATTAACTGTTCATGCATTGAAAAATTTGATTAACTATTGATGTGTTAACAATAGTGAGCATTATTTGACTCAGAAACTAAACCTATGACACACTTGAAATTTTTACTAAGATCTAATCCTACTAAAAGTAGAATTTCTGTGAATCCAGGGACCTGTGCTAAATTGCAAAGATGTAATTGACATGGTCAAATTAGGGTCTCAACTTTGCTCTACATGTCCATCTGAATAGATTTTAAATTTCTCACTTAATTCATTCAACATTGTTTAAATATTTATCATTAAGTAACAATATTTAATGTGAACAAAATCTTAGTATATACTGTACCTTCCATGCAATTTTTTGAGGATCATAAACTCCTCCCAAATCTAATAATTGTCTGATTAATTCCAGGGGTGGCTGTGCTCCATACATATCTGATTCTGGCATATTCAGATCATCAATGAATATTACAATCTTAAGGAAGACAAAAAATATTAAAATATATTGATTAGTACTGCCTTTCTTTAAATTACAAATTAGGAATATTAATTATGCTATGGCATAAGAACAAAATTATATGTAATGATATGTCTGTTTTTTTCTTAAAAAGTAGCAGACCAAATTCTATTTTGAAGATACTATTTTAGAAAACAGTAAGTTTTCAAAATAGTAGAAACTCTACTTACTATAGACCCACAATAATTACATCTAATAATAGTTAGAATGTACTTGATGCTGCATAAAGTAATCTAATTGTGGCTATTACAAAGGAACGTGGTTATTATTTATTCAAAATTTACATATTGAGTGCCTACTATTGCAAGGCACTGTTTTAGGTATTTATTTTATATGTACCCTGGATAAGGAATAAGATTGTCATCTGGAACTAGACTTTTAAAATTCTGTTGCAAATGCTGTTGACATGAACAATTAGCAGAAAATTCAGACATTTACAATTTTTAAAATTGTATTGCTTTCCACCTCAGAAAATATTATGCATTGAAGTGCACTGATTGTAATCTCTGTGTGTATTAGCCCTTTTAGATTGTATTTATTTTTGTAAAACAAGTAAAAATTTTTTTAAAAACCCCAGGGGGCTGGACCCGTGGCCGAGTGGTTAAGTTCGAGCACTCCGCTACGGCGGCTCAGGGTTTCTCTGGTTTGGATCCTGGGCACGGACATGATACCACTTGTCAGGCCACGTTGAGGTGGTGGCCCATGTGCCACAACTAGAAGGACCCACAACTAGAATATACAACTATGTACTGGGGGGATTTGGGGAGAAAAAGCAGAAAGAAAAAAAAAAAGAAGATTGGCAACAGTTGTTAGCTCAGGTGCCAATCTTTAAAAAAAAACCCAAATAGCCATTTATTTTGAATTACCTAACTACCTAATTTTTAACTGTCAATATCATTTTTTTTTAGTAAGACACTCAATTGCCCCTCTTTTGCATCATAAACTGATGATTATAGACAGACTGGTTTGACTGAAATTTCTCTTTCTTGCATTTTTCATTCGTGTAATTAGATTGACCAATTATTATTCTTTTCAAAATCCCTAAAATGTACCCAATTAGGCAAAGACCCACCAAGTTTATCCAAATCTTCAGTTAAAATCAAGGAAATGTGAAGCAAACCACTAAAAGCTCTTGAAATTGACACCCCAGGGGTTAAACCCAGAGGCACCTAAGGAACCCATGTAATTTTCTTATTAATGAATCCTGCAACTCTCTTGACCCTGAGCTTATTTTTCATTTTTTTTGAGGAAGATTAGCCTTGAGCTAACATTCACTGCCAATCCTCCTCTTTTTGCTGAGGAAGATTGGCTCTGAGTTAACATCTGTGCCCATCTCCCTCTACTTTATACGTGTGACACCTGCTACAGCATGGCTTGATAAGTGGTGTGTAGGTCTGCGCCCAGGGCTGCTGAAGCAGAACGTGCGAACTTAACCACTACGCCACAGGGCAGGACCCTACCCTCAGCTTATTTCATGTTACTGATTTGGACTCACTGGTTATAAATTTCAATTGTGACCAAGTGTCTAGTTCAACAAACGGACAGTTAATGTGCCAGGCAGACACAGGGTAAGAATAAGGAACGTGCATCACCAGTTCAAGAAAGCAGTTCTTGGAGTTATAACAAGGCTATTCTCTTGATACCTTTCCCTGAGGCTGTGGATACCACAAGTTTCTCTTCCTCTTATAGTCCCAAGCCATGGTCACAGGAAGAAAATGTGGTAAAATATACAGTAACAAAACAATTGGCATCTAACTCATTTTCCAGTGTTCTGATTTGCTGATGTTTAATCCAGATACCAGTAGATTCTTTTGGTTTTAGTAATTCTGAATCAGTATAATTCATCATGTTGGAAACTGAATTATATTGATTTGAAAGCCAAAGTTTCCATTATAAACTATATTTTCTAGTAATGTTCAGGAGTTTATGTTACACATCTTTTTTATTAGTATTAATTAAAATAAATCACTTTATCACTTAAGCAGATCAGTCAACAAGTCCTGGAGGTGTTTCACCTTGTTGTTTTTTGGTGCTCCAAGAGTGTCTTTACTTCTCCTTACTAACTTTTTAAGGATCATCTCCTTGGCTTTGGCAGCTGTCATACTGACGCTAAAATTTATTGTAGAGACTGTAACTCCTTTATAACCATTTTTAAAAGAACTTTCTTCAGTTCTAACTTCTGGCTTTTTAGTAGTCTTATCTAGGATGCCAAATATGGAAAGAAAAGTTTAGAACACTTTAAGAATATTTTTGCTTTAAAGTATTAAGAAATGTGAAAATTACATCGTTTTACTATATTGTTGTCATTTTCAAGAACTTACTCTGAGGACAATTCAGTGAGAGAAAGAATACCAACTTTGAAATGTTTACAAATATTTCCTTACTTTACATGGTGAACAGTGTCTCTGCAACCATAGCCAACGCAACAGTATGAAAACTCAGTGAACCATCCATTCATTTATGCACAATAGACACATATAACGTTTTATGCTTTAAAATATTTAGATTTGCAATATGCTATATTTATAATGAAATTACACATGAAAGATCTAAAAGCAGCATGCAGGTGTGGCCACCAAAGGTATCGGAATTAGGATGCATGCCTTGGGTGAGGATCATCCAGAACGGTTATTTGGGATGGTGCTGTAGCAAACGTAAAAGTAAAAACAAAAACAAAACCCCTTCTGGCAGGAATCTTGTGGTCAGGCTCCCTTTCCCTTTCTACAGCTATCTCTGGGCCACCCAATCTCTTCTTCAGAAGTGGAGTTACTGCTCCCAAGACTACGAAGTCAGAATTTTCAAGGATGAGGCTCCTGAAACTCCACGTGTGTTTCTGTCGTAGAGACTGATTTGAGAAGGTCTACAGAAGCATAACTTTTGTATTACAGTATTTCTAAAAGCATTAAAGAATAATACAGACAGACATCGCCTTCAGTTACTTCTAGACTTAGTCTAAGGTTCTGCTGATAAGCCAGAGTATGTGCTTCCTGGTAAGCAGATCTCACACTCCTCCACTATCACCATTCCAGCTTTGGAGTGGGGCAGAACAGGCTGAGAGGGTAGAGAATATTTTTCAGGGCATGTTATTTTAAACTATCAATTGAAATTTTCATTCTGAGATTTCTGACAGTATGAAATGACTTGCATATGGCTGAGATAGGAAGGTCTGGAAACTACTGTAATACCTACCTTGACTTCCAGTTGCTGTCTTATGAGTTTCAGAAAGCAAGATGCTGATATTTTGCTTCAGGCTGTTGGAATAAAATGTTTGAAGGGTTCAAAAGTAGCCGTATGAAGAAAATATAATGAAAGTATCAATGTGTGGTTGATTTTACTTCTATCTCCTACAAGGAAGCAAAGTTTTTTTTCCTGTTCACATTTTTACAGATAAAACTAATGTCACCGTTAGGCCTGATACCCAAATTTAACAAAATATGAACTTACTCTAAAAAACAAACTGGGCAAATTCCTAGGATATCAGCCTATTGGGTATCTTCAGGGAAAGTAAGCCATTAACTCACTTGTCCCTTTATAAAATGCATTCTGCCTTATGGATCACTCAACAAAAACCCTATTTACCTTTATTTTGGTCTTGTCTTCAGGTGTTTCTTTCTCTAACATTATCTTCCTTTATTGTTAAAATCCACTTCAGTTTAAACATTGAACATACAGTAAAATATATTTTTTCAGACTCCATTATTCATGATTATAATAATTTAGATAAGAAATGACTCATTGTATTAAATACTTCAAAAATTATTTCTCTAACTCTTAAGGCCTTATTTAAGTGTAGTAGGATTCTACTCCAAAATCATTAGTGTAAGATGTAGACGATGGTGGCTTAGACTAAAAGTGGCATTGAAAAAAGCAAGGTAGAGGAATTCAAGATGTATTGTGAAGACAGAGCAGACTTGACTAGTACAAGACTGGTTGTGGGGCAGGGGAAAATGAGGACCCAGTTGGGAGGAGTCAGATGGGCCATTAGAGGTGGGCCGGTCAACACAAAGTGGGCCATTCAAGGATGACTCCTAGATTTCAGGCTTGAATGACTGAGTCTCATTTATTGCAATGAAAACCACTGGAAGAAGAATAGGTTTGGAACAGAAATTAAGAGTTATGTTTTGACTATGTTAATGTTGAGATGTTCACAAGATATCCAAGTATATACATGACATAGGCAGTTGGCTATGAGTCTAATGATTAGAGCAAAGGGCCTGATATGGGCCTCTCCACAGTACTATCTTCCTACTCGATTCAGACAGCAGCAAGCTTCTCTAATCTTTTAATTAGAATTAGAATTAACTTTAAAAACTTGCACTTTTTATTTGCACAATTTAGATTTCTTTTTAATTTTTTTTTCCTTCAGGAAAAGACAGAATGACAAAGTTCTTTACAAAGAATGTTTTTACATCTGATAAGAAGAAAATATTTCTAGTGCAAGAGAACCAATTATACGCAACACTTTACTTGTATGTTTTAGGTGCATTTTTCCAGGAAGGAAAATAGTTTATAGCTGTACTTCGTTATGTTAAACAAAAATTAAGATTTTAAATTTAGTTATATTTAAAATAAATGTAAGAATTTCTCATTTAAAGGCATTAATCTAGTTGTTACTACTTTGGAAAAGTAAAGACTTTCTTCTTAACTCCTCATTCTCATTTTTACATAACAAGTTTGCATTTATATTTTAAAGCAAACATTTCTTTTATCAGACAAATCAAATTGAGTTTAATATATACAACCTTGATTTTTTAATTTCATGATATAATAGGACTTCTCCTAAAATCGACCCATGTTTCACATTAAATGCTCCTGCGCCCTCTAACTTCTCAAGTATTTGATTCATGGCAGTGGTTTTCCCAACACCAGAGTCTCCTAAGGGAAAAAAAAAATACATTGTTAGAATTATATGCAAGAAAATGAACAGATGCTAACGTATTAAAATGAACCAATAACATTTTCTTTCACTTGAAAATTTCATTGAAAGTATGTTTTTACTATTCCCTTTTTCACAAATGTGGTTAAGGGTGGGTAAACTAGGGAGTTAACATGAAAACCTCTCAAATTATTTGAATTATTTACATCTCTTACAAAAGGATAGATTAGGAGTTAACTGTTATTTTTATTTAATGTTCACTTAAGCCCATCACAAATCTTTTTGTTTTATAGCACATCAGAACTACTACATGAAGTTAATTTCCCTGAACAATTTTGCCATTTCTCTGGGGGAGAAATTTGATGATAAACTCCTTATTGCAGCTGAACAGGAAGTCATGAATTTGCAATTCATCAACTATTAAGTAAAAATAAGAATTTTCTTAGACCAAACCGGAGGCAAGTTATGGGTTATCTGAGAGTTCCAACTTCATTTTGCCTGAATACTTTGAGTATGGAACTTGGAGGGATACTATTGCCTCCAGTTAGAGGAAACACAACTTAGAGAGCGGGAAAAGGTAAGTGAAGGGGTTGCAATAAAAGTCAGCAGAGGGCAGGAGCTATATCAAATTAGTCCTTTGATAATGGTAAAAGACTGAAAAATTTTAACATTGGGTTGAGGAATTATGTGTGTAAATTTTTTCTAACCAGGCAATTTCTTTTAATTTTTTCCTTGCATGCGGTTATGTAAGTCAGTCTACAGGCTACAGAGGCCATACATATATTAATCCAACAGTTCTACTCCTGGAATTTGTTTTAAAGGTAAGGAAAAGATGAAAAAGATTTATAATGCCCAGTATTGGCAAACACTGGGGAAATGGGCATTCATATACTGTTGGTAAGAATATATATTGATATAGTCACTAAAGCTTTTCAGGGCATATTTTTTTTCCCACTTATAAAGTAAAATGGTTAGACTAAATAATTACTAAACCTCTTCCTAATTCTGAAATTCTCCTTCTTTAAATATTTTTAATACCTGTGAGAAGTACAGGGCAGGAACTCTTTAAAAGGAGGCTGATGAGAAACGAAAGGGACATTGTGTCTCTGGTAGCAGTAGGATTAATGTTCTCTCCATATTCTGTTATCTTCAAGAGGTTTTCACCTGATCCTTGAGGATCAGCCAGTATTGAAGTTCCTAAGTTAAAATTTAAAAAAAAGTTTCAGATGACCTATAAATAAAATATTAACCTAATCTTTTAGGTACTAAATACTTTTTGGGAAAGTCTGTACATCATAAAGCAATTTAAACATATATAGATAAGCCAAAATTGTTGCAAGTGCCTGGGGGGTCTCTGCTGATCTTAGAAACTGTCTCTTTCACACTCTCACCTGGTGAACTCACCACACATTCCTAAATCCACTCTATGCAAACTCTGACTTTCCTTCTGCCAAACCTACTATCTGCCCTCATACCAACGCAAGCGTCTCCTCCACTTTCCCTCCAGCAAAAATGAAGACAGGCGCTCTCTGCCAAAGCCTCCTACAGTCCTTTCTCAAGAACTTCACTTCTTTGGTAATCTTTCTCCCCACCACTATCTGTCTCTTCCTTTCTCTTGAAATTTTCCATTGTACAAACATATATGTGCTAGTATCTCTTTTTATTGGTTAAACCATGTGAAACTGACATTTTTATTAAGTAAAAACCAGTCAAATTTTATATGACATAAAACACACTCACACACAACCCCCAAAACTAAATAAATTTCCCTTAATCCCACAGCTTCCAATAAATACTACCCCAATTTTTTCCCTTATTACACAGCCAAAACTCTCAAAAGGGTTAAATACAACATAATATCACTTCTTCACCTTTTATTCACTCTTTTTTTAAATTAAAAATTACCTGAATAGCTAATACGTTCACATAGTACACAATTCAAAAATACATAAAGGTATGCAATGAACAGTTAGTTTCTTTCTCATACCTATATCCTAGTCACCAGGTTCCAATACCGTGCATACTGTTCTGCAATTATTTTAAACTCACTGCGTTTTAGAGATCCTTATATACCAGTAAAGACTTTATTCTGCTTAATATTATTCCATTTAATGAATGTACCATAAATTTTTTACCAATGCTCCAGTGATGGATATTTGTGGTGTTTCCACCCTTTCGCTACTATAAATAAAGCTGAGTTTCTGTAATATACATATGTCATTTTGCACATATGTGGAATAATTTCTTCTAAGTAGAGTTGCTGGGTCTCTTTAAACTGGCATATGATTTATAATTTTGATAAATATTGACAAATTGTCCTCTAATCTTTGAAAGTCTTTGACTCCTCACACCCTTACCAAAGGTATCAAACTTTTTGATCCTTGTCAGTGTTATAGGTGAAAAATTGTATCTAATTCTAGTTTAGTTTGCAGTTCTCATATTATGAGTCAATTCTTCTCATATTTCAGAGCCATTTCTTTTTATGTGAACTATTTATTCATAGTCTTTATTTTTTCATAGAATAGGCAACTGGTCTTTTACTTTGATTTGTCGAAGCTAGTTCTATATTAAAGAAAGTAGCTTTTTGTGATATGACTTTACTTATTACCGGTTTTATGTTTCAATTATGTTCTCCTCTTGGCTTGTAGGATTTGTGTCATATTTAGAATGTCTTCCCCATTCCAATATTATTTCAAAATTCTCAATTTTTAAAAATACTTTTATGTTTTTTTAAAAAGCATTTTATTTTTTTGATTCTCTTGTTAGCTGGTTGAACTAATACCATTTGTTGACTAATCTACTCCCCAAGTGATCTGAAATGCCACCTTTGTTATTTGCCAAGTTCCTGGATGTGTTTGTCTTTACTGTCTGACATACTCTTTTTCATTGATCTTTCTGTTTTTTATGTCTCAGTACTACCGTTATTACATTTGGTTAAGCTAGTCTGTCCTAATTATTTCCTGGCTATTCTCACCTGTTTAACTTTTCTATATGGAATTTAGAATCAGGTTCTCTAGTCCCCACCCACCTATTTTTATTTTATTTATATATATTTTGTTTATACATTTTGTTTATATATTTTGTTTATATTTTATATTTATTTTTATATTATATTTATATTTTGTTTATATATGTTTATTGGGATCATCTTTATGGATTAATTTAGGAAGAATGAATATCTTTATGACGTTGGATCTTATAAGAAAACATAGCAGGCTTTTTTATTAGTATATCATAAGAGTGTTTTCTTCATATTGGTTTTGCATATTTCTTGTTAAGCTTAGTCTTAAGTATTTCATCTTTTATTCTTTGTTTCTTTTCCACTATTATAAATGAGATCTTTTCTTTCATTTTTATCTTGTAACTGGTTATTGTTTGTATGTACTGATAAATAAATGACAAGCAGTAGGATATTGGAATATACGAAGAAGCCATTTGGTGTAAAACTAATTTGTCCTGAACTTGTTTTTTCCAAAAGGGCCTTGTGTGGCCATCGAGCATGCATTGCACATCTGCTTTAAGTATTTACTATGTCCCAAAGACAAGAACAATGCTCTTAAAGATAAAGATGTAACTTCCCCCACATTTGCATTTCCTTAAGGATAAGTATCTCTCCCTAAACTAAGGATTGATTGCTGATCTGCTGCGCTCACCTTGTGACCACCCACCTTGAGACTGCCGACCTGCTGTGTTCACTGAATTGCTGTGCTGGCAAAGCAGTCTTGTGACTGTTATAAAAGGTCCATTCCAATCATACGTGATACATGCTCTTTGACAGTGTGCAGTAACCACTCTGTACATCCCCATGTCTTTGGAGTGTTCTCTTCCTTTGTGAAAGGACTCTCCTGGGCTATACAGTCTTCAGGGTTGGCTCATAATAAACTCACACCAATTTTGATTTATAGATTGTTTATGGATTATTTGTGTTGACGATATGAAGAATATTGATTTCCATATGTTATTCTGTATTTAGAGATATAACTAAATTCTCTAATTGTTCATAATAGTTTTTAAGTTGATCTTTGAGTTTTCCAGATATTTTATTATAACATCTGCAAATAATGAAAATTTAACCACCTCTTTTCAAAATTTTGTATCTCTAATTTTTTCTCCTTTCTAATTACATTGACTAGTATCTATAGAACATTAAATTAAAATGCTGAATTTTAATGGTAATGCTTCAAATATTTCCCCATTAAGTAAGATTCTGTTGTTGTTGTTGAGTTCTTAACTTCTAATAATATTTTCATTTCTAGAAAGTATATTTGGTTCATTTTCAAATGGGCTATATCACTTTTTTATAGTTTCCCATTCTTTTTAGGTATTTTCAAGCTTACTTTTTATTTCTTTAAGCATAGTGAGCGTGTCTATTTTAGAATATACACCTAATAATTCCAATCATTCAAGTTTTGTTAATTTGTGGCTGTAATCTTGCTTCTGCTAATTATCTTTAGCTGATTAACAAATTTGAAAATTTTTTTAGAGATAATATAAGGTTTAAGATACCAGTCTCATTCTATAGAAAGTATATCTGTTGATTTCTTACTGGATGCTTGGAGACTAATCAGGGATTACCTTAACTCCAATTTAAGACTTGAGCTCCCCTAAATCACTCAGGATAGTGTACCTTGGCTCAGATTATATGTACCTAGACATGTAAAGCTGGCTTAATCTAGTCCATCTTTACACAGAGGGTGTAGATCTTCATTATCCCAGATTGCATTATATGTATATGTGCATGTGAGAAAGAGTGGAGGGAAGAGAGCTTTGACTTTTGTCCTCCTTGGCCCTTGAATAGCCAAATTAAATGATTCAATGACTTGACTTATTTTATCAAATTTACATGTAATTTGCGTTCCAGTTCAAGATGGTGACATAAGAGGCTCCTGAACTCAACTATCCTATAGACACACCAAATTTACAGCTACATATGGAATAATCCTTGTGAAAGAAATCCAGAAACTAGTTGGGTGACTCATATACATTGGGCGAATGAGAAAAAACCCACATCAAAACAGGTTGCTGATATCTCCCTGGAAGGAGATTGTGCACACGTCTGGTGCCTGGCTTCTGCAGCTGCTGCCCAGAGGACACATCCCTTGACAGCCTGACTCTGGTGGCCAGAGGGGCTTGTGTTCACAGGTTCAATGGGTCTGTAGCAAATAAGGAAACAGTTTTTAACCTGCCATCCCCCCAGGGCTCAATGCAGAGGCAGCAGACAAGAAAGAGACAACAAAGAGCTAGGGTCAGCCAATGTTTCCTCTCCTATGTGAGACCACTCCTTCAAGACTAAGAGAAGTGTCTCTTTTATCTAATGCATAGAAACCAACGCAGAGAGTAAAGGAAAAATGAGCATCAGGGGAACATGTTCCCAATGAAAGAACAAGATAAAACAGCAGAAACATACCTTAATGAAAGGGAGATAAGTGATTTACCTGATAAAGAGTTCAAAATAACGGTCATAAAGATGCTCACCAAGGTCAGAAGAACAATGTGAGAATTTCAACAGAGATAGAAAATACCAAACAGAAATCACAGAGCTGAAGAATGCAATAATTGAACTGAAAAATTCAATAGAGGGATTCAACAGAAGACTAGATGAAGTGAAAGGAAGGATCAGCAAACTCAAAGATAGGGTAGAGGACTTCATCTGATCAGAGCAGTAAAAAGAAAAAAGAATGAAAAAGAGTAAAGATAGCTTAAGACTTAAGGGACACCATCAAGTAAAACAATATTCACATCATAGGGGTACCAGGAGAGGAAGATAGAGAAAAAGGGGACAGAAAGCTATTTCAAAGAAACAGTAGTTAAAACTTTCCTAACCTGGAGAAGTAAGCATATGTCCAGATCTAAGAATCCCAGAAGGATTCAAATGAGATGAATCCAAAGAACCCACATGAAGACACATTATAATTAAATTGTCAATAATTAAAGACAAGGAAAGAATCTTAAAAGCAGCAAGAGAAAAACAACTTGTTATGTACAAGGGAATCCTCATAAGATCATCACAGGTTTTTCAGCAGAAACTTTGCAGGCCAGAAGAGAGTGGCACAAAATATTCAAAGTGCTGAAAGAAAAAACTGCCAACCAAGTATACTCTACCTAGCAATACTGCAGAATTGAAGGAGAGGCAAAGAATTCTCCAGAAAAGCAAAAGCCAAAGGAATTCATCACCACTAGACCAGCCTTACAAGAAATGTTAAAGAGACTTCTTCAAGTTGAAGAGAAAGGGTGCTAATTAGTAACAGGAAAATACATGAAAGAATAAATCTTACCAGTAAAGGTAAATAAAGAGTTAAATTCAGAATACTCTGATGTTGTAATAGTGGTGGGTAAATCATTTATAAATCTAGTATGAAGGTTAAAAGACAAAAGTAGGAGGGAACATGTCAGCAGCATGGCAGAGTGAGTTGTTCCCTTTGTCTTTCCCCTCTAAGTTCAACTAAATGGACATCCATTAACCAAGAGAGGATTCGCTACACAGCACAACAGGACACCTGAGGGATCCATGTAGCTGAAGGTGGGTGGACTGGACCCCTGGTAAGCGGTGGAACTAGTGGAGTGGCCAATTTCTGGTGGCAGTAATCCAGGGTGCAGATCCTCATTGCAGCCAGCATGACTGTGAGTGGAGGTGAGGGCAGCTGGCTCATGCACATATGCTTGTGGAGTGGTAGTAGCCTGGCCTGCAGGAGAGCCCACTGTGCCATGGTGGCCCCACTTGTGCAAACGCTTCCTGCCAAGTGGTGGCACTCAGACCACATGAAGGTGGTCTGGCCTGAGTGGCAGCTCCACCTATGTGAGCATGACCTGCCTGCTGAGCACAGGGGTCCAGCCTGCACAAAAGTGCCCTGCTGAGTGGCTGTGGCCCAATCTGCACAAATGCAGAGCAGCCTACCAGCACAACTACAAACAGATGGGGCAGGAACAGAAAAAACAGCCCCTGTCCCCCACCAACGATGGCACAGGAAATCTGTGATCAGAAGCAACAGGAACCACAGCAAAACTGGTGACCTAGCCCTCAGGGTGGCAACCTTGACACCAGCTTCACCAACCTTGACACCAGCTCCACCAGCAGCAGGGGTTGTTACATGTCCCTGGGTTCCCAGGCCCCTGCCAGCAATAGTAACTCCTGTGAACCCAGTGCCCTTGGCAGTGGTGCAACCAGCACCCCAAGACAACCTGGGAATAGCAGCACAGGTCATGCACTGGACAGGAGCATCTGAACCCATGGAGAGCCAGTGGAGGAACACAAGACCCAGGTGACCAGAACCAAAGTAAACCAAAGACCAGAACCAAACCTGTACTCAGATAAGAAAAGGTGATTACTACCACAGATGCGTTGGCAGAGGATCAACTCATTAAACACCATGAAAAACTACAGTAACATTGCAGAACAGAAGGAAAATGACAATTCTCCAGAAACCAAACCTGAAGTCACAGAAGACTACAATATAACTGACAGAGAATTCAAAATAGCTATCATAGAGGAACTTAACAAGTTACAAGACAATTCAGAAAGTTCAATGAGCTCAGGAATAAAATTAATGAATAGAAGGAATACTTCACTACAGAGACTGAAGCTTTAAATAAAATCAAACAGAAATTCTGGATATGAAGAACACAATTAATGAGATAAAAAATAATGGAGAAAGCATAACAAATAGAGTAGACCCTACAGAACGGAGAATTAGTGACCTCAAAGATAGAAAGCCAGAAATGCTACAGGTGGAGGAGGAGAGAGAAATAAGATTTTTTAAAAATGAAGAAATTCTTTGAGAAATATCAGACTCAACAGGGAAAAGTAACATACAGATTGTAGGTATCCCAGACAGAGAACAGAGGGAGAAAGGAGCAGAGAATTTGTTCAAAGAAATAAGAGTTGAGAACTTAGCAAACCTGGGGAAGAAACTGTCCTTACAAGTACATTAAGTCAGTAGAACTCCTAATTACATAAATGCAAAAAGACCTTCTCCAAGGCATATCATATTAAAACTGTCAAAAGTCAATGACAATAAAAAATATTAAAGGCAGCAAAAGAGAAGAAAATAACCTACAAAAGAACCCCTATCAGGCTTTCAGTGGATTTCTCAACAGAAACTTTCAGATATGATGGTGAAAGAAAAGCTTTCCCAAATAAACAAAAGCTGAGGGAGTTCATTGTCACTAGACCTCCCATACAAGAAATGATGAAAGAAGCCCTCCTACCTGAGGCAAAAAGGCAAAGGTTTACAAAGCTTTGAGCAAGCAGATAAAAGATAGACAAAATCAGAAAATTGTAGCTCTCTATCAGAACAGATTAGCAAATAATTATAATATAAAAGATAAAGGAAACAAAAGCATCAAAAATAACTAAACACTAAACAATTTAGTAACAAACTCATAACACAAAAAAGAATAATTTGTGACAACAAAAACATAGAAGGAGAAGAGGAGAGGGATGGAATCTGCTTAGACTAATGGAGATAAAACACAATAAGAAAATGGACCATCTCATCTATGAGATCTTTTAAACAAACCTCATGGTAACCAGAAAACCAAAAATTAGAGCAGAGTCAAAAATCATAAATAAAGAGAAAATTGAGAAAACCATCACAGAAAACCACCAAACTGAAATGGCAGTCAGAAATACAAGGGAAAAGAAACAATGGGAATATAGAACAACCGGAAAACAAGAGACAAAATGGCAGTATTAAGCTCTCATATATCAATAATCACTCTAAATGTAAATGGACTGAGTTCACCAATCAAAAGACACAGAGTGGCTGGATGGACTTAAAAAGACCCAACACTATGCTGCCTCCAGTAAACACATCTCAACTCTAAAGACAAACATAGGCTCAAAGTGAAGGTATCGAAGATGATACTCCAAGCAAAAGGCAAGAAAAAGAAAGTAGGTGTAGCCATACTTATATCAAACAAAGCAGACTTGAAGAGAAAAAAGATAAAAAAGGGGCAGGCCCCATGGCCAAGTGGTTATGTTCATGTGCTCCACTTTGGTGGCCCAGGGTTTCACCGGTTTGGATCTTGGGTGCAGACATGGCACTGCTCATCAGGCCATGTTGAGGTGGCATCCACATGCCACAACTAGAAGGACTGACAACCAAAAAAATATACTATATACTATATTTTGTATATATATTGGGGGGGTTTTGGGAGAAAAAGCATGAAAAAAAATATTGGCAACAGTTGTTACTCAGGTGCCAATCTTAAAAAAAAGATAAGAGACAAATAGGGGCAGTATATAATGATAAAAAGGACATTCCACCAAAAAGACATGACACTTATTAGTATATATGCACTTAACATATTAACAAACCTAAAGGGAGAAATTGACAGCAACACAATAATAGATGACCCCAATACCTTACTTATGTCAATGGATAGATCATCCAGACAAAAAGTCAATAAGGAAACAGTGGTCTTAAATGAAACACTAGACCAGTGGGACTTAATAGATATACATAGAACATTCCATCTAAAAATGGCAGAATACACATTCTTCTCAAGTGCACATGTAACATTCTTAAAGACCATATGTTGGGAAACAAGGCAAGACTCAATAAGTTTAAGAAGACTGAAATCATATCAAGCATCTTTTCTGACCACATGCTATGAAACCAGAAATCAACCACAAGAAAATAGCTAGGAAGGTCACAAATATGTGGAGACTAAACAACATGCTACTGAACAACCATTGGATCAATGAAGAAATCAAAGGAAAAATTAAAAAAAAAAAAGGACAAATTAAAATGAAAATACAACATACCAACTCTTACAGGATGCAGCGAAAGCAGTACTAAGAGGGAAATTCATAGAAATACAGGCCTACCTGAAGAAACAAGAAAAATCTCAAATAAACAAGCTTACCCTATACCTGAAAGAGCTATAAAAATAAGAACAAAGCCCAAAGTCAGTATAAGGAGGAAATAATAAAAATCAGAGCAGAAATAAATGAAATAGAGCCCTTAAAAAACAGTAGGAAGGATTAATGTAACTAAGAGCTGGTTCTTTGAGAAGATAAACAAAACTGACAACCCTTAGTCAGACTCATTACGAAAAAGAGAGAGAAGACTCAAATAAATAAAATTAGAAACGAAAGAGGAGAAATTACAAGGGATAGCACAGAAAGACAAAGGATTATAAAAGAATACTATGAGAAGCTGTATGCCAACAAATTGGACAACCTAGAAGAAATGGATAAATTCTTAGAATCATACAACCTCCCAAAACTGAATTAAGAAGAGACAGAGAATCTGAATAGATCAATCACAAGTAAAGAGAATGAAATGGTAACCAAAAGCCTCCCAAAAAATGAAAGTCCAGGACCAGATGGCTTTTCTGGTGAATTCTATCAAACATTAAAAGAAGATTGAATACCTATCCTTCTCAAACTATTCTGAAAAATTGAAGAAGTCAATTTTGCTTCCTAACTCATTCTATGAGGCCAACATTACCCTGATAACAAAACCAGACAAGGAAAACACAGAAAAGAAAATTACAGGCCAATATTGTTGATGAACATAGATGCAAAAATTCTTAACAAAATATTAGCAAATTGAATACAGCAACACATGAAAAGGATCATACACAATGATCAAGTGGGATTTATTACAGGGATGCAGGATGGTTCAACATCTGCAAATCAATGTGATACACCACATTAACAAAATGAGGAATAAAATCACATGACCATCTCAATAGATGCAGAAAAAGCATTTGACAAGATCCAACATCCACTTATGATAAAAACTCTCAATAAAATGGGTATAGAAGGAAAGTACCTCAACATAATAAAGGCCATATATGACAAACCCACAGCCAACATCATAATCAATGGGGAAAAACTGAAAGCCATCCCTCTGGGAATAGGAACAAGATAAGGGTGCCTACTCTTATTCAACATAGTAGTGGAGGGTATTCCCAGAGCAATTGGGCAAGAAAAAGAAATAAAAGGGATCCAAATTGGAAATGAAGAAGTAACTCTCACTGTTTGCAGATGACATGATTCTATATGTAGAAAACCCAAAGAGTCCACCAGAAAACTATAATCAACAACTACAGCAAAGTTGCAGGGTACAAAATCAACATACCAAAAATCAATTGTATTTCTATACACTAATAACAAGCCAGCAGAAAGAGAAGTCAAGAATACAATCCCATCTATAGTGACAACACAAAGAATAAAATATATAGGAATAAATTTAACCAAGGAGGTAAAAGACCTATACAATGAAAACTGTAAGACATTATTGAAAGAAATCGAGGAAGACATAAAGAAATGGAAAGATACTGCATGCTCATGGATTGGAGGAATGAACAGTTAAAATGTCCATACTACCTAAAGCAATCTACAGATTCAATGCAATCCAAATCAGAATCCCAATGACATTCTTCATGGAAATAGAACAAAGAATCCTAAAATTTATATGGAACAACAAAAGACCCCAGATAGCCAATGCAATCCTGAGAAAAAAGAACAAAGCTGGAGGTATCACAATACCTGACTTCAAAATATACTACCAAGATATAAAATCAAAACAGCATAGTAGTAGCACAAAAACAGACACAGAGATAATGGAACAGAATTGAAAGCACAGAAATAAAACCATACAACTATGAACAGCTAATCTTTGACAAAGGAGTCAAGAACATACCATGGAGAAAGGAAAGTGACTTCAATAAATTGTGTTGGGAAAGTGGACAGCCACATGCAAAAGAATGAAAGTAGACCATTATCTTTCACCATACACAAAAATTAACTCAGAATGGATCAAAGACTTCAATGTAAGACCTGAAACCATAAAACTTCTAGAAAAAAATATAGGCAGTACACTCTTTGACATTGGTCTTAGCAGTATCTTTTTGAATACCATGTCCATTCAGGCAAGGGAAACAAAATAAAAAATAAACAAATGGGATACATCAGGTTAAAAAGCTTCTGCGAGGCAAAGGAAAGCATGAACAAAACGAAAAGACAACCCACCAACTGGGAGAAAATATTTGCAAGTCATATATCTGACAAGTGGTTAATCTCAAAAATATATAAATAACTCATACAACTCAACAACAAACAAACAACCTGATCAAAAAATGGGCAGAGGATATGAACAGACATTTTTCCAAAGAAGATATACAGATGCCCAATAAACAGATGAAAAGATGTTCAACATCACTAATCATCATGAAAATGCAAATCAAAACTACAATGAGATTTCACCTTACACCCATCATCCACAATTAATAATACAAGAAATAACAAATGTTTGAGAGGATATGGACAAAAGGCAACCCTCATACACTGCTGCTGGGAATGCAAACTGGTACAGCCACTATGGAAAACACTATGGAGATTTCTCAAAAAATTAAAAAGAGAAATACCATATAATCCAGCTATCCCACTACTGGGTATCCAAGAACATGAAATCAACAATTCAAAGAGATTTATGCATCCCTATGCTATCTCAGTATTATTCACAATAGCCAAGACATGGAAGAAACTCAAGTGCCCATCAACAAATGAATGGATAAAGATGTGGTATAGATATACAATGGAATACTACTCAGCCATAAGAAAGACAAAATCATGCCACTTGTGACAACATGGATGGACCTTGAGGGTATTATGCTAACCAAAATAAGCTAGACAGAGAAAGACAAATACCATATGATTTCACTCATGTGTGGAAGGTAAACAAACAAATGGATAAGGAGAAGAGATTAGTTATTACCAGAGGGGAAGAGGTTGGGGGAGGATGAAAAGGGTAAAAGGGCACACAGTATGGTGATTGATAAAAACTAAGTGGTGAACACGATGCAGTCTATACAGAAACTGATATATAACAATGCACACCTGAAATTTCTACAATATTATAAGTCAATATGACCTCAACAAAGTAATTTTTAAAAAGTAGTAAAAATATTATAACTACAATACTTTATTAATGGATATACAGATAAAAAAGATGTATATTGTGATATCAAAAACATAAAACATGGAAGAGAGAGTAAAAATGTAGAGCTTTAGTATGCATTTGAATTTAAATTGTTATTAGCTTAAAATAGACTCTTACAAATATAAGACGTTTTATATAAGCCTTACGGTAACAATAAAGCAAAAACCTATAATAGATACACAAAAGAGAAAGAGAAAGGAATCTAAGCATACCACTACAGAAAAGCACCAAGTGACAAAGGAAGAGAGCAAGAGAAGAAGGAATGAAGGAATGAAAAAACAGCCAGAAAATAATTAACAAAATGGCAATAAGTACATACCTACCAATAATCACTTTAAATGTAAATGGAATATATTCTTTAGTCAAAAGACACAGTGTAGTTGAATGGCTGAAAAAACAAGACCCAACTATATACTGCCTACGAGAGACTCTCTTCAGCTTCAAGGACATAAACAGACTGAAAGTGAAGGAATGGAAAAAGATATCCCATGTGAATGGAAACCAAAATAAATCAGGGGTAGTTATATCAGACAAAACAGACTTTAAGCCAAAGGCTGTAATAAGAGACAAAGATTTCATTACATAATGATAAAGAAGTCAATCCAACAAGAGGATATAATATTTGTAAATATTTATGCACTCAACACAGGACCACCTAAATGTAAAGCAAACATTAACAGACCTGAAAGGAGAAGTAGATAGCAATGCAATAACAGTAAGGGACTGCAAAACCCCACTTTCAACAACGTATAGATCACCTAGACAGAGAATCAACAAGGAAACAGGGTACTTAAACTACTAATTGCACCAGATGGACCTAACAGACATTCAGAGAACATTCCACTCAAAAGCATAAGAATACACATTGTTCTCAAGCACAGATAGAACATTCTCCAAGACAGATCATATGTTAGGTCACAATAAAAGTTAATAAATTTAAGGAGATTGAAATCATATCAACTACAATGGTATGAAACCAGAAATCAATTATAGGAAGAAAACTGGAAAATTCACAAATATGTGGAGATTAAACAACATGCTACTGAACAATCAATGGGTCAAAGAAGAAATCAAAACATAAATCAAAAAATGTCTTGTGAAAACAGGACTATAAAATACCAAAACCTATGGGATGGAGTAAAAGCAGTCCTAAGAGGCCAGTTCATAGCAATGAAAGCCAACATTAAAAAATAAGATCTTTAAAGTTCTCATCACAAGAAAAAAAATTGTAACTACGTGTGGCAATGAATGTTAACTAGACTTGTTATAGTGATCATTTCACAATATATACAAATATCAAATAATTATGTTGTACACCTGAAACTAATATAATGTAATGTGAATTACATCTCAACTGAAAAAAGGGAAAGAAAGAAGAAAGATCTCAAATAAACAACCTAAATTTACACCTCAAGGAACTATAATAAGAACAAATTGAGCCCAAAGTCAGGAGAAGGAAGGAAATAACAAAGATCAGAAAAGAAAAAATGAAATAGCGACTAAAAACACAGTAGAAAAGAACGATGAACCTAAGAGCTGGTTCTTTGAAAAAATAAACAAAATAGAAAGATTCTAGATTTATCAAGAAAAAGAGAGAGAGGACTCAAATAAAATTAGAAATGGAAAAGGGACATTACAACTGATACCAAAAAAATATAACAGATCATAAGAGACTACTCTGAACAATTATATGCCAACAAATTGGACAATCTAGAAGAAATGGATAAATTCGTAGAAACATACAACCTAACAACACTGAATCATGAAGTAATAGAAAATTTGAACTGACCAATAATGAATAAGGAGATTAAATCAGTAATCAAAAACTTCCTAACAAACAGAAGTATAGACCAGATGGCCTCACCAGTGAATTCTAACAAACATTTAAAGAAGAATTAATGCCAATCCTCCCTAAACTCTTCCAAAACACAGAAGAGGAAGGACCACTTCCAAACTCGTTTCATGAGGCCAGCACTACCCTAATACCAAATCCAGGCAAGGATACTACAAAAAAAGAAAATTCAAGCCAATATCCCTGGTGAATATAATGCAAAATCTCCAACAAAATATTAGCAAACCAAATTCAATGGTATATTAAAAGGATCATACACCACAATCAAGTGGGATTTATTCCAGGGAGGTAAGGCTGTTTCACACCTGCCAATCAATCAGTGTGACACATCACATTAATGATGTGAAGGATAAAAGTCATACAGTCATCTCAATAGAAGCAGAAAAAGCATTTGACAAAATTCAACACACTTTCCTGACAAAAACTTTCACAAACTGGGTATAGCGGGAATGTACCTAACTATAATCAAAGCCATATAACAAGCTTACAGCTAACACCATACTCAATGGTAAAAAGCTAAAAGTTTTTCTTCTAAGATCAGGAACAAAACAAGGATGACCGAACTCACTACTTTTATTCAACACAGACTTGGAAGTCCTAGTCAGAGCAATTAGGCAAAAAAAAAAAAATTAAAAGGCATCCAAATTGGAAAAGAAGTGAAACTGTCACTATTGCAGATAATATGATATTAAATATAGACAACCCTAAAGATACCACCAAAAAACTATTAGAAGTAATTAACAAATTCAGTAAAGTTGCAGGATACAAAATCAATATACAAAAATTAGTTGCATTTCTATATACTAACAATGAACTATCTGAAAATAAATTAAGAAAATCCCCATTTACAATTGTATCAAAAAGAATAAAATACCTAGGAACAAATTTTACCATGGAGGTGAAAGATCTATACACTAAACATCATAAGACAATAAATGGAAAGATATTCCAACTCATAGATTGGGAGAATTAATATTGTTAAAATGTCCACACTGCCATCTACAGACTCAGTGCAATCCTTCTCAAAACTCCAATGGCATTTTTTACAGAAATAGAACAAACAATCCCCAAATTTGTATGGAACAACAAAAGACTCCAAACAGCCAAAGCAATCTTCAGAAAGAAAAACAAAGCCAGAGGCATCACATTTCCTGATTTCAAACTGCATTGTAAGTTATATTAATGAAAACAATACATTACTGGCATAAAAACAGACACATAGGTCAATGGAACAGAATCAAAAGCCCAGAAATAATCCCACACATATATGGCCAATTAATTTATGACAAAAGAGCCAAGAATATACAATGAGGAAAGGATATTCTCTTCAATAAATGGCGTTGGAAAAACTAGACAGTAACATGGAAAAGCATGAAACTTGGCTTCCATCTTAACGCTTACACAGAAATTAACTAAAAATTGGTTTAAAGACTTGACTATCTGACCTTAAACCACAAAACTCCTAGAAGAAAATATAAGGGGTAAGCTCCTTAACATCACTCTTAGCACTGAGTTTTTTGGATTTGACACCAAAAGCAAAGGCAACAAAAGCAACACCTCAATCTTGATCTTTGCCGTTGAGCTGGCTTCTGTCCAGCAGAGAGTGTTGCCTTGCCACCAATCCAATCGTTTTAGATGGCCTCAGAGTAGCCTCCATTAAATTGGGATAATGGTGGAAAATGGACTGAGTATAGAAAAAGAACAGAGCAGTCAGAACTATGCCTAGACAAATGCCTTTGGATGTCAATATTTGCATACATAATTGATTGGTGAGTGATGTGTAGGTTCATGCCCAGAATCTGAACCTGCGAACCCCTGGCCACTGAAGCAGAGTGCGTGATTTAACCACTCCGCTACCAGCCAGCTCCCCTAGATGAATCTTCCATCAATAGACAGGAAAGAATGGATAATCGATTGACAAGAAGCAGTGTGTGACACACAGGGTATTAACATAAGAGGTATATGGAAAGAAAAGGGAGGGTTAACTTGCTACAATATCGCAAAATTAAGTCATATTATTATTAACTAACTTTCCCATCATTTTCCTTTATATTGATCAAGGTCCTATTTTTCCATCTTGTTACTGAAGAAGGAAACATTTACTGTATGTTTCCATATATCCCCATACAAGGAACAGGAGATTCATTAGAACATTGCTTTAGTAATTTGTCTCAAATAAATATTTATTGAATATTAATAAATGTTTCATGAACTTCAAAATACATCCCCTGATGACAATAGATTGAGTACTTTTTTTAAACAAAAAAATGTTTTTGAGGAAAAATATCTTAATCATAAAACATAATTTTGTTTTTGGTGAGGAAGATTGGCCCTAAGCTAACATCCAGGCCAATCTTCCTCTACTTCCTATGTGAGATGCTGCCATAGCATGGCTTGATGAGCGGTGTGTGGGTCCTCACTTGAGATCCTAACTCCCTAGGCCTGAAGCAAAGTCGGTGAGCTTAACCACTAGACACCAGGCTGACCTGATAAAAGGTGATTTTTGAAGCATGTCTAGGATGCCCAAAAAAATCTATCATAATGTAGTTTACCATGGAAAAAAATCATATTGATATCCTAAATGTTATAAATTTATGATGTTATATTTCATAATTTGATTATATTATAATTCATACACAATAAAATTTAATTTACATATAAGAAATTAATTCCTTATATTTTAATACATAATTGTACATCTAATGCCATGTATATAATATTACGCACAATAAATGTATACATGCTCTGCTGGGGTCAAGATACAGACTTGCCCCCGCCAAGTTGGCACCAGCTGGCACAGAACTGGGGCGCGCTCTGCTTGCACGGAGCAAGGCGCGGGATGCCCTGGTGTACAACCCCAACCTCCTGGATGACCTGCAGTGGTCCTGTGGCAAGCACGAGCGGGTGGGTCCTCATCTTTGCGTTGGCCAACGACCACGGTGATGGAGGATGTGAGGCCCTCTGACCTCAAGGACACAAATGAGACCTTCCAGAAGAAGTTCCCACACATCAAACTGACACTGAGCAAAATTAAAAGTGTACAACAGGAGATGGAGAACCTCTCTGAAGAGCGCAGCCCGGAGCTTGTGACCGCCTGCACGGCCCACGTGTACTTTGAGAAGCTCATCCCGCAGGGCAAGCTCAACCAGCAGAACTGAAGCTGCGCGCCTGCGCGTGTGCGCTGCCCCCGCCATCAGCAATGACCTCCGCAAGGACTAAGGCAAGCAACTCATCACCGAGTGAGAAGTTTTTGATTTCACAGATGGGATCTAATTGGGTTTACTTGCTGTCTTCTCAAGAACCAGGCATAATCTCGTTAGAGACGCCTCCCGCGGCGGTTCTAGCCAGGCTGGCCCCTGCTCAGCCCCTGGCGCTCTAAATCGACGGCCGCACTTCCGTGGGCCCACGGGGGTGTTTCCAGGCGCTGAAGCACGTCCCCCGCTGGCCTCTGCTGTTGCACCCACCCGGCAGAGCTGTGCCTGCCCTTCTTTTCTTTACATCCTTGCTTCTTACAGGGACATTGTTTTCATTCCAAAGCGCCTCACATTGCCAATGGTATTTCTGAGAATCTTCTTGGATTCTCATATGAACAAAATGTTGGCTTTTGTTATTGATTCATTCTTTTTTTTTTTTTTTCCCATGTGCCTAAGACTGGTCTGGCACCAGGAGCTTTGATTTGCATTGCGTAGTGGTGAATCAAAAATGATATTGTGATATTTAGATTCCTGTTCTAGGTTTGAAAGGTTTGAAAGCTCGGGAGGGTTTTGGTTTCTTCTAAGCCCTTTGCCTACAATTAGGGTAAGTTGGGACGTAATATCTTAGATTTGGAGAAAATACCTCCCATTTCCCTTAGGAGTGGGACACTAAGATACTGAGTTATGTGCACTGATATTCAGTTATGCTTTTTCTATATAGTAATAAAAGCTAAAAAAGAATGACCCAGTGTTAGCACTGACATATGATACACAATTCAGAGGTTTTAAATAAGTATGATCAGCCAATAATATTTACTGTGAACAATATTATACAGTAGAACCTTGGTATTTCCAACTGAAATTAGAACTTTCTGGATGTTTCATGATTCTGATATCTCTGGTTATTTTCTGTCAAAAACTCTTCTAACCAAACTTCGATATTCTTTGATGAGAGAAACTGACCTCAAAGCAGTTCAATTCAATTTGCATTTATTGAATTTCTTATATTTGCAAGAAATCTACATGAGGTTTGATCATTAAGTTACTGCCTTAAACTTCAACCAAGCTCTCAAAGTACAATTTTCTGTATATTTTTTTCCTACAACTAGAAGCAGAAGATTGAGAATACAAACAATTTAGCATATATGGATATTTATCAAACTATGATTATTCTTTTTTAATTAGCAGTTTCCTTTACAATCAAGTGTAGTTCCTATATATGTTTTTCCTGTCTTAGAAGAGGCCCTCTCCCTTTTCTCCTTTCATTAATCACAGCTAATTAAAATAAAAAGTATTTGTTAGTAAGACTGTCAATGAATTAGTTTTACAATGTACAATTGACTCCATCAAATACATTCCAACTTTCTCAGAAAGCAATATTCAAAGGTTATTTTGTTAAAGGCATGTTTTGTAAACAGAGATCTAAACTGGTCCCTGCACAAACTTGGACTACATCAGTCTTCAAAGTTGCTGACATAACTCCTTTATATATAAAGTGTTCCCAATATTTTAGAAAAGTTAGAATATGAGTCTTATAATTAGTCTCACCTCTTTGAATTAGTGTTTGAATGCCAGGAAGTAATTCTGACCACGGCATGAATTCACATTGCTGTACATCCACAAAATACCCAAAGATAGAGCGCTCGCCAGTTGGTAGGGCGATGCCTGCATTTGGAAACGATAAATAAATCAATCCAAGTAAGAAAGGGATTCATTTACGGAATGTTTCAGTAATGATATGATATCTGAAAGATCTGATTGTTGAACCAGAAGTAGTAACTATTCACCAAAGGTATATACAAATATATAAAACAGGCCTATTTTTTTTCTTCTTCTAATCTTTAATTATATAAAAGCAAAGTTTTATTAACTTTTTGTCTTTTTTATATCCAGAAAGTAAGGTGAATCATGATCTGATATCCTTTGGAATCTTACCCAGAAGTTCTGCTTATTACCATGTGTTGGATATTATTAAATGCCAGTAATATTCTGGTTGTGGTCAAACCAATACATTAGAGAACTCTGATACTTATTTGCAAATCATATTTACTTTTCCATCATAAAAGTAATAAATTTTGCTAATAGATTCTGGAAAATACAGAATCATAAAAGAATTTAGCCATGGTTTCACCATACAAAGATACCAGGGTTAATATTTAATATATTTCTTTGAATCATTTATAAAACTTTTACATACAGTAAAATTTACTTTTTTGGGTTATACGGTTCTGTAAGTTTTATATCATATGCATGTATTCTTGTGACCACTGTGACAGGGGACAGAACACTTTTAAAACCCAAAGAATTCCCTAGTGCTGCCCCTTTCGTATTGAGACTATTCTGCCAATCTTAACCCCTCCCAATCACTGATCTGTTCTCTATTTTTATATTTTGCTTATTCCAGAATGCCACATAAATGGAATCATACAGTATGTAACTTTTTGAAACTGAGTTCTTTCACTTAGCATAGTATCTTTAAGATTCATCCATATTACTCATCATCATTCATCAATAATTCATTTCTTTTTATTGCCAAATAGTATTCCATTCGTGTACCACAGTTTATTTATCCAGAGATCATACAGTAGTTGTCTTTCTCAGTCTGACTTATTTCACTTAACATAATGCCCTCAAGGTCCATCCTGTTGTCACAAATGGCAGGATTTCCTTCCTTTTTATGGCTGAATAATATTCCATTGCATATATATACACCACATTTTCTTTATCCATTTATCTGTTGATGAACACTTAGGTTGCTTCCATGTCTTGGCTATTGTGAATAATCCTGCAATGAACGTGGGGATGCAGGTGTCTCTTTGAGATAACATTTTCATTTCCTTTGGATATATACCCAGAAGTGGGATTGCTGGATGACATGGTAGTTCTAGTTCTAGTTTTTTGAGGAACCTCCATACTGCTTTCCATTATGGCTGTAATAATTTATATTCCCACCAACAGTGTAGCAGGGTTCTTTTTTCTCCACATCCTTGTTAACATTTATCTCTTGTCATTCTGATAAAAGCCATAATGAGATATAACTTCACACTCACTAGAATGGCTGTAATAAATAAGACAGACAATGACAAATGCTGGTGAGGATTTGGAGAAACAAAACCCTCATATATTGTTGATGGGAATGTAAAATGGTGCAGCCACTTTGGAAAATAGCTTGGCAGATCTTCAAAAATTAAACATAAACTACCAGATGACCCAGCAATTCCAGTCCTAGATATCCACCCAAGAGAAATGGAAATATATGTCCACAGAAAGACTTGCACATGAATGTTCATAATAACATTACTCATAATAGCCCCAAACTGGAAACAACCTAAATGTCTGTCAACTGATAAATGGATAGACAAAAATGGTATATCCATAGAATGAAATACTATTAAGCAATAAAAAGGAATTAACTACTAATAGAAGGTATATTATGGATAAGTCTCAAAAATATTATGCTAAGTGAAAGAAGCCAGACACAGTGGACCATATACTGCATGAGTCCATTTACTAAAATGCCTATTACAGCTAAATTTATAAACAGAGAAAGTAGATTAGTAGTTGCCTGGGAATGGAAGGGGGAATGGGGATTAACTGGAAATGGCAGGGATCATATTGAGAAAGATGAAAATGTTCTAAAATTGATGTGTGGTAAAGGTTGTACCGCTCAGTAAAGCTATAAAAATCACTGAGTTATAGGGGCTGGCCCTGTGGCCGAGTGGTTAAGTTCACGTGCTCCGCTGCAGGTGGCCCAGTGTTTCGTTGGTTCGAATCCTGGGCGCGGACATGGCACTGCTCATCAAACCACTCTGAGGCAGCATCCCACATGCCACAACTAGAAGGACCCACAACGAAGAATATACAACTATGCACCCGGGGGCTTTGGGGAGAAAAAGGAAAAAAATAAATCTTAAAAAAAAAAAATCACTGAGTTATACACTTGAAATGGGTGACTTTTATGATATGTAAAATATACCTTAATAAAGCCCTGTCTTCTCAGTTTAGCAAGACCAGTAACCTCTGTTTAGGTCCTCCCTCCCCACCCCCCCGGGGCCATGGTCTGGAAAGTTCCTCCAGGTAGATAGTTGGGGCAATCATATGGTTCATCTCATTTGCTACCCCTTGGGCAAGGCCATGGTTTATTATTGTCCTTTCCAAGTAAATGAGAATGCTTCTGATTCTCCTTCTTGATAGGAATTGAAAAGAATGCATTCACCAGATTAATGACACATACTTAGTGTCAGTGATTGAGCTGACCTGCTCTAGTAAAATACTAGCTGATGTAATTGAGACTACTACTTGTATAAGTTTATTATAATCCACGGTCACCCCTTGATTCATCTTTTTTATCTAAAAGAACTAAGTTGGTGAATTAAACAGGGACATGATGGGTAAATCACACCTGCATTCTTGAAGTCTTCGAGGGTGTCACTGATATCTACCATTCCACCCAGGATATAGCATTGGTTTTGATTTACTATCTTGGCTGCCGGTGGGGATAGTTTCAGGGGCTTCCACTTGGCTTCCCCTTCCACATGGATCTTAGTCCACAGGTCAGGAAATTAAGGTGAAAGCTTTTGCCGGCTGCTAAGTATATCCATCCTGATTATGCATTTAGGTGCTGGGGAAATGAACACTGGGTGGAGTTGAACTGTGACATGGAGCTGTACCAGGATTTTACTCACCTTTCCTCCATAAGCCTTTACTCTAACAAGGGGCCATGATGGTCTTTTGGTTCTACTGGTATAACCATTAGCTCAAATACTGTATCCAATTATCCTTGAAAGATCTGGAATCCCCTCTTTCCCAGTTATAGTCATTCTGATAAATAACTGTAGTTCCCTCGTTGCTCTGTCATTGCAGGTCCTTCCTCAAGTGGAAGTGCCTTTGTCTCACTGAGATCTGAGTTCCAGGGGCACTCATTGCTACTTGGGGGTCACTGCTTCTAGGATCTCTCAGCAGAGAGCTAAGAAATATATCTACATATACTGACCCATATATACACACATCTATATTTATTTCTGTGTCTATCTGTGTATAAAGAAAAGAAAGCATGAGTTCAGCTTAATACCTTTGTATAAGTTTCCTGTCGCTGCTGTGACAAATTACCATAAACCTAGGGGGCTTAGAAGAACACAATTTATTCTCTTATAGTTCTGGAAGTCAGAAGTCCAAAATGTTTTCAGTGGACTAAAATCAAAGTGTTGGCAGGATTGCATTCCTTCTGAATGCTCTCAAAGAGAATTCTTTTCGTTGCCTTTTCCAGCTTTTTCCAGTGTTGAGTGGTCACATGTATTCCTTGGCCCCTTCCATCTTCAAAACCAGCAACTGCACAATTGCAGTACTTCAACCTCTGCTTCCATCGTCTCATCTCCTTCTTTGACTCTTCTGCCTCCCTCTTCTATCATTAAGGACTCATGTGATTAGGTCAGACCCACCCAGATAATCCAGGATAATCTCCCCATCTCAAGATCCTTAATCACATCTTTAAAATCCCTTTTGCTATGAGATAACATATTCACAGATTCCAAAGATTAAGATGGGGGAATCTCTGGGGAGCCATTATTCTGCTTATCACAATACAGCAAAAGAGGGTTCATTGTAATATATGTCCTTTGCTTTCCTTCTCTGTTGTTTTTCTCTTGCAATTAAGAACTAGTTCGTGAGGAAACAGTTTCAGACTATGGAACTAACCTGCTCCTCATCAAAATTTTGCCCTAAATTTAGCATCCATTGATATTCTTGCCTGATCTAATCTTTAACTATGATGGCTGCAATGGATATCCTTTCTGTAGAATGGAACTGTTATCCTAAACTTTATATTATTCTTACAGATAATTTTTTCAAATTTAATAATCAGTTAAAGGTAACTAGCAGGAACAAGATAACAGCCACAAATTAACAAGACTTGAATGATTGGAATTATCAAGTGCATATTCTAAGACAGCCATACTTACTATGTTTAAAGAAATAAAAGTTAGCTTGAAAATACCTAAAAGGAACGAGAAACTAAAAAAGTGACACAACCAATTTGAAAAGGAACTAAACAGACCTTCTAGAAATACAATAGAAGTTAAGAGCCCAACAACCACAAAACCAGGATCATACTTAATGGGGAAACTCTTGAAGCATTAGCATTTATAATGTCAAAAACAAAACTAAAGAAAAAAAGATGATATACTTAAGACCAAACTTTATAAATATGCAAAATCAATATGAATAAAACTTGAAAACTTTTTTTTTCCTAGGTTTAATTCCTTCTTTCATGGTGCCCAGAGTAGAGTTGATCTAGACTATTGAAGTTTTCATTTAAATGACTACATTTTTCATTTCCAGAATTCCAATTGGTTTTTTTTTATAGCCATATGTTCTTTTTTCATTTCTACTTGTTTTTGCTTCATAATTGCTTATTTATTTTAAAATGGATGCCATTTCTTCATTTATCTTTTTGAGAACCCTAAACATATTTCTATTAGAATCTGTTAGGCTACAATAATTTCATCTGGAATGAGTTAACATTATGATGGGTGATTGTTGGTCTACTTTCTTAGTATTAGTTTCTTTCTGCATTTTAAAGTTTTTGTTCACAAGATGATTATGAGTGGAAGGTTTTTTTCCCTTTTTTCCCTTTTTTTCTCTTTCTTGTTTCTAGTCTGATGGTTTTATAGTTTTATGACTACTACCACCAGTCTCTTGTTTTCTTCCTACATCTCTGTCCTAAGCTAGTTTTTATATTGGTATTTCAGATGACAGAACAAAATTTCATATTCATTGTTTTAAAATAATCTAACCTAATGAGTAATTTATTAGTTTTTCTTTAGGTTTACAGGGAGAAGATAGAATAAAGTTGGAGGTATTTCTGCCTGACAAATAAATCGAGGCAGCTTATTTATCTTTAGGAGTTAACAACATCAAATTGAATTACTAAGTTCAAAGAGAAATTACCATGCAATACTTTGATATTAAAAATTAATTTCCATAGGAAAAACTTTGTGATCCAGATGTCTTAAGTGGAACTTTTACAAATAACCTCGAAAAGATACTTTAAGAGTTACATCAGACAAACTAGTAGGATTTGTATTTTTGTTAATATTTTTAGCTCTCATCTTTATTTAACAAAGTTCTTATAAATACATTCATGTTCAATATTTTGTTTCTTTTTGGTACCTGCGTCAATGATCTCTTAATCTCTTCAAAGTTCCTTTAACAGTAACAGCTAATTGGGAAAGTTTACTGTTTCAAAGTAATAGGACAGTTTCCGCTTCTAAGAACTGATTCAAAAACACAAACACTAAATAAATCTAAGGCTTTATAAAATAATTTGGAAAATATTATTTTTTCAAAAACAAAATGTGGGACTGTAATATGCTTCTTCTACAGAAGTTCCTGCTACATGATAATATAATACAAATCCAGCTATATAGCCGATGGGCTGAGCTCACGGTTTCACAGCTTTATCTTTGTTCTTCTGCTTTACTTGAGTTACAGCTTCTTGTAGCAATAAGAATCAGTCAGGAATCTGATTTTCCTCAGCCTCTTTTCATTGGAGCAAGGGTGTTGGAGTGTACCTATTAACCCACTTTTACCTTTAATCTTAACATTTTAAAAGATGGACCTAATCAATATAAGCCCAATTATAAAGAGTTTCTAATTAGTATTCTAAAGTAAGCATAATTATGATGTTTTCCCTCCAGAACTTACCTACTTGTGAGTTGCTTTCAAATAATTCATGAACAAGGTTGTCAAAATCATAGGTTACTCTTGCAGGAGAATCAGGCTCAAGACCTGAATACAACAGTATGTCATCTTCATGTTCATCTTCACGTTTTAAACCTCCTCCAAATGCCCACGTAAATGCAAATATGAAAAGCTTCTGAATCATTATTTTTAATTTATCAGGATTTTTCTCCAGATACCATGTATTTTCAGCCCTGGGATAGATATGTGTGGAAAGGTGAAGGTTAAAATTTTTAGAAAGCAGTTCAGTAATTTATTTCAATATCATGTCAAAGTTTCTTTACTAAAAATTATAAAACGGTTAAGTGTGGACATAAAAGTTTTAGAGTTAATGTATAATTTTCTTTTGATAACTCATGTAAATTATAACTGCTACTATTTTTATTTTTAAAGCACCATATGTATAAGAGATTTGTAGTCAACCTTTATTTCATTTATTTAGTACATATGATTCAATTTTATTTTAGGTCAATTTATTAGTGAGTTTACCTATCTTTTGGGAGAGGATCTGATAATTCTCCATTTTATGTAGAAAGACACAAGTGAATAGTCATTCACTCTGTACTCCTCTCAACCAAGTTCTAGAGGTCGATTGAGTTCACCCTGGCTAAAGCCAGGCAGTGTGAATTTGGGGAGAATCTTCTGCAGTGTGGGTCAACCCAAGTCATCCTGGGCTGTGGGACCCTGAAATTCTATAGTGGTAGGGCTGATGGTGATGAAGCTGAACAAAATTTTGGGACTGCTTTCAAGACATTTTGAAGAGTTCAGGATTTAGCATCATCATAAAATTATTTTTAAATTATGAAAATCCTAAAAATATATCACTGAACTGAAATTTATCATCAATCATTAATGTACAGTGCACGTGGACAATTCTATTTGAAATTTCCAGTCATGTGTAATAGTTCATTCAGCAATATTTATTGAATTCACACTATATATCAGTTACTCTGAACAAAATAAACATGATCTTTTATTTCCAGGACAAGAAAATGAATACTGAACCATGATAAGTGTAAAAAATAAGGAGTCAAGCACACCATGATGAATAGTAGTAGAAATAACTAATTTAGACTGTGGGATTCAAGGCACATCTCTCTGAAGAACCAACAGCTAAAGTGAGACCTGAAGAATGAGTGAGATTTGGCAAAATGCAGGAGGAAGAGCATTTGAGCAGAAAGAATACATGTGCCAAGACCATAAGGTCAAAGGATCAGGGCTAGTTTGAGGAACTGAAAAAGAAAACCCACTGTCATTGAAGCACATATACTGAGTGGAAGTGATCAGGAGTTGAGTCTGGAGAGGTGGGCAGGGTTTTTTTAAGTTGTATCAAGCTGTTTTTTCCTTCCACTCTGAGTGTGATGGGAAGTCATTAAATGGCTATAAAAAGAAACACGCTAATTTATGTTTAAAAAAATCAAACTCTTGCATATAAATACCAGGAGACATGTACAAGCATATTAATCAAAGTAGTATTTGTAATACCACAATTTGAAAACAACCTATATGTTTATCAATGGATAAATAAATTGTGACATATTTATATAATGGACTCTTAGTAGTGAACATGAATGAAGAACCCCTACATGCACAGTGGATTAATCATAGGGACATAACCTTGAACAAAAAATTCAAGTCACAGAAGAACACAGAGAGTGACTCCATTTAAGCGTGAAAACATAAAAAGTTGAAAAATACAGTCGTGCATTGCTTCACGTAGGGGACGTTCTGAGAAATGTGTCGTTAGACAATTTTGCTGTTGTGTGAACAGGATAAAGTGTAATTATACAAACCTAGATGGTATACCCTACTACACACCTAGGCTATATGGTACTATTCTTGTGGGACCACTGTCATATATGCAATTAGTAATTTACCAAAAAATTGTTATGCAGCACATAAACTGTATATTGTTTGGGAATATATTAATAAACACAAAAGTTATCTCAGATGATAGGGTGGCATAAGATCTAGATAGGTATACAGGGGACTTCAAAGATAAATTAATGTTTTTTCTATAACTGATTGGTGTGTATATGGATGTTTGTGTATTGTTATTTATATCTTACACATATTTTATAAGTATTCTTTTATGGATACTTTCTATTTAATAAAAATTAAAAATAATATATAGTTGTCATGTTAAGAATGGATTGGAAGAACTGGGGAAACCAATCAGTAGGCTATTGCAACAGTACAGGCAAGAAATAACAAAGGTTTGGGCTAAGATGCTGACAATCAAGATGCAGATAAGTGAGTGAATTTGATGGCAGAGTAGACAGGTTGAGTAAAAACCATATTTAGAATGTTCTATCATTTAAAAGAATGTTAAATGGGACTCATAATGAGTAACTTTCCTGTCTTACAAAATGGGAGTGGAATTGTAGAGCTAGTGATTTCTATAGCTATAATTTATTGAACACTTAATATGCACCAAGCACTATTCTAGATGCTTAGCAATCACATTATTATTCCAGTTTTATAAATGAGAAAATCAAAGCTCAAAAATATTTAGTTACTGGTTAAACATTTCTTAGCTCTTCAATGGCAGATTCATGAAATAAATTCATGTCAATTTTATTCCTTTCTCAAATATGTACAGAGTCTGGACAAATAAATTCATGATATTCATGTAACTTAGCATCAAAATCTGGTGATCTTGTGTTAGACATACAAGGGCTCTATCTAGGCTGAAATAAATTTAAGTGGATTTTGATATTATGAGGTCATAAAAGTATTTGTTTATTGACAGGTAATCCTGTGCCTATTTGAGTGTTTGGCACCTTGTGTGTACTAAAACACGTCTGTTGAATGAATGTAGTTACCTCTTTTCCACATTCTTGAATTTGACAGAAACTTTTGACTGTGGAGAATTTGTCTCCTCAACTGATATATCTTTCAAATCTTCACCTTAAAAAGGAAAGAGTATTTTTCCACAATTAACAACAGACCTAAAATTTAGCTGGTTAACTAGTGAAGTTTAACCATTAACATTGTTTAGTTCATGTACTGTCATAGGAAAACATCTTTGTTTCACATACAGTATCTTAGAGTTATCTTATCAGATCAAAGTGGGAGTTACTTTTTTAAGAAAATAGGGATGAAGAATGTACCTGCAATTGTCTGAATCGATTCTTATTTATTTGAGGTGTAAATATGCATACTTTTGTTCTTCATTCTATTCTGGCAACTTTTTTGTAGGTTTGCTTGTTCCAAAATGAAAACATTCAAGTAACTACCTCTAAATATGGTGTATATTACAAACTAAACAATAAGTGGGTCCTAATAAAGTGAAGCATTAAAAAAGAAAGCTGAGGGCCGCCTCGTGGCCAAGTGGTTAAGTTCGTGCTCTCCTTCGGCAGCCCAGGGTTTCGCAGGTTTGGATCCTGGGCGCGAACATGGCACTGCTTGTTAGGCCATGCTGAAGCAGCGTCCCACACAGTACAACCAGAGGCACTCACAACTAGAATAAACAACTAGGTACGGGGGGCTTTGGGGAAAAGGAGAAGGGAAAAGGAAAAAAAGAAGAAGACTGACAACAGATGTTACCTCAGATGCCAATCTTTAAAAAGAAAGCTGTATGCTTTGCTACACAAAATTCATCAAAATAAATATCAAACAGGTACACTTGAGGCAGATGGTAGCTGTCTCCCTCCTACCCCGTCACCTGCCTTTTTGTCCAAGTCATCCATTCCACAGAGGAACACAAAAAGTGAATGACTGATTATTCATTCTTCCTTTTAGCTTATTTTTTTTCTTTTACATTGTTTGTTTTCTCTATATTAAAATAACAGAGGCTTCTTGTAGAATATTTAGAAATATAGAAAAGTATACAGAAGAAAATAGCAATCATCCATAATTCCACTACCCATAGATAACAACTATTAAATGTTGATGCATTTCATGATGGTCTTTTCCATAAATATATAATATTTAAATATTAAATATGTAATATTTAAAAATTCTAATTCTTAAAAATTTAAAAATTCTTTAAGAGTTATTTCAGACAAACTAGTAGGATTTGTATTTTTGTTAATATTTTTAGCTCTCATCTTTATTTAACAAAGTTCTTCTAAATACATTCATGTTCAATATTTTGTTTCTTTTTGGTACCTGCATCAATGATCTCTTAATCTCTTCAAAGTTCCTTTAACAGTAACAGCTAATTGGGAAAGTTTACTGTTTCAAAGTATTACGACAGTTTCTACTTCTTAGAACTGATTCAAAAACACAAATACAAAATAAATCTAAGGCTTTATAAAATAATTTGGAAAATATTATTTTTTCAAAAACAAAATGTGGGACTGTAATATGCTTCTTCTACAGAAGTTCCTGCTACGTGATATATATAATACAAATCCAGCTATATAGCCGATGGGCTGAGCTCACAGTTTCACAGCTTTATCTTTGTTCTTCTGCTTTACTTGAGTTACAGCTTCTTGTAGCAATAAGAATCAATCAGGCTAGAAAATGCAGATAAAACTCAAGGACACAGAGCTTAATTAAGTTTTAAGAGAAATCTTTTAAAAAATAAGAAAAACTGTCGATACAAGTGCCTTCAAGACACTCAGCCAACCATTATATCTTGTTAGCTAAAGAGATTAGTAAGTATATACACATTACTATAAAAGTTATGTTTATTCTTACTCTGTTTATCATAAAAAGTTGAGTTTTTAGATAATTCTGTCTGCTTAGATGGGCAAAGTGATTTCCTATAATAGCAGAAATTTTTGTTTTAAACTTTCCAAGGACTGTAGACTCTATTTGTTTTAGGAACCTACAGTTGTTGAAATGCTGTAGAAAATTGTATCTGTTACTTAAAGATCTACACTAAATTTGACACAGGAGATTCTTTGACCAACAATATTATGATAATTAATCCACTATTTGTGATTTCATCTTTATTTTATAACTTCATTAGTATGTAAGTTGCCTGACTTCACTGGAAAATGAGAGGGTACTGGCTTTCTCCTTTTGGGCCTGTTTATATCAAACCTGTTTCTCTGATGGTTTTACTTCCAAAAAGCAACAGAAATGTGACTTTTTCTCTATCAGTCTATTTTATTCCCTGCCATATCCATAGTGCCTAGAATGGTGCCTGGCACATAGAAAGTGATCAATATTTATTGAATGAAGTAATTCAGTCCTAAACATTTAAAGAACTTGTAACATGATCTCCTCTTTGACCCAAGGATTACTTACGATGACGTTGTTAATGTCTAATCTTTATGGTTTTTTCCCCTTTTAGGTATATTCTTATTGTTGATTTACTATTAATGGACTGGAGTCAGAAAACATGGCCTGTATAATATTGTTGAAATATTCTGAAGCATCTCTTGAGGCCTAAAATGTGGTTAATGTTTGTAATTGCCCTATGTATCTTTAAAAGACTATTATTCATAGATTCAGTAAAATTTCTATCTTTATCTATTAAAGTTCATCGAACATATTTTAACTATACATGTCTTTAAAAACTTTTCTGGACTATTACTTTCTGTAAGAGAAGTGCCCTCTGGTTCTGCTTATGTTTGACCCTGAATGTTCCATTGGCAGGTCTAACAGAACCCAGATTGTGATAGGCTTCTGGGTGCCCTGTCACTTAGTGTTCCATGACTAATCACTCCATCTCTATTAGGGCCTAGTAGCATGGGATTTTTTTTTTTGTTTTACTGTGATAAACTACAAGAAACAGAAAATTTACAATTTCAACCTGTTATGAAAGCTCTCATCCCACAGGCCAAGGATCAAATGTGGTGGAAGTACTAAGTATGTCAAACTCAATTATATATTTGGGGATCAGGAAAATAACAACTGGGTGGGGGTGGATCCCAGTGGACTCCAGTAAACTGAACCTTGGTCAGGATTCTACATTCTATTTATTAAGGAGCCCTCATACACCTGCACTCTAATGGAAGGGGAGCATGAAGATGGTTAGGTTTCTGGATATCAATATCAATCAGACCCTGTGTCCAACAGTTCTGAAAACGTTTGAGTATTCCCCTCTTCCTAGTGTAAGTTACCCAAGTAAATGGCTGCAGTTTCCTTTGTAGAAGGAACAGTGTAATTATTCCTGTAAATGCTTTCCATGATGTTGCAGAGGGCCCCAGCTTCCTGTTTATTCAGTGAGCTCTGGGCCTGAAAGCTGGCTCAGGTCTGGAAATGGACAAGGGATCATGAGGCAACTTTTTATTGAGGCAACTACTTTCAATCTCCTAGTCATTCATCCTTGACTTCTCTCATGACCCAAGCTGATGGTACGTAATTGGATGCCCAGATATTTTGCCTCCAGGGATGCTATATTCTATTAACCATCTTAATAACTCTCCGAGAATCATCCCTGCCCCCCATCCCCCTACTAGGCAACATTCTGCTGGTTTCTAGAGGTTAAGGGCCATCATTGGATGTTTGTTGTTTCAGGGTCCCACATCTCCATCACTATCAGCAAGCCTGGTTCAGTAATGGTCTCCCCTACTGTCAGCTCTGGTCTACAGAGAGCCACCATTGAACTTATTAGTAATGTGTGTATTGGAGTGTTGAGAGGAGTCTGAGGGTTCAATACTTGGGGTATTATTTGCTCAGATGCCTCTACCCTAAGTGTACGGTTGGTCATTTAAACTTTCTGGAGCTTGGCCCCTCTAATTACCAAGTCCTGGTCTTGATCTTTCACTGACCTCCAGCTGCAGTACTTCCTGCAGAATTTCTTTGTATGCTACCCAGGAGGCCTTCTGGGAGGAGCTGCTAAAATATCTATGATCCTTGATTTGCTTATTTAACACTGTAGTTCTTCTGTCTGTTTCTTTATATATTTCTCTCTCTCTCTTAATCTAGAATATATATCTCCAATATATTCTTAATCCATCATAATCTCTTTTTATTGCTTAAAATGATTGTCAAGCTAAAATAAAATTTTGGCTGATATTTAAGTTGACAACTTGGCTTTCTTTTGGTTCATGTTTTACATTGTGCATCTTTTTTCTACCCCCTTATTTCAGCCATTCCATGTCCATTTTATTAAATAACAACTTTATTGAGATATAAGTCATGTATTATAGAACTCATCTTTTTAAAGTGCACAACTCAGTAGTTTTTATTATATTCATAGTTGTGCAGACACCACCACTATCTAATTTTAGAACATTTTCATCACTGCAAGAAGAAATTCCATAACCATTAGCAGTAATTCCCATTTCCTTCTTCCCCCAACCCCTAGCAAGCAAAAATCTTTCTATTTCTATAGATTTGCTTCTTCTGGACATTTCATGTAAATGGAGTCATACAATATGTAATCTTTTGTGACTGGCTTCTTTCACTTAGCATAATGTTTTGAAGATTCATCCATGTTGTGCATGAACCAGCACTTCATTCATTTTTATGGCCCAATAATATACCATTATATGGATATACCATATTTTGTTTATCCATTTATCAGTTAACAGACATTTAGGTTGTTTCTCCATCTTTCGGCTATTACAAATAATGGTGCTATAATCATTTGTGTCCAACATTTTGCATGCACATGTTTTCATTTCTCTTGGGTATATCTTTTAGGAGTGGAATTGCTGGGTCACATGGTAACTATATTTAACATTACAGGAACTGCCAAACTATTTACCAAAGTGGCTACTCCATTTGTTTCCCTTTGCTTTGATGATGATGCTTGTAGAGAAAAAAATCAAATCAGTTTCTATCTTTTAAATGGAGGTGTTTAACTCATTTATATTTATTGTAATTATTGTTGAAATTGAATTGATTTTCTGGTCTTTTGGTTGTTGTTCAAATTCTACCTTTTATTGTAAAGATCAAATACTCATTTGCATGTTAGAAAGCTATGCATGCTATTATCATTCTGAGACTTACCTCCAATATATTCAGATCCATACTTATGTTTATTTTTAACCCATCACTTTTTAAACTTATTTTTCCTCAAACAATGCAAGTAATAATTCTCACTCAGCTTTCTTTGAACTATGACCTCCTTTCTTCCCTCCATCTCCATTTTATGTTGGAATTGTCAAAAATTTTGTCCAAAATTTTGTTCTGGATTTTTTTTTTTTAAAGATTTTATTTTTTTTTCCTTTTTCTCCCCAAAGCCCCCCAGTAGATAGCTGTATATTCTTTGTTGTGGGTCCTTCTAGTTGTGGCATGTGGGACACTGCCTCAGCATGGTTTGATGAGCAGTGCCATGTCCGCACCCAGGATTCGAGCCAGTGAAACACTGGGCCGCCTGCAGTGGAGCGTGCAAACCCAACCACTCGGCCACGGGGCCAGCCCCTGTTCTGGATTTTTATGCATATACTTTTGAGAAGTGTTCTTTGCTTACTTTGATGGTTTTAAGTTTTACTAAATTATTTAATCACACTTAACTTCCATATCTCACATAATCCTCCTTGATTTATTTTTTGCAGTACTGAAATGCTTCCTCCAAAAGTATCTTTTGTGTAAACATTTTCAGGCTTCATATATGTGAGAATATGTTTCATTTACCTCCCCCATTTATGTGATATGTTAGCCACATATAAAACACTTTGAAGACACTACTTCATTTTCTTTTTTTATTTTAATTGATTTCACAACAGTTTACATCAATGTGAGATATCAGTTGTATATTATTTCTTGACCATCACCACATAAGTGCTCCCCTTCACCCCCTGTGCCCACCCCCCACCCCTCTGTCCCTGGTAACCACTGAACTGTTTTCTTTGTCCATGTGTTTGTTTATATTCCGCATATCAGTGAAATCATCTAGTGTTTGTCTTTCTCAGTCTGGCTTATTTTGCTTAGTGTAATTCCCTCCAGGTGCTTCTATGTTGTCACAAATGGGATGAATTTGTCTATTTTTACGGCTGAGTAGTATTCCATTGTGTATATATACCACATCTTCTTTATCCAATCATCAGTCAATGGGCACTTGGATTGTTACCATGTCTTGGCTATTGTGAATAGTGCTGCAACGAACATAAAGGTAGATGTGTTACTTACGATTGTTGATTTCATATTGTTTAGGTAGATACCAAGTAGTGAGATACCTGGGTCAGATGGTAGTTCTATTTTTAGTTTTTTGAGGAATCTCCATACTGTTTTCCATAGAGGCTGCACCAGTTTGCATTCCTACCAGCAGTGTATGAGGGTTCCCTTCTCTCCATACCCTCTCCAACATTTGTTTAGTTTCAGTGATTACAGCCATTTTAACAGGCGTAAGGTGGGATCTTAGTGTAGTTTTGATTTGCATTTCCCTGATGATTAGTGATGTTGAACATCTTTTCATGTGTTTATTGGCCATCCGTATACCTTCTTTGGAAAAATGTCTGCTCATATCCTCTGCCCATCTTTTGATCAGGCTGTTTGTTTTTTTATTGTTCAGTTGTGTGAGCTCCTTATATAATATGGAGATTAACCCCTTGTCAGATATATTATTTGCAAATATTTTCTCCCAATTGGTGGGTTGTCTCTTTGTTTTGATTCTAGTTTCTTTTGCTTTGCAGAAGCTCCTTAGTCTGATGAGCTCCCACTTGTTTATTTTTTTCTTTTGTTTCCCTTGTCTGAGAAGACATGGTATTTGAAAAGATCCTTTTTAGTTCGATGGCAAAGAGTGTACTACCAATATTATCTTCCAGGAGTTTTATGGTTTCAGGACTTATCTTCAAGTCTTTGATCCATCTTGAGTTTATTTTTGTGTGTGGTGTGAGATAATGGTCACATTCTTGTGCATGTGGCTGTCCAGTTTTCCCAACACCATTTATTGAAGAGAGTATCTTTTCTCCATTGTATGTTATTGGCATCTTTCTCAAAGATTAGCTGTCTGTAGATGTGTGGTTTTATTTCTGGGCTTTCAGTTGTGTTCCATTGATCTGTGTGCCTGTTTTTATACCAGTACCATGCCATTTTGATCACTATGGCTTTGTAGTACATTTTGAAGTCAGGGATTGTGATACTTCCAGCTTTGTTCTTTTTTCTCAGGATTGCCTTAGCAATTCGGGGCCTTCGGTTGCCCCAGATGAATTTTAGGATTCTTTGCTCTTTTTCCATAAAGAATGTCATTGGGATTCTGACTGGGATTGCACTGAGTCTGTAGATTGCTTTGGGTAGTATGGACATTTTAACTATGTTTATTCTTCCAATCCATGTGCATAGAATCTCTTTCCATATGTCATTATAAATTTCTTTCAGTAATGTCTTATAGTTTTCATTGTATAAGTCCTTCACCTCCTTGGTTGAATTTATTCCTAGGTACTTTATTCTTTTAGTTGTGAATGTAAATGGAATTTTATTCTTGAGTTCTCTTTCTGTAAGTTCTTTATTGTAATATAGAAAAGCAACTTATTTTTGTAAGTTGATTTTGTACCCTGCAACTTTACTGTAGTTGTTAATTATTTCTATTAGTTTCCTGATGGATTCTTTGGGGTTTTCTATATATAAGATCATGTCATTTGCCAACAGAGAGTGTTTCTCTTTGTCACTCCCTATTTGGATTCCTTTTATTCCCTTCTCTGGCCTAATTGCTCTGGCCAAACCCTCCAGTACTATGCTGAAAAAGAGTGGTCATAGTGGGCATCCTTGTCTTGTTCCTGTTCTCAGGCAGACGGTGTTCAGTTTTTGCCCACTGAGTATGATGTTGGCTGTGAGTTTGTCATATATGGCCTTTATTATGTTGAAGTAATTTACTTCTATCCCAATTATGTTAAGAGTTTTTATCATGAATGGCTGTTGGATCTTGTCAAATGCTTCCTCTGCATCTATTGAGATGATCATGTGGTTTTTATTCCTCAATTTGTTGATGTGGGGTATCACGTTGATTGATTTGCGGATGTTGAACCATCCCTATGTCCCTGGTATGAATCCCACTTGATCATAACATATGATCCTTTTGATGTATTGCTGAATTCAGGTCGCCAAAATTTTGTTGAGGATTTTTGCATCTATGTTCATCAGCGATATTGGCCTGTAGTTTTCCTTTTTTGTGTTGTCCTTGACAGGCTTTGATCAGAGTGATGTCAGCCTCATAGAATGTGTTAGGAAGTGTTCCATCTTCCCTAATTTTTTGGAACAGCTTGAGCAGGATAGGTATTAAATCCCCCCTGAAAGTTTGGTAGAATTCCCCAGGGAAGCCATCTGGTCCTGAGGTTTCATTCTTTGGGATGATTTTGATTACTGTTTCAATCTCTTTCCTTGTGATTGGTCTACTCATATTGTCTGTTTCTTCTTGATTCAGTGCTGGAGGTTGTAAGAGTCTAAGAATTTATCCATTTCTTCTAGATTATCCATTTTATTGGCATATAGTTTTTCATAGTATTCTCTTATAATCCATTGTATTTCTGTGGAGTCTGTTGTTATTTCTCCTCTTTCATTTCTGATTTTGTTTATTTGAGCTTTCTCCCTTTTTTGCTTTGCAAATCTGGCTAGGGGTTTGTCAATTTCATTTATCTTCTCAAAGAACCAGCTCTTTGTTTCACTGATCCTTTCTACTGCCTTTTTTGTTTCAATAGCATTTATTTCTGCTCTGACTTTTACTATTTCTCTCCTTCTCCTGAGTTAGGGCTTTGTTTGTTCTTTTTTAAATTCAGTTAGGTGTAATTTGAGTTTGCTTATTTGGAATTTTTCTTCTTTCTTAAGGTGTGCCTGTATCGCGATGAATTTCCCTCTTAATATGGCTTATGCTGCATCCCATACGAGTTGGTATGGTATGTTATCATTTTCATTTGTCTCCAGATATTTTTTGATTTCTCCTTTAATTTCTTCAATGATCCATTGCTTGTTCAATAGCATGTTGTTTAGTCTCCACATCTTTGTCCCTTTCTCAGCTTTTTTCCTTGTAATTAATTTCTAGCTTTATAGCATTGTGATCCGAAAAGATGCTTGTTATTATTTCAATTTTCTTAAATTTGTTGAGGCTTGCCCAACATATGGTCTATCCTTGAGAATGTTCCATGTGCACTTGAAAAGAATGTGTATTCTGCTGCTTTTGGCTGGAGTGTTCTATATATGTCTATTAAGTCCAGCTGGTTTAACTTTTCATTTAATTCCACTGTTTCCTTGTTGATTTTCTGTCTGTATGATCTATCCATTGACGTGAGTGGAGTGTTGATGTCCCCTACTATTATTGTGTTATTATTAATATCTTCTTTTAGGTTTTTTAATAGTTGCTTTATGAACTTTGGTGTGCCTGTGTTGGTTGCATAGATATTTATGAGTGTTTTTTCTTCTTGATGGAGTGTCCCTTTGATTATTATATACTGCCCCTCTTTGTCTCTCTTTACTTGTCTCATCTTAAAGTCTACTTGAAGCGTTGCAATACCTGCTTTCTTTTGTTTGCATTAGCTTGGAGTATCGTCTTCCACCCCTTCACTCTGAGCCTGTGTTTGTCACTGGACCTGAGGTGTGTTTCCCGGAGGCAGCATATTGTTGGGTCTTGTTCCATCTTGTCACTCTGTGTCTTTTTATTGGAGAATTCAATCTATTTACATCTAGGGTGATTATTGATGTATGAGGGCTTAATGCTGTCATTTTATCACTCATTTTCCAGTTTTCCTGCATTTCCTTTGTTTCTTGTCCTGTGTGTTTTGATCTACCCATTGAATTATGTAGTTTTTTTATGATGTGTTTCTTTGTTTTCTCCTTATTTATTCTTTGTGTCTCTGTTCTGCTTTTTTGTTTAGTGGTTATTCTGAGGTTTGTATTCAGAATCCCATGTATAAGATAGTCCATTTTCTGACGGCATCTTATTTCCTTAGTCTAAACCAATTCAGTCCCTTTCCTCCTCCCCTTTTAAGTTGTTTTTCTCATATCTTATTACATCTTGTGTTGTGAGTGTGTGGTTAAAATGACAGGATTATCTTTGTTTTTGGAGTTTTCCTTCCCTTTAGCTTAATGCTATACTTAAGTATTTGCTATCCTATTCTGATTCTGTTTACCTATTTATCTCCTTACTCTGTGTGTTGTGACATATTTCTCCCTTTTTTCCAGGTATGAGAGCCTTCTTGAGGATTTCGTGTGTGTGTGTGGGAAGCAGGGGGGGGGGGGGAGAGGGGGGGTTTCGTGGCTATGAAGTCCCTTAGCTTTTGTTTGTCTGGGAAAGTTTTTATTTCTCCCTCATATCTGAAGGACATTTTTGCTGGATAGGGTATTCTTGGCTGAAGATTTTTTATCTTTTAAAGATTTCAATAAGTCATTCCATTCTCTCCTCGCTTGTAAGGTTTCTGCAGAGAAATCCGGGGAAAGCCTGATAGGGGTTACTTTGCAGGTTATTTTCTCCTGCCTTGCTGCCCTTAGTATTCTTTCTTTGTCATTCATTCTTGCCAGTTTTACTACTATATGCCTTGCAGTAGGTCTTTTTACATTGACAAATCTAGGAGATCTGGAAACCTCTTCCACACAGATTTCCCTCTCTTTCCCTAGGTTTGGGAAGTTCTCTGCCATTATTTCTTTGAACACACTTTCTGCTCCATTCTCCTTCTCTGTTCCTTCTTGAATATCTATAATTCTTATGTTGCAATTCCTCATTGAGTCGGATATTTCTCAGAGACTTTCTTCATTTCTTTTTGGCCTTAGTTCTCTCTCCTCCTCTGTCTGGAGTATTTCAACATGTCTATCTTCGATTATGCTGATAAGCTCCTCTATGATGTCCACTTGAGTGTTCAGGGAATCCGTATTTTGTTTTATCTCTTCCATTGTGTCTCTCATCTCTAATATTTCTGATTGATTTTTCTTTATAGTTTCAATCTCTTTTGTGAATTAGCTCATGAACTTGTTGAATTGTTTCTCTACAATCTCTTTTACCTCTTTGAGTTTTTTGATGATAGCTATTTTGAATTCATTGTCATTTAGATTCAGGACTGAATTCTGAGTGCCTGTCATTTTCTCACTGGTCTGGAGATTTGATGTATTGTCTGACATTGTTAGAGGAGGTAGGTCAGGTTTTATGCCTTCTGATATTATTTGGTTGCAGTTACCACCTATCGGACACTGGGTGTGGGTTGGGAGCCACATATTCTGAGCCCTCCACCTTCAGCCGTGATCCCAGGCAGTGGAGCCACACTGGGAAGGTGGCAGGAGGGTCAGTCTCTCCTGGGTGCTCTCCAGGCTTACCTGCTCTGCTCTTGCTATCTGCTCTCCTGGGGTGTTGGCTTGATGAGGTCACCCCCTGTGAAAGCTTTTGCCTTGTTACAAGACTTCCCTCTAGGCTGCAAGGGCCCTAGGGAGTCCTTGGTGATCCCGCAAATGAGCATCCCCTCCCCCCGTTCCTTCCCTCATGGAGCCTCTCACGGCTGCAGATTGCAGTCTTTAGGGGAGGGAGCAAAGCTCTCTCTTACCCAATTCCAGATCCTCTGAGGAGGGGCTCCAGCCTCTCCACCCTTTGTCATGTGGCTGTGTGTCTCTCTGACGTTTTTTGTGTTGTAGGATGTCCTCTGTTGGAGTGTGGATGCCCCTTTTTGTTGTATGTTGTAGGGGAGAGAGTCCTGGGCAAGTTCACTCTGCCATGATGCTGACGTCACTCCACTACTTCATTTTCTTGTTGAATTGGTATTGCTATTGAGAAATCTTGTGTTAATCTGTTATTATTCTGTTGGCTTTTTCTCTCTGGAATTTCTTAGAATCTTCTTTTAATCTTAGATATTCTTAAATCACAATAAATTGTTTCTTTGCTGAGAAACCCCATGCCTGAGGCTCAGATGCACAAAGCCTGCTTTAGAATGAGGCTGAAGCAGGAGAATCTGGAAATCTTCCCTGCTCCTACCATGAGTGTTGCACCAAGTAACAACAGTGATCTATTGCCAGGGAAAATACAGGAGCACAGAGAATTTGAAGTCCGGTGCACTGAGGTAAATATGATAACAATAAAAGCTAAATCTTGGTCAATACTGACTCAACCCTCACCATCATTAACTCAACAATCTGCCAGAAGAGAAGGTGTGCCTATTTCCAGGTATAAATATGATATATCTGTCTCTACTGTTCCCTTACACACAATATCTGACATTCAATCAAAAATTATGAGACACACAAATAAACAAAAAAATAAGAGTCCTGTTTGCCAAGAGATAAATCAGTCAATAGAACAGATGCAGAGATGGCCGAGATGTTGGAAATTTAAAATAGCTATGATCACACATTAAAGGATCTAATGAAAAAGGCAGAAATTATTAATGAAGAGAGAGAATTTCAGCAGAGAAAGGAAAACTATAAAAAAGGAGTCAAATGGAAATGCTAGAAATAAAAACCACAATAATAGAAATGAGAATTCTTTCAAAGGGCTTATACAGTAGACTACATGCAGCAGAGGAAAGAATCAGTGAACTGGAATTTAAATCAACAAAAATTATCTAAACTTAAACACAAAGAGACAAAGAATTTTAAAAAAGAGAAAGAAAAACTCACAAACCAAAAAGAACAAAGCATCTAAGAGCTGTGGGACAATATATCAATACAATATTTCTAGGTGTGGGTTTTTACTTTTCTATCCTGTTTAATATTCAGGAATCCTTTTCAATCTTAGGTCTTATGTTTTCTCTAATTCTATGAACTCCTTGGTAATTATTCTTGAAATATTTCTTTTTTTGTTTATTTTTAAAATTTCTGGCAATTCTGTTACACGGATGCTAACCTTTCAACTTTTATTCATCTTTCAACTATATACATACACTCATGTATATATGTATATATTATATAAATATATTTAAATATACGTAATATTTAATCTCTTTAGCACTTCCCGATGTATTCTTAGAGAGTTCTTTGACTATTCTGGCTCTCATTGATTTGCTATTCAGCTAACCAAGCCAGCATTCAACCCATTTATTATGTTCTTTATTTTAACCATTAATTTTTTTGAGTCCTAACCTCCATTTCTATCTTTTAACTACTTCTTGCTTTGTTTCCAGTACTCCTATTTCCCTGGCTTGCACTTCTGCTGAATTTAGAAATGTGCATCTTGGGAGAGAGTGGACAGTCTTGAAGGGAGAAGTTGTGTTCAACAATCTGTATCTACTCTGTCACTGCTTATTTTCAAGTATGGGCTCTCTCTCTTAATCATTCAGCCTCTGTGATGTAAAGGGAGCTGTCAGTAGGAGGAAATACATTTTTACCTGCTTCCTAACCTAGTCAGGCTTCACTGCCAACATGTTTTGTTGCTGCCTCTGCTGTGCTGTGATGTGCTAATTGGCAAAGCGAAGGACAATGGCTCATTCAGAGCCATGAGAAGAAGGGGAAACGGCAAAAGTAAATATTCTCCCCTTCTTTATCTCTGATTCATGGTATCCAGCTTTCTTCTGCTCAGGGTTTCTGTTTCCCCCAACTGGGACCTTAACCATCTTGTCACACCAGGTATTTCTCACAATTTCTACTAGTCTGATGGATCCAAAACTGAGTTTTGGAGAGAGACTTGGGAGTCTATGTTAAGTTGCTATGTCCTCAGGAACCAGATAGTACCAGAGTCTAAATACAGGCATTTTGACTCCAGAGGCCATGCTTTCAGCTATTATGCTATACTGTTTTCTGAACATTTTGATCTCTCTAAAATCCAATAGAAAATAAATAATTGGCATTGACTAGCTAAGATATAGCATCATTAATATAACATGGGGGGGGGGGAACTCACGTTGTTCAAGGTCTATCTTTTTATCCATGAATTCAAAGAAAGCATCAAGAATTCTACAGAGAGTTACGATGATTGTTATGTCCTGTACAGGAAATGGCTGAAATTTCTGATGCTTCTTTATAAACTGTAGTCCATTTGTGACACTATTTTTAATCATGAATTCAAGACAATCCACTCCTGATTGACCAATAATTTTTGAAGTTTTCAAAAGCCACGACTTAACATAAGGTTCCCATCCCAGATCAACAGGATCCTGCCAATAAAAAACATAAGATAATTTTATGTAAATAAATAAAAATACAATGTTCACCTAATTTCTTACTATTTCTTTACTTTACCACTGACCCTGCCAAATACAATTTAGAATTGTCACTCATTAAAGGGCAAGCAATCAAAACCCTTCTCTGAAATGATTTGTGATTTTTAACCATGGTCTTATAAGACAACAAGCACTTGGAGGATTATGTGTAGGGAGGTGTGTGAGGCTATGTGTATGTGGTGAGGGGAACTGCTTACCCAGAAAGTCAGCACTATACTTAGCTTTATTTATTACATTGAGTTAAGTATATTAGAACACAGGGCTAATCATGACTAATAATTAATTTCATGTACAGAAAAAATTTATTCTTTGTTGTGTCTTCTACTTCCTTACCACTGTCTTGGTCAGGTGTTTCACACGTCCTAAGAGTTATAGAGCAGGTGTGAAAAGGCTTCAGGGCAATCTTCCCTCTTTTGGAAAAATAATTCATACCAGCAGCCTAAGTTGTCACAGTTGTGGAAAACCCTGACATTCCAACTACTGAGTAGTATTAATACCAGTAGTAATTACGTTCATGTTCACTTCTGGGTCAGGAGGCTTTAGGGGACATAAAACTTCTTAACTACTGGGATTACCCTGCTGGATCCAGAAGTAACAATAAAACAAATGTAAAAAACGCTGTAGCTAATGACTAGTTATTATCCTAAATAATACTTTTTTTTAAGAAATTTGTTTTTGGAAACTTACCATATAGACCATTGCACATCGGCTGACAGTAGCAGGACTGGCGTGAGAGAGACTGTCAACTTCAAAAATCACTCTTATGTTATCAGTTAAAGGTATTCTCTCACTGTTTGCTAGGCACAACGTTCTAGTGTCATCTAGCATAGAGTTTAGATTTTCTACCCAAAATGTATCCACTGGACCATCCAAAATAATCCACTGCCAATCAAAGTCTGGAGAGAAAAATATTTTTAATGTAACAGAGAATAATCTCAGTCTTCTTTCATTGTAATCTTGCAAATTTTCTATTTTATTTAGAAAATAATTTCTAATTAAGATAAAAATTATATCCTAGAAAACACTAGAGTCAATGTGTTTATATGCATTCTCTAATATCTATTAAATACGAATAAATATTCAGACCATATACTTAATATGCTTGAAACGTTGCTTTGATATTTTTAAATTGCTAAGTTATATAATTAGCCCTTAAAATTTGGATAAAAGATCCATGAATTTATTTTTTCAAGAATAATATTGTTTGTGAATTTCCCCCTTCTACCTAGGAATAGTTTTTGGATATGCTGATTCCAGGAAATAGGAAAGGAAAATAGATGCCCTTTGAAGAAGGAATCAAATAGACAGCTTTTACAGTATTCCACACTATGAACTCATTTGCTTCTTTTTCCACACTCTACACACCACCACCTGGCTCCACAGTTTTAGAAAATCTATTGGTCAGGATCGGGGGGAGGGTATGAATGGGTCCCTGTGGAGATAGAAAATAGTCAACCACCTGAAGGACATTAAGATATCTCAGAAAAACAGGTGAGTAGAGCTAGGATCCAGATAGCCACTACTGCTAAGATGAGCTCTGATGGGCTGAAATACCTCCCCTGGGGATTATCTTAAAACTCTATTATTAAGGAAACTTGTTATGCCCAATAACTGTACTCTCCCAAACTGAATACCAAAAAGTGACACACAAAAATTCAGGAATTCTAAGAAAGTAGAAGTAACTGCAGAAGTCTCTTTCAAAGTCTGTAACATAAATGTACTACTGGTGCATGTGCTGATATGAGGTTGAATCTGGAATAGTGGAAGCAATGGTCGGGGCTCCTGAAGTAGACTGCCAGCTCTTTTGGAGCAGGGACCTCGTTATATACACTCGCTGTCCCCCTGGCACATAGTAAAGTGGCATATAATGGGTGTGCAGTTCGTTACAGATGAATATGCTTGGGTTGTATGATCTGGCCTGGAAATGCATGGATTGTCTGGAGTCCCACTTCAGAGGCAATACCATTGTAGGTTGCCACTGCTGCTTCTCACACAATATTATTCCTACCTTTGACATCTACTTGGTTCTTCTGAGATATTAATGGTCATTTATAAACTAAAAGGGCTATGTAAGCCCTCATATTTATATAACATAATTACATTTGTATATACCGTAATAGAACATGTGGTAATACTATATAAATTTTACATAAACATGTGAGGAAAAAATAGTACAAGAACAAAATATCACTAATTAAAAATGTTTTAAAGATAGAAATGAAGCTCATATTGACTCAGTTTGTCTTCTATGTTAATTAACATCTTTATTGAATTTAATAATAATACTTACTCTGAATTTCTGGATTTTTAATATCTTTTTCCATCTCCTCAAAATTATCATCAATATCGGCTGTATCAGAGGAGTCAAATTTGAAAACCTAAAATATGTAATCAGTAATGTTTAAATTTTTATTTGATCACACTTTCCAACTCAAATGGAGCAAATGTCAATATGCTTTCTTGAGTGATAAAAGCATGAAAGGCAGAAGGTTCCATAGATGAAAACATCAACACACAACCAGCACAGTATAACGTAACTGAGTTGTGAAACAAGTCATTTTCTTTTACAAAATCCTTCTATTTTAGTTTTTTCCCCATAAAGATAGCACATACTTGTTGTATAATATTCAAATAATACAGCAGAGCACAAGAAGAAAGCGAAAGGTCTCTGAATTTCCACCATCTACAAAAAACCAGTGTTGACATTGTGGTGCATAGTTTTTCCTGGACCTTCCTTCATGATACAGTTTTAAAATTTGAGGGTACACAAGAATTACCTGCAGGGTTTGTTAAATTGCAGATTCTAACACCTCATCCGTGGAGATTCTGATTGAATAGGTTTAGGGATGGAGCCAGGAATTTCCATTTTTAATAGGCTCCCCAGGTGATTCTAATCCAGGTTGTTGTCACATGAATCTCATAAATTCTGATCTATGCATATAGTTAACTCGTTATTATCTGGGGGCCTTAATTATTTATCTCCCTGACAGGGCTGCATAATATATCATCAGCTGACTGGCACTGGTTTCCTTTACCAGCAGGAATGGGGGGAAGGAGAGCAAACACTAGGGCTGTGCTGGGGGCACAGTGCGGGCTCTGAAGAGAGAGACCACACATGGGTCTGAGCACCACGTTTCAATCAGGCCCAGCAAGGCAACGAACAGCAATCAGCCTCCCATCAGGAAGACAGAAAAGTCCAAGGCTATTTCCAATTATTCTTCTTATTACAAAAGTCTACAATTTCCATCCCTGTACATAAATCATTATGCTCTACTGCATTTCTTTGTTTTTATTATTTTATTTTAATTTTTTTTCTCTCCAAAGACCCCTGGTACATAGTTGTATATTCTTCGTTGTGGGTCCTTCTAGTTGTGGCATGTGGGATGCTGCCTCAGAGTGGTTTCATGAGCAGTCCCATTCCGTGCCCAGGATTCAAACCAACGAAACACCGGGCCACCTGCAGCGGAGTGTGTGAACTTAACCACTTGGCCACGGGGCCAGCCCCATGCTCTACTGCATTTCTTTCTCTAGATAGATTTTTTAAAACTACGGGATTGTGGGTCAAACATTATTTGCATTTTAATCTTTAATGAATTCTACTGGATTTCTTTCTGAAAGTTTGTGGCAGTAATCCTTCCACAACAAAATGTAAAAATGTCTCTTTCTCCATATCTTTCTTAACACTGAACGTTTTAGCTATTGACATTCTTAAGTTTTGAAATAATTTTTATTTTTTTGACTAATACTTAGGCTGAGCATCTTTTCATACGTCTACTGGCAACTTTTTTCTGTCAATTTTCTTTTCGTAGCCTTTCCTCATTTCCTTATTTAGCTGTTTAGTCATTTCTTATTCATGTTTGAAGCTCTTTTTTTATATTAGGGATATTAACTCATTGCCTATAATACATGTTGTAAATACTTTATTCCAGACTGGTTTGCTTTAATGTTTGTTGCAATTATTTAAAAAATATTTTCTTATTTATATTTATAGTCAAATCTTTTTATCTTTTTATTTATGATTTTGGGGTTCCCCATCTTAGTTAAGGACTCCCTAACTCTGAAGATATGTCCCTAAATATTATTATATTTTTATAATTTTATTTTTACATTTAGATTGTTAATTCATCTGGAATTTTATTTCTCTGTAGGAAGTGAGATAAGCGTCTTTCTGTTCACACATAGGAAAATAGCAAATTATATAAACAGTGGATTTAATAAAGAAAGCTTTTCCTGTTGATTAGAAATATCACTTTAGTTGTATATTAAATTCCTAGAAATGTTTGAATATGTTTCTGGACTCTATTTGGTTCCACTTCTGTGTTAGTAACTTACAGTGGTTTTTTTTCCAGGTTTTGAGTGCTTTTTTTTCCTGAAATATAATTGACATGTAACATTAGTTCCAGATATACAAAATAATGATTCAATTTTTTATACATTGTGAAATGATCACCTCAATAAGTCTAGTTAACATCATCACTACACATAGTTACAAATTTTTTTCTTGTGATGAGAACTTTTAAGATCTACTCTCTTAGAAACTTTAAAATATACAGTACAGTATTATTAACTATAGTCACCATGTTGTATTGTACCTTACTACTTTGATTATATATGGATTTGTTCTAAAATTAATTTAGAACCTTCTAGAACTCTAAAGTATTATGGTTTTCTGCCAAGATTTTCTTTGAACTCTTGGAACATTTATACTTCTGAATTAACTTTAAAATAATTTCACCCAATGGAAAAAAATTGGATTTTGTTCAGAAAGACATTGTATACAAACATTAATTTGGTAGGGATTGGCATTTTTAGGATGGAAGTCTTTCCATACAGGAATACAGAGTATCTTCCATTTATTCAAGTTTTGTCAATTGTGTAAGTTTTCTTGCCTCTCTCCCCTACCCCTCATAGGACAAGTTCTTTTTTTTTTTTTTTTTCACATTTATTTCAATGTATTTTTATAGGTTTTTGCCACTGTTAGCAGAATTTTTCCTATTTCCATTTCTAACTGGTGGTCATTAGTAGAAAGAATTTCATCACAGCCACTTTACCACATTCCTTCTCTATCAGTTGCTAAGAAAGATGTAATAAAATTTCTCACTAGATATGGATTTGTCAATTTCTCTTTGAAATTCTGTCAACTTTTTCTCTATACACTTGCACATTATGTCATAGGCACATAGTAGTTTAGAACTGCCATCATTTTTGACACCAATACCACACTGTCTTACTCTACTTTTACAATAACTTACATTTGGTAGGCTTCACCACCCAAATTCTTCCCCTTTTTTTAAATTCAGGAATGTCATGGACCTTGATTCTTCCATACGAATTTTAGAATCAGTTTGTTAAGGTCTTAAAAAACACCTCACTTTCTCTATTTAAAAACTTATTACAAAGCTCCAGTGATCAAGTGAGGTATCTGCATAAGCATAGACGACTGAACTGAGAGTCTAGAAATGAATTCTTACATTTATGATTAGTTGATTTTTGACAAGAGTGACAAGACAATTCAATGGGGGAAGGAACAGTCTTTTCAACAAATAGTGCTGAACAATTGGATATCCACATGAAAAAGAATAAAATGGGATTCCTTCCTTACACCATACACAAAAATTAACTCAAAATAGACCAAAAACCTAAATATAAAAGCAGAAACTATAAAACTCTTAAAATAAAACACAGGAGAAAGCCTTTGTGACCTTGAGTTATACAAAGCTCTCTTAAGAGAGAATACTAAAAGAACAAGTGACACAAGAAAAATTAGATTAGACTTCATCAAAGTTAAAAACTTTTGTGTTTCAAAGGATACCATCAAGAAAGTGAAAAGACAAACTAAAGAATGGGAGAAAATATTTGCAAATCATATATTTGATATGAGACTTTTGTCCAGAATATATTTAAAAACCCTTAAAACTCAATAATTATAAGATAAATAACTCAATTAAAAAAAGAGTAAAGGATCTGAATAGACATTTCTCCAAAGAAGATATATGAATGACCAATAACCACAAGAAAAGATGCTCAAAATCATTAGCCATTAGGAAAATGCAAATAATAATAGGTGTTTGTGAGGATGTGGAGAAAATGGAATGGTACAACCCTCTTTAACCATATTAAACTTACATTAGATAAACCTGAGATTCTTGACTTTAGTCCAACAACACTATCTTTCTTTGAGTACCTTGCAGTGTCAAAGCATACATAATTTCGAATTGTTGCTGATAATAATCCATCAGTCCATTCCATAGTATTAGGATCCAGTTGTCCATATAGTTCACTAGGAGTGATGCACTTTGGATTTAAAACACAAATATCTACTTTTCCTTTTCTTCCTGGAATCTAAGAAAAATCCAGTGTGGTTTTTAAAGACATTAACTATGGTACAATTATTTATTTATTTTTGCATTTTTATTACCAAATAATTTTTGGAGAGGTCTTTCATTTCAAAGAAAGATTCTCTATACAGGTAGCAATTTGCAAGAAACAGTAAAAATGGACTTATAAAAATCATTATTTTAAAAAGTTCTATTACAAATGATAGCCCTGGGGAAAAAATTCCACTGTGCTTCATCCAGGAACACAATGTATGAGCTGGGATGTGGCGTGTCTGGTGCCAGGGTTGGATATAGAGGTGAAGGGGAGTAGGATATAGTTTTAAGCTTCAGGTCAGAATTAGCACTCAGGCAGACCTATTTGCAACATTCTTGTCTGGGGGCTGCCTAAAGAACTGGTGTCTGTTCCACTCAACTTGGATCTCAGGCAAGAAAAGTGGCAGGCACTTCTGGTGAAAGCTGTGGGACCCACAGAAACCTAAGTCAAGAGATCATGGATGGAGACATACAACAGACAATATATGGCCTAGGGAGAAGCTAGGGTAGGAAACTTTGGGAAATTAAGACATTCAAATGCAGCTGTGTATTGTGAAAGTCACACACAGGCCCAGTCAAGATACATGCACAGAAAAGACCTGAGAAGACCTTAAACTTTCATCTCAGGCTGATCCTTAGGCTCAGAGAAGTCCCAGATAATCAGTGAAGAACTACTTCACACAGCACAGGTCTGTGTGCACTACTACAGCACAGAGCAGGTCTGTAAAGACTAAGAAGGGTGGCTGTTTTTAAAAATGCCCAATTTTCAACAAAAAAACAAGGCACACAAAGAGACATGAAAACAAAGTCCATTCAAAGGAACAAAATAAACTGACAGAAGCCATCTCTGAGGAAACATTGGACATAATAGATAAAATTCTTTAAACTAACTGTCTTAAATATGCTCAAAGAGGTGAAGGAAATCATGGCCAAAGAACTAAAGGAAATGAGGAAAATGATATGAGAACAAGAAGAGAATATAAATAAAGAGATAGAAATTATGAAAAGGAACCAAATAGAAGCTGAAAATACAATAGCTGAAATGAAAAATTCAACAGTAAATTTGAGAAGACCCAAAAAATAATCAGCAAATTTGAAGACAGGACTATTGAAATCACCCAGCGTGAGGAGCATCCATAAAACAACTCTTAATAAATTTTAAAATACTGAAATCATACAAAGTACCTTCTCAACCACAAGAAAATGAAACTAGAAATCAGTAACAGAAGAAAAATTGGAAAATTTGCAAATACATAAAAATTAAACAGTACACTCTTAAACAACCAATAGGTCACAGGAGAAAAAGCTTGAGAACTGAGATGAATGAAAATGAAAGCACAACATATCAAAGCTTATGGGATGCAGTGAAAGTAGTGCAAAAAGCAAAAATTACGGCTATAAACATCCACGTTAAAAAAGAAGAAAAATCTAAAATCAATAATCTAATTTTATGTCATCAGGAACTAGAAAAAGAAGAGCAAACCGAACCCGTAGCCAGAAAAAGGAAAGAAATAATAATGATTAGAGAAGAGACAAACAAAATAGAGGGTAGAAAAACAAAAGACAGAACCATTAAGACCAAAGGTTGGTTGTTGGAAAAGATCAACAAAATTGACAAACTTTTAGCCAGATTGACTAAGAAAAAAATTAAAAAGATACAAATAAATAATATCAGAAACAAAAGTATGGACATTACTATTGCCTTACAGAAATTAAAAATATTATAAGAAAACACTCCGAACAATTGTATGCCAACAAATTATATAACCTAGATGAAACAGACAAATTCCTAGAAACACCAAAATTACCAAAACTGACTCAAGAAAAATGGAAAATCTCAAAAGATCTATAACAAGAGGTTGAATCAGTAATCGAAAACCTCCAACAAAGAAAAGTCCAAACCCAGATGGTAGATGAATTCTACCAAACATTTAAAGAAGAATTAACACCAATATTACTTAAATTCTTAATCAAAAATGGAAAAGGAAGGAATACTTCCTAATACATTCTATGAGGCCAGCATTATCCTGATACCAAACCCAAAGATACAACAAGAAAAGTAAACTACAGACCAATATCCCTTATGACTATAGATGCAAAATCCTCGAAAAAGTGCTAGGAAACTGAATCCAACAGCACATTTAAAGGACTATAAACCATGACCAAGTGAGATTTATCCCAGGAATGCAAGAGTGGTAAGCATAACAAAATCAATCAATGTAATACATCACATGAAAAGAACAAAGGAAATAAGCCACATGATCATATCAAGAGAGGGAGAAAAAGTATCTGATAAAATTTCACACTATTTCATGATAAAAACACTAGGCAAACTAGCAATAGAAGGAAACTTCCTTAACATGTTAAGTGGTATTTATGAAAAACTGACAGATAAGATCATATTCAATGGTGAAAGACTGAAAGTTTTCCCCCTAAAATCAGGAACAAAGCAATGATTCTTGCTTTCATCATTGCTAGTAAACACTGTACTGAAAGTCCAAGCCTGGCTATTAGGTGAGAAAAGAAATAATAAGCATCCAAATTTTAAAGGAAGAAGTAAAATTATCTCTGTTTAAATATGACATGATTCCATATATAGAAAATCCCAAACAATCCAGAAAACAACTACTTGAACTAATAAGTGAATCAGCACATTTGCCGGGTACAAGATCAACACACAAAAATCAGTTGTGTTTTGATATAGCAGCAACGAACAATCCAAAAATGAAATTAAGAAAGCAATTCCATTTATAATGGCATCCAAAAAACAAAATGCTTTGGAATAAATTTAACCAAGTAAGAGAAAGACTTGTATACTAAAAACTATAAAAAAGAAAAAAAATTCTTGCTTGATGAAAGAAATTAAAGATCTAAAAATGGAAAGACACCCCATATTCATGGATTGCAAAACTTAGTATTCTTAAGATGGTAATATTCCCTAAAGTGATCTACATATTCAGTGTACCCCTATCAATATTCCAATGGCCTTTTTTGCAGAAATGGCAAAGCCAACGCTCAAATTCATATGGAATGCAAGGGGCCTCAAATAACCAAAACAATACTCAAAAAGAAAAACAAAGTTGGAGGACTCACATTTCCTAATTTCAAAACTTACTATAAAACTATAATAATCAAATTACATATATCCTGGCATAAGGATACACATATAGAACAATGGAATACAACTGAGAGTCCAGAAATAAACATAAACATCTATGGCCAATTGATTTTCAACAAAAACATCAAGACCATTCAGTGAGGAAAAGAATAATAGTCTCTTTAACAAATGTTGCCAGGACAACTGGATATCCACATGCAAGAGCATGAAGCTGGACCCCTACTTCACTCCATGGAAAAAAAAAAAACTAGCTCAAAATGGACGAACGACTTAAATATAAGAACTAAAGCTATACAACTATAAGAAGAAAGCATAGGAGTAAATCTCCATGACCTTGAATTTGTCAATGGATTCTTAGATTTGACACCAAAAGCACAAGGAACAAACGAAAAAATAGTAAATTGGACTTTATAAAAATTAATGACTTTGGCACATCAAAGTACATTATCAAGAAAGTGAAAAGGCAACTCAGAATAGGAAAAAATATTTTCAAGTCATATATTTGACAAGGATTCTGTATCCAGAATATATAAAGAACTCTTCCAATGCAACAACAAAAAGACGAACAATCCAATTTAAAAAAGAACAAAATATATAAATAGACATTTCTCCAAAGAAGATATACATATGGCCAATAAGCACATGAAAAGGTATTCAACATTCATTAGTCATTAAGAAAACGCAGATAAAAACCACTGTGAGATACCACTTCACTAGAATGGAAAAAAAAATAACAAGTACATGAAGAAATAAAAAGCCTCATACACTGCTCTTGGTAATTTAAAATGGTGCAGATTCCTTGGAGAACAGTTTGGTGCTAACTCAAAAAGTTAAACACAGAATTACCATATGACCCAGCAACTGTACACCTAGGTATATATCCAAAAGAAATAAAAACATAAGTCCACATAAAAACTTATAAACAAATATTTATAGTGGCATTATTCATAAGGGCTAAAAGAGGGAAACAACCCAAATATCCATCAAGGGATGAATGAAAAGATAAATAAATTGTGATGATGGATAAACAAATATTCCCTATAATGGAATATTATTCAGCTATAAAATGATACATACTACAACTTTGATGAACCTCATAAACATATGCTAAATGAAAGGAGCCAGACACAAGAGGTTACATGTTCTGATTCCCTTTATATGAAACATCCTGAATAGGCAAACCTATAGAGACAGAAAGCCAATCAGTGGTTTCCAGGGAATGAAGAGAGAAGGTAATGGGGAATGATTTCTTAATTGGTGGGGAGGTGTTCTCCTGGGGTGATGAAAAAGTTGTGAAACTAGAAAAAGGTAGTGATTGCACAATATTATGAATGCACTAAATGCCACTGAATTGTACACCTTTAAATGGTTAATTATATGATATGTGAATTTCACCTTGCGGTACATGGTTAAATTATACCCTACCACAGACCAATCCCATTCCTGGGTAGACATTTTCAAAGGAGACAAATGTGAATAAGGGCACATAGAAAAACATTAGAGAGCATTCCTATGAAGAAGAAAGAAAAGAAGTGAAGATTAGGAAATAAACTAAGTTGAAATAACTAAAATAAAATAAAGGGAAGGTCTTGAAGAGACCAACTAGGACAAAGTCATGAACTAAGGAGGAAGATCAAAACAATTCCATTACCTAAGGTTCTGCCACCAGCCTAAACATATTTATTATAATTATATTTAAAAAACTAAAAATTTAAAAATATTAAATATGAGTCATTAAATAAATTATAGTATAGTCATATACATAGAATACAATCATTGAAATGATATTATGAGAAGTCTTTACTGATATGGGATTAATTCTCAGCATATACAATTAGGGGAAAATGTGAACATTAGAAAAATTGAGATTATTTATACACTGTACTATCTCAATTATTTCAAAATATATTTAGTGTAGAAAAAATAATCAAAGTACATATGGCACAATGTTCAGACAGAGAAAAGGATAGAGAACTGCCACATGAATGATTTTGAAGTAGGATATTGCACACTAACTGACAAAAATCCAAATAACTGAGAGCCTGACTTTCTAAGCTTTTTGGAATACATTACCAACAATGAATCTAAATAAGATAGTTGAAATACACACTGTTTATTGGAGTCTACCTTTATATTGAATAAATATATATCATATAGATTGCTTTATATACGTAGGTCATTATATATGAACCTCATGGTAATCACAAACCAGAAACCTATAATACATACACAAAAAATTGAGAGAAAGGAATCCAAACATAATACGAAAGAAAGCCATCAAACCAAAAGGGAAGAGAGCAAGAGAAGAAAAAAGGAACAGAGAAGAACTACTAAAACACCCAGAAAAAAACAGTAACAAAATGGCAATAAGTACATTCTTATTAATAGCTACTTTAAATGTCAATGAACTAAATGCTACAATCAAAAGGCATAGGGTGGCCGACTGGATAAAAAACTAGACCCACATATATGCTGCATACAAGAGACACACTTCAGATCTAAAGACACAAACTTTTCTGAAAGTGAAGGGATGGCAAAAGATACTCTACGCAAATGGCAATGAAAAGAAAGCTGAGGTAGCAATACTTAGACAAAATAGACTTTAAAACAAAAACAGTAACAGGAGACAAAGAAGGGCACTACATAATGATAAAGGGAACAACCCAACAAAGAGAATATAACACTTGTAAATATCTATGCTCCCAACATAGGAACACCTAAATATATAAAGCAACTGTTAACAGACCTAAAGGGAGAAATTGACAGCAACACAATAATATCAGGGGACTTTAACACTCCACTTACACCAATGGATAGATCGTGCCAATAGAAGATCAATAAAGAAACATTGGCCTTAAATGACACATTAGACCAGACGGACTTAGGAGACATATACAGAACATTCCATCCAAAAACCACAGAATACATATTCTTTTCAAATGCACATGGAACATTCTCCAGAACTGATCACATATTAGGCCAAAAAACAAGTCTCAATAAATTTAACAAGACTGAAATAATACCAAGTCTCTTTTCTGACCACAAAGGTATAAAACTAGAAATCAACTACAGGAAGAAAATCAGAAAAGCCACAAAAACGTGGAGATTAAACAAAATGCTACTGAAAAAGGATAAGGTCATTGAAGAAAGCAAAGGAGAAATAAAAAAAATACCTGAAGACAAATGAAAATGAAAACACAACATGCCAAAATTTATGGGATACAGCAAAAGCAGTTCTAAGAGGGGAGTTTATAGCATTACAGGCCTACCTCAACAAACAAGGAAAATCTCAAACAATCTAACAGTGCATCTAAAGGAACTGGAAAAAGAAGAACAAACAAAGCCCAAAATCAGTAGAAGGAAGGAAATCATTAAAAATCAGAGGAGAAAGAAATGAAATAGAGACTAAAAAAAAAAAATAGGAAAAATTAATGAAACCAAGAGCTGGTTCTTTGAAAAGATAAGCAAAATTGACAAACGTTTAGCTAGATTCACCAAGAAAGAAAGAGAGAAGGCTCAAATAAATAAAATCAGAAATGAAAGAGGAGAAATTATAACAGACACCTCAGAAATACAAAAGATTATAAGAGAATACTATGAAAAGCTATATGTCAACAAATTGGATAATCTAGATGAAATGGATAAATTCTTAGAATCATACAACCTTCCAAAACTGAATCAAGAAGAAATAGAGAATTTGAATAGGCCAATCACCAGTAAGATCAAAACAGTAATCAAAAACCTCCCAAAAAATAAGAGTCCAGGACCAGACAGCTTCCCTGGGGAATTCTACCAAACATTCAAAGAAGACTTAATATCTACACTTCTCAAACTCTTCCAAAAATTGAAGAGTAGGGGAAGCTTCTTAACTCATTCTATGAAGCCAAAGTTACCTTAATACCAAAACCAGAGAAGGTTAACACACAAAAAAGGAAAATCACAGGCCAACATTACTGACGAACATCGAGGCAAAAATTCCTAAACAAAATACTAGCAAATCAAATACAACAATACATTAAAAAGATCATACACCATGACCAAGTGGGATTTATCCCAGGGATGCAGAGATGGTTCAACATCTGCAAATCAATCAACATGATACACCACATTAACAAAATGAAGAATAAAAATCACATGATCATCTCAATAGATGCAGAGAAAGCATTTGACAAGATACAGCATCTGTTTATGATAAAAACTCTGAAAAAATGGGTATAGAAGGAAAGTGCCTCAACATAATAAAGGTCATATATGACAAACTCACAGCTAATATCATTCTCAATGGAGAAAACCTGAAAGCTATCCCTCTAAGAACAGGAACCAGAAAAGGATGCCCACTTTCACCACTCTTATTTAACGTAGTATTGGAAGTCCTAGCCAGAACAATCAGGCAAGAAAAAGAAATAAAAGGATTGAAATTGGAAAGGAAGAAGTGAAACCTGTCACTATTTGCAGATGACATGATTTTGTATACAGAAAACCCTAAAGAATCTACCAAAAAACTTTTAGAAATAATAAATGCATATAGTCAAGTTGCAGGATACAAAATCAACATACAAAAATCAATTGTGTTTCTATACACTAAAAAAAAAGTAGCAGAAAGAGAAATTAAGAATACAATCTCATTTACATTTGCAACAAAAAGAATAAAATACCTAGGAATAAACTTAATCATAGAGGTGAAAGATCTGTACAGTGAAAACTATAAAACACTGTTGCAAGAAATTGAAGAAGACACAAAGAAATGGAAAGATATTCTGTGCTCTTGGATTGGAATACTTAACATTGTTAAAATGTCCACACTTCCTAAAGCAATCTACAGATTTAATGCAATCGCTATCAAAATTCCAATGACATTTTTCACAGAAATAGAACAAAGAACCCTAAAATTAATATGGAACAACAAAAGACCCCAAATAGCCAAAGGAATCCTGAGAAAAAAGAAGAAAGCTGGAGGTAACACACTTCCTGACTGCAAATATACTATAAAGCTAGAGTAACCAAAACAGCATGGTACTGGCACAAAAACAGACACACAGATCAATAGAACAGAATCGAGAGCCCAGAAATAAACCTACATCTATGGACAGCTAATTTTTGACCAAGGAGTCAAGAACATACACCGGGAAAAGGAAAGTCTCTTCAATAAATGGTGTTGGGAAAACTGGACAGCCACATGCAAAACAATGAAAGTAGACCATTATCTTACACCATGCACAAAAATTAACTCAAAATAGATTAAAGACTTGACTGTAAGACCTGAAACCATGAAACTTCTAGAAGAAAACATAGGCAGTGCACTCTTTGACATCAGTCTTAGTATCATATTTTCAAGCACCATGTCTGATTGGGCAAAGGAAACAATAGAAAAAATAAACAAATCGGACTACATCATGCTAAAAGCCTTCACAACAAAGGAAACCATCAACAAAATGAAAAGGCAACCTAACAAGTGGGAGAAAATATTTGCAAACCATATATCTATAAGGGGTTAATCTCCAAAATATATAAAGAACACACACATCTCAACAACAAAAAAACTAACAACCCAATTAAAAAATGGGCAAAAGATATGAATAGACATTTCTCCAAAGAAGATATGCAGATGGCCAACAGGCACATGAAAGGATGTTCAACATCATTAACTATCAGGGAAATGCAAATCAAAACTACAATGAGATATCTCCTCATGCCTGTCAGAATGACTATAATTAACAAGACAGGCAACAACAAGTGTTGGAGAGGCTGTGGAGAGAAGGAAATTCTCACACAGTGCTAGTGGGAGCACAAACTGGTGCCACAGCTATAGAAAACAGTATGGACATTCCTTAAAAAATTAAGAATAGAACAACCATAGCATCCAGCTACTCCACTGCTGTGTATTTATCCAAAGAACACGAAAACACGAATGCATAAAGATACATGCACCCCTATGTTCACTGCAGGAGTATTCACAATAGCTAAGAGTTGGAAGCAACCTAGATGTCCATCAAGGGACGAATGGATAAAGAAGATGCGGTATATATAAACAATGGAATACTACTCGGCCATAAGAAAACGATGAAATCCAGCCATTTGTGACAACATGGATGGACTTTGAGGGTATTATGCTAAGTGAAATAAGTCAGAGAGAGAAAGTCAAATACCGTATGATCTCACTCATAAGTAGAACATACAAACAACAACAAACAATCACACAGAGACAGAGATTGGCTTGGTGGTTACCAGAGGGGAAGGGAGGAGAGAGGAGGATGGAAGGGGTGATTAGGTACATGTGTGTGGTGATGGATGGTACTTAGTCTTTGTGTGGTGAACATGATGTAATCTACACAGAAATAGAAATATAATGATGTATACTTGAAATTTATATAATGTTATAAACCAATCTTACTGAAATAAAAAAATACATATTATAAAAAAAGGTATTCTAGGATTTCAAGGACAATTTAACATTATTCAATCTATCAACATAGTTTATCACATTAACCAATTAAAATATAAAAAATAAATCTACACATAATTCAAAATATACTACAATGTATGTCTGAAAATTATACAATGTTATAATCCAATGTTATTGAAATAAAAACTAAAATACAAAAATAAATAAAAAATAAATATATATTTCTTATCTGAAAAAATATATAAAAAATAGATGCTGAAAAATCATTTCACAAATTCTAGGAGTCAAAAACCAAAGAATAATGAGAACAGAAGAAAAATTCTAGAGTATGATGAATATTTATCATGGACCATGAGAAAACATCATATTAAATGCAGAAATATTAACTACATCCCAGATAAAGTAAGGAAAAAGATATTATAGTTAACATTGCCTTGGAGGGTTAATCAGTGCAATAAAATAAGCATACAAATATTAGAAAAGAGAGAAAATTATAGTCATTTAAATATGATTCAAATACCTAAAAAAACCTTCCTGGTCCATTAAGTAAGGTGACTAAATACAAGATAAATATAAAGTTCAATAGTTTTATTTTACACTAAAATTACCAATTTGAGATTCAAACAAAAACAAATCCCACTCAATACAATGATTTCTAACTATAAAATTCCTAGCAATAACTTTAACAAGAACATGTTTTGTAAAGAGAATATAAAATGTTACTGAGGTATAAAATAAGATCTGAACAAATAGAGAAACATTTTATTTAGTAGAACATTTACCTGTGAAATAGATTCCCTTTGTTCAATTGATACAACATCTTCAACAGGTAATAGTACTAATGTTCTTTCTAAAATTCTTCTAACTGTCGTCTTTCCTCCACCTGTTGGGCCCACTAACATCACACCAACACGAGCCTAAAACAAATTTGCAGATTTATCGTTTATTTCTGGTTTACTGATGGTTCAGTTAAGTTGAAACTTGAAGGTTCTTATTTACAAATACATCTATCTATATCCATTGACCATTCCTTCAAATTACTGTTCAATCTGTTGTAATCTCGTTTCTGTTTTTATTGACTAGGCTAATGTTAAAATCACCAGAAATCTCCTAATTTTAATGTCAAAGAAGAAGTTTCAATTCTTGATATTTAACAGTTTATCTCACTTCCCAATTCTCCTTTATTCCTGCACCTTTCTCTACAATTGGCTTTTGTAACACAATTTATCTGGGCTTTCCTCTCTTCTTTCTCTTTCTTGTGTTCTGATTGTCCTTTCCATGTTAGTCTTCCCTAATTCATCCTTGTCTCTGTCTCTGTCTCTCTCCTACTTTATCCCTATCCAATGTCATCAATCTGAATATCTTTAACTACGACCTAAATCCTAATGACTCCCTAATGTATACATTTTTCCCAGTCTTTGGTTCTAAGTGCCGGAATGAATTTCAATAGTCTACTAAATATTTCCATCTGGATGTCTCATGTGATTTTCAAAGTCAACATAATCTAATCTATACCTTCTCCTTGAACTTGTTGCTTCTCTTATTTCTCTAATCTGGTTAATAAAACCACTATGTACCAATTGTCCAAATTAGAATACTTGCCTTTTTCATCCCTCCTCACTTACAAAACTTTTGCTTGATTACATCTTCTCTCCATCCTAACTATAATGGACTTAAAGTTTGCACTCCCCTAACATTCAAATGTTGAAGCCCTAACACCTAATGTGATGGTATTGCAGGTGGGGCCTTTGGTAAGTAATTAGGTTTAGATGAGGGTAAGCCCCCATGATGGGATTAGTGTCCCTATAAGAAGAGGAAGAGAGACTAGAACTTGCTTTCTCTCCATTATGTGAGGACACAGTGAGAAGGTCACTGTCTGCAAGCCAGGAAGAGTGCTCTCCCCAGGAACCAAATCTGCCAGCACTTTGATGTTGGATTTTCCAGCATCCAGAACTGTGAGAATTAATGTCTGTTGCTTAAGCCACTCAGTCTATGGTATTTTGTTATAGCGGCCCAAATGGACTAAGACAAGCGGGTAAAGTGTCAGATGATAAAGCTCTTAAAAAGTGTCAGAATGGGCCCTCAACATCTCTTCTGGACTATTGTAATAGCATTAAAGAAATTATTATTTTTAGTTTGTATCATGTAAGTACCTTAAAATTCAAATACAGATAAAGCTAAAATATCTTCTCACTTCCATTCCAATCTGTGTACCTTGGTGGAAGCCTTGCGATTCTCTGCTCTGATAGTCCCATTCTATAACCGGCAGGGTAGAGGGTCCAAAAAGCCTTGCTTGTCAAATGAAAAGTGTATATTTAAGAAGGCAGCTAACCTGGCCCCAGTGGCATCATAGCTTTACCTGAAAGAGTGGCAGCTATCCCTCTTGGAGCAACTTTATCTCCCACGTCACCTCCCAAAGCAAAGCTGCTGGCTCAATGGAGCTCTTAATTCACAACGATTCCCATAAATGCCTTGGTCTGGTCTACTGATGATTCAGCTAAGCTAAAATCTGAAGGCTCTTGCTGTTGAGCCTCAGAGCCAGCTATGCAGAACCAAGAGCAGACTTGTTGATTCTGCTCACTGGAAAGAACTTTGATTCTTGGGCTTTGGCAGTGGCCTAGCTATTTGGCCTGCCACTTCGAAAACTAGAGACTAGAAGATTAAAGATAATCCTCTTTGGGGCTGTGAACTATAGAAACAAGTGGTGGCTGCTGATCAAACTATCTGAGTCACTCACGGGCCCATGGTAAGGACCCATTCTTTGATGAGATTACCCAGAATCAAGCTGCTGATTGAGCCTGTCCTTCCCAGATTGCCATGATTGCTGTCTGCATACAAGATTGTACTGGATATGGCAACATGTTCACCATCATAGACCGCACAAAGAAAAGGATTGTGTGTTTCTGATGCAGGGGCTACTACTGCATTCCAGACTTATGACTCCTGCCAAAAGTTGAGAGAGTTGTCTCACAGTAGGGGAAGCCACATTGCCCAGGGCATGAATGACCCACATATACTCTTGGCAAGGTGCTATATCAGATCTTTGATCTCCTTTTTCGGAGCTATCAGTGTTGCTGCACTGAAATTGACACTTTCAAGTTATGGCGTTGCTCTTCCAGTACAACCAGCTAACTCCAGCCACACCATTATGTCTCTTGAAACTAATTTGTGTCATGTGTTTGGATTTCTGGACCATTTGCAGTCTGACAATCGTGTATCTTTTACTGATTTTTGCACTAAAAGTTGTTGAGCCCACTCAACAATGGGCTGATGGTCAAGGTGTTTTATGGACCTTCCACACTCCCTACCATCCATAGGCATCTGGTATTATTGAGCATTCAAACAGCCTTCTCAAAAGTTGACTCAAAAAGATTTCTCATTCCATCTCCCATATCTTTTCTTTGTCCACATACCTTACCAAGGAAGTTTGGTCATTGAATGTGGGTGTCCCCAGAAAGGGATCATTTCCTTTCATCTGCTTCCTGGGTAATTATCAGCATGAAAGAGATAAGGGATTACATAGGCCTATTTTGAAAATTTAGGATTTAGTCCTGACCATTCCAGGGCATGGTGTTTCTTTCTTTCCCCTAATCACAACCCCAGGCCACCTTGATTGGTACACATTGCAAAATGGGGCCTATGGGATTCAAATTTAATTCTGGTTCAGTTACCTGGATTCTCTGGGATTGACACAGTCTTAGATCATAAGGATAATGACTGCTTGATTGAGTACACTGCCTGCTGAGTCCTTCTACAGTGGCCCATGCAGGCCAAAGTAGGAGACATAACAGTTCTAAATTTTATAAAAATGCCCTTGTCCCTCTTGCATCTAGGTCTTCAGGATGAAAGGTATAGGTGCAAATAGGGGATGTTCGGAAAATAATTATGATTGAAATGACAGAAAGAGGATATACCAATTTTGTGGCAGTGCAAATACAGCAAAAACCTAGACACCTGGGGAGGAAACATCTTAGACCATGGAATATGGGGGAAGGGAGGGGTATGGAAGATCTTTCATCTTTCAGAACTCTCTCTTTAACCTTTAAAGGAAAATGCCCTGACATAGCTATCCCAAACAACTGCAGGAGCCTTTAATAGAACTGACTGCTGGGACTGCCATCCCCTACCAAATGGGACTGACCACGATTTAATTGTTACTCCCCTTAACCTTACTAAGAAGTCTATCAGAAACAGAAGGGGGTGACTTCAGCCACCGCACATCCTAGGCAAAACACCTGTCAACACTTCAAGAAGTCTTGGATATCTTCCCCGCACCTACTGCCATTGCTCAGTCACTCCATGAGGCAGACAAATATCATCTGGTTGATGGTATGGCAAATAGGTAAGATCAGACTGACTGTCCTCAAGTGGTCACTCCAAAATAAAGAACTAGACTTAACTATTAGAACTGAACTGAGAGCCCATATTAGAGGCACTGTCAACCTGTGTCTTCCTGCCCCCTCGAACTGATGTAGGTCCCATTTAGTGAACCCAACAACTATAAAAAACACTTTCTTTCCAAGGGTACCATGTGCACCCTTAGGATTGTACTTCCTATGTAGAAGCCACACATTAAGTTGCCTCCCTCACTAAAACAATGTGCTTTGCACCTTAGAGGTGGTTATAAAAGTGTTAAAAATCCAGTGTTTAAGGAAACATCACTTTGACCCTGGAAGGCTTTCAAATCAGTCTCAACTCACTGGCCAGGGTTGTTATGGATGACAGAACTACACTAGACACTTCCTCCTTGTGGGCCAAGACAAAGTCTATGCAATTGAGAATTAACCTTGCTGTATTTGGATTAATGCTTTAGACCAAGAGGAACAGACAATACAGAAGCTTAAGAAGAAATACACCTGGCTTTCTAAGGTAGATTCTGTTGGCTTACGGAATTTGCTTAGCTGTTTGGGTCCGGGACCTTGGACGGGCATGGTTGAGATCAACATTTTAGGTCTGTCCCATCCTACTGTTTATAGTCCTTTTGATAGAAGCCTTTATTAAATGCTTTATGAGATAATCTGGATGGATTTGGTACCAGCTCCTGTTAGTCACTTTGTAATCAAAGTGATCAACAGAGTGGCATACTCATGGGAAAATTCACATAAGCCAAGACAGTGTATAAATGAGGCATGAATATTGTTGGGAGACAATTCTTTATAGGTCTCTGACATTTCTACATGCCTCTGAGCAGAGGCATTGAAAGCTTTATTTAGAACTATCTTTTCAGAAATGTTTGTACAGCACACAGTTTTAGAAGACAGAGACAGTATCTCCTATTAGGATGGAGGATAGATTTATTTGCTGTCCAGAATAAAAGAGAGATAATGTCTCCATAAGCAAAGCCTAGGAATACTTCCTGGTAATCTCTTTCTAAGGCTGGAGGGTCCCTAAGCTTGGTGTTCTTCTCCTGTGAAACAATTTACCAAGTGTGCAGGTGTCACCTGACCCTGTATTGCCCTGTGAGAATTAAGTCTTGGGGAAACTGCTGTGAGTAGTAAACTTTCTGACCCAGGAGTCTAGTGTTTTCTGCCACTGTGAAAGTGTGGCAGGCTAACCTGTTAGCTTACAAGCAGAGTGAAATCTTGACAAATATATGCATAGAGGAAAAGATATAATATCATAAAATGAAAATTCTCACCATAATTAGTAATTCAATTCTATCTCAATCAAAATCCAAACAGTATTTTTTTAGTAGAAGTCAACAGGCTAATTATCCAAGAATTTTGAAAATAACAAAGACGGAAGATTATGATGGAGTTCAGGACACACTATCCCAAAATATGGCACCTTGGCATACTTAATACATTAAACTGAAGGAGGTTTTTTTTAATGGCAGAAGCAAGAAGGTCACTGTGACCTCCTCATCTCACTACTCTTCCCTTAAACAGGTCATAAAACTCCCATGTGAAAGGTACCCTCCCAGTACTAGAAGGAAACACATTCTTACCACCAGAGACCAGGAATGTGGGGCTGAGAAGGCTGTATAAACAAAACTTGTTAAACTAACCCTTCTCTTTCTAGTTACTTCCTTACCATTTAGAAACCCCTAGCCCAAACCCCTCTGTTTTATCAATTCTTCACAAATTTATTGTTTCGTTGTCTAAAAGATTTAAAAGCTCCTTGTCCTGGTCACTTCTTTGGGTCATTGTTCTCTTGTGAAAGCTCCTAGGTACATGTTAAAATTCAATACAATGTGTATGCTTTTCTCCTGTTAATCTGTCTTCGTCAGTGAAATTTTCAGACCCAGCCAGGTACCCTAAGAGGGTCAAGGATAACTTCTTCCTGCCTTACAACTGGCATCATCAGATATAAAGACCCATTATAAAGCTATGGTAATTAAGACTGTGTGTCGTTGTCATAAAGAGAGAGAAAGAGACCAAAAGAATAAAATATAGAAGAAATTAATAAAGAAACTCCCCCATTAGATATGAAAATGTGGTATATGACAAAAATAGCAAATCAGTGAGGAAAATTCTTGGAAAAATTGGTTATCCATATAGAGAAAAACAGATCCCTGCTTGATACTTTGAAGAAAAATAAATTCCAGACAACTTAAAAACTGGAAACACAAACATCTAAAACTTTTAGAAAGAAATTATAGAAAATATCTATAGGATAGAAAAGATTTCTAAAAACAGGACACAAAAAAATAAACCATAAAAAAAAGATCGATAGAATTTACTTCATTAACAATGTCTCCTCCACAACTGAACACCATCAATATTTCTAAAAACCTAAGACTTAGAGAATTTATTTGCAATGCATGTAAGCAATAAAGAAATTACGATAGAAAAATACATAATGAAAAGTCATATTATGTTTACTAAGAAAAAGACAAACAACCCAATTGGAAAAAATGAGTACATTACATAATCTGGCAATTCATAGAGAATTCAAACGGATAATAAACATAAATGGATGTACAATTTTACTAGTAATCAGAGAAATGCACAGTCTGATGCTTTTCCAAATGGTTTATTCACGGAGAAGGGAAATTCAAAGAAGGCATAGCAATGGAACGCAGAACGTTTTGCACTACATTTGTAGGATTTTTTACAATTATGTATTAAGGAGATGAAGGTGAAAAAAATTACAGACAGTCCCTGACTTAACGATTTTTCGACTATGATGGTGCAAAAGCAATATGCATTCAGTAGAAACTGTGCTTCGAACTCTGAATTTTGATCTTTTCCTAGGCTAGTGATATATGGTACACTACTCTCTCATGATGCTGCCGCAGCTCCAGTAAACCACGCGATCAAGAGGGTAAACAACCAATACACTGACAATCATTCTGTTTTCACTTTCAGTATAGGATTGAATAAATTACATGAGATATACAACACTTCATTATAAAACAGGCTTTGTGTAAGATGACTTTGCCCACCTGTAGGCTAATGTAAGTGTTCTGAGTACGATTAAGGTAGGCTGGGCTAAGCTATGATGTTTGGTAGGTTAGGTGCATTCAATGTATTTCCAACTTAAGACTGGTTTATCAGGACATAACCCCATCGTAAGGAAGACGTGAATTAGTTGAGAGTTAAAGTGAGGGGTCAAATAACAAATTTAGGTAAATGATTAATCAATAAGCCACTTTACTTAGAAAAACATTATAATAGCTCTCTTTTATTATTATTGTGTTTTTCTCTTTGATCATACCTATTAAAACACAGGAGCAAAGAATTGCTAATATGCCGTTCTACATTTACCTGAAGTTGATTGTAAAACTGTATGATTTTCTCTTTCTGGGTTGGCCATTGTTGTAAGCCCAATTGTCCTGTTGCAATAAATATTGCTTTCTGAAAAAAAAACACTAATTTAAAATATATTGCAAATTAAACCTTTAATATGTAATCCTACAAAATCTAAGAATGAAAACTACTACTTACCCCTCAAAATACAATACACACAAAATTTTATGTTCACAGACCTCCAGTAGCAAATTCATAGACCGTCCTCCAATTTAAGAACTCATGCTTTTAGATGTATTTAAGAACTAGCTGTTCCCATAGCACAATTGTCTAATTATCTTACACTGAAAGAATAAAAGATTCTATATCAATGTGTAACTAATCACCATCAAGGTAGGTTTTCAATTTTATAATGATTATTCTAACGTTTCAATGTTAAGCATATTCTAAGATAGTAAGTGAAATTTACAAAATTGAAGACTTGATGTGGTTATACATTAGAACATCTCAGGAAGTAGCTACAGCTTGGAAAGACACAATATTTTAACACAGGAATTATAAGGGCAGCCATACTTCCTTCTAAAGTGGGGTTTATTTCAGTGTGGATACAACTGATAACTATGCCTACAGAAAACGTGGGATTTGTCCTTTTTCTCACCATCCTCTCCCATTCCATTTCTCACTTCTTACATTCCTATAATGAAACAAAGAAACAGCTGAAAGAGACTAAAAACTCAGCAGGACTGTACAAATGGAGAAAAAGTAGCTCCCAAACCATGGCTAACTGGAGGTAGGAAATTAGCTGAGAGGACTTTTCGAAAAGCAAGCTCTTTTAAATGGAGTTGATGAGACTGCCCACTTAATGCCTGCACTTCGAGCAGTTTTAGATATACAGGCTAGGAATTCTTTGCTGTTAATAATACAAGCCTAGATATCTTCCTGAATACAAGCAAGAAGTCCACAGGTGTGGAATAAGGACAGACAGCATGGGAGACACAGAAGGTCAGCAGAACTGAGATAATCAAAGAAGAGAGATTCAGATAGGTTGTCCCACCTGGCTAAGGATTTTCACAAGCTCCTTACCTTGCAAGGTTTTGAAATAAAATCATAATCCTAATGTAAAGTATTGTAAGGTATGACTGTATATAACGTTCCTTGGATTCAATTGGATGATAAACTATCTGTAGCTCTTATTCTGTGATATGGTTTCAATACTTCTCAGCTAATCCTTTGGTTTCTCTGAGTTAATGACCCTCACACACATTGGACATTGTTAGAGACAGAAATGTAAATAAGTTGGATAGATTCCAACTGCCTATTTCACGCAATTCAGATGCTTGCATCTCAAATGAACAAGCAGCATAAACAGCACATCTACAGAATATTTCTTTAATAACATATATTCCTACAGGAGTATGTTATACATGACTGGTCATTGTGTAAGCCATCAAAGATACACCATTAAATAAAAGACTGGATTATTCCAAATTTAATATTAAAATCATAACTTTAAGTTATGATCTTCGGATCATTTCTATGAGCCACATATTACAATTTGGTAAGATTTTTTAAAACAGTTGACAGCTTGCATAGTTACCAATGGGAAAATTATACAAAGGGGGAAGTAGCTGAATAAACTGATATGCTTATGAAGAAAACTCTTCTATAAGCTCAGACTGCTATAAACTGACTTGTAAAACTGATGAAAAGATAAATATATAATGAAGTTCAAAAGTAAAACCATTAATGTGCATGTAGAAATGTTATTAGAACGGCAATGCCATTTGTTTCAGCTGTGACTTGAAAAATGTTAAAGGTAACACTGGAAGCAGTTAAAACATATAATTGGAGAAAGGAGAGCAGGGGATTTGTAGACACTGCCTGGGAGGGATAGAAGGATGCTTACATAAGACAGAGAAAGCAAAACTTGTCAAATGACAATTTATTTCTTTTCTTTCTGGCAAAGGGAAAATCCTCAAAATGTAAATGTAAATCTTCAAAATGTATGCAATAGCTTTGACATAAATATCCACTGTATTTCTCCTGGAAATCACACAGAGCAAAAAGGAAAAAAAAATCAAATTGCATTTTCATTAAAATAAGGAAACAAAGAAAATATACAAAACCTAAAACACACGTAAGTGATTTGAAAATAGCCACGCTTAATATTTAGCTTCAAGTTTGGACTTGCAAATTGTTGGTCTAGAAAAATCCCACTCATTTAATCATGTGAAACAAAGACTCTGACAGTATAAGTCTTTCTTGTCAGTTTAGAGAACCAAAAATAAAAGATTACACATTAAAAGGGCTAACAGAATACCAAAAGTCATAACAAAAGAATTTATAGTGAGACTAAGACTATCGAAGACAAAGTGAAAATTTTAAAAGCTTCTGGAGAGAAACAGCAGATATACTACAAAGGAACAAATATTACTGACCTTCTCAAGAGTGACCCTGGAGCAAGAGGAAAATGGAATAATATTTTTAATGTATTAAATATTTTAATGTATTAAATGAAAAGAACTTTAAACTTAGAATTTTATATCCAGCCAAACTGTCATTCAAATATGAGAACATACCAGAAATGGTCTCATGTATTAAAGTTCTCAAAAGTTTTGCCATGCAAAAACGTATTCTGAAAACACTGTTGGGGGAAGTACTCGGAAAGAGGAATAAACTGAAGTCTTCAAGAGGTAGGGAGAGAAAGTTTGATAAAATATTTTATTAATTTACAGTGTTCTAAAGTCACATGTGTGTGCATGCACCTGTGTCTATGTGTGTCTAAAAAAGCTAGGAAAAGAAAAAGGAAAAAATATTCCCATAACAACCAGGAACTAAAATTCTACACACCACCAACATAATAGGAGTGAGAGTATGGGGAAGACCAAAGAGTATCAAAGGGTATGCTACAGTACATGTCTTGAAAGGGAAAAGACGCAGACATTGAAAAATTTCATAAATAAATAGGAACTAGTAATGATGAATGTCAGTCTTCAGGTAACAGAAGCACCATATAGAACAAACACAAAATAAACAATGAAGAAAACTCACTCTACCCAACACAGAGTAGGAAAAGAGAGAAAACAATGAAGCAAAAAGAAATTAAGTAGATAATATAACAAATGCATTTTAAGATAACAGAATCTATAATGCATATAAAAAGCTAAAATCAAGAAATACTGGGTAAAAATAGATTGTATTACAAGAAAACAAAGTCTACCAATATATCTCCTACAAGACTTATAGTTCAAACAGAGAGACACAGAAAGTCTGAAAAACAAAAGAATGGAAAAAGAAATTCTGAGGATATGAATCTCACACCAAAAAGTTGGACAACAATCTTAATATGTGACTAAATAGATCCTAAGGCAAGACAGAACATATGGGCCAAAGAGGGATATAGTATAGCGGTAAAAGAATAAGAGATATAAACATATATATACAACTTATAACTTCAACTTACATACAGCAACAATTGACAGTAGCGCAGGGAAAATAGATATATCAACAGCTGTAGTTAAGATCTTAATAACACCCCTTTCAGAAACTGATGGAACAATGGAAAACAAGCAGAGCTATCAAAATTCTGAAAAATTAATAGACTGTGTATATTACTTTATATCCAAGCAGCACAGAATACACATTATTTTACAGCACACATGAAGCACTTACAAAAAACCCACTCATTAGGTGACAGGAAACTTCAATAAAAGTTATCTCAAAAGGATAAATATATAAATTACAGCATATAGTCTTCAATCAAAACCAACTATAAATGAAGATTAATAATAAAAAGGATAATTTAAAATCTCATATTTGGTAACAAAATAACTTTGCTATAAAAAGAAATCATAAATTAAGAAATATTTATAACTGAACGTCAAAACACTACATGTCAAAATTTATGCTTTATGATTTAACCTATAGTGCCCTCATTTTTCTTGTCTACTGTTTTTTGACTTGAATTTCACTTTGTTTGTTAAGACTGTTACTCTATATTGTGTTTGTCTTGCAAACTTTTAGACATTCTTTTATTTTCAAATTTTACGAATTCTGCAAAGTGGAATTCAAGCCAAAAAAGAGTACACAAGAAAAACAAGGACACCATATGTTAAAGGGTAGAATTCATAATGATGACTTATTATTAAGATTTATGTACCAAACAACATAATAACAACTATTAGAAAGCAGAAATTATAAGAGTAGACATAAATGTACTTATAGGAGACATCACTTCACTTCTCTCAGTCCAAGGTAAATCAAGTAAACTAGAATAAAGTATGGCTATAGGAGACCTACGTAACTTAATCAGTAAGATAAACAAAATGGTGTTCGGAGTTTAGCTAAGCCACTCGATGGCTTTGCTGCCTGGGCATCCATTACGTTCGGCCAAATGGCCTCCAGGGGGCCTTAAACTGACACTAGGCCCGCACGCAAGTGCACGCCCCAGATAACAGCCCACAGAGTAAAAAGCACATGTACGTTCCTGATGTGACTTCCCCAAGAGCCCTTGTGATCAATAGTCTCCCCTGCCTCCCAGGGCCTTCCCCTTGTGTGCCCCTTAGATAAGACCCCTTTGGAACTTACCAAAACTCTGCTCTTTTTGGTTTGAATTGACCAATTCAGGCTTACCCTGGGAATCCCAAATCACTCCATCTATGTGCTCCAATAAAGGCATGTGACCCTGGTGCTGCCTGTCTCTCTGCCTGCACCCTGCCTTGACCTCCCATGTGGCTCCTGGAGGCAGGTGCAGTGTACTTGCTCCAGGACCTGTGAGTAACAACCTCCTCTAGTTTAATTTCTCTTGTAGTCTTTCGTTGAACTGTGGTTCACCATCTGGCACCCTGTGCTTCACTTAACAAATGTTAATTTAACAAAGTCATAACAAATGCAGATAAATGGAACTCCATGTCTTGTATTTTCAGTTGATAAGAGTTATACCCTCTTTTCATGTGTATATGGAAGATTCATAAAAATTACCTATATCTTAAGCCATAAAAATGTAAATTAAATTCCTAAGGATAAATAATAAAGACAACAGTCTCTGATCATAATGCAATAAGACTACAAATTAATAACAAAAACAGAAAATAAAAAGGTCTCTTACCTGGAAATTAAAAACGTGAAAAACCTCTGTCTTAAAAGAACACTTAGGAAAAAAAGGAAGTACTAACTACTGAATTTCTGGAAAACAATGATTACAAAAAACCTACACATCTGAACTTACAGCATATGCAACTAAAGCAGTGCTTAGAGAAAGTTTTATAACTTATAATTCTCATACACTTATATGAGTAAGTAAAAGGAAATAAACTAAATGAACTAGACATCTTATTCAAGAAGCTGGACAAAGAATAACAATATAAAACCCAGAGGAATAAGGAAAGATATTAAAAAATATTAATATGGATATTAAAGAGTTGGAAATAGAAAAAGATGTATTAAATAAATAAAAGGCTTGTTCTTTGAGAAAAAATAACAGATAAACTTCTAGGTAAAACGAAGAAAACTCAAATTAAGAACATAAAGAAAGACTGGAAAAATAACCTCAGAAACAGGAAATTGAAAGAATTATAAGGTAGTGGCTTGTTCAAATCCATACTAATACATTTTAAAACTTGAATGAAATGAGAATATTGCCTAATTTAACAAAATTGACCCTGGAAGAGATACAAACTCTAAATAAACTAGAACTGTGAAAGAGCTGCCCTGTCATAAAATTCCTGGTCCAGATGGTTTTCAAGGGAAATTCTTCCAAATCTTCCTACATCACCTAATGAATGTCTTTTTTTGGTAACTGCTTCATGTGTGCTCAAAAATAATATGTATTCTGTGCTTGTTGGGTATAAACTTACATACATAGCCTATTAATTGTATTTAAAGAACAGATAATTATGAAGCTGTTTAAACTATACTTTCTAAAGTAAATATAAAACAGTGTTTTAAAAATTGGGTAGGGTCCTAGGGAAAGGAATCAATAGGTTTAATGGCCTGACACCTGATAAAGGCCTAGGAAGAGCCAGAAAACAGGGAGAAATTCAGAATGCAAACAAGATGGAGGAGAGGAATGGATGGAGGAAGGAAAAAGGATAGGATATATTGGAAAGATAACCTAGTCTGGCTAGATTGTAAAAGGCATTACATGCCAAGATAATTAATTTGGGTCTTGTACTATGGGCAACACTGATCCAATAGTGGCTTTGTTGATGTGTTCAAACATATGTCTTAGAAAAGCAACACTGGTGGCCATATGGCAACATACTAGAATGCAGAGTGACAGGAGGCTATAAATAGTAACAAGAGATCTCACTAGACTAAGGCAACGACTGTAAAGTTGTACATATAAGATAAAAAGTAAAGGGCTCTACAATTATGTAATTTTAATATCACAAAATATTTACATTTTAAAGTCTTTTTTCAAATTCTGATCTAATTGGATTCTCAAAGCACTTGTTTAAAATAGGAAGAGTAGACATTATCATTCCCATTTGAAAGATGAGAAAATTGAGGAACAAAATATGTAACAGCCTTCCCTGCCTAAAGGCACACAGTTCATTCTTCTTTCCATCAGGCCATGATGCAATGAAAGCTCTTTTTGTTCCCCCAAGGGAAAAATCTATCTCCAAGTATTGTAATCCCCTCAATTATAAATAGAGTATTTCAGGGAGAAACGTAACACTTTAAATCCACATCTAGTTTCTTACGTTAATTGATATTCTACATCTAAATCATTTGTGATGATTTTTAAAGGTCTTATTACCTCCAATGCAATTTGATTTACTTTTGAAACTGTTGCTCCAGGAAAAACATCTCCTATAATCTTTTCAAAAAGTGGCACATCTTCAGGAAGAAATTTTGATAAACTAGCTTCTCTCACAGTTTCAATAATGATCAGAGTTTCATCTGTTTCAGAAAGATTGTCACTGGTGTTACTTTAATGGTAGAAGAAAACAAACATAAAGAACAAGTTAGCAAGTATGCTTTGCTGACATTAAAGACAATTAATATTCTTTTTCAGTTGTGGCCATCTCAATATCCTTTCCTCCTCTCCCTCACTGCAAAGCAGCTATGTGGTTAGGGTGAGGTTAATCTGGCCCCCAGCTCCAGGGATGGGCCCTGACTGGTCTAGAACAATCAGGGTGATGCCATTCCCCAGTCACTAACTCAGGGATGGGTACTGGATCAGTAAGGTTTTTTAGTTCCAAACAACAGAAACGAAGTCAGGCTAATACAAAATGAAAAATTGCATAATGATTTATTATAAATCTCTAGGAGAGAAGAAGCCTTGCAGGCCATGCAGCTGGGAACCATGGCCAAAATTGCGCTACAGAACTAGTCCTGTGAAGACATGACTGCCACCATCAATAGGTCCACAGAGCAGGGCCTGTTGCACCAATACCACTGATGCTGGCACTAGAACTCCAGCTGCCCCTGCTATTTCTGGTCACTGGCTACTGCTACTGCCACTGCTCTCACTCTTGCCAGAATGGACTCTGTGTATATCCTATTTCCTTTTTCACTAGCTTCAGGTTCAGACTCTAGGGGACTTATCTCTGATTTGCCAAGGTCGTACACCCAAGCCATAGTTACAAGGGAGTTTGAGAAAGCAAGTATGTGGCATAACAAATAGTTATTAAAGGAATACAACTCTAGTCAATCAGTGTGTGGCAGTCACTTGGACACAGGGGTTCAGTGGTAGACAAACGACATGTCCATTTAGAGTGCTTTGGGATTTCAGGTCAATGGTATGGATAGCTCCAGTTATTATTAGAAGGCATCTGCCACCAAAAAGGAAGCCAGCCCAAAGATGATAAGCCAGTACACGGAGGGCTGCAGTGCTGAGAATACCTCAGAAAAATAAAACTGAAACCCTAATCAAAGTAGTCATACCCTGATCACCTCCAGATATTCTGATTGGGTGAAACAGCAAATTCTCCCTACTGTTTAGCAAACTTCAGTTTTCTGTTAATTGTAACAAAAGCCTCCTGATATAACGTTATCATACAGTATACTTATTGCCCCATAGTAACAATCCTTCATATATTAAACACTTCAGCATACATTTTTATATAGTAAACGTAATCAAAAGGGTGAAACAGTAGCTACATGTGGTACGATAGGATTTTAGCGATGGAAAGAAAGGAAAGTTTTCCCTGCAAAAGTGTCCCTCCCGTCCTCTTGTCTCCTGATGTCTGAAATTCTTCATTAGGATAGTGATGCTTTTTAAGTCTTTGGTTTATAAGAAAAACAGCTAACAGCTAACATTTATTGAGTACTTTTTTAGGCACTTTGCTTAATTCTTTAAGTTATTTCATTAATCTTTTCAACAATCTAAGAAGTAGGAAGAGTGATACTCAGAAAAATTAAATAACATGCCCAATGTCATATAGCCGGTAAGTGTCTGAACTAGGACTCAATGAGGTCTCTCTGACTTTCAGGCCATTCTTATAATCACTCCACTATTACGATAGGAGCCCCATACTGGGATGGTATTGATATCAGTCATTTACGTTTCCCTGTGAATACGTCTTTGAGTCTTTCTGCTGAGGATGTTTTGGTAGAGAGAGGGCAAGAGTCCACTTGAAGTCAAAGTGAGGGGGCCACCCAGAGAGAGAAAGGGTCCCAGATTTCACTGCTGGGATTCTAGGGAATATCCTTGACTTTTTCACATTTTTTCCCCAACATAGATCTTGCTTTACATTACGGGAAGATGAAAAAGAAAAAAATAGGGATGACAAGTATGTCTGGTTGGGGATTAAGTATTAGATATAGATAGAGATAATAGCTTATATAAAATAATATAATATTGTTAACATACCTTGTTATCAGATATAAAGATAACACTTCACTAAAATTCTACAAAAGAAAAATTTGGGGGATGGCATCTGAGATCACCATGGGGTCTACCTTTTACAATTTAAGGAAAAAAAAGAAAGTTCTAATGTCAACTAAAATTCAAGAAAAGGATAGCTAAATGTAACCTTTTTTTACCCATTATGATTGCCATCATGATACCAGTTCTTTGAAATTACTAGTTAAGATTTACTTTGTGAACCAGTACTGTGGTAAGTTTTATAAATGTTTCAAGTGTATACTTGAAGAGATGTTAATTCTTGAGTTGCTGACAAAGCAAATCTTTCCTACCAAGGGGATCCTAAGACTCCAGATGTTGGATAGTTTATTTTCTAAACAAAAGGGAAGATTTGGAAAATTCCTTTAAGGGAAAGACAGAAGGCTGCCTGTGGTAGGCAGAAAAAAATGCCCCTACAAGATATATTCACTTCCTAATCCCAGGAAGCTGTGAATATTATCTGATACGGCAAAAGACATAATTGAGTTAAAAATCTTGAGAGTAGTTTATCCTTGAGCATCCAGATCTAAATGCAGTCACATGTTCCTAACAAGTGAGAGGCGGAGAGACACAGACATGCAGAGGACAAGGTGGTGTGAAGATGAAGGCAGAGATCAGAGTGATGTGACCTTAAGCCAAGGAATGGTGGCAACCACCAGAAGCTGGAAGGGGAAAGGAATGGAATCTCTCTAAGCGCCTCTGGAGGGAGAGTGGCTCTACCCACAACCTTGATTTCAGACTCCTGGCTTGAGGTACCATGAGCAAATACATTTCTGTTGTTTTAAGACATCAAGTTTGTAGTAAATTGTTATGGCAGCCCTACAGAACTGTCTTTTACTATTTTTTAAATGTAAACATCTTGAAATTCCACTTGTGGGTTAGAGTTAGGCTCCATCAACATGATCTAGAAAGAGAAGGCAGAAAAAAGGGAAGGTTGAATTACATGCATAAAGAAATGAAAGACATTTGTAGTATTCTTACGTGCCTCAGAGACAGTCAGAAGCCTTAAGAAGAATGGGGTAGAGTAGAAGGAGAGGAAGGGACAGAGAAGGAATGAGGAAAGAGGCAAAAAGAATTAAAATTTTGGGTGGCAGGAAGGGCTAACGGACTTTGTAAAAGCAGAATTGTCTAATACTAATTTTTAAATGGTTTGCTGTGCTTCATCTGATAAAAGAATCCCCCAAATTACTTCACAATATAGTCAACTCCACACAAGCACAGCGTTTACGTGGTGCTTTGGGGGAATCAAAGAAGTGGGGCTGTCACACGTGTGCAAGCACAGAGACAGGAGATGGACTGAGTACACCGGGAACACGAACTCCGATCCAGGGCGCCTGTGAGAACTTTCAGTTTTCTGTGATTTGAAGAAAACTAACCAGGGACTTCGGAAGGAGAACAGTACCACTTTCACTGAAATATTTATTCATACAAAGAACTAGGTGACTATAAGAAAGACTGGAGGACCCAAGGACATCAGGGAGCTGATGTTTGGTACTATTTATTTTTAATTTCTTAAAATTATAAAACTGAAAAAAAGACACCTATTTACATGGTATCAATATTAGGTCATTTTGCAATATATGCCTCACTTCTTTTATTTTTATTTTTGGGAAATAAAATACTAATTACACTAGAGCTAAAGCCCTTTCTCTTACTCTTTTCCCCTCTTATGCAACATTTTGTACTTTTTACAACATATAGATATAATATTTACTGTTTAAAAAATTCACATAAATGGCATATTGACATACCCTTTTGCAACATATCCACCATGTTTCCTCATTTAAATTTTAACAGGTAATACATGAATACAGCCCAAATCAAACCAATAGAAATAGGCATACCCCTTACCAATAACGAAAAAGAATGCCTGCTTCTCTATAGCCTCACCAACAAAGCTGCACCCAACTTTGATATTTTTGCCCACAAAGTAAGTGAAAAACAGTATTTCAGTTTAATTTTAAGGTGTATTTCTCTCATTTTTGAGGAGGGTTGAGTGTATTTTCATAACCTTAAAGGACTTTTATGTTTCTTCTTTTTTTTTTTAATATTTTTTTTCCTATGTTTCTTTTTCTGAGAACCATCTGTTGATGTCCTTTGCCCATTTTCTATATGATATTTTTTCCCCCCAATTTTCTAGGAAATCTTTATACATCATGAGGGTGAGCTATTCACATGAGTCACAACTATCTTTTTTCCTAGTTTGTCATTTGTCTTTTGGCTTCGTGATAAGTATTTTTCGACCATTATGTATCTTTCTTTTATGGCTTCTGGATTTTGAGCCTTCGTTTTAAATGTGTTCTGTAGTCCAAGGATATAAAGGGCATTTTGTTTCTTCAAATACTTTCATGTTTTAAATTTCTTATATTTAAAATCTTTGATACTTTTTGATCCTTTCAGGGTTTATCCCAGCAAATAATGTTGAATCCAGATGGCTGTTTAGTTTTCCCAACACCATTCATTAAAAAGTCTGTTCTTGCCTCCTGATTTATGATATACTAAATGCCCAATGCATATAGTCTTATTTCTGGACTTTCTATTCTGTTCCAACTGCTCATCTTTCTATGCATGAGCCAGTACCACAATGTTTTAATTATTGAAACTTTATAATATGTCTTAATACCTAAAGGGATATTTCTCCTTAATTGCTCTTGTTTTCAATATCCTTCTAGCTAGTCTTAATCATTAGCTAGTCTTAAATGTGAACTTTAGGATCAGCTTGCCTGAAAAACAAACAATATCTTTTGGTATTTTTACTGGGATGCATTTCCATTCATAGATTAACATTTAGAGTATTTAAATATTCATGGTGTTAAGTCCCTTAAGATGTTATGAAACTAAGTATGTGGTGTATTATCTCATTTACTCATGTTTTCACTTGTCTTCCAGTTGTGTGTTAATGTTTTCTTCATATGGGTTTTACACATTTCTCATATAGGTATATTCATATGGGTTTCATATTTCTCATTAAGTTATTGCTCTTCTACATGGAGTCTTTTATTCCAGTATATCTTTTATTATGTAAAGGTAAGGCACATTTTTTTAAAGACTAGGCCGTTTTGGGGAAAGGTATCCAGAGATTTTGTGCATTTTTTTCTTCGTCTTCTTTCATATTTGTAATAACCTCTACCATATTACACTGCACCACTCTGGGAGCTTCCTATTTTATCTCGTCATGATTACTTAAAATTTTACAAATTATTTTCCCGGTGTTGTATAACTCCCTTTGACCTAACATTCAATTCAAAATTCAACTGACCATTTAAACTCCAGTCTCTTCTTTCCAGCCATTATTAAAATTGTCTTCATAGACCTCAGGCCAAAATCATAATGATCCTATCAAACATTAAAATATTTGAGTTATTGTTTCTGAGTAAAACAATGGAAAAATTTGCAGATAAATGCATATAGTTAAATCACTAATCATCTATGCTACAAAGAGAAACAGTGATACGAATTCAAGAAACCCTCAACTCTGTTTCTAATGCTCTCCCTTCTCTGCCAAACTGGTTTTCCTAACAGTCTCCTTCTTAAAAGGAAGATTAACAAGTACAGTCACAGGTTACTTAACGAGAGGGATGCATTCTGAGTAATGTGTCATTGGGTGATTTCATCATTTTGAAACATGACAGAATGAGTGCACTTTCACAAACCCAGATGGTACAGCCTACTACACACCTAGGCTATATGGTACTAACCTTATGGGACTACCGTCATATATGTGGTCCGTCATTGACTGAACGTTATGGGGCGCATGACTGTATTAAAGGTGTTAAAAACTATCAGTATCTGAATTAAATTTTCACTGAGGAGAGATTGAAAAATATTGTTAAGAGGAATACTTTGGAGATAATGCAGTTAGCTATCCAAACCATTTTGGGTTATAAACAAATACTCATTAAGCTGGCATATCCTTGAACAATAATTTTCAAAGTGTGGTACTCAGATCAGCAACATTAGGAAAACTTCAGAACTTATTAAAAATGAAAATTCTTGAGCACCACCCCAGATACTTAGAAAGTTGGCATAAGGTCGAGCAATCTGTGTTTTAACAAGTCCTCCAAATTATTTTGATGCACAATAAAGTTTGAGAACCACTGCTCTAGATGTTAACTTCCTTGTATGGAGAAAGTAGTCTGCAATTAAAATAAGACACTTGACTACTCTCTCCAGATCTCAGAGAAAAGGCATGGAACCTTGACTGACTTTACACAGGGCCTTACACCCAAATCGGTGCATGGACTTGATGTGCTGATAGGAATTCTAACTTCATTATTTTCCTAGTCATTCCTGGAACAATACCAGAAAAGTTTTATATAATCACGTTTATTTTGAGAAAAACAGTTCATTACCTGTTGTGAGAGCTGTTTGCTAGCTAATTCTAAAAGGCTAACTAGCTTTCCAGAGAGTGATTTTGCAGATTTGAAACCAACCGAAAACAGCATTATTTCAGCAATCATCTGATAATGGGGAGCCATCATTGCCACTGGTCGAAATAGAGATTTTAAGTTATCTGGGAGTTCTACTCGATCCTTGTATCTTGAGAAGACAAGAAAAACAAAAACAAAAAAAACCACTTTTCAGTTTTTCAAATGAGGAAGCACATAGTATAACTTTCTCCCAAATAATTCTATTGGCTTTCTATGTGACCCTTATCTGAAAATGAGTTTACAAAACGGTTTCTGTTGTACTTTTCATCTCACAGTGCTTCCTAGTTTATGATCTTTTCTTCCTGTGCCTCCTCCCACAATTCACCTCACATCAGTTCCCTCCAATTCCCTGGACCATCACAACATTCCATCACGAGATATTTATTGAACTGCCCAGCCTCCACTCCCTGTAACCACCATTCTTATTATTTCTGCTATTCTCATCAGCTTTTCTGTCTGTATCTGATTTGTGACAATCTGTCGACCTTTGCTTTTCTCTCTGGCTATTTATGAAGTGAAAATGTCCCTTGGTCAGAGCTTAATGTGAGATCATCCATATGGATAAGTGCAGAGTTGTAGCTGTTGAGAGATGGTGTGGGTAGTTAAGGAGTTAGGAGCGGGTGGTGGAGGGTGAATGATAGAGATACACGTCAGACAACTCCGTCTATGGATACAATTTAAGAAAAAGATTTTGGCCTGTCTCTACTTCTACCCAGATTAACTGATACTTACCCAGGATTCATGGTGGCAAATATTGCACAGGACATATTAATACGAACTTCTTTTCCTTCCAGTACAAACCTACAAGACATTACAGTATTCATCATTAAGAGAACTATTTTCTCTAGGGCCACAGTGTGTTAAAACTACAAATGAGTTTGGAAATTTTCCTAATGTTGTGTTACATTTCAATCCAAACAGAGCATGCTGGAAAAAAGACAACGGTAACAGGGGAAAAAGAGGCTCATCTTGAGCCAAAGTTGTGCGCCCTGCTGGAATCCAGATTTATCTGATCACGTCTGAAGGCGTCTGGAAAGTTTTGTGGGGCCTGAGGGTGGAAAGTACCCTCTGAATGAACTGACTCACACGGGGAGAACGTCCTGAGGGGACCTGGGGGCTTGGAGCTCCACCTGGATGACACGGTGGCGTGCAGGACAGCCACAGCACAGAGTTCCTGCTTTAGCATGGAAACAGCCTGCCCTTCACCCCCAATTAAATAATCTGGGCAACACTGTGAAATGGACCCCTTGGCAGGACATCAGCATCCTGTCATCAGCACCGGTGGTAGACAATGCAGGGAAATCCTCCAGTGACTTCATGACGACTGAGACCAAGAGGCTGGTCAAACAGGAAAGGAAGAACAACTGGGACACGACTGAGGAAAACTGAGACCCGGTGAACAACTGGTGAAATGGGGCTTATGTGACCCCCACTTACATCCACAAACTTGTGGGGCCTCAAAACAGTGGCTCGAGCAGTTTGAACAAAACCCTGAGAGGAAGGCCAGGAGTGAGCGTCCATTAGCTTGAGTTAGAAATAGTAGATTGCAATAGGAATTTTAAATCCACAAATCCAATTATGCTCATAAAGTAAATCATGTAAGTACCTGACTTTATCTGAGGAGAAAAAATTTTTGCTTGAATTAGTAAATATTAGTAATCCTAACATACAAATACTGTTATTACAGGACTTTTCAGCAAAAGTATATCAATTCAGAGAAACGGAAGAAGAGCGGGCTTCAGGTGTGTGGCCGGTATAATTTTGCTTTTTTAAAGATGTAGAATTACAGAAAGAAACTTGGTTTCTTCAAATATCATAAGATGAAAAGGGACTAAGGGAATTTAAACTCAAAAGGAAAAGTCATTAGGACAGAGGTGCATTATTGTCGTGGGAGCTCAGCAGCGCGTCCCAAGTCCCAAGCTGGGGCGGGTTTGGAGGCCGCCAGGGTGGCATCAAAGGTCGTTATATATTTTCTCCTTATTCGCCAAGCAAAGGAAACATTCAAGACAAGTGCCATTCCTTTCGGTTTCTGCTTAAAAACTAAACCCCAAACCCAAACACCTACTGTAGGGAAAACCCGTAACGATACAGCAGCAAACGCAAGCGCCGACGGGCTCCGCGGCCGCAGCTACCTGACGGAATAGCTGTCCTTCGCGGCCTTAATCGCCAGGATCTGCGAGGCCACCACGGAGAGAACTCCCGCCTCAGGCCGACTGAAGTCTGTGAAACAACACCACGCTCCCGACTGAACTATTCCAAAGAAGAATTTTCCCATTATCTTAAAAAAAAGAAAAGTGATTACTGAAGTTATTACATAGGTGAAAAATTTTACTGGGAGATTAATGTCTGCACGTTCTTCCCATTTTACCCAAACCAAGCCACACAGTTCGCACGGGCCGCCCCCACGCAGCTCGTGGAGCCCAAGCCAGCTGCCGCTCAGCCTCCCAGAGTCGCCGCCCACGCTGCACGCGCCCTGTAAAAACCCTGACACGCAGCAGCGAACTCGGAGCTGCCCAGCGGCCTCTGCGTCCGCACGGCCAGCACGCCCTGGCCTCGTCCCTCAGAGCCGCGGGGGCCTGGACTCTTCACGACAGTTTTCCGGCACATGGTCGTAAAGTGTCTGAGGGCAGGGCTCCTTGGCGTGGGTCAGGCGCAGACTTGCGGGTGTGTGGGGGGCTGGGAGTAAGAGCCCAGTTTCATCCGAGAGGGGCGTTCGGGCCCGGACTGGAGCGGGCCCGCTAGAGTACGCGGCTGCTGCCCAGCTCCTGCTGTTTGCGATGGTGCAGGCCCAGCATGGCCTGTCGTGTGAGGCTGAAAGTCTGGGTTGAAATCTGTTGATTTATAAATGTTAGCAGCTAAAACAGAACAAAACAGACGCACTGTCCGATCAAACAGCGCCGTGCACTGAGCACGGGTGGAGGCTGCCTGAGCTCCTGAGGCCTCCGCTCGGCGTGGCCGCGGACCCGGAGGGGATGAGAGGTCTTCAGGCCCGGGAGGATTCGGGAGGTGGTTCCTCCCACTGGCTGCAGGAACCCGATCTTGTCTTTATTTAAAAGTTTGATATTTTGTTTATCATGGGTTTCTTGGCATTAATTTTGATTCAAAAAGATGTTGCATTAAAGTATTATTTATCTGATTACTAGGTTTTTTGGCCCCTCCTTTAAGTTTTGCTCAGCAGGCAAGGGTCTCACTCAGCTCAGCCTCGTCCCGGCCCCGCTGCCCCCACTGGGAGGTAGTTTCCAGGGAGGGGACAAGAGACTCGGTTCGGTAAGTGTGGTGAGAACTATAATTCACTCAGCTTATTTATGTTTATTGATATTTTTAATGTGTTACGTGAGCACAGATTGGAAATGCAGGAAGTCAGAGGTAATGTGCTTTGAACTGCAAGTAAAGTGATGCCAATAAAATGTAAAAGACTCGGACTCAATGTGCAAAACCTTATCAATTGAAATGTTCTGAAACTTCAAGTAAATTTGTGACGGGCACAGAGGTACATGAAGTTTTCATAAATATATTTCAAAATGTTATGACATATGTTTTAGTGTGTCAGCAAGACAAAATAAGGCTAACACAAATTATAATCATCCACATAAACTGACTCAAATTTTTGTGTTCATTCTAATAGCCTCATTATTCTTAATGATTACCTTTTCAGTAAATAAAAGTATAGAGTTAGAACTTATGAAATAAATGTATATTAATAATGCAGTACTCTTATTTTTTTTAATATATTCATACTCCGCATCAGATTTTGTGCAGAAAGAGCCCTTTGTCAAAAAGTTTGAAAACCACTGTCTTAAGAAATAGATTAGTAATAAAAGCAAACTGTATGATGTCTTAAATTTCTATTACATTCTAAGTTTCTATTCAATTAGTTTAAAAGAATTAATAGCATTTATAATTCTATTAATATCTTATATAGTTATATAACTATATTTAATATAGATCTTATAGTTCTATTAATGCTTAATATCTAAGATAAATTTTTTCTAGTTCTTTCAATCTTCAATGAATTATTTCTTTTATGTGTATAGTATTTTTCCTGGGTATATATGAATAAGCTTTACCTTACAATCCAAGTCGTGAAAACATTTGAAGACCACACAATGTTTGCCTAAGGACTGGAAAAAAATATTATTTTAATATATATCTTGAAATATGACACAAAATACTAATGTTAAATCTTCCAGAGTAATAGAAAAAAAGTCTTTATTTTATGTTTTGAAGATTAGCCCTGAGCTAAACTTCTGCTGCCAATCATCCTCTTTTTGCTGAGGAAGACTGGCACTGAGCTAACATCCGTACCCATCTTCCTCTGCTTTATATGTGGGATGCCTACCACAGCATGGCTTAGCAAGTAGTGCCACGTCTGCACCCAAATCCAAACCAGCGAACCCCAGGCCGCCGAAGTGGAACATGTGAACTTAACCACTGCACCACCAGGCCGGCTTCAAATGTCTTTATTCTTTTGAGAAAACTTATGCAATATAAAGATGAATTACATACCAAGTTTAGAAATTCAGGAAACTCTATGTAGTATAAAGGCACATATATTGTTATAGTTTAGATGGGGGTATGTAGCGCATTAAGGTCATGTTTTTAAACACATCAGCAAATAAAAAACTAAGAAAAAAGCATTCCAGTGATGTTTTCATCAGTTACTTCTCTCTCTGTGTGTGTCTCTCTCTTACACACACACACTGCTGTTAATCACAAAGACTAGGCAAAAGTCTGTGTATGGCACTCAAAATAAATGAATCACCCCTACAAGAAGGGGACGAGGGACAGAACTACCATTCACATGTCAGTCAGCTATTACAGTGGTACTCCAAATAAATGGAAAGCATATGTTGGCTTATGTTGTGTGCTGAGATCCCAAGTCCCAGCACACAATCGACATTCAAAACTTAGTTGATGAATTGTATGAATTAATGAATGTGCTAATATGTTTATTAAATGTTATGAACATCTTAACAGCAAGAATGATATAAATTTAAGGTACTGTTAAAGTTTGTGTGACTAAAAAAAAAGTTTTTATTCTGGATATAGAAACCACTTACTTTTGCTAGGTCTTTGACACTCTCCGTTTTTCCCGTACCAGTTGGACCAGTAGGGCAGCCTCCTAGATTCAGCTTCAGTGCTCCAGTGAGAGTCAGCCAGCATCTGTCAGTGAGAGGTGTAACAGCCAATCTTGGAGTACAGCCCAAGTACTCGTAGCCATAGGTAAAGCTGGCATCTCCTTGAGATACATAGCACAACTTTTGTTTTTCATCCCATTTATATTGCAAATGCCTGAAAACAATGATTTAAAGTTCATATTATTTGGGAAAAATTAGTTTTAGTTTTTTTTCACATGGAGAAACATAAAAAGGGAATGTTGATTTAAAAATATAGAAATAAAAAACGAAAATCAAATGAAAAGAGTGATGGATAATTCATCAATGACTATATTAGACATGAAATACTAGAACTCAGAAGACTACAAACATGAGCATTCTTCCTTCTGAGGAAAATGGCCCTGCTGAATCTTGCTGCTTTTGTGAGATGTTAGCATAAATGGAGGATTTATATAAGAATCATCCTTATGAAGTTTATTATGGTTTCCAATAAAAATGTGGTTTAAGACATTGCTTATTATAACCAGGATCCTTACTATGTGGGTAGTTGAGAGAAATGCTATTTGTTCTAAGTATCAAAAAAAATTGTACTTTGGGGGAATAGATTGCATTTATCTTATGAACACTGTGAGTTGTGTAGCTAAGCATAAATTTTCTCCTCTATAAGGCTGTGAGTTAAATTTCTGATCTGTTTATAACCTTTACAGGATGCAGTCTCTTTTCCCCCAGTTGTATTGAGATATTGACATAGCATTGTATTAGTTTGAGGTGCACAACATGATAATTTGATATGTGTATGTTTTGCAAAATGATCACCACAGTAAGTTAACATCCATGATCTTACATAGTAACAAATTTTTTTTCTTTAGATGAGATCTTTTAACATCTACTCTCTTAGCGGCGTTCAAATATACAATAGAGTATTGTTAACTGTAGTCACCATGCTGTAAATTATATCCCCAGAACTTATTTTTCTTGTAACTGGAAATTTGTACCTTTGACCACCTTCACTCATTACCTGCACCCTCCACCCCCCACCTCTGGCAACCCCCAATCTGTTCTCTGTTTCTATGAGTTTGTTTTTTTAGATTTCACATATAAGTGAGATTATACAGTATTTGCCTTTCTTTGTCTGACTTATTTCACTTAGCATAATTCCATCAAGGTCCATCCATGTAACAAATGGCAGGATTTCTTTCTTTTTTAATGGCTGAATGATATTCCATTCTACACATGTACTACATTTTCTTTATCCATTCATCAGTTGATGGATGTCTTGGCTATTATAGATAATGCTGCGATGAACGTGGGGGTACAAATATCTTTTTGAGATAGTGATTTCGTTTCTTTAGGATACATACCCAGAAGTGGAATTGCTGCATCATATGGTAGTTCTGTTTTTAATTTTATGAGAAACTGCCATACATTTTCCACAGTGGCTGCACCAAATTATGTTTCCACTAAAAGTGCACCAGGGTTCCCTTTTCTCCATATCCTTGCCAGAACTTATCTCTTGTCTTTTTGATGACGACCATTCTAACAGTGTGAAGTGACACCTCATTGTGCTTTTGGTTTGCATTTCCCTGATGATTAGTGATGTTAAACACCTTTTCATGTACCTAGTGGCCATTTGTATGTCTTTTTGGAAAAATGTCTATTCAATTCCTTTGCCCATCTTTTAATCAGATTGTTTGTATTTTGCTATTGAGTTGTATGAGTTCTTCATATATTTTGGATATTAACCCCTTATTAGATATATGATTTGCAAATATTTTCTCCCATTCAGTAGATTGCCTTTTCATTTTGTTGATGGTTTTCTTTTCTGTGCAGCAGCTTTTTAGTTTGATGTAGTCCCTCTTGTTTTTTTTTTTTTGTTCCCTTTACTTTTGGTTCAAATCCAAAAGATCATTGCCAAGACTGATGTCAAAGAGTTTACTGCCTATGTTTTCCTCTATGAGTTTTATGATTTTAAGTCTTATGTTCACATCTTTAATCCATTTTGAGTTAATTTTTGTGGTTATTTTTTATTTTTTTGCTGAGGAAGATTTGCCCTGAGCTAACATCTATTGCCAATCTTCCTCTTTTTGCTGAAGGAAGATTTGCCCTGAGCTAACATCTGTGCCAGTCGTCCTCTATTTTTTATGTGGGTCACCACCAAAGCATGGCTGCCGACAGGTGGTGTAGGTCTGGGCCCAGGAACTGAACCTGGGCTGCTTAAGTGGGGCATGCTGAACTTAACCACTAGGCCACAGGGCCAGCCCTAATCCATTTTGATTTAATTTTTGCATATGGTGTAAGATAGTGGTACAGTTTCATTCTTTACATATTGCTGCCTAGTTTTCCCAGCACCATTTATTGAAGAGACTATCCTTTCCCCATTGCATATTCTTGGCTGTTTTTTTTTATACATTGATTAACCATATATGTATGGCTTTATTTCTGGGCTGTCTGTTCTGTTACGTTGATTTATGTGTCTGTTTTTATCATACCGTTTTGATTACTATAACTTTGTAATATAGTTTGAAAGCAGGAAGTGTGATGCCTCCAGCTTTTTTCTTCTCTCTCAAGACTTTTTTGGTTATTCAAGGTCTTTTGTGGTTCCATACAAATTTTAGGATTTTTTTTCTATTTCTGTGAAAAATGTCATTGGAATTTTGATAGAGATTGCATTGAATCTATAGATTGCTTTGGGTAGTATGGACATTTTAACAATAGAAATTCTTCTAATCCTTGAGCATGGAATATCTTTCCATTTATTTGTCTTCTTCAATTTCTTTAATCAGTGTGTCATAGTTTTCATTGTACAGATCTTTCACTATCTTGGTTAAATTTATTCCTATGAATTGTATTCTTTTTGATGCAATTGTAAATGGGATTGTTTTCTTAATTTCTCTTTCTGATACTTTGTTGTAAGTGTACAGAAATGCAACTGATTTTTGTATATTGTTTTGGATTCTACAACTTTACTGAATTCCTTTATTAGTACTAAGAGTTTTTTGGTGGAGTTTTTATGGTTTTCTATATATAGTAGCATGTTATCTGCAAATAGGGACAGTTTTACTTCTTCCTTTCCGATTTGGATGCCTTTTATTTCTTTTCCTTACTTAACTGCAGTAACTAGGATTTTATGTTGAGTAAAAGTGGTGAGAGTGGGAATCCTTGTCTTGTTCCTGATTTTAGAGAAAAAGCTTCTGCTTTTCACCATTGAGTATGATGTTAGCTGTGGGCTTGTCATATATCACCTTTTTTATGTTGCGGTACCTTCCCTCTCCACCCAGTTTGTTGAGCATTTTTATCATGGATGGATGTTGAGTTCTGTCAAATTTGTTTCTGTATCTATTGAGATGATCACATGGTTTTTATACTTCAATTTGTTAATGTGGTCTATCACATTGATTTATTTGTGAATGTTCCTCCATCCTTGCATTCCTGGCATAAAGTCCACTTGATCACGGTGTATGATCCTTTTAATGTACTGTTGAATTTGGTTCACTAATATTTTGTTGAAGATTTTTGCATTTATATTCATTAGGGATGTTGGCCTGTAATTTTTTTTCTTGTAGTGTCCTTGTCTAGTTTTGCTATCAGGGTAACGCTGGCCTCATAATTTAAGTTTGGAAGTGTTCCCTACTCTTCTATTTTTTGGAAGAGTTTGAGGAGGATTTGTATTAATTCTTTAAATGTTTGGTAGAATTCACCAGTTAAGCCATGTGGTCCTGGACTTTTATTTGTTGGGAGGTTTTGATTATAGATTCACTCTCCTTACTAATAATTGGTCTGTTCAGATTTTCTCTCTCTTTATGGTTCAGTTGTGGTAGGTTATATGTTTCTAGGAATTTATTTCTTTTAGGTTGTCCAATTAGTTGGCATCTAATTGTTCATAGTCTCTTGTGATTCTTTGTATTTCTGTGATAACAGTTGTTATGTCTCCTCTTTTTTTGTCTGATTTTATCTGAGTTCTCTCTTCTTTTCTTTGTAAGTCTAGTTAAAGGTTTATTTTATTTTTTCAAAATATCTGTTCTTAGTTTCCTTGATCTTTCCTATCATCTTTTTAGTCTTTATTTCATTGATTTCTGCACTGATCATCATTTTCTTCCTTCTACTAACTTTTGGCTTTTTTCTTTTTAGCTTTAAGTTTATTCTTCATTTAACTTTTAAAATACAACTATAGTTGAGTATTCTTCTTGTTTTAGTTCCTCGAGGTGTAAACTTTGATTGTTTATTTGAGCTTTCCTTTTTTTTTTTTTTTTTTGAGCCTATCATTTCCTTGCTATTTTTCTTTTTTAAAGATTGGCACCTGAGCTAACAACTGTTGCCAATCTTTTTTTTTTTTTTTTCTGCTTTATCTCCCCAAATACCCCCGGTACATAGTTGTATATCTTAGTTGCAGGTCCTTCTACTTGTGGCATGTGGGATGCTGTCTCAGTGTGGCCTGATGAGCGGTGCCATGTCCATGCCCAGGATCCAAACTGGTGAAACCCTGGGCTGCTGCAGCGGAGTGCATGAACTTAACTAGTCAGCCACGGGGCTGACCCCCTCTTTTTTCTTAAGATTGGTGTTTATTGCTACGAACTTCCCTCTTAGAACTGCTTTTGCTGCATCCCATAGGTTTTATTTCCATTTTCCTCTGTCTCAAGATATTTTTTGATTTCTCTTTTGATTTCTTCTTTCACCCTTTGGTTGTTCAGTAGGCATGTTGTTTGATCTCTGCATATTTGTGAATTTATTAGTTTTTCTTCTTGTAATTGATTTCTAGTTTCATACCATTGTGGTCATAAAAGATGCTTGATATGATTTCAGTCATCTTAAATTAACATTTGTTTTGTGATTTAACATAAGATCGATTCTAGAGGATGTTCCATTTGTGCTTGAGAAGAATGTTGGATAGAATATTATTTAATGTCTAAGTCCACCTTGTCTAACATGTAGTTTAAGTCTACTGTTTCCTTATTGATATTCTGTCTGGACAGTCTATTCGTTGTTGAATATGGGGTATTATTGTATTGATATCTATTTCTTCCTGCAGGTTTGTTAATATTTACTTTATATATTTAGTTGCTCCTTTGTTGGGTGCATAAATATTTATAAGTATTATATCCTCTTGTTGGAATGACTCCTTTATCATTATATAATGACCTTCTTTGTCTCTTGTTAGAGTCTTTTTCTTAAAGTCTTGTTTTGTCTGATATAAATATAGCTAGCCCGGCTTTCTTTTGGTTTCCATTTGTATGGAATATCTTTTTTCTATTCTTTTACTTTTAGTCTGTATTTGTCCTTAAAGCTGAACTGAGTCTCTGGTAGGCAGCATATAGTTAGGTCTCATTTTTTTATTCATTCAGCTACTCTATATCTTTAGATTGGAGAATTTAGTCCATTTACATTTAAAGTAATTCTTGATAGATATAGACTTATTATTGAATTTTGTTAATTGTTTTTTTTTTTTGTCTGTTTTGTAATTCTTTGCTCCTTTCTTCTTCTTGCTCTCTCTTCCTTTGTGGTTTGATGAATGTCTGTTGCTTTTTACAGGTTAGGTAAGTTTTCAGCTATTATTTCTTTGAATAAGCTTTCTGCCCCTCTCTCCCTCTCTTCATCTTCTCAGACTCCTATAGTGTGACTGTTTGTCCACATGATGGTGTCCCATAAGTCCCTTATGCTGTCTTCACTCTTTTTCATTCTTTTTTATCTTTGCTTCTCTAATTGAATTCACTGTCCTGTCTTCAAGTTTGCTGCTTGTTTATTCTACTTTATATAGTCTGCTGTTGAACCCCTCTATTGAGTTTTTCAGTTCAGTCATTGTATTTTTCAGCTCTGTGATTCCTGTTTGGTACTTTCTTATAGTTTCTGTCTCTTTGTTGAAATTCTCACTTTGTTCATCCATTGTTCTCCTGACATCAGTGAGCATCTTTATGACCATTATTTTGAACTCTTTATCAGGTAACTCACTTATCTCATTTCATTAAGGTCTGTTTCTTGAGTTTTACCTTCTTCTTTCATTTGCAACATATTCCTCTGTTTCTTCATTTTCCTTGACTCTATCTGTGGATTCTGCACATTATGTAAAGTAGCCACCTCTCCCAGGCTTGACAGAATGATCTAGTGTAGGAGATGAAACTTATCATTCAGCCAGGCTTAGCTCTTGGTTGTCTCTCAAACCTTTGTAATTATCTAAACTACTTTCTTTGTTTTTAGTGGCTCCAAGTAGTTGAGAGTGTGCCAAGATATGTCACTGTCCCAAAGGGGAGCAGGCTGATTGGAAGCTGGACCCTCAGGCAGCAGCTATTAAAGTATGCAAGTAAACCTCTTTCAGGGAAAGACTGGGAGATGGGCATTTCTGTCTGCTGCCTCTGCACTGAGCCCTGTGCGGGGGATAGCCAGTCAAGAACTGTTTAATTTCTGCTATAGTCTGTTGAACCCATGAAGCCAGGCTCTGCTGGCTACTAGAGCCAGGCTGTCAAGGGGTGAGTCCTCTGGGTAGCAGCTGAAATATTGAGGCACCAGATATGTGTGCATAGTCTTTTCAGGGAGACACTGGCAACCTAGAACAGGGTAAAGGAAGAGTGCAGAGATGATGCCTGCTGGAAAAGACTGCAGTCGGACCCTATATGTGTGTTAAATTAGAAACCTAACCCTCAGGGTGCAGCTTTTAAGGTATGCAAATAGGCTTCTTTCAGGGAAAGACTGGGAGATGAGCTAATTTCTGACTGCTGCCTGTGTATTCAACCATGGAGAGAGAGCCATTTAAGAACTGTTTCTTTGCTATACTCCTATGGGACACATGAAGGCAAGCCCTGCTGGCCATCAGATCCAGGCAATCAAGAAGTGCATCCCCTGGATGGCAGCTACAAAAGCCGGGGCTCAAAACGTGTACAAACTCCTTTTGATGAGAGATTGGTGACCTGGAGCAGGCCAGAGGGAGAACATACAGATGGCTCCCACCTACCTCCCTGATATCCCAGAGGATCACAGTCAGCTCTTAGATGTGTGTTAAATTAGAAGCCTGACGCTCAGGCTGCATCTTTTAAGATAGGCAAATAGGCCTCTTTCAGAGAAAGACTGGGAGATGGGCATTTCTTTCCATTCCCTCAGCACTGAGCCCTGGGAGAAGAGCCACTGCTAGTCCTTTTAGCGTGTTAAGAACTGTTTCATTTGCTTTAGTCTGGTGGGTCTCATTGATGCATGCCCAGTTGGCTTTCAGAGCTGGGTGTTTTGGAGGCCCATCCCTTAGGTATAAGTCTTAAAAGTTGGGGCATTAGATGTTGGGTCCAAACTCTTCACTCCTTAGGGAGAAGCTGGGAGTTGTGAGTTTCCTCCTGACCGTATGTTGCTGTACTGGGGGTCGGGTTTGTGGCAAGAGTGTGTCTCAGTCTCTCCTACCCATTTTGATGTGGGTTTTATCCATTCTCCCAATGTGTATAAGTCACCCAACTAGTTTTTGGATTTCTTTCAGAGGGAATTGTTCAGTGTGTAGCTGTAGATTTGGTGTGTCTGTGGGAATAGGTAAGTTCAGGAGCCTTTTATATCGCAATCATAGACCAGAACCATGGTATGCATTCTTGACTCTATTTGATGTCCCTACTAGAGCTGACTTAATTCAAAGGTGAAATATCAAAGAACGTTTTTGGAAAGAATTTTACATTTGATATTTTAGTAAAGCATCAAAGCATTATCATGGGAAAAATCATCCCTATACCTGTTTAGTAGTTTAGTGCTGTTTTGATTTTGAATCACAAGTGGAGGCAGGCACAATATCATTCAAAATTTAGTTACCAAAGGTCTTTTTGTCTTTTTTTTTTAACTCTTATAACAATCTTTATTATATGTGTTTTTATTTTAATTTAATATTTTAATTGAGATATAATTGACATATAATGTTGTGTAAGTTTGTGTGCAATGTGTCAACACGTTTATATATTGCGACTGACACCTTTATCACGGCACTCTTTTTCACCTTTGTTTGCCTTTCTTCTCTCATTCCATTTTCAATTTATGCTATCATGTAGTATTATGTTCTTATAAACCCTACTAAATCCTTCCTAGAACAACAAGATACTTTATAAAGAAATCTAAAACGTTAGTAAACTTTTAAAATTTAGATTAAAAATTTAAAAAAAATTATAAACTGCCACCTTGTAAAGTCCCAGATGAGAGAGCATATAACCATAAGAGAGAGAGAAGTAACTGTTGAAGGAAATGAATTTTTTTTAAAAAAAAGGAATTTGCTATCCTAAGAGCCACCATTTGTTTTATGATTCAAGTTCTAAATCATTATTTAAGTGGAATATCAATATCCAAAGCTTTAGTCATTCTATTATTCTTCCCCTAGAACAGAAGTTCCCAAAGTTTCTTGGTTCACTGCACCTGTAGTGTATTAGTAATTTTTTCATGATCACCCTAGGCAAAAGGAAATATCTCATAGTTCCTTTAATTAATTTTTAGATCCAAAGCAGCTTAATAATTTTATCTTTATGACTTAGTAGCTTTTAAAAAATATACAAATACTTAAAATCATTTTTATTTCATTCTTAAATAACCATAGTTATTTAGTAATGGGATGTGTGTGCCTGGTGTGTACTGTACAGCTTCCCAGACATTGGACTCAGATTGGATATTGCCAATCTTGTTTCCTGTACCATGTCAGTTTTCATTTAACACTTGCTTTTTATCAGAGCGACTGCCAGAAACCTAGCTTTGCAAGTATAAGAAGTCACTTACAAGTTGTAGTATGATCTAATATTAAAATTGTCAGCTACTTCTAGCTGCTAATTTGCTTGGTGTCTGACAGATGCTGTGTATCCGAGTCCCTCAAAAGTTTAAAAATCGTTGCAGCACCCTGTGAGCTCCCTATGGTGGCTTAGGGCACCTTGGTACATAGTTTGGGAACTGTAGCCCTAGAATCATAGACATACGGTCTTATTAAAATCTTCTCAATCCAGTGTCAAGATGGTGGCATAGGAAGACTGAACTCACCTCCTCCCATGGACACAAATTTACAACTACTCTTGAAATAATTACCCCTGAGAGAGAACTGAAAACTGGATAAAACGAATTCCCGTAACAAGGGACACTGCTGAGGTAGAAGAGGCAGAAATTACTTTCTGGAGAGGAAAAAGCCACATTCTACTCTTGGTGCTTCACAGCTGGCCAGAAGCAATCTTAAGTTTTGCAGCCTTCCCTGGAGGAGTGGGGGATCTGAACAGGAGAGCATTACCACAATAAGCAGCTTTTGGACCCAGCACAGCTGAGATGAGTGTCATAATATCTGGCTTTGCTGGTTATTAACAACAACAGGGAATACCCCCAGAAAAGCCGTCAGACATAAGGGAAAGAAAAGCCTGTTCTTAAAGGGCCCATGCACAAATTCACCCATTTTGGAAAGCAACCTAAAATCACCAGAAAGAAAGCTGCACCGTCCTTTGGTGAAAAGTGACTCACTTGATAGGCTCTGGGTGCATCTCAGTGAAAGGCAAGACCTGCCCAGGCTGGGACCACTTCCCCAGGGACTGAGAGATTGACAGCAGCCATTATTGTGACCTACTACAGGCATGCTGACACAGATGCTGGCAGACACCCCTGGCCAGTTAGTGCAGGGGTCTGCCCCACCCACTACAGCACTGATTTAGTCCAGCTCAGGTCAGGCAGCCCACCCTAGGGACTGCCCCACCCCACAGCAAGCGCTTGTGGGCCAGCATAGGTGGGGTGTGTGGAAGCTCTGCAGGGGTGGGGGTGAGTGAATCCTCCTCTGCAGGGCAGGGCATGAGGCAGAGTGTGTGGTGCCTCTGCAGTGGGGCAAGTGGGTCCACTTTAGTGGGTTGGGGCATGTGCACAGGGCAGGACTGTGTTGACAGGGTGTGTGGGTCTGAAGGCAGTGGGGCTTGTCAGATACAGGAGACTTACGCTTCTCAAACAGCCACATAGGGGATTGGCCCTGCCTTCCAACACCTGAAACAATTCGGTGCGCCCATGCTTGGGGCCAGCCCCACCCAGCTCCACTCCTGAGGGCTGACAACAGCCTTGCAGGTGTGAGGCCCACAGCAATTGTAAGCCTCTGAGCCTAGCAACCAGCCATGCTAAGAGTATACTTAACAGAAAACCTGCAACAGGAATGTGCTGTTAGACCTTGCAGCCAACTGTGCTGGAGCTCCCCATGCCCAATAAAGTGACTGAAGGGACCACATGCATAGCAGCCATATGCAGCTGAGCATTACAACCAGCTGGCCAGGGGGACAGCCTAGCCTCCCCATGCACCTGCAGCAAGAGCAGCCTTGCCGCAACAGAAGGACACATGAAGCCCACACAGGGAACACTCCTAGAACCTTTAGAACTGGTGACAAGAGGGAGGCACACTGTAGGGTCTCGTAAGGCATCTCTTACATAAATCCACCTCTCCAAGATCGGCAGACATACCTGATCTACCTAACACATAGATATAAGCACAGAGATAGAGGCAAAATGAGGAGACAAAGGAATACATTCCAAATAAGCTAACAGAACTCCTCAGAAAAATAAGTAAACAAAACAGAGATAAACAATCTACCTGATAAAGAATACAAACTAATAGTCATAAGGATGGTCACTGATATTGGGAGAAGAATGGATGAACTCAGTGAGAACGTCAACAAAGAATTGGAAAATAGAAAAAAAGAACCAATCAGGAGGCAGAGCAAAATGGCGGGGTGAGCTGACCTGGGACTCTCTCCCCTCCAAAGTACAACAAAGGACTGAAAAAAAAAACCCTGAATTTCAGCTAGTGAACCTAACACCAGGACTCAGAGACCTACAGAATCAAAAGACAGAAGACGGAGCCCCTACTGCCCGCCTCAGTGGAGCTGGAATGGAGTAAGAGAGAACATCGCTCCATCCTGTAGAAACTGGGATTGCCGCGTGGGTCCGGGAAGGAGCGGGGGAGGGGCTGCATGACCAGGGGATGCTCTAGGACTCCCGCCACCAGTACAGTGGAAACCCGCTGACAGGGGAAAGCTTCTGTGCACGGGGACCCCATAAATGCAGGGCCCTGGGAGACCAGAGAACACAACTGATCGAATCCAGATCGGTGCGTGAGAGAAACCGCCCCCGCCCCCGCCGTGGCAAAGTGCACTGGGCGCCGACATCTTGCCCGAAGCCAGAGAGCTCAGAACACGTGGCTCTCAACCCCCATCTAGTGGCAACAGGTGGTAACTGCAACCGAATTCTACCACCATGTGAAAAAACCTCTCCTCTACCATCCAGCAATTTATAAAAGCCCCAGACCAGAAGGAAAACAATACAAACATAGAATTAAGTCCTGAGGACTTGGAATTAGGTAAACTAAATGAAAATGAGTTCAGAGCAGCTATAATAAGAAAACTCAATGAGGTAGAGAGAAAGAGAAACAAGCCAAGTTCTGGAGTTACTTCACAAAAGAGATTGAAATTCTAAAGAAGAATGAAACAGAATTACTGAAGATGAAAAACACAATGGACCAGATAAAACAGAATACGGATTTCCTGAATGCCCAGGTAGACTCCATAGAAGAGCAAATTAGCATAATTGAAGATAGACAGGCTGAATGGCTCCAGACAGGGGAAGAAAGAGAACGAAAGAGTAAAAGGAATGAGGAAAGTATTAGAGAGATAGCAGATTCAATGAGGAGAAAGAATTTAAGGATCATAGGAATTCCCGAGAACGTGGAAAAGGAAAATGGAGCAGAAAGTGTCCTTAATGAAATTACAGAAGAGAACTTCCCAAATCTAGGATTGAGGGAGAAATGTGTGTAGAGGAAGGTTTCAGATCTCCTACATTTGTCAATGTAAAAAGACCTACTACAAGGCATATAGTAGTACAAATGGCAAAAAGGAATGACAGAGAGAATACTCAGGGCTGCACGACAAAAGACAATTACCTACAAAGGAGCCCCTATCAGATTTTCAGCAGATTTCTCTGCCAAAACCTTACAAGCTAGGAGAGAATGGAGTGACATATTCAAAGCTTTAAAAGATAAAAATCTTCAGCCAAAAATACTCTATTGAGCAAGAATATCCTTCAGATATGAGGGAGAAATTAAATCTTTTCCAGACAAACAAAAGTTAAAGGAATTTGTAACCAAAAGTCCTCCACTACAAGAAATCCTTAAGAAGGCTCTCATACCTGAAAAAAGAAAAAAGGGAGAACGGGGTCACAAACCACAGAGTAGGGAGACAGATGGATAGAACCAGAATAGGATAGCAAATATTCAACTATAGCATTAGGATAAAGGGAAGGATACTACCAAAGCAAAGATGATCTTATCACTCTAACTACAAACTCATAACAGTAGTTGGAATAAGAAGTGAAAATAATAATTTAGGAGGGCAAGAGCAAAGGGACTAAATTGGTCTAGGCCAAGTAAGTAAGAGACCACCAGAGAAGACTATATTATACACGAGATTCTAAATACAAACTTCAGGTTAGAGACTAAACTAAACAACAGAACAAAGACACAAAACATAAATAAGCAAAAATCTAAGAAACCCAGCATAGGAAATTGCAGTATCAAATGGGTAGGAGAAAGCACACAGGAAGAGAAAGCAGGAAAGCCAGATAATAAGCAACAGATTGACAGCTTTAAGTCCACATGACTCAATAATCACTTCAATGTCAACGGATTGAACTCTCCAATAAAAAGACATGGAGTGGCAAAATGGACTAAAGAACAAGATCCAACAATTTGTTGCCTCCAGGAAACACACCTCAGCCCCAAGGACAAACACAGGCTCAGAGTGAAGGGGTGGAGGACAATACTTCAAGCTAATAGCAAGGAAAAAAAAGCAGGTGTTGCAATTCTTATATCACACAAAGTGGATTTCAAAATAAGACAGGTAAAGAGAGACACAGAGGGACAATATATAATGATCAAAGGGACACTTCATCAAGAAGAAATAACACTTATAAATATCTATGCACCCAACATAGGAGCACCAATGTTCATAAAGCAACTATTAACAGACCTAAAGGAAGATGTTAAAAACAACACAATAATAGTAGGGGACCTCAACACCCCACTCACATCAATGGACAGATCATCCAGAAAGAAAATCAACAAACAAATAGTCGAGCTAAACGAAAAACTAAAACAATTGGACTTAATAGACATATATAGATCACTTCACCCTAAAAAAGCAGAGTACACATTCTTCTCAAGTGCACATGGAACATTCTCAAGGATAGACCATATGTTGGGAAAAAAGGCAAGCCTCTACAAATTTAAAAAAATTGAAATAACAAGCATCTTCTCTGATCATAATGCTATAAGGCTAGAAATTAATTACAAGAAAAAAGCTGAGAAAGGCACAAAGATGTGGAGACTAAACAATACACTACTGAATAAGCAATGGATCATTGCAGAAATTAAAGAAGAAATCAAAAGATATCTGGAAACTAATGAAAATGATAGCATGCCATACCAACTCATATGGGATACAGCAAAAGATGGATTAAGAGGAAAATTCATCGCAATACAGGCACATCTTAACAAACAAGAAGAATCCCAAATAAGCAATCTTAAACTACACCTAACTGAACTAGAGAAAGAAGAACAAATAAACCCCAAAGTCAGCAGAAGGAGAGAAATAATAAAAATCAGAGCAGAAATAAATACTATTGAAACGAAAAAGGCGGTAGAAAGGATCAATGAAACAAAGAGCTGGTTCTTTGAGAAGATAAATAAAATTGACAAACCCCTAGCCAGACTTACAAAGAAAAAAAGGGAGAAAGCTCAAATAAACAAAATCAGAAATGAAAGAGGAGAAATAACAACAGACTGCAGAAATACAACGGATTATAAGAGAATACTACGAAAAACTCTATGCTAACAGAATGGACAACCTAGAGGAAATGGATAAATTCTTGGACTCCTACAATCTCCCAAAGCTCACTCAAGAACAAGCAGACAATCTGAACAGACCAATCACAAGGAAATAGATTGAAACAGCAATCAGAAACATCCCAAAGAATAAAACCCCAGGACCAGATGGCTTCCCTGGGGAATTCTACCAAACTTTCAGAGAGGATTTAAGACCTATCCTTTTCAAGCTATTCCAAAAAATTAGGGAGGATGGAACACTTCCTAACACATTCTATGAGGCCAACATCATGCAGATACGAAAGCCAGACAAGGATGCCACGAAAAAAGAGAACTACAGGCCAATATCACTGATGAACATAGATGCAAACATTCTAAACAAAATTTTGGCCACCAGAATTCAGCAATTCATCAAAAGGATCATACATCATGATCAAGTGGGATTCATACCAGGGACACAGGGATGGTTCAACATCCACAAATCAATCAATGTGATATACCACATCAACAAACTGAGGAATAAAAACCACATGATCATCTCAATAGATGCAGAGAAAACATGTGACAAGATCCAACAGCATTTATGATAAAAACTCTGAACAAAATGGGCATAGAAGGGAACTACCTCAACATAATAAAGGCCATATATGACAAGCCCACAGCCAACATCATACTCAATGGGCAAAAACTGAGTGCCATCCCCCTGAAAACAGGGATGAGACAAGGATGCCCTCTATCACCACTCTTATTTAACATAGTACTGGAGGTCCTGGCCAGAGCAATCAGGCAAGATAAAGGAATAAAAGGAATCCAAATAGGGAGGGAAGAAGTGAAACTCTCGCTGTTTGCAGACGACATGATCTTATATATAGAAAACCCCAAAGAATCCATTGGAAAACTCTTAGAAGTATTCAACAACTACAGCAAAGTTGCAGGGTATGAAATCAATTTGCATAAATCAGTAGCATTTCTATATTCTAACAACGAACTAACAGGAAAAGAACTCAAGAACATAATACCATTCACAATCGCAACAAAAACAGTAAAATACCTCAGGGTAAATTTAACTAAGGAAGTGAAGGACCTATATAATGAAGATTACAAGGCCTTTCTGAGAGAATTGGATGATGACATAAGGAGATGGAAAGACATTCCATGTACATGGATTGGAAGAATAAACATAGTTAAAATGTCCGTTCTACCTAAAGCAAACTACAGATTCAACGCTATTCCAATCAGAATCCCAATGACATTCTTTGCAGAATTAGAACAAAGAATCCTAAAATTTATATGGGGCAACAAAAGACCCAGAATTGCTAAAGCAATCCTGAGAAAAAAGAACAAAACGGGAGGCATCACAATCCCTGACTTCAAAACATACTACAAAGCTACAGTAATCAAAACAGCATGGTAGTGGTACAAAACAGGTGCACAGATCAATGGAACAGAATTGAAAGCCAAGAAATAAAACCACACATCTATGGACAGCTTGCCTTCGACAAAGGAGATGGGTGCCTACAATGGAGAAAAGAAAGTCTTTTCAACAAATGGTGCTGGGAAAACTGGAAAGCCATATGTAAAAGAATGAAAATTGACCATTCTTTTTCACCACTCACCAAAATAAACTCAAAATGGATCAAAGACCTAAAGATTAGGCCTGAAACCATAAGGCTTCTAGAAGAAAACGTAGGCAGTATACTCTTTGACATCAGTATTAAAAGGACCTTTTCAGACACCATGTCTTCTCAGAGAAGGGAAACAATAGAAAGAATAAACAAATGGGACTTCATCAGACTAAAGAGCTTCTTCAAGGCAAATAAAAACAGGATTGAAACAAAAAAACAACCCACTAACTGGGAAAAAGTATTTGCAAGTCATATATCTGACAAAGGCTTAATATCCATAATATATAAAGAACTCTCACAAGAAAACAACAAAAAATCAAACAACCCAATCAAAAAATGGGGTGGAGACATCAATAGACATTTCTCCAAAGAAGATATACGGATGGCCAATAGGCACATGAAAAGATGCTCATCATCGCTGATCACCAGGGAAATGCAAATGAAAACTACACTAAGATATCACCTTACACCCATTAGAATGACAAAAATATCTAAATGTAATAGTAACAAATGTTGGAGAGGTTGTGGAGAGAATGGAACCCTCATACACTGCTAGTGGGAATGCAAACTGGTGCAGCCACTATGGAAAACAGTATGGAGATTCCTCAAAAAATTAAAAACAGAACTACCATATGATCCAGCCATTCCACTACTGGGTATCTATCCAAAGAGCTTGAAGTCAGCAATTCCAAAAGTCCTATGCAGCCCAATGTTCATTGCAGCATTATTTACAATAGCCAAGACATGGAAGCAACCTAAGTGCCCATCAACAGATGAATGGATAAAGAAGTTGTCGTATATACATACAATGGAATACTACTCAGCTGCAAAACAGAACAAAATCATTCCATTAGCAACAACATGGATGGACCTTGAGGGAATTATGTTAAGTGAAATAAGCCAGTTAGAGAAAGATAATCTCTGTATGACTCCACTCATATGAGGAATTTGAAAATGTGGACAAAGAGAACAGATTAGTGGCTACCAGGGGAAAGGTGGGGTGGGGGGTGGGCACAAAGGGTGAAATGGTGCACCTACAACACGAATGACAAACATTAATGTACAACTGAAATCACAAAAGATTGTAACTTGTGATTAACTCAATAAAATAAAATAAAATAAAAAAAGAACCAATGAAATGAAGAATACAGTAATGGAAATGAACAATTATACAATTATACTAGAGGGACTCAGTTGCAGAAGAGATGATACAGAAGAACAGATGAGTGAACTGAACAAAAGACTAGAGGAAATCACCCACGCTGAACAGATAAAAGAAAAAAGAATTTAAAAAAATGAGGACAGTCTAAGGGACCTCTGGAACAACATCAAGTGAACTAACATCCATATTAGTAGGTGTCTCAGAGAGAAAAGAGAGTGACAAAGGGGCAGAGAATCTATTTGAAGAAATAATAGCTGAAAACTTTACTAACCTAAGGAAGGAAACACACACCCAGGTATAGGAAACACAGAGAGCACCAAACAAGATGAACCCAACGAGTCCCACACCAAGATACATTATAAATAAAATGTCAAGAATTAAAGAGAGAATCCTAAAAGCTGCAAGAGAAAGGCAACAAGTTACATACAAAAGAAACCCGATAAGACTATAAGGTGACTTCTCAGCATAAACCTTACAGGCTAGAAGGGAGTGGCATGATATAGTTAAAGTGCTGAAAGGAAAAAGTCTACAGCCAAGAATACTCTGCCCAGCAAGGTTATCATTCAGAATGGAAGGAGAGATAAAGAATTTGCTAGACAAGCAAAAACTAAAGGATTTTATCACCCAGAAACCAGTCTTACAAGAAATGCTAAAGGGACTTATTTAAGTGGAAAAGAAAAGACCACAAATAGGAATAAGAAAATTATCCAAAAACCCCCTAAAAACAATAAAATTACTGGTAAAGGCAAATATACAGTAAAAGTAGAAGATCAACCACCTATGAAGGTCAAAAGACAAAAGTACTAAAATTATCTATTTCCATGATGAGAGGCTAATGTATACACACACACACATAACAGGTTAGATATGATACGAAAATCATAAAATGTGGGAGGAGAGTAAAAGAGTAGAGCTTTCAGCAAGAGGTCAAACTTAAGGGACCATAAGCTTAATATAGATTGTTATATGTGTAGGTTATTATATGTGAACCTCATGGTAATCACAAACCGGAAACCTATAATAAATACACAAAAAATTAAGAGGAAGGAACCTAAACATAATACTAAAGAAAGCCATCAAACCACAAGGGAAGACAGCAAGAGAAGAAGAAAGGAACAAAGAAGAAATACTAAAAAAAAAAAAACAGAAAAAAGTAACAAAATGGCAATAAGTACATTCTTATCAATAGCTACTTTAAATGTTGATGCACTAAATGCTCTAATCAAAAGGTATATGGTGGCTGATTGGATAAAAAAACAAGACCCATATATATGCTGCATGCAAGAGACACACTTCAGACCTAAAGACACTCACAAACTGAAAGTGAAGGGATGGAAAAAGATACTCTACACAAATGGCAAAGAAAAGAAAGCTGGGGTAGTGATACATATATCAGACAAAATAGACTTTAAAACAAAAACTAACAAGAGACAAATAAGGGCACTACATAATGATAAGGGAAAAATCCAACAAGAGGATGTAACACTTGTAAATATCTATGCACCCAACATAGGAGCACCTAAATATATAAAGCAACTGTTAACAGACCTAAAGGGAGAAATTCACAGCAACACAATAATAGTAGAGAACCTTAACACCCCACTTATGTCAATGGATAGATCACCCAGACAGAAAGTCAACAAGAAAACAGTGACTTTAAATGAAACACTAGACCAGATGGACTTAACAGATATATATAGAACATTCCATCCAAAAGCAGCAGAATATACATTCCTCTCAAGTGCACATGGAACATTCTCAAAGATAGACCATATGCTGGGAAACAAGGCAAGCTTCAATAAATTTAAGAAGGTTGAAATCATATCAAGCATCTTTTCTGACCGCAGTACTACGAAACTAGAAATCAACTACAAGGATAAAGCTGGGAAAGTCACAAACATGTGGAGACTAAACAACATGCTACTGAACAACTATTTAATCAATGAAAAAATCAAAGGAGAAATAAAAAAATAGAGGCAAACGAAAATGAAGATACAATATACCAACTCTTATAGGATGCAGCAAAAGCACTACTAACAGGGAAATTTATAGTAATACAGGCCTACTTGAAGAAACAAGAAAAATCTCAAATAAACAAGCTTACCCTATACCTAAAAGAAGTAGAAAAAGAAGAACAAACAAAACCCAAAGTCAGTATAGGAAGGAAATAATAAAAATCAGAGCAGCAATAAATGAAATAGAGACTAAAACAACAATAGAAAGGATCAATAAAACTAAGAGCTAGTTCTTTGAGAACATAAACAAAAATTGAGAAACTTTTAGCTAGATTCACTAAGAAAAAAAGAGAGAAGTCTCAAATCAGTAAAATCAGAAATGAAAGAGGAGAAATTAGAATGGACACCACAGAAATACAAAGGATTAAAAGAGAATACTATGAAAAACTGTATGCCAACAAACTGCATAACTTAGAAGTGGATAATTCTTAGAATCATACAACTTCTCAAAAGTGAATCAAGAGGAAATAGAGAATTTGAATAAAATAATCATAAGCAAAGAGATTGAAACAGTAACCAAAAACCTCCCCTAAAAGTCCAGGGCCAGACAACTTCTCTGGTGAATTCTAGCAAACATTCAAAGAAGATTTAATTCCAATCCTTTTCAAACTATTTCAAAAAATCGAAGAGGATGGGACACTTCCCAACTCACTTTACAAGGCCAGGATTACCCTGGTACCAAAACTAGACATGGACAACAACAAAAAAGGAAAATTACATGCCAGTATCACTGAGGAACATAGTTTCAAAAATCCTCAACAAAATATTAGCAAATCAAATACAACAACATCACCATACATCACAATCAAGTGGGTTTTATTCCAGAGATGCATGGATGGTTCAACATCTGCAAATCAATCAATGTGATACATCACGTTAACAAAATGAAGAATGAAAATCACATGATAACTAAATAGATGCAGAGAAAACATCTGATAAGACCCAAATCCATTTATGATAAAAACTCTGAATAAAATGGGTATAGCGGGAAAGTATCTCAACATAATAAAGGCCATATATCACAAACCCACAGCTGACACCATACTCAATGGAGAAAAACTGAAAGCCTTTCCTCTGAGAACAGTAACAAGACAAGGATACCTACTCTCACCACTCTTATTCAACATAGTACTGGAAGTTTTAGCCAGAGCAATTAGACAAGAAAAAGAAATAAAAGGGATGCAAATTGGAAAGGAAGAAGTGAAACTCTATTTGTGGATGTTATGATTCTATATATAAGAATCCTCCAAAAAACTACTAGAAATAATCAACAAATACAGTAAAGTTGCAGTATACAAAATTAACATACAAAAATCAGTTACATTTCTATACACTAATAACGAACTAGCAGAAAGAGAAGTCTAGAATACAATCCCATTTACAATCACAACAAAAAGAATAAAATACCTAAAATAAATTTAACCGAGGAGATGAAAGATCTATACACTGAAAACTATAAGACATTATTGAAAGAAATTGAAGTTATAAAGAAATGGAAAGATATTCCATGCACATGAATTGGAAGAATAAACAGAGTCACAATGTCCATATTACTACCTAAAGCAATCTACACTTTCAGTGCAATCCCAATCAGAATCCCAATGACATTCTTCATGGGACAGAACAAAGAATCCTAACATTTATATGGAACAACAAACGTCCATGAATAGCCAAAACAATCCTGAGAAAAAAGAACAAAGTTGGAGGTATCACATTGCCTGAATTCAAATTATACTACACAGCTGACATAATCAAAACAGCATGGTACTGCCAGAAAAACAGACACACAGATCAATGGAACAGAACTGAAAGCCCAGAAATAAACCCACACATCTATGGACAGCTAATCTTTGACAACAGAGCCAAGAGCATACAATGGAGAAAGGAAAGTCTCTTCAATAAATGGTGTTGGGAAAACTGGACAGCCACATGCAAAAGAACGAAAGTATACCATTGTCTTACACCATACACAAAAATTAACTCAAAATGGATTAAAGGCTTGAAGGTAGACCTGAAATTATAAAACTCTTAGAAGAAAATATAGGCAGTACACTCTTTGATATCAGTCTTAGCAGCATCTTTTGAATACCATCTCTTCTCAGGCAAGGGAAACAAAAGAAAAAATAAACAAATGGGACTACATCAGACTAAAAAGCTTCTGCAAAGCAGAGGAAACCACAAACAAGATGAAAAGACAACCCACCCCTGGGAGAAACTATTTGCAAATCATATATCTGATAAGGGGTTAATTTCCAAAATATATAAAAAACTCATATAATTCAACAAAAAACCAACCTGATCAAAAAGTGGGCACAGGATATGAACAGGCATTTTTCCAGAGAAGACATACAGATTCCCTACAGACACATGAAAAGCTGTTCAACATCACTAATTATTAAGGAAATGCAAATCAAAACTATGGTGAGGAAAGCACCTCACACCCATCAGAGTGGCTATAATTAACAAGACAAGAAACAACAAGTGTTGGAGAGGATGTGGAGAAAAGGAAACTCTCATACACTGCTGGTGGGAGTGCAAACTGGTGCATCCAATATGGAAAACAGTATATTATACCATCTGCCTATTACACTGCTGGGTATTTATCCAAAGAACATGAAAACACGAATGTGTAAAGATACATGCACCCCTATGTTCATCACAGCATTATTCACAATAGCCAAGACCTGGAAGCAACCCAGGTGCCCATCAGGGGATGAATGGATAAAGAAGATGTGGTATGTATACATAATGGAATACTACTCAGCCATAAAAAACTTGAAATCTTGCCATTTGCAACAACATGGATGGACCTCGAGGGTATTACGCTAAGCAAAATAAGTCAGAGGGAGAAAGTCAAATACTGTATGAGCTCAGTCATAAACAGAAGGTAAAAACAAACACCTAGAGAGAGAGATTGGATTGGTGGTTCCCAGAGGGGAAAGGGGGAGGGAAGAGGGTGAAGGGGTGATTAAGCACATGTTTGTGGTGATGGATGGTACTTAGTCTTTGGGTGGTGAAAATGATGTAATCTACACAGAAATCAAAATATAATGATGTACACCCGAAATTTATTTGTTATAAACCAATGTTATCTCAATAAAAAAATTATTTTTGAAGTAAAATACTGTTCTAATTTCCAAGTAGTTAAGAAGGAAAAAAAAAGAATCCTCTCTTTCCTAGTTTACTTGTCTATATATGCTCTTCCACTTTCATTTTCACTTTAAAAAAAAGTTAATAGGAAATAATAATAACATACTAAACTCTTCCCAGGTTCATAAACAGGGCATATTTTTTGGCAGTTAGGAATGTATATACTTATACTTTTGTAGTAAAATGAACATGTGAATATAAGTCAAATATAAAGCATTCGGGTAAAATATACTTGAGTGGTATCAGTGAAATACATCAGCCTCTTTCTGCTCCATTTTCTCTAGCGTTTAAAGGAAAGTGTTGTACCTAAAATAAGGAAATTTATGCTAATGAAGAATTTCTTAAAAATTAACCTTTCTTGAGAACCAAAGACCATAATTATGCAGGCAAGACAGTTGTTTTTCTATGAACAAAGGAAACTTTAGCAAAAACTTAATTCATAAGTTTGAAACTTCACATTTATTAGAGGAATCCTGTTTGATTTCTTCTCACCAATGTCAGGGCTCTATTTTTCTATCGTTTTGTATTTGTATATGAATACTACATATGTATGAATATATACTGATTGACTCTGGGTAGGAGGAAGTTAGTTCTGAATTAGAGAATTGGCTGGAAATGTTCTATGACTGGTTTCCCAGCTTAGTCTGTTCCAGAGCTGACTGCACGCAGCGGGAGGAAGAGGCTTGAGGCAGAGCTTCTCTCACTCTGTCCGCACTGATAACTGCCCTCTGGCTGAATAATGGCAAAAGGCAAGAGGAACTATGAGGAGAGTGGAGTCAGTTCAGAAAGATGAAGCAGAAAGAAGTTAAAATGAAGGGGAAGGACAGTGGAAAAGAGAAACAAGAAAGCACAGGAATATGGTACTTGAATTGGTGTAACTTGCTTGGAATTTCTGTAAATCTCAGAAAATTAAAACTTAGGTTTGACAGAGTTGGAGGTAGAGAATTAATTGACCTAGAGCTAGGTGTGTGATTAGTTGTTTTATGTAGAGTTATCATTTAGATCTACCTACCTTGTCCACTCAAAATCCTCTGCACTAAAGATATTTTTAAGTAGTAAATCTCTCACTCTGTCTCTGCAGTGAGCATAAAGGGTAAGCAAGGCCCCAAGTGCAGCTCTTGTCCGGGAGTTACTAGTATCCAGCACTACCAGCTCTGCGATCTCTTCTAGACGACAGATCAGACCAGCATGGACTTTCTCCAACTCTTTTCTTGAATGAGAACTCATAAAACTTGTGATACAGTCAGTATCAAACATGATCTGGCTCTGAAAAAGCAAGATATAAATATGATAGTTGCAGCATAAATTTTATAATTTAAAACATGCTTTCAGGAAGTATATGTGGTGTCTGAGTGCATTTGTATGTGTGTAAAAGAGCTGACACATTTGTACATATTTTGATCAAATTTTGATGAACGCTGTAGGGGCCTTATTTTTTAATAAATGGAAATATATTTATCACCATATTTATACTTTCTCAATCTGGTATTCTTAATCCATCGTCACTAGGCTAAGAGTAACCTAGGGAACAGTAATAATGGTAGAAAACTCCAAGATGAAATTAGTACTGTTTCCTCAGTTGAACTCAGAAGTACTATATGTAGAATATGTAAAGTCTGTAATCGTAGTTTTCAGAAACTTTCTATAACTTCTGTTATTTGATCCATTTTTTGACTCTCACTCTTCCCATACATACCAGAGCTGTTTTAAGAAGGCTACTGGATTAATGTCAGATTGTCTGGGAACTTAATGGAGGGCGATACGTCAGGAGGCCTGTAATTGGGTGAACTATGATTCCAGTCACTAAGATAGTACCTACTGAAGGAGAAGCATGTTGTAGGTGAAGGGGCATAATGAATTCATTTTGACATATACTGAATTTGAAGTGCCTAAGGAACATGTAAGTAGAGCTGTAAAGAAAGAAATATGAGAGTAAGCAGCAGTGAGGTAATATATTCAGTGGTGAGACTGTTTCCAGAGCAAGATAAGAGGGTACAGGATGGAGAACCTGATGCATCAGTCAGTGTTCTTGGCTGCATCCAACAGAAACTGACCGATTTCCTTAAAGGATGGTGTAGACCTAGATCAGCAGGAGCAAGAGACGGAGACTTGAATGGGCAGGAGCAAGATTCTGGGCCAGGCAGCAGGAAGTATAGTCAAGGTCACACCACAGAAGGGTCCAGTCAAAAGCCACTGTACTGCTGTCCTGGAGACATTTATTCAAGATTCACAGCCTCTGGAGAGAGTATCCATTGGGCTGAGTCCCCTCCTAGGCTGCATCAGTATATGCTGAAGGAGGATTTGGTTCTGATAAGGTAGACTGTGAACCAGACATTTATTTGTTGATTGATTGACTGATTGATGGGAATTCTCAATTACTATAGCTTGGATAAATCCATATTGAAATTCTCTCAGTGGCCAATGCATGTAGACATCTCATCATCGCCACTCCCCCATAGGTGTCCACTCAGAGACAGCTCCTAGCCATGTTACATATGCAGAAGTGCAAGACAAAGGGAAGTTGTAAATTGCGTACATGGGAAATTATCAATAGGTAGGGCAGACATAAAAGTCTGTTCAATGGTTGAAGTTGAAGTATATCATAGTTATTTCTAGAAACAGAATACAGACTGCTTCTTATTGTTAAGCATGTTCAGAAGACCAGGGATCTGGGGAGGATCTCTTTTTTTTTTTTGGTGAGGAAGATTTGCCCTGAGCTAACATCTATGCCAATCTTCCTCTATTTTGTATGTGGGATATCTCCAGAGCATGGCTGACGATTGAAGTAGGTCTGCGCCCAGGATCTGAACCTGCAAACCCTGGGCTGCTGAAGCAGAGCATGCAGAACTTTAACCACTTGGCTTTGGGGCTGGCCCCAGGAAGATCTTTTCTTAATACAGCAGATTTGATTATTTGAATGCCTGGTAAACCACAGAAATGTGCAAAGTGACTCATTATAATTTTGTTGCCTTTGTAAACAACAGCTTAAACAAGTGCTCAGCTTAAGATCTGAGAGTATTTTATCAGTATTCACTCAAGTGGATGACAGAGGGGACCAAGGAGATTTGATAATCATAGTCTGTGTCTACAGTCCCAGGTTATCTTAACAAAGACTTGAAAATTATGGTGGGTCAAGGCAAAGTAAAATGACGTCATGTTATTTTTACATTTAATAGAGAACTATAAGGTCAAGTATGTTTTAAAAATACTTGATAATGGCAACTCATGGTAATATGGCTTCTGCCTTCATCACTCTAGGAAAACTGTTGTCTCCAAGGTTCTCGTTGACCCTCATAACTGACAGACATAATAGAGTTTTCAAACCTCTCTAAAGCTTTTAAAATGATGACCACTCCCTGTTTCTACAGAAAAATCAAACAAATGAATTCCTTCTTTCTTCCTTTAGCTTCCATGACAACTCTCATAATTTTCCTTCTTTCTTCAGTCCTCTTCATGGGTCCCCTTCCTTTGCCTGTTCCCTAAATGTTGATGTTCCCTGAGGTCTTCCCTTGCCCTTCTTCTTTCATTCTACACACTCTACAGGGGAAATCTGACTACTCCCCTGGCTTCATCCACGACTTCTAGTGTTTCAACCATTACTTCACTAGTTCTTCTCAAAAGAACTGTGTATTTTGGGTTTCTTGTTATCACACATACCTAGTTTTTCTTCTCTTTCTCTTTTGAGCCCCAGAAAAGCAGTAATTAGGTTTAACAAACATGAATGTGGTATGCAGAATAATGGCTCCCTGCAAAGATATTCATGTGCTAATCCCCAGAATTTGTGAATATGTTACCTTACATGGCAAAAGGGACTTTGCAGATCTGATTAAATTAAGACCTTGAGATGGAGAGATTATTCTGGATTATCTAAGTGGGCACAATGTAGTCACATGTATCCTTAAAATTTGAGAACTTCTTCTGCCTGTGAGCAGAAGGAGATACGACCACAGAAGAATGGTCAGAGAGATGCAACGTTGCTAGCTTTGAAGATGAAGGAAGGGGCCACCAGCCGAAGCATGCAGGTGGCCTCAGAAGCTGGAAAAGGCAAGGCAACAGGCTCCCCTAGAGCCTCCAGAAGGAAGGCAGCTCTGCTGACATTTGGATTGTAGCCTGTGAGACCTGTTTGCCCTTCTAACCTACGCAACTGTGAGATAATGCATTTGTGTTGTTTTAAGCAAGTAAATTTGTAGTAACTTTTCAATGACAGCAGTGGAAAATGAATATAATGCAATATAGTGATATTCCTAGGAAAATAATTTATTTTCATTCAACATTTTATTATGAAAATTTTTAAAACCATGGGAAAGTTGAAGGAATTATAAAATGAATACCCACCACGTATATTCTGCAATTAACTTTTTGCCTTATTTACTTTCTCACTTATCTATGCATCTATCCATCATATTTTTTGATGCATTTCAAAGTAAGCTACACATATCAGTGCCTTTCATCATGGTTTATTTCAAAATCTTTGTTTTCTTAGCAGTGTAGCCACAAACTAAATACTTGTCTATCAAAGCAGCAGTAACTTACCACAATGAGTACCACTTGTCCTGGATGAGATACCACCCACACGGAAAAAGTTTGGTAGTGCCAGTCTTCAACCCCTTGACTTACAAACCTATAAACAAACAATTTTATTTATATTATTTATGTCTAATCATTGATTGTGGCCATTTAATGATCAAGCATGACAAGATCACAGGGGAATATTCCTTTAGTATCTCCGATTTTTTTGTTTTAATTTAGGTCTATGTATGGGACCAAATAGAGTTAGTAGAACCTTAATTTGTACATAATGCATATTCCTTAAATTCCTCTTTAACATCATCTGCACTTTTCCTATGAGGCCATCGAGTTTCTGAGATGGTAAAACTGTGTTAAACTAGGAGATGACCCATGCAGTATTTGAACACTATTCGAATTTCTAATACTATCAATGACAAAATCAGTATTTAAAATAATTTTTACAAGATTGAGTACTGGGGTGAAACCACCAGATGAATTTTAACACTAAAGTCTTCATTTAGCTTTAAAAATTAATTATAAGGGAGAAAATAGGATTTATGAAAAATATCCAGATATTTTTATTTAAAACCAAAGATAATATGTGACAACAGTATATGTTTTAATATGGTTACGGTGGGTTTTTTCCCTCATACAGAAGTTTTAAGTTTCTGTATAGTCAATTTGATCAATCATTTGCTTTATATTTTATTACTGATATTATGTTTTAGAAATTCTCAGTGCTAAATTTCATTTATTTTCTTCTAACACCTAAATGACTTGTTTTTTACTTATCAATATTAAATTTATTTACATCTTATTTGAATATTTAAAATGAATGCTGATTCTTTTAATTTTTGCTGCAATTGCAGATGGTATCTCTTTTTATTTTCTTATTTATCAAATGATATTATCATTTATCTGAGAAGAAATATGTTTATAGCAACTTTTTATATATTTCAAAGAAGTATCAGTGGGAAACGTATCTTTCATCAGTTAAAATGACCTTTTATTTTATTTAATGCCCTTGTTTTCTTATGGTTTGCTGTTCCATGAAATATCTTTACTACTTTTATTCATAACTTTTGGGTTGCATTGCTATATCTCTCAAGCAGCATATAGTTACTTTTCTGTTTTGATAAAATCTTCTTTTAATTAAGATCTTATTTCTATTTAATACTTATTTTTTCTGTGTTTATATTTATATACATACACACATACACACACGCACACTATATTTTCTTTATTTCCTCCAGAGTTTTGGAAACACTTATTCTGATTTTTCATAGTCTAGCAGGAGAGAGTGTATCAAGATTTCTGACTTAACAATCCTGTCTTCATCTTGAACCATATTCCTTCAAATGATAGAAAATTTACGAAAAATATATATACATATATAAGGAACTGGAAAACAAGAAAGTGTGTTACAGAGCATCAGAAACTTGAAAAATTTCTACCAGATGGAAAGCAAATTTGGATTGAATTATAGAAAGAAGAGTGGAGAAACCAAAGAGCACTACTGCCAACTTTAACAAATGCAGGAGGGAGCCTGGGGAGGAGGGAGCCCAGGTGGGTCTTTAGGATAATTAATTAAGAGAGAGCTTTCTAAATCGGGAGACCAGTGCACCTCTGCCTCTCCCAACACCCCCTGGCCCCATCCTGAGCTGCCGGTAGAATGCAGAGAAGTACTCGGTGGACGTCTCCTAGGGTGAATGTTTGGGGCTGGAGAGAGAAGCAGAGTAGAGCCTGAAATTACTCCACATATCCTAAAACACGACTGAAGAGAAAGGAGGGAGGGACGGAAGGAAGGGAGGGAGGGAGGAAGGGAGTAAAGGAGGGAGGGAGGGAGAGGGGAAGAAAGGAAACAGAGGAAGTTGACCCTGGCATTTTTCCATAAGAAGTGGAATATTTGAAACAGTGCTGGAACTAGAGTATCAGTGAAGTGTCACAGGTGGTTTGGGACCTCCAGGAGAAATGCAGAGGAACCTCTATGCACTACAAGATAAGCTACTTATAGACGAGGTCCTGCACATCCTGTTGTCAGCTGCAATCACTGCAGGCAGGCTGTTGCAGTTAGAAACTAATATTTGCTTATAGGAGAAGAGGACCTTGCCAGCACAAATATGAACAGACAACCAGAATAACTAAATGTTTTAGGAAAACTAATACAATGAAAAAGAGCACAAATGGTTACCAATCGAAAAACTAAAATGGGGAAGCAGTGCTAACAAAAGTAACAAATAGTGACTTCACCAATTCTAAGACATTTTAATTTCTCTTAAACCAGGGTGCATCTTATAATTGATGGTGTCTGACAATCACTCAACCAGATGAGAGTCATGACTTAGGAGTATGAAAATCATCTGTTGACATTTTCTGGTAAGATAATTCTACCAAGGTTCTGTTACATTTGATGAAATAAAAATATCTCCAAAGAGAATAGTGCAAGTATGTACTCAGAAGCCAAGAAAAGGTTTCTAGGTAAAAGAAACTATTTTTGGAAACTAAGTGTGTTATTAAGACAATAACCTCACCATTTTGGCTGAATTGCAGAATGATCATGTGTGAAAATAAAAATAATGATTTTTCCCAAAACCCAGCATAAAGAGGTAAATCTTGCTTTGCTGTGTTCACCAATCTCAAACTATTATATCCTGATCTTTACCCAATCCTAATCAAATTCCCACATTGAAAGACCTGCCTTAAAGCAGACTTCAAAATCTCAGTAAATATTCCAGTTTTATCCTTCCTGCTGCGAGGCACTCTCAGCTGTCCAAGGAGTATTCTCCTTCACTCAGTGAAGTCAGCTCTGTCTCATCAACAGACTGTTTCGGTCATATTTTGGGGAGCTAGCATTCAACAAATTGAATGTGAACTTAGAATTAACTCTATTCTCACCTAAAATAGCATGCAAATATGAGGGTAAAATAAGAATATTTGCCACCCTCAGATGCTTTCTGAAAAAATGACTTGGAGATATATACAGCAAAATGAAAATAAATTTTAAAGTGTGAGACCTGTGAAACAGTAATGAACAAAAACGAAACAAGCCAAAAAATTTATTCAGCCTAGATAATTAGTGACCCATAAATAGAGAACTAACAGCAATTTGAAATAAAATCCTAAAGGATTACAATATGGAGGAGGTGATATAAGAGAATTATGAAGTAACACATGGTCTTTGAGGACAAATTAAAGATATGTATTATAGGCTATGATAAAGTGTATTACCATTTTAAGAGAAAAAAGAAAATGTTTATGATTTTGATACAGCTACACCAAAAGAGAGAAACTCAATCTAACAATAGTAAGTGAAAAAAAATCCCAAACCAAAAGCCCAGTCATTAGAAAATATACAGTACAATGGCAGGCGTGAGTCCAGATGTGATGGGAATCAAAATAAATGTTGAAAGGCAGTATGTACGTCAGCAGGAAACAGCACATTCAAAGGGCTACTTGAAGAGAGTGTAATGAAGGGACTCTGCAGAGATGAGGGCAGGGTTGAGGGACCCAATGGGGATGATGAAGCACCTGGGTCTAGCAGTGGGGCAGCTGTTACCACCTCTAGGCCCGAAGGGGTAAGGGGAGCAATGTTTCTGGAACCTGGTGAGGGCTGGAGCCTTTGGAGAGGGGCCACCTGTCAAAGCTGTGGCTTTAGGTAAAGGAACACAGATTCTGCCAAAACCATAGTGAGGCAGAGAGGGAGCCTCACATCTGCCCTACCTGAATGGAAGCTGGGGGGCAAAGGAAGCCAGGGTATACATCTGTGACCATGAGCACCCCAAGTACACACAACAAGACAGGAAAGGGCAGAGGGCAAACAGACGCACCAGCACTGACGACAAACACTTTGATATTGGCAAAAGTAAAACAAAATAAAAGCAAAAATTAAAATAAACTCCACTTTTATACTTGATTCAAGAAATATTAACATGGCACAGAAATGTTAAAAATACATTGTGATGCAAATGTTTGAGATCATGGAAACAGGTATGACAAGTTATTAATATTAAAATAGCATTTAAGTAAAAAATACTAACTGGTATAAATGCTGATATGTTGATCAAAAGTACACCCTACTAAAAAGGTTTATGTATAACAACATAGCATCAAAATATATGATAGGGGCTGGCCCCGTGGCCGAGTGGTTAAGTTCGCGCGCTCCACTGCAAGCGGCCCAGTGTTTCGTTGGTTCGAATCCTGGGCGCGGACATGGCACTGCTCATCAAACCACGCTGAGGCAGCGTCCCACATGCCACAACTAGAAGGACCCACAACGAAGAATATACAACTATGTACTGGGGGGCTTTGGGGAGAAAAAGGAAAAAATAAAATCTTTAAAAATATATATATATATGATACATGTGGGGCTGGCCCAGTGGCACAGTGGTTAAGTTCGTACACTCTGCTTCAGCACCCCAGGGTTCACAGGTTCAGATCCCAGGCACAGACCTACACACCACTCATCAAGCCATGCTATGGTGGTGTCTCACATATAAAACAGAGGAAGATTGGCACAGATGTTACCTCAAGGACAATCTTCCTCAAGCAAAAAGAGGAAAATTGGCAACAGATGTTAGCTCAGGGCCATCTTCCTCACCAAAAAAAAAAATATATATATATATATATAAAATAAATGTTAGAAATAAAAAAAGAAATTGATAAATCCACAAAAAAGTAGGAAATGTTTAATATAGTTTTCTAGGAAATAATGTAAGTAGACCAAAAACTGAAGACGAAAATCAAGGAAAGTTCAACGTAAGGAAAGTTACAAATGTAATTCATGATGCCCACAAATTAAGGCAAAAGTGTAATTGAGTTTCTTAATAGACTGATTAAAACCATTTGATGTAATTAAACATCCTCTAATTATTAAAAAGTTTGCAAATTAGGACTAGAATATAACTCTTTACTTTGATAAGGGGTATATTCCAGAAACCTAAGCATCATAACAAATGGTGAGACATTAGAAGCTTTCCCAGTGAAATTGGGAACAAAAGAAAGATGCTCACTGTCATCTGTACTGGACAACATGTGTTATGCAGAACAACATGAAAATGACATTTTAAAAAGAATTGTAAAGAAAGAGGCAGGACTATCATCGTTAGCAATGATGAGACTGTCTAACCAGAAACATCCCCGAGCAACAGTTGAAAATGTGCTTGTCTATCCAATACCCAACTGCATTTTTCCAGTGTTTCTTGCCTGGAAATGTAGCTTCCTCACATGTAAGATGACAGCTGGTTCTTTTTACATCACCCCCTGGGTAAGAATTGGGGCAAAGGAAAGCCACTGTGGTTATTTATGTAAGTAAATAATAATCTGCTTTGCTCTAGAAACCTTGTGTTGGCATTCAGGATTATATTTATAAATATCGATATTAAAACTTGAAGACAAACAGCCTATCTATAATCAATAATAATTAGAAATGTAAAAGACTGTTCTAGTCAAATTAGTTTTTGGATTGTTTTGTTTTATAAACCATACTTGTTCTTTTTGTTTTTCTTCTTCTTCTTCTCCCCAAAGCCCCCCCAGTACACAGTTGTATATTCTAGTTGTAGGTCCTTCTGGTTGTGCTATGAGGGATGCCGCCTCAGCATGGCTTGATGAGCGGTGCTGAGTCTGCACCCAGAATCTGAACAGACGAAACCCCAGGCTGCTGAAGCAGAGCGCGCAAACTTAATCACTCAGCCATGGGGCTGGCCCCTGTTTTTTTTTTTGAAAGGTATGCTTTTTTTGTGGTGAGGAAGATTGGCCCTAAGCTAACATCTGTTGCCAGCCTTCCTTTTTTTTTCTCTCCCAAAAGCCCCAGTACATAGTTGTATATGCTAGGTGTAAGTCACTTTAGTTCTTCTATGTGGGATGCTGCCACAGAATGGCCTGATGAGCTGTGCTAGGTCTGCACCCAGGATCCCAACTGACGAACCCTGGGCCACCGAAACGGAGTGTGTGAACTTAACCATTCGATCACAGGGCTGGCCCCCTTAAATTAGTTTTAAAAGTTTACACTCTGATCTTCTTTCTTCACTCTAAACATAATGCAATGATAGATTAAAATATAAAAAGGAGAACATTAAAAAGACTAAACCAAGTAAACGATTCCAGGAAGCAAAAGTGAGACAAAGTGCAGAGTGGTGAAGTGGGCTGCAACTGGAGGTCTACTGAGCACTGGCGTTTTGAAGGCAAGCAGAGATGAGTTCAGATCCTGCCCAGTTTTCAGATACTCAGGAATCTCAAACTACACAAAAACTGCCTGAATGTTATCCATGATTACACTCTCAAACTGACATCTACACTGTATAAATGGTTATTCTCCATTTAATCATGTGCCATCACGTTATATCAAAACCCATTTCATAAAGGACTTTACTCCATCTATTTCTCTAGATACTTTTCACTTAGATTAGTGGATAATCAACCAAGTTTAAATATACATATATAACATAATTTTAGGATTTGAAAATTGTACTTACTTTTTTAGCACATCAAACATGCTTTTCTCTACATTTACCAGCCAGTGTTCTACAGCACTTCTTACACGAATTTTCCTGTAATTTTTTCAAAAATAATATTATGAAGAATTATTTTTATTCATGTTTCATTCCTTTGATAAGCCTGTAGGCTAAGCTTTCTACACTTATAATATTCACGAGCCAAAGGACTATAATTCTATGATATCTTTGGGTTTTCCTAGATCTTAATTTGGAAAACTATGCAGAAAATATATCAACTAGCTTTAGGAAATTCTAACATCAAAACTATGAATTTACAAAATTATTTACAATATCATAAGAGGTTCCAGTAAAATATGAATTTACAAAATAGCTATATTACAAAGCATTTTTGGATTCCTCATTGGATCTTTTATTAAACAGCAAGCCTAGGTCAGGGTCAGGTTAGGGGTTTTGGGGTATGGGAAGGTTTTGGGGTACGGGAAGGCTTAGGGGGCAGCATTTTTTAATCAACTTATATCAGGAACCTCACGCCAAAGGTTAGTGAGCCCTTGCCATGGCTGGCAAATTGGACCAGGGTAATGGAAGGACCTAGCTTATTACAATTGCCTGAGAGCCATTCATGACAAAATGAGAGGTCAGTAGAAGCAGCCGTGGGAGCAGCATCAACAGCCCCAAGCAAATAGCAAATTTCCTTCCTATCTGTGGTCGTATAATAAGACCTTGTGTTGGCATTCAGGATATTATTAACTAAAGATACAGAAAAGTAAAATTCTGCGTAAGTACATTATCATTGAAGAAATAGTTGCTTAGCAAACATCTATGGAATACTAGAAATTTACAAGCGGAGGTTGTAAGTAATGAAGTTTTTTGGAGTCTAAACACTTAGTTTGTAACATATACATCATACTTTGGCAGCACAAGAGCTTCTCCTTCAGCAGATATGAGCATTATCACAGCGGGAGGGCCAATTTCTTGTTTCCATATCAATAATTGTTTTATATTTTCAAAACATTTCATAAGATGAGGCTGTGGACCAGAAACAAATGTCAATAACATTATAAAATTCTCACCTGGTTGGGAAATAATACTGCTGAGCAGAGAATAATGATATTACCTGTACAGACCCAGTATTTCTGCTATTAGCTAGCATATCAAGAAGTTCAGCATTGCTAAGAAAGTAAAATCTTGGAAAAATCATTCTTTTAATTTCAAGGTAGTCCTGTCCAGAACCAAAAGAAATGCAATTCAGAATATATATTTAATCATGATATGAATCACATCCTCATTTGGGCCTACATTTACATACAAAAGCCACAATATTAAGGTTACAGTATACATAGTAGTATCAGTCAAAATAACATTCCATGCTCAATGAAAGCTATATTTAAACTGCTAAAAAATTTTAATAAAGCAAAACTAAAACAAATGAAAACCAAAACAAAAATAAAAACAAACCAACAGATCTCCCCTTACACACACAGGCACACACACAGAGCCACACATACAATTGTATTATTGATCATTAATAAAGCACTGTATTTTGATATTATCAGCATTACTTTCCCATGCTGTCAACTTTCTGCTCTTATTTCCCTATCCTCTTAGAGAATAAGCTGTCATTTCAGCAGTTCACCTCATATTCTACTGTACAGAGAATTCCTGTATTTCCATCCCTCCCCACAACTTAGCTGCATTCACACCAGTCTTAACTCTTTTCCTTCTTTTCAGAGGAAGAGACACCCATTCACTTATGCCAGGCTAAGCTATCCTTGTTTTATTTATTACTCTCCTATATCTTCAAACTCTCCTTTGCAACAGGCTTCTCTCTTAAATTTCTCTCATTAAAAAAATATATAAGAGGGGCCAGCCCCTCGGCTGAGTGGTTAAAAGTTCCATGCGCTCCGCTATGGAGGCCCAGGTTCATGAGTTCGCATTCTGGGCACAAACCTGCTCCACTTGTCAGCCATGCCGTGAAGTCATCCCACATACAAAATAGAGGAAGATTGGCACGGATGTTAGCTCAGGGCTAATCTTTCTCAAGCAGAGAAAAAAAAGAGGATTGGCAGCAGATGTTAGCTCAGGGAAAATCTTCCTCACCACAAAAAAAATGTGTGTGTGTGTGTGTGTGTATATATATATATATATATATGAAATGCTCTCTCTCCTTTTGTTCTCCTCTAGCTACTGTCTACTTGCCCAGCTTCTCTCCACAGTCAAAGTTCTTGAAAAGATAGTCTATAAACTCAAAATCTTTAATTATTCATCTCTCAGTAAATAAATGGCTCTGCTATCCAGCCCCCACTGTTACCAAATTTACTGGAGCTTTTCAGTCTTCTTGTTACATGATATTTCCATAGCATTTGTCTCTGTTGACTCTGTCCCTCATTTTGACTTTTGGGATTTCATTCTGCTGTTTTTCTTCATCCCTCAGCCACTTTTCTTATCATTTGCCTTCAACATCACCCTTTGTCCCCTACACTTTAATGTTGACACCTGTTGAGTTCCATCCTCATCACTCTTTCTACCCATTATGTCCTTCCTGAGCTATTTGATACATATCCACTTGTTCTTTGGCTCAGGTCACTTCCCTCTGCGCTAGATCTATATACCCAATTGCTGATTGAAGATGTTCATTTGATTATCCTGCAAGTATTAGATTTTCAATATGTACAAACTTACATGTTTCCACACAGGCCCCCTCCTCTAGTTCCTATCTCTGTAGTGTGATCATTTTCTACTTTGTTGGTCAAGCCAGAAATCCAGGCACAATCTTGGACCTCTGTCTTTTATCTTCTACTTACCTATCAGAAGCTCCTGGCTCCACCGTCTTTCATCCTTACCATGATCTTACTTTAGTTCCCCCAATATTTGTAGTCTTTCGACTAGTTTCTTTGTATCTATCCTCACTGCCCCCACTCTATATGTACTCTATGCCTCCTTCCAGGGAGATATTTCTAAATTAAATCATTTCACTCTCCTGTTTCCTTCAGTGGCTACTCAATAAAGTCAAAATTCATTGTGATATGCAAGGCCCTTCATCATCTTCCCGTGTCCCTGGAGAATCTCATCTTTAACCACTTTCCCATCTGCAATCAATGTTCCATCTGTACCATCTTGTTTACAACTCCAGAATGTGCCATACTTGCTTGGCTCCATATCTGTACTTTTCCCCCTTGCCTAGGATGCTCTTCCCACACACCCACCTACCCTCTGACTCCTTTACCTGGCTAACTCATACACTTTCAATTATCACTTCGCCCAGACTGGGTTAATTTCTCGTCTTCGATATGGTCATACTATCCAACCTATCATAGCATACATCACATTGTAATATCTCTTTATTCTTTTTGTTTCCTGTAATAGATTTGGGGTTTGGTAATAATAGAGAATATGTCTTTTATCTCTGTAGTCCAAGCATCTGCAGCAGTGCCTGGTATAAAGTAGGTGCTCAATACATGAGTAAATGGAAAATTACTGGTCGGTAATGATGTTTAGTCCAAAGATATGCTAGAAATAATTACAAGGCTTATCTCAGTGAGCTCCCAGTAAACTGGCTATTATTAACCAGATCACTCTGGGTGCAGCCCCTCATGACTTCCCCAGCTCATGGATTTATATAGCAGAGGGTCTTCCTGGGCAGAGAACTTTCTACAGGCTGTAACTGCCATATGTGGGTATTCTGGAGGGGTCATCTCAGTGGTCATCACAACCACTGAGACTTGTGTTCAACAGGGAAAAGAGATGAATGGCTGGAAAAAAAATCATGGCTTATGAAGTGAAGTGAATATGTTCACCATGAATCTCAAATTTTAAAACCCAGTATTAAAAGATGTGTATGTCTAGCTCACAATTTAATGTTCTGACAATGTATAAATATATGGAATCAATAATTTAATTTATAAAATCATCAAAATATTCAATTTCAACTTTTGCAGATTTTATCAACTTAATAGTAGTGCTAATATAAATAACATTCATTAACTACTTTGTGACAGCTCATGTGCTTTAAACACTTTAAATGCATTATTTCCTTTGGCACAAAGCCCCTCAAGGTTGGCACTGTTCCAATTTAAATTTAATTTATTCCCAATTTAAAGATAAAGAAACTTATGCACTTAAAAATTTGGTACCTGGGCGAGCTCGGTGGCGTAGTGGTTAAGTTTGCGTGCTCTGCTTCGGCAGCCCAGGGTTCACAGGTTCGGATCCCAGGTGCAGACCTAGCACTAGTCATTAAGCCACACTGTGGTGGCATCCCACATAAAATAGGGGAAGGTTGGCACAGATGTTAACTTAGCAACAGTCTTCCTCAAGCCAAACAAAGAGGAAGATTGGCAACAGATGTTAGCTCAGGGCCAATCTTCCTCACACACATATGCACACAAATTTGGTACTTTGCCTAAGGTCATTTAGATTGGTACATTTACTTTTTACTTTTTTCTCCTTTTGATAGCATTTTCATTAACCCTATAGATGGTGAGAGTTTGAAATACTGTTGGCAGCTAGAGTAAAGAAGAAAATCGCATTGGAATTAGTGTCTGTAGTGCATTACACAACATTTTGTAGATTAAATGATTCTCCATTTTAGGATTGCTGTAGTTTTACCTCAAGACTTTTCTTTATATAGTCAATATATTTATTGCAATTTTGCAGAATTTCAAGGACTCCTGCAGAGGTGGTTATTCGCAAAACATCCAGTTTGTTTTGTACTTTTAACATTATTTCTTTCCACGTGGAAATCACTTGAGAGAAGAGTTTTGCTTCTTCTGGTAGCTGCCTTTAGAAAGAATGTTAGAGATAATTTTATTTTTTGAAGGTACTGTAATTAAAATTTATAACCTAAATGCATTTGCCACAGAATACTGTTCAATTTAAAAATGTTTTGATATGCTTTTTTTGATGATCATTCATTAGATTTTTCACGAGTGTGTTATGTACAAGTGATGTACGTGGTAGGAAATACTAGGATACATTAGACATACATCCATCATTTAACAACATTATACTTAGTGAGAGGAATAAATAGATGTATACAAGTTTGACATAAAGTGAGTAGAAGTGATTTGTGTCCTAGGAAATGTAATAAAACAAAGGGCTACTGAAATTCTAGAGAGGAAATGGGATCTGGGGAGAGCTTCTTGAAGAAGCTATTTGATCTGCATTTCAAAGGAGGAATAGTGCTTTCACATGAAGAGAATTGCAGAGGGGGCATTCGGCTGAGGAGCAAGGGTATAGAAGTGTGTATAAAAAAAATCCAAGTTCTATTAATAACTATCTAATCTTAAAGGATAAGGAAATGTAAAGTAGGTTCAGCATAGGTATAGAAATTTTCCTTTATAGAATATTATCATCATTTTCTCCCCTTGGAAAAGGGAAGCAAAAAACCCACACATGGCATGATAATCCACTGATATATTAATTTGAGTCTTGTTGCTGCTACTGTTGGAGTTGAATGAGGGAAGGATTTTCAAAAGTTGTATGCTCTAGTTCTTTCACTTTCTCTGCTCACCTACATTTCCCACTCCCATCTCACCCCAGCCTCAACCTGATTCAAGTTCCTCAAGGCTTGGAGGATGAGGTAGAGAAGAAATTAGAGAAAAAGGCTTTTTTAAAAAAAAAACCTCACCTGGTGTTATTTTTTTCTCTTTTACCTCTTAAATGCCCTCTGTCAGAGCAGTTATCCACAGGGTATATCACTGGGGTCTTTAGAGTCCCAGTAGCAGGAGCTTCTACATTGCAGGATTCCCTGGCTCTCTCCAGCTGACCTCTTACAACCATTCTTCACTATTGCTTTAAGTAGTATACTTCTGGGATTCCCTTGTTCTGGCCAGCAAGCATTTTGAGTGGAGATCTTTCAAGATGGAAACTTCTACTGTATCTCCTTGGTCTGAGTCAGGATTCTCAACATGAACACTACTGACATTTTTGGCCAGGTAATTCTTTGCTGGGGGGTGGAGTGCTTTCCTGTGCATTGTAGGATGTTTAATATCCTCTATTCACTAGATGCTAGTAGTATCCCCCAAAGTTGTGACAATCAAAAATGTCTTCAGACATTGCCAAATGTCCCTAGGAGGGCAAAATCACCTCTTGTTGAGAACAAGTGGTCCAAGATAACCATGTATTCTTGCACTTCTTTGCTCTACTATTAAAGGCTGATTCAAAATTCTCCAGAGAAGAGGCAACACATGTCAAGCTTTTCCAAGAGCCCTCCCACCATTATCGCATTCCCCACCTTGGTGAGGAAATTTCTACAGCTTACAAATTTTACCTACAAATTTCTACAGCTTAGCAAAAATCCTATTATGGGAAGAGACTTCAATCTCCCCTTCTGTTAAGCACCCTCCCATTGTCTCTGGGAGTTTCTAATGCAATTCATAGTTAGTTTAGATTAAGGGTAAATGACATAGCATCCTCTATTCTCACAAATTCCCTTTAAAGAATTCTTTCCTTTTGGGGCTGGCCCCATGGCCTAGTAGTTAAGTCCGCATGCTCTGCTGTGGCGGCCCAGGATTTCGCTGGTTCAGATCCTGGGCGTGGACATGGCACCACTCATCAGGCCACATTGAGACAGTGTCCCATGTGCCACAACTAAAATATACAAATATGTACTGGGGGGATTTGGGGAGAAAAAGCAGAAAGAAAAAAAAATAGATTGGCAACAGTTGTTAGCGCAGGTGCCAATTTTAAAAAAAGAAAGAATTCTTTCCTTTAATGAATCTCTCTTCCCTTTCCTCTTTTTCACATTTTCACCCTTGTATTAGGGCCCATTGTCCTTCGTTAGCCACTATATGGAGGCAGGTCCAATAGACACCTATTATTTCTTGTCTTTACAACTATATACAGAAGCCTTCTGTATCCCGTAATTAAAAGCCCCCTTTTCAACTTCATAACAAATCCTGTAAAAGAACACCTGGTGACATTTTGAACCCCCTACCTAGGAGTCTTGCCTCTCCATAAATTAAGAAATATTTAGTAAAAAAGTAGTATTAAAATTTGAATTTAAGGCTATATTTCTTAGGTATGTGCTTTGACCTTTGAGGACTATCAGAATAACCATAGACTAATAGAAGAATCTAAAACATTCACAGGACAAGAAATAGATGTGTATAACAAAAATGGATGTTGTTCCCTACAAAGCAATACTCCTATCTAAACACCTACTCATTCTATTTTGTAAACCTCAAATAACTCGCCTTTGCCCCTAAAATAAAGTTCAAAATATTTAACCTAATATTCAAGGTCTTCTATTGTCTGCGTAATATGCCTAACAATTACACACTCCATGACTTCCTACCTTATTTCAGAATGGCTCCTACACTAGCTTGTGTGATTTACTGTCAGTAGGTTAAATTCTCTTAAATACGTATGTCTCAACTTAAGCACTCTTAAGACCAATCACTTTAAAAAGAGACCAATTAATTTGAATGCTATGAATAGAAAGAAAAGGCAAAAATTTCAGCAATTGTCTAGGACCTCTATTCTTTCACATGATCCAAAGTAAGAAACTATCATTAATGTATGAATGCTATTAAAAACATGTTTATGAGTAACGTCAACTTCATGGCACAGTGAGCTCTTCCCTTAGACTCTCCCCTCTAAGATACGATGAAAAGGACATTCATCAACCAACAGAGGACATTCACACAATACAAAAGGTGTCTGAAGAACCCATGCAGCCATACATCTGAAGATGGAGATGCTGGACTCCCAGAGGAAGTGGAAGGAGGTAAGAGGACCTCCTCTCCTTCTCTAATGGCAGTGACTGAGGGTGCCGGACCATGAGCTACTCTGAGAAAAGAGGGGAAGGGGTGGATCTCTGCAGGAACACCTTCACTCTCCAAGTTCCCTCACAGCCCATGGGAAAGCCCCACACAGAGGTGGCTAAGCTATTGTGGGGGTGTCTTCATCAAGCCAGTACCACAGGAGAGCAGACAGCAAGGGCAGAGTGAGAATGCCCCGGAAATGTGCAGGCAAAAGAAAACACCCCTCCCCCTACCCAGTGCTCCAGCTCAGCCAGTTGACCAGAGCACATGGTGTAGGTTAGAAAAGCAGTAGCTGTGAGCAAGTGAGTAGGAAATCGCAGACAGACCTGTCAGCATAGATTCTAAGGACAGGCACAAATGCCAAAGGTCACGGTGGGCTCAGAAGACACAGCTCTGGACCCCGCCCCCAGTGGTGGCAGGTGGAAGCTGTGACCATACCCTATCACCATGCAAAGACACAAATTCACTCCATCAAATAGTATGAAGAGGTATATTAATACTCCAGACCAGAAGGAAAATGACAAGCACCCAGAAATCAATCCTGAAGGCACTGAAATTTACAATCTAAATGACAGAGAATTCAAAATAGTTGTCATAACAAAACTCAACCAGTTAAGAAAATACAGAAATAGAGTTCAATGAAATCACAAATATAATTAATGAACAGAGGGAATTCTTCACAAAAGAGATTGAAACTATAAAGAAAAACCAATAAGAAATGTTGGAGATGAAAAACACAATGGATGAGATGAAAGATCTGGACTCCCTCAATAACAGAGTTGATATTATGGAGGACAGAATCAGCAGTCTGGAGGGCAGAAATATAGAAATGCTTCAGTTGGAGGAGAGAGAACTAAGACTAAAAAGAAATGAAGAAATTCTCCAAGAAATATCTGAATTAGGAAATACAACATAAGGATGACAGGTATTCCTGAGGGAGAAGAGAAGGAGAATGGAGCAGAAAGCTTGTTCAAAGAAATAATAGCTGAGAACTTCCCAAATCTGGGGAAGGAGCTAGAAATACAAGTAAAAGAAGCCAATAGAACTCCTAATTATATCAATGCAAAAAGATCTTCTCCAATGCATACAGTAATAAAACTGGCAAAAGTCAATGACAAATAAAAAATATTAAGGGCAGCAAGCCAGAAGAAAATAACCTACAAAGGAACTCCTATCAGGCTTTCAGTGGATTTCTCAACAGAAACCTTACAGGCTAGGAGAGAGTGGAATGATATATTCAAAATTCTGAAAGACAAAAACTTCCAGCCAAGAATACTCTATCCAGCAAAAATATCCTTCAGATATGATGGAGAAATAAAAACTTTCCCATATAAACAAGAGCTAAGGGAGTTCATTGTTGCAAGATCCCCCCAACAAGAAATGCTCATGAAGGCCCTCATTCCTGAAAAAAAGAGAAGGAGTTTACAAAGCCTTGAGCAGGGAGATAAACAGGCAGACAAAATCAGAAAATAAAAGCTCTCTATCAGAACAGGTTAGCAAACACTTAATTACAACATTTAAGATACAGGGAAAGAAAATATCAAAAATAAATATAGAAGCCGGCCTGTTGGTGTAGTGGTTAAGTTCACACACTCTGCTTCAGCAGCCAGTTTGGATCCCAGACACAGACCTATGCACCGCTTATCAAGCCCTGCTGTGGCAGGCATCCCATGTATAAAGTAGAGGAAGATGGGCACGGATGTTAGCTCAGGGCCGATCTTTCTCAGCAAAATAGAGGCGGATTGATGGCAAATGTTAGCCCAGGGCTAATCTTCCTCAAAATAAATAAATAAATGCACTTCATTTTAACCACAAACTCACAACACAAGATGGAATAAGTTGTGACAACAATAACTTAGACAGGGAAGAGGAAAGGGAAAGAACTGGCTTAGTCTAGGGAAATAAGAGGCTATCAGAAAATGGAACATCTCATCTATGAGATTTTTATACAAACCTCATGGTAACCACTAAACAAATAACCAGAACAGAGACACAAATGATAAATAAAGAGAAAACCATCATAGAGAACTACCAAACTGAACTGGTAGTCCAAAATATACAGGATGAGAAACAAGGGAAATACAGAACAACCAGAAAATGAATGCTAATATGCCAGCATTAAGCCCTCATGTATCAATAATCACTCTAAATGTAAATAGATTGAATTCTCCAATCAAAAGACTTAGAGTTGTGGGATGGATTAAAAAACGAGACCCAACAATATGCTGCCTCCAGGAAACACATCTCAGCTATAGAGACAAACATAGGCCCAACTTAACAAACAAGAAAAATCTGAAATAAGCAATCTTAAGCTACACCTAACAGAATTCAAAGAAGAAGAACAAAGAAAGCCCTAAGTCAGCTTAAGGAGGGAAATAATAAAAATTAAAGCAGAAATAAATGAAAATGAAACTAGTAAAATAGTATAAAGGATCAATGAAACTAAGAGCTGGTTCTTTGACAGGATAAACAAAATTGACAAACTGTTAGCCAGACTAAGGAAGAAAGAAAGAAGGCTCAAGTAAATAAAAGAGGAAAAATTACAATGGAAACCACAGAAATACAAATAGAATAGTATGAAAAACTATATGCCAACAAATTGGACAATCTAGAAGAAATGGATAAATTCTCAGACTCATACAACATACCAAAACTGAATCAAGCAGAAATAGACAATCTGGGGCTGGCCTGGTGGCGCAGCAGTTGGGTTCATGCATTCCACTTTGGTGACATGGGGTTCCTGCTTCAGATTCTGGGCATGGACCTATGCACTGCTTATCAAGCCATACTGTGGCAGGCATCCCATGTATAAAATGGAGGAAGATGGGCACAGATGTTAGCTCAGGGCCAATCTTCCTCAAAAGCAAAAGAAGAAGAAGAAATAGATAATCTGAATAGACAAATCACAAGTCAAGAGACTGAAACAGTAATCAAAAGCCTCCCAAAAAATAAAATTCCAGGACCAGATGGCTTCTCTGGAGAATTCTACCAAACATTCAATGAAGATTTAATACCTATCCTTCTAGAACCATTCCAAAAAGTTGAAGAAAATGGAACACTTCCTAACACACTTTATGAGGCCAACATCACCCTGATCCCAAAGCCAGACAAGGACAACACAAAGAAGGAGAATTACAGGCAAAAATCATCAATGAACATAGATGCAAAAATCTTCAACAAAACATTGGCAAATCAAATACAGCAATACATTAAAAGGATCATGTACCATGATCAAGTGGAATTTATACCAGGGACACAGGGATGGTTCAACATCCACAAATCAATCAATGTGATACACCACATTAACAAAACGAGGAATAAAAACCAATGATCATCTCAATAGATGCTGAGAAAGCATTTGACAAGATCCACCATCCATTTATGATAAAGACTCTCATTAAAATGGGTATAAAAGGAAAGTACCTCAATATAATAAAGGCCACATATGAAAAACCCACAGCCAACATCATACTCAATGGGGAAAAACTGAAAGCCATCCCTTTGAGAACAGGAACAAGACAAGGGTGCCCACTCTAACCACTCTTATTCAACACAGTCCTGGAGATTTTGGCCAGAGCAATTAGGCAAGAAAAAGAAATAAAAGGTATCCAAATAGGGAATGAAGAAGTGAAACTCTCGCTGTTTGGAGATGACATTATTTTATATATAGAAAACTCTAAAGAATCCATCAGAAAACTATTAGAAATAACAACCACTGCAAAGTTGCAGGGTACAAAATTAACTTACAAAAATCAGTTGCATTTCTATACTCTAATAAAAACAACAGAAAAAGAACTCAAGAATAGAATCCCATTTACAATCACAACAAAAAGAATAAAATATATAGGAATAAATTCAACCAAGGAGGTGAAAGACCTATACACTAAAAACTGTTAAGACATTATTGAAAGAAATCGATGATGACATAAAGAAATGGAAAGACTTTCCATGCACATGGATTGGAAGAATAAACATAGTTATAATGTCCATACCTAAAGGAATCTACAGATTCAATGCAAATCCAATCAGAATCCCAATAACATTCTTCATGGAAATAGAACAAAGAATGCTAAAATTCATATGGGGCAACAAAAGACCCCAAATAGCTAAAGCAATCCTGAGAAAAAAGAACAAAGCTGGAGGCATCACAATCCCTGATTTCAAAGTATACTACAAAGCTATAGTAATCAAAACAGTATGGTACTGGCACAGAAAGAGACAGACAGATCAATGGAACAGAACTGGAAGCCCAGAAATAAAACCACTCCTCTATAGATAGCTAATCTTTGACAAAGGAGCCAAGAACATACAATGGAGAAAGGAAAGTCTCCTCAATAAATGGTTGGGAAAACTGGACAGCCACATTCAAAAGAATGAAAGTAGACCATTATCTTTTGCCATACAGAAAAATGAACTCAAAATAGACCAAAGACTTGGAGGTAAGATGTGAAACCATAAACTCCTAGAAGATAAAATAGGCAGTACACTCTTTGACATCAGTCTTAGAAGAATCTTTTCGAATACCATGTCTACCTGGGCAAGGGAAACAAAAGAAAAAATTAACAAGTGGGACTTCATCAAACTAAAGAGCAGACTAAACTTCCTACAAGGCAAAGGAAACCATGAACAAAACGAAAAGACAACCCACAACTCGCACAATTCAACAACAATAAAACAATCAACTCGATCAAAAAATGGTCAGAGGATATAAGCAGACATTTTTCCAAAGAAGACATACAGATGGCCAATTGGCACATGAAGAGATGTTCAACATCACTAATCATCATGGAAATGCAAATCAAAACTATACTAAGATATCACCTTACACCTGTTAGAATGGCTATATTCACCAAGACAAAAAATAACAAATGTTGGAGAGGATGTGGAGAAAAGGGAACCCTCATACACTGCTGGTGGGAATGCCAACTGGTGCAGCCACTATAGAAAACAGTATGGAGATTCCCCCCCCCAAAAAAAATAGAAATATCATATAACCCAGCTATCCCACTACTTCGTATTTATCCAAAGAACTTGAAATCAACAATTCAAAGAGACTTATGCACCCCTATGTTCATTGCAGCATTATTTACGATAGCCAAGAAGTGGAAGTAACCCAAGTGCCCATCAACTGATGATTGTATAGAGAAGAGGTGATATATGTATATATATATATATACACACACACACACACACACACAAAGGACTACTACTCAGCCATAAAAAAAGACACAATTGTGCCATTTGCCACAACATGGATGGACCTTGAGGGTATTATGTTAAGTAAAATAAGCCAGAGAGAGAAAGATAAATACTGTAGGATTCTACTCATCTGTGGAAGATAAACTAACACATGGACAAAGAGAACAGATTAGTTGTTACCAGACGGTTGGATATAAGGGGTGAAGGGGCACATTTATTTGGTGACTGACAAATATTGTGCAACTGAAATCTCACAATGTTATAAGCTATTATGACCTCAATAAAATAAAATAAATTCATATCCAGGGTAAAAAAAAACCCCAAGAAACATGTTTATTGTTCATACCAAAACCACACTAATATTCCAGAACTAAATAGACATGTAGTATTGTGGCTTAGGGACTATAATGACATATCTGACACTTCTTTCCCAGTCCTTAATAGCTTTATATCAATAATTCAGAAATAAGGCTTTAAAAAAAAAAAAAAGATAATGCTTGCAATCTTTTATGAAATAAAAACACCACAATAATGATTCAGTAGACTATCCTCCTATTCCTATAGGTAGGATTGTTTTAGAGTGTGCATTAAAGAAATGCTCTCTCAAGGATTACAAGAAATAAATTAGCTGGTGTGCAGTTTTTTGCCTGCATATGGCCTATTTTAATTTTTTTACCTTTGTATTTCTAAAGAGTGAAAAATTGGTTCAAGATAAAGCCAATTTCTTTGACAGTTCATCCATTCCTCAATAGTGTAAGAGAAGAGAGTCAAGTTTTTATCCCATGTATCCACAAGATCCTACAATGATGAAATCACACATATATACAAATCCAAATATATAAAATACTCTAGAAGAGTCATATAATAGAAACTGAGATCAAACGTCATTATCAGTCACCGACATACAGCAAGTAATTAATAGAGGGTCACATAAATAAATATAAATCTAATTATATTTAGTTTGGGGAAAGATTTGAGATTCTTGTTCATCCAATTTTGTCTTATTTATTATACAATATACAAATTTTTTGGTATGTATATTCTTTCATTCCTTTCTTTAAACATTTTTGCACATATGTACATGTACATGTAATATCTTTAATAATTCACATATATACAACCATATTACATATTGTTCTGTAACTTGCTTTTTTTTTAAACCCAATAATGTCTTTTAGAGAGGGTTTATGTTAGTAATTATAGGTTTTCTTCATTCTTCTAGTTTCTGAAAATTTCATTTTGTGGATATAACATCTTTTTCTGACTAGTATATTTATTAAAGTAATAGGAAAAATAGTTAAAAACCAATTAATACTAAAATGCTTATTTGAAAACCAGCAGACTGGTGTATCCTCTAACTCTGGCTCCTCAGAAGGAACCACTTGTAACTCGTTTACATTTCTCTTCTGTTATTTACCTCCATATTTCTTCCTTTTAAAATCTACTTTATATTTCAATAGCTTTATTCAGGTGTAATTGACATAAGTAAACTGCACATATTTAAAGTGTAAATTTGATGTCTTGACATACGCTTATACCTGTGAAACAATCACCATCATCAAGGTAATGAACACATCCATTACCCTCTTGTAATCTCTTCCTCCTACACCTACCTCTCTCATCCCTAGCAACCACTGATCTACTTTCTGAAACTATGGACTAATTTGCATTTTATAGAATTTTATATAAATGGAATTATACAATACGTATTCTTTTTGGTCTGAATTCTTTCACTCAGCATAATTATTTTGAGATCCCTTCATCTTGTTGCATATATCAATAGTCCATTTCTTTTCACTGCTGAGTAGTATTCCACTGGATAGATTTACCATATATTTATCATTCACCAGGTACACACCAGGGTTGCTTCCTATTTTTCACTGTTACAAATAAAGCTTCTATGAATATTCAAGTGCAAGTGTTTGTATGGACATAAGCTTTCCTTTCTCTTGGGTAAATACATAGGAGTGGAATAGCTGGATCATGTGGTAGGTGTATTTTAAACCTTTTAAGAAACTTTGTAAGTGATTGTAACATTTTTACAGCAGTGTATGAGAGTTTTAGTTGCTCTACATCCTCACCAAAACACAGGATGATCTTTTTTTCTTTTTTAAGATTTTCTTTTTTCTTTTTCTTCCCAAAGCCCCCCAGTACATAGTTGTATATTTTTAGTTGTGGGTCCTTCCAGTTGTGGCATGTGGGGTGCCGCCTCAGCATGGCCTGATGAGTGGTGCCATGTCTGCGCCCAGGATCCGAACTGGCAAAACCCTGGGCCACTGAAGCAGAAAGGGTGAACTCAACTGCTCGGCCACGGGGCGGCCCCTGGGATGATCTTTTTAATTCTACTCATTCTATACAGTGGTATCTCATTGGGACTTTAGCATTTCCCTGATGAGTAATGAAATTAAGCATCTTTGCATGTGTTTTTTTTCCTATCCATATATCTTCCTTAGTGAAGTGTCTGTTTAAATCTTTTGCCCATTTCTTTACTGCTTTGTATTTTGAGAGTTCTTTATATATTCTGGATACAAGCCCTTTATCAAATATATGCTTTGCAAATATTTTCTCCAAGTCTGTGGCTCATATTTTTTTTCCTTAACAATGTCTTTTGAAGAGCACAAATTTTAAATTTTGATGAAATCCAATTGATAGATTTTTCCTTCTACTGATTATTCTTTTGGTGTCACACTGAAGAAACCTGCTTAGCCCAAGGTCACAAAAATTTTCTCTGATGTTTTCTTCTAGAAGTTTCATAGTTTTACATTTTGCATCTATGATACGTTTTTGAGTTAGATTTTGTATATGCTACAAGATATGGCTTGAAGGTTTTTAAAATCTATTTGTTTTGTGTATGACTGTCCAATCATGCTAGCACCATTTCTGAAAAGACTACTGTTTCTTCTCAGAATTGTTTTTACACCTTTGTGGAAAATCAGTTGTCCATATATATGTGGCTCTATTTCTGTACTCTCTGTTCTGTTCCATTTATTTGTCTATCTTTAAACAAATCTAAAACGGTTTTGATAACTGTAGCTTTATATTAAGTCTTAAAATCAGGTAGTGTTGATCTTCCAATTTTGTTCCTCTTTTTCAAAATTGTTTAAGCTATTCTAGTTCCTTTACATTTTCATAAGAATTTTAGAATCAGCTTGTTAATTTCTATCACTAGTTGGCTAGGATTTTGATTGGTATTGCATCACATCTAGATCCTTTTGGGGATATTGAACATTTTAATTATATTGAATCTTCAGATGCATGAACACAGTATATCTTCCATTTATTCGGGTCTTTCATTTCTCTCCACAGGGTTTTGTAGTTTTTAGTGTATAGGTCCTACATATCTTTTGTCAGACTTATCCCTAAATATCTCATATTCTTTATTATGCTATTGTCATTGACATTTTTTAATTTCAATTTCCAGTTGTTCATTGCTAATTATATAGAGTGCAGTTGATTTTTGTATACTAATCTTGTATTCTGAAAACTTGCTAAAGTGAGTTTTATTTACATTTTTTGTAATTTTATTGGACTTTTTGCATAGGCAATTATGTCATCTGAGTAAAAAGAATATTTTACCTCTTCTTTTACAATATAGATGCTTTTTGTTTCTTTTTGTTGCCTTAATACATTGGCTAGAGCCTCCAGTACAACGTAGAATAGAAGTGGTGAGAGAAGACATCCTTGTTCCCGATCTTAGTGGAAAGCGTTCAGTCTTTCACCAGTAAGTATGATGTTAGACACAGGTTTTCATAGATGTTCCTTATCAGGTTGAGGATGTTCTCTTCTAGTCCTAGTTTGTTGAGAGGTTTTTTTTAAGAAAATAATCAGAAATGGACATTGGATTTTGTAAAATGCTTTTTCAGCATGTACTGAGAAGATCATATGGCTTTTCTTTTTTAGTTTAATGTGGTGAATTACATTGATTGATTTTTGAATGTTAAACCAACCTTGTACTTCTTAGATTACTCCATCTTGGTTATAATACATCATCCTCTTTATATATATTGATGGATTTTGTTTGGAAATTTTTGTTTAGAATTTTTGCATCTGTATTCAAGAAGGCTATTGGTCTCTAGTTTTCTTACAATGTCTTTGTCTGGTTTTGGTCTCAGAGTAATTCAGGCCTCACAGAATGAGTTAGGAAGGATTCCTTCCTCTAGAGTATTCTCGAAGAGTCTGTGTATAATTTCTTCCTTAAATATTTTGTATAAGCCACCTGGACCTGGACTTTTTCTTGTCCGAAGATTTTAAACCATCATTTCAATATCTTTAGTACATACAGGTCTATTCCAGTTATCAATTTCTTCTTGAGCGAGCTTCAGTAATTTGTGTTTTTCAAGGAACTTGTCCATTTCATCTTTGTTGAATTTATTGATTTAATGTTGTTCATAATATTCACTTGTTATCCATCTAATATTTGTAGAATCTGTAGTGATGTCACCCCTTTTATTCCTGATGTTGGTAATTTGTGTGTTCTTTTTTCTACTGGTTTTGAGTAACTGATTATGATGTTTCTTGAGCTTGGAGTCTATTGAGCTTCTTAAATCTGTGGCTTTATTGTTTTCAATACATTTAGAACAGATTGGCCGTTATTTCTTCAAATTGTTTTCCTCCTGTTTTTCCCTCTCACTCTTCATCTTGGAAAATTCCAATTACATGTCTATGATATTGCCCAAAGTTTTCCCACAGGTCACTGATGTTCTTTTCATTTTTAAAAATTATCTTTTCTCCCTGTATTTCACTTTGTATAGTTTCTAATGTTACGTTTTTAAACTCACTAATCTTTTCTCTTGCAATATCTGATCTGCTGTTAATCCCATCCAGTGTATATTTCATATTAGATATTATAGTTTACATCCCTAGAAGTTTGATTTTGGTATTTTAAAAAATATTTTTCACATATCTACTTAACTTTCAAACATACGGAATGTAGTTATAATAATTGTTTTAATGTTCTTGTCTCTAACATCTGTGTCAGTTCCACATCAATTTCCACTGGTTAATTTTTCTTTTCATTATGAGTTACATTTTCTTGCTTCTTTGAATGTCTGATAATCTTTAATTAGATTCCAGATGTTGTGAATTTTACCCTACTGGGTACTGGATATTTTTGTTTTCCTATAAATATTCTTGAGCTTTGTTTTGAGTGCAATTAAATTACTTAGACACAGCGACATCATTTTGGGTTTTGCTTTTAAGATTTTTTAGGGAGAATAAGAGCAGCATTTAGTCTAGGCTAATTATTTTATATTACTGTGGCAAAATCCTTTTAAGTGCTCTATCTCATGCTCATGAATTATAAGGTTTTCTGTTGTGGCTGATTCCACAACACTATTGGGCACTATTCCCAGCCCTGTGTGAATGGTTCCCTCTCATCTTCTCAAGCAGTCATTTCCCTGGTCTCGAGTAGTTTCCTTACATTCACATGCCAGTGATTGGGTCTGCTGAATACTTGAGTAGGGACCTTCCACAGATCCTTGAAGTTCTCATTCCATGCAGATCTGTCCTTCCTGTTACTTTATCCTACAAATTCTAGCCTCCTTTGGCTCCTCAGTCTTTCAACAGCATCTCTTAACATCAGGGAGTCTATCAGGCTCTGGTTTGATTCCTCTCTTTTACCCCCAGTCAAGGCCTAGAAACTCAAGGCAGTAAGTTGGGGCAATCATAGGGCTTGCCTAGTTTGTTTTCCATCTCTCAAGGATCCTTGTCCCTCAAGGCCTGATGTCCAGTGTACTAAAAACCATTTTTCCATATATTTTTTCTGTTCTGCTTTGGGTATTTCGGGCAGGATGGAATATCTCGTCCGTATACTCCATCTTGCCTGGAAGTGGAAGTCTTTCTGTGTGTGTGCTGTAATTTTTCAGCTTGAGTGTGCCTAACTTATCCTTTATTAAATTTTACATTTTAATAAAGGCATTTAATTCTCTAAATATTCCTTTTTACAGGGCTCTAGCCAATTGTGACAAGGTTTGATTTATAACTCTCTCCTTTCTGCTTATTTCTACTTTAAAAAAAATTTGATTATATTTACTGTATATTCTTATGGTTGTTTTTAAATTTCCATTTTTTTGTGAATGATTTTGTTGTCTTTTTTTTTTTTTTTGCTATTTTTCTGTTCTTCATTTTTTATTTTACCTCATGTTTAGAGCATGTGGTCTAAGGTTTATCCCTTTTTGTAACTTATTGAGTTCTTTTCTCTAAGGTCCAATTAATTGACATTTTCTCTAAATATCTGTTTGCAAATAATGTGAATTCCATTTGTTGAGTACATATTTCTCTCTCTCATTCTATCTGTAATCAGTTATGTTAATTTTACTATTAAATATCTCTATATTATTACATATCTTGTTGAATTTCCTTAAGTTTTAGTGATTCTTAGCTATGTTATTGGATGTTGGGCTCCCCAGAGAGAGACTAACAGGGAACAACGACTGCAAGCTGACCCTGTGGTTTAATTCCTAATTATACTTGAGTAGATGTGGAGGCTGCTGTTTGTTCTAGATAAAATAGTAGGGACACACAGGTATGGAGGTAGGATTAACCTTTAAGAACAATAGTTCAGGAAATGAAAATGAAGCATTCATCTTCAGCAAGCAGAATCGCAAGGCAGTGGTTTGGCATGGGCACTGCCAGAACTATGGATATTTCCAGCAGCAGTGGCACTGCCGGTAAAAGTCATGATTTATAGGGCCATATTTTTATATGATCTAAATTTATCTTGTCTGCCCAAATTGAACTTTCTGACATTTCCTCATGAACAATTAATAATGTTCCCATAAAAAGTTATTTTTGGCATTCAAACTACCAAATATTCAATCTCATTTCTATATAAGTATATGAATGATTTATACAATTCAAAAGCTTGCAGAATGCAAAAAAATTAAAGTGATAAATAAAACTATAGACAATTAAAATATTCCCCCTTTGCCATGATATTTACCTTAATGGGCCCAAGATAGGAAGATCCTTTAATTGTTGCAAATATGATTTGAGACTCTTCTAACTGAGCTAATACGTCATCTACAGATGAAATTATTAGGATCGAGTTGCCCTCTGTTTGATGAAGAACTAAATGTAAAGGAGTAGTGTTCCAAAGATCAATAATCTTAAATAGCATTTTTTCAAGAGCAGCTTCATTAGTTGCTGAGGTTGATATTTCGTTTATTTTATCTTCATACTGAAACATCTAAAATGAAAAAATTACTTTTTAATATCCAGTGGAGCAAATAATTCCTGACACATTTAAAATGGAAGATTTAAATTAACATGTTGAAGTTACATCAGAAGTACTGAAGCTCCAATTCCAGTTAGGTTTACATCCTAAGCAGAGACTTCATGACATAGCCCTTTTCAGTTTTTAATCATTCTATTTCACATTCCTCATGCTCAGTGAAAATTTCTAACCACAATGCTTGTTTCTCTGATTCTAGTCAGTGTAAAGAATAGTTAACAGCACCTTCTGTATATGTGCAGATGGTATTATTTCTTTCACCTTTCTTTTCTCTGCACTAATGCCAACTGCTTAATTACTTTGTGACATGCTTTTACTTTCTGTAGTAATTCTTGGGATATAATCATCTGACAGAATGTAACTCTAATTGACACAGCTTTCCATGGCTTCCCTTTTTTTGCCACAGCTCCATGAGGATAAGTGTCTCTCAGAATACACTAGTAGAGTATATATAGGCCTTCTTTCCATGTGCACTGATTGCCAATTCCCATAGGACAAGATCCTGATATAAGATCTCCAGATTCACTCACTGTAATACAGATACACAGAGAGCTTCTCATCTCCACATCTTAGAATTAATGAGCTGGGCTGATTGTTTTTATTCTTGAAAGAAGAATCTAACACTGCTCCCATGTGTCACCTACGTGGGGTTAAAAAGTGATGCCTAATCCCTGTTTTGGTAATGCAATTCAGTGGGAACTATGAAAAAATATGACTAGTCTTCATCATCTCTCTTATGGGTCTGCCAAAGATGGGTATAGGAATGGTGGAATCAGCTGACTGCCTATGGCCTTAAGTAACATCTTTGGGAAAGAGGTCTGCCTTTTGATTATTCAGCCAAAGGCAGATAAGAAACCATAGGGCCATCAAATTTATAAGCTGAATAAAGCACTTTGTGCCTAATGATGACATTCTGAAATGGTTAAAAACCTAAATCCAGACAGTGGTATTGTGTAAAGCAAAATTTCAACCAAGTGAATCCAGCCCTTTCAAATCTTTATGGTCAAGGTTTGGGACCTGACTGACAAATGATCAGATTTTCCGATTGACTTAGCAATATCTGAGAGGTTTCAGATGAATCTTAATGCCCATATTTAATTATCTGCCTCTATTATAAAACACATGGCTTTCTAAAAAAGTAAAAATGGTCAACCATAAAGTAATTGTGTTCATCGGATGCATACTGTTGACCTCTTCCTCTTAACTTACTTTGTGACATGCTTTTCATGTCACAGGCTTTTCAGAGCCTGCATAACATCTTGGACAGAATGATTGTCACATGACATCATAATTTATTCATTTGATTGATTGCAAATGAACGTCCATCATAGCCTGTTCTGGACAGTCTTGCAGCATGACCACTATCTCTGAGTCAACCCTAAGATATGCATCCTTTAGTAAACGAAGGCTGAGTTTCCCGGCCAAATCCTGTCCATCTAGGCACTTACACTACACTGAATAAGTTGTTGAATTTCTACAGGATGATCAAAGTCATCCAGGAAGTCTTAGAGTTCACTTAAGATTACAGGCTGATTACCTGCTTATCCCCTCTGACTACTATAATAATTAACCTCAAGAAGAAGGAGTTCCTCTGACTCCTGGCTACAGCATTTTAGAGGCTGAAGACCTTGTTCATTTTTGTTCAGATGTTGAATTATCTTAATTTGGGTCCCCCAAAAACTGTGTGGGACCTCCTTTTTAAACAACCTATTCATGTTAGAAATGTAAGGATAGCTCACTGGAATCCTCTGAGGTATTGTAGGTCACCAATCCCATGTATGCCACCAGCTGATCCCTCTATGCATGTCTTCTCTAACTTTTATTGCTTGCTGCTATGCTTAGTCAGCCAAATTTCACCCATTACTTGACTTGCCCAGGCATGAGTCCAATAACCCAAGACTTTGAAAATGAAAATATCATTGAAATTGTGCTAGATTTTTGGAATGTTGGTGTGAATAAACCTAGCCATTGGCGTTGACCTATATGTTCAGAAATTATCTAGATATTTTGCTGAATTCACTCTTGGCACATAAATCAATTAGGAGGCTCTCATCCAGGAGAGGCTGAGAGCTACAGATGGGATGAGAAGTGAGAGAGCAAGAGAAGATTCAAAGATTATTTCATGATTTTTAGCCTAAGCAATTGGAAAAAATAGAGGTGCCATTAAGTGAGATAGGGAAGAGAGAAGAAGAGTAGAATTTGGGAGATGGAGAATGAGAAGTTCATTTTTGGACATAATTTTGAGACATCTCTTAGACATGCAAGCAGAGATATTGAATAGGAAACTGGATATGTGAGTTCAGGAGGGAGGCTGAGGTTAGGGCTGGAGATATAACGTAATCTAATTTTAAGAATCAATTGGAGGGCAGCCCCATGGCCAAGTGGTTAAGTTCACATGCTCTGCTTTGGTGGCCTCGGGTTTCACCAGTTTGGATCCTGGGTGAAGTCACAGCACCACTCATCAGGCCATACTGAGGCGGCACCCCCCATAGCACAACCAGAGGCACTCACAACTAGAATATGCAACTATGTACTGGGGGGCTTTGGGGAGAAGAAGAAGGAGAAGAAGGAGAAGGAAAAGAAGAAGAAGAAAGAAAGAAGACTGACAACAGATATTAGCTCAGGCACCAATCTTTAAAAAAAATCAATTGAAGTTATCTTTTAAAAATTCTTCTTTTTAGATTCTTTTAAATTTTTTCCCATTTCCTCATTACAACAGATCATTTAGTAAAAAATTATAAGTATAAAATACTATTTTTGATTACATTAGACACTGTCAACTATGAAACATGGAACATAAATGAAGCTTATTATAAGCTAAGCATGAAAATAGAAACATTTTAACTTGGAAAATCATGGGGAAATTCTATTTTTATAGCAAAACCTGCATGCCAAATCAAATAGCTGCTAATTCTGTAGTTTAAATATAATATCAAGTTATTGGTAGGGTTATCCTAATATGCTTTTAATATATACAGTAGTCTTTATTTTTCTATTCCTATAAAATGGATTCTCTATAAGAAGTAGCACTGTTAAATAATAAGACACTAATTTCATTTGTCACATATGAAAACCAGTACTACTGTTTTCTAATCATCTAGATAATAATGGCATAATGAATGGCTTACCCAATATCTCCAATTAAACATAATTCCTATTGTCTATCAGCTACTAATTTACTCCTATTTTCCAGACATTTGACAAACTTCTTCCTTTTCTAATTCCTATTCCTTGTAGATTTACTTGCCTACTTAAAATTGACACCTCTGGTATTTCAACCTGTTTTTTTCCACTATTTTAATTTACCTTGAGCGCCAGAAGATCCTCTACTGTACAGTTTTTATCAAGAGAAATTGACTTTCCAATCATCTCCTGGAGAGCTTCCCAATGCCTTGGCTTGAGACAGGGGTTTCCTAGAGCTGTGATGATAGGCAGCTCTTGTTTAAAATCTTTCACTGATTCCTTAAGACGTGTTACCATGTCGTTTCTAGGTAAACCTATAAAGCAGCAGTGGGTCAGTAGGCTTATGATATCTTCATCATATTTTTAAAACCAGAAAATAAATTTGCGGTTTAATGTAATATTACTTTATCAGTTATTAGCCTGCACTAAATTAATGAGTTTTATTAATATCACCCTCCCCTAAGAATCAACTACAAAATAAAGAGGAATAGTTATCAGGACTGGTGGTTAAAACTCAAGACCATCAGAGTCAAGTTATCTTGGAAAGTTTGATACTAGGGATAGCAAGCTCCCACATGGTTTCCCAGATTTTCACTGAGAAGACTGATATACAGACAGATGGGTACACACATACACATTCAAAAGACTAGGCTTTTAAATTCTGCTCAGTAAGGAAGAACATCAAAGGAAAAAATGTCACCATCATTTCACAAAGAAAATATTTTAATACTGAAATGTAGTAAAGGTAGGTAAAAACTTTGCCATAGACCAGCACTAGTCTGTCCTCTGGCACTGACAAACCATTGAGGAAGAGGACTCAAAATCTATGCAGTTGAAGCTTCAACTCTTACCACCTTTTTATTCAACTTATAAAAGAAAGCGGGAGGGGCAGAGGAATAGCCAAAGTTGGGAACTCAGGAGAACTGAAAACTATCCCATATTCTTGAATACCCAGTTTGTATAGATGGGGCTTCTATTATAAAACCATGTCAAATAACAAAATGTTTTTGAAGATCTGGTTAAATAAAAAGACAAGAAAATAACTGGTTTCTGCAAGTCTACGCTTTGGCAAATAGCAAGATTTTATATGGGAAATGATGATTAAACGAAGGTATTGTCTACTTGTTTCTTCATACACTGTTCTCCAAAACAGACATAGGACAAAATATTGAGAGAAAATGCACAAACGAGTGTTATGTTAAAGCACTGAGACTGTGGGTAATTTGTCCCTAATTTTTCTCTTTTCTAAACTTTTCTAAGAGGAAACTTTTTTTGGAGAGGAAATTGTAGCTTGAAGGAGAGCTGAGAGAAAAGGGAGGTGTTTAAAAAGGAAAAACATTCTCTGCCAGGAGGAAGCAAACCTTGCTTTTGGAAAGGATATGATCTTAGAGAACTGCTCACACAGGACAGCATCTCTGCGTTGGCAAGATTTCAAATTTGATGATCAGCAGAAGGGAAACTTCTCAAAATGACTTCTTAGCTGTTTCCCCCCTGCCCAAAGGATACTATAAGCATACCCAGTGAGGATTTGGGAAAAGATTCTGCACGTAGGCCCTTATCATCTAAACATCTCTGGCCCTTAGAAGAGGCAGAATCATCGTGAAGTGTCTAGGGTTCTACCTAGGGAACCAACTTTTAAAGGATACAAAAACTGTTATTAATTACTTAAAAAATTTTTTTGCAAATCTCTCTCTTGCCTCAGGAAATGATTCTTACCTATACTCCAATACGGTCTCTCCAGGTATTAATGGTCAACCCTTGGGAACAGGTAAAGAAACAAGGCCAAGGACAGTGAACTTGCTGGCCCAGAGGACAATTTGTGTGTAATCCTAGGTGGGGAAACTTGAGAAAGACACTTTTACCTTTTTCTAGTATAAAGATTATGTGCATCCATTTTGAAACACTTCTCTGTACTGATTCTATGTCAATCCTATGAAGAGTACTACTCCTCCATTCCCAAAAGAGTGTTCCCCATTCCTCTTGTGCATCCCATAATAGTTTCCTCAAGGTTAAGTCATATTCAATGTCAGAGACGTCAGAAAGCACAATCTGTGTAATCTCTTCCATATTAAGAGAACACATTTGAGATTGGGCATCATGGAAAGAATCCTGGTAGTTTGAATATGTTCTAGCTTTGTTAGCTAAACTTGTGGCTTCCTCTGAGAGAGTGTGGATCATTTCCATTGCTGTTGACACTTGTGTACCAGCACATAACAGAACAGGAGTTCTTATCTACAAAATAACAGTAAGACAGTCTAAGAGATCATAACATTCAGAACTTAAACATGTTTATTGAGCATTTCAGTATGTAATCTAAGCCTTAAGAAACATTATTGCCATCATCATCTGAAAAGATTGTCCTAATTTATTTGTGTTTATGATTAATTTAAATTATTTGATGATTATTGCCACCATATCTATAATTTATTGTGTACTTTCTCTATGTCAGACACTGTGGTAACATATTACCTAATTTACTAAATCCATACAACAATCTTGAAAGATAGTTAATATTTTTCCCAATTTTTCAAGGAAGTTCTGAGGTTATAAATCATTTTCCCATCATCATATGCTTACCATGGAGGTTCCAAAGTATGGCTCTATGGCAGCCTAACTCCAAAACTCACTGCCTTTTTCTGATTCTGTTAAACTTGGTATTATTTTTATGATGCTTGTCACATGCTGCCTTGTATTTGAGTTTTACTGTTACATGAAATTGTGGACATTTGCAACAATGATCTACAAAGAGGGTTATAAGTAAAATTTTGCCCTGACTTCTCTCCTACTAAATGTTTATAATTTATCCTTCTCAAGATTAAGAATAGTTTCATTAATTTATTTTTGTACATCTCTTAGAACCCAGTACACCAAAATGTACAAAGGAGTTGTTTATTAAAAAGTTGTTGAGGTGCTGGCCCCGTGGCCGAGGGGTTAAGTTCACGCGCTCTGCTGCAGGTGGCCCAGTGTTTTGTTGGTTTGAATCCTGGGTGCAGACATGGCACTGCTCATCAAGTCACACTGAGGCAGCATCCCACACGCCACAACTAGAAGGACTCACAACGAAGAATATACAACTATGTACTGGGGGGCTTTGGGGAGAAAAAGGAAAAAAAAAGTTGTTGAAAGAATAAATGAATTTGGATTCTATTACCTTATTTTTCAAAAAATCCAACCCATGGAATTATGTAACATTGTGTTACATGTAGTGTGGTCATCCAATAACCACTGATTACAATCATAACACGATAAGCTGTATAAAATTGATAAACAGTATCTGTGATAACGGATAGGGCTTAATGTATAATCTGTAATAGTGATGCCTATATAATGGACATATAATACAATTTTCCTTATGCTTCTCCCATAATATCCCATGCATTAATATTTATTTATGTTTGTAAATGAGCCATCTTAAGAGAGAGGGGATACAATTGGAGAAATACTCTTACTAGCTTAGATGGTGTCAAGGTAAAGTTAAGCCAATCCTATCAGCAGTCTTCAAACTGAGATCTTCACAGAATGATCTCAGCCATCAAGTATATAAATGAAATAGTTTGAAAGGTTATACAATTGAAGTCAGAAGATGAAATAAATATGCCCCACTCTGTCTCTCCCAATGAATACAGCTATAAACCCTTGACAGAATACATGAAGGAATCTGAAAGTAAATCGTAGAAGGCACATTGGGGAAAAGATGGTAATTTGAAGTGCCACCACATTAGCAGTGAACTTACCATTTTTTCTTTCCACATTCCCTGAGCTAAGCTCATTGTACAGAACCCGAGAAGAAGTTTCAGCAGGCACAAACCGTGAGAACTCCAGGAGAACCTACTAGTCCTGACTTGAGAGCAAGAAAGGTTCTGACAAAGATTCTTTGCTTAACCAAAGCACGTTGGCTTCTGAACCTTCTCCTAGGTTTATCTGTGAACTTTCTTTTAAAATTTGTTTTAGTAAGAACCCTGCTAAATTAGTTTAATCAGAACCCCCACCCTCAGTGTCTGATCAGCTTCCTCATCTTCCACCATCCCCAGGTGATGTCTGGTTGCCCTGGCCTGTCTTTAGCAAGAAACCTGTTGGGTAGGTTTAGCCAGAACCCTTCTTACCTGTGATGTTTCCTCTTAGTAATTTGCCATCCACTGACTACCTCCCTACTCCTTGGCTATAAATTTCCACTTGTCCTTACTGTATTTGGAATTGAGCCTAGTTTTATCCTGAGATCTCTCTTCCCCTATGCAACAGTCCTGAATAAAAATCTGTTCTTACTGCTTTGACTACTGTACAACTCTGGTTTTTCTTTGACAGTTCCTAAATGCTCAAGGTGTAGAAGACCCCCCTTCACTCTCTCTCTCTCTCTTTATTCTGTTCTCTCACACTCCAGCCCTCAAGCAACTCCAAGGTGGTGGTAGGAGCTGGTGGCAATGAAAGCCTCAGGAGCTGAAACTCAAGAGAGAAGAACTCTACCCTCTGTTCTGGTGAGCTGTGGTTCCAAGGAGGGTCAACCCTGTTGATTTTTTTCTCTCTGTGTTCTGCTGCTTTGCCCCAGATGTGGGTGCAGTTACGGAAGTGGACAGCACAGCACAGTAACAAGCCCTAGCCTTCTAACCAGAGGACTGAAAAGAAGAGTGCCAGGAATCTAAAATACTGGGAAGACTGTAGAGAGAACGATGCTCTGGAAAGCAGCCAGTCTGGAAAGCGACAGCATAAGGGTGTTTATGAACTCCTGGGCTCACCTGAGCTGCACACACATGAATCTGATCCTATTCAGTATATCAAAGACTTTGAGACTAAACTAACAGACCACTACGAGACTGACCACTGGACGGCACACACTTGGTATAAATCTGAATAGCACTGCAAAGGCTTTGACAACTGAAATGATGATGGAACCACAGCCCAAATAAAGTGGGCTGGAACTTCGGACCTGAACCTAACTAGGTAAACTGCCTTCTAAAACAAAAATATCAACATTCTTTGGGATTTAAATAAGACATAGAGTCTTATAACACAACATTTAATCCAAAATATGTAATACAAAATTACTCAGTACACAAAAATATCAGGAAAACTTCAACTTGCATAGGAAAAGATAATCAACAGATACCAATACCTGATGATACAGTTGTTAGAATTATATGACAAAGAATTTAAAGTAGGTATTATAAAAATGCTACACCAAAAATGGTGAATACTCTTGAAACCAGTGGGAAAATAGAAAGTCTTAGCAAAGAAAAATAAAAAGACATAAAGAAGAACCAAATGGAAATTTTAGAACTGAAAAACATAAACAAAAATAAAAGCTCACCAGATTTGGCTCAGTTGCAGGGTGGAAATGATAGAGGAAAGAATCAGTGAACTTGAAGATGGATGCTTAACTTGCATAGCTGAGTCCCACCCCAGCAATTGCCCTTGGCTGAAAAGAGCTAAGTCATCCAAGATTACACCCCCTCTGCAGGTCCATGGTGGAGGTATAAAGGCCCAGCCCTCTTGCCTGCATTCAGGATAACTCTGCAGAGTCATCCCAGTTCTACAGATTTCCATAGGATCCTTTGAATCCTTTGTGGCAATCACACTACAGTTCCACTTCTCCCTCTGTCCAGTCTTGATTCCCTCAGTCTCTCACATTGTTGCCACAAGCACTCGCCAATAAACAATGCAACACAGATCTCCATTTCAGTCAGTGTCCAACCTAATACACTTAACAAATATCAATAGGGTGAACTAGAAACATTCATGTGTGTGTGTCTGTAAATTTCTAGTAGTATGTTAAAGACTGTAATCGGATATGTGCATCAAGTACTTTGATATGACTATTTTTCATCTTCATTCTGTGTGAAACAGTGTAGATCAACTGTATAGACAGGGAAATTGAAAAAACGATTAATTGCAACAAATAACACAGTGCCTAATGCATATTAGATACCCAAAATATATTGAATGAATATGATAACTTGTAATGGTGATGAGGACAGAGGGATGGTGAGAAGCAAGGTTTCTGGAGCACTGGGTCTCACTTGCTGTGTGATCTTAAGCAAGTTACTGAACCTCTTTAAATCTCAGGGGGTTTCTGTCTTTCTGTTTTCAGGTAGATGCAAGGCATCTGGCATAGTTACGACACGTGGTACAGGCTCAGTCAATGTTAGGCGCTTATTGTAGAGTTTGCTCCTCATGATAGGTGAGTGAGGTTGGAACCATCACTACCACCTGGCCTAGCCTAAGGCCCAGAAAGGTTTCAGGGTTCTCAGCCCTTTTTATGCTCTGGACCCCCTTTGGCAGACTTTTGAAGTCTGGAAAAAGTCACCAGCTTTGCTGTTGTTTGTTGTCTACATTCATTCATATTTGAAGAAAATGCTAAATTTCAGCTACGTTAGTGAAAACACACATGTAAATTTACTTCCCATTCAAATTCCAAATCACTCAAATTCTGTCTGTGGATTCCAGGTTAAGAATACTTGGGTTAAATGATTTACCTTGAGTTCACAGAAAGAAAATACCTACAGGCTTAGACTTATAAGAGACTAAGATCAAGCTGATTTTTTTTTAATTTTTTTTTTTCCTTTTTCTCCCCAAAGCCCCCCGGTACACAGTTGTATATTCTTAGTTGTGGGTCCTTCTAGTTGTGGCATGTGGGACGCCACCTCAACGTGGCTTGATGAGCGGTACCATGTCCGCACCCAGGATTCGAACCCACAAAACACTGGGCTACCTGTAGCGGAGCACGCGAACATCACCACTCGGCCGCAGGGCCGGCCCCTTAAACTGATTTTTAATGGAAAATGCAAACTTACTTTGGCTTTTAAATCCGCAAGGTCCCCCCGCAGACCCATGATGCACGCCTCCAGATTGTCTCTGAATTTAGTAATGGCAGCGTCTCGGTTTGTTTTACTCAACTTCATAGAAGTTTTTAGTTGACCAAACTTCATAAGAAGGATTTTATATATGGCAACTTGCTCTTCTGAAATATAGATCTGGTAATACCTCACAACAGAATACAGCTGAGCAATCGTGGTGTACTCTTTTTCTAATTTACATATGTCTGAGGAAATCGCATCCAAAAAATTAAAATATTCTACAAATTCTTCTATTTCGGTGGGGTCACATTCCAGCTTTTGCAATGATGATTCTACAACCTGAAATTATTAACATGTCAATTATAATTATATACTGATTTTTCACTATCTTAGAAGACTAATTATTCTTTTTAATATCTGACTATCTTACATAATTATAATTTCAGAAAACAATGAAGACATCATCTAGACTATTGTTTAAATACTAGGGCATTAACATGATCCAATCCTTTTTACTGTTAACAGAACGAACTTGAATGTTCTTTACACATAAAATAAATGCTACTAAGGCATAAAAGAAGTACTGTTATGAATAATTTTGTTTATAAGAAATAAATGTAATAGCAATAGCAAGGGTATGACTGAAATGTGAACAGTGCATAATAAGTGCAACCACTTTTTGAGCATTTCTCTGCTGGGTTCTTTATATACATGATCTCACCTTGTTTTGAAAGCATGTTTGCTAATTATATGATTTTCTCTAGTTTGCACAGGAGGAAACTGAGTTTCAGAAGGATTAATCTGCCTAAGATCAGAAATTTAGTGGCTTACAGAGCTATGATTCAAACCCAAACTGGATTCCAAATCCTGTTTGTATCCATTATAAGTATATGTATTCAATATAAGTATGTGTATAACATCCATACTTTTTATAAGCATATGTATATAAGTCCACAAAATTTTCAAAATAATTGCATTTCTATACTCAAATTTCACTTTTATCATATTGTTTCCTCATGTTTCAAGGGCTCTTAATGATACTGATGCATAATTTTGGAATCAGTGTCACCTCAATTTTCAATTTCACAGTCTTAAATTAATTGCCTGTATATGTCTCTACGTTTTCAAACACTTTATTCTATTTGATTATAAAAGTAATAGATATTCATGCAAAAACTGTAATACAAAAAATGTTTAAAAAACCTATTATTCCATCACCCAGTGATAACTACTGTTAACCCATCAGAAATTTCACTATGGGAGGTGTGGGGTTGTGTGTGTATGCATGAACACACTCTTACAGACACACTTTTGTCACAGAATTCATATGACCAGGCTTTAAAATCAGAGAGGCTAGTGTTTGAATCTCAGCTCCGCTATTTACTAACTGTGTGAACCTAAGCGGTTTGGTTTACTTTCTTCTTTCTTCTTCTTCTTCTTTTTTTGAGGAAGATTAGCCCTGACCTTAGTGCTGCCAGTCTTCCTTCCCTGGCCCTGAGCTAACATCCACACCCATCTTCCTCCACTTTATATGTGGGACGCCTACCACAGCATAGCTTGCCAAGTGGTGCCATGTCCTCACCCCGGATTTGAACTGGTGACCCCCGGGCTGCCAAAGCGGGAACGTGCACATTTAACCGCTGTGCCACCGGGCTGGCCCCTGCTTTACTTTATAAACTTGGTGTCCTCGTCTGTAGTTTTGAGGATCAAATAAAATAATGGTGCCTGCCACATGTGATAGAAAATGATCAAAACAGACGACTGAGTAAACACAACTATCTTAACCCCAACTACAAATCCCAATTAAATTCTGGAAAAAAATATTTTAAAATATGGATCCATATCACAAAGAAAACTGGTAATTCCAATTTTGCGAAATAGAGAGAGTAGAAAAAGTTGAAATATACTCAAACTTCCTTTGTCACTAGTACTACATTGATACCAAATACAGATAAAGGATGGTAAAAGAGAGAAAATCACAGGCCGATTTCACTTGCAAGCGTAAGTGCAAAAATCTTAAAAATAACATATACGTATGCGCATGCGGGAAGCTAAATCTCTCAATCTGGATGTGAGATAACCTTAGACAGTCAATTAATGTAACTACTCACATGAAAAGGTTAAATGAAAACAACTGCATGATTATCTCATTAAATGCAGAATAAGCATTTGATAAAATTCATTTGGGATTTAAAAAACTATCAAATTAGGAACTCATCAAAATAAGAGAATTTCCTTAACCACATAAAAGGAAGTTACCAAAAGCCTCAGGAGATACAAACACACCTGGGGACATGCAGCAGCCAGAGAGAGGACGAATAAAGGGAACTTTCACAACAGGTCCCTAAAAACTTAGAGCTCAGAAACAGCTTTCTGGAACTAAAAACCATGGTTCTTCTGACTGTAGAAATTTGGCTCATAGGAACTCACACATACATAGTGTTCACTACGTGCCAGAAAGTGTTTAAGAGCTGTACAATCATTGACTCATTTAATTCCCACATCCACCCTAGGTTAGTTACTAATATTATCCCCAATTTACAGATAAAGAAACTGAGGTACAGAGAGGATAAGGATTAACTAAGTTTTTCAAATAGCAAATGGAAGAGCCAGGATTAATAAAAAAAGTCAATTGCATCGAAGCATAATTTACATTAAAAATGTTAATTGTACATTATGGTGATATGGTGAGTTTTAACACATTTATACACCTGTGTAATTACCTCCATAATCAAAATACAGAAAACTTGCATTGCCCTGGAAAGATCCCTTGTGCCCCATCCCAAAGTCTCCTCCCATCCCTGCCTCAGAAGGCCACCTGTCTGTCGTTGCTGCTGCAGATTAAATCTGTATTTGCCAAGTTTGATATATATGGAATCATATAGTAGGACTCCTTTGGCTACTTTTGCTCAACATGGTTTCGAGATTCAAGTTGTTGTGTGTAGCAGGATCCCATTCCTTTTTATTGCTGAATAATATTCCAATGCATTAATATTCCAATATTTTATCTATTCACCTTTTGATAGACATTTGGATTGTTTCCAGGTTTTGGGACTTGTGAAGTAAAGCTTCTTTGACTATTTGAGTACAAGTCTTTGTGTGGCTTTGTTTTAATTTCTTGTACGTAAATGATGTGGAGTGGGACTGCTGTGTTGAATAGTAAGTGAAAATTTAACTTATAAGAAATGGCCAGTTTTCCAAAGTGGCTGTACCATTCTGCTTTCTCACCAGCAATGTATGAAAGTTCTTGTTCCTCCACATCTTAGTCAGCACTTGCTTTGTCAGTCTTTTTAATTTTAGCCACTTTCAATGGATGTGTAGTGGGATCTCATTGCAGTTTTGATGTGCATTTCCCTGATGACTGATATTTAGCATATTTTGTACTTATTGGCCATCTTCTTTTGTGAAGTGTCTGTTCAGACGTTTTGCCCATTTTTTGTTGAGTGGTTTATTATTTTTACTGAGTGTTTTGACTTTTATAAGTTTATCTATTCTGGATACCAATCCCGTGTTAGATGTACATACAGTAACGTGTCACTTAATGACAGGGATACATTCTGAGAAACATGTCATCAGGCAATTTTTGTCATTGTGTGAACATCATAGAGTACATTGAAGGGGAACAAAATTTGCCACCCCAAAATGTGTCTCTTGAACTTGAGGATTATTTTAGACTGATTTTTTTTAAGAAACAAAAGACTCAGAAAGTTTTTCTTGTTACCTCTCCCTTAACTGCCTAAAAGAATTCAGATAAATAAACCTGTCTCAGGAAGCAAGCATAACCTTAGCATCACATTAACTAGGTGGCAGACAGGGAGGAGCCTGGAAAAGCCTGTTGTTGTGCTCCCCTCTGTGTTCTGTTTCTCTGTGCAGCCAAACACTTGTTTCCCAAACATTCGCTCCTTTTCACCTACATGTGAATTGCTTTCCTTCCCTTTGAAGTCCCTGACTCTGCCACCTCCAACATCTTTTGTCTTTCTCTGAGGACGGTATTTAAAGTGAGGGTTTCAGCCATTTTAGTGAGTCACTTGGTTTTCCTGAATTTCTCCCATGTAATTAAACTTTTGTTTGTTTTTCCCGTTAATCTGTCTCACATCAATTTAATTCTTAGACCAGGCAGAAGAGTCTACAAGGGTAGAAGAAAATTTCTTCCTCCCTCACAGCACTTACACAAACCTAGGTGGCACAGCCTACTACACACCTAGGCTATTTGGCACTAATCTTATGGGACCACCATTGTATATGCAGTCCATCATTGACCAAAAGGTTGTTTTGTAGCACACGACTGTATTCCAAAGGTTTTTCTCTTTTTAAAGATGTTATTGCATTGTCTTTTGTGTGCATAATTTCTCAAAAGTCTGTGATATTTTTTTCTGTTTCTTATCCTTTACCTATCTTTTTTTCTTAATGCTTTTAAGATTTTCTATTTATCACTGGCTTTCAGTAACTTGATTATGCTCTTGCTGTTTTCTATGTTTTGATTTCATTGAGTTTCTCAAATCTTTTGGTTTATACTTTTCATAAAATTTGGAAATTATTTCATTTTTCTTCAGATATTTTTTCTGTCCCTCCCTCTCTCTTTTCCTTGTGAAACTACAATTACACATATGATAGACCTCTTGGTATTATTCCACCGGCCACTGAGGCTATGTTTCTGTTTTGTTTCTTAGTCTTTTTCCCTCTCTGTGCTCCTTTTGTGATAGATTGTATTGCTATTTCTTCAAGTTCAGATTTTTCTCCTGTAGTGTCTAATCTGCTATTAATCTCATGAAGTAAAATTTCCATTAAAGATATTGTATTTTCATCTTTTTAAGTTCCATTTGGTTCTTTAATGTCTTTGTCTGGTATTTCAGTTTTCTTATTTCTAGGTCTGTTTCTAGTGATGTCTTCTTTCTCCTAGTTCTGGGTCACTCCTTCTTGGAATATTTAGTGATTTCTTATTAAAGCCAGGCATTATTAATTCTATGTGTTATACGTCTGATTTTTGTTGTCTTTCTTTAAAGAGTACTGTCCTTCATTTTGTGAGGTAGTTATCTGAAGATCAGCTTGATCCTTTTTAGGCCAATTTTTCTGTTGTTTAAATGTTTCCTTATCAACTATGAAGTTCTGACTAAGCAACTTTTTTATTGAGGTCATAATAGTTTGTAACATTGTGAAATTTCAGTTGTATATTATTATTTGTCCATCACTACATATATGTGCTCATTTACCCCTTATGCCCATTCCCCAATTCCCTTCCCTTCTGGTAACTACTAATCTGTTCTCCTCGTCCGTGTGTGTGTTTTTCTTCCATATGTGAGTGAAATCATATGCTTGTCTTTCTCTATCTGGCTTATTTCACTTAACACAATACCCTCAAGGGCCATCTATGTTGTTGCAAATGGGGTGATTTTGTCTTTCTTTATGGCTAGTAGTAGTCCATGGGGTGTGTGTGTGTGTGTGTGTGTGTGTTCTTTATCCATTCATCAGTCAAAGGGCACTTGGGCGCTTCCACACCTTGGCTATTGTGAATAATGCTGCAGTGAACACAGGGGTGCGTAAGTCTCTTTGAATTGTTGATTTCAAGTTCTTTGGATAAATACCAAGTAGTGGGATAGCTGGGTCATATGGTATTCTATTTTTAATTTTTTTGAGAAATCTCCATACTGTTTTCCATACTGGCTGCACTAGTTGGCATTCCCACCAGCAGTGTATGATGGTTCCCTTTTCTCCACATCCTCTCAAACACTTGTTATTTTTCGTCTTGGTGATTATAGCCATTCTAACAGGTGTAAGGTGATATCTCAGTGTAGTTTTGATTTGCATTTCTCTGATGATTAGTGATGCTGAACATCTTTTCATGTGCCAATTGGCCATCTGTATATCTTCTTTGGAAAAATGTCTGTTCATAACTTCTGCCCATTTTTTGATCCAGTTGTTTGTTTTTTTGTTGTTGAGTTGTGTGTGTTCTTTATGTATTTTGGAGATTAACCACTTATCAGATATATGATTTCCAAATATATTTTCCCAGTTAGTGGGTTGTCTCTTCATTTTGTTCATGGTTTCCTTTGCCTTGAAGAAGCTCTTTAATCTGATGAAGTCCCATTTGTTTTTTTTTTTTCTTTTGTTTCCCTTGCCCAAGTAGACAGTATTTGAAAAGATCTTTCTAAAACCAACATCAACGAGTATACTGCCTATATTTTCTTCTAGGAGTTTTATGGTTTCACATCTTACCTTCAAATCTTTAATCTACATTGAGTTAATTTTTGTGTATGGTGAAAACTAATGGTCTACTTTCATTCTTTTGAATGTGGCTGTCCAGTTTTCCAAACACCACTTACTGAAGAGACTTTCCTTTCTCCATTGTATGTTCTTAGCCCCTACGTTGAAGATTAGCTGTCCACAGATGTGTGATTTTATTTCTAGGCTTTGAATTCTGTTCCATTGATCTGTGTATCTGTTTTTGTACCAGTACCATGCTGTTTTGATTACTATAGCTTTGTAGTATACTTTAAAGTTAGGGATTGTGATGCCTCCAGCTTTGTTCTTTTTCCTCAGGGTTGCTTTAGTTATTTGGGGTTTTTTGTTGCCCTATGTCAATTTTAGGATTCTTTCTTCTATTTCCATAAAGAATATCAGTGGGATTCTGATTGGGATTGCACTGAATCTGTAGATTGCTTTAGGTAGTACAGACATTTCAACTATGTTTATTCTTCAAATCCATGTGCATGGAATATCTTTCCATTTCTTTACATCATCATCGATTTCTTTCAGTAATGTCTTACAGTTTTCATTGTACAGGTCTTTCACCTGCTTGGTTAAATGTATTCCTAGATATTTTATTCTTTTTGTTGTCATTGTAAATGGGATTGTATTGTTGAGCTATTAGTTCGTTATTGGAGCATAGAAATGCAACTGAATTTTGTAAGTTGATTTTGTACCCTGCAACTTTGCTGCAGTTGTTGATTATTTCTAAGAGTTTTCTGATGAATTCTTTAGGGTTTTCTATATATAAAATAATGTCATCTGCAAACAACCAGAGTTTCACTTCTTCACTGCCTATTTGGATCCCTTCTTATTTCTTTTTCTTGCCTAATTGATCTGGCCAAAACCTCCAGGACTATATGAAATAAGAGTGGCGAGAGTGGGCACCCTTGTCTTGTTCCTGTTCTCAGAGGGATGGCTTTCAGTTATTCCCCATTAAGTATGATGTTGGCTGTGGGTTTGTCATATATGGACTTTATTATGCTGACGTACTTTCTTTTGATACCCTTTTTATTGAGAGTTTTTATCACAAATGGCTGTTGGATCTTGTCAAATGCTTTCTCTGCCCCTACTGAGATTATCATGTAGTTTTTGATCTTCATTTCGTTAATGTGGTGTTTCACACTGATTGACTTGTGGAGGTCGAACCATCCCTGCATCCCTGGTATAAATCCCACTTGATCATGGTGTAGGATCCTTTCAATGTATTGCTGTATTTGCTTTGCCAATAGTTTTTGAGGATTTTTGCATCTATGTTCATCAATGATATTGGCCTGTAATTTTCTTTCTTTGTGTTGTCCTTGTCTGGCTTTAGGATCAGGGTGATGTTGGCCTCAGAAAATGTGTTAGGAAATGTTCTATCTTCTTCAACTTTTTGTAATAGTTTTAGAAGGGGAGGTATTAAATCTTCATTGAATGTTTGGTAGAATTCTCCAGAGAAGGCATCTGGTCCTGGACCTCTGTTTTTTTCAGAGGTTTCTGATTACTGTTTCAATTTCTTTACTTGTGATTGGTCTGTTCAGATTCTCTATTTCTTCCTGATTCAGTTGGGAGGTTGTATGAGTCTAATAATTTATCCATTTGTTCTACATTGTCCAATTTGTTGGCATATAGTTTTTCATATTATTCTCTTATAATCCTTTGTATTTCTGTGGTATCCATTGTAATTTCTCCTCTTTAATTTCTAATTTTATTTATTTGAGGCTTCTCTCTTTTTCCTTAGCAAGTCTGACTAAAGGTTTGTCAATTTTGTTTATCTTCTCAAAGAACCAGCTCATTGTTTCACTGATCCTTTCTACTGTTTTTTAAATTTCATTTATTGCTGCTCTAATTTAATTATTTCTCTCCTTCTGTTGACTTTGGGCTTTCTTTGTTCTTCTTTTTCTACTTCTGATACTTGTAGTTTAAGATTGCTTATTTGAGATTTTTCTTGTTTGTTAAAGTGGGCCTGTATTGCTATGAATTTCGCTCTTAGTACCACTTGTAGTGCATCCCATATGAGTTGGTATGGTGTACTTTCATTTTCATTTGTCTCCAGATATTTTATGATTTCTATTTTAATTTCTTCTATGATCCATTGGTTGTTCAGTAGCATGTTGTTTAATCTCACCATATTTGTCTTTTCACAGCTTTTTTCTTGTAGCTGATTTCTAGTTTCATAGCATTATGGTCAAAATAGATGCTTCATATGATTTCAATCTTCTTAAATTTATTGAGGGTTGCCTTGTTTCCAAACATATGGTCTATCTCTGAGAATGTTCCATATGTACTTGAGAAGAATGTGTATTCGGCCTTTTTTTTTTTTATTAATGTTATGATAAATTACAACCTTGTGAGATTTCAGTTGTACATTTTTGTTAGTCATGTTGTGGGTACACCACTTCCCCCTTTGTGCCCTCCCCCCACCCCCCCTTTTCCCTGGTAACCACCGATCAGATCTCCTTATCAATATACTAACTTCCACCTATGAGTGGAGTCATATAGAGTTCGTCTTTCTCTGACTGGCTTATTTCACTTAACATAATACCCTCGAGGTCCATCCATGTTGTTGTGAATGGGCCAATTTTGTCTTTTTTTATGGCTGAGTAGTATTCTATTGTGTGTATATACCACATCTTCTTTATCCAATCATCAGTTTCTGGGCATGTAGGTTGGTTCCACGTCTTGGCTATTGTAAATAATGCTGCGATGAACATAGGGGTGCAACGGACTCTTGAGATTTCTGATTTCAGGTTCTTAGGATAGATACCCAGTAATGGGATGGCTGGGTCATAGGGTATTTCTATTTTTAACTTTTTGAGAAGTCTCCATACTGTTTTCCATAGTGGCTATACCAGTTTGCATTCCCACCAACAGTGTATGAGGGTTCCTTTTTCTCGACAACCTCTCCAACATTTGTCGCTCTTGGTTTTGGATGTTTTTGCCAATCTAACGGGTGTAAGGTGATCTCTTAGTGTAGTTTTGATTTCCATTTCCCTGATGATTAGCGATGATGAACATCTTTTCATGTGTCTATTGGCCATATTCATATCTTCTTTTGAGAAATGTCTGTTCATGTCCTCTGCCCATTTTTTGATCGGGTTGTTTGTTTTTTTGTTGTTAGGCAGTGTGAGTTCTTTGTATATGATGGAGATTAACCCTTTGTCGGATAAGTGGCTTGTAAATATTTTTTCCCAATTAGTGAGCTGTTTTTTGTTTCAATCCTGTTTTCCCTTGCCTTGAAGAAGCTCTTTAGTCTGATGAAGTCCCATTTGTTTATTCTTTCTATTGTTTCCCTCAACTGAGGAGTTATAGTGTCCAAAAACATTCTTTTGAAACTGATGTCAAAGAGTGTACTGCCTATATTCTCTTCCAAAAGACTTATTGTCTCAGGCCTAATCTTTAGGTCTTTGATCCATTTTGAGTTTATTTTGGTGTGTGTTGAAAAAGAGTGGTCAATTTTCAATCTTTTGCATGTGGCTGTCCAGTTTTCCCAGCACCATTTGTTGAAGAGACTTTCTTTTCTCTATTGTAGGCCCTCTGCTCCTTTGTCGAAAATTAGCTGTCCATAGATGTGTGGTTTTATCTCTGGGCTTTCAATTCTGTTCCATTGATCTGTGGACCTGTTTTTGTACCAGTACCATGCTGTTTTGATCACTGTAGCTTTGTAGTATGTTTTGAAATTGGGGATTGTGATTCCGCCGGCTTTGTTTTTCTTGCTCAGGATTGCTTTAGCAATTTGCGGTCTTTTGTTGCCCCATATGAATTTCAGGATTCTTTGTTCAATTTCTGTAAAGAATGTCATTGGGATTCTGATTGGGATAGCACTGAATCTGTATATTGCTTTAGGTAGTATGGACATTTTAACTATGTTTATTCTTCCAATCCATGTGCATGGAATGTCTTTCCATCTCTTTATGTCATCGTCAATTTCTTTCAAGAAAGTCTTGTAGTTTTCATTGTATAGATCCTTCACTTCCTTGGTTAAGTTTATCCCAAGGTATTTTATTCTTTTCGTTGCGATTGTGAATGGGATTGAGTTCTTGAGTTCTTTTTCTGTTAGTTCATTGTTAGTGTATAGAAATGCTACTGATTTATGCACGTTAATTTTATACCCTGCTACTTTGCTGTAGTTGTTGATTATTTGTAATAGTTTTTCTATGGATTATTTGGGGTTTTCTAGATATAAGATCATGTCGTCTGCAAACAGCAAGAGTTTTACTTCTTCGTTACCTATTAGGATTCCTTTTATTTCTTTTTCCTGCCGAATTGCTCTGGCCAGCACCTCCAGTACTATGTTGAATAGGAGTGGTGAAAGTGGGCACCCTTGTCTTGTTCCTGTCCTCAGAGGGATGGCTTTCACTTTTTGTCCATTGAGTATGATGTTGGCTGTGGAGCTGTCATATATGGTCTTTATTATGTTGAGGTACTTTCCTTCTATACCCATTTTATTGAGAGTTTTTATCATAAATGGGTGTTGGATCTTGTCGAATGCTTTCTCTGCATCTATTGAGATGATCATGTGGTTTTCGTTTTTCATTTTGTTGATGTAGTGTATCACGTTGATTGACTTGCGGATGTTGAACCATCCCTGTGTCCCTGGTATAAATCCCACTTGATCATGGTGTATAATCTTTTTGATGTATCGCTGTATTCGGTTTGCCAAAATTTTGTTGAGGATTTTTGCATCTATGTTCATCAGTGATATCGGCCTGTAGTTCTCCTTCTTTGTGTTGTCCTTGTCAGGTTTGGGGATCACAGTGATGTTGGCGTCATAGAATGTGTTAGGGCGTACTCCATCTTTCTCAATTTTCTGGAACAGTTTGAGAAGAATAGGTATTAAGTCTTCTTTGAATGTTTGGTAGAATTCTCCAGAGAAGCTGTCTGGTCCTGGACTCTTATTTTTGGGGAGGTTTTTGATTACTGTTTCTATTTCCTTACTTGTGACTGGCCTATTCAGATTCTCCATTTCCTCCTGATTCAGTTTGGGGAGATTGTAGGAGTCTAGGAATTTGTCCATTTCTTCCAGGTTGTTCAATTTGTTGGCATATAGCTTTTCATAGTATTGTCTTATGATCTCTTGTATTTCATTGGTATCTGTTGTGATTTCTCCTCTCTCATTCCTAATTTTATTTATTTGCGATTTCTCTCTTTTCTTGGTGAGTCTGGCTAAGGGTTTGCCAATTTTGTTAATTCTTTTGAAGAACCAACTCTTTGTTTCATTGATCCTTTCTATTGTCTTTTTTTTGTTTCAATATCGTTTATTTCTGCTCTAGTTTTTATTGTTTCCCTCCTTCTACTGACTCTTGGCTTTGTTTGTTCTTCTTTTTCTAGTTCTGTTAGGTGTCATTTGAGGTTGCTTATGTGAGCTTTTTCTTGTTTATTGAGGTGAGCCTGTATTGCGATGAATTTCCCTCTTAGGACTGCTTTTGCTGCATCCCAAATGATTTGGTATGTCGTGTTCTCATTTTCATTTGTCTCCAGATAATATTTGATTTCTTCTTTAATTTCTTCAATGATCCATTGTTTGTTCAGAAGCGTGTTGTTTAGTCTCCACATTTTTGCACCTTTCTCTGCTTTTTTCTTGTAGCTGATTTCTAGTTTAATAGCATTATGATCAGAAAACATGCTTGATATTATTTCAACTCTCTTGTATTTATTGATGTTTGCTTTGTTTCCCAAAATATGGTCAATCCTTTAGAAGAATGTGTAACCTGCTGTTTTTGGATGAAGTGTTCTATATATATTAAGTCCATCTGATCTAATTTTTCATTTAATTCTATTATTTCCTTGTTGATTTTCTGTCTGGATGTTCTGTCCATTGGTGTTAATGGTGTGTTGAGGTCCCCTACTATTATTGTATTGTTGTTGATGTCTTCTTTTAGTTCTATTAAGAGTTGCTTTACAAATTTTGGTGCTCCTGTGTTGGGTGCGTATATATTTATAAGTGTTATGTCTTCTTGGTGGACAGTCCCTTTTATCAGTATATACTGTCCCTCTTTGTCTTTCTTTATCTGTTTTGCTTTGAAATCTACCTTGTCTGATATTAGTATAGCGACACCTGCTTTCTTTTGTTCATTATTAGCTTGGAGTATTTTTCTCCATCCCTTCACTCTGAGTTGGTGTTTGTCTTTGGGGCTGAGGTGTGTTTCCTGGAGGCAGCATATTGTTGGGTCTTGTTCTTTGATCCATCCTGCCACTCTGTGTCTTTTGATTGGGGAGTTCAATCCATTTACATTTAGAGTGATTATTGAGATGTGGGGGCCTACCACTACCATTTTGTGTCTTGTTTTCCGGTTTTCTTCAATTTCCTTTATTTCTCGTCCCATGGTTTAATCTGTTCTGATGAAGAGCTGCTACTCTCTGTTGTTGTCCTTCTACTTATCTCCTCTGCTCTTGGTTTTGTAGCCCCTTTCCTTTTTTGGATTTTTCAGGAATGAGGCTTTTCCTGAGGATTTCCTGAAGAGGAGGTTTTGTGGCAATGAACTCCCTTAATTTTTGTTTATCTGGGAAAGTTTTTATTTCTCCATCGTATTTGAAGGATATTTTCGCTGGGTAGAGAATTATCGGCTGTAGATTTTTGTCCTTCAGATTTTTGAATGTATCATTCCACTCTCTTCTAGCCTGTAAAGTTTCTGCTGAGAAATCTGCTGATAGCCTGATGGGGGTTCCTTTGTAGGTTAGTTTCTTTTGCCTGGCTGTCCTTAGTATTTTCTCCTTGTCGTTGACTTTTGCCAGCTTCACTACTATATGCCGTGGAGTTGGTCTTCTTGCATTGATAAAGTTTGGAGATCTATTGGCTTCTGTCACCTGAAGATCCATCTCTCTCACCAGATTTGGCAAGTTCTCAGCCATTATTTCTTTGAATAGGCTTTCTGCCCCTTTCTCCTTCTCTTCTTCCTCTGGTATACCTATAATCCTTACGTTGCATCTCCTAATTGTGTCTGATAATTCTCAGAGAGTTTCTTCATTTCTTTTTAGTCTTGCTTCTCTCTCCTCCTCTGCCTGCAGCAATTCTATATTGCCATCTTCCAAACTGCTAATTCTTTCCTCCATATTATCGGCCCTACTGTTCAGAGCATCTAGATTTTTCTTAATCTCCTCTATTGTGTTCTTCATTTCCAATATTTCTCTTTGGTTCTTCTTTATCGTATCAAACTCTTTTGTGACATAGCTCCTGAACTCGTTGAGTTGTCGGTCAGAATTCTCTCTTAACTCATTGAGTATTTTAATGATGGCTGTTTTGAAGTCATCATCATTTAGGTTATATATCTCATTTTCTTTGGGATTGTTTTCTGTGTATTTGTTATTTTCTTTCTGTTCTGGAGATTTAATGTATTTTTTCATATTGCTTGATGTTGTTGATTTGTGCCTCCGCATAGAGATAGAGTTTAGTTGCTCCTTTCACTTGTTTCAGCTGCTGCGGTGGGGGAGCAGCTGTTTATACTGCACCAACCAGGAACCCTGTCCGCAGTTGCTAACTGGGCCTGGGCCCCTCCTCGTAGTCCCAGTGGTCCTTTGGATTCCCTCCTCTGCCGTGGGGGCTGTCACAGGGGGGCTTCAGGCTGGTGGTGCCTACTGTTGCAGCCCACCTAGACGTGCTCCCTCCTTGGGGTCTGCAACAGTGTTATGGGCTTTTCCAGCGGCCAGGAGTGGGATCACTTATATTTGTCGCTCTGCCGCTGTCGGCACCCACAAAATCTCGCTTGTCCACTATGGGTCGCAGGAGAGCTATTGGCATCTTCTACAGTCTGTGGTTAGTTCACCTAGCTATGCTACTTTTGTCCCGGGGTCTTCCAGCCTTGTGGCTGCCAGATGGGTGCTTTCTACTAGTGCTGTGCAGAGGCTTTCCCTGAGGCTGCTGTGAGCCTGTAGGGTTTCCCCCTAGGCTACGGAGCTGGGTTGCTGGAACTCCCCCCAGCCCCAGTCCTGTTCCCCAGGAACTCGGGGAGCCCTTTGCCCTGTCTTGGGGGATAGCCGGAGATCCTGACTTCAGAGGTAGCTGGTCAGCTGCTGCCCTGCCTGATATTCTCCTCTCCGGGACCCTCCCGGTATTGTGGATCCTGGGCATGGCCCCTCCGCTAACAGCAGACAGAGAGTTTTGTTTGCTGCCCGGGAAGAACTCTGGAGCTTCCCCTCTGGGCCGCGGAGCCAGCCTCTGGAGCTTCACCCAGCCCCAGTCCTCTCTGAGATCTCCGAGATCTCCAGCAATCCCCAGCCCCCACGGGCTGGGCAACGGCAGCCTGGGGTCACCTCGCCCTCTGGGATTCCCTCCGGGACCTTCCTGGAGTTGTGAATGCTGGGCATGGCCCCTCCACTAATGGCAGACAGAGAGTTTTTTCTGCTGCCCGGGCAGAACTCTGGAGCTTCCCCTCCAAGGCGCAGAGCCGGCCTCTGGAGCTTCCCCCAGCCCCAGTCCTCTCCAAGATCTCCGGCAATCCCTAGCCCCATGGGGTGGGCAACGGCAGCTGGAGGTCACCCCGCCCTCTGGGATTCTCTCCGGGACTTTCCCGGAGTTGAATGCTGGGCGTGGCCCCTCCACTAAAGGCAGGCAGAGAGTTTTGTCTGCTGCCCGGGCAGAACTCTGGAGCTTCCCCTCCAGGGCGCAGAGCCGGCCTCTGGAGCTTCCCCCAGCCCCAGTCCTCTCCGAGATCTCCGGCAATCCCTAGCCCCACGGGGCGGGCAACGGCAGCTGGGGGTCGCCCCGCCCTCTGGGATTCTCTCCAGGACTTTCCCGGAGCCGTGAATGCTGGGCGTGGCCCCTCCGCTAATGGCAGACAGAGAGTTTTGTCTGCTGCCCGGGCGGAACTCTGGAGCTTCCCCTCCGGGGCGCGGATTCGGCCTCTGGAGCTTCACCCAGCCCCAGTCTGTTCGGAGATCTCCGGCAATCCCTAGCCCCACCGTGCAGGCAGTGGCAGCCGGGGGACCTCCGTACCCTCAGCGACTCTCTCTGGGACCCTCCAGGTGCCGCGAACACCAGGCGGGATCTCCCCGCGGGCCCAGGTGTGCAACTCCAAAGTTTCCCTCTGCGTTTAGGAGTAATTGCAGGGGGTTTAGGTAGGGTTCTGGTCACCTGTTTCCACCGTCGCTCCTCTGTTGTGTGCTCGCTCCTGCCCTAGATGTGTGTTGATCTTCTGGGGGCATCCGTTGGAAGAAAGCCACTTGCGGGTACTAGGCTGTTCGGTCGGGGTCGGAGATTTTTCACCTATTTCCACATCCTCCCGGAGGAAAGTCCGTCCGCCTTCTGATGTATAGTCGCGTGGGTCTCTCAGACGTCCTGAGATGCTGTCTGGATATCCTTTGTTAAGCGATGTGTCCAAATCATTGTAGACTCGAAGGGGGAGAGACAAAGAGGATTACTCATGGCGCCATCTTCGATCTCCTCCTCTGTATTCGGCCTTTTTTGCATGGAGTGCTCTCTATGTATCTATTAAGTCCATCTGGTCTAGTTTTTCATTTAATCTCACTTTTTCCTTGTTGACTTTCTGTCTGGTTGATCTATCCATTGATGTAAGTGTAGTGTTGAGATCCCTTACTATTATTGTATTGCTATTAATAGCTCCTTTTAAGCCTATTAATAGTTGTTTTACGTCCTTTGGTGCTCCTGTGTTAGGTGCATATATATTTATAAGTCTTATGTTCCCTTGGTGGAGTGTCCCTTTTATCAGTATCTATTTATATAAATACTGCCCCTCTTTGTCTCTCATTGACTTTTTTATCTTGAAGTCTACTTTGTTTGATATAAGTATGGCAACACCTGCTTTCTTTTTTTGTGTGTGAGGAAGATTCACCTTGAGCTAACATCTATTGCCAATCTTCCTTTTTTTTTTTTGCTTGAGGAAGGTTAGCCCTGAGCTAACATCTGTGCCAGTCTTACTCTACTTTGTATGTGGGATGCCTCCACAGTATGGCTGATGAGTGGAGTAGGTCCACAGCTGGGATGCAAACCTGTAAACCCAGGGCACTGAAGTGGAGAGAGTGGCACTTTAACCACTTAGCCACTAGGCCAGCCCCATCACTTTCTTTCATTTGCCATTCGCTTGGAGTATCATCTTCCAGCCTTTCATTTTGAGCCTGTGTTTGTCTTTAGAGCTGAGAGGTATTTCCTGGAGGCAGCATATTGTTGGGTCTTGTTTAATCCATCCAGCCCCTCTGTGTCTTTTGATTGGAGAATTCAATCCATTTACATTTAGAGTCACTACTGATATATGAGGGCTTAATGCTGCCATTTTATCATTGTCTTCCAGTTGTTCTCTATTTCCCTTGTTTCTCATCCCCTGTATTTCAGACTACCAATTCAGTTTGGTGGTTCTCTATGATGGTCTTCTCAGTTTTCTCTTTGTTTATCATTTGTGTCTCTGTTCTGATTTTTTGTTCTCTGGTTAACATGAGGTTTGTATAAATGATCTTGTAGATGAGATAGTCTATTTTCTGACAGTCTCTTATTTCCTTAGTCTAAGCAGGTTCCATCTCTTTCCTCCTCCCTGTCTGTTATTGTTGTCACAATTTATTCCATTTTGTGTTGTGAGTTTGTGGTTAAAATTCAGTGATTATAGTTATTTTTGAAGTTTTCCTTCCCTTTATCTTTAATGTTATAATTGTTTGCTAACCTGTTCTGATAGAGAGCTACAATTTTCTGATTTTGCTTATTTATCTTCTTGCTCAAGGCTTTGTAAACCCCTTCTTTTTTTCAGGTATGAGGGCATTCTCGAGCATTTCTTATGGGGGGTGGTCTTGTGGTGATGAACTCCCTCAGCTTTTGTTTATCTGTGAAAGTTTTATTTTTCCATCATATCTGAAGGATGTTTTTGCTGGATCGAGTATTCTTCGCTGAAAGTTTCTGTCTTTCAGAATTTTGAATATATCATTCCATTCTCTCATAGCCTGTCAGGTTTCTGCTGAGAAATTGCTGAAAGCTTGATAGGGGTTCCTTTATAAGTTATTTTCTTCTGCCTTGCTGCCCTTAATATTTTTTGTCATTGGCTTTTGCCAGTTTTACTAATATATGCCCTGGAGAAGGTCTTTTTACATTGATATAATTAAGATTTCTATTAGCTTCTTTTACTTGTAATCCCAGCTGCTTTCCCAGGTTTGGAAAGTTCTCAGCTATTATTTCTTGAACAAGCTTTCTGCTCCATTCTCCTTCTTTTCTCCATCTTGAATACCTATAATCCTTATGTTGCATTCCTGAGTAGGATATTTTCTGGAGTCCTTCTGGTCTGGAGTATTAATATACCTCTTCATGCTATTTGATGGGGTGTATTTGTGCCTGCGCATAGTGGAAGTATTTAGTTGCAGATTCCACCTACTGCCACTGTGGGGCAGAGGGCCAGAGCTGTGCATTCTGAGCCCACTGTGATCCCTGGCAGTTGTGCCTTTCTTTTGGAAGTTATGCTTACAGAGCCCATCTGCGTTTGCCTGCTGGCTTTTGTTGGTTTACACACCACATGTGCCAGTGCTCTGGGAGGGGTCCCTTGCTCTGGCCAACTGGCAGAGCTGGTGTGCCGGGGGGTGAGGGGCACTTTCTTTCATGTGTGATCCCAGGGGCACTCCCACTTTGCCCTCACTATCTGCCCTCCTGGGCTGCTCAGCTTTGTGAATACACCCCTGTGGTTGCTTAGCATCCTTGGTGTGGAGCTTTCCCACCTTCAAGTGGGAAAGGGAGGGAACTAGGAGAATGAAGGTGTTCCCAGAGAGGACTGTTTCCTCCCCCTCTCCTCTTAGAGCCACACACAGTCCCACACCCTATGTCACTGCAGTTGGGGTAGGGAAAGGATATACCCTTACTTCCTTCCACTGCCTCCTGGAGGGTCCAGCACCTCCACCTTCAAACATATGGCTGTGAGGGTCTCAGACGTCTATTGTGTTGTGTGAATGTCCTCTGTTGGTTTATGAATGTCCTTTCCATTGTACCTTGGGAGGGACAGTCTAAGAGAAGAGCTCACTCCACCATGATGCTGCATCACTCTACTTTTGACACCTATTTTTAATCTTTGGTAGAGTAGACTTAGAACGGCCTTCCCTTTAGAGATAGATCAGCTCCATTACTTAGGTGAAACTCTCTGGGATCTCCATGAATACCCTGTACAAGCCCTGAGATCCTTCACTCTGGTTGGTTGGAACTTGACTTCTGTGAGTTCTGAAATCATTCTGCTTACAACTCCTGGCTGGTTTAGGCCCATATTTGTGGACTTTCACTCTATGTTCATAGTTGGTCACTCTACTTGGTAAAAAGTCATGGGACCCTTTATCCAGATTTCTGAGGGTTTTTTTCTTTTTTTTTTTTTTTTTTCCTTTTGCAGAGCTCTCTTCTTTATAGAACTCTGACCTGAAAATTTTAGCCATGTCAACTCAGTGAGGCCACTGGGCTCTATTCTGGATCCCCTTCACTTTAGATATTTGTTTCCCCATTTTCTTTTTCATAGGATGGGAGTTTTAGTTATCCTTATTCTGTTCTTTCTACAACAGTTTATATTGGATGAGTGGGGGCTTATACCTTGTCTTTTACTTATAGTTCACCAGAACACGAAGCACCACACTTGCACTTGATAAAGAGAACCGTACATACCCCAGAGATGATAAATTTCGAGCTGTACAGAGAAACTGATTTGTCTTCTTTGGGGAGGAGGTGAAGGCCTTCTATTTTTTTTAAAAAAAGGTCTGTATAGTATGAGGGAGCAACACTTATTCTCCACTTTTGATGTCTCTATCCGTGAAGAGGGAGCTCCACTGGTCTAACTCTCCTAGTGTCTCTTCTACCCCACATTCACTGTTTCCCTGGGAAGATGAAGTGACTTCTGTGATTGATGAATTTGGAAGGAGGAACTGAGCAGACACAGCCTAGGCCCTTCCTCTCAAAAGCCAGCTTGTCCACGAAGAGTACGTGTTCCTCTCTGCTTGCTGTTGTACAGTGAGAGGGACTCACTGTAGCCAGGAGGTTGGTAATTTTTCAGGGTAGCCAGTGTTGAGTGGGTTAAGGCTCTCTCTAATTCTGGCCTTCAGTTTTGAGGTTAATTTCAAGCAAATATAAGTGATATACTCCAGGGTCCACTTTATTAGTAATAAAGGAAATATTTTAAATCTGTTTCTGCCTTAATCTGTTTTCTTATTTCTCAGTTGGTTCAAAACTCAGCCAGGTAAGAGTGGTAATATTTATTATGTCCCCTAAAAGTCAACATATGGGAAGAAGGGTGTGAGTAGCCAATGAGATGGACTGTGGCAGATACTATAAGTTGGCTAAACCCAACTCGTCCAATCTTTTGCTTGCCCTCCTCTTCTAAAGAGGATGAGGAGCTTAAAATGTATCATCTCAGTCATGTCCTTTTGCAGCTGGAGGTGGCATTTTGACTCAGTTCTGGCAAGGAGAGGTAAAGTGAAATTTACCACCCTGCTTCTTCTGCTTCCCCCTTGTTTGTGTCTAAAGTATAAGCACAGTGCCTATGGGGCAGCAGTCATCATCAAAGGGAGCAGAGCAGAAAGAAGGAAGAAGCCTGGTTCCCTGTTTGCATCATAGCTATTGTACCAGCCCTGGGTTACCAACGCCCAGACTTCTTTTTGCATGAGAGAAATAAACACTTTCTTTAATAAACATTGTTTTTTGGGTTTTCTAATACTTGTTGGAGAATGCAATCTTAAATGAAATAGGGAGTAACTTTTTGTATGGTCTTGTTGTGGGTCTAGAGATAATATTTCATTATATACAGCACACAGTACCTTTCATCTGAGACACTTTTCAATCCTTTCTTAAACTCTCTGTAGCACTGAAAATTTTGCAGGCTCCTCTTCCTCTAGCAATACCCCCTAAGTGTTGATATTCTTCAGGGTCCTCTTGTAGGTTCTTTTCTATTCTAACCATACACACTAACAAGGCCACTCTCATTCACTCTGATGATTTCAATAACCACTTGTATGTTGATCATTTAGATACATATTTCCAGTCTAGACTCTCTTCTGATATCCAGACATGTATATCTGGGTATCTCTACTTGAATATTACATAACTTAACAAGCCCTATGTTCCCTCTCCCAGTGAACTGCATCACTGCCCACCCTGCTGCCTAACCAAAAATCTAAAAGCATTATTACTTCCTTCCTCTTTTCCCTTACATTCTATCAATAACTAAATCTTATTTATTCTATCTTTTAAATATATCTCAAATCCACATACTTTTCAGATTCCACATTGTTACTTCCCTGGTTCAAGTTATCATCAACTCTCCCCTAGATTACAGACATAGCTTTCCTCTTGGCTTATTCCACTTTAATCCATTCTTCACACTGCAGCCAGAGCGTCCTTACAAAAATGCAGATTGCCTCATGTCATTTCCCTGCTTAAAGCTTCGCAATGATTCAGGGGAAGAAGGCGGAAATTGATATGGGGTGCAATTTTGGATATGGTGGTCAGAGAAGTTTTCTTTGAGGAAGTAACATTTGATCAAAGACCCAAACAAATGCAATACATGCTGGAATTTTCTTAGGATAATATTTATCATGTATGTTTTCTAAGTTCATATTTTAAAATTATAATCTATAAAGATTCTCATGCAATAGAAATTTTGAAAATACTTACTTCCAATAGATTTGCATTCTTTTTCTCAATTACAGATTGCAAGAGGCTGTGGCTCATATGTATGATATTCTCAACATAGGGTAAGCATTCTGACTGGTAATCAAGACTTAGAACATTGAAAATACCAATGCGCTTCTCAATGACCATATTAACAATATGTCTAAGATAGTTTCTGAATTTAGTTAGCATGGTTTTAAACTGTGTTGAAGTTAATTCTTCCATAGACGATATTTTCATACTCATGATTTTGGCCTTCTCTACCATGGTAAAATATTTTGTGAAGTTCGAGGTATAAACATTAACTAGGCCCACTGAATTACCAATAATAGTCAGGAGACTCACAATCTGTAAGTAAAAATGATAAAAAGTTAGTCAGAATTTTAAGAGTGAAAAAAGCATGGTCTAATATGCTAACAGTTCTGTTAAAATATTTAAAAGAACACTTTTATGTGGAGTTCATTTTGTGAAGAACCTCTACTAAATAACTAAATATGTTGGAAATGTAAGAATTTTAAAAACGTAGATAGCTTTTTTTATATATGGTTTTATGTAAAGGCTTACTGGCTATTTAACTTTATAATCAGCATATTATTTTGAGCCATGTCCTAGAGACAACCACTAATTTATTCCTCTGCTTGTCACTCTGTTTTAGTGTATATGCTCTATGCACAGCCCTAGAAAAGGCTAGTTCTATACACTATGTGACCTCACCCAGGTCCCAAGACAGCTACTTTGGATAGGGTAGACTCCTGACCCAAGCCAAGACAATTAGATTCTCTTGTAAATTTGAACAAAAATATCCAGTTAGATTGTAATGGCAAAAGTCGGGGCCATGGCAAGTCAATATTATGAGGGAACCATAAAAGAGCTCATTTTCATAGTGGAAGCTGGAAAAAAGTACACAGAGATGAACAGAGATGAAAGATCATGAGGAAGACAAATGGGGAGATAAGCTGGGAATAATTTTCCAGTTGCCATAAATTATGACTCTAGTTTTTCAATAAATCCCTTTCATCTAAGAATTTCAATGGGTTTCTGCTCCTTAAACCAAATATTCCCTAAGACAAACTATTTTTAAACTTACTTTATTTTGGTAGACAGGATCCATTTCAAAGAGGGTCTGACAATCTGGCCATCTGGTTTGCTTCTTATAGTCTCTTACATTTTCCATCTTATTAGGTAAATTCATAATTAAAATCAAATCAGTAAATATAGTCAGTCGGGGATCTTGGCAAAGAGGAGTAATTTTAGCTAAAATATATAATTCAAAAATTAGTATTTTCAGAAGTCCCATCGAAAGCAACATCTTAAAATTATCCATGAGATCTAGAACTACTGAAAACTGAGGCTGGTTTATTATGAGGGTTAGATAGTATTCTATACTAATAAATGGAATTTAAAGACAAGCGTAAAAGTTTGAATTTAATATTCTAAAAACAAAAGAATCACTCACAGGTGTCTGGGTGGGGGTGGGGGCAAGGCATGAGTATAAGAGAAACTGAGAATAAATCATTAAGATAATAATTTGAAGTGTATATGCTATGTGAAGAGCATTATACCATTGTAAGAATACAAAGATTAGAAGACATGGCCTCTACAGTCAATGAGTTCAAAATCTAGCTGAACAACTGGATGTCCATAGACAAAAAAACAAAACAACTTTAACCTACACTTCATATATTATACAAAAATCAACTCAAAATTAATCACATACCTAAATATAAAACACATCTAGGAGAAAATATAGATAAAATGTGTGGCCTTGAGTTAGACAGTTTTTAGATCCAAAACCAAAAGCATAATCCATAAAAGAAAAAAATTGATAAGGGGTACTTTATCAAAATTAAGAAGTTTAGCTCTGTGGAAAAAAATGGAAAAGATAAAGCCCAGACTGGGAGAAAATGTTTGCAGATTTATATTTGATAAAGGACTTGTATCCAGAGTACATATAAAGACCTCTTACAACTCAACAATCAGTAAACAAATACCCCAGTAAAAAAAAAATAAGCAAAAGATCTAAAGAGATATTTGACCAAAAAAGATACACATAAGCATATGTATGTAAGAAACATATGAAAAGACAGACAATATCATTAGTCATTAGTGAAATGCAAACTAAAACCACAATGAGCTATCTCCACACACTGTTTAGAATGGCTAAAATATCTTTTTTAATTTGACAACACCAAGTGTTGACAACCATACAGAGCAACAGGAACTCTTATACATTGTTGGTAGGAATGCAAATTGATGCAGCCACTTTGCAATTCTCATAAAATTAAACATACACCTACAATACGAATTGGCAATCCCACCTTTGGATATTTACCCAAGAAAAAAGAAAACTCTGTTCATCCAAAAACCTGTATGTGAATGTTTATAGCAATTTTATTTATAATTTCCCCAAACTGGAAACAACCCAGATGAGAATGGATAAACAAACTGTAGTACATCCAGACAACAGAATATAATTCAGCAACTAAAAGGAACAGACTATTGATTCATGCAACAATATGGATGAACTTTAAATGCATTTTTCTAAGTGGAAGACGCCAGACCCAAAAGGCTCCACATGCATTTATATGACATTCTGGAAAAAGCAGAAATATGAAGACAGAAAACAGATCAGTGGTTGCCAGGAATAAGGGAATGTGGAAGGTTTAACCACAAAGGGCCAGCACAAGGGAATTTGGGGATGATGGAACTGTTGATACTAGATATGTGATTGTCAAAACCGATAAAATTGTTCGCCACAAAGAGTGACTTTTACCATATGTAAATTTTAAAAAAATAAACCAGGATGTTGGGAGAACTGAAGAGGGAATGCAAGTTAACATAACTATATTACAAATGAACTATGCAACCTCTCTGAAGAAAGTGGGAAAGAGTTGACCTAAGTAACTTTGGAAAACAGTGTTTTGACTGGAAACTGTAAGGACAGATACAAAAAGAACTGTACACAAACACTGTACTTTAGTTGATACATTTGTTTCTCAAAGAGGTATGGAGTAGCAATTATGAAATTACTTTACATGAATAACCAATAAGTAACTATGTTGTTGATTATGTGAGCCAGACTTCTCAAACCACAAAAAAAATTACACGTAAGGAAAGAGATTAGGCTAGAATGAACTCTAAGGTGCTGGATTGGGGTCTGAGATATCAGTAAGAACTCATAGTTTCAAACAAAACAAAAAAAGTGATAGCTATAGAAATAAAAATAGATGTGTGTGTTATGCATGAGCTAGTATATACACATATGTTTTCTAGATCTTTTCACTGACACGCCTAGAAGCAGTGACACTTGTGTAGTAACGAGCACATCTAGAGTCTAGATCTTGGTTCCTAAATTTCATTGTCCAATGAAAGGAACCAGGGTTCCTTGGAGAAATCGTGGATTCCAGGGCAGAGAAAATACAAGATGAGCCCGAAGCATCCTGTGGTGACAAACTAAAAAAGTGGTCACAACAAAAGGATGGGGGTATGCTGAAAGGGCACAGGAACCATTTGGAAAGAATTGATCTTCAAAAACAAAGCCAGAGCAATGTGAGCAACAAAATAAGTAAAAGTAATATTGCATTATAGTCCAAAGACTAAAACAAGTATCAGCGAACCTAGGAAATTTCTGGGGAAAAAAGAAGTTAAAAGAAGAGTCTGCTAATAATAGATGCTAAAAATATTACAAAGTTACCCAATAATTAAAACATATAGTACTGGTACATAAGTTACAGACAGACCACCTGTATAGTCCAGAAATGAAATAAAAAACATGCTGAAATACAATAAATGATAAAAGTGGCATTTTGAATCAGTGGGGATGAGGAATGGATTATTCAATAATTGATACTGGCACAGACAGATCATTAGTCATCTGGGAAAAAAAATTAAAAGAAATCCTACTTTACCACATATGCCAAATAAATTTTAGAGCAGTCAAATATTTAAATATAAAAGTGAAATCATAATAGAAAACAAGTGAGAGAATGTTTTTTATAATATAGTCATTAGGCAGGCATCTCTAACTATGATACAATACCCTGAAGCCTTTTTTAAAGGGCTCTAGAAATGTTATTCTTTAAAAATAATTTTCTGCATGGGAAAAAATATCACCATAAAATCAAGCCAAACAACCTACTAGGAACATTTTTTAAAATTTATATTAAAGATTAACGATTAATTTTCTCAATACAAAAGAACTACAAATCAATGAGAGAAAGACTTTTGACCCAACAGTTTCACTCTTATGGAATTATTCTAAGAGAAGATTCGAAAGAAGCCATAAGATATGTGCCAGAAGATGTTAACTGCAACATTGTCTATAGGAATGAACATGTTTAGCGGTACATTCATGGTTAAGATATTATGGAACACTAATGTAATATAGTATTATACAGTGACCTAAATGATGATTAAGAGAATATATGAATATGCAGCAATGTGGAAAACGTCTATGATATAATGATAAGTGATAACAAAACATTTTAAACATAAATTTCACTAGGGGCTGGCTCCGTGGCTGAGTGGTTAAGTTCGCGTGCTCCACTTCAGCAGCCTGCAGTTTCACCCGTTCAGATCCTGGGCGCAGACCTAGCACCTCTCATCAAGCCAGGCTGAGGCAGTGTCCCACATAGCAGAACTAGAAGGACCTACAACTAGAATATACAACTGTGTACTGGGGGACTTTGGGGAGAAGAAGAAAAAGAAAAGAAGATTGGCAACAGATGTTAGCTCAGGGCCAATCTTTAAAAAAAAAAAATTCACTAATGTATGCATATGAAAGCAAAAATACAAAACAAAAATAGTTGTTATATGAGGGTAGTTGAAATAATAGGTGATTTAAATGTTTCATTATGTCTAAGGTAAATATATTTACACACACATATATGTATGTATACATATGTATACATATATCAGTGAGTCCATATTTACATAAGTAAATAACTGAATAAATAAAGAAATGGAAAGGAAGGGACAACTATTCCTTACAGAAGAATTCAAATTAATAAATGCACAGAAAATGACGGAAAAGGAAAATCACTTTTGGAACAACACAATAATAGGCAAGATCTACTGGTGAATGCTAACATTAGTGGGCAAATTTTCAGGAGAAACAAGATATTTGCATAATCCCAAAATATCCCTCCCCAAATTTATTAAACAGAAGAGGAAATATAGTAACTTCACAGTGGAGAAATCAGTCAGACACCACCTTAACCAAGTGATCACAGTTACCATCACCAGTAAAAAGACGTAGGAACATCACGTGCTACCTGATAAGATGTGCCAGAAAGGGCAGACAACCATTATGTGTGCTTCCCCAAAATGATTAACCTCAAACTCATCATGAGACCAACATCTGACAATCCAAAACTGATGGACAATCTATAGAGTATGAAAGACACAGAAAGACTGAGGAACTGTCATAGACTGGAAAAAACTTAGGAGACAAGACAAGTAAATGCAGTGTGAGATCCTGAACTGGATCCTGGAACAGAAAATGGACATCAGTGAAACAACTGGGAAAATCCATATAAAGTCTGTCACTATATTAATACTATTGTACTAATGATAATTTCTTAGTTTTGATAATTGCACCACAGTTAGACAAAGCATGTGAAGAGTGTGTAGGAACTCTGTACTATGTTTGCAACTCTTTATGAGTCTCCAATTATCTTACAATAAAAACTTACACAAAATCAAATGGCAGGGGCTGGCCCCGTGGCCGAGTGGTTAAGTTCGCGCGCTCCACTGCAAGCGGCCCAGTGTTTCGTTGGTTCGAATCCTGGGCGTGGACATGGCACTGCTCATCAAGCCACGCTGAGGCAGCGTCCCACATGCCACAACTAGAAGGACCCACAATGAAGAATATACAACTATGTACTGGGGGGCTTTGGGGAGAAAAAGGAAAAAATAAAATCTTTAAAAAAAAAATCAAATGGCAGAAACATTTCGTAACAGAGAAAAATGAAATGGAAATGATCTTCAGATCCACACAATCCAAAGATGAAAGCCAAACAATCCAGAGGGAAGAAAAGAATATATGGGAGGACTGATGAAAAATTCTTCAGACCGAGAAGCCTCACTGCATTTTAAGATGATTAGTATAGAATGCTACATATCTAACTTTGTTGTAGTAAAGTTTCTAACTCCAAATGATAAATTACTAGACAGAAATAAGTTTACAAAGGAATGCAAATCACAGGACCATCAGATTTCTCATCTGCAATACTGAAAGCTAGAAGGCAGTGGAACGAATCTATGGACTACTGAGAAAAACGGGGGTGGGAGAGTCATCCCAACAAGAGACCATAGGTGTTTATAAGACTATGATATTGCAAGATATAAATATCTCTGGATTTTAATCACCAAGAAACTCCTACCTAGCTGCTTCAAAAGGAACTAGGGGCATATAAAAACTTCAAGAAATTTCTTGATTTTCTAAAACAAACCCATGTTTTTATGCATGTTTCATCTTAATAATACAATGCAAACTTAAAAATAAATTTGAGATTTCAAGGGACATGCTGATTACATTTCAGCCAGTTTTGGGGAAAGAAGAAACTTAGCAGGTGTTGGTAGTTACAAAGTATAGTAAGTAAGTATAATAAGTATTGCAAAAAGAAATCAAATAAGGGACGTCACCAAGATGGTGGAGTGAGTACTCTTCTTTGCCTCTGCCCCTTCGAATCTACAACTAACTGGACATTCATTGCTTAACAAAGGATATCCATATAGCATCTCAGGATGCCTGAGTGACCCATGCTGCTATACATCGGAAGGCAGACGGACTTCCCCTGAGGAGGAGGGGGAGACAGGTGAAAACTCTCCAACCCCCGAGCCCCGAACAGCCTAGTACCTGCAAGTGGCTTTCTTCCAGCAGACTCCCCCATAGCACTGCCACACATCAAGGGCAGGAGTGTGCGCACACTGGAGGAGCGACGGTGGAAACAGGTGACTACAGCCCTACCTAAGCCCCCCTCAATTACACCTAAGCCCAGGGGGAAACTCCAGGGTCCTGCACCAGTGGCAGGGAAAGCCATTAGTGGAGAGGCCCCGCCCAGCATTCATAACGCCGGGAGGGTCCCAAAGAGGAGAATCCCGGGCAAGGCAGCAGCCAGCCAGCCGCCACTGGACTAACGGACTCCGGCTGTCCCCCAGACAGGGAAAGGGGCTCCCGGAGATCCCCTGGGAGAGGACTGGGGCTGAGTGGAGTTCCAGTGGCCTGGCTCCGCAGCCCAGGGGAAAACTCCAGGGTCCTGCACTGGCGGCAGGGAAAGCCTCTACTCGCCGTTAGCAGAGAGGCCCCAACCAGCATTCAGAACTCCGGATGGGTCCCGAAGAGCAGAATCCCAGACAGGGCAGCAGCCAGCCAGCCGCCACCAGACTCGTGGACTCTGGCTGTCCCAAAGACGGGGCAAGGGGCTCCTGGAGATCCCGTGGGAGTAGTCTGGGGCTGGGTGGAGTTCCAGAGGCCTGGCTCTGTGGCCCAGAGGGAAACTCTAAGTCTCACAGCAGCCTCAGCGAAAGCCTCTGCATAGCACTAGTAGACAGGCCCTGCTCAGCAATCACAAGGCTGGAAGACCCTGGCAAAAGTAGCATAGCTAGGTGAGCTAACCACAGACTGCAGAACATACCCATAGCTCTGCTGTGACCTACAGTGGACAAGCGAGGTTTTTGTGGGCTTCGACAGGGACAGAGGTGCAAATATAGGTGATCCTGCCTCCGGCCACTGGGAAAGCCCGTAACACTGCCGCAGACCCTAAGGATGGAGCACGTCTAGGTAGTCTGCAATGGTAGGCACCAGCAGCCTGAAGCCCCCTTGCAACTGCCCCCACAGCTGAAGAGGGACCACACAGGACCACTGTGACTACAAGGAGGGGCCCAAGCCCAGTTAGCAACAGCTGACAGGGTTCCTGGTTGGTGCAGTCTAAACAGCCGCTCCACCCACACACCAGTAGAAACAAGTGGAAGCAGTAACTAAACTCTATCTCTATGTGGAGGCACAAATCTACACCATCAAGCAGTATGAAAAAATATATTAAATCTCCAGAACGAAGAAAAATGACAAATACCCAGAAAACAATCCCAAAGACAATGAAATCTATGACCTAAATGACGATGACTTCAAAACAGCCATTATTAAAAAAACTCAATGAGTTAAAAGAGAATACAGATAGACAACTCAACAAGTTCAGGAGCTATGTCACAAAAGAGCTTGATACTATAAAGAAGAACCAAACAGAAATACTGGAAATGAAGAACACAATGGAGGAGATTAAGAAAAATCTGGACTCTCTAAACAGTAGGGCCGATAATATGGAGGAAAGAATTAGCAATTTGGAGGATAGGAATATAGAAATGCTGCAGGCAGAGGAGGAGAGAGAACTAAGACTAAAAAGAAATGAAGAAACTCTCTGAGAGTTATCAGACTCAATTAGGAGATGCAGCATAAGGATTATAGGTATACCAGAGGGAGAAGAGAAGGAGAAGGGGGCAGAAAGCCTGTTCAAAGAAATAATGGCTGAGAACTTCCCAAACCTGGGGAGAGAGATGGAACTTCATGTGACAGAAGCCAATAGATCTCCAAACTTTATCAATGTAAGAAGACCAACCCCAAGGCATGTAGTAGTGAAGCTAGCAAAAGTCAACGACAAAAAGAAAATACTAAAGGCAGCCAGGCAGAAGAAAATAACCTACAAAGGAACCCCCACAAGGCTATCAGCAGATTTCTCAGCAGAAACTTTAAAGGCTAGAAGAGAGTGGAATGACATATTCAAAATTCTGAAGGACAAAAACCTGCAGCCAAGAATACTCCACCCAGTGAAAATATCCTTCAAATACAATGAAGAAGTAAAAACTTTTCCAGATAACCAAAAGTTAAGGGAGTTCATTGCCACAAAACCCCCTCTTCAAGAAATGCTCAGGAAAAGCCTCATACCTGAAAAATCAAAAAAAGGAAAGGGGTTACAAAACCAAGAGCAAAGGAGATAAGTAGAAGGACAATAACAGAAAGTAGCAGCTCTCCATCAGAAGAGGTTAGCAAAAGTTAAATAAAACATTAAAGATAAAAGGAAGGGAAACACCAAGAATAAATATAACCATGTCATTTTAACCACAAACTCACAAGAAAGAAGAGGAAAAAAAAATTTGACAATAACAACCTAGAAGGGGAAGAGAAAAGGGATGGAACGTTTTAATTAAAGGAAATAAGAGGCTATCAGAAAATGGACTATCTCATCTATGAGATGTTTTATACAAACCACCTGGTAACCACTAAACAAATAACAAGAATAAAGACACAAATTACAAATAAGAAATGCAATATAGAAATTTACATACCTGAATTAGTAATCCAAAAATCATGGGACGAGAAACAAGGGAAATGCAAGAAAACTGGAAAACAAGAGATAAAATGGCAGCGGTAGGCCCCCACATCTCAATAATCACTCTAAATGTAAATGGATTGAACTCTCCAATCAAAAGACACAGAGTGGAAGGATGGATCAAAGAACAAGACCCAACAATATGCTGCCTCCAGGAAACACACCTCAGCCCCAAAGACAAACACCAACTCAGAGTGAAGGGATGGAAGACAATACTCCAAGCTAATAATGAACAAAAGAAAGCAGGTGTCGCTATACTAATATCAGACAAAGTAGACTTCAAAGCAAAACAGATAAAGAAAGACAAGGAGGGGCAGTGTATAATGATAAAAGGGACACTCCACCAAGATGACATAACACTTATAAATATATACGCACCCAACACAGGAGCACCAAAATTTGTAAAGCAACTCTTAACAGAACTAAAAGAAGACATGAACAACAATACAATAATACAAGGGGACCTCAACACCCCATTAACACCAATCGATAGGTCATCCAGACAGAAAGTCAACAAGGAAATTATAGAATTAAATGAAAAATTAGACCAGATGGACTTAATAGATATATATAGAACACTTCATCCAAAAACAGCAGGTTACACATTCTTCTAAAGTGCACATGGAACATTCTCAAGGATAGACCATATCTTGGGAAACAAAGCAAGCAACAATAAATTCAAGAGGGTTGAAATAATATCAAGCATCTTTTCTGATCATAATGCTATGAAACTAGAAATCAACTACAAGAATAAAGCTGGGAAAGGGGCAAAAAGGGGGAGACTAAACAACATGCTACTGAACAATGGATTATTGAAGAAATTAAAGAAGAAATCAAATATTATCTGGAGACAAATCAAAATGAAAACACACCATACCAAATCATTTGGGACTCAGCAAAAGCAGTCCTAAGAGGGAAATTCATTGCAATACAGGCTCACCTCAATAAACAAGAAAAATCTCACATAAGCAACCTCAAATGACACCTAACAGAATTAGAAAAAGAAGAACAAACAAAGCCCAGAGTCAGTAGAAGGAGGGAAATAATAAAAACTAGAGCAGAAATAAACGATATTGAAACAAAAAAAGACAGTAGAAAGGATCAATGAAACAAAGAGTTGGTTCTTCAAAAAAGTTAACAAAATCAACAAACCCTTAGCCAGACTGACTAAGAAAAAAAGAGAGAAGTCTCAAATAAATAAAATTAGGAATGAGAGAGGAGAAATCACAACAGATACCAAAGAAATACAAGGGATCATAAGAGAATACTATGAAAAACTATATGCCAACAAATTGAACAACCTAGAAGAAATGGATAAATTCCTAGACTCTTACAACCTCCCCAAACTGAATCAGGAAGAAACAGAGAATCTGAATAGACCAATAACAAGTAAAGAAATAGAAACAGTAATCAAAAACCTCCCCAAAGATAAGAGTCCAGGACCAGACAGCTTATCTGGAGAATTCTACCACACATTCAAAGAAGATTTAATACCTATCCTTCTCAAACTATTCCAGAAAATTGAGAAAGATGGGGCACTCCCTAACACATTCTATGAAGCCAACATCACTCTGATCCCCAAACATGACAAGGACAACACAAAGAAGGAGAACTACAGGCCAATATCACTGATGAACATAGATGCAAAAATCCTCAACAAAATTCTGGCAAACAGAATACAGCGATACATCAAAAAGATTATACACCATGATCAAGTGGGATTTATACCAGGGACACAGGGATGGTTCAACATCTGCAAGCCAATCAACGTGATACACTACATTAACAAAATGAGAAACAAAAACCACATGATCATCTCAATAGATGCAGAGAAAGCATTCAACAAGGTCCAACATCCATTTATGATAAAAACTCTCAATAAAATGGGTATAGAAGAAAAGTACCTCAACATAATAAAGGCCATATATGACAGACCCACAGCCAACATCATACTCAAAACCCATCCCTCTCAGAACAGGAACAAGACAAGGGTGCCCACTTTCACCACTCCTATTCAACATAGTACTGGAGGTGTTGGCCAGAGCAATTAGGCAAGAAAAAGAAATAAAAGGAATCCAAATAGGCAATGAAGAAGTAAAACTCTCGCTGTTTGCAGACAACATGATCTTATATATAGAAAACCCCAAAGAATCCATAGGAAAACTTTTAGAAACAATCAACAGCTATAGCAAAGTTGCAGGGTATAAAATCAACATACATAAATCAGTAGCATTTCTATACGCTAACAATGAACTAACAGAAAAAGAACTCAAGAACTCAATCCCATTCACAATCGCAACAAAAAGAATAAAATACCTTGGGATAAATTTAACCAAGGAAGTGAAAGATCTATACAACAAAAACTACAAGACTTTCTTGAAAGAAATTGATGATGACATAAAGAGATGGAAAAACATTCCATGCAGATGGACTGGAAGAATAAACATAGTTAAAATGTCCATTCTACCTAAAGCAATGTACAGATTCAACGCCATCCCAATCAGAATCCCAATGACATTCTTTACAGAAATTGAACAAAGAATCCTAAAATTCATATGGGGCAACAAAAGACCGCGAATTGCTAAAGCAATCCTGAGTAAGAAGAACAAAGCCGGAGGCATCACAATCCCTCACTTCAAAACTTACTACAAAGCTACAGTAATCAAAACAGCATGATACTGGTACAAAAACAGGTGCACAGATCAATGGAAGAGAATTGAAAGCCAAGAAATAAAACCACACATCTATGGACAGCTAATCTTTGACAAAAGACCTGAGGGTCTACAATGGAGAAAAGAAAGTCTCTTCAACAAATGGTGCTGGGAAAACTGGACAGCCACATGTAAAAGAATGGAAATTGACCATTCTTTTTCACCATTGACCAAAATAAACTCAAAATGAATCAAGGACCTAAAGATTAGGCCTGAAACAATAAGTCTTCTAGAAGAGAATATAGGCAGTACACTCTTTGACATCAGTTTCAAAAGAATCTTTTTGGACACCATAACTTCTCAGACGAGGGAAACAATAGAAAGAATAAACAAATGGGACTTCATCAGAATAAAGAGCTTCTTCAAGGCAAGGGAAAACAGGATTGAAACAAAAAAAAAAGCCCACTAATTGGGAAAAAATATTTATAAGTTACTTATCCGACAAAGGGTTAATCTCCATAATATACAAAGAACTCACACAGCTCAACAACAAAAAAATCAAACAACCTGATCAAAAAATGGGCAGGGGACATGAACAGACACTTCTCCAAAGAAGATATAAGGATGGCCAATAGACACATGAAAAGCTGCTCATCATCACTAATCATCAGGGAAACGCAAATCAAAACGACACTAAGATATCACCTTACACCTGTTAGAATGGCAAAAATATCCAAAACCAAGAGTGACAAATGTTGGAGAGGTTGTGGAGAAAAAGGAACCCTCACACACCGTTGGTTGGAATGCAAACTCGTGCAGCCACTATGGAAAACAGTATGGAGATTTCTCAAAAAGTTGAAAATAGAAATACCTTATGACCCAGCCATCCCACTACTGAGTATCTATCCTAAGAACCTGAAATCAGCAATTCCAAGAGTCCCATGCACCCCTATGTTCATCGCAGCATTATTTACAACAGCCAAGATGTGGAACCAATCTAAGTGCCCAGGAACTGATGATTGGATAAAGAAGATATGGTATATATATATACAATGGAATACTACTCAGCCATAAAAAAGGACAAAGTCGTCCCATTCACATCAACATGGATGGACCTTGAGGGTATTATGTTAAGTGAAATGAGAAAGACGAACTCTGTATGACTCCACTCATAGGTGGAAGTTAACATATAGGCAAGGAGAACTGATCAGTGGTTACCAGGGGAAAGGGGGGGTAGTGGGGGGAGGGCACAACGGGTAAAGTGGTGCACCCACAACATGACTAACAATGACGTACAACTGAAATTTCACAAGGTTGTAAATTATCATAATCTTAACAAAAAAAGAAATCAAATAATGCACTGGATACCAGCTTAGGCTGCAAAGAGGGTCCTCTGAACTCAGCAACCTATCATGATGTGACTGGAGAATGATGCAAGATTTAAGAAGCTGCCAAGTGTTCTGCTGTTCTAAGATATTTGTAAGACTTAGACTGTAGTCAAGGGATAAATTCATTGGTCAGGCTAATAACTGCGATATAATTTTAGATTGTGTACAGGCAGCTGGAAAAGAATTAATAAAAATCTATTTAATGTGAAAACAATATCTTTGTTATGCTGTGATGTAAGGTACTTGCTTATTTAAGTCTTATAAAATTCTATAGTACATTACTGAAAAAATCCAAGCCTTGGGCTATTTTCCTAATTTCCATCTTCTATGCACTCTATGGCTAGATGTATAACTCACACATCCTCAAATAACTCCAAATTCACATTGATTCATCCCAAAGAGTGTGAATTTATGATCTCCTAATATACTGTAATGTCTGCCACATCCCCAGGTAAAAGCATCAGATGCTTAAATTTATGAAAATATTGCCAAAGAAGACAATATATCTAAACTTTAAAATACTTACTTATACATGTTTCAATATCAGTCACCATTTTTTGAATTTTTATTGAAAATTCCAATCTGTTGGGAGTTATAAAGAGATTTGTAGGGAATTCTAAAAATCTAAGAGAGAATACAATAAAAGCATACTTTAGAAGAATGCACTAACTAACATATAAAATACAATTACTTGTAATTTCAAAAATGTTCTACTACTTACTCATCATACATGTATTTATTCTCAAACTCAGTCGTGAGTTCTACATCTATTAAAATCCATGGAAAGAAAGAGAGAACAAAAAATTAATTGATATTTATATCAGCTAACTGAGAAGTTGATATGTGTCAGTGCTTTCCAAACACCCTAAGAATAAACTGGAAGAATAAACTTGAAAGTTAAGTATTCAACCAGTACCCCCACCCCCAGATTCTGATTGATAACTGGAGGTCTGAGATGGAGTCCAGAGTCTGCATTTTTTTTCTTTTTGAGGAAGATTAGCCCCGAGCTAACTACTGCCAATCCTCCTCTTTTTGCCGAGGAAGACTGGCCCTGAGCCAACATCATTTTTAACAAGCATCCCAGGTGTTGTTCATCCTGATGAAAGAGACCCTCAGGCCCCCCTCACATGGTCTGTGAATTTAGATTAAAATGAATAATGGTGTTATTACTTACATGCACTACAAATGATCTCTAAGTTTATGCTCACTTTGAGCATTCATATTTTAACATTTATAAAGATCATACCTATCAATTGATAATACATAAACTACTAAAATTTTCTCTCACTTGTTATTTTCCAGCTGTTAGGATATTTCCCTTCATTCCTATAGTCTCATTTGTCTTACCTGAAAGAATCTCTTCAAGGTTGTAACTAAATGTTTTTTGCTTCTTCCTTACTGGGAGCAGTTCTTCACTTGAGTGTTTTATGACAGGGTTGACTTCATTTTCTGACATTTCCTCTTCTTCTTCACACATCACAGATTTTTCAGAGAACTTGTCAGACTCATGAAAGTTCTCTTTAGAATTTTCTGAAGAATCACTCTCAGCGGGAATTCTCAAGTGTAGATTTACTTCAAATATTGGTGCATATATTTTTCTCAAATCCTTATCCACTTTAATACCATTCAAAATCTAATTTAACAGATATGTTAAAGTGCCAGTGACAATATATAAGTAAAAGAACATATCTTTTAACTTAGGATAATACAGACCTAAATTTTAAATGATAAATAATAACTTCAGTATAACTGAGTAACACTGTATTATCATATAACTGATATTTGCATGTTAAAATAAATTAATGTGAAATAAATGATATATTATAATGCAGTAATTCCCCCCAAAAGACTGTATAAATTGATGCCAGTGTATCTACATATTAGTCATTTGAGAGCTTATTAAAAATACAAAGTCTTAGGCCCTGTCTCCAGAGAATTTGAGTTAAAAAGACAGGGGCAGGGCCCAGGATTCCGAATCATTTAAAATCCGAGCAGATGACTCTACTGTATACTCAGGTTTAATGAAAAATCAGGAATATACTTCAAAACCATTACTATAGGTCCCAATTCTTCCTTTTAACATACACACACTAGTATAGTATCCTTACTGAAAAATAACAGGAGTATTCTAGGTATAAATATCTTATTTTTACACAATGTTAGTTGCTCTGAGGCTCTGTCTAGACATGGGCTCTCAGTTAATCTATTGATCCGTCATATTCCATAAATAATCGGTTGTGCCTGAGGCATCTAGCAAGCATTTCTCAGTGTGGTCATCCGAATCACCTGCAAGAATCTCAGCCTTTAGTCCCAGTCACTAACAAATAAAGACAGTTAAGAGTATAAATAAATGCTATTAACACTCTATTAAGCTGCTAGGCAAAGAGCTTGAGTAGATGCTGAAGATGATTTGCAAGCCTTAAAAGTTCTACACAAATGGGTATGGAGTTTCTGTTTGGGATGATGAAAAACTTCTGGAAATGGATAGTGGTGACAGTTACACAACACTGTGAAGGTACTAATAGCATTGAATCACACGCTTACAAATGACTAAAATGGTAAGTTTTACGTTATGTGTTTTATCACAATAAAAAAGTTCACACAGACGATTCCAAACAAATATATAATGTGTTGCATAGCTCATTCTGGAAAATAACCTCTAACTCTGGGAATGACTGGACCTCAAGCCCTACCTACCTTCTAATATTATAGTATCTAAAATTTTGCATAGAATCATTCTTGAATTACCACTTAACATAGTATAGTTACCATTTGACTTATCATGCCCTAGGCACTGTAGTAAACAAGTTACCTTCACCTCATCCTCATAACAATCTGAAGACAAAAATTATTACTCCTATTGCACATAAAAGGAAATTGAGACCCAGGAAGCTTGTATTAATTTGTCAAAGGCTGTATTGCTAGCATGTGGTAAGACTGAAGTCTAGTCATGGGTCTGTGACGCCAAAGCCCATAGTTAAAATATGAACTGGGGCTTGAAAATCATTTTGTAATAAAGAAAGTTTTTGGCTGTTAAATGCTTTTTGTGCCAACAAGAATTAACCAGTAAACAGTTTGACTTCCTTTAGGTTGTAAACTTTAAGAGAGAAATAGCCACATCTAAAAGAAACTATAAATTCTACAGCATGCAGTGGGGAAAAGGGGGAGGACTTTAGCTCTGAGCTCTCTCTCGAGTCAGATCTATATTTCCAACATCCTAAGAGAAATTTTCATCTGGCTGCGCACAGGTACCTCTGACTCAATATGCCCCAAAATAAACTAATTATCTGTCTTATCTTGGACTGGATATTAGAAGGAGCTCAAAAAGCAGTCTATGCCAAACGTGTTTAGCACTGGCAAAAACAGGGGCGAACCAACATCAGAAATTAGAGGGAAAAGTATGAGCAAGATGCTAAAACCTTGATGATGGGGCAAAAATGGAATCAGGGACAACAGGAGTCATACCAGGTTCACAAGGCCAGATACATGAAATCTAATCACAAGGAAACTGGAAAATTAGAGTCAGTGTTGAATTTTAAAATATCAAAATTAAGAATTTTTGTTACCAAAGATCTACAGCTGAAGTTAACAGGTAGTGACAGGTTGAGAGGTAATATTCACAAAGTCTAAAATTAACAGAGAATCAATATCTAGAATATACAAGAAAGTCCTAAAAATCAGTAAGAAACCAACAGAAAAAAATGTTAAAAAGATATCAATAAGCAATTCAAAGAAGGAAAATTAAAATAGTTCATATAGATTTGAAGCCTCACTAGTAAAGAGAGAAATAGAAATAAAACAGCAAGACACCACTTATTCCACATCAGACCAGCAAAAGTTAAAAAGTCATCAAATAGGGAGAAAGAACATGGAGAAATGCACTGGTAACGGGAATGTAACTTCTACTCTTGCTGGAGAGCAAGATGGCAGTATTTTTAAATGACGTGCATATATCCAATGACCCAGCAATCTACTTTCAAATATACATAACAAGGATAAAATTTCACCTAGTCCACAAGAAAACCTGTTAAGAGGCTCTTTATCACAGCTGTGTTAGTGATAGTAAAGACTTAGAAGTAACTTAAGTGTCTGCAGGATAACAGACATATAAAAGTTGATGCATGCAAATATTACGTAACAATCAGAAACAATAAATTATATGTGTGTGTGTTTGTGTGTGTGTGTATACTGTCATAGACTGTGTTCCCTGGGAAGCAGACTCTGAGACAGGCAGGATGTGTATTAAGAAGTGTGTTTGGGGGTAAACACCTATGGAAAGAAAGAAAGAAAGTAGAGTGGGTAGAGGGGAAAGTGAGCTGTGATACAGGCCAACCAACAGTCTCAGTCAACCCTGTGGGGAGCTCTGGAGCTGGAACGGCCCTTCAGAATTGTTCCAAGCTGGACCAAGAGGCCATGCCTTTATAGCCCTGCAACAATTATTCATTGTACATGGACCATCCCAGAAAGGGCACAATCTTGGACAAGTGGGCTGCAGTAGAAGCAACCTCTGAAAAGGCTGACAGCTAAAGGCTATCTGCTGACAGCACTCCCAGCAGCTGTGTAACAAGTCTTTCACTGATGGGGGATTTAGTGGTACAACGTCATGAGATCTAGATCTAGATCCACCTATATATGACATGAACCTTAACAACATAATGTTAAATGAAAAAATGTAAAAGCAGGGGCTGGCCCAGTGGCATAGTGGTTGAGTTCAGCATGCTCCACTTTGACGGCCCGGGTTCATGGGTTCCAATCCTGGCACAGACCTACACCACTCATCAAGCCATGCTGTGGCGACAATCCACATAAAAAATAGAGGAAGCTGGGCGCAGATGTTAGCTCAGGGTCACTCTTCCTCAAGCAAAAAGAGGAAGATTGGCAAGAGGTGTTAGCTCAGGGCCAATCTTCCTCACCCCCCTCCAAAAGAATTAGATTCTATCTTTAAAAAAATGTAAAAACAGAACCGCAGCACAATGACATTTATGTAGTTTTTAACATGTATATATCAAAAAAAATCAATATTTTTTTAAACTTTATTGTAAACTTATGGAAGGTAGATTGAAGAAATATACAAAAACTATATCCCACTGAGTTCTCATAAGGGGAGGAAGATTGGTTAAAGATGGGGAAAAAGGAGAAAAATAAAATAAAATAAAACAAACAAGAGATCTTGAATGAACTGATGGAAATAGTGTGCCATGAATTAAGAATGATCAATTCAACTCTCCATATATGATCTCCTCAAAAATAAATTTTAAAAAATTATAATAAAAGAACAGGCAAAAGAGTACATAAAAAGTTAGCACACGGTAAAGATACATTCTAATCAGTCGGAAAAGGATAGAGTATTCAATAAAATGTGTTAGTACATTTGGGGAAAATTAATTTATCTATCTCACAATACATATACCAAAATAAATATTAGATTAAATAATTATTTAAATGTAGAGAATAAAACCATAAAGTTATGGAAAAACTAATTGAATATTTGTATTATTTTAGTATGGGAAATTCTTTTCCAAATATGATACCAAAGGCAGAGACTATAAAGGAAACAGCTGATAGTTTTTTTTTTAAGACACTATTTTTTTAGAGCAGTTTTAGGTTCACATCAAAGCTGAGTAGAAGGTGGGGTGGAGCAAAATGGGAGGGTGAGCTGACCCGGGACTCTCTCCCCTCCAAACTACAACAAAGGATTGGAAAAACTGAATTTCAGCAAATAAACCTAATGCCAAGACGTCAGAGACCTACAGCACCAAAAAGACGGAGGATGGAGACCTTGCAGCAGGCCTCAGAGGAGCTGGAACAGGGTAGGAGAGAACTTCGCTCCCTCCCCTAGAGACCGGGATCGCTGTCGGGGGTGCGGGAAGGAGCAGGAGAGGGGCCGTGCTACCGGGGGATCATCCAGGACTCCCACTGCCAGTACAGTAGAAACCCACTGACGGGGGAAAGCTTCCGTGAGGGGGAATCCCATAAACCCAGGGTCCCGGGAGACCAGAGGACAGAACTGATCCGAATCCAGATAGGCGCACGAGAAAAACCACCCCTCCCCCCAGAAAACCACGCTGGGTGTGGCCATCTTGCCCAAAGGCCGAGAGCTCAGAACACACAGCTCTCGACCCTCATCTAGTGGCGACAGGCTCTAACTGCAACTGAATTCTACCACCATGCGAAAAAACCACTCCTCTACCGTCAAGCAATTTATAGAAGCTCCAGACCAGAAGGAAAACAATAAAAACAGAGAATTAAGTCCTGAGGACTTGGAAATAGGTAAACTAAGTGAAAATGAGTTCAGAGCAGCTACAATCAAAAAAGTCAATGGGGTAGAGAGAAAGATACAGAAACAAGCCAACGAGTTCTGGAGTTACTTCACAAAAGAGATTGAAATTATAAAGAAGAATCAAACAGAAATACTAGAGATGAAAAACACAATGGACCAGATAAAACAGAAGACGGATACCCTGCATGCCCGTGTAGACACCATAGAAGAGAAAATTAGCATAATCGAAGTTAGACAGGCTGAATGGCTCCAGACAGAGGAAGAAAGAGAACTAAGAATTTAAAAAATTGAGGAAAATCTCTGAGAGATAGCGCATTCAATGAGGAGGAAGAATTTAAGGATCATAGGAATTCCTGAGAACGTGGAAAAGGAAAATGGAGTAGAAAGTGTGCTTAATGAAATTATAGAAGAGCACTTCCCAAATCTAGGGATTGGGGGAGAAATGTGTGTAGAGGAAGATTTCGGATCTCCTAGATTTGTCAATGTAAAAAGACCTACTGCAGGGCATATAGTAGTAAAAATGGCAAAAATGAATGACAAAGAAAGAATACTCAGGGCAGCAAGACAGCAGAAAATAACCTACAAAGGAACTCCTATCAGACTTTCAGCGGATCTCTCTACAGAAACCTTACAACCTAGGAGAGAATGGAGTGACATATTCAAAACTTTAAAAGATAAAAATCTTCATCCAAGAATATTCCATCCAGCAAAAATATCCTTCAGATATGAGGGAGAAATTAAATCTTTTCCAGACAAACAAAAGTTAAGGGAATTTGTAACTAAAAGTCCTCCACTACAAGAAATCCTCAGGAAGGCTCTCATAACTGAAAAAAGAAAAAAGGGAGAAAGGGGTCACAAACCACAGAGTAGGGAGACAGACGGATAGAACCAGAATAGGATAGCAAATATTCAACTATAGCATTAGGATAAAGGGAAGGATACTACCAAAGCAAAGACGATCTTATCACTCTAACTACAAACTCATAACAAAAGTTGGAATAAGAAGTGAAAATAATAATTTAGGAGGGGAAGAGCAAAGGGACTAAATTAGTCTAGGCCAAGTAAGTAAGAGACCACCAGAGAACAGACTATATTATACACGAGATTCTAAATACAAACTTCAGGTTAGAGACTAAACTAAACAACAGAACAAAGATACAAAACATAAATAAGCAAAAATCTAAGAAACCCAGCATAGGAAATTGCAGTATCAAATGGGTAGGATGAAGCACACAGGAAGAGAAAGCAGGAAAGCCAGATAATGAGCAACAGATTGACAGCTTTAAGTCCACATGACTCAATAATCACTTCAATGTAAACGGATTGAAATCTCCAATAAAAAGACACGGAGTGGCAAAATGGACTAAAGAACAAGATCCAACAATTTGTTGCCTCCAGGAAACACACCTCAGCCCCAAGGACAAACACAGGCTCAGAGTGAAGGGGTGTAGGACAATACTTCAAGCTAATAGCAAGCAAGAAAAGCAGGTGTTGCAATTCTTATATCACACAAAGTGGATTTCAAAATAAGACAGGTAAAGAGAGACACAGAGGGACAATATATAATGATCAAAGGGACACTTCATCAAGAAGAAATAATGCTTATAAATATCTATGCAGCCAACACAGGAGCACCAAGCTTCATAAAGCAGCTATTAACAGACCTAAAGGAAGATATTAAAAACAACACAATAATAGTAGGGGACCTCAACACCCCACTCACATCAATGGACAGATCATCCAGACAGAAAATCAACAAGGAAATAGTGGAGCTAAAGGAAAAACTAAAACAATTGGACTTAATAGACACATATAGATCACTTCATCCTAAAAAAGCAGAATACACATTCTTCTCAAGTGCACATGGAACATTCTCGAAGATAGACCATATGTTGGGGAACAAGGCAAGCCTCTACAAATTTAAAACATTGAAATAATAACAAGCATCTTCCCCGATCATAGTGCTGTAAGGCTAGAAATTAATTACAAGAAAAAGCTGAGAAAGGCACAAAGATGTGGAGACTAAACAATACCCTATTGAACAAGCAATGGATCATTGAAGAAATTAAAGAAGAAATCAAAAAATACCTGGAAACAAATGAAAATGATAGCATGCCATACCACCTCATATGGGACACAGCAAAAGCTGTATTAAGAGAAAAATTCATCGCAATACAGGCACATCTTAACAAACAAGAAAAATCCCAAATAAGCAATCTTAAACTACACCTAAATGAACTAGAGAAAAAAGAAAAAATAAAGCCCAAAGTCAGCAGAAGGAGAGAAATAATAAAAATCAGAGCAGAAATAAATACTATTGAAACGAAAAAGGCAGTAGAAAGGATCAATGAAACAAAGGCTGTTTTTTTTAGAAGATAAATAAAATTGATAAACCCCTAGCCAGATTTACAAAGAAAAGAAGGGAGAAAGCTCAAATAAACAAAATCAGAAATGAAAGAGGAGAAATAACAACAGACTCTGCAGAAATACAACAGATTATAAGAGGATACTACGAAAAACTATATGCCGACAGAATGGATAACCTAGAGGAAATGGATAAATTCTTGGACACCTACAATCTCCCAAAGCTCACTCAAGAACAAGCAGACAATTTGAACAGACCAATCACAAGGAAAGAGATTGAAACAGCAATCAAAAACATCCCAAAGAATAAAACCCCAGGACCAGATAGTTTTCCTGGGGAATTCTACCAAACTTTCAGAGAGGATTTAAGACCTATCCTTTTCAAGCTATTCCAAAAAATTAGGGAGGATGGAACACTTCCTAACACATTGTATGAGGCCAACATCACGCTGATACCAAAGCCAGACAAGGACGCCACGAAAAAAGAGAACTACAGGCCAATATCACTGATGAACATAGATGCAAAAATTCTAAACAAAATTTTGGCCACCAGAATTCAGCAATTCATCAAAAGGATCATACATCATGATCAGGTGGGATTCATACCAGGGACACAGGGATGGTTCAACATCCGCAAATCAATTAACGTGATACACCACATCAACAAACTGAGGAATAAAAACCACATGATCATCTCAATAGATGCAGAGAAAGCATTTGACAAGATCCAACAGCCGTTTATGATAAAAACTCTGAACAAAATGGGCATAGAAGGGAACTACCTCAACATAATAAAGACCATATATGACAAACCCACAGCCAACATCATACTCAATGGGCAAAACCTGAGCGCCATCCCCCTGAAAACAGGAATGAGACAAGGATGCCCTCTATCACCACTCTTATTTAACATAGTACTGGAGGTCCTGGCCAGAGCAATCAGGCAAGAAAAAGGAATAAAAGGAATCCAAATAGGGAGGGAAGAAGTGAAACTCTCGCTGTTTGCAGACGACACCCCAAAGAATCCATTGGAAAACTCTTAGAAGTAATCAACAACTACAGCAAAGTTGCAGGGTATAAAATCAATTTGCATAAATCAGTAGCATTTCTATATTCTAATAATGAACTAACAGAAAAAGAACTCAAGGACACAATACCATTCACAATTGCAACAAAAAGAATAAAATACCTTGGGATAAATTTAACTAAGGAAGTGAAGGACCTATATAATGAAAATTACAAGGCCTTTCTGAGAGAATTGGATGACGACATAAGGAGATGGAAAGACATTCCATGTACATGGATTGGGAGAATAAACATAGTTAAAATGTCCATTCTACCTAAAGCAATCTACAGATTCAATGCCATCCCAATCAGAATCCCAATGACATTCTTTACAGAATTAGAACAAAGAATCCTAAAATTCATATGGGGCAACAAAAGACCCCGAATTTCTAAAGCAATCCTGAGAAAAAAGAACAAAACGGGAGGCATCACAATCCCTGACTTCAAAACATACTACAAAGCTACAGTAATCAAAACAGCGTGGTACTGGTACAAAAACACGTGCACAGATCAATGGAACAGAATTGAAAGCCCAGAAATAAAACCACACATCTTTGGACAGCTTATCTTCAACAAAGGGGCTGAGGGCATACAATGGAGAAAAGAAAGCCTTTTCAACAAATGGTGCTGGGAAAACTGGAAAGCCACATGTAAAAGAATGAAAATTGACCATTCTTTTTCACCATTCACCAAAATAAACTCAAAATGGATTAAAGACCTAAAGGTGAGACCTGAAACCATAAGGCTTCTGGAAGAAAACGGAGGCAGTACACTCTTTGACATCAGTATTAAAAGGACCTTTTCGGACACCATGTCTTCTCAGAGAAGGGAAACAATAGAAAGAATAAACAAATGGGACTTCATCAGAATAAAGAGCTTCTTCAAGGCAAATGAAAACAGGATTGAAACAAAAAAACAACCCACTAACTGGGAAAAAATATTTGCAAGTCATATATCTGACAAAGGCTTAATATCCATAATATATAAAGAACTCTCACAACTCAATCACAAAACATCAAACAACCCAATCAAAAAATGGGCTGGAGACATGAACAGACATTTCTCCAAAGAAGATATACGGATGGCCAATAGGCACATGAAAAGATGCTCATCATCGCTGATCATCAGGGAAATGCAAATCAAAACTACACTAAGATATCACCTTACACCCGTTAGAATGACAAAAATATCTAAAACTAATAGCAACAAATGTTGGAGAGGTTGTGGAGAAAAAGGAGCCCTCATACACTGCTGGTGGGAATGCAAACTGGTGCAGCCACTATGGAAAACAGTATGGAGATTTCTCAAAAAATTAAAAATAGAACTACCATATGATCCAGCCATTCCAGTACTGGGTATCTATCCAAAGAGCTTGAAGTCAGCAATTCCAAAAGTCCTATGCACCCCAATGTTCATTGCAGCATTATTTACAACAGCCAAGACATGGGAGCAACCTAAGTGCCCATCAACAGATGAATGAATAAAGAAGATGTGGTATATATATATACAATGGAATACTACTCAGCTGCAAAACAGAACAAAATCATTCCATTTGCAATAACATGGACGGACCTTGAGGGAATTATGTTAAGTGAAATAAGCCAGTTAGAGAAGGATAATCTCTGTATGACTCCACTCATATAAGGAATTTAAAAATGTGGACAAAGAGAACAGATTAGTGGCTACCAGGGGAAAGGTGGGGTGGGGGATGGGCATAAAGGGTGAAGTGGTGCACCTACAACACGAATGACAAACATTAATGAACAACTGAAATTTCACAAGATTGTAACCTATCATTAACTCAATAAAAAAATAAACTGAGTAGAAGGTATAGAGATTTCCCATATATTTCCTGCCCTGGCACCTCCCCATTATCAACATCCGCCATCAGAGTGATATATTCGTTAAAACTGATGAACCTACAATGACACATCATAATCATCCAAAGCCCATATATTTTACATTAGGGTTCACTTTGATGTTGTACGTTCTATGGGTTGGACAAATGTATAATGACATGTATCCACCATTATAGTATCGTATGTATTTTCACTGTCCTAAAAATCCTCTGTCCTTCACCTATTCACCCTTTCCTCTCTCCCAACCCCAGGCAACCACTGATCTTTATACTGTCTCCATAGTTTTGCCTTTTCCAGAAAATTGGAATCATAAGAGTACGTAGTATGGATACGCATATAATTGGAATCATACTATATAGCCTTTTTATTGGCTTCTTCCATTTAGGAACATTCATTTAAGATCCTCCATGTCTCATCATGGCTTGATAGTTCATTTCTTTTTAGCACTGAATAATATTCCATTGTCTGCAGGTACTACAGTTTATTTATCCATTCACCCACATCTTGGTTGCTTCCAGGTTTCAGCAATTATGGATAAAGCTGTTATGGACTTCCATGTGTAGGTTTTTCTGTGGACATAAGTTTGCAATTCCTTTGGGTAAATACCAAGAAGCACAATTGCTGGATCTTACGGTAAGAGTATGTTTATTTTTGTAAGAAGCCACCAAACTGTCTTCCAAAGTGGCTGTACAATTTGCATTCCCATCAGCAATGAATGAGAGTTCTTGTTGCTCCACATCCTCGTCAGCGTATGGTGTTGTCAGTGTTCTAGATTTTGGCTGTTCTAACACATGTGTAGTGGTATCTCATTGTTGTTTTAATTTGCATTTCCCTTATGACGTATGATGTGGATCATATTTTCAGATGCATATTTTCCACCTGTATATTTTCTTTGGTGAGTTATCTGTTAAGATCTTTGGCTCATTTTTAAATTGGTTTGTTTGTTATCTTATTGTTGATTTTTAAGAGTTCTTTGTAGATTTTAAATAAGAGTCCTTTATCAGATGTGTCTTTTGCAAATATTTTCTGCCAGGCCGTGGCTTGTCTTCTCATTCTCTTGACAATGCCTTTTGCAGAGAAGAGGTTTTTAATTTTAATGAAGTAATCAATTCTTTCATAGCTCAGGCCTTTGGCTATTTTATCTAAAAAGTCATTGCCATACCTGAGGTCATTTAGGTTTTCTTCTATGTTACCTTCTAGTAATTTTTATAATTTTACATTTTACATTTAGGTCTATGATCCATTTTGAGTTAAATTTTGTGAAGGGTGTAAGGTCTGTGTCTAGATTCATTTTTTTGCATGTGGATGTCCCGTTATCCCACCACCATTTGTTGAAAAGACTATCTTTGCTCCATTGTATTGCCTTTGTTCCTTTCTCAAACATCAGTTGACTATATTTATGGGGATCTATTTCCAGGTTCTCTATTTTGTTATATTGATGTATTTGCCTATTCTTTTGCTAACACCACACTGTCTTGATTACTGTAGCTTTATATTAAGTCTTAAATTCAGGTGATGTCAGTCCTCCATCTTTGTTCTTCTCCTTTAATATTGTGTTGGCTATTCTGAGTTTTTTGCCTCTCCATATAAACTTTGGAATCAGTTTGTCAATATCAACAAAATAACTTGCTGAGTTTTGATTGGAATTGCATTGAATCTACAGATTAAGTTGGGAAGAACTGACATCTTGACAATATTGAGTCTTCTCATCCATGAACATGGAATATCTCTCCATTTATTTAGTTCTTTGCTATCTTTCATCAGAGTTTTGTAGTTTTTCTCATATAGATCCCATACATATTTTGTTAGATTTATACCTAAGTATTTCATTTTGAGGGTGCTAATGTAATTACGTTTTTAATTTCAAAATCAACTTGCCCATTGATGGTATATAGGAAAGTGACTGAGGTATTAATATTAACTTTGTATCCTACAACTCTCCTTTAATCACTTATTAGTTCCAGGGGATTTCTTGTCAATTCTTTCAGATTTTCTACATAGACAATCATATCATCTGCAAACAAAGACAGTTTTAATTCTTCCTTCTCAAACTGTGTACTTTTTCTTGTCTTGTCTTGTCTTATTGTAATATCTAGTAATTCCAGTACAATGTTAAAAAGCAGTAGTGAGAAAGGACATTCTTAATTTCTTCCTGATCTTAGTGAGAAAGCTTCAAGCTTGTTATCATTAAGCAGGATGTTCACTATAGGGTTTTTTGTAAATATTCTCTATCAAGTTGAGGAAGTTCCCCTCTATTCCTAGTTTACTGAGAGTTTTATCATGAATGGGTGTTACATTTTGTCAGATGATTTTCCTATATCTATTGATATGATCATATGATTTTTCTTCTTTAGCCTGTTGATGTAATGGATTACATTAATTGATTTTCAAATGTTGAACTAGCCTTGCATACCTGGGATAAATCCCACTTAGTACATAATTCTTTCTATACATTGTTGGATTTGATTTGCTAATATTTCATTGAAGATTTTTATATCTATGTTCATGAGAGATATTGATCTGTAGTTTTCTTTTCTTGTAATGTCTTTGTCTGGTTTTGGTATAAGGGGAATGTTGGCCTTGTAGAATAAGTTAGGAAGTATTCCATCTGTTTCTATCCTCTGAAAGAGACTGTAGAGAATTTGCATAATTTCTTCCTTAAATGTTTGGTAGAATTTACCAGTGAACCCATCTGGGCCTGGTGCTGATAGGTTTTAACTACATTAAAAAAATCTTCCTCATACTAGAAATACTATTAACAAAATGAAAAACAACACATTAGGATTTATATTTTCAATGTATGACAAATGGTTATGGTCTATATTTTATAAACAGTTTTTGTAATTTGATAAGAAAAAAGAAAACTCCATTAGAAAAATGGGAAAGGACATCAAAAAGTCATAAAAATGAGAAATACAACTGGCTATTAAGCATAAGAAAAATATTCAATAGTATGAGTAATAATATAAGAAAAAATTAAGTCTAGTTAATTCCAGGTTTCGCTATCAATAGGCAACAGCCAGTATAAAAGAGGATACACTTAAAAGGCAGTCTTTAAGAGAACAGAAAGTAGTATAACTTTGTCTGGAGAGACATTCTGTAATGAATATCGATAGCCTTAAAAAGGTCCACAGTGCTAATTTAACATTAATCTTAAGAAAAAATTAAAATAGTACATGTTTTTTTATTTTGAAATATTTCTATTCCAATGTGTTCATAAAAGAACTATAGAAGCAACTAAAATAATTCCCTTAGAGTACGTGTTGGGGATATAAAGCACTTAGCTAAATCTAACCAAAAAATGTACAAGATTTTCAAGGAAAAAATTATAAAAAACATCAAAAGATATAAAAGAAGACTTAAATGAGTAACACAATCATGGTAGGGAGATTCAATAGCATAAAATATTAACTCTCCCGCTACAATTGCCTATATGTTCTAGACAATTTCAATCAAAATCCAAATAGGGTTTGATCCTAAAAGGTACATGGAAGCGAAAATGGCTGAGAATAGCAAAGACAGTCTTAGAGAAGGAGAAGAGTTATTTCAAAGATAAAGCATTAATCCAGTATGGGACTGGCACAGTAATAGGCAAATAGACCAAAAGAACAGAATAAGAGTCTGGAAACAGAAGACACATATATATGGAAACGTAAGACAAATGATAAAGAGCTGCCACTGCAGATCAACAAGGAAAGGACATAAATAAATTGCTTGGGCAAGGTTAATCATATAAACGAAAATGGATCATTACCATACACCACGCACAAAAAACATTTCCAGATATATTAAAGATAAAGGTGAAGAAAAAATTAAAACTTTTATAAGAAAATACAGGAGAGCGTAACCATTGGCACTCACAGCTAGAATATACAACTATATACTGGGGGGCTTTGGGGAGAAGAAGGAAAAAAAAAGAGCTTGGCCACAAATGTTGGCGCAGGTGTCAATCTTTAAAAACAAAAAAAAAAAAAAAGAAGAAAATACAGGAGAACATCTTTATGACCTCAGGATGGCAAATACTTTCAAATACTAACAAATGAAAGGACTGATAAATTCTATTACATTGAAATTAAAAATTCATAAACAAAATATATTAAAAAGGGCATAAAAATAACACGTCATTCTAGTAGGAGAATAAAATAATGCCAGAGGGTGGGGGTGGGGTGGACAATTCTTCACAGCAAGAAAAGATTTCCTAATGAAAGTTTCTCTAGGATTCTTTCAAAATTTTTCACAATGGCTTGTGTCATTTTTAAGTTAATAACACAATCAAAAACAGTACTCTGAAGAAATGGCTGCTACTTTAGATAGAGTGGCCTTCCCTAACCATTCTCATGTAAAGTAGCATACAGCATCACTCTGTATGCCCCTATCTTCCTTTGTTTTTCTTCATAGTACTCATCACTTCCTTATCTGTCTACCTTGGGAGAATACAAGCTACAAGAAGTCAGAAAATTTGTTCTGCTCACTGATGTATTTCAGTGCCAGTTTAGTGCCTGATACATAGTCAGTGCTCAATAATACATGAACAAAGAAATCAAGTGAGATAAGTGTAATTACAGCTTTCTACAGAGGAAGCAGAGGTGTGTGTGCATGTGTGTGTGTGCATGCATGTGTGCAGTGGGCAAGAAACTGTATTAGTCATAAATCACATTTTCAACTCCAAACATTCATTTTACATTAAAAATCTATATTTATATTTTTCAAAGACAATTTTACCTCATTAATATCAGATTCCGTCTTTACTTCTGACTTTCGAACAGCAGTAGCAGTTAAGTTTGAATCATTAACAAGTTTGTCACAATCATTTGTTATCTTTCCAGTGAAGGCAAATATGTCCTTGTGTATTCTAGATTAAGAAATGGAAAGAAAACAACACGGTCTTTTTAAACTCTTATATCTCATTAATATCCAGAATACACAAATAATTAGACATTCCTCCAAAGAAGCATACAGATGGCTATTAAGTACATAAAAAGATGCTTAGCATCACTCCTCACTAGGGAAATACAAATCAAGACTACAATGAAATATCACTTCCTACCAATTAGGATGGCCATTATTTTTTTTAAAGAAAAATAATAAATGTTGGTGAGGATTAGAACCTTTGTGCTTTGCTGGTAAGAATTAAAATGGTGCAGCTACTGTAGAAAACACTAGGGAAGTTCCACAAAAAGTTAAAAGTAGAATTACCATATGATCCAGCAATTCCACCTCTATGTATATCAACAAAAGAATTGGAAGCAGGGACTCAAACAGATATTTGCACATTAATCTTCATAGCACTATTATTTATAATAGCAAAAAGGTGAAAACAACCCAAATGTCCATCAGTAGACGAATGGATAAACAAAACGTACATACACACAATGGAATATTAGTGAGCCTTAAAAAGGAAGAAATTCTGATACATGCTGCAACATGGATGAACCTTGAAAACTTTATGCTAAGTGAAATAAGCCAGATACAAAGGACAAATATTGTACAATTTTATTTATATGAGGTACCTAGAATAGGTAAATTCATAGAGACAGAAAGTATAATAGACATTACAAGGGCTTGGGAGTGCACGGGGAATGAGGAGTCATTGTTAAAGGAGTAGTTTCCATTTGGGATGATGAAAAAGTTCTCGAAATGGATATGATGATGGTTGCACAATATTGTGAATATGCTTACTGCCAATGAATTCCACATTTAAAAATTATTTAAATGGTAAATTTTAGGTTATTTATATTTTACTACAATAAAAAAGTCTCATTTCAGTAGGACAGAGAAGTAAAAACATTTCTACAGGGGGCTGGCCCAGTGGCACAGCAGTTAAGTTCGCACATTCTGCTTCTCTGCGGCCCTGGGTTCACTTGTTTGGATCCCAGGTGCGGACACGGCACCGTTTGGTACACCATGCTGTGGTAGATGTCGCACTTATAAAGTAGAGGAAGATGGGCACGGATGTGAGCTCAGGGCCAGGCTTGCTCAGAAAAAAGAGGAGGACTGGCAGTAGTTGGCTCAGGGCTAATCTTCCTCAAAAAAAAAAAAAAATTTCTACAAGTCTCAATGGGGGGAATAGAAAAATGAAGCATTTTTATGGAAAAGTAAAGATTTACAAATACATACTAATAGGTAAATATAATTTTAATCATAATTATTAGGAAGATACAGAATTCATAAACATAGTGAAAAGCATAAAGAACCCTAAAACATGGAGGTGAAGGGAAGCATTGGGAATTAAGAGACATTTGACTGAATCAGCAAAAATAGGGAAATTGGGAAAGGTAAAGAGAAAAAACAACAAAGAAAAATAAATTATAGGGGCCAGCCAGGTGGCACAGTAGTTAAGTGTGCATGTTCCGCTTCAGTGGCCCTGGGTTCACTGGTTCAGATCCCGGGTGCGGACATGGCACCACTTGGCAAGCCACACTGTGGTAGGCGTCCCACATATAAAGTAGAGGAAGATGGGCATGGATGCGCGCTCAGGGCCAGTCTTCCTCAGAAAAAAGAGAAGGATGGGCAGCAATCAGCCCAGGGCTAATCTTCCAAATATATATATATATAAGCATAAATAAAATGGAAGGAATAAAATGAAAGCATACCAGTTATTACTAAATGTGAATAGGGTCAATTTCCCCATCAAAAGACAAAAACTGTCAGAGTGGGTTAAAAAGCAAAATCAAACCACAGTAAGATAAGACAGATATCTGAATATAAGGTGAAAAATTAAGGTTGAAAATAAAGCTATTAGGAGTTTCTGGCAGCAAGAAAATGGCACAGAAGCATTGTTTTCTAAAAATTTTTCCAAGTCCCCTCATAAAAATCAGAGAAGTAGACAATCTGAATAGGACTTCTGAGATAAGAAATTGAATCAACACTTAGTAAGCTTCCAAAACAGAAAGCTCCAGACCCAGATAAGTTTACTGGTGAATTCTACCAAACATTTAAGGAATAAATTATAGAAATTCATTCTATAAGGCCAGTATAATCCTGGAACCAAAACCAGACAAAGATACCAGAAGAAAAGGAAACCACAGACCAATATCCTTTATGAATACAGATACAGAAATCCTCAACAAAATAATAGCAAACTGAATCCAGCTGCATATACAAAGGATTACATATACCATAATCAAGTAGGATTTATTCCAAGAATGCAAGGTTGGTTCAACAGACAAAAATGTATGTATGCAACATAATACAGTACACCATACTAGTAGAATAAAGTAAAAAACACATGATCATCTCAGGGACACAGAAAAAAAGCATTTAATAAAATCCAATGCCATTTCATTCAACAAACTGAAGATAGGAGGGAACTTTCTCAACCTGATAAAAAAGCATCTGCAAAAAACCCAAGGCTAACATCATACTTGATGAAAGACTGAAAGTTTTCCCCCTGAAATCAGGAATAAAATAGGGATGTTCACTCTTGCTGCTTCTAATAACAGTGTACTGAAGACTGCAGCCAGGGCAATTAAGGAACAAAAAGGAATAAAACACATTACATTGAAAAGGAAGATGTAAAACTCTATTTGCAGATGACATGATCTTGTATGTAGAAAATCCCAAGAAATTTAAAAAAAACTATTAGAGCTAATAAACAAGTTCAGCAAGGTTGCAGGATATAAGATCAATATACAAAAGTCAGTTGTATTTTAATGCACTAGCAACAAACAATCCAAAAATTAAATTTAAAAAATAATTATACTTATAATATCACCAAAAAGAATAAAATACTTAAGAATAAATTTAACAAAAGAAGTGTAAGACATATACACTGAAAACTACAAAATGCTGTTGAAAGAAATTAAAGAAGACCTATTTAAATGGAAAGATACTCCATGTTCATGGATTGGAAAACTTTACACTGTTAAGATGAAAATACTCCCCATATTTATCTTCAGATTCAATGCAATCACTATCTTAATTCCAGCTGCTTTTTTTTTTTTTTGAAGAAATTGGCAAGCTTATTCTACAATCGTATAGAAATATAAGGGACCCAGAATATCCAAAACAATGTTGAAAAAGAACAACATTAGAAGATTCACATTTTCCAATTTCAAAACTTACTACAAACCTACAATAATCAAAACAGTGTGGTACTGGCATAAGGACAGACATATAGATAAATGGAATGAAAGTGAGATTCTAGAAATAAACTCATACATCTATGGTTAACTGATTGTCAACTAGGGTGCCAAGGAAATTCAATGGAGAAAGAATAGTCTTTTCAACAAAGACTGCTAGGATAACTGGATATCTGTATTCTATATGTACGTATGGATGGATGTATGTATGGATGTATGTGTCTACCTAACTACCTACCTATCTAGCTAGCTAATCTATTTCTATACCATATCTATATCATATCTATCTATTTCTATACCATATGCAAAAGAATGAATTTGGACCCCTATCTCACACTACATACAAAAATTAACACAAAATGCATCAAAGACCTACATGCAAAAGCTAAAATCGTAAAATCTTAGAAGAAAACATAGGTATAAATCTTTATGATCTTGGATTAGACAATGATTTCTTAGATACGACACCTAAAGCACAATGAAAGAAAAAAAATAAACTGGCCTTCTTCAAAATTAAAAACTTCTGTGCTCCAAAGGATATTATCAAGAAAGTGAAAAGATGACCAACACAATGGGAGAAAACTTTTGCAAATAATCTATTATTTGGCAATAGTTAGGTCTAGTATCCAAAATATTTTTTTTTAAACTCTTAAAATTCACCAATAAAGAGACAACAATTTAAAAATAGACAAAAGATTTCAATAGACATTTTCCCAGAGAGGACATATAAATAGCCAATAAGCACATGAATACCTACGCATAGAACTGCCAGACTTAGCAAATAAAAATACAGAACACCCAGTTAAATTTGAATTTCAGATTAATAATAATTTTTAGTATAGGTAATATTTGAGACATACTTATATTAAAAAGTTATTTGTTGAATATCTGAATTTCAAATTTGACTGGTCTTCCTGTATTTTATAGGCCAACCTGACCTATGCAGAATTTTGGGAAAAAAATGAGAAATTTTCCTAAATGTTATGGACAGTATTAAGTAAAGTATTACCAGATAATAAGTTCAGATAATTGCAAAAATTGAGTACATATAACTTGCTACAAGGAGAATTTTCAAATTCTAGCTTAAATTATTGGATATTTCTTCTGTGAGTGGCAATATATTACATTATGATTACAAATTCCTTTTGTAAGTCAAAAAAGTGTGATTTACTTGATGAGGTTTTCATTCTTTTTTTCCACTGAAAACGGCATTCTAGCAGAACTATTAAATAATTCCAGAAGTAGTGTGACTGCAGTGTTCATTAGTTGACGGATGAGTTCCTGAAATATGTAGTCAACCAGCATCAGAAATCTCAAAATTGTTTCTAGTAAACATCGATATATAGGCAGCTTGAAATGTAGTGTGTCATCTTCAGAGAGGTTTGACTCAAAATATTCTTTAACGTCTTTCTTTTCTGCCACCTACAATTCAATAAACAATTAAGAGATAAGTGATGATTTCCTATGTTAATACAGCATTTCTAATTTACAGTATTTTTATTAGTCTGAATAACATATTGGAACTAAATATTATCAACAATTTTCATTAAAACTTTACTTCATGCTTACACTGTATTTAAACATCAGACAAAAGAAAACAACTCATGTTCTGAAGCTTGTGAAGTTTGGTGTCTCACTTATAAGCAGGTAAGTTTATGGTACTCAAACATTTATAAGCAGGTAAGTTTATGGAACTCAAACAGGAAGTACACCTAATGGATAGCTACGTGTTCCTACATAGAGGGACCCTCCTCAGATACATGGAGAGTTACCAATGGGGGAGAGTCAAGTCTAAATATAAGGTTTCCTAAAACCCAGTCCAGCACTGTCTCCCTTATGCCAAGGATAGCAATTAGACTTATTTTTTAACACATATATGCTACATAATACAGAATTAAGAAAAAATTTAAGTTCATTAAATCTGATGTTAGAGTTTTATTTTTTAAATAATATATCTCTTAAGATAACTGACTTAGTAGGTTACTGAAGAATGGCATATTTTGATCAAAAGAGGATGGCATCAGTACTACTAGTACCACCAAATACTTCTAAATTGTGTTCCTAAAAATAATCCTGAAATTACTCAAAATGGTTCTTTCTAGACACATAAACATTTTTTTATTACTGATGGACCTTTAAAATTCTAAAAACATTTCCAATTTTTGTTCTTTTATTGGTTGTTCATGCTTTTTATTTTTTGCCCTACTGATACTTAACTACTTGGTAGGTAGTCATCCTTTTCAACTTGTATTCTAATTTTTAAAAACATAATTGCATTAGTTTTTTATGTTACCTCTCTTTATGTTTTATTTTATTCATTTGTATTTTCTTTTCTTAAAATTAATTAGGTCAGCTGTTTACCAGTTTGACAAGTTTTTTTCCAATACTGGCTGACCCTCTGGAGGAATGGTTTATCAACATGATGTAGTTCCTGAATGATACAACAGTTGCTTAAAGAAACTGGGCTAAAAAAGGGTAATTTCTACCTTCTTGTGGGAGTGGGTACAACCACACTGGGCCTGACAAATGGAATACTAACTTTATTAAGAGGTTATGTTTTTTTTGAAAGGTTATGTTTTCCTAGGAGTGGCCACATGATTTGAAAATGTTATGTGCATAACCCATGGATTTTTTAAAAATAATTTTTATTCCATAATTTGTAACTGGTTTTTTTTTTTTTTTTTTTGAGGAAGATTAGCCCTGAGCTAACATCTGCTGCCAATCCTCTTCTTTTTGCTGAGGAAGAATGGCCCTGAGCTAACATCCGTGCCCATCTTCCTCCACTTTATATGTGGGACGCCTGCCACAGCATGGCTTGCCAAGCAGTGCCATGTTCTGAACATGTGCCAGGATCTGAACCGGTGAACCCTGGGCCCCCAAAGCAGAATGTGCGAACTTAACCACTGCACCACTGGGCTGGCCCCAACCCATGGATTTTTAATTGGTAAAATTGTAAAGTAGAGCCTATTATCCATTCAAAATAAAAATTTTTAGCACTGGTACCAAAACCATTTTATATAGCTTAAGAACTGTATCAGTACAAAAGTATATAGTGATAGGCCTGGTAATGCTGGTCTTTTTATTGAACATTGCTGAGGCTGAGGGAGATGCTGGCTTTTGATAGGCTAACTATTCCCTGTCATCACAGGGTACATTACGGGTGAGGCCCATCTCAATTCTGACTCTAGGTTTACATCACTGATGGTGGCTCTTGGTTTCCATTCCATCAGTTCTATACCTGTGCTACATTTTTCCAGAGCAAGGCAGTAATATTGCCCAGAATGGTTTTCAACCTAGCTGTTCTCTAGATTCAGCTGAGGAGCTTTTATAGTGCTGCCTGGACTCAATCATCAGAAATTCTGATTAAATTGGTCTAGGGTAGTCCCAGATATCAATATTTATGAAAAGCTCTCCAGTGTGCAGCCTGTTTGAGAACCACTAGCTTAGACTTTAGCCAGAGTAGTCAGACATTTCAGGACAGTTTAAAAAATTCATCCAAGGTGGTAGAGCAGGAGACCCCAGCCTCTGTCCCCCGACAAAGACCAACAATTAAATAGCTATCCATGAACAAAAGCAGCTCTAAGAGAGCTTGAGAGTCCACTTAAGAAACTTCAGCAACACAGTGGAACAAAAAACCTGAGAAGAGCCACACAAAAAGAGAAGGAAGACAGTTTCAATTTGTCTGCATCATTCCATCCCCAGCTGGCACTGCTCAGCACCAAGAGGGAAGTCCCCAACTAAAAAGAGCTCCCCTTGCCAGGAAAGAAAGAGTGGAGGAAGCAAACAGCTTCCCTAGACTTTGGGGCACTGCACAAAGGTCCCACTTGGATTTCAACCCACCCCTCAGACTAGCAAAGCAGAGATGTACAGAGATGGCTAGAACAAGAAAAAGAAACAGGGACTGTAATAGAAGCCACACAGCGGGAATGATCATGGTTCACAGTGTCCTGCTCAACAGACAAACACAGCAGCTTTTGCCAGTGAAGAAGGAACCAATGGCCAGCACAGCTGCTGCAGATCACCAGCAGATTTCACCAGCATTTGCCTCACAGGTATTCATATTCACTGATGCCAGCTGCCCAAGTCCCTCCCTGTTCCCTCTCCCCAATCCACTGCCCCTGCCAGAGCCTGGGAACCACTTTGGTAGCCAGCTCAGGCCTCTGTGGCTGTACGAATGCAAGACACCAGCCTAGACCTCCCTGGTTGACCCCCACCATCATGTATGTGCCCAGGGCTAGCCCCTTCAGCTGTGCACTTGCATGCCACTGGCCTGACACCTATCACCAAGCTCCACTGCATGTGCATGCTCAGGGGGAGACTCTGCAGTCATGGGAGAGCACACATGACAGCCAGGGCCCCCACAGATGCTTGCCGGCCTGGATCAGATCCTGTCTTTGGTCACTGGCCTGCACCACTGTGCTCACCTGTAGCTAGCCCCACCAGTTGAACACCTTTATGCCCCCAGCCTGACCCCCATCATGGGCCTCCACCACCATGCACCTGTGTTGAGACCCAGCAGCCAGTAGTACATGCTGACAGGCAGGTTCCAGCAGATTCCAGTGCACCCTCAGTCATCCTGGTCTTTGCTGCCTGCCCTGGTCCTCACCACTATGTGTGTATCTCCAGCTGGCCCTTGCCAGTACGTAGGCACCTGCAGATAGCCCCAACAGACAAGTATGTGCACACCACCAGTTCTGGCCACCACCACTGCCCACCTTGGTCCCTAGCCACTGGATCTGGAGCCACCACTAAGGACCCCCAACAGCTCTTGCATTTGGCACCCTGCACCACTAGACCTAGGGTCACAGCATGCCCCAACCACAGATGTAAGCATTCCCTTACCATAGTCAGTCCATGAAGTCTACAAGAGGAGACTGCTTCTTCAAATGCACAGACACCTGTGTAAGGCTACAGGTATCATGAAAATCAGGGAAACATGACTCCACCAAAGAAATATAGTAAACCTCCAGTCACTGGCCCCAAAGAAATCGATATCCAGGTATTATCCAACAAAGGATTCAAAATAATTATTCTAAAGATGCTCAGAGAGCTACAAGAGAACACAAACAACTTAAGAATATCAAGAAAAAATTCAAACAAAATGAGATGCTCAGCAAAGAGACAGAAAACATAAAAAAGAACCAAACAGAAATTTTGGAGCTAAAGAATACAATGACTGAAAAAAGAATCAATAGAGAGCTTGAGCTTCACCAACAGACTCCACCAAGCAGAAGAAAGAATAAGTGAGCTACAAGACAGATCAATTGTAATTATCCAATCAGAAGAGAAATAAGAAAAGGAATAGAAAAGAGGGAAGAAAACCTATGTAATCTATGGGATACCATCAAAAGAATCAATTTGCAAATTATTGGAGTTCCAAAGGGAAAAAAGAGAGAGAAAGGGACAGAAAGCTTATTTAAAGAAAATGGCAGAGAGGGGCTGGCCCCGTGGCCGAGTGGTTAAGTTCGTGTGCTCCGCTGCAGGCGGCCCAGTGTTTCGTTGGTTCGAATCCTGGGTGCAGACATGGCACTGCTCATCAGACCACGCTGAGGCAGCGTCCCACATGCCACAACTAGAAGAACCCACAACGAAGAATATACAACTATGTACCGGGGGGCTTTGGGGAGAAAAAGGAAATAATAAAAATCTTTAAAAAAAAAAAAAAAGAAAATGGCAGAGAACTTCCCAAATCTCGGGAGAGATTTGCATATTCACGTTCATGAAGCTCATAGATCACTAAACAAAATCAACTTACAGAGATCCTCTCCAAGACACATAATAAAACTCAAAACTCAAAACAAGACAAGGAGAAAATCTTGGCAGCAAGAGAAAAAAAGCTTGTAACTTACAAGGGAACTCCCATAAGTCTATCAGTGGATTTCTAAGCAGAAACTTTACAGGCCAGGAGAAAGTGAGATGATATATTCAAAGAGCTGAAAAAACATTCCCAACCAAAAATACTTTACATGGCAAAGCTGTCTTTCAGAAATGAAAGAGTGATGAAAACTTTCCCAGACAAACAAAAGCTGAGGGAATTCATCACCACTAGACCTGCCTTACATAAATGCTGAAAGGTGTTCTTCAGGCTGAAACAGAAACATACTAGTTAGTAAAATAAAAACATATGAAAATATACATTACTGATAAAGGTAAGCATATAGTCAGATTCAGAATACTCTAAAAATGTAATATGGTGGGGTGTTAATCACATAACTCTAGCATAAAGGTTAAAGGACAAGAGTATTAAAAAGAACTATAGCTACAATAATTTGTTAATGGACATACAATACATAGAGAAGTAAATTATGACATTAAAAACATAAAAGGGGAGAGAGAGTAAAATGGTAGAGTTTTTTGCATGTGATCAAAGTTATCAGTGTAAAACAGACTGTGATATCTAGAAGATGCTTTATGTAAGCTTCATTGTAACCACAAAGCAAAAAGCTAGATTTCACAAAATACAAAGAGAAGGGAATCAAAGCATACCACTAGGGAAAATCATCAGTTCACAAAGGAAGGCAGAAAGAAAGGGACAGGGAACTACAAAACAGCCAGAAAACAATAAGAGGGTATTAGTAAGTCCTTACCTATCAATAATTACTTTAAATGTAAATGGACTGAATTCTCCAATCAAAAGAGACTCCTATGAACAATTATACACCAACAAATAACCTTGAAATAAACAGATAAATTACTAGAAACATACCACCTACCAAATCTGAATCAGGAAGAACCAAAACCAAGTAATAAGATTCAATCAAAACCCTCCCAACAAAGAAAATCCCAGGACCAGATGGTTTCCCTGGTGAATTCCACCAAAGATTTAAAGAATTAACACCAATCCTTCTCAAACTCTTCCAAAGACTTGAAGAGGCAGGCACATCCTAAACTCATTTTACAAGGTCAGCCTTACTTTGATACCAAAGCTAGATAAGGACATTACAAGGAAAGAAAACTACAGACCAGTATCACTGATGAATATAGATGCAAAAATTCTCAAAAAAATAGTAACAAGCCAAATTCAATAGCACGTTAAAAAGATCATACACCATGATCAAGTGGGATATATCCCTGGGATGCAAGGGTGGTTCAAGATACATAAATCAATAAATGTTATACACCCCATTAAATGAATGAAAGATAAAAATCATACAATCATCTCAGTAGATGCAAAAAAAACCATATGATAAAATACAACATCCTTTGAAGATAAAAATGCTCAACAAATTGGGTAGAGAAGGAACACACCTCAACATAATAAAAGGCCATATGTAACAAGCCCACAGCTAACATTATACTCAATGGTGAAAGGTTGAAAGCTTTTCCTCGAAGATGGAGAACAAGACAAGGGTGCCCACTCTCATCATCACTCCTATTCAACATAGTACTGGGAGCCCAGCCAAAGCAATTAGGCAAGAAAAGCAAATAAAAGGCATCCAAATCAGATGAGAAGAAGTAAAATTGTCTCAGTTTGCAGATGATATGATCTTATATAGAGAAAATCCTAAATACTCCATCAAATATGTTAGAACTAATAAACAAATTTGGTAAAGTTGCAGATTCAAAATCAACACACAGAAATCAGTTGTGTTTCTATACACTAATAATGAAATATCTGAAAAAGAAATAAAGAAAACAATCCCATTCACAATAGCATCAAAAACAATAAAATACTTAGGAATATATCTAACCAAGGAGGTGAAAGATCTATAAACTAAACATTGCAACTTTGATGAAAGAAATTGAAGAAGACACAGAAAAGAGGAAAGCTATCCCATGTTCATGAATAAGAAGAACTAATATTGTTAAAATGTCCATACTACCCAAAGCCATCTATAGAGTCAACACAATCCCTATCAAAGTTCCAACGGCATTTTTTACAGAAGAGAAAAAACAATACTAAAATTTGTATGGAATCACAAAAGATCCTGAACGGCCAAAGCAATCCTAAGAAAGAAGAATAAAGCAGGAAGCATCATACTTTCTGATTTCAAACTATACTACAAAGCTATATTAATCAAAACAGTATGGTACTGGTATAAAAATAGATGCATATACCAGCGGAGCAGAATGGAAAGCCTCAAAATAAACCCTTGTATATACTCATCGACTAATATTTGACAAGACAGCAAAGAATACTCAATGGCCAAAGGATGGTTTCTTCAATAAATGGTGTTGGGAAAACTGGATAACCATATGCAGAAGGAAATTAGACCTCTATCTTACACCACTTATAAAAATTAACTCATATTGGATTAAAGATTTGAATGTAAGACACGAAATTATAAAACTTCTAGAAGAAAGTTAGGGGAAAAGTTCCTTTACATTGGTCTTGGCAGTGATTTTTTGGATGACATCAAAAGCGCAAGCAACAAAATCAAAAATTAATAATTGGGACTACATCAAACTAAAAAGCTTCTACACAGCTAAGTAAACCACCAACAAAATGAAAAGGAAACCTACTGAATGGGAAAAAAATTTGTAAATCATTTATCTGATAAAGGGTTAATATCCAAAACATATGAAGAATTCATACAACTCTAGCAAAAAACTAAACAATCCAATTAAAAAATGACAGAGGAACTGAATAGACATTTTTCTAAAGAAGACAAACAAATGGCCAACAGATATATGAAAAGGTGCTCAACATCACTAATCAACAGGGAAATGAAAACAAAAATGAGTATCACCTCACACCTGTTAGAATGGTTATCATCAAAACAAGAAGAGAGAAGTGTTGGCGAGGATGTGGAGCAAAGGGAACACTTATGCACTGTTGGTGGGAATGTAAATTGGTGCAGCCACTATTAAAAAAAGTATGGAGATTCCTCAAAAAATTAAAAATAGGACTACCATATGATCCAGCAATTCCACTTCTGGGTATAAATACAAAGGAAATGAAAACAGGCTCTCAAAGAGATATCTGCACCCCAGTGTTCATGCAGCATTATTCACAATGGCCAAAGTATGGAAACAACCCATGTGTCAATGGATAAATGAATAAAGAAGATGTGGCGTATATACATACATACATATATATATATACACACACACAATGGAATATTATTCAGCCTTAAGAAAGAAGGAAATTCTTATATTTGCAACAACATGATTGGACCTTGAAAGTATTCTGCTAAGTGAAATAAGTCAGACAGAGAAAGACAAATATAATATCACTTATATGTGGAATCTAAAAAAGCCAAACTCTAGAAACAGAGTAGAAGGGTGGTTACCAGGGGCTGGGGGCTGAAGGAAACGGGGAGAAGTTGGTAAGGGTACAAACTTCCAGTTATAAGTGAATAAGTTTGGGGATCTAACATACAGGCTGTTGATTATAGTTAATAATACTGTATTATATATTTGAAAGTTTCCAAGAGAGATTTTACATGTTCTCATCACAAAAAAGAAATGGTAATTATGTGATGTGATAGAGGTATTAGCTACACTATGGTGGTAATCATTTTGTAATATCTAAGTGTATCAAATCAACACATTGTACACCTTAAACTGACACAATGATATATGTCAATTTTATCTCAATAAGGCTGGGAAAAAATTCATGTATTCATTTCCAAAATTCTATGAATGCTGAGTCTTCCTGGCAAGTCAAATTGATAGAACAGATGATTAAAAATTCAAATTCTTCCTAAAGGATATAGCCATTAAACTTGAAATATGATTCATATTTATTAAAACAGGCATATCTCTTCTGAAATTGTGAGTCTACTTCCAACAAGTAGATCTAAAGTTCTCTGAAATCTATGACTCCACTGAGCTCAGGGAAATTCGCAGTGAGAAATAAATATAGTCTTATATACTACGTTAAAGTCACATATCAAGTTTGAGTCTGGACACTTAAACTGCCGATACTCTCCTGTGGAATTCTGGAGTTGTGGTTCCAGGACTGGCAGCATCAAGCTTCACCTGGGAACTTGTTAGAAATGTAAATTCCTAGGTCATGCCTACTAAAACAGAAATCTCTTGTTTTACCAAGACTTCTAGGTGATTCTTTTGCCCACTAAAGCTTGAGAACCACTGTCCTTAGTATATAAATACCAAATGTCATAACAAAATAGTAGAGGTAACATCAGTGCTTTGTAATGACACTCACTCTGGAAACAGGGAAAGGGGGAACATTCCCTGAGTGATGTAGCTGCATGGGACCCAGCAACTCAGTGGTCTGTAGGCTAAAGAGCCATGTCAAAATAGGGCATGAGCCTCTATTTGAGAGATAACATTTACAGAAAAAAAAAAAAAGAACACAATGCTTTATTGGTACTTCCATTCCCAATGTTAAGTTACATCATTTTTGTCTGGACACATTCTCAATTTTATGATCTTGTCATCTTTATTAAATCTACATACTTTCATGGAGTGAATAATTTTGGTGCATTTCAACAACAGGATTGGCAGTGGGTCTAATAGGTTCTTATCTGAAATTGATTTAAATGGAAATCTCTTAAATATTTATGACCATATCCTAGTGATGTAGAATGGGATAAAGTGGAATGACTATGAACAACATTTTACTACTATCTCAGTGGCCTAAGTTACATTTTGTTAATCCCTTGTTGATTTATACTATCCTTGGGCAAACTATCCCAGAGTCTGTCTACATATGATTGGGCTTAGGGAGGTTAAGACGATGAGGAATAAGATAAGGGAATGAGAAGCTTTATTTTGTTAACATAAAAATAGCTGCACTTCATCTTCTTGTCAAGAAATAAAGCGTTGAGGTCATTGCTACCCGGTATTTTATCAAAAGTTCAATTTAGAGAAACAATACTTGAAAATGGTTTGAGGAATACCCAGTCCATCCATTCCTCCAGAGAGCCGCCAGTAGCCACCTGGATCCAGCCAAACCAGCAGAGGGAGGCAGCAAGTCCATCACTAGGGGATACTGCATCAGCCCCTTATCAAACTGCATGTGTGAGTTATGCTTTCACGCACTGTCATTCCCCACACAGGGAAGCTACGGGAAAGAGTTCTGTGAAGTGAGTCATAGCACATCGCGTGAAAATGTTTTGAGGAAACTGTTCATTGCATTATTTTTAAAAAAGGACTCACTGAACTTTGTAACAAATCATGTTTCCCTTTATATGTCAGCTCAAGTTTGATTTTAAGCATCTTGAAGGTATATATGTAAATATATATACATATGCATTTATATATATATACACACACACACATATACTCATATACAGATGGTCCCCGACTTATGATGGTTTGACTCACAATTTTTCAACTTTATGATGGTTCGAAAGCAATATGCACTCAGTAGAAACCATACTTCGCATTTTGAATCTTTTCCCAGGCTAGCGATATGCGGTACAATAGTTTCTTGTGATGCTGGGCAGCCACAGCGCCTGGTCAGCCACATGATCGCGAGAGTGAACAACCCATACGCTTACGACCATTCTGTACCCAGACAATCATTCTGTTTTTCACTTTCAGTACAGTATTCAATAAATTACATGAGATTTTCAACACCTTATTCTAAAATAGGCTTTGTGTTAGATGATTTTGCCCAACTGTAGGCTAATGTAAGTGTTCTGAGCCCTTTAAGGTATACTAGGCTAAGCTAGGATGTTTGGTACATGAGGCGCATTAAAAGCATTTTTGACTTAACAATGTTTTCAACTTGATGGGTTTACTAGGACTTAACCCCATCGTAAGTTGAGGAAGATCTGAACATATATATTTGCATTCTACACAGCACCTGGAAAACCTCTTGTACCTAGTAAATGCATAGCACTAGTTGGTTGGCTAATAAATTACATTTGTCCCTCTACCTGCCCATTTCCAACACTTTTTCCAGGGATGCAATTTGGAGAAATTGCTCGAGTTAGTACATAAAAACTAATAGAGAAGATATAATTAAAGAATTACCTTTAAAATTGTACTTTGCACTTCTGAAATAGCTTTATCCCTGATATTCTCAAGTTGTTTCAAGGCCTGCGTAGCTTGCTGTAACTGTTCTTCACAAAATTCATCTAGAGAATATGTTCGAGACCTATCCAACTAATTAAATGACAGTAAATGTTGAGTGTTGGAAAGTCAAAGTTCATTTACAAAATAAAAGATATAAAATATTTTCATCATCTTTTCATGTCATAAAGAGGGTCATACTTTATACTTCCTTTGGTATACATTATGCTTTATATGTTATATGCCACACACATTCTTCAAATTCAAACACCCATATTAAATCAACCAAATCTTGATAAAAGACAGAAAAATAATTATTATTTTAATTATAACAAAGATTAAGCCAAAGCAGAAAAATTCAAGAGTTGATGTATTTTTGAATATCTATGAACCCAGGGGAACCACCAATTCCAGGAATTGCTTTTGCCTTTGAAGTCTCAATTGTTTGTAAAACTTAAAAACATGAACACTAAATGCAGGATGAAGAGGCTAAAATTAAATAACCAATATAAAGCAAATTTTATTCTGAATTTATCTGGAATCCAGCATGGAGAAACTTCCATCATCTATGCTATTGAACTTCCATCTGGTAATACAGAAACAAAATGTTTCATCCATTCATGTATATCCCGTCATTCTTCCTCCTTTCAGTATTTTCTTATTTTTCCTACATGATGTTAATTCTCTTGCCAAAATATATTTTTATCAATAAACATGCAGACATCTATATCCCTAGTTATACTATAATACTTTACAAATGTACGCTTCCAAAAATTAAAAAAAAAGATTGAAAAGTTCTGCTTTAGCCTTAAAATTTTGGATTAATTCTTTGTGTTCTCCCTTTCCTGGTCCCATATCTGTTTACTAGGTCCTGATTTTTACAATAAAATTATGTCTCAAAATCTCCCTTCCTTTCTGATCTCACTGCCAACATCCTAATTGAAGTCCTTATTACTCCAGTACTATACTAAGTATGCGTCTCCTCACTTTCAATTTTTCCCACAACCAACAACACATTAATTTTCCTAAGATATGTTCAGAAACTTTCAGTAGTTGTTCTTTAAGAATAGTTCTCAAAGTTTACTCTGCATAAGAATCACCTGAGGGACCCGTTAAAAATGTAGATTACTAGCACCACTCAATGCCCCCTTCCCGAAAAGGGATGAAACACAAAAATTTATGTTTTTATTAAGCACTCAAAATACTGCCCTCAAAAACACAATCATTCTTGAATGGGAAATATAATCAAAAATCCAAACTTTTGAGCTTATTCTGTGGCTTTGCATAAGTTACAATCTCTCGAGGACTTAGTTTGTCATTTGAAAGTGAAGGTTTGGATAAAATGATCCACATATGTTCTTTCCCTTCTAGTTCTACACATTCCAGCCCTTTGAAGGTGTGCTTTCATCCCAGCAGAGTACACTGGCACACTCATGAACTCCCTTCATGGCATTAACTTCTGAACAATCCCATCATATGCATTCATAACCTTGCTCCATTCTCCTTATCTCCTCATCATCAATCCTCATTGGCGTCTGCATCCCCAGCTACGCATAGGCCCCCAGCCCTAATGCAGTTGGCCACCTTCTGATTTCTGACCCCAGGCTCAGTCCTCCTTGCTACGTATCTCTTTTCTCCCTCCATTTGACCCTGGCTTCACCACAGTCTTGGAACCTCCTATTCCTGCAAACTGTCCTCACAACAACCCCCACTAGGAGTGCCCCTGCCCTAAGGGCAGGTTCAGCTCCCACTTTTCCCTTACTCTTATTCTCGGCCCAACATCAAGACCCAAGCTAACTTTCAAATCAAACACATACTGAATGTTTACTCACATTCATGTTCCTTACTTAACTGCCCTATCCCCTCCTCCCTGCTATTCAAATCCAGCATGGCCTAGCTTATAATGTCCTTCTTTCATCAAACATGCCCGAATTTTAACTCCAAAGAAGACTCATCTCTGTGTCCTCTGAATTTCTGTGGCACAGCTGTTTTACAAGTATTATATGCCAGTAAACATCCCTTGCCTTATATTCTGCTAATTGGTTAGCTAGAATGATTAGCAAAACTGAGGGACTACCTCTAGAATTAGTTATTATTTTTATATGTAAAGAATAATCTCTTCCAATAAATTGTAAGTAGATTGAAAATAGCAATGCTTCATTTTTTACTTTGTACCCATCTCCTTTGCACAGCACTTTGCATATAACAGGTAATTAAGAAATATTTACATATTGTCTGGAAAGGTTTGTTCCCTTCCTCTTGGTTCTGGGGGAAAGCTGATATGGCCTAAGGTCTCCAGGAAAGAGTCCTAACACCCCTTCTCTGCCACTCTTAGCATTACCATCCATTAGCATTTTAGGCATAGACTTCAGAGAGATTCTAAAGTCTCCTTTGCGTTATGGCCCATCATTAAGTTAAGTGATAAATTCTGTCACTCAGCCACCCATAAAACAATCTAATATAGATTTCCTTCTACATTAAAACCATATCAAAAATACTCTCCTACTTAACTTGAATTTAATCCTTTTGAATCATTAATATTCTCAGTATAACTATACAAAATATACTTCATCTATAGTGGTTAATTCATCTTTCTTCACTTATTAGTTCTTTTATTTATTCACGCCATCAAAGACTATTTATTGAGCACCTAGTATGTATCAGTCACTACACATAATTCTAAAAATAAGCTGTTGATTTACAAGTATTAATCTTATTACATGTGTACAGTCAAAACAACTAATTTTTGAGCTGATTGTCAAATTTGTAACTTGTCCAAACCTTTTATTCCTTCTCTAAATCTAGACGACTATCAACTTTACTTTCCAGTATCTCCAGCACACGGTGGGTAAGTGAAGTAAAAGCTGCTGGAATCCTGTTCAATTGTGTATTAGACACTTAAAATTTATAGTTCTACATACTTAGCTTCTTTAAAAGAACTATTCTATATAAATTAAATTATTCATTAAGAAAGTCATCGTTTCTTAATTGTGGAACAGAAGAATTCATAAATTTAACCAAAACCTCTGAGTTGCAACTTATGACAATTTCTTGACATGCAATACTGAGGGAAGAATAGCTGGTAACTATCAACCATGTATTAGAAATAATTGATTATTTATAAATAATATTGCATATTTAGAGTTTTGAAAATAAAGAAACGGCCTCCTAACTTAGGGTAAGTGTAAGAAAGAAATTATTTATAAGGAATGTTGCTAACTATTAAAATTGACTACCCAAGGGAATAACGTTCTTTGCAGGTATTATAGAATATTAGTCGTCCATAGGGATGGTTTACTTATAGATCTGGAAATCTGTATTCCTTTGATTCAAAACTCCATTTGTTCTTCCTAGTTTCTATATACCAATATCAGCTTATAGTAGTAAATGTCTCCCTACCTTTACAAGGCATATAGCAGATGGATTATCTTCGTGGTCATCACCTTTTTTGAGGTTAACTGCATCTTCACAAAGTCCCTTTATATAAAGCAAACAGCCTTGAAATAATTCATCAGCCCAAAAAAGATGGCGGTACAAAAATGACCTGAAAGTTAAAAAATTTCCACAAACTTACCTCTCATTCAAAATGAATAAATCTAGAGATAACTAGTATAATTTGTTTCATATGCCTATAGTTAATATGCATTATATGTACCACATTTTAAATGACATCGACAAAGATTAGTAAGCATTTGTTTGACTGACTATGTTGAAAGCAACGTTTTGGTACTGGGTGTGTTGGGTAAGGACAAAACAGGAGGGAAAAAGAAGTGATGATGTTATTCTGTTATGCCACTGAGTTCTAATAATTTTGAAATAATAGGCAGTGATATACAAAAGGAATTATATTTCCCCTATTTCTTAAATTTAAATCAATTTTCTCAATTTACTTTTCTCCAATTACAGGAAAAAACATTAACTAGGTTAGGAACCATTTGGAAAATGTTTTTTAAATTCTCCAATCACCTATATCCTAAAATAGAGAAGACGGGCCTTTTTCTTCTCTCTCCCCTTTCTGCTGGTCTGATCATGGTCACAAAGGTGAGACAAATCACTGCTGACAACACTGGAAAGAACAGAAGGACAGAACTGGAGGAGAAAAGAGGAAGAGATAAGGCTCCTTGAAAACTGTATCAGAAACAGCAAACTTCCCTGTGCAACAGCGTGCAAAGAGAAAAGGGGGCTTCCGCCCTTCCTTAAGCCCTGGTGCAGCAGCTGATTTTTACAGGTTGTCAAACTCACAACATACAAAAAAATATGATGATCAGAAATTAGCTTTTTCTGTCTTCCATTTTACAGGGGGAAAGCTTTCTATACTACAAAGCTAGTGAAGCTTCATTGGCCCTTTATTTTCACTGCCTCTTTCAAAGCTTTGTGTTATTTATCTTAAAGAAGGTTTCAAATTACTAGGCTTCACATAACATGGAACTACTCCTGAGGTAGAATTTGTTCATCGACATTACTCTAAGTATCTAGCACAGGGAGGAAGTGAGATCATACTAAAGACAGGTGGCACATCTCAGAAAGTAAAACGTCACAAAAACAAACCCAATCTTTGTATTTACTAATAAGAGAATGACCAAATTCAGGTAGTGATGAATGCACATTACTCAACATTGCTTAAAGCTTTCTTTTTTCCTTTTAAAAAAATGTATTCCATTTTTTTGCATATTTTAACACAGATATGAAGAAACTAGGGAGAATGCATTATAAAAATAATTATAGGCTTGAAAGCATGAAAAAATTTGGAGCCGTAATGGCAAGATCTGACAAGAAAAAAATAATGCATCAGTTGATGACTGAGTATAGGTGTTATGAGGAACTCACCAACAAATTTCCATTCTATCCTTAATAGAGAAATTTTAAATACATTCTCCAAACATTTACTCACACAGAAGATAGAACTGGTTGGTATTAGAAAACATATCACAGATGTCTATTAAAACTCAGGTCCTGCCTTCTAGGAAAATGGAGTAAACGTACTTTTCACTATTCTTCCCACTAAGTAGACCTAAAAACTCTGGATATTATATAAACAAAGCAAACATAAGAGGACACTGAAAGGTAGAGAAGAGAAGTCGAACTGGCTAGGAATGACATGGTGGTAAGTTCCCTAGGTTTTCTTTTGCCTTACATATCCCAGACTTGGAGATGAAGAAACCAGCAACCTGAAAATGTCAACAAGTGCAGACAAAAAACCCTGCTGTCTAGATAAAGGACCAGGAAAGAGGCAACCTAGTGAGACAAAAAACTTTTAAATAATAACCATTCTACTCCAGCCAAATATCATAGGGGGAAAAAAGGCCATGTGGAGAGCCTAGAGTTCCACCCTTGGCAAGACCTAACGAGGCACACCGAGTGCCCCCTGGAGGGTTTTCAGAGAAAGCTGCGTAGGGAGCTGGGACTTTCATCTTCACTGGGTGGTAATAAGCAAAGAAACAGAAAGTAAAACAAGGAAATAGAAGACATAAAGAAGAACTAAATGGAAATTTTAGAGCTGAAAAATATAATAACTGAAATAAAAAACTCAATGGATGGGCTCAACAGCAGAATGGCAGAAACAGAGACACAAACCAGTGAACTGGAAGACAGAACAATAGAAATGGTCCAATCTGAACAACAGAGAAAAAATAGACTAAGAAAAATGAACAGAACCTCAGGGACCAGTGGGAATCTAAAAAAGGTCTTGCACTTGTGTCTACAGTCCTAGAAGGAGAGGAGAAAGAGGGAAGGACTGAAAAAACACTTAAATAAATATGGATGAAAATTTACCAAATTTGTCAGAAGATACGCAAACAGAGAGATTCAAGAAGCCAGGGTAACCTAAAACAGAAAAGACAAAGAAATTCACACCAGGACACATCAAAGTCAAACTTCTGAACACTAAAGACTAAAGAAAAATTCTTGAAAGCTGCAAGAGAAAAACGTCTATAGGAGAAAAACAACTGGAATGACCATGGAGGCCAGAAGAAAGTGGTGCACATTTTTCAAACACTTCAATGAAGGTGAAATCAAGACATTTCCAAATAGAACTTGTTGCCAGCAGACTTACCCTAAAAGAATGGCTAAAGGAAGTTCTCTAAAAGAAATTAAACAACAAAACAATAAAAGAAGGAACCCTGGGACATCAAAAAGGAAGAAAGAACATGATAAACCAAATTGAATACATTTTTAAAAATGTATTCTTCGCTTGAGTTTTATAAATTATGTTTGATGATGGAAGTGAAAAACACTGTCTGATATAGTGCCAAATGTATGTTGAGGAAACATTTAAGGTAATTATACTATAAATGGAGAAGGGGAAAGGGACATAAAGGCAAGGTTTCTACAATTCACTCAAACTGATAAAATGACAACACCCATAGACTGCATAAGTTGTGTATATATTATGTTAGACCAACAGCAACCACTAAAAAGCTACACAAGAGATACAGTCAAAAATACTATACATAAATCCAAATGGAATTCTAAAAAATGTTTAAGTACCCACAGGATGGCAGGAAGAAGAAGAAAGACAAAAAGCAGAGAGAACAAACAGAAACCAAAAAATAAAATGACTAACTTAAGCTCCGGTGTAAATGGTATAAATAGACCAATTACAAGACAGAGATCAGCAGGTGGATTTTAAAACATGACCTAGCTACATGCTGTCTACAAGAAACTAATGGCCAGCAGTAGTCCCCCTTTCTTCCAACCCCTCGTCCCCATCGCTTGCTCCAGCCTCCCTTGCAGCAAAGGGCATAACTTTAATAAGTGGGGGAGTCGAGTGAAAGCCCAGGTCTCCACATTAGAGCCTACCCAGGTCAGGAAAGCAGTGAGCCCAAAAGTTACTTTTTAGTTTCAAGGAGCAATTAACTAATGCTAATGCCTAATGCCTAGCATGTAGTAGATGCTAAACAGATATTCTTGAATTAAAAAGAGAAAAGCCAAAGACTGGGAGAAAATATTTATAAACCATGTACCTGACAAAGGACTCACATCTAGAATATAAAAAGAACTCCTAAAATTCAGAAGTACAAAGACAAACAATCCAATTAGAAAATGTACAGGAGACATGAAGAGACACTTCAGCAAAGAATTTTTACAGATGGCAAACAAGCACATGAAAAGATATTCAACGTTATTAGTCATAAGGGAAATGCAAATTAAAGCCACAATGAGATATTACTACACACCTACCAGAATGTCTAAAACCAAAAATCGTGACAACTCCAAATGGCGGCATGTATGTGGAGAAACTGAATCACTCATACATTGCAGGTGGGAATGAAAAATGTCACAATCATTCTGGAATACTTTGGTAGTTTCTTAAAAATTACTAAACAAGCAATTATCATAATGACCCAGCAACTGCACTCCTGGGCATTTAGCCCAGAGAAATGAAAACTTATGTGCACACAAAAACCTCTATGTGAATGTTTATAGCAGCTTTATCTGTAATAAACAAAAATAGAAAACACTCAGGTGTACTTCAACAGGTAAATGGTTAAACAAACTGTAGGACATTCACATCATGGACTGCTACTCAGCAAAAAAAAATGGAACTACTGATATATGTGACAACTTGGAGGAATCTCCAGAGAGTAATGCTAAGTAAAAAGAGTCAATCCCAAAGGTTATACACTGTATGATTCCATTTATATAACATTCTTGAAAAGACAAAATTATAGATATGGACAACAGATTAGTGCTTGCCACAAGTTACGGAGAGAGTGGGAGTGGGAAGGAAGTGAGTCTGGATACAAAAGGGTAACGTGAGGGGTCCTGTGGTGAAAAAACGTTCTGTATGTTGATTACAGCAATGTCACTGTCCCAGTTACCATATTGTACTATAGGTTTGCAAGATGCTACCAGTGGGGGAAACTGGGTAAAGGGTATATGGAATCTCTCTGTACCATTTCTTACAAATGCATTTCAATCACAATTATCTCAAAGTAAAAAGTTCACTAACAACAACAAAACTTGACTGCTGGAGATCCTACAAAATAGAATTAACTGTCATCTAACTTGTATGACTTAATCACTGCTCTTTTTGGAAGCCAAAAGTTAGATCAAGTGACCAAGGGAACTTATCATTGGTCCTTCATAGCACTATGATTTCTTCACACCACAGAATGGTACACTGGGAAATATAATGTATTTATTATATTTGTATATATAATAATATATAACATTATATTTAACACATATAATATTAATAGTCTTTAAAAAAATAAGATGGGTTAAATTTAATTATAAAGCCTATGAAATGTGACTTTCTAATTGCTGAGTGAAAACTAATTTATACCTACTTCCATATTACATATATAAAATAGGGCTTCCTCTTGAAATTTTTATAAATATATTGCATATCAAGACTTACCTGCTCTTCTCTGTCTTGATTCTTTTAACATTCAATTTCCAAGTAACAAATGATTTATTAATTCTGAAAGGAAAAACAGTTCTTACATTCTATATTCATAAACATGTATTTACATGGAATAAATTTAGTAAACACTTAGTAATACTAGAAAATTCTCTAGAATATGTTTCATTCATCTTGAGTTACCTAAAGCAAATAATAAACCATATCACTTTTCTCCCAAACTATCAACAGAATATAGAGCAAAAAGCAAACGTAAATAAAAGTCACTACAATTCTCACAGAGATATAATTTAGTTGCAACATTCCAATAAAGATTAAAACTATAAAAATATATTCTTTTCCATTATACATTTATTGGCTTACTATTTTTAAAAGAAATTCATATTTCAAGAAGAGTCAAGATTCAATTTTCAGTGATAATGAAAACATATGTCAATAAGAAATCATTGCATAGTTGTAAGTAAAATATTAAGATAACATATGTCATTTTGATATTATTTAATACCTATGTTTTCTAAAAAGATGCATTTGTAATTTTAAAAACTCAAAGGACCTATGTGAGAAGAAATTGAAAAGCTTCCCTGATGACTACCCATCGTCCTTAACTTCCACGCATGAAGTTTGTTTCTGGAAATCTCCCTCGACTCTCTAAGTGAGTATCGCCACCTACTTTACGCACTTGTGGGACTAGTCTAGTGCTGTATCATAATCTCTCCCTCAGTGTCTTTCCCATCTTGACAAAAACAATCACTCTTAAATAAATACTGACATGTGATACTTGTTTGCCAAAGTGAGATTCCTTATGTAGCCGGTAAGAGCTGGCTGGGAAGGGAAAATGGTGGGGAAAAGACTGCCCAGTAAACCAACCAAGCAGTCAGTCTTAGTGATGTCACTGGCTGATTTTGAATCAAAGAAGACCAAAGGAGGCCTGGAGCCATCCAAGCAGTTCAAACAGAAACCCATGATGTTACTCAAACAGGCATTCTTGCGGCCTTAGAAATCAGAAATGCCTCAGACAAATCTAGTAACTTCATCCTAAATCAGGTTCCACAGGGGCATTCCAAATAAATGCCTATCTCATTTTAGTCCAAAGTCATAGAGTCATGGTACCTCAGGACTCTAGAAGACCCCGAGAAACCCAGATGAATCACAGGGGAACCCAGTGATGGAGTAATGAGTGCACCAGGCCACAGAAACTAATACTCCAAAAAGTCTCATGAGGTAAAAGCTAATAATGATGCTCAAGTCATCCCTGCACTATATATGTGGCATTGCCAGCTTAAGACACTAAAACTTCATATTTATCTTATTTTCCTACTTGAAATGTTACTTGTTACAATAGTAGTGATTTAAAAAACTTCATAAACTATATTAAAAATAAAATTTAAAAATAAAAAAATCTACAAGTTTTAACCTGACTAAAATTTAACATATTTTTTAACATGAATAAAGAAAATGAATCATTTTGACTGTGGACTTACTGATGCCAAATGTCATATAAAAAGATAATTCTTGTCCCAGTTAGGTTTCAAAATTTTAATCAATGCAAATTATTTAGAGCAGAAGCAACCCTGAGGATTTATTACAAGGCAAGGATAACAGTGAAAGTCCAACATTGACAGAGTTTAAATAAATATAGAAAATAATATTTTGGATAATATCATAAGCTGATGATCCCAAATCAAAAACATCTAGTGTCACTGCTACAGCCTAATTTATAGAGATGCAAATATATGTATTCTTGATCTACAGTGCATGTGACTTGGGTTCCAGACAATAACAGAACCAGCTTTATTTCCTACCAACCTCCTCAATTCTTCAGTCACACCATTTCTACCTTAATAGACACAAAACTTGTTCCTGCCTCAAAAATTTTTGAACTTGCTATATTCTCTATCTAGAAGTATTTTCTCTCAAAAAAAATTTTTTGAACTTGCTATATTCTCTATCTAGAAGACTCTACATGGATGTGTCCTTTTCATCATTTAGGTCTCTGCTTAAATACCACATCTCTGGCATCCTAACTAAAGTGGCAACACATATACACATCTCTGTTTTATTATCTTTCTGGCCCTTTCACTATCTGAAATTATCTTATTTACTTCTTATCTATCTCTCTCCATTAGAATATAAGTTCTACAGGAACAGAGACCCTGTATATTTTTTACACAGTTGTATTTCCAGTGCCCATAACAGTGGAACAGAAGAGGTACACAGTAACGATTTGTTCAGTAAGTGAATAACTTCTCTGCCAAAAGATCCATTCACTTCTCTTATAGAAAAGTTCCCTAGGTTCGTAGTCATTTCAACTGTTTACCATAATAAATGTAATAATTTAAAATATTATTTATCTCTTTTCCTGGTCCCCAGAAGATAGTAGCAGACCACAAGAAAAGACAGACATTAGAGAGGAAACAAAATTTATGGAACTAGATACAAACAGTAAAAAAACAACAGTCTTGGACTACTTTGTGAAGAACCAAAGAGTCTCAGGAATCCTGATCTGATGTAATGTAATGTAACTTAGAACCAGATAACTTTAAATGATGAACTTGAATCAACGAGCTGCCCCAGCTCGCTAATTCTCTGTTTCATTTTCCTTCATAACATTTCATCTCTACCTGACATTTCACATATTTATGTATTTTGTTATCGTCTCTCACCCACTATAATCTAAGTTCTTTAAGAGCAGGACACTTGTGTGGTTTGTTCAGTACAGTATCCCCAGCATCTAGAATAATGCCTGGTTCTTAGCATACTTCAATAAATATTAATTTAATGAATAAATGCATGAAAAACAAAAGGTAAATTAAAGTCATTATAGTCAATTTAAGTTTGCTTGACTATAAAATATCTTTTTCTTACAATATTTATCCAAAAAGATTAAAATTAAGATTTTTAATACTAAATGGGTAAACTTCTTTTATCTAAAAAATTTTTATGGAATACCCCTTTTCCTCTATATTTCCCCATAAATATGGCATTACTGTAGTGGAACTCAGATGTCATCCAGGCAATTACTATTTCAACAGGATCATATTACAAATAATTGGTTTTATTTTCATTCATCTCACCGAAAATTAGAAAATATCTTGAATTGCTGTAATAAATAGTAATATCTTCTTTCTAATAGCCATTCCAAAGTAGGTACAAGTTCTATTTCTTCTTCACCATCTATGTTAATAACCTGCAAATATGAAGCACAAAAACATGACTTTATTTCTTTAAAAAAATATGTGCTATTTTCAAGAAATTAAGAAAGCCTGTATTTGGCTCATAACTACTTGCCTTTATAATTAAGCTTTTTCCCTATCTGACCTCCACCACTTCACCTACACCCAAACTTGATTTCCCTTCACACACTGCTTCTATACTTGCCATTTTTGAACGCTCTTTCTTGTGCTCTAATAGAAAGTGGATAAGAGAAACTTCTTCCTCACCCTGAGATACTTTTCACAAATAGCTATTCATTTTATGAGCCTCATAATTTTCACGTTTTCCATAAAAGTAATATTTAGGAACTGAAATTTAACTATAGCAGTGTAGTAGTTCCAAAGCGGCTAATAATCCCACTACCCCAGACACCCCATTTTGACATTCAAAACCCACAGGCCCTTCACCATGAATTCTCTCTTCTCAAAGGTCCCTCTCCCCCATCCAAATATTAAGATTTTCTTAAATTTATTCCATAAATAAAAGTATGCCTATATCAGCACATATGTATTTATGTGCATATTTTTGTTTATACAGAAGTTGTTCCTTCCATTTTCAGTTGCTAATGCATATTAGAAATATTTCCATATCTGCACATACTTCATTCAGATGAGGTCCTGCCCACGCATACTTAGAGTTTAGCTGGGAGGCTGGGAGGGCAGAGGAAGGTAGACAGACATTAAACAAATGATCAAAACACGTAACTATGTAATTATAACTTGCGATAAGTGTCAAATTGCTATTAAGAGTATAAAAGGGCGTTTTCTACATCTGCCAATGAAGTTTCTGATAAATCTGAGAAAACTCTTATTATTACAGTTTCTACTATGCTAGCAAATGCCTGTTTTCCATTTCTTTCTCAAAAAAATTACACTAAATATTAATAAAGTATTTGAGAGGTAAAAAAATTCTTAAAATTGAATCCTTAAACCTAAATCTCTACAGAAAAAAAAAGTCACATTAAATAACTTTCTCCCAAGAAAGCTCTTAAACATAAACTGTTCCTCAAGTGACCAGGTTTGTCTAAAACACACAAAGATAAATTTACTCAGTTAAATTCTAAATTGGGTAATATTTTTCCACGATGACTCTGAAAGCTGAAAACATCCATTGTATATTACCTTTGAGACAAATGAAGCAGTAATAATCCAAAACTCTTTGCAGTGTCGTGCTCTGTGGGCAGAGACCACCTGAAGATCATATGGATTATAAAGGACTTCAGGATTTTTCTGAGGAAGGCAATATACAAATTCTCCATCATCTTCCACAGGTTCCTGAGGTTCAAAAACGTTTTTAATTAATTTGACCAAATTTAGTAGTAAAATGGCTGAATAGATTACTCAGTAAATTGAAACAATTTTAATATTAGTTAAAAATAATACCACTGAACAAAGCTAACATCAAATTGTGTCTAGTCAAAGTTCAACAAGATCAATCTTATGAAAATTTATTTAATTTTCATTCTTATATATAATGTGATAAAACATAAATTGATCTATATGCTTCCTAATGCCTGATTATTAATCCAAAGAACTTGATGACGTGCCTTTTACATACATGCTGTACTTCTAGTAAATCTGTCTGCCAACACCAGAAGCCTTTCGAGCATATTAAATTTACCGTTTATTTTGATAATGATGGTGGTTTAGTACTATAATAACAATAGCTAATATTTGTTAAGTAATAAATATTTATAAGTAATAAGTGTTTCACAAACATTGTCTTTACAACCGTAAGAGTTTAAATTTTGATCCTTTTAATCCCATTAAAAAGATGCAGAAATCAATATCTTGAGAAATGAGGTAATTTGAGAAAAGTCAGGAAGAGGCACAGTAGGGATCTGAACACAAGTCCAACTTTAAACTCATGCTCTGAGCTACTGCAATATACTATAATGCCTCTTCCTTATTTACCGGGCATTACTAAGAAATCAGCCATTTCACATGAAGAAAATTTTTTAAGTGAAATTTATTTCTTTTAGCTTTGAAACTTTTAACTTTTATTGATGAAAACTCTATAAGAAAGTTTAATTTAGTCTCTTCTGGATAATGAAATTTTATTATAAAAAAGCATTTAGTATTATTTATTATAATTCAGTGACACTTCCAGAAGCTATTGAACTGAGTAACTAAACAGTTCCTAATCACTGTAATTTTAAATTTTGGATCCAGTTTTACTCTTCTTTAAATTTTTGTCTTCCCTGAAGACTGTTATTGTTTCCTCCCAATTGTCTCAGCCGTTTCACTTTCCTATTTTGACTCCTGATATAATGTGTACCTAGAAACTTTAAAAAACAAGTTTAAAAGCTGCAAATAAAATGGAATAAATAAGCTCTGAGTGATAACTTCTTTAGTACATGGGCATGTTATAGTTATTTGGCCACATGAGGTATTTTTGTTTTAAATTATGCTTCCAAAAAGTTGAGATAAATAGAAACTTAATGTAGACACAGTTACTCTAAATGGATCATATATGTAATTAAATAATCCAATTATAGAAGCATAGGAATATGTTCCAATTAAATTATTCTTTTTCAATTAAAAACAAGTGTTTTTTCATATTATCAATCCTTTCCTCACATACAAATGTGAGACATACCTTATTAGAGAGTCCAAGTATACTAAGTTCATGTACAGCTATGGTTGTTTTTTTTAACTACCATGCCCAGTATCTGCCAGGGTCAATTCTATATGTGCATTATCTCATTTAATTTCACAGCTCTCTAAGGTAAGTACTATTATCTCCATTTCAAGGTCAAAGAAACTAAACCTCAGAGAGGTTAAGAACTTGTCCAAAATAAAACAGTGAGCGTATAAATAGAGATTGAAAGCTAAGCGAATCTGATACCGTCATGTATATACTCTCCTTCACATTAGTGCTGCCTCTGAACAATGATCAAGAGACCGTTTATCCTCATGGTGACCGTCTAGAGCACAGGTCTTCACACTGTGGCCAAGAGCAGGGGCCCATTTTTGTAAAGCTTTATTGGATCACAGTCACATCCACTTGTTAATGTATTTTCTATTGCTGCTTTTGCACTACAATGACAGAACTGAGTAACTGCAACAAAGATCACATAGCCTGCAAAGCCTAAAATATTTATTATCTGGTCCTTTTCAGAAAAAGTTTGTTGACCTGTGGTCTAGAGCAATGGTTCTCAATTATTCATCAGAATCACCTGGAGAGCTCAATAAAATACAGGTTGCTGGGCTCCACCCAGAGGCTCTGACTCAGAAGGTCTGGGGTGGAGATGAGAATATGTATTTCTAGTAAGTTCCAAGGTGATGCTGACACTGCTTGCCTGGGGACGAGGTCACACCTCACAGCTCGTACCCTCTGGTCATGTGACCAGGAACAAGATAAAATTTCTCTGAAGAGGCTAATGAGTAAGGAGAAAATGGAAAGGATATGGAAATATAGAGATGATGAGACAGAAAATTAGGCACCAAGGAGCAAGAGAGTGAGAAGGATAGAATGTTACAAAAGTACATTAGGATTTCTTTTAAAAATCACAAAGAACTGATAAACAGGAGCGTAAGAGCAGATTCAAAGTCCAGACAAATGTCTTATCTGTTCTCTATTCTTTAAATAAGCGAAATGAAATGATGTCAAACACTTTTTATAAGCATTTGCCATGAAACAATGAATTTGATATCAATATAATAATAATGTGATAAGGGCTAATTTTCATGTGATATCTGAAATGAATGAAATAAAGATTGCTACAGTTTCAAATATTAATTTTTATATTATAAAACTGAATAAAATAGAATACTACCTTTAGAATAATCTTCTTAACTGCAGTTTGGGGACTTCCGTATTCCCAATTGTTCTGTGGTAATATCGTTTGCCAACCCAACTTTTCTCTTAGCCTAATAATATGTCTTATCACATCACCATCCTTTGGTTCTGGTTTAGAACATTAAGAAAAAAATGATCCAATAAAGGTGTGAATATAGGCATTACTTAAGGATAATGTATAATATTTCAAATATTTATACATAAAAAAACATTTAAATGGTAACTTATTCTTAAAGTTTACACAAAGACTATAATTGGAGGAGAAAATATAGTTTAAATTCAATTTTAACAGAAGCTGGAAAGAAGGAATAATATTTTTCCATTTAAGAAAGCTATCACAAAAGACCTAATTCTGCAATAACACAGGTAGTTAGCAAGAGAAGACACTGGAACAGGAGCCAGTTAGAAGGCTTTTCTAAATAAAGGTCTAAGCTGGAGCAGAGCCAGTAGGATCAGAACAGAAGGGACTACTGTGTCAGATGGAAGTAGCTTCCTAAGGATACCCATCCAACAGACACCTTTCAGACCTTATCTTTCTTAGCAGCTGATGATTCTCTCCTTGAAACATTCTCTTTTCTTGGTGTTTATTCACCATGCTTTACAGGTTGTCCTCTTAGCCCTAAAACTTCTTTTCTTGATAAAATAAATCATGGGAGGAGAAGCATGCCAAAAACGATGCTGGCAAAACCAACAATGCTACAAAGTTGTTCAAGATTTCTGGTTCTCCAGAAATCACAAACACCAGCTGATGAACACAACTTCTTTGCTAAGGATTAAATGAGACGAGCTATTGTATAAAACAGTGTCAGGACTAGGATAAGGCACTGCATGACCTTAAGAATAAGTTCCTCTTTAAATTTCATATCCTAGGCACTTCACTTCTCCTACCCTAGTCTGGGCCATGTCAGTTGCTTAAACATGGAAATAAATTAAAAATACTCAATTGAAAAGAAAGCTAGTTAACATTAGGTATAAAAGAGAGAAAGGGAGGTACTGAAAACATTAATACTAGGGGATGGCACAAACTGTGTATGTCTAGACAAGAGGATAAACATTACAGACTCAGAGAGAAAAACATATACCTATGGAAATCAAAGTAGCACAGAGTTGGCATAGGAAAAGAAAAACAGATCAGTAAAACAGATTGGAGTCTAGAGATAGACCATTTTAAAAGACAATCTAATGAGTGAAAAAGCTGGTATTTCAAATCAACAGAGCAATGATCAACTGTTCATTAAATCATAATGGGAAAGTGGTTAGCCATTTAGAAAAATATGCAGTGATATGAAGCATAAATTATAGATAGATTAGAGAAGTAAAGTGGAAAAGAAAATTATGGAAGTATTAGAAGAAAATATGGGAGAATATGTTTATAAACCTGAGGGAGCAAAAGGCCTCCGAAAAACAATCAAAGCATGTTAAAAAGAAAACAATAATAAATTTGACTTCTTCAAACTTAGCAATTTATACAGAAGAAAAGCCACCATAAACAAAGTTAAAATAGAATTAACAAACTGGGAGAAAATGTTTATAACCTATATGAGAGTCTAGGGATTAATATACCAAATATTTAAAGAATTCTTCCCAATCAATAAGAAATAAACATTTTGATAGAAAGATGAGCAAACAATTTATGGAAAAGGAAAACAGCCAGTAAAGATGTTCAACCTCACTAGTAATCAGGGAATCGCAAATTAAAATGACAATGAAAAAGCCATTCTCACCCATCAGACTGGCAAAAAATTAAAAGTTGGAGAATATAAATATTGTGTGTGAGCTTCTGCATACACAAAATAATGCCATTTATTTTATGGATGTATTAATTATCTATCTATGTGTAACTAATTGTCCTCAAACAATAAATATTTACTATTTCACAGTTTCTATGGGTCAGGAATTCAGATGGAGCTTAGCTCGGCGGTTCTGGTTCAGAGTTTCCCATGAGGTTGCAGTCAAAATGCTGGCCAGGGTGGCAGTCATCTGAAGACGTGGACTGGGGCTGAAGGATCACTTTCCGAGATAGCTCACTCGCATGGTTATCAAAAGGAGGCTTCAGTTTTTCAATACATAGACCTCTCTATAGGGCTGCTTAGGTGTCTCACATGACAGCTGGCTTCCCCCAGAGAGTGAGTCAAAAGAGACAGCAGGAGCTTACACACAATATTATTAATATTGCTAGAGTGGGTCACTAAGTCTGTCCTTCGCTTAAAGGGAGAAGAATAAGACTCCACCTTTTGAAGAAGGAGTGTCAAAGAAGAAGCGGACAAATTTTTAAACAACCACAATGAATACATACAAATGTAGAAAACATATAAAATCATCAATGGAAAAGATAGTCACCAATTTCAATATAGTTGTAGCTGACTCTAATTGTAACTGGGACAAGAGAACTGGGAAAGGAAAAGGTGGGAGTGGCTTTAGCTGGATCTGTATCATTTTACTTTGGCATTAGTTTTCTATCGCTATGTAACAAATTACCAAAAACCTGGTGTAAGACAACACAAATTTATTATCTCACAACTTCCATGAGTCAGGAGTCTAGCAAGTTTTAGCTGAGTCCTCTACTCAAGGTCTCACAGGGCTGAAATCAAGATGTTGGCTGACTAGGCCCTCACTGAAGCTTGTTTGGACAAAGAACTGCCTCCAAGTTCCCCTAGGTTGTTGGCAGAATTCATTTCCTTGTGGCTACATGACTGAGGTTCCCATTTTCTTGCTAATTGTTGGCCAGGTGATCTTCTCGGCTACTAAAGTCTACTTTCATGTCCTTGCCATGTGGTCCTCTCCACACCATGGCAGTTTGCCCCTCCAAAGTCAGCAGGACGGCACCTGCTACTGTTTCTGGTTTCTCTTAAAGGCTCATCTAATTAAGGCAGGCTTGCCCAGGATAATCTCCCTTTTGATTAACTCAAAGTCAACTTAGTTACTTCTCAACAATGTCAAATAAAATGACATAGTCATAGGAAAGATTTTCCATCATATTCACAGGTTCTGCCTGCACTCAAGGGGAGGGGATTATACAAGGTGTGTACAACAGGGGGTGGGACTATTGGAGAATATTTTAGAATTTTGCCTACTACAACTTCCTATAAAAAAATAATAAAATATTAATTTCTGTTAAATCCAGGTAGTGAGTACACTGATATCTGTTAAATGACTTCTTTACTTTTTATATTTTAAATTTTCATAATTTTTTAAAAAATCTTTTTAAAAAGCCTAAATACTTAAGTGGTTACCGGTCTACGTCTGCGTGGGTTTATAGAAGCTAAATGAGGGAAACAAATTGAAGAAATTTAACCATTAAAGGATTAGATTGTTTTTATTTATCTAGCAGCCATTAAGCCTAAATTGTTACTCTTTCTTACACTGATATCAGTTTCAAAACACTAAAGAACAATGTGCCAAATTACTAAGAATTCTTAATGCACAGCCACAGTGATTGTATTTGTGCAATGAGATCCATTGTATTAGTTTTCTGAATTCATCACAAACTTAGTAGTTAAAACAACACACATTTCTGTGGGCGGGGGTCTGTATATGGCTTAACTGGGCCCTCTGTTAGAGTCACAAAGGCTGCAATCAAGACGTTGGCCAGGGTTAGATTCTCATTTGGAAGCTCAACTGGGAAAGGCTCTACTTCAGCTTGTTGACTGTAGAAGTCGTAGTAGCTTGCTTCTTCAAAGCCGGCAGACGAGAGAGTCTAGAATGAGTTTGCTAGCAAGATGGAGTCTTATATAATGTAATAGAATCACAGAAGTGACAGTCCATCACCTTCACCATGTTCTGTTGTTTAGCAGCAGTCACAGGTCCTGCCCAAGTCCAGGGGAGGGAATTAGATAAGAGGGTGAACACCATCCCATCCATGCAGGTTTTGTGCCAACTGAGGCATTTATAATTTTGAGGATCTTTGTTTTTAAAAAATGAAGCCCCAGTAAGTGAGAGGTCCTGAAGTTTAAGCTTCAATAGCTTTATGATATATCTGCCCTGGACCATGTCATTTCAGTGAAAAATGGAAAAGCTTCCTTTTTCCTATAAAACTTAAAATAGTAATACAATTAAGAATTTCAGGTACAGAGAAAGTACAGGTATAGAGAAAGTACAAACTGGAAAACGCTAGTGGAGGAAAATCTGGTTAAATGAATTATTTATATGGGGATTTAAACTCTATGGTATAATGATACCACAAAGTTTTACTAAAAGGACAAAGAAAAAACCATACAACCTTATATTTTTTATACTTCTATAACCATAACATTCAGAGATTTTTTTTTAAAGATTTTATTTTTCCTTTTTCTCCCAAAGCCCCCTGGTACATAGTTGTGTATTTTTAGTTGTGGGTCCTTCTAGTTGTGGCATGTGGGATGCCACCTTAGCATGGGTTGACAAACGGTGCCATGTCTGCTGTCTGCACCCAGGATCTGAACCAGCGAAACCCTGGGCCACCGAAGCACAGCGTGTGAACTTAAGCACTCGGCCACGGAGCCGGCCCCAGAAATTGTTCTTAATTGAATAGTCTCTGTCAATTTTTTCTTTTTTTTCTATTTTATTGAGGTCATATTGGCTTTTAACATTGTATAAAATTCAGGTGTACATTATTATATTCCAGTTTCTGCATAGAGTGCATTGAGTTCACCAGCAGTAGTCTACTTTTTATCTGTGACCATACACATGTGCCCCTTTACCCCTATCGCCCTCCTCCCACCCCCTTTACCTCTGGGAACCACTAATCTGTTCTCCCTGTTTATGTATTTATCTTCCACATGAGCGAAATCATATGGTATTTGTCTTTCTCCATATGACTTATTTCCCTTAGCATAATACCCTCAAGCTCCATCCATGTTGTTCCAAATGGCACAATCTTGTCTTTTTTATGATTTAGTATATATATACCATGGTATATATATACCACATCTTCTTTATTCATTCATCCGTTGATGGGCACACGGGTTGATCCCATATGTTGGCTATTGTGAGTAATGCTGCATTGAACATAGGGGTGCATAAATCTTTTTGAATTGTTGATTTCACATTCTTTGAATAAATACCCAGTAGTGGAATAGCCTGATCATATGGTATTCCTATTTTTAGTTTTTTGAGAAATCTCCATACTGTTTTCCATACTGGCTGCTCCAGTTTGCATTCCCACCAGCAACGTATAAGGGTTCCCTTTTCTCCACATCCTCTCCAACGCTCATTATTTCTTGTCTTATTAATTACAGCCATCCTGAAGGGTGTGAGGTGATATCTCATTGTACTTGTGGTTTGCATTTCCCTAATAATTAGTGATGTTGAACATCTTTTCATGTGTCTGTAGGACATGTGTATATCTTCTTTGGAAAAATTCCTGTTCATATCCTCTGCCCATTTTTTGATCAGGTTGGTCTTTTGTCGTTGACTTGTATGAGTTCTTTACATATTTTGGAAATTAACCCCTTGTCAGATATATGATTTACAAATATTTTCTTCCAGGGGTAGGTTGTCTTTTCATTTTGTTCATGGTTTCCTTTGCTTTGCAGAAGCTTTTTAATCTGATGTAGTGTCATTTATTTTTTCTTTTGTTTCCCTTGCCTGAGAAGAGATGGTATTCAAAAGATGCTGCTAAGACTGATATCAAAGAGTGTACTGCCTATATTTTCTTCTAAGAGTTTTATAGCTTCAGGTCTTACCTTCAAGTCTTTAATCTATTTTGCGTTAAGTTTTGTGTATTGTGTAAGACAATGGTCCACTTTTCCCAACATCCTTTATTGAAGAGACTTTCCTTTCTCCATTGTATGTTCTTGGCTCCGTTGTCAAAGATTAGCTGTCCATAGATGTGTGGGTTTGTTCCTGGGCTTTCAGTTCTGTTCCATTGATCTGTGTGTCTGTTTTTCTGACAGTACCATGCTGTTTTGACTACATCAGCTGTGTAGTATAATTTTAATTCAGGCAACGTGATACCCCCAACTTTATTCATTTTTCTCAGGATTGTTTTGGCTATTTAGGGTCTTTTGTTGTTCCATATAAATTTTGGGATTCTTTGTTCTATTTCCATGAAGAATATCATTGGGATTCTGATTGGGATTGCACTGAATCTGTTGATTGCCTTAGGTAGCAATATGGACATTTTAACTATGTTTATTCTTCCAATTCATGAGCATGGAATATCTTTCAATTTCTTTATGTCTTCTTCAATTTCCTTCAACAATGTCTTATAGTATTCAGTGTATGGGTCTTTCAGCTCCTTGGTTAAATTTATTCCTAGGTATTTTATTCTTTTTGTTGTGATTGTAAATGGGATTGTATTCTTGACTTCTCTTTCTGCTACTTTGTTATTAGTGTATAGAAATGCAACTGATCTTTGTATGTTGATTTTGTATACTGCAACATTACTGTATTTGTTGATTATTTCTAACAGTTTTTCGGTGTGCTCTTCAGGGTTTTCTATTTATAGAATCATGTCATCTACAAATAGTGAGAGTTTCACTTCTTCCTTTCCAATTTGGATCCCTTTTTTTCTTTTCTTTTCTTTTTTTTTTTTTTTGAGAGAAAGATTAGCCCTGAACTAACATCTGCCACCAATCCTTCTCATTTTTTGCTGAGGAAGATTGGCCCTGAGCTAACATCCATGCCCATCTTCCTCTACTTTGTATGTGGGATGCCTGCCACAGGATGGCTTGACAAGCTGCACGTAGGTCTGCACCCAAGATCTGAACTGGGGAACCCCAGGCTGCTGGTGAAGTGGAATGTGTGAACTTACCCACTGCACCACCAGTCTGGTCCCTCAGATCCCATTCATTTCTTTTTCTTTCCTAACTGCTCTGGCCAAAACCTCCAGTACTATGTTGAATAAGAGTTGTGAGAGTGGGCATCCTTGTCTTGTTCCTGTTCTCAGAGGAATGGCTTCAGTTTCTCTCCATTGAGTATGGTGTTGTCTGTGGGTTTGTCATATATGGCCTTTATTATGTTGAGGTTTTTATTATGTTGGGTTTCCTTCTAAACCCATTTTATTCAGAATTTTAATCATAAATGGATGTTGGCTCTTATCAAATGCTTTCTCTGCATTTGGTGATAACATGATTTTTATTCTTCATTTTGTTAATGTGGTGTATCACAGTGATTGATTTACAGATGTTGAACCATCCTCACATCCTTGGAATAAAACCCACTTGATTGTGGGGTACTTTCTTTTAATATATTGTTGTATTGGATTTGCTAATATTTTATCGAGGATTTTTGAAACTATGTTCACCAGTGATACTGGCCTGTAATTTTCCTTTTTTGTGTTGTCCATGTCTGGTTTTGGTACCAGGGTAATGTTGGCCTCATAAAATGAGTTAGGAAGCATCCCATCCTCTGACTTTTTGGAATAGTTTGAGGAGGATAGGAATTAAATCTTCTTTGAATGTATGGTAGAATTCACCAGAGAAGCTGTCTGGTCCTGGACTTTTATTTTTTTCAGAGGTTTTTGATTACTTTATCAATCTCTCTGCTTGTGATTGTTCTATTCAAATTTTCTATTTCCTCTTGATTCAGTTTTGAGAAGTTGTATGATTCTAAGAATTTATCCATTTCTTCTAGGTTATCCAGTTTGTTGGTGTATAGCTTTTCATGGTACTCTCTTATAATCCTTTGTATTTCTGTGGTATCCATTGTAATTTCTCCTCTTTCATTTCTTATTTCATGCATTTGAGTCTTCTCTCTCTTTTTTCTTAGTGAATCTGGCTAAGGAATTGTCAATTTTGTTTATCTTCTCAAAGAACCAGCTCTTAGTTTCATTGATCCTTTCTATTGTTTTTTTAGTCTCTATTTTGTTCCTTTCTGCTCTGATTTTTATTATTTCCTTCCTTCTACTGACTTTGGGCTTTGTCTGTTCTTCTTTTGCTACTTCTTTAGATATAGGGTAAGCCTGTTTATTTGAGATTTTTCTTGTTTCTTCAAGTAGGCCTGTATTGCTATAAATTTGCCTCTTAATACTGCTTTTGCTGCATCCCATAAGAGTTGGTAAGTTGTATTTTCATTTTCACTTGCCTCTAGGTATTCTTTTAGTTCTCCTTTGATTTCTTCATTGATTCAATAGTTGTTCAGTAGCATGTTGTTTAGTCTCCACATGTGTGTGACTTTCCCAGCTTTCTTCTTGCAGCTGATTTCTAGTTTCATAGTAGTGTGGTCAGAAAAGATGCTTGATATGATTTCAGTTTTCTCAAATTTACTGAGGTTTGTCGTGTCTCCCAACATATGGTCTATCTTTGAGAATGTTGCATGTGCACTTAAGAAGAATGTATATTCTGCTGCTTTTGGATGGAAAGTTCTATATGTATCTGTTAAGTCCATCTAGTCTAGTGTTTCATTTAAAGTCACTGTTTTCTTGTTGACTTTCTCTCTGGATGATCTATCCATTGACATAGTGGGGTGTAAAGGCCCCCTACTATTATTGTGTTGCTATCGATTTCTCCCTTTAAGTCTGTTAATAGCTGCTTTATATACTTTGGTACTCCTGTGTTAAGTGCATATATATTAATAAGTGTTACATCTTTTTGGTGGCATACCCTTTTATCATGTAATGGCCACCTTTGTCTCTCATTGACTTTTTTATCTTGAAGTCTGCTTCATTTGATGTAAGTGTGGCCACACCTGCTCTCTCTTGCTTGCTATTTTTGCCTGGAGTATCATCTTCCATCCCTTCACTCTGAGTCTATGTTTGTCTTCAGAGCTGAGATGTGTTTCCTGGAGGCAGCACAGTGTTGGGGCTTGTTTTTTAATCCATCCAGCCAGTCCATGTCTTTTGATTGAAGAATTCAATCCATTTACATTTAGAGTGACTATTGATACATGAGGACTTAATGATGCCATTTTATCGCTTGTTTTCCAGTTGTTCTATATTTCCAAGGTTTCTTTTCCCTTGTATTTCTGTGTGCCATTTCGGCTTGGTGGTTTTCTGTGATGGTTTTCTCAATTTTCTCTTTATTTATGATTTGTGACTGCTCTGATTTTTTTATTTTTGGAGGTTACCATGAGGTTTGTATAAAAGATCTTATAGATGAGATAGTCCATTTTCTGATAGCCTGTTATCTCCATTATTCTATGCAGGTTCCATCCCTTTTCTTTCCCCCTCTATGGTTTTATTGTCACAAAGTATTCTTTTTTGTGTTTTGAGTTTGTGATCAAATCAAAGCATTTATAGTTATTTTTGATGCTTTCTTTCCCTTCAGCCTTTATTTTATAATTGTTTGATAACTTATTCTTATAGAGAGCTGCAATTTTCTGATTTTGTCTATTTATCTCCTTGCTCAAAGCTCTGTAAACCTTTGCCTTTTTGTTTCAGGTAGGAGGGCTCCCTTCATTATGTTTTGTAAGGCAGGTCCAGTGGTGACAAACCTCCTCAGCTTTTGTCTGTCTGGGAAAGCTTTTATTTCTCCATCATATCTGAAGGATAATTTCACCAGATAGAGTATTCTTGTATAATAGTTTTTATCTTTCAGTATTTTGAATATATCATTCCACCCTCTTCTATCCTGTAAGGTTTCTGCTGAGAAATCTGCTAGAAGCCTGATAGAAGTTTCTTCGTAGCTTATTTTCTTCTCTCTTGCTGCCCTTGATATTTTTCCTCTGTCATTGAATTTTGACAGTTTTAAAATTATATGCCTTAGAGAAGGTCTTTTTGCAGTGGTGTAATTAGGAGTTCTATTAGCTTCATGTACTTGCATGTCCAGTACCCTCCCCAGGTTTGGGAAGTTCTCAGCTATTACTTCTTTGAATAATCTCTCTGCTCCTTCCTCCATCTCTTCTCCCTCTGGAATATCTATAATCTTTATGTTACTTTTCCTAATTAAGTCAGACATTTCTCAAAGAATTTCTTCATCTTTTAAAAATCTTAGTTCTCTCCTTCTCCACCTGAAGCATTTCTAGGTTTCTACGTTCAAGCTCACTGATTCTCTCCTCCACAAGTTCTGCTCTATTTTTTATGCTTTCTACATTATTTTTTATCTCATTAATTTTTTTCTTCATATCTAGAATTTTTTTTGTTAAGAGCTTCAGCCTCTTTGGTGAAGTATTCCTTCTGTTAGTTAACTTCATTCCTGAGCTCACTGAACTGTCTTTCTGAGTTTTCTCGTAACTCATTGAGTTTCTTTATGGTAAATATTTTGAATTCTCTGTTAGTCAGACTGTAATCTTCTGTGACTTCAAGTTTGGTTTCTAGAGATCTGTCATTCACTTTCTGTTCTGCTGTGTTACTGAACTTGTTTGTGGAGTTTGATGAATTGATCCTCTGCCAGTGTATTTGTTGTAGTAACCACCTTTCTTATTTGGGAAAGGCTTTGGTTACTTTGGTTCTGAGCTGCTTCTGCTTGTATTTGAGAGCCTGCACTTTCCACTCTCCACTGCCTCTGCTAGTGTTTACAGTGCCCTTCTTGTGCCACTTGTGCCTCTGATATTGCTGATGCCTTGCTCCTTTTGATCTTGCTGCAGTTTCAGGTGTTGCCACTGAGGTCATGAGGCTGTGAGCATTTCTACTGCTTCCAGGGTCACACGGGTCTCATGGTCCCCTCCGTACTTGCTCTCCACAGGCTCACATGCTGCTGCCCCATGCACCGTCTGTGCTGCTGCTCTAGGGTTATCTGGGGATGCTGGCAGCACGACTGCCAGGGGTGCTAGGTTCACAGTTGTCACTGTTGCTGTCAGGGGCCTGGGTTCTTGTATGCAGCCCCCACTGCTGGTGGAGCTGGTGTCCGGGGTGCTACTAGGTGGGGCTAGATCTCAGCTTCTGCTGAGGTTCCTTAAAGCCTCAGGTTGCAGGTGCCACCTGCCACTGCTGGAGAAGGAGTAGGGGCTAAGCTACAAGTGTTGGTGCTGGCCATGCTGTCTCAGGTCACTGGTGTCCCCTGGTGTACTTTATGAAACCTCATGTCAGGGCATCCTGGTCCTGCTGTTTTGGTTGCTGTCCCTACTGCTGGAGAGACCAAGACCACTGCAAGGGGAGAAAGAGGGGGCTGGGTCTCTGGCACCTTTCTGTGTTCTGAAGCCTCAGGATGTGTGTGTCACCCATCACTGCTGAGGCTGGGGGTAGAGGCCAAGTCAAGAGTGCTGTATTTGCCCTTGCAGCCTGTGGTCACTGCCTTGTACACTGGTGTGAGGATCCGTGTTTTGTCTGCCACCCACAGGAGAAAGGGAAGGAGCTGATCCCCTAGTTCTACTGCCTCCCGGAGGTCCATTCCACCCACCTTCAGATGTATAGATGCATGGATCACTCAGGCATTCTAGTGCTGTGCAAGAAATCACTGGATGTCAGACTGGTTGTAACATAGAGGAGAGACAAAGGGAATGATTCACTCCACCTTGATGCTGACATCACTGTCAATTTTTTAATCTATTAATATTTTAGATTTTCAAAAAGATAGAAAAACATTTTAACACCTTTTTAAGCAACCAAACACAAAATTCAGTAAGACTATTTCTTCTAAAATCAGCATCCATTATAAGCACACAAAACCACAGAATAATTTGAAAAAATGTAGTATCTTCTAAATAAGTGGGGTTAGTGATACCACATACCTGTTCTATCAAATGACGTAAGGCTTTTTTTCCTAACTTTTGGACAAGCGTAAGTTTGATCCTTTTTTTCCTTTGGTTTCTCTTTTTTCTTATGGGGAACTGGTTCTGGAGGAAGTTCATCTTGTTGAGTTCTGCTTTCTTGAAGGTAATCTGAAAATAAAACCATTATTAGATGAATAATCAGCATGAGCTATAAATAACACTATGATAATTCCACATACCAAGCAATATAGTTGATCATTATATCATTATACTATTTATGAGCACAGCCTCTGAATCAAACCGTCTTGGTTCCAAGCTCAGTTATAAGCTTTACCATTCACAGTTCTGTCATTTGCTTTGTAAGTTAGCTGTCTACCTTACTTTACTCACCTTTGAAATGAAGATTGTTACAGTAAGAGCCTCATAGCATGTTATAAGAATTAAATTAGTTAATATGTTTAAATCTCATATGTTAGTACCAATTTCATTGTTACAATAAATCTTTAAAATGTGAATCCTCATGTGAAATAAACACATAACAAAACTCTTTTTATTAACTGTAATTTGGTAACTGAGCCCCGAAGATGCTTAGATCCAAATGCAGAAAAGTAACACAGAACCTATTTCTCATATTCCTTCTACGACTTACCTGACTGGTGGATTTTCAACAAGAAGAAGAATGGGGAAATTATTGAAAATAGAGTTTTTTAAAAGCAAATAGGTTTTATTTTTCTCCTCATTGATTTAACAAATATTTATGGAGTGTAAGGCATTTAGCTACAATCAAATAGGAAAGAAGACACAATAAGTACAAACAAAACAAAATGAGAACAAATGAAATAGCCAGTAAGTTCTATTTCAGCCAACAGTCCTAATTCAGAGGAGAGAGAGAGAGAATTTCCCATTTATATAATCAGAGGAGATCACATACCTGTCCTGTTCCAAAGAATCAAATGTTGAACGATGGTAAGGTTTTTAATTTAGGGAGTAGGGGAGAGGGCTGGAGATGAGATAAAGATAAGAAAACAGAAGGACAGTTCAGGAGATCACAACGAGAAAATGTGAGCTTCAGTGGAAAGTTTATGTGAAATAACTGTGAAAACCATCCTTTATCTTTAACATCTATTCTAAGAGTATCTCCCATCTCCTTGCCTTATTGAAACCTAGTTATTTCCTAAAGACACCACTAACATGCAACTCTCTCAAGTAGTGGTTGTTTATACTCCGACACCCCACATACCTCAGGATTAGAAAGTAGGCTTGTTTTCCTCCTTGCTCCCCATTTACCACTTCCAAATCATTACAACTTGCCCTCTTAAAAAAAAGTCCTGCTCCTCTGAAGCTCATGCCTTTCCACTACATCATACTCTTCCACTCTTCACTGACATCCATCAATTGCCTGGTCTCAATTAATCTGGAACCCTGGCTCCAGGAAGGACCTTTCTCCATATTAAATCTGCCATCGTTCTGGAAGACTTCAGTGTTCACGAATTACGACCTGTCTAATACCATGTCCCCTTCTCCACTTTCTAGACATCTCTAGTCCACTTCGACCACCCACTCCCAAGATTACATCCTAGTGCTTGTCATCATTGGCCTCTATTCTTCTAGCTTGCTTAATATTCCCAACATCACCATTTTTTGACCATTGGTATCTCCAGTTCATTGCCCCATTACTTTCTTACAATCCATCATCCCTCTATTTTTTTCATCTTTCTCTTCATCCAGTTGAGATTATACTGTCATTAAACACCACTCTTGCCCATATCCTAAACCCTCTTCTTTTGGTGTCACCTATATGGCAAAACATCAGCCCTGGAGGAACCCAACTTTATGTACTGTCTATGCCTATATCCACACAGTCCCGTGATACTAGAGAAAGGCCCACAAATGGGTGGACTGGTAACCCCCTAAATTCACTTTAATTAACCACAAATGGACCCTGAACACAAACCTGAAATCCTACTGTTTGTCTTGTTAACTTGCTCTTCTGGCTTGTCGATGGCTGTTTCAGATTTTCCCCACGCTCCTCAATTCTCCAAATCTTTACCTTCCTATCTGTGTACTTCAACTGATCTCAATGCCTGCTTACCAGAGAACATGAAAGGCATCAGATGGGAATTACTTCAGTTTGCCATTGCCAAATAAGCCAAGCAAGCCACATCAGCATCCATCGCTTCCTACTGCCCTCCTGAGTTAATAAAGGTGTCTGTTCCTCCCCCCATCCAAAACCAATCCTTTCCACCTTTTGTTGAGACCTACCCTCTCATGCTTACATTATTAATGATTCCTTTCTTTTCCATATCAAAGCAGCTCCCATCTTAAATAAAACCTATTCATAGACCACATCTCCCTCTAGTTAGCAATCTATATCTTGCCTTTCTTCATAGTCAAACTTCTCAAGAGAGTTGATAAAATCACTATTTTATTTCTTCATCTACTTAATCCATTCCAGTCATGTTTCAGAATTCCACTAAAACAGCACTCAAGGGACATATCCTTCAGATCCATAAATTCAATGGACATTTTGAGTCTTCATTTTAGTTGACTTATCAGTGTTAGTTGATGCTTTAGACTACTCCTCCCTTTTTAAATTGAGATATAATTGACAAGTTACATTATATTAGTTTCAGGTGTACAACTTAATGATTAGATTTTTGTATATATTGCTAAATGATTGGCACAATAAGTCTAGTTAACATCTATCACCACATATAGTTATAAATCGTTTTTCTTTTGTGAGAACTTTTAAGATTTACTCCTTAGGAACTTTTGAATTTACAGTGCAGTATTATTACTAGGTCACCACGCTGTACATTACATCTCCATGACTTACTTATTTTATAACTGGAAGTCTGTACTTTTGACTACCTTCACCCATTTTGCCTACTATCTCTGGCAACCAATAATCTGTTCTCTGTATCTATGAGTTTGTTTGGTTTGGTTTTTTTTAGATTCCACATATAAGTAGCATTATACACTATTTCTCTTTCTGTGTCTGACTTATTTCACTTAACATAGTGCCCTCAAGGTCCATTCTTGTTGTCACAAATGGCAAGATGTCTTTCTTATGGCTGAAAAATATTACACAATACATATATTATACACACATTACATAATATATACATACACACACATTTTTGTCCATTGATGGACACAGGTTGTTTTCATGTCTTGTGAATAATGCTGCAATGAACATGGATGTGCAATATATCTTTCTGAGTTAGAGTTTTCATTTCTTTCAGAGAGATATTAAGAAGTGGAATTGCTGATCAAATAGTAGCTATAGTTTTAATTTTATGAGGAACCGCCATACTATTTTCCATAGTGACTACACCTACTTACATTCTCACTGAAAGTTCACCAACGCTTGTTATTTCTTGTCTTTTTGATAATAGCCATTCTAAGAGATAGGAGGCAATATCTCATTGTGGTTTTGATTTGCATTTCCCTAATGATTAGTGATGTTGAGCATCTTTTCATGTATCTGTTGGACATCTGTACGTCTTCTTTAGAAAACTGTCTTCTTTAGAAAAATGATCCTCTGCTCATCTTTTAATCAAATTATTTTTTGGTATTGAATTGTATGAGTTCTTTATACATTTTGGATATTAATCCTTATTAGATATGTGACTTTCGAATCATATTTACACAGACAATTCATTTTTTGGTAGGCTGCCTTTTCACTTTGTTGATTTGCTGTGCTAAAGCTTTTCAGAGTGACGTAGTCCCACTTGTTCATTTTTGCTTTTGTTGCCTTTGCTTTTGGTGTCAAACCCAAAAAACCAATGCCAAGACTGATGTCAAAGAGATTTCCACTTATGTTTTCTTCTAGGAGTTTTACGGTTTCAGGTCTTTTGTCAAGTCTTTCATCTATTAGTTAATTTTTGTGTATGGTTTAAGATAGTGGCCCAGTTTCATTCTTTCGCATATGGCTGTCCATTTTTCCTAGCACCATTTATTGAAGAGATTGTCCTGTCACCATTGTATATTCTTGGCTCCTTTATCATAAATTAATTGACCACGTATGCGTGGGTTTAAATCTGGGCCCTCTATTCTGTTCTACTGATCTATGTGTCTGTTTTTATGCCAATACTGTACCATTTTGATTACTATAGCTTTGTAATACAGTTTAATCAGGAAGCATAACACCTCCAGCTTTGTTCTTCTTCTCAAAGTTGCTTTGGCTATTTGGGGCCTATTATGGTTCCATACAAATTTCAGGATTGTCTGTTCTAGTTCTGTGAAAAATGATACTGAAATTTTGATAAGGATTGCATGGAATCTGTAGATTGCTTTGGGTAGTATGGCCATTTTAATAATAGTAATTATTCCAATTCATCAACATCGAATTTCTTTCCATTTATTTGTATCTTCTTCAATTTCTTTCATTAATGTCTAGTAGTTTTCATTGTACAAGTATTTAACCCTCTTGGTTAAATTTATGTCTAGGTATTTTATTCTTTTTGATGAATTTATGAATGGGATTATTTTCTTAATTTCTCTTTCTGATAGTTCATTATTAATGATTAGAAGTGCAACACATTATTGTATATTGGTTTTGTATCCTGCAACTTTACTGAATACGTTTATTAGTTCTAATAGTTTTGGGGGGAGTTTCTAGGGTTTTCCATATTTAATATCATATCATCTGCAAACATTGACAATTTTACTTCTTCCTTTCCAATTTGGATGCCTTTTCTTTCTTTTTCTTGCCTAACTGCTCTCGCTAAGACTTCCAATATTATGTTGAATAAAAGTGGCAAGAGCAGGCATCTTTATCTTTTTCCTGAGGAGTATGATGTTAGCTGTTGGCTTTCCATATATGGCCTTTATTAAGTTGACATACGTTCCCTCTATATTAATTTTGTTGAGTGTTTCATCATGAATGGATGTTGAATTTCATCAAATGTTTTTTCTGCATCTATTGATATGATCATATGATTTTTATCCTTCATTTTGTTAATGGGTGTATGACATTGATTGATGTGTGGATGCTGAACCACCCCTGTATCCCTGGCATAAAGCCCACTTGATCATAGTTTATGATCCTTTTAATGTAATGTTGAATTTGGTTTGCAAATACTTTGTTGAGAATTGAATCTTTGCTCACCAGGGATTTTGATGTGTAATTTTCTTTTCTTGTGACATCCTTGTCTGGTTTTGGTATCAGGGTAATGCTGGCCTTGTAAAATGAGTTTAGAAATGTTCCTTCCTCCTATATTTTTTGGAAGAATTTGAGAACGACTGCTATTAATTCTTCTTTGAATGTTTGGTAGAATTCACAATGAAGCTGTCTTGTCTTGGACTTCAGTTTGTTGGGAGGCTTTTGATTACTAATTCAAATCTTTTCTACTAATTGGTCTGTTTAGATTTTCTATTTCTTCATGAGTCAGTCTTGGTAGCTCATATGTTTCGAGGAATTTAGTCCTTTCTTCTAGGTTCTCCAATTTGCTGGCATATAATTGTTCATAGTAATCACTTATGATCCTTTGTACTTCTGTGGTATCAGTTGTAATGTCTCCTCTTGTATTTCTGATTTTATTTGAGTCCTCTCTTTTTCTTAGTGAGTCTAGCTTAAGGTTTGTCAATCTTGTTTACTTTTTCAAAGAATCAGCTCTTAGTTTCACTGATATTTTCTATTGTCTTGTTAGTCTCTATTTCATTTATTTCTGCTTTGATCTCTGCTATTTCCTTCCTTAAGCTAACATTGGGCTTCGTTTGTTCTCTTTTTTCCAGTTCCTTGAGATTTAAAGTTAGGTTGTTTATTTTAGATCTTTCCTTTTTCTTTAAGTAGCATTTATTGCTACGAACTTCCCTCTTAGAACTGCTTTTGCTGCATCCCGTAAGTTTTATGTTGTATTTCCATTTTCATTTGTCTCAAGGGATTTTTTGATTTCCCTCTTGATATGTTCTTTGACCCTTGGTTGTACAGTAGCATGTTGTTTAATCTCCATACATTTGTGAATTTTTCAGTTTTCTTCTTGTAATTGATTTCTAGTTTCATACCATTGTGGTCAGAAACGATGCTTGATGTGATGTAATTCATCTTAAATTTATTAAGATTTGTTTTGTGGCCTAACATATGATCTATCCTGGAGAATGTCCTATGTGCACTTGAGAAAAATGCATATTCTGTTGCTTTTGGATGGAATGTTCTGCATATGTCTGTTAAGTAAATCTGGTCTAATGTACCACTTAAGGCCAATGTTTCCTTATTGATTTTTCTGTCTGGATGATCTATCCATTGATGAAAGTAGGGTATTAAAGTAGGGTATTAGATATGTTAATATTTGCTTTACATATTTAGGTGCTCCTGTTTGGGGTACATAAATATTTACAAATTTTATATCCTCTTGGTGGATTGACCCCTTTATCATTATATAATGACCTTCTTTGTCTCTTATTACAGTCTTTGTCTTAAAGGTCATTTGCCGGATATAAGTGTAGCTACCCCAGCTTTATTTTGGTTTCCATTTGCATGAAATATCTTTTTCCATCCCTTCATTTCAGTCTATGTGTGCTTTTACATCTGAAGTGAGTCTCCTGTAGGCATACAGAGCATATACATGGCATATAGAGCATACAGAGGGCTCTTGTTTTTTTATTTGGCTACTCTATGTCTTTTGATTGGAAAATTTAATGCATTTATATTTAAATTATTGATAGGTATGTAGGTATAGCTATTGATAGGTATATAGGTATATATTGAGAAGCATGGTGTTACTGCCATTTTGTTAATTGGTTTCTGGCTGTTTGTAATTGCTCTGTTCCTTTCTTCTTCTCTTGCTCTCTTCCTTTGTGATTTGATGATTTTCTGCAGTACTATGCTTTGAGTGTTTCTCATCATCTCTTGTGTATCTACTACAGGTTTTTGCTTTGCAGTTACCATGAGGCTTACATAAAATAACTTACATTTATAACAATCTATTTAAGTTGATAGCAACTTATGTTTGAATGCATTCTTAAGGTCTACGTTCTTACTCCTCTCCCTCAATGTTTTATGTTTTTGATGTCACGATTTACATCTTTTTATCCTGTGCATCCATTAACAAATTATTACAGCTAAGGTTCTCTTTACTACTTTGGTCTTTTAACCTTCATACTAGCTTATAAGTGATTAACCCACCTCCTTTACAACATTGGATTATTCTGAAAGACTGAGGGTGCATTTTAGTCTGTTGTCTCTGCTCTGTGCCCTGGCGGAGGGGTAGCCCATTAAGAACTGTTTCTCCATTGTAACAGTCCCACAGGACCCACAAGTGCAAGCTCCACTGGTCACAGAGCCAGATGATCAAGGGGGAATCTTAGGTGACAGCTGTAAAAATCAGGGTACCCAACCAGTGCACAAGCTCCTACCCAGGAGATTCCAATGACCCAGAACAAGGCAGGGTTAGAGTGTGAATATGGCACCCAATGATTTCTGTCCACAAAGAGCACCTCAATAAGCCTCTAGATGCGTACCAAACAAGAAGTCTGCCTCTTAGGTCAAAGCACCAAGACAAGCAAATAAGCCTCTTTCATAGAAAGACTGGGGTTGTGTTTCAGTCTGCTGCCTCTGCACTGTGCCCTGGGGGCTATGAAACAACAAGTGTCTCTCCATATGTTACAGTCCCATGGCCAAACAAGGCCTCACTGGCCACCAGAGGCAGGCAATCAAGGGCATCCCCTGGATGGCAGCCACACAAACCAGGAGACCAGACATAAAAACTGAGGTACCAGATGCATGTACAAGCTCCCCTCCAGGAGAATTCCATGTTCTGGAGCACAGCAAAGGAAGAGCATGAAGATAGCACCTGCCCTCCGAGGTCTCTGGAGAGGATTACAGTCAGCCCTTAGATGTATGTTTAACTAGAAACCTGCCCCTCAGGCTGAAGCTATGAAGACAAGCTAATAGGCTTCTTTCACAGAAAGACTGGGTACCTCAGTCTGCTGCCTCCACGCTGTGTCCAGGTGGTAGCCAATGAAGAACTCTCCCCATTTGTTACAGTCCTGTGGGACCTGCAACCATAAGCCTCTCTGGCTACCAGAGCCAGGCTATCTAGAGCTGTTCCCTGGGCTTCAGACACAAAAACTGGGGTGCCAGATGAGTGTCCAAGCTCCTTTCTGGGAGACACTAGTAACCTGAAGCAAGGCAGAGGGAGAGCACCAAGAGGGCACCCATCAGCCTCTGTCTTTAGAGTATTTCAGTAGAACCCTAGACGTGTGTTAAATTAGATGCCAGCCCCTCAGGCCAATGCTTTAGGACAAGCAAATATGCCTCTTTCACAGAAAGTCTGGGCACTTTTCAGTTAACTGCCTCTGTGCTGGGCCCTGGGTTGGGTGAGTCCACGTGTGTGAGCCCTTTAGCAACTGCTTCTCAGTTCTCTATAGCCTTTTGGGTCTTGTAGACACAAGTCCCATTGGCTTTCAAAGCTGGATGTTTTGGGGGTTCGTCTCCCAGGTGCAAATCTTAAAAGCTGGGGTACTAGATGTGGGGTTCAAACTCTTCACCCCTCAGAGAGGACCTCAGGGTTCCTACTTCCTTCCTGATTGCGGGTAGCCACGCTGGGGGTGGGGGCAAGATTTATGGCAAGATTGTATCTTAGCCTCTCCTACTATTTTGATGTTTTTTCTCCCTCACCCAAAGTGTAGGAGCTGCTCAGCCAGTTTTCAGGTTATTTTCAGCAAAACAGTTCCAAATTTAGCTGTAGATTTGGTGTGTCTGTGGGATGAGGTGAGTTCAGGATCCTCCTAGGTTGCCATCTTGAACTGGAACCCACTCCTTCCTTTTTTATACAATCTCTTCCTTTGGCTTCTACGATACCACACACTCATTCTCTTCCTCATCATCCTACTTAGCCTAACTCTGACCAATCCCATGTTTCCATTGCAGCCATCCCCCTTTATCTGGTTCATAATTGCTATAGTTCCTCGGCCCTATACTCTCACTTTATACACTCTCCTTAGGCAATTTCATCTATGGCATGGGTTAAATTTCCACCCACATGATTACTCCCAAATATATCATCTCAGCCCTGGCTTCTCTGAGCTCCAGATACACATATTCAACTGCCTCCTTGACATCTCCATGGAACGCACCAGAAGTACTCCAAATTCAACATGTCCAAAATTGAACTCATGATCCCTCCCCCAGACCCCACAAATCCTGATCCTTCTTCAAGGGTTCCTAACTTAGTGAATGGCATGAGTATTCATTATATTATACCAACCAGAAAGCTAGGTACCATCTTTGACACCTCCCTCTGTCTCACCAATCCAGCAGCATAACTGATAATTCTATCTTCAGAATATCTAAAGCCTCTTAACTGGTCTCCCTGTATCAATTCTTGTTCCTCTCCAATCTATTCTTCAATTTGCAGCCAGAGTTACCTTTTCAAAACAGAAATCTGACCAGGTTAATTCCTTGCTTAAAATCTTTCCATGGTTCTTATCTTCCTAGTATAATGCCAAAATCCTTAACATGGCCAACAAGCCCTTGCTTTTCCTGGCCCTTGTATTCCTATCCAGCCCTCTATTTCTGTTCTCTCTTTACTGAGAAATGTAACAAAGAGATCAGAGTACTCCTTTGTCTTTGCTGGAAGGGAAGCTGTGTTGGGCCTACAAACACTTAGCTATAAGGCCCAGGCACTTCCTTTGTTTTAATCTGTTAGATAAAAACATTCTTGTCCAATGAAGGCCAGAAGTTCTGGAGTCCAGGCCCCTTCAGGAAATCAAATGGACCCATGTTCAGACAGAGGCTGAAGGCAATTGCAGGTATCACCTAAATGTTTGGGGTGTGTATTTAATAAGGAATATAGAGGAAATATATTGCTATTAAAAATAATCAAACTATGGTCTAATCCAGAAAGGAGAGGAAACATTAATTTCAGCAGAACCTAAAACACCTGAGAAACAACATTTAGAGGGTAGACAGAGGAATCAAAATCCATGAAAGAGATTGACAAAGAGCAGCTAAAAAAGTAGAAAGAAAGCCAGGAGAGTGGGCGGAGCAAAATGGCAGCGTGAGCTGACCCGGGATTCTCTCCCCTCCAAAATACAACAAAAGATTGGAAGAACTGAATTTCAGAGAATAAACATAATGCCAGCTCGTTAGAGACCTACAATACCAAGAAGGTGGAGATCATAAACCTAGCTTTACACCTTCAGAGGCGCTGGAACGGTAGGAGAGAACATCACACCCTCCCCTAGAGTCTGCGATCGCTGCGGCACGGGTTGGGAAGGAGCGGGGGAGGGGCCGCGCGACCAGGGTATCATCCAGGACTCCTGCCGCTGATTCAGTGGAGACCCGCTGATGGGTGAAAGCTTCCGTCCACGGGGACCCTAAAAATCAAGGGCCTTGGGAGACCAGAGAACAGAACTGATGTGAACCCAGACCGGAGCGTGTGAGTAACAGCCCCTCCCCCCAACAAAGCCAGTGGGCGCAGCCATCTTGCCCCAAGGCGGAGAGCTAACACGCCACTCTCAACCCCCATCTAGTGGCGACAGGCTGTAACTGCAACTGAATTCTACCACCACAAGAAAAAACCGCTCCTCTACCATCCAGCAATTTATAAAAGCCCCAGACCAGAAGGAAAACAATAAAAACACAGAATTAAGTCCTGAGGACTTGGAATTAGGTAAACTAAGTGATAATGAATTCAGAGCAGCTATAATAAAAAAACTCAATGAGGTAGAGAGAAAGATAGAGAAACAAGCCGAGTTCTGGAGTTACTTCACAAAAGAGATTGAAATCATAAAGAAGAATCAAACAGAATTACTTGAGATGAAAAACACAATGGACCAGATAAAACAGAATACGGATTCCCTGAATGCCCGTGTAGACAACATAGAGGAGCAAATGAGCATAATCGAGGACAGACAGGCTGAATGGCACCAGACAGAGGAAGAAAGAGAACTAAGAATTTAAAAAAATGAGGAAAATCTCCGAGAGATAATGGATTCAATGAGGAGTAAGAACATAAGGATCATAGGAATTCCCGAGAATATGGAAAAGGAAAATGGAGCAGAAAGTGTGCTTAACGAAATTATTGAAGAGAACTTCCCAAATCTAGGGATCAACGGAGAAATGTGTGTAGAGGAGGGTTTTAGATCTCCTAGATTTGTCAATGTAAAAAGACCCACCGCAAGGCACGTAATAGTAAAGTTGGCAAATAGGAATGATAAGGAGAGAATACTCAGGGAAGTAAGGAAAAAAAAGAGAATAACCTATAAAGGAGCCCCTATCAGACTGTCAGCAGGTTTCTCTACAGAAACCCTACAAGCTAGGAGAGAATGGAGTGATATATTCAAAGCTTTAAAGGATAAAAACCTTCAGCCAAGAATACTCTATCCAGCAAGAATTTCCTTCAGATATGAGGGAGAAATTAAATCTTCCAGACAAACAAAAGTTAAGGGAATTTGTAACTAAAAGCCCTCCATTACAAGAAATCCTCAAGAAGGCTCTCATACTTGAAAAAAGAAAGAAGGGAGAAAGGGGACACAATCCACAGACTAGGGAGACCAATGGATAGAACCAGAACAGGATAGCAAATATTCAACTATAGCATTAGGGTAAAAGTAAGGAAACTACCAAAACAAGGACGATCTTAGCACTCTAACTACAAATTAATAAGACGAGTTGGAAAAAAAAATGAAAATAATTATTTAGGAGGGGAAGAACAAAGGGTCTAAATCAGTATTAGTCAAGTAAGTAAGAGACCACCAGAGAATAGACTATATTATACACGAGATTCTAAATACAAACTTCAAGGTAGACACTAAAATAAAGTACAGAACAGAGTCACAAATCATAGATAAGGAAAATCTAAGAAACCCAGCATAAGAAATTGCAGTATTAAATGGGTAGTCTAAAGTACACAGGAAAAGAAACACAGGAAAACAAGATAATGAGCGACAGATTGACAGCATTAAGTCCACATGCATCAATAATCACTCTCAATGTGAACGGATTGAACTCTCCAATAAAAAGACACAGAGTGGCAAAATGGATTAAAGAACAAGATCCAACAATTTGTTGCCTCCAGGAAACACACCTCAGCCCCAAGGACAAACACAGACTCAGGGTGAGGGGGTGGAGGACAATACTTCAAGCAAATAGCAAGGAAAAAAAGGCAGGTGTTGCAATTCTCACATCAGACCAAGTGGATTTCAAAATAAGACAGGTAAAGAGAGACACAGAGGGACAATATATAATGATCAAAGGGACACTTCATCAAGAAGAAATAACACTTATAAATATCTATGCACCCAACACAGGAGCACCAAGCTTCATAAAGCAACTATTAACAGACCTAAAGGAAGATGTTAAAAACAACACAATAATAGTAGGGGACCTCAACACCCCACTCACATCAATGGACAGATCATCCAGACAGAAAATCAACAAGGAAATAGTGGAGCTGAATGAAAAACTAAAACAATTGGACGTAATAGACATATATAGATCACTCCACCCTGAAGGAGCTGAATACACATTCTTCTCAAGTGCACAGGGAACATTCTCTAGGATAGACCATATGTTGGGAAACAAGGCAAGCCTCTACAAATTTTAAAAAATTGAAACAATAACAAGCATCTTCTCAGATCATAGTGCTATAAGGCTAGAAATTAATTACAAGAAAAAAGCTGAGAAAGGCACAAAGATGTGGAGACTAAACAACACACTACTGAACAAGCAATGGATCATTGAAGAAATTAAAGAAGAAATAAAAAAATACCTGGAAACAAATGAAAATGATAGCATGCCATACCAACTCATATGGGATACAGCAAAAGCTGTATTAAGAGGGAAATTCATCGCAGTACAGGCACATCTTAACAAACAAGAAAAATCCCAAATAAGCAACCTTAAAGCACACCTAACTGAACTAGAGAAAAAAGAACAAATGAAGCCCAAAGTCAGCAGAAGGCGAGAAATAATAAAAATCAGAGCAGAAATAAATACTATTGAAACGAAAACAGCAGTAGAAAGGATCAATGAGACAAAGAGCTGGTTTTTTGAGAAGATAAATAAAATTGACAAACCCCTAGCCAGACTTACAAAGAAAAAAATGGAGAAAGCTCAAATAAACAAAATCAGAAATGAGCAAGGAGAATTAACAACAGACTCTGCAGAAATACAACAGATTATAAGAGAATACTACAAAAAACTATATGCCAACAGAATGGATAACCTAGAGTAAATGGATAAATTCTTGGACTCCTACAATCTCCCAAAGCTCACTCAAGAAGAGGCAGACAATTTGAACAGACCAATCACAAGGAAAGAGATTGAAACAGCAATCAAAAACATCCCAATGAATAAAACCCCAGGACCAGATGGCTTTCCTGGGGAATTCTACCATACTTTCAGAGAGGATTTAATACCTATCCTTTTCAAGCTATTCCAAAAAATTAGGGAAGATGGAACACTTCCTAACACATTCTATGAGGCCAACATCACGCTGATACCAAAACCTGACAAGGACACCACGAAAAAAGAGAACTACAGGCCAATATCACTGATGAACATAGATGCAAAAATTCTAAACAAAATTTTGGCAACCAGAATTCAGCAATTCATCAAAAGAATCATACATCAGGATCAGGTGGGATTCGTACCAGGGACACAGGGATGGTTCAACATCCGCAAATCAATCAACATGATACACCACATCAACAAACTGAGGAATAAAAACCACATGATCATCTCAATAGATGCAGAGAAGGCATTTGACAAGATCCAACAGCCATTTATGATAAAAACTATGAACAAATTGGGGATAGGAGGAAACTACCTCAACATAATAAAGGCCATATACAACAAACCCATAGCCAACATCATACTCAATGGGCAAAAACTGAACCCATCCCCCTGAAAACAGGAACGAGACAAGGATGCCCTCTATCACCACTCTTATTTAACATAGTACTGGAGGTCCTGGCCAGAGCAATCAGGCAAGAAAAAGGAATAAAAGGAATCCAAATAGGGAGGGAAGAAGTGAAACTCTCGCTGTTTGCAGACGACATGATCTTATATATAGAAAACCCCAAAGAATCCACTGGAAAACTCTTAGAAGTAATCAACAACTACAGCAAAGTTGCAGGGTATAAAATCAATTTGCATAAATCAGTAGCATTTCTATACTCCAGTAATGAACCAACAGAAAAAGAACTCAAGAATATAATACCATTCACAATCGCAACAAAAATAATAAAATACCTTGGGGTAAATTTAACTAAGGAAGTGAAGGACCTATATAATGAAAATTACAAGGCCTTTCTGAGAGAATTGGATGACGACATAAGGAGATGGAAAGACATTCCATGTACATGGATTGGAAGAATAAACATAGTTAAAATGTCCATTCTACCTAAAGCAATCTACAGATTCAACGCCATCCCAATCAGAATCCCAATGACATTCTTTACAGAATTAGAACAAAGAATCCTAAAATTCATACGGGGCAACAAAAGACCCCGAATTTCTAAAGCAATCCTGAGAAAAAAGAACAAAACGGGAGGCATCACAATCCCTGACTTCAAAACATACTACAAAGCTACAGTAATCAAAACAGCATGGTACTGGTACAAAAACAGGTGCACAGATCAATGGAACAGAATTGAAAGCCAAGAAATAAAACCACACATCTATGGACAGCTTATCTTTGACAAAGGAGCTGAGGGCATACAATGGAGAAAACAAAGTCTTTTCAACAAATGGTGCTGGGAAAACTGGAAAGCCACATGTAAAAGAATGAAAATTGACCATTCTTTTTCACCATTCACCAAAATAAACTCAAAATGGATTAAAGACCTAAAGGTGAGACCTGAAACCATAAGGCTTCTGGAAGAAAACGTAGGCAGTACACTCTTTGACATCAGTATTAAAAGGATCTTTTTGGACACCATGCCTTCTCAGAGAAGGGAAACAATAGAAAGAATAAACAAATGGGACTTCATCAGAATAAAGAGCTTCTTCAAGGCAAATGAAAACAGGATTGAAACAAAAAACAACCCACTAACTGGGAAAAAATATTTGCAAGTCATATATCTGACAAAGGCTTAATATCCATAATATATAAAGAACTCTCACAACTCAACCACAAAACATCAAACAACCCAATCAAAAAATGGGCTGGAGACATGAACAGACATTTCTCCAAAGACGATATACTGATGGCCAATAGGCACATGAAAAGATGCTCATCATCGCTGATCATCAGGGAAATGCAAATCAAAACTACACTAAGATATCACCTTACACCCGTTAGAATGACAAAAATATCTAAAACTAATAGCAACAAATGTTGGAGCGGTTGCGGAGAAAAAGGAACCCTCATACACTGCTGGTGGGAATGCAAACTGGTGCAGCCACTATGGAAAACAGTATGGAGATTCCCCAAAAAACTAAAAATAGAACTACCATACAATCCAGCCATCCCACTACTGGGTATTTATCCAAAGAGCCTGAAGTCAGCAATCCCAAAAGTCCTGTGCACCCCAATGTTTATTGCAGCACTGTTTACAATAGCCAAGACGTGGAAGCAACCTAAGTGTCCAGCAACAGACGAATGGATAAAGAAGATGTGGTACATATATACAATGGAATACTACTCAGCTGCAAAACAGAACAAAATCATTCCATTTGCAATAACATGGATGGACCTTGAGAGAATTATGTTAAGTGAAATAAGCCAGCGAGAGAAAGATAATCTGTGTATGACTCCACTCATATGAGCAATTTGAAACTATGGACCAAGAACAGTTTAGTGGATACCAGGGGAAAGGTGGGGTGGGGGTGGGCACAAAGGGTGAAGTGGTGCACCTACAACATGACTGACAAACATTAATGTACAATTGAAATTTCACAAGATTGTAACCTATCAATAACTCAATAAAAAAAAAGAAAAAAAGTAGAAAGAAAGCCAGGAGAGTAGTTTTCTTCAAAAGTCAAGGGAAAAGAAAGGAAATAAGTTGTCAAATAATAAAATGTTACAGAACAGTCCAGTAAAAGAAAGATTATTTTATTTATAAACGAATTCTTTTTATAAGGAATTAGCAATGTAGTGGTACTTGGTGACCTGGGAAAGAGTCTTATCAGCAGAACGAAGGAGACAGAATCTAGGCAGAGGAGTGAACTAGAAGTAAGGAAGTGAAGGCAGGAAGCCGAGGCAACTTTTTCAAGCCTGATCCTATAGCAGTAATTGCAAGAAAGGAACACACGACTAAAGATGTTTCTGGGCTGTTTTGTTTTGCTTAAGATGCGTAAGCCTTAAGCCTGTAGCATGTTTATGTGTTGACAGAAAAGAGCCAGTAGAAAAGCAGATGGGAGAGAAGATAACCGACGGACTCTAAGTTCCTGAGGATGTGGCAGAAGAGGAGCTCCAGAACTGAGGTGGTGGGATTGACACTAAAGGAGAGGAGGCACAGTTACTCCCTGGGACAAGTACTGTAGATAGGGCTGGGGAGCGAGAAGTTAGATGTTTCCGTTTGACTACCTCTGTTTCTAGTATTCATTTTTTATAGGGTAGGAGGCATAATCAAGTAAGAGAGGCTTACAGTTAAATTGTGACAGTTTAAGCAGATATTATGAATGATGGAAGGGAAAGCTAAAAGGAGACATCAAATGAAACCATGTAGCACAGAGCACCTCACTGATGCTGGAGACCACAAATTAGGAAAAAGAACCAATCGATGTGATTGTGTAAGTTTTCTGCAGAAAAGCTTACCAACCCGAGGGTTAAAGTAGAGAAAATTGACAATTACATTGATTAGGGTTGAAGTTTTGCCAATCTGGGTACAGAGGAAAGAAATGGGAAAATGGAGTTGAAGATATCAATAACAAGAATGGCTGATCCAGGAAGAAGTGAAGACAAGAATGGAGACCAAAGAGTAACCTTTATAAAGGTGAGGATATAGAAGAGTTGGACAAAAAAAGGAAGCTGTGGTTAAAAAAATTTTTAAATACTGCAAATGGTAGAATTTGGGATAGGGAGAAGGAAGGAAGACTTAAAACATGGAGGTATGTGGAAGAATAATCAGGACACTGGTAAACAAGAGCAACAAAGGAAGCCACCACGCAGCCAGGGGGCAGTGGGGACTTCAGAGAAGGTTGACCCCTCTTTAGGGCCTTTATTTCACAAAAAATGAGATGATACGTGTGAAAGAGTGATGTGAACTGTAAATTGCTGTAGAAATGTCAAATTTTCTGGGTGGTGGCAGTGATATCACTGTTGTTACCATTATGATCAGTATTTAGATTATGTTCCCTTTAAAAGGCCAGCTTTGTATCTGAAGATACTGCTAACTGCTATGACTAATGAAATTAGCGAAGCACCAAACCTTGTACTGTGAAAGTAAACGCTGGTATTTCAATATATTTCACTTGTTTTCTTGATTTAATGCTATGAAAACTTTTTTCCATTTTCATAAAAGAAAACATAAATCAACATGCCTGGGTAGTAATCTTCATCAATTTCTTCTGTTTTTTCTGACTTCAAGGGTATAGACAATGCTCTAAATGTTTTATATTTCAGTGTTTCCTTTTCTGCTATTTTAGCTTGTTGATTCTCTGATGTTGTGACATCTTCGCCTTTTTGCTCTTCATATTTTAAAAGTCTAATATGACAAAGAAAATAAGATGCTATGGTTAACATTCTCTGTATCTTGAAGTTTGTCTTTATTCTGTACTTGACAATACAATATAATATCTATCCTTTCAAGCAATTTTTGATAGGCACTTTGAAAAGCAGATCTGAAACAGAGAGAGTCTAGTTAAACGCTAAGTAGGTCTAACTGATATTACCATTGAAATTTTAAAGCTAGAAGGGACTTAAGAATCCTCATCTAATTTTAAAAGACGAAGAAATGTTATCCAATTAAGTTAGTGGTGGAGTGAGCCTGGAACACAGTTTTCTGAAATTCAATACTCATATATTACCCTCCTTTATAAAACCGCCATCAGCAATCCACATCAGGATTAAACCCAAAATCTTTCCGCAATACATTAGCCAACTGCCTACTTTGTAAATGTTGTAAAAACCTTTTCATAAGAACAGAATCCAAAATCACTGCCTACGATTTACTTGTGCCATAGACCACGTTTTTATAAGGCAGAAGAAACACAGAGTTCTGTAAATCCTTACACGTACTTCTCAGTGTAAAAATACCCACTGGTACATAAAACAAAGACACTTAATCACATGAGTAAGGAAGTAACTTCTATTCAAAGACATATAAAGTACAATTTCTCTGAACTTGTTTACAGATAGCTTTATTAGGTATTCTTAATACCTAATATTAGCACTTTGAGCTAATTTGTGAGCACTTTGTGAGTTCCATTTGGTTCATAAACACCTTGAACAATTTCCTCTTCACTGAAATGTTTATCCATGCCCTTTGTTTTGTTTTGTTTTTTGTACTGAATTGCTTACCATTTTCTTAACAATATTTAGGAGTTCTTTCCATATTTTGGATAGTAATCTTTTGTCATTTTTTTATGTGTTGAAAATAGCTTCTGTTTTGGACCTATCTTTTCACTTTTTTGAAGTCTTGATTAACAGAACTTCGCAACTTTAATCTAACTTATCTACCTTTACCTGTATGGTTTGTGTTGTTTTAAGAAATCTTTTCTTACTCCAAAGTGATGACAAAATTCTCTTATACTTTTTCCTAACAGTTTTAAAGTTTTGCCTTTCACAAGTCTTATAATTCATATGTAAATTATTAAACGCTTGAGTTTTGGGTATGGTTTGAAGGGCAGGTTCAATTTCTCCCCGTCCCCATAAAGATATGCAATTATCGCAGCACCCATATTGAATACCCCCATCCTTTCCCTCACTAACCTGTAACACTAAGTCTGTCATCACTCAAAATGTAGACAATTCTCTCTCCCTGGTTCTTTATTTTTATTTGTCTATCCTTGTTTCTATATCACTCTGCTTTAATTACTATAGTTTTGATAGCTGTAGATTAAGACGCTCAAATTGTCTTTTTCTTAATGAGTGCTTACATATTCTTGGCCCTTTGCTTTTCTATATAAATTTGCTGTGCTCTCAATTAAATTTTATAATTTTCTCCATAAAGATCAAACATATTTTAAAAATAATTTTTTCTAGATACCTTATTTTTCATTACTATTACAAATGGTAGCTATGATTTAATTACATTTTCAATCTATTGCTGGACTAGAGAAATGCAATTCACTTACATATACTAATTTTAATCTAGCAGCCTTGCTGAATTCACTTATTAATTAGAAAACTTTGTAATTTCTTTTGTACTTTCTTTATAGATAATCACATCATCTATGAATGATTACAGTTTCTTTCTCCTTTTTCAAAGCTTAGAGCTTTCACTTCTTTTTGTCCTTTTTTTCCTTCCTTTTTGTGTTATTACCCTAGGATCTATTATAGGATGTCAAAGAGAAGTGGCAATAGCAAGCATCTTGTCATTTTTCTGACTTTGAAAGAAACACTTTAACACTTGACCATTAAATATGATATTTGCTTTAGCTTTTTGGTAAATGCCCTTAATCAAGTAGTCTGCTAAGAGTTTTTATCATTAAGAGATATTGAATTCTATCAAATGCTTTTCTTCCTTTAATCTAGTAACAGTAATTGATATTGATAGATTTTCTAAAGTTGAACTAATCTTGCATTTCTGAGATAAACTACTGCATTTGATCTTGATGTATCATCTATTTTTATACACTGCTGTAATCTGTAGGTTAATATTTTATTTGGAAGTTTTTGTTTCTAGGTCATGAATGAAACTGACGTGGAAAGTTGTATAAACGAGTCTCATAAATTAACTTAGGGACTATTTTCTCTTTTTCTATTCTGTAGAAGAAGTTGTACAAGATTGGAATTATCTGTTGCTTGAATTTTTGCTGGAATTTGTAAATCTGTTAAAAACTCAGTAAACCTGTCTGGGCCTGATATGTGTGGTCTGTGTGGGGGGAAGAGGATCAGTTGGGGGGTAGTAGTGATTCATAGTTACTAATTCAACAACTTTAGCGGTTAAAAGACAGCTCATCTTGTCTACTTCTTGACTCTATTTTGTTTATATTTTTCTTAAAATTTTCATGTTTCTAGCTCATTTCCATGAAACAGTTAATTTTCTCTTATCTTTTTAATTGCAGATCTATCTGTACTGGTCTTCCTTTTCTGATCTAATATTGGTCACAGGGCCTTTGGCTGGCACCACTCCACGGTGCACCACTCACACTGTGGTTCCCCTGGGTTCATGTTTCAGGAAGCAACATGTAAAGAGAACACATTGTGAATGGTGCTTCTTAGAGTTGTACGATGCCACAACACTGTGTGTCTATTTGTGCCTTCTTCCTTTTCTTGATCGACTTTGTCAAAGGTTTGTCAATTTTATTGACAATGATTGCTTTTGCTATTTTCTCTATTTTATCTTTGATTTCTATTTTGTTAATTTCTGATAATCTTTATCTCCTTCCTTAAACTTTCTTTGGGTTTATCCTGTTCAGTTTTTTCCTCCTTACTTCTTAAAGTGATTGTTAGATCACTAATTTTTCAGCCTTTCTTGTTTTTTCATATGTTTTTATGACGACAAATTTTTCTCTAAACACTGAGTTACCTATATCACATAATTTTTATCTGTTGACATAAACGTAGTTAATGCAGTAGTTTAAGCCCCTTCCTTCCTTCCTCTTTTTCTTTCTTTCACTATATTCAGTTCTCAGTTTCAAAAATTTGTTAAAACGAGTTTTATGGTCTTACACAAAGTGGTGTAACTGTTCTGTATGACCTAGAGGAGAATGTGTAACCATCCTTTTACTTTTCATCTATTGGTATCCTTTTGCCTTTCAGGTTGTTTCCACACATGTATTTTATTCTTTTTATCCAGTTTGACACCAAAAAAAAAAGTTTAGTCCATTTGCATTTATTGTGATTGCAGACATTTTGGGGATTTATTTCTATCATCTTATTTCATTTTCTACGTATCCCTTATCTTTTCTCTCCTACTTTCTATCTCTATCTTTTCATTTTTCTTTCTGGAAAATTTCCTCAACTTTATCTTTCAACTCCTCTCTCAATCTTCATTTCTGCTATTATGTATTTAACTCCCAAAAGCTATTTTTTCCTTCAAATGTTCCATATGTTTTGTTCTCTAAATGTTAGCTGTTTCTTCTGTCACCTCTCCAATCATCTCATGACAGGTGCGTGGTGGTTGTTGTTGAACTTTCCTTCTCCCTGAACTGTATTTTCTCCAAGTTTCTTCAATTCTTTTGAGTTTCTATTATGCTATAAAATTTCCCCAAATAATCATGGGTTGTCTGCTCATATTTAAGAATCGCCACTACCACAGCAGTGAGACAGCTCTTCATGCACTAGTGGAGTTTGTCAACTGGTAGATTTCATCATAAGATAATCTGGGGCTTTGCTGAGGTGTTCCCAACTGTCATCTGTAAATCTTTTCTTGTGGCTGGTCAGTTTCCCAGGGAATAATTTTCTTAGCTTTTGGATGTGAGCTTTCTCAAAGTCAAGCAGAGGAAGAAGACCAAGGGTCCCTTTGATTTGAGTACAGTAATCGACTCTCAGCTGTGCTTGGTATCCCCACATCCTAGAATAGAACTCGTCCACTGGAATGAAGGAAGAAACAGTCTCTTGGCTGTGAGGGGTGAGAAAGGAGATCTGGGTTCTAATTGCTACTTACACAAACTTTCAACTTACTGATTTCAGTCTCAGCTGTACTGCCACTTTCAGAGGTATCTAGTATCCTGAATTCCTGAATTTTGGCGGGTGAGGGGAGTAAGTGTGGGAGGGGGAAACTAGGGGGATAAATCAGTCTGCTTCTGGGCTCTACCCACTGCCATCTTAGGCTGACAGTTTCTGCTCTACAAAGTAATCACTTATCCATCTGTTTTCAAGCTTCCAAAATTTTACTGGTATCTACCACTTGCTTTTGTCTCAACTCTCATTCTCTTGTGAGTTTATTCCTTTTTGATCTCTTTTGTCATTTTATCTTTATCATGACTATCATTTTCGCAGGAATTTAGGAAGAAGAGCAGTAAACATATAGGTTCAATCCATCATGTTTAAATAGAAGTCAATAATATTTTCAAGTACTTTCTCACCTCCATTATTTTTTTCTGATGGGATACTGATCCACACAGAGGAACATGATAAAGAAAAACAGCACATAAATCTCTTCTCTCCAATCTGCTCTGAGCTGCCATTTTCTACCCATAATCCATACCTAGAACTAACCACCTTTTGCCTTCCTGTGATTTCTCAGTTGTTGGTTAATTTCTCATAGGCATCAACCTCTTTCTCACTTTTTTGGAATATCCAAGGTTGATCTGGGGGAAGGAGCCAGCAGCCAGTGTTAATTTGTCTATCTTGTTGGGAACCACTTCCTAAAAAACTAAGGTTTTCTAAACTCCAGAACTCTCATCCAGTCCTCATATGACACTTTATGTTTTTCACTGTGAGAATGGCTTACCACTAGGCATATATTGTTGGAATTTTAATTTTATTATATCTTATTTTACCTTTGCTTTGTGTTGCTTTTATCTTTCTTCATGTCTTGATTTCCTGTTGTCAGATCAATGGGTACATACGTCTCCATATTATTTTTTCTGAACAAAACTATGAAGTAACGGGCTGTAAAAAATACATTCACATTGTTTTTTAAATATAAAAGATGATTTCACAGCTATGACTATTGGTACTCAAAACTGCATATATATTTCCCAACTTCTCACTAAGCTTAATTTATCCTCATTACCTTCAAGTGTTTCTTATACATAGATCATTCACTATGTTAGTTACCCTTCCCAGGACAGTATCTATATTGTCTAACTTTCTCTCTAAGGCCAGTTTTTTACTTCTTACACTGATGGGTTTATGTACATACAATTTTAACTTACTTTAAATTCCATACTAAAGATAACGATACATTTTAAGATCATCTCCTCAGGGAAAATCATCCGAAAGAACTTAGGCAAGTCAAGAGAACTGGCAGCCTGAGCTGCTGAACTCCTTTCACCATTCACTAAGTACTAAAAGGCCACATCTACATACTCCCAGCGTCCTCAGATAGAACAGAACAGAAGGCAGTGGGTTTTGAAAAACGAAAAAGAGAGTCTCTTTCTGATTACTGAGGGAAATCTAACAAGATACAGAAAGCCTCCAAATAAAGACAATGCACTGCATGGAAGTATCCTCTAACTAAAGAATTTAAGCCAAGATGCTGGCCTAGAATCAATGTAGGACAGAAAAAGCTCTAACTGGCAAGTGAATAAGCTTCAGACAAATCAAATAATACAGACCGAAATAGGCAGAGGCAAGAGTAGTTCTTAGTGGAATAGAAATGATAGAAATCTCTATACCAGATATGAAGCTGACAACTACAATATCAATGTAGGATAGTTTACCTAGTGATGAGACTCAGGATGCAGAACCAATCAGGACCCAATACCAAGAATGGCCACAGAAGGGTCATTTAATGCAGCCAAAAACTGAAGGATATCAGGGCTGGCACAGTGGCACAGTGATTAAGTGCACACTTCCGCTTCTCAGTGGCCCGGGGTTCGCCGGTTGGGATCCTAGGTGTGGACATGGCACCGCTTGGCACACCATGCTGTGGTAGGCATCCCACATATAAAGCAGAGGAAGATGGGCATGGATGTTAGCTCAGGGCCAGTCTTCCTCAGCAAAAAGGGGAGCACTGGCAGCAGTTAGCTCAGAGCTAATCTTCCTCAAAGAAAAAAAAAACAAAACTGAAGGATACAACTTTGGGGCCCATGCTTAAGATTAGATGAAGAAAAAGATCACAAGGGAGATTTCCACTAGATTCAAAAGTATCCCTGAATCAAATCCATTTTGGATTTGCAATAGAGTAGAGATCAGTAGAATTTTTCTGACAAAAGGCCAAAGAGTAAATATTTTAGGCTTGTGGGCCAAGAAGGCAAAATCAAAGATATTACATAGGTATTCATATAACAAAAGAAAACACAAATTTCCACAAATGTTTTAATGATGAAATTCAAAATATGATAATAATAATTGAGTGTAATTTTTTAAAATACATGACTATTAATGAGAAAAACAGAATTCTTTTAAGGGGGATAACGTTACTTCAATTCAAATTTAGTATTCAAAGTTAGTATTACCATCATCAAATTGGCTGTTATTGTTCCTTTGTAAAAAACATTCTTAGCTTGTGGACCATACAAAAACAGGTGGCATGCCAGATTTGACCAAGGGCCCATCATGTGCCAGCTCCTACAACAGAGTATATGTTAATGCCAACATCTGCTTTAACTTTGGAGTGGTTATATTTTCACAGTATCATCATTAGCATCAAACATCTAATAGACATAAGAAAAGCTGTTCAATATCACTATTAATCAAATAGTGTAAAAAAATCAAATGAGTTATTCTTTTTTCCTATCAGACAAGTGAAAAATACCAAGTTAATCTCACACTTCTCCACAGCAACATTCAAATGCCAGAACATTTCCTCACAGAAGAAAAAGTGGCTTAAGAATTTTACATAGAGCCAAGTTTTCATGTTAAGTAGGAAGATAACAAACATTTTCAAACATGCAAAGTTCAGGAAAGATCACACATGAGCCCTTCTTGTAAAAAGTACACAATAATAAATCCCATTAATGCGAAAGACAAGAAGAAGACAAAAAACATGGTAATAAAGAAAACAGCAAGAGCATTAATCTGATTTAAATACAGAAGTAAGTCAGAACAACTATGGGACTTATGATTACAGAACAGAACGTTGATAGTATAGAAACAACAGCATGAGTATTAAAAAAATCAAGACGGGGAGAAGAGGAGGTAAATGGAATATAGGGAGCTTAAGTGCTATGATTGCCTCATCTTTCAGATACAGAGGTCAATAAACATTACTTAAAGCTGATAAATAAAATGACAGAAGTTTAACTATACTATTAAAAGTATAAAGGTATCCATAAAAAGAACTATAATTATAAATTAAACAATGGAAATTAGGGAGTATGAGGTATCAGATAAAATGTAAATGTATGGGTTATGTTATAATTCATTTCATAATGTGGAGTCAATAGATGTTATCTAAAATGCATAGATTGCAAAATAAAGGTTGAAATATAATGTGTTGTTTTAAGTTTTAAGCCTAGAACAACTAAAATAATGCATGAACCTTTCAAAGCATCAGAAGCAAAACATAACTATGTGTTTACACTACAGAGGAATTTAAAATATCAAAAAAAGTTGAAATCAAGTGCAGTTGTGGTTGACTTTAGTAGGTTGCCTATGCAATACTCATTCCCTCCTTCCCTTTCCCAAACATTACCCTGATTTTTATTCAGGTAAATCTGAACACATTATCAAGGAAAAAGGAACAGAGAAGGAAAAAATGAAAGACAAGTTAAATAGTGTAGAAAAAAGAATGATAAATCGGACAAACAAACCAGGAGTCTGGAAGAAGAGAGAAGATGGGGAATATAACAACTGAGAGATTTCCAGTTTCTATATGAATCTATAGTTTCATAGGTTCCAACAAATTCTAAGCAGGATGAACATATACATTTAAGTGTACACACGCATGTGTACACACATATACACACACCCCTCCAACACAGTCAAACTGAATAATGACAAAAATAAAGAGGAGTTCATAACAGTAACTAGAGATACATTACTTAAAGTGGAAAATAATTAGGCTAAGAATGGACTTCTTGACAGCAAGAAAAAAAATCTAAATTGAAAACAGTTGTATAATATTGCCAATGTGCTATGGAAACATAACCGTCAATCTAGAATTCTATACTTGGCAAAAATATGTTTCAAAAATGAAGGCAAAATAAAGATGTTTTCAGGCAAATAAAAATCAACAGACCCTCATAAAAAGTATTCTAGGGTCCTGCCCAGTAGCGTAGCACTTAAGTTCACACAGTTGGCTTTGGCTGCCCAGGATTCACTGGTTCGGATCCCAGGAGTGGACCTAGGCATTGCTTATCAAGCCATGCTGTGGCAAGCATCCCACATATAAAGTAGACAAAGATGGGCACAATTCAAGGCCAATCTTCCTCAGTGAAAAAGAGGAGGATTGGCAGTGGATGTTAGCTCAGTGCTAATCTTCCTCAAAAAAAAAAAAGTATTCTAAAGGACTTCAAAAAGAAGGAATATGATCCCAAGATAAGAAGTCTAAGATGCAAGAAATAATTATCAGCAAAAGAAGTAATGAATTATGTGGATAAATATAAACAAACACTGACTGTATAAAATAGTAATTATTTCTTAGGGGATTAAAAGTGAGATGGAACTAAAATACACAACAGTAATAGCACAGAGGTCAGGAATGGATGGTCAAAATTAAATTGTTTTAAGATCTTTGTATTTTCTGGAGGAAAACTAAAACTGATACACTTTGGTATGTTAAGTGTACATCTTAAAATTTCTACTGTAACCACAAAATAAAGTGACAGAAATAAATAGGAACATATTAATAATTACAATCAATATAAATGGACCAAATTCTCTAAAAAGACAAAGACAAAAACTGGGGGAAAAATCCAGTTATATCCTATTTAAAAGACAAATCTCTAAAACATAAGGATACAACAAGGATGCAAGTAAGGGACAGGAAAAGGATATAGCAAGCAACTATTAAGTAAAATAAAGATATGATAGCTACCTTTATATGAGAAAGAAATAGACATTAAGGCAGAAAGAGTCACTAGATACAAAGAGGGTCACTATATAATGATCAAAGTTTCATTCCACCAGGAAAATAAAACAGAACTGTTCTGAACTTCCACCTAACAACATAGCTTCAAAATGTACAATGAGAATATGTAATGCAAAATTCATAATTAAAACACTAACACAACCATAAGGAGAAACAAGTAAATATAATATGATAATGGAACATTTTAACAAATTTATTTCAGTTAACCAAGCCAAGCCCCTTCACCACACATGCACACAAAAACCCCAGTAAGGATATAGATTTCAACAATCTAATTTAAAAGTTTGACTTAGAAAATATGTAGTCTATGCAACTCAAGAACGAGAGAATGCATGTATTTTGAAGCATGTATGCCACAGTTTCAAAATTAACCAACTACTGGGTCATAATTAAGTCTCATCAAACTGCAAATGATTTATCATCATACAATCCAAATTCTATGATGACAATGCAATTAGATTAGAAATAAAGAGACAAAAAAAGTAAAATCCCATAATTCTGGAAATTAAAAACACCTTTCTAAATAACTCATGGTTTAAAGAAAGAATCATAATGAAAATTTCAAAATATTAAGAACTAAATCCTAAGATGCTAAATATTAAGTCTTGTGAGATGCATCTAAAGAGGTACATAGAGGTAAACGTAAAGCCTTAAATGTTTATTCTAGAAAGGAAGAAAGACTAATTATCTAAATTAAACATCTAATTTAAGAAGTTAGAAAACACAAAATTTTATAAATCCAAAGTAGAAAGAAGGAAATAGTAAAGATTAGAGCAGGCCTCTGGACATCAGCAAAATGGCCGAGGAGGAAATACCAGCCTTTGCCTCCCACAAAAAACAACAGACAGCTATCCATGAATGAAAATAGACCTGGAAGGGCTCAAGAGTCCAGTTAAGAACCTACAGCAACACAGTAGAGGAAAAAAAATAGAGATTAACTTCGTATACACAAAAAAAAATCCCTGGAGAGACTGGCTTAGCTGAGACGTCTAGAGAAGGCTAAGAATGAAACATAAGAGGGCAGGCTATGAGTTTCAGTCATGCAGCAGATGCTATCACAGTCCCCAGTGGCCTGTTCTGCAGAGGACACTGACAACATTTGCCACAGGGAATCTCAGCTGTGGACTCCCCACAGCTCTCACAGTGAAGAACCAGTAGTGTTTGTTGGTATGGACCCCAGCAGCCTGCTCTGCAGATGACATCAGCAGCATTAGCCATCGACAGCCAACACTGGCAAAGAACCCCCAGAAAGGGAGACACTGCTGCACCCTTCCTCCCAGAAGGAACTGCTGTTGCACTGCCCCAGGACCAGTGCTGCGACTCTCCTAGCTTTCCACATGCCCTGGATGCCAGAGCCCTAGCTGCTCCAAATGTGCCCACACTTCAGACCCCGTCTCTGCAGCTGCTCGCATGTGACCACACTCCTAAGCCCAGCCCCATGGAGGCTTTGCAAGCATCCGCATCTCAGGCACTGGAGCCACCACTGCTGTGTGCTAACCAGCTACTCAGACCCCACTGCTTCTGTTCCTCCAAAAGTGCCCATGCATCAGACACCAATGCCACCACCACTATGAGAGCACTGAGGAGCCAGAGCCTGTGCCAAGAGGAATACCCTTAGCCATAACATCCCCCATGGCAGAAAAAACGATGAGGAGGTCTCCAGCAGACTTCACTACCAAAGACCCCAATGGTCCTTACCACCACTGCAAACACTTGCTGCCTTGGCTGCTGAGAACCCCTGGAATCTATGCCATCACTGACCTCAGTGATGGAACTACATGGAGACTATGGTGTGGGTCCTTCCTTGGAGCCAGAACTGCCACACCCACCCACCCAGCACCCTCACACCCACCCACAGGTGGTCTTTCCTTACCAAAACCAGTCCATAACATCTGGAAGAGGTGACTGCTCCATCAAATGCACAGACATCAACACAAGGCTACTACAAGAAACACGAAAAATCAAGGAAACACAGCACAACAAAAGGAACACAATACTTTTCCAATAATAGACTCCAAATAAACAAAGATCTATGAATTATTGGACAAAGAACTCAAAACAATTGTTTTAAGGAAGCTGAGTGAGCAATAAAAGAACACAGATAGACAACTAAGTGAAATCAGGAAAACGAAATGTGAACAAAATGAGAAGGTCGAGAGAGATATAGAAATCATAAAAAAAGAACCAAAGAGAAACTCTAGAGCTGAAGAATACAATGAATGGAAAGAAAACGCAATAGACAGATCAACAACAGACTTGATCAGGCTGAAGAAAGAACCTGTGAACTACAAGACAGATCATTTGAAATTATCCAATCAGAGGAGGAAAAAAGATAAAGAATGAAAAAGAGTAAAGAAAGCTTATGTGAATTATGAGATACCATCAAGCAAAACAACATTAGCACATGGGAGTCTCAGAAGGAGAAGAGAGAAAGAAGCAGAAAGATTACTTAAAGAAAAACATGGCTAAAAATTTCCCATATCTGGGAAGAGATATGGACATCCAGGTTCATGAAGCTCACAGTCTCCATATAGATTCAACACAAAGAGGACTTCAGTGAAACACACTGTATTAAAACCATCAAAAATCAAAGACAAAGGTAGAATTTTGAAAGCAGCAGGAAAAGAAACTCATCTCAGACAAGGGAACTCCCATAAGGCTGTCAGGAGGTTTCTCAGCAGAAATCCTGTGGTTCAGGAGAGAGTGGGATGATATATTCAAAGTAGTGAAAGGAAAAAGTTGCTAACAAAGAATACTTTACCCAGAAAAGCTGTCCTTTATAAATGAAAGAGAGATAAAGACTTTCCCGACAAACAAAAGTTGAAGTTCATCTCCACTAGACCTGCCCTACAAGAAATGCTAAAAGGAACTCAGCTGAAATGAAAGGATGCTAATTAATGACATGAAAACATACGAAAGTATAAAACTCACTTGTAAAGATAAGAATATAGACAAATTCAGAATAATCTAATACTGTCATGGTGATGTATAAATCATTTAACTCCAGTGTAATGGTTAAGACAAAAGTATTACAAATAACTATAGCTACAATAATTTTTTAATGGAGACATATAACAAGATGCAAACTGTAATATAAAAAACATAAAATATGGGAGGGGGAAATGAAAGGATAGAGTTTTTTTACGCAATTGAAGTTAAGTTGTTTTCAGCTTAAAACAGACTATTATAACTATAAGATGTTTTATGTAAGCCCCTTGGTAACCACAAAGCAAAACCCTATAAGTAGACATATAAAAAATGAAAGAAAGAAATCAAAGCATACCACTGAGGAAAATCATCAAATGACGAAGACAGCAAAGGGAGTAGAAAGAAACAAAGGAACTACAAAACAGCCAGAAAACAGTGAACAAGATGGCAACAGTAAGTACTTACCTATAAATAATTACTTTAAATGTAAATGCACTAAATTCTCCAATCAAAAGACAGAGAGTGGCTGACTGGATTCAAAAAAAACCCAAAACATGACTTAACTATACGCTACCTACAAGAGACTCATTTCAGCTTTACAGACACACATAGGCTTAAAGAAAACAGATGGAAGAAAACATTCCACGCAAACAGTAACCAAAAAAGACCAGGAGTAATTATACTTACATCAGACAAAATAGACTTTAAATCAAAAACTGCAACAAGAGACAAAGAAGGTCATTATACAATGAAATAGGGGTCAATTTATCAAGAGGATCTAACTATGGTAAATATATATACACCCAACATCAAAACACCTAAATATATTAAGCAAATATTAACAGATCTGAAGGCAAAAATATACAGCAAAGCAATAATAGAGACCTTCAATATCCCACGTTTAACATAGATAGATCATACAGACAGAAAATTAACAAAGAAATATTTGACTTGAACTACACTTTAGACCAAAGGGACAAAACAGATGTATGCAAAAATGCCATCAAACAGCAGCAGAATATACATTCTTCTAATGCACGTGCAGAACATTCTCTAAGATAGAGCATATGTTAGGTCACAAAACAACTATTGGGAAATTTAAGAAGACTGAAATCATATCAAGTACCTTTTCCAAACAGAATGGTGTGAAAGTAGAAATCAAAAACAGAGGAAAACTGAAAAGTTTACAAATATGTAGAAATGAAACAACACAGCCCTGAACAACCAATGGGTCAAGGTGGAAGAAATCAATAGGAAAATAAAAAATATCTTGGAACAAACAAAAAAATGGAAACACAACATACTAAACTTTATGAGATGCCACAAAAGCATTTCTAAGAGCAAAGTTTATAGCAATAAATGCCAACATTAAGAAAAAGAGAAAGACCTTAAATAAACAACCTAACTTTATACCTCAAGGAATGAGAAAAAGAACAAACTAAGCCCAAAGTTGTCAGAAGGAAAGAAATAAGAAAGAGCAGAAGTAAATGAAAAATAAACTAGAAAAACAATAGAAAAGATCACAACCTAAGAGCCAGATCTTGAAAAGATAAAGAAAATTGACAAATCTTTAGGTAAACTAGCTAAGAAAAAGAGAGAAGAGGAGTCAAACAAATAAAACAAAAAATGAAAGGTCGGGGGGTGGCAGCCCCATGGCCTAATGGTTAAGTTCAGCATGTTCTGCTTTGGCGGCCCAGGTTTGGCTCCTGGATGTGGACATACACCACTGACTGGTGGCCATGCTGTGGCAGTGACCCACATCAAAATAGAGGAAGAATGGCACAGATATTAACTCAGAGTGTGAATTTTTCTTAAGCAAAAAAAGAGGGAGACTGGTAGTGGATGTTAGCTCAGGGTTAATCTTCCTCAGCAACAAAAAAAAAAAAAAAGGAAAGAAAGACAGAAACAGGATATATTAGAACTGATATCACAGAAATACAAAGGATCATATGAGACTATTAAGAACAATTATATGCCAAAAAATTGGGATAATCCAACAAAGCGGAAATGGATGAGTTCTTAGAAACATACCACCTACCAAGACTGAATCAGGAAGAAACAGAAAATCTGAACAGACTGCTAACAAGCAAGGAGATTGAAGCAGGAATCTAAAACCTCTCAACAAATAAAGCCCAGTAGCAGATGGCTTCCCTGGTAAATTCTATCAAACATTTAAAGAAGAGCTAGTGCCAATCCTTCTCAAAATCCTCCAAAAAATAACAGAGGAGGGAAGACTTCCAGGGTCATTTTATGAGGTCATAAAATCCTAATAAAATATCTCAAAGCTAGACAAGGACACTACAAGAAAATAAAATTACAGGTCATATCCCTGAGGAATACAGCAGCAAAAGTCCTCAACCAAAAAAACTAGAAAACCAAATTAACAGCACAAGAACAGCATCATACACCATGACCAAGCAGGATTAACCCTTGGATGCAAGGATGTTTTAACATTCACAAATCAATACATGTGATAGAACATATTAACAAAATGAAGGACAAAACTTATATGATCATCTCAATACATACAGAAAAAGCATTTGACAAAACTCAACATCCTTTTCTGATAAAAACTTTCACCAATTTAGAGATAGAAGCAATGTACCGCAACATAACAAAGGCCATATATGACAAGCCCACAGATAACTACATACTCAATGGTGAAAAGGTAAAAGCTTTTCCTCTCAGGTCAAGAAGAAGAAAAGGATGCCCATTCTTACCATGTCTATTCAACACAGTACTGAAAGTCCTAGCCAGACCAATTAGGCAAGAAAAAGTAATAAAAGGCACTCAAATTTAAAAAAAGAAGAGGTAAAATTAACTCTGTTTGAAGATGACATGATCTAATATACAGAAAATCCTAAAGACTCCACGAAAAAAACTGTTAGAGCTAACAAAAGAATTCAGTAAAGTTGCAGGATACAAAACCAATATACAAAAATCAGCTGCATTTCTATACACTAATAATGAATTATCAGAAAGAGAAATTAAGAAGCAGGGGCCAGCCCAGTGGCGCAGCAGTTAAGTGTGCAGGTTCCACTTCGGCGGCCTGGGGTTCGCCGGTTCAGATCCAGGGTGCAGACATGGCACTGCTTGGCACACCATGCTGTGGTAGGCGTCCCACATATAAAGTAGAGGAAGATGGGCATGGATGTTAGCTCAGGCCAAGTCTTCCTCAGCGAAAAGAGGAGGAGTGGCAGTAGTTAGCTCAAGGCTAATCTTCCTCAGAAAAAAAAAAAAAAAGAAAGAAATTAAGAAGCAATCCCATTTACAAATGCCTCAAAAAGGATAAAACACATAGGAATAAATTTAACCGAGGTGAAAGATCTGTACACTGAAAACTGTAAGACACTGATGAAAGAAACCAAAGAAGACACAAATAAATGAAATGATATCCTGCATTCATGGATGGAAGAATTAACATCATTAAAATGTCCATACTACTCAAAATGATCTACAGATTCAATGCCATGCTCATCAAAATTCCAGTGGCATTTTTCACAGACTTGCAAAAAAAATCCTAAAATTTGTATAGAACCACAAAAGACCTTGAATAATCAAAGCAATCTTGAGAAAGACAAATAAAGTTAGAGGCACTACACTTTCTGACTTCAAGCTATGTTACAAAAGTATAGTAGTCAAAACAGTATGGTCCTGAGCAAGCCCTGATTGCCTAGCTATTAAAGTGTGGTACACTCTGCTTCGGCAGCCCAGGTTCAGTTCTCAGTGCCAGAACCACACCACTTGTCTGTCAGTAGCCATGCTGTGGTGGTGGCTCATACAGCAGAACCAGAAGAACTCAGAACTATACACAACTATGTCCTGGGGCTTTAGGGGGTGGAAAAAGGCAGAAAAGGGGAGGAAGATCGGCAACAGATTTAGCTTAGAGCAAAACTTCCCCAGCAAAAACAAATAATAAAATAGAAGAAAGAAAGAAAAGAAAAAGAAAACGTCTAAAAACAAAACACAAAAACAAAACAGTGTGGTACTCATATAAAAACAGACACATAGACCAATGGAACAGAATAGAGAGCCTAGAAATAACCTACACACATACAGTCAAATAACCTTTGACAAAGGTGCCAAGAACACACAATGGGGAAAGGATAGTCTCTTCAATAAATAGTGTTGGGAAAACTGGATATCCAAATGCCGAAGAATAAATTTGCAACCCTATCTTACAACATTCACAAAATTTAACTTGAAATGGATTAAAGACTTAAATTTACAACCTGAAATGGTAAAACTCCTAGAAGAAAACAGAGGAAAAGCTCATTGACATTGGTTTTGGCAATGATTTTTTGGATATGACACCAAAAGCACAGGCATAAAAGCAAAAATAAACAAGTGGGACTATATCAAACTGAAAAACTTCTTAACAGCAAAGGAAACCATCAACAAAATGAAAAGGCAAACTATAGAATGGGAGAAAAGATTTGCAAACCATATATGAGATAAGGGATTAATATCCAAAATATATAAGAAGCTTACACAAACAACTCAATAGCAAAAATAATAACAATAATAATCTGATTAAAAAATGGGCAGAGGAACTGAACTTTTTTCCAAAGAACACACACAAATGGCCAACCAGTGCTCAACATCACTAATCATCAGGGAACTGCAAACCCAAACCACCATGAGACATCACCTCACACCTGTTAGGATGGCTTTTATCAAAAACATAAGCGATCACAAGTATTTTCAAGGATATGGAGAGAAGGGAACCCTTTGAAGAGGAGAGAATACTGACGGTGGGAACGTAAATTCGTGCAGTCACTATGGAAAACAGTATGGTGTTTCTCAAAACATTAAAAATAGAACTACCAAATGATCAAGCAATCCCACTTCTGGATATATATTTGAAGAAAATGAAATCAGTATCTCAAAGAGATATTTGCACTCCTATGATCATTGCAGCATTATTCACAACAGCCAAGAAGTGGAGACAACATAAGTGTCTGTCAACAGATAAAGGGACAAAGAAAATGTGGTATACACATATACAATGAAATATTATTCAGGCACAAAGAAGGAAATCCTGCCACTTGAGACAACATGGACAAACCTGGAGGGCAGGGCATTATGCTAAGTGAAATAGAAAGACAAATACTGTTATGGTATCATTCGTGTGCAGAATCTAAAAAAAAAGTTAAACTTATAGAAATAAAGAAGAATGATGGCTTCTAGGGGTGGGGGGGAGGGGTAGGGACAGGAATGGAGAGAGGTTGATCAAAGTATACAAACTTTCAGTTATAAGATGATTAAGTTCAGTTATAAGATGATTAAGTTCTGAGGATCTAATGTACAGGACGGTGACTATAGTTAATAATGCTATATTGTATACCTGAAATTTGCGAAGGAGTGTAAGTGTTCTCACCACACACACAAAAAAAGGTAACTATGTAAGGTAATAGATGTGTTAATTAACTTGTGGTACACGCTTCACAATGTATACATATTTCAAATCATCACATTGTACACCTTAAATATACACAACATTTTTGTCAATTATACCTCAATAAAGCTGGGAACAAAAGTTTCTTCAGAAAAAAAGTTAGAACAAATTTTAAAAATAGAAAACAAACATGTAATTGGATCAAAAAGCTAAATATTAATTAACAGACATTAAAATGTCAGTTCGCCTTTGATTGGTCTTTACATTCAATATAACTCCAATCAAAATCTCAATAGTTTTTTTTTAAGTTTTGCTAAAATTTGGCAAGATGATTAAAAAATGTATAGGGTGTGAGAGTGATGTGGAGTGAGAAGGATTTGACAATGAACTGGAAAACCTCAGTCTTCCTCCTATGTATCCTTTTACTCTCACACTACCACCACACTCACAACACTTCTGGTTACCAAATGCGTGGTAGTTTTTCCAACACCAAGCAATTCTGCAACTCCAGCTGGTGTCCTACAATTTAACGTAATTCTGACATTATCTACCTGGAGGTAGCATCAGATCCCACAGGTTAAGGGCTCAGTCCCAGGAGAGTGCCCCCCACCTTAGATGCCAATTGCAAGTAGTAGGTCCCCAGGTTACCCACAGCTATTGTCCCACTTGGCTACACACCAGAGGTTTCCATGATCTCCTCCCCAATGGATTTGATTATTTACTAGAACAGCTCACAGAACCCAGGGAAACAGTTATATTTATTAGTTTATTAAAGGATATGATAAAGGACGAACAGCCAGATGGAGAGATACATAGGGTGATGTCTGGGAGGGTCCTGAGTGCAGGAGATTCTGTCCCTGTGGAGTCGAGGTGGGTCACCCTCCTGGTATGTGGAGCTGTTCACCAACCTGAAAGTTCTCCAAACCCCACACTATTGAGATTTCTATGGAAGCTTCCTCACATAGGCATGATCAACTATTAACTCCATTTCCTGGCCCTCTTCCCTCTCTAGAGAATGGGGAGTGGGGCTGAAAATTCCAAGCTTGGTCTCTCTAGGGTCCAGCTATCCAGGAGCTATCCAGGAGTCCACCCAGAGTCCCCTCATTAGAACAAAAGAAACTCCTATCACCTAGGAAATTTCAAGGGATTTAGGAGCCCTGTACCAGGAACCAGGGTCAGACCAAATATCAGAAAAAAAGATGCCCCTAGAGCTTTTATCACTCAGGAATTCACAAGGGTTTCAAGAGCCCTGTCTCAGAAACCAGGAGCAGAGACATATATATATATATATATAAAAATATATATATATATATTATTTTACAAGAGTTGCTTGCTGGCTGCCTATAAAGATGGAAAAATTAGTTTTGTTTGGAACTAATAAACAAATTCAATAAGGCTGCAGGATACAAACTCAATATACAAAAATCAGTTGCATTTCTATACACTAATAATGAATTATCAGAAAGAGAAATTAAGAAGCAACTCCAGAGGAAGATGGGCATGGATGTTAGCTCAGGGCCAGTCTTCCTCAGCAAAAAGAGGAGGATTGGCAGCAGTTAGCTCAGGGCTAATCTTCCTCAAAAAAAAAAAAAAAAAAAAAGAAGCAACTCCATTTACAAATGCATCAAAAAGAATAAAATACTCAGGAATAAATTTAACCAAAGAGGTGAATGATCTGTACACTGAAAACTATAACACACTAATGAAAGAAACTGAAGACGACACAAATAAATGGAAATATATCTTGTGTTCATGGATTGGAAGAATTAATATTGTTAAAATGTCCATACTACCTAAAACAATCTACAGATTCAATGCTATCCCTATCAAAATTCCAATAGCATTTTTCACAGAAATAGAACAATCCTAAAATTCGTACAGAACCACAAAAGATCTCAAAGAATGAAAGCAAACAAGAAAAAAGAATAAAACTGTAAGCGTCACACTTCCTGATTTCACACTATATTACAAAGCTGTAGTAATCAAAACAGTATGGTATTGACATAAAAACAGATGTACAGACCAACAGAACAAAGATCCCAGAAATAAGCCCATGCATATATGGTCAATTAATTTACAATAAAGGAGCCAAGAATATACAATGGTGAAAGGACAGTCTCTTCAGTAAATGGTGGTGGGAAGACTGGACAGCCATGTGGAAAAGCATGAAATGAGACCCCTTATACCACTGTGATACTGTGATTTATAATAAGAAATATATATTTGGTCTTCAACCCCATTTCTGGCACAAAGCTCCTAAAACTCTTGGAATTTCCTAAGTGAATAGAGTGATAAATGTCTTTTGCTATGCTAATGAGGTGACTTTTGGACCTCATCTAAGGATGGAGGCTGGTTGCCAGGAGAACCAACCATATGATTAGAGGGTTGAACTTTCAGCCCCACCCCCTTGACCTCCAGGGAGGGGAGAGGGGCTGGAGGTTGAATCAATCACCAAAGGCCATGCCTATGTAATGAACCCTCCATAAAAACTTAAAAGGATGGGATTCGGAGCACTTCAAGTTGGTGAACACTGGAGATTCGGAGAGAGTGGCATGCTCAGAGGGCATGGAAGCTCTGAACCCTTTCCCCACACCTTGTCCTATGCATCTCTTCCATCTGGCTGTTCATGAGTTATATCCTTTAATAATAAACCAGTTATCTAGTAAGTAAAATGCTTCTCTGAGTTCTCTGAGCCGTTCCACCAAATGGAACCGAAAGAGGGGGTCACTGGAGCCACCTGTCTACAGACAGTCAGTAAGAAACACAGGTGATAACCTGGGTTTTTGACTGGCATCTGAAGTGGGGGTGTGTCTCAGGGGGTGCAGTCTTGTAGGACTGAGCCCTTAACCTGTGAGATCTGCTTGCAAGCCCCAGACAGAGAGTATCAGAATTGAGTTGAACTGTATGCCACTCAGCTGATGTCTGAGCATTGCTTGGTATTGTGAGGGAAACTACCCCCATTGGAACTGGGTGCAGAATTATATTAACCACTCACAAATATTAACGCAAAATGGATTAAAAACTTAAATTTAAGACCTGAAACCATAAAACCATAAAACTCCTGGAAGAAAACACAGGGAGTAAGATTAACATTGGTCTTGGCAATGATTTTTTCGATTCGACATCAAAAGCAAAGGTAATAAAAGCAAAAATGAACAAGTGAGACTACTCAAATTAAAAAGCTTCTGCACAGCAAAGGAAACCATCAACAAAATGAAAAGCCAACCTACGGAATAGGAGAAAATATTTTCAAATCATCTATCTGATAAGAGGTTAATATCCAAAATATGTAAAGAACTCACACAACTCAATAGCAAGAAGCCAAACAATCCAATTTAAAAATGGGCAGAGGGGGCCAGCCCGGTGGCGCAGCAGTTAAGTTTGCACGTTCCGCTTCGGGGGCCCGGGCTTTGCCAGTTCAGATCCTGGGTGGGGACATGGCACTGCTTGACAAGCCATGCTGTGGTAGGTGTCCCACATATAAAGTAGAAGAAGACAGGCACAGATGTTAGCTCAGGGCCAGTCTTCATCAGCAAAAAGAGGAGGATTGGTGGCAGATGTTAGCTCAAGGCTAATCTTCCTAAAAAGAAAACAACAGACATTTTTCCAAAGAAAATTAAAAAATGGCTAACAGATACATGAAAAGGTGCTCAACATCACTAATCAACAGGGAAATGCAAATCAAAACCACAATGAGGGGGCCGGCCCTGTGGCTGAGTGGTTAAGTTCGCAAGTTTGAGCACTCTGCTTCAGCGGCCCAGGGTTTCGCCAGTTCAGATCCTGGGCGCAGACATGGCACCGCTCATCAGGCCACACTGAGGCGGCATCCCACATAGCACAACCAGAGGCACTCACAAGTAGAATATGCAACTATGTACTGAGGGGCTTTGGGGAGAATTAAAAAAAAAAAAAAAGACTGGCAACAGTTGTTAGCGCTGGCGCCAATGTTTAAAAAAAAACCCACAATGAAATATCACCTCACACCCGTTAGAATGGCTATCATCAAAAAGACAAGAAATAACAAGTGTTGGCAAGGATGCAAAGAAAAGGGAACCCCCGTGCACTGTTAGTGAGAATGTAAATTGGTGCGGCCACTTATGGAAAACAGTATGGAGGTTCCTCAAAAAATTAAAAATACAACTACCATATGATCCAGTAATCCCACTTCTAGATATATATCCAAAGGAATGAAAACAGGACCTCAAAGAGATATTTCCACTCCCACGTTCATTGCAACAGCCAAGATACAGAAACAACCTAAGTGTCCATTAACAGATGAAGGGATAAAGATGTGGGGTATATATATACAATGTAATACTACTCAGCCTTTAGAAACAAGGAAACCTTTCCCTCTGGACAAGATGGATGGACCTTGAAGGCATTATGCTAACTGAAATAAACCAGACAAAGACAAATACTGCATAGTACCACCTATATGAGGAATCGGAAAAAAACAAAACAAAAGTCAAACATACAGAAACAGAAAGCAGAAAAGTGCTTCCCCAGGGCTGGGGGTGGGAGAAACAGGGGGAGGTTGGTAAAGGGTACAAACTTTCAGCTATAAGACGAACAAGCTCTGAGGATCTACTGTATAACATGGTGACTATAGTTGATAACACTGTATGGTATAACTGAAATTTGCTAAGAGAGTAGAAATCAAACATTCTCACCCAAAAAAAATTATATGGAAGAATTGGCAAGAAACTTCTGAAAAAATGAATATTATGAAGGAGAGACTAATAGGAGAACTAACAGTAAAGCTTTAGTAATTAAGGCAGTATAGTATTGACACATGAACAGGCAAGTTTACAAATACCCTAACAGAAATCACAGAAATAGTGCCAAACATAGATAGAATTGTGATATATGACAGGTGACATGTCAAATCAGTGGGAAAAATAATTGATCTGGAATAAAAGGCAATACGGGAGAAAATGAAATTGAATTTATTTCCTGTCTCATACCAAATATACAAATAGAACAAAAAATTCTTTTTAACTCCAGAGTAAGTACTTAAATGTGAAAAGTAAAACTTTAAAATATATTTGAATACTTTTCTGATCTTGGGGTAAGGAAAGATTTATAAACAAGAGCATAATATAAAAGTCTAAAAACTGAACTGTATTAAAATTAAGAATTTGTTTATCAAACCCCACTTTAAAGAAAGTAAAGGACAAGCTACGTGCTGTGAGATGATATTCACAAAACATATATGATACACAATCTCTAAAGATGGCCACCATTAATTCCTTCCCTCCTAGTACATGCATGCCTCTCCACTCATCTCAAAATGCAGTCTATTTCTCCGCCTCTTGAATCTGAGGTCTTTGTGATTTCCATCCACCAAGAGACTGCTGTTAAAATAACTATGCCAGTTCCAGGCCCAGCCCCTAAGAGGTCTAACAGCTTTCACTTTCCCTCTTGAAATCAACAACTGTGTAAGAAGTCCAACCATGCTGAGAGAGCCATGCCCCAGGTTAGCCACCTGGAAAAGCTCTGAAGCACAAGATGGAAGTGAAGACTTTTTGCACCTTCCAGTCCAGCCCAGCTGTCAAATGAATGCAGTCAAATGAGTGACCCAGCGCAACAAGGAGAAACAAAAACACCCAGCTCAGCCCAGAATCAAGAGAAACAATAAATCATTCTTGATTTAAGCCACTAAAATTTAGAGTGGTTTGTTACACAGCAATAGAAAACTGAAATAACTTTAACATATACATCACAAGGGTTAGTCTCAAGAATATAAAAAGAATTCCACAGAGTAAATCCATAAGAAAAGGACAAAAACAACTACACAGATAGGTAAATGACACATACAGGCATTTCAGAGAAGAAAAAATAAACCTAAGAAGAGATGTTCAACATCATTAGTAATCAGGACCATGCAAATTAAGATCACAAATTAACCACCCTATACTTCAACCGGCAAAAAGTTAAGAAGTCTGACAATATCAAGCAAAGAGCATGTATATCAATAATATCCCTTATGCATTTCTGGTAGGAGGGTATAATCACTCCAGAAAACAGTATGGCATCATCTTGCAAAAGTAAACATTAGCATACCATACAACTCAACAATTCCATTCTCAGATACCTACATACACAAAAAAAGTTTCCACATGTGCAAAAGAAGACACACACAAGATCTTCCACAGTAGCACTGTGAATGATGTCTAAAAGCTGGACACATCACTAAAAGCTCAACACTAAGAGAATAAATAAATTATGATCTAGTCATACAATGGAATATTACACTGTGGTGAAAAAACAAGATTAACTTTAGTAAAATATCACTGAAGTATAAGAGGAATTATTGGAAAACTCATTCAGAATATTAACCTTTTCTGTAAACTTGAAAAACAAGCTAAAAATGTATTGTGTAGACATACATATGTGTGATAAAAACTGTTTTTAAATACGGCAAGATTAAACACAAAATTTAGGAGGAGGGATAGGAGGCAAAGAGATGAAATAGCAAGAGGTTCATAGACAAAAATTATTTCTCAACATTCTAACTCTTGCCTTATGTGGCAGATTTACAGGTGTTTATTTTATTATTTGAACATATAATTTATTAGTTTTAAAAGGTCGACCCAAGGATCAATGCTGACAGGGTGTAGGTAAAAAGGAGTATAATTAATACAATCTGGTGCCTCTGAGAGTCCTACCCACTCTGTCCGAAAGGTGGCCAAAAGTTTATTGATTTCCTGGTTTGTCAGACAATAGATGCCAGAAGACAAATGGATTAATATCTTCAAAATGGTGAGAAAAAAAATAACTGCCTGTCAAGAATTTTAGAGTAAGTTATAGTGTCATTCAATATGTAGGAAGACTGAGATTATCATCCATAGACCCTTACTTACAGAACAAATACGGATGTACTTTAGCACGAAGAAAAGTGACCCAGAGATGAGGTGTGAAGTAGTATACTACTACTAACAATCTAGGCTTATATAACGTGGTAGACTGAACAATGGCCTCCCCAAAGATGTCCACATACCAAACCCCAGAACTTGTAACCATGTCACCTTACATGGTAAAAGGGATGTTGAAACGCGCCTAGATTAAGGATCTCAAAATGAAGGGATTACCGTGGATTATCTGATCAGCCCAATGTAATCACGAGGATCCACATAAGAGGGAGACAGGAAAATCAGAGTCAGAGAGAGATGACATAAGGATGGAAGCAGAGATCAGGAGAGAAGATGAAACACTGCTGGCTTTGAAGATAGGACAAGGGGCCCCCAGCCAAGGAATGAAGGCAACCTCTGGGAGGTGGAACAGGTACGGAAATGGATTCTCCCTGGAGCCTCCAAAAGGAATGCAGTGCACACAGTTTAGACTTTTGACCTCCAGAACAGTAAGATGATAATTTTGTGTTGCTTTAAGCCACTATATTTGTGGTAATTCGAGATATTTTAACACACATCTCAATGATTTATAGATCAAATGAACAAAAAATGTAGGAAACACAGTAGTCACCCCTTATCCTCAGCTTCGCTTTCTGTGGTTTCAGTTAGCCACGGTGAACCATGGTCCAAAAATATTAAATGGAGAATTCCAGAAATAAACAATTCATAAGTTTTAAATTGCACACTGTTTGAGTAGTGTGATGAAATCTCATGCAGTCCCTCCTGGGACATGAGTCATCCCTTTACCCAGCGGATCCATGCCATATACACTACCTGCCCATGAGTCACTTAGTAGCCATCTCAGTTATGAGATGGACTGTCACGGTAATTGCTTAGCTTGTGTTCAAGTCACCCTATTTTACTTAATAATGGCCCCAAAGTGCTTGCAGTAGTGATGCTGGCAATTCAAATATGCCAAAGAAAAGCGATAAAGTGCTTCCTTTTAAGTGAAAAGGTGAAAGTTCCTGACTTAAGGGGAAAAAAAATCGTAGGCTGACGTTGCTAAAATCTACGGTAACTTTTTTTTTTAAGATTTTATTTTTCCTTTTTCTCCCCAAAGCCCCCCAGTATATAGTTGTATATTTTTTCTTAGTTGTGGGTCCTTCTAGTTGTGGCATGTGGGATGCCACCTCAGCATGGCCTGATGATGGGTGCCACATTCGCACCCAGGATCCAAACCAGCGAAACCCTGGGCTGCAGAAGCGGAGCGCAAGAACTTAACCACTCAGCCACGGGGCTGGTCTTTCGTTACAGTATATTGTTCTGTTCTATTTTACTGTTCTATTTTATTATTATCTACTATTATACTGTTCTTTTTTTTATTAGTTACTGTTGTTAGTCTCTTACTGTGCCTAATTTATACGTCAAACTGTATCACCGGTACGTATGTATAAGAAAGAACAGTAAATACAGAGTTTGGTACTACACCAGGCTTAAGGCATCCACTGGGAGTCTTGGAACATGTTGCCTGCAGATAAGGGGAACCACTGTATATACATTTGACCCTCACAATTACTGGCTTGACCTAATAGATACATATAGAACCCTGTACCTAATAAACAATTTACTTTCTTCTCAAATCACATAAGACATTTATAAAAATTTACCACACCCCAGGTAACAAAAGACTTAACAAATTCCAAAGAATCAATATTATGCAGACCACATTTTCCAACAGAGTGTAAAGAAATTATAAGTCAACCATAAAAATACACTTTTAAAAACTCTCTCTGTTTGGAGACTTGAAATAGCACACCTAAATACACGACTGATTAAAAAGAAAATAAAAATGGAAACTACTCTCTAGACAGAACCATTCAACGATTAAAACATCACATATTCAAACTTGGTGGATGTAGTTACAGAATACTTAGAAATTAAAATTTAGAAGTAAGAGTATTAAACGTGTTTAGTATTTTAAAGATTAAAAATAAATGTGTTATAAAGAAGCTAGAAAATGAACAACAAGTTCAAAGGAAGAAAAATTAACATAATAGAAAACAAACAAGAATCAGGATCAATAAAACTAAAAGCTGATGAAGGAAAACAAAAGAAACAGTATTCAAAAGGCTCTCCCTTACCCACAAGAAGTAAAAGACACAGCCCAAAAGAGTTCCACAGGTGAGCTTTACCAAACATGCAAAGAAGAGAAAATCCTTGAAATACGCCAACTCTTTCAGAAAGAAAAGGAAAGGTACTGAACTCAACTCATTTCCTGAAACTAAACTAGCAACGATTCCCAAACCAGACAAGAGCAAGTACATGCACCAAAAAAATTACAATTATGAACATAAATGCAAACATCCTAAATAAAACAGCAAATCAAATCCAACAACGTGTGTTTGATATACGTTATGTGAGACAGACAGATGACAGATTGATAGGGAGTCTCTTAGCGGACCTTGTCCTATGAACGCAAGTACAATACACATGAATGTTATGAATATAACTCAATACATTACTACAAAAGTTACATCTACGCTAAATCACATAAATACTTATCTATATTTGTGTTGTGCGCATACATATATCTGTACGCATACATTACACAATAAATGGTAGGAAAGTTTTTCAGAGTTCCTTACTCACTCATGATTGAAAAAACAATAAAACAAAAACCCCAAACTCTCCGTACTCTAGGGACAGAAGAGACCCTCGCCCGATGCGGAGCAGCGACCGCCCGCCGCCTGGGAAGGGAGCTCCCTGAGGGCGGGGACGTCCTTCTGACTCAGGCCTGGGGCTCGGCCAACACCTGCCGCGGGACCCCCGAAGGCGGGATTGGGGGCATTCCCAGGCAAGCTGGGGACCGACAGCGCCCTCCCCCTCCGCTCAGCCCCAAAGGCCGGCAGCGGACCCGCCCTCCCGGGCCGTCCCCGCCGGGCTCGCAGACGACGCGACGGCCGGGTGACGACGGTCCCCGCCGCCCTTACCCGCAGCGCTGAGGCCCGACGGCCGCCTCGTCCCTGGTTCGGGAGGAGCGGCGAAGGGCCGGCCCGCACACGCCGAGGAGCGCCAGCGAGGGCGACCCAGAGGGACGGGAGGGACAGCCCCGCCGCGCCGAGTCCAAGCCCTCCTGGCCGTAACCGCCCCACCAGCCGCGGTCTGCGCCTCACGAGCAACTCGCGACGGCCTTCGAGTCGCGAGGCCCGAGCAGCACCGGCTGGGGGCGGGGCCCAGGCCCGTGCAAGGCAGGCTGGGGGCGTGGGGCGGGGCAAGGCTTGAGCCCAGAGACGGCGAGGTGGCACGTGGTGCAGTCGAGATTCCTACCCCAGCGAGACTGCAAGCCCGAAGGGCGACGTGGCACTGACCGTGCCTGCACGGGGGTATGGGGATGCGGACACGATGCGGCCTGGAAATGTGCGCTAAATGCAAAGCAGAAATATCGCACACGTTGAAGGCCTCCGTCTCACCCATCTACCGCCTGCATGCCTATCTGGGTGTGGTCTGAAGGCGGGAGAAAAGAGGGACCTTGCAGAACAGGTGACTCTGGGGACCTTTGAGAGGAGTGACATACATTTAAGATTTTCACAATTTGTGGGCATAAACTTGTTTAAAAGCCTCAGTTATTAGTAAAAGATTATATATGGAAATGTAATCAAATGTGTCTAAGAGATATAGGAATCCTAAGAAATTATATATATGTATGTGTGTGTGTATGAAAATACCTCGTTTCTTTTTAAAGTCATAAAAAATTTAATAAGTGAATGTCCTGTATTTCATTCACTCAACTGTCTATTGAGTACTTGTGTGCCAGGCACTGATCTAGGCAGACAAGAGGCATGAGTCCTTTTTTTTAATATTTCTTGGTAAGGGCCACAGAAGAGAAACAATACAGAAATTTGTTGGGGTCTACTATGTCTAAGACTGTGTTTAATTTAAAAAGAATGAACTTCCCACTTATTAATATTAATAAGCTTGCATATATAATCATTCAGCATGTCAATAAAATCTGAGTATGAATTCAAGTCTTTGAGAAGCTGTTTGTGAGGAGAGTTTGAGTGTTGAGGGTGAGGAAACATATCACTTTAAAAAGGAAAATTGTTTTGGAAATAACGTTGCCTTATGTGCCAATAATCATCTCTTTTTGATAACATTGGCCAAAAAGTTGAGAGTCATATTCAATAAAATATTGTTACCTGGCCCACCAGCCCATAAGACGTTAACCACAACCCTACTCAGAACAAGCCCGACACGTTCTCTTTAGCTGACAGGAAACCGCAAAGTGGAGGGAGGAGATGGCTGCGACATACAGTGAAAACCAATTAAAACTGGCTGAAGGAAACATGGCTGTCTGACTTGACCTGACATAGACCTGGCAGCTCATTGTATGCTCGTTGTAATACATTACCACGCTACATAACACACTCACGGTCAGGACAGTTTACAACTGCCATGGCAATGGCTGGATATAACCAAATGAGAAAAGAAAAGAGGTGGCACCCTTGTTCCCAGGAAAAGCCTGCCCAATTCCCAGAAGAACTGTGAATGTTCCTCCCCTTCGCTACCTTGACCCCTTATAATAGCTGCTTAATCGCCCCAAGAGCTGAGAAGTTGATCTGAGAACATAGTTCCCGCTTCTCCATTCTTGGCCATTGAAAAAAAGCTTGCGCTGTTGAATGCTCAGCTTTGATTTCATTCCGAATTCACAACACTGAACAGAAGAGGGCCCCCTGAGGAAGAAAGGGCAGACTGTGGGTTTGAGACCCACCAGCCCTGGCTCTTCCTCAGGTCTCCTCTGATTGCAGGTTAAGTCCCACTGGGGGAAGCAAAATTGGTAACAATATCAGTCAACAAACTGTCTAAAAAGTAAGATAAACAAAAAAGAAGCTATGAGGCCATCGTTTACTCCAGTCTTCCTTGTCTCAAGAAATCACACCTCCACAGTGAAGTCTTCCTTGATGCTCCCCTCCCTTACTCTCTAGTCAAATTCAATTTATCACCAACTCCTTAGATTCTACCCACAAATTATGTTTAGGCTGTCACTTTGCTCCATCTCTACCATTTCAGCTGGAGACAAAGCAACGGTCTTCAAACCAGGGTACAGTAGTACCCCCTAGAGGAAGCACAGACTTTCAGAGGTGTGAAGGCAGTGATGGTTATAGAGGAATCCATTTGTAGATCCAGATCTTCAGATAGACCCTTGGCTAACATCATGAAGATTTGCCTTTCCTAGCCCCTCTTTCAAAATCTCCTTCCACCCATTCTACGAGTGTCAATCTAAATAAAGAGGTAAACTGAGACAAGCTCAAACAGATGAGTTTATTTAGGAAGAACAAAGGAACTGCAATCTGGGAAACGCAAACTGGAGCCAGCTACAGGCTAGTCCAAAGAGACAAAGGGAGGGTCAGCTCTTACTAAGTTTTAGGGGGAAATTGGAGACGGTTGTCTTGAACAAAAGTTCTTTGGGGAAGATCAGGAGTTCGAGGTTGTGGTGGTTTCTCGCTGGCTGCAGGCGGTGGTTAGAGCGCTGTTGCTGGGGCGGGGAGAGGGGAGGGGTCTGCCTCTTTTTCTTAAAAGTGGGAGATGAAATTCTCATGTGATTAATGCCCTCCCTTTTCAAAATAATTTTTATCTTCCTTCTTCCTGCTGGTTACGCAGGCTGCAATGAGTGGGACGTGAGTGAGAGCTTTCTCTTCAGGGCTTCCCGATTCCATTTTAAATAAGGTGTCCTTTATTTTCACACAAGAGAAAGATGAGCCCTCTCCCATCTGGAATTCCACCAGGGTGCGTCCCAGGGGTAAAACCCTGCGAGAAGACCAAAGAGCCAATGCAAAAAGAAATTGGATGGGCACCTCTTTTACTGATTATTTAAAGCGTCTGTAAACACATCGTAGGCCTCCCATTTTTCTGTCTTTATCCTTGTTAAGAGTGAGGAGTGGTGCTAGAAATGGCCGCTATTGAGATGTCTTGAAATCGGATTACTGTACGATGTAGGCAGTGGATTGATGAGGGCTTTCTTTTAATGGGCTCATCTCTTCCATACCCCTACCAGCGTCAATTCTTTGCTCTTATTGGAGAGTCCAATGAATGCAAAACAGAAAAGATCAGTAAAAACATTAATTACTAAATAGGGCTTTTTTCATGTATCAAAATGTAAGCAATATTTTTCAGCTGTTCATAATACTCATCTCTATCAGATTTCGTTAGCTAGAAATAAAAGCACCTTCAAACAGTGAAGCTGCACTGGTTAGTGACACTAATTCTTTTTTTTTCTTTTTTTCTGAGGAAGATTGGCCCTGAGCTAACATCTGTTGCCAATCTTCCTCTTTTTGCTTGGGGAAGATTGTCACTGAGCTAACATCTTGTGCCAGTTGTCCTGTATTTTATGTACGATGCCACTGCAGTGTGGCTTGACAAGCGATGCTAAGTCTGAGCCCAGGATCCAAACCTGCAAACCCCAGGTCGCTGAAGCAGAGCATTCAGACTTAACCACTATGCCACCAGGCCGGCCTCCTGACACTAACTCTTTAAAATGTAACTAGAATATTTTCTAGACCACCAGATTCTTCAAAACACACAGTGGATAAAACTTGAGAACTAAAATGTTAAGTGATCTCTGTTAAGTTCATTCTGTTTTACAATAAGTTAAAAATGTATTTTATCTAATTACATCATGAACTATATATTCCAATTACATCCAATCTTATTTTATTTCATAATTTGTGTAATATTCTTCATCTACTATCAAAAAAATTTCTTTCTAGATGCTGGACCAAATAGATTATTTATCTTCATATACTTTTCTCTCTCATTAAATACATAGAAATATTTTGATTATGCTGTATATGACATTAATAGTTATTTCTGAAGTAGTCTCTATGATTCTCACTTTATAGTAGAAAGCTGATGACTAGTTTTCAATAACAAAGAAATATCATGTTTTAATTACCCTCCTTCCTTCATAATTTCTATTTTAACTACATATTACATTGCATTATTACAGTTTAAGTAATGAGAAATGGTATGTAGGTTTATTCTTACTTATATAACTTATTAAAGTGGATAAATTATGTCTCCATTATTTAATTTTGACTTGATTGGATTTATTAATCCATTTTTAAAAATGCATTCATAATATCTTTTCCAGTGCTTTCTGTAATAGTTTTTGAAATGTTTATTAGTGAATTTATTTGAATTGAAAAGTGAAGTCAGATTTTATGATCGCAAGTCAGTCCGGTTTGGCTAATTGATTTGGCAATGCTAATTATACAGCAGACTTTCTTCGTAAATTCAATGCGGTAACTCCACAAATTCATGGTTTTGACAAAAAAATATTATTGAAAGATATGAAAATAGTGAGAGTCTTCAAAATTTTATTGGCAAAAGAGTATAAAAATTTTTTTAATTCTTCTATTTTGCTAACTCTGAGAACATTGGGTTAAATGAGACACCTGTTAGTGAAAAAGAATAACAGTATAATTAAGTTATTTGATAAAAATCTTGGTGATATTTGGGGGAAAATACTTCTCTAAAATTTAGAAAATGAATGATTCTAATGACTAGGTCATCAGCACCCCCCACCCCAGAACTCCATCCTTTGCTGCACTGCTCCCCAAGGAGCAGAGAGTCCTCGGGGCCAGCCTGTGCCCTGCTCTTCTAGACCGGCCGGGATAAGTGGACTCTTTTCCTGCCACACTCCTGCATAGAACTCCAAGGAGCCTGAGAATTTTCAATTTAAATCTAGCCTTCCATGTCTTTATGAAAGTACATATAGACATATATGGATAGATAATCAATAGAATATTTTATTTAACAATGTATTAACTTGATTTACAGTCAGTCCTCATTATTCATGGATTTCATATTTGCAAGTTTACCTACTCCCTAAAATTTATTTGTAGCCCCCAAATCCATACTTGTGGTGCTCTTGTGGTCATTCGTGGACATGCACAGAGTGGTGAAAAATTTGAGTCGCTCAACAAGCTCGTTCCCAGCTGAAACTGAACAAGGCAACTATCTGCTGTTGTTTCAGCTCTCATACTATAAACAAGTAGTCTTTCATGCTATGTTTAGTGCCATGTTTTTCCCATTTTTATGTTTCTGTTGGTGATTTTGCCATTTAAAATGGTCCCCAAAGGTAGTGCTGAAACGTTGTCTAGTGTTCTAACTGCAAGAGGCTGTGATATGCCTTTCATAGATAATCAGTGTCTTCAATAAGCTTCGTTCAAGGCATAGGTCATAGTGCTCTCGGCTGGGAGTTCAATGTTAATGAATCAAAACATGTATTAAATAAGGTATCTTTAGACAGAAACACATAAAACAATGTTATGTGTTGATCAGTTGATGAAAATGTTGTGATCAGAGGTTCGCAGGAACCTAACCCTGCATTTCCTTTAGGAGCAATGGTTCAGTATTTGCTAAATCAGTTCTCACAGCGGCTTTATAGAACATGACAACTGCAAATGGTGAGAACCAACTGTCTATTTTTGCACAGTGTTGGGCCTCCTTTGGTTCCCTTGCCCCAGCCCTGCAAATGTGAGGGCCTCTAGGGTTATACATCAATCTTTTCCAATTTGTTGCTTTCAAAAAATTGAAAGAAGACCTAATGGGATTGTTAGCTGACAGATTATAAAAAATAATTTTTATGATAAACTACTATTTGGATAAATTACTATTTTTGTAACTCAGGGGTTCAAAGAATTACTACAACAAAACTCTTTTCATTCTTACCTGCTATATTTCTATGAACATGGTGGTTACCTCTTCCATCTATAAAAATGAAAAATAGGACCAGAATTGTTGCTGAACCCTGTCTCATCCCATCAATAATTCCTATAAATTGTAATTAACCATGGAGACATGAAGTACTTGGGAAAAAAAGTACTCCATTTATCTCCTTAAAAGTTGGTTTCCAAAACAATTTTATTTTGTTTAATAATTATTTATAAACGTCTCTATTGGATTTGTGTTGTTTTCATCAATTGTATACTAGTAATAATTGTAATTACTCAATCTATATTGAATTTAGAGCTTTTTGGTAATTTGTATGCATATATTGGTTGCAGATATATATAATAGGTGAATCAGGAAAAGATTCTCAAGCATAAGAATATAATAAATTAGGGTAGAATTTTGTAAGGAATTTGTAATGGAATTGGAAGAGAAAGAGGAATGATATAAAATTCCTACTGTTAAAGAAGAGCTAGTTCCTGGAATTTTTAAATGGATAATGGTGGGTATCATACCATTACAGTTTTTAGATCCCCACTGAACACATTTATAATAGAGTGTAACAAATTTTATTTTTTTTCCTTTTTCTCCCCAAAGCCCCCCGGTACATAGTTGTATATTCTTCGTTGTGGGTCCTTCTAGTTGTGGCATGTGGGACGCTGCCTCAGCGTGGTCTGATGAGCAGTGCCATGTCCGCTCCCAGGATTCGAGCCAACGAAACACTGGGCCGCCTGCAGCGGAGCACGCGAACTTAACCACTCGGCCACGGGGCCAGCCCCAACCAATTTTATTTTAAACTGTCAATATTTAGAATATAGGTATATCTTTTGTAATTGTTAAACATGAAAAATGTAAATGTTATCTTCAAAATATATGAAGGGACATGTCATTTTTCCAATAATTTTGGGAATGCATGAGACAAAAAGTTGGAAGACCACTGGGCCGAGGTACCGCCATTCCTTGTCTTGGTCTGCTGAGACATCCTTATGACTTGTCTGTGTCCACCTTTGCCCTCCTCCTGTTCATTCTACCCGTAATTCCAGAGCGCTCTTTATGAAATGTAAATAAAGTCATGTCCCTCTGCTTACCAACCTTTGAGTGCTTTCCATTTTACTTAAGCTGTCTTAGGTGAGACCCACAATCCTGGGAGTGCCCTAAGCCCAGTATCGCCAGATCCCAGCCTGTCTCTCCGACATCGTCTCATTCCACTCTCCTGCTCTCAATTAACCACAGTGACTTTCTTTAGGCTTCTGACACGGGAAGCTCTTTGCTGCCTCAGCATCTGTGCGTATTGTTCCCTCTGCCTGAAATGCTCTTTCCCTTAGCCTTCCCCTCTTTAACTTCAACTCACCCTTCAGGAAACAACTAAAATGTCACTTCCTTAAAGAAGACTTCCTTGGTGCCCCAAGCTAAAATTAGGTCACTTGGCAAATTCTCTCATAACACCCTACAATTTTTGGTGCTCATCACAGTTATAATTACGTATTTATTGGTATAATTTTTATTTTAATGTTTGTCCCCCTCACTAGACTATGCTCTGTGAGAGCTTGTTCTCTGTTTTATTCAGCATTGTCTCATCAGCACAGTGCCTAACACATAGTGAGTTCTCAACAAATATTTATTAAAGAAACAAAATAAAACTGCTAAATAAATCAGTGTTTTTTCTTACAAAGATCTCAGGACCCATGTAGATCTCATATTTTTCTTCCACTTTCTAGCTCTAATTTTTTGGGACTGAAATACATCTATTTTTGAAAAGCTCACCCTAGTCTTCTTTGTCAATTCCCACTCCCCTGCACTCTGAAAACACACCTTACAGTTCACCTTTTTGGCCAAATCCACAGCAGTGACACAGCCTGAGTACGTTTGTGTGTACGCCCATTTGAATTGTTTTATAGATGTTAACTCTTTCACACATCGTTATTGAGGATCTTTTCAATAGAGTGCTTGTCAAATTACTTTGTAATTTATCAGATGGAATATGAGCACTTTCATGTGCTCAGGTAGAAAGGCCCTGGATTGAGACGCCATTCTCTGTAACTTGAGTTATTTGCTCCAACATTAAATCTGTGTTTTCAGAGCTGAAAGATGTCTTAAAGCTCATCTGGTTTTTCCTTTCCATTTTTCAAATGAGAGTGATTTTACATTGTTAGATTCCACAAATAATTTTCCTTTTACTTTCCTAAATGAAAATTAACTAATATTAAAATTATTTCCCCAGAAGAAATAATCTTCAAATCATGAGCTTAAAAGTTAAAAATATTGCTCTACTCCTTTACATACTTACTTCTGGCTCATTTGCCACTTAAAAAAATGTATTATGAACTAAAATTCAGTTATTTTAGGTTATCTAAATACCCACATTGCTAAAAAACCTAAGGGGCACCAAAAAGTCTGCTTTTAACTGACTAATCTATTCTTGGTTAATCCTTATTTGAATTTCAAACAAATGTGAGTGATGACTAATCTTTGATTTTTTTTTTCTAATCATAATTGCTTAAATCCAAATTTAGAATGAAGCTCACTGACAGGTTTCGTGTAAAATAGTCCGACTGGCTAAGTGGGGCCAGTGTTCCAGCAAAGACGGAGGTCTCATCCTGGACCTCTCAACTGTTCACCTTCATTATGCTCAGGAGATTGGTTTATTTTCTGGCTGAAGCTTCAGTGCCAACGGGGTCTTCCTTCTATAAATGCTACTGTAGCCCCTTAGAGGCAAAAATATCACTCAAAAACATTACTCTTTTTTTCTACTTCAAGAAAACTACTAGATACTTTAATTCAGTAACAAAAAGTGAACTTCTGGGAATTTATTCACTCATTTTCTTTTTTTGACAAGCAAGACTTCTGGATTCCTTGAATATATAGAAAAGAATTAAATTTTATACAGCAACTTAATATGTAAGCAAATTCAAATAGTACTTTTAAATGTAAATTGCATAAACAGGTAAAGAAAAACTCATTCACAAGATATTATTTGGATTTTTAGCAAGACATTTGGTAAAGTTTCTCATGATGCCCTGTGGACACAATGGTGATATCATGCTTAGAGGGGGTTGCAATTAGTAGGAAAAGGTTTCTAACATCGTGTTGCTAGGCTCTCCTTGACCCAATCTCATTCAAAGTTTTTTTAAAGACTTAGACATTGACATTTATGGCATGCTGATTTAGGTATATACAACATAAGACTGGAATGGGGTACATAACATGACTGAGCCAGGATCCAAGAGAACCTCAGTAAACTAGAACAACAGACCAAGTCTACCATGATCCAATTTCACCAGACTGTATAGAAAATATATTTGGGTCTAAAAAAGCTAACTTTGCCAAAACACCAGGGAGTAGATGTGTTTAACAATAGTAATCATAGGGCCAGCCCCGGTGGCCTCATAGTTAAGTTTGACAGGCTCTGGCGACCCAGGTTCAGTTCCCAGGCACAGACCTACACCACTCATCTGTCAGTGGCCATGCTGTGGTGACTCACATACAAAAAGAGGAAGATTGGCAATGGATGTTAGCTCAGGGCGAATCTTCCTCAGCAAAAATAAATAAATAGATAAATTTAAACAACAACAACAAAAAAAAAAGCTTTTAAGTTCTGTGTCAGTGAGCAATGTATCATCTCTCAGCTCTGAATCACCTTTTCAGTATATGTTCTGTGATAAACAATGGAATTCCTTTGAGTAGTTCTCTTTTAAAGTGAACACAGTGTTCACCTTTCTCAGTAGGGAGCACTAAAGAAACATGGTCAGAGCAAGAAGATCTCCTGCCCTTTCCTGCAGAAACTGTGGTGAGCAGTACAAGTGTGCGTTCATTAGGCTGAGCCCGCCCCCGCCACAGGTCCTGAACTGGTCCCTCTGTGACCTTGCAGCCTTGGCCTGGCAGTAGCCTTTCTACAGCCCTCTCAACACGGAAACCATGGACCCCCACAGCCCATGTGCTCTGAAGGGCTCCTATCCCTGCAGATGCCCACACTCCCACTGCATGCCCACGCCACTGGCTGCTGATTGCCAGCTCGCCTTCCAGAGCGTGGCCTTTTGCTTGCCCTGGAGCTCCAGTTTGGCCAAACCCGTGAATTTCTCTGCTCCTCAGTGGGCTGAACCACTTCTGCCCCAGTGGAAGTCTGTCCTTCCTGACTCCCTCAGCCCTAGGGAAGCATATAGTGTTTCCTTATATCATATGGTTACACTTTTATCATAGTTAATACATTTTGACATTAAACTTCCCCAGTTTAGCCTACTGTGTGGTTTCTGTCTCCTGTCTGGACCCAGACTTCTACAAAGTACTTTACATGAATTAACTCATTTCCTTCCCGTACCAACTCTACAAGGTGAATACAATTATTAACCTCATTGTTCAGATGAAAAAATTGTGTGAGATTAGGTAACTCACACAACAACTGAGTCTTTACTTTTAACATTTTTCAAATCTAAAAACTTGAATAGCATGCTCTAAGAAAATATTTTACATAGGATGTAGAGGAAAATTTTGGAAAATTTCTCATGGAATCAAGAAAATATAGCCTTTTCAAAATAGGAAGAATGAGTCATAAAAAGTGAGCCATTGGCACTAGAGGCAGTAAAGAGCAAAATTAATACTGCAGAAAATTGAGTAAGTGATGTGGCAGTCTAGCCAAAACAGCTCTCCAAGATTGCAGAGGAAAAAGAGGTGAAAATAATGAGAGAGAACATGATAGAAATTCAGGTCAAAGAAGTGAAGGAAAACCTACAAAATTTAGGTCTTCCCAGAGAAATAACTAGAACAATGGGGTGGCAAGTGCTCAGCAGAGATTCCAAGAAGAAATTGAAACTCATCTATCACTCATTGGGGAAAGTTTTAGAATTATTATTATATGATCTCCAAGCTTTCATAGCACTTTCTGTGCCCTGCACCATTTGCCATATTTTGTCTTGAATATGGTAAGAGTGCTAGAATTCCACTGAGAAAACTGTTTCAAATCCAGAGCCTTCCACTGACTATCTGTATAACATTAACAAGTCTCAACTCCTGGGTCTCAGTTTTGTATCTACCTTATAATATACCTTCTATCTACCTAAAGTAGTTTCTCTACCTTAAAAGGTTATTGGGAGATGCAAATAAGAACCTATGTGGGAATATTAAGAAAATGATCCCTGAACCTGAGTCTTTATATCCCTTTGTGAACCTAAATACTTAAGGACAAAAATCACATCTATTTCCTTTGAGTCTCCTGCAGTACCTAGCAAATATAGGCACTCTATAAATATTTATTGAGCATGTTTAATTTAAAACAAAGGCCAGGATAATGATATCTAAATCTATCCAATTGTCCCAAAAGGAACAATAGGTTCCATACAGGCCAGAAAAATATAGATGAATAGAATTGATTGTGTTTGTAAACAGAAACAAAATTCACTTATCATTGCTATTTGTTTTAAGTTCAGTGTTTACAAAAGACAATGAATGAATATTAAGCCATTTTAGTATGGATAGTAAATTGTGATAATTTTTTCCATTCTGTGTTACAGCTGAAACACTTTAGTTCAGTATACTGTAATTTACTACTAAACTGTAATGCAGAAAATGGTAATTTGTAACAGTTTGTTTTCACAAAGAAGAAATTGATTCAAAATGACAGAAGAAAATTACAGCAATCTACATAACCATCCAAAGCAGTACTTTCTAAGCATATAAGATGACTAGTATAGTCTGTAGAAATACACAATAATTTAGATTCACAAATATGTCAGCTTTAATCAAGAACCTTAAATTCCTAGATGTAAATCAAGTTATAAAAGTCAGTATCCATGTAGTGAGAAACCTAATGACTCCTCTAAGCCAGCTGTGGAAATAATCGGTTTGAACCATGTTAAAAACCAATATTGTCCAAACATTTTCTCAGACTCTTGTCTTGTTAGGTAGCAGAGATCATCCCCAGAGAATTCACCCAAGTCCAGAGTGTCCCCAAAGTTTGAGTTAGTAGTCACCTGTGTAGAGATGTTATGTCTCTCAAGTCACCAGACAGATTCTACTGTGAATTGAATTCATGGACAGTTCCCAGATTGACCTGCTCAACCACGAATGTTTCAGACTTGGAGATTAAGTCTGGTGAAAGCCTTTTCGCAAGCTAAACCCTGGGAGCCATCCCAAGGTTTGCATTTCTTACTACCCAATAGGGCTGATCTCTATTCTCCAGTTTTGTAACTCCTGCATTGTTTTTACACTGGATTCAATGTTTAGGGCTCATGTGATGCTCAAATCCATCTAGATTAGTGTTTCTTTGTCTGCTTCCGCACAATTCATTTACACAATTTAGTCCCATTAGGAGCATATATCTTTCTTGGCAGTAGACAAATAGGAGGTATATTCACATTTAAAAGAACCAAGAGAAAGAGTAGAATTGAAAAAGTCCCTTCTCCCAGACTCGTCGCACACACCTTGCCTTAGAGAATTTCTGATTTAGATGGTTTCTACTCTCTGATCTATGCTCTCTGTTTTAGCTAAAATAATCAGTTTGCCACCCCAGTAGAAAGAGGTAGGCAGGAATCTATGTGACTTGAGTTTGTGGAAAACCCTACAGTAGTCTATTTCCAATTAGAGATAATTTCCTCCCCACCTGATTCATTTATGTTGCTTAATTTTCTCTTCTTCGAACCAGTGTTGCCAATTTGCATCAAATTGCTTAAGATAGCAGATTAACCTTCTTGCTTTCCACAGCTTTCACAGCCTAGTCCCTGACTGTAACTTACTGAGAATTCTCACTTTGACTCTCTTTCCCTGTAAGGAGATCAGAAGTGAATTTTCAAAGGACATATATGATTAAACTTGAATTATGCATTACTTTATCTGATTACAATCCTCTCTGGCAGCTAAGTGATTTTGATTATGGGTGTGGGCGTGTGTGCATGGAGCAGGTTGTCAAAAATAAAGAGCCATAATCTTGGAGTTTGGGCCACTGCCTTGGGAAAGCAGCTGTGAGGACCTAGGATACCATGTGGCAGAATATAGAACAGGAAGGTGGGAGAATCTGGAAACCCAACTTCACTTAATCCAAAGGGTTTGGAGCCTGTCCTAGTCAATGGAGCCAGCTATTGCCTTGTATACATTTAGCATTCCAAGTACTACCACCCTCTCTGGCCAGGTTGGACTAATGGTTGCAGTAAATTCCACTGTGAACTGGTGCCAAATGTGTCTCCTGTACCAGGCCTCTGACCCTTCTCTTTGTGGTCCCGACAGGGCAGAAAACAAGTAGCTTTACTTTAAAATCAGAAGCCACTTTATTATGCTTTCCTTGTTAAGATCACTACAACAGAATAGCTACCATATTTGCTGCTGTGTTGTAAGGAGTTTGGCCTTATCCAAAGGAAGGACTTGCTTTTATCTTTGGCTCCTGGGAGTTAACCTCTAAACCCTTGGAATTTCCTGACAGGAGTGTCTTTCTTAATTCATGTTGGGCTCCTTGAACTACACCTGATGGTTTATGTTGTTAATGAGATGACCCAGGGTGAGGTGGGCCACGCCTAGTAATCTTAGGATGGGGGCTGACCAGGCCAGCAAGACCAACCATGTGATTTGAGATTTGGGGCCTCAGGCCACTGATATCAGCCTGACCTCCAAGGCGAGCAGCTGGAGATTGAGTTCCAACGTATGGGCAATCAATCAATCAATCATGCCTAGGTAATGAAGCCTCAAGAAAATCTCTGGATACCAAAATTTGGGTGGGCTTCTGGTATTGGTAATCCTCCCTATATATATATGGTCATACATCAATGCTGAGGGAGTAACGTACACCTAAGGACCATGGAATCTTCACATCTGTAAGCTTCCTAGACTCTGCCCTATGTGCATCTTCCTCTGGCTAGTTCTAATGTGTGTCCTTTCCCTGTAATAAACGTGACCATGAGTATAACAACTTTCAGTGAGTTCTCTGAGACTTCCTAGTGAATTCTTGAACTGAGGGAAGTTTTGGGAAACCTGTGAACTTGCACTTGGTGTCGTAAGTCTTGGACAATCTGCAGGACTTTGCCCCTAAGCTTGAGTTTGGCTAACTCCAGATAGTTGCCTTTTCTGGACTTGAAATTGGACATAGCCAGCCTTAGCATTGTTGCCTTTTTGAAGCTCTTGGGGATTTTTCTTTCCCTGTGAAAGGTCCCATTCATACTAAATGGTCTTGTCCTCCTAACCGTAGTTGGCTGGACATGGGGTCAACACTTGATCCAAACTGGCTGATCAGATTCTCCTCCCACGCCCTGTAAAATAGGGGTTGGGATTGAGAGATAGCCAACCTCTGTATGGGGTCACATGCTGCAACATAGACTCAACTGACAAGAAAGCCAGTCTACAGGTAAAGGGGAGTAAAACAGACACACAGAGAGGCAGAGATGAGAAACCGAGACTTCTCATGTCTCTCTAGTTCTTATTTTCCAGTTCCCTTCTTAAGTCCCAGGTGCTTCTTTTTTGTTTTGTTTTGTTTTGGTTTTTTGGGATTTTTTGCTGAGGAAGTTTAGCCCCGAGCTAACATCTGTTGCCAACCTTCCTCTTTTTTTTTTTTTTTTGCTTGAGGAAGATCAGCCCTGAGCTGACATCTGTACCAATCTTACTCTATTTTTCATCTGTGGGTCGCAGCCACAGCATGGGTGAAGAGTGGAGTAGGTCCATGCCCAGCATCAGAACCCATGAACCCTGGCCACAGAAGTGGAGTGCACGGAACATAACCACGAGGCCATGGGGCTAGCCCCCGGGTGCTTCTTAAAAGCTTGAATTGGTTCCTGTTACTTGTAATAAAATGTCCTAATACCAGATTGTTTCGCTTCAGTCTAGTCTAGTTCTTGGACCTAACTCCCTCTGTCCTGTTCTGTCCATGGTCCTCTCCATCTAGACATAACATCCACCATGGAAAGGACTTTCTGGAGCAGTCAATTTTTGATACAGAACAATTTTGATTATATAAAATAATTGCTCTAGAGATACAAGAATTTCTAAAGATAGGAGAACTTTAAAATGCAGGATATTCAATAGGATTAAAAAACTGTGAAGCAGCATGAAATAGAAAAAGAAAAGTTACTGAGAAACAGGAGACTGATCTGAAAGGGCAGAAAAATAAAAGGGTATGGAGCAGTTCATACACCTGGCACATAGTAATAAATATTTGCTAGATGAATTCGTAAGAAATAGAAAAGAACAGAAGGAGGGAGCATCATATTTACCCCCAACTGATTAGAGAATAAATCCCATATTTAATTTGAGATTCAGGTGGAGTAATGTATTGAATCTCCCATAGTCACATCTCCCATAAGCCTTTGCTTCTCTCTTCCATCCCCAGGATGATGTCTAAGACATTCCTAAGGTTAAGATAGTCATTAGTGTTTGAGTTTGGAAGTTTCAGACTGATTTAGCAATTCTGGGACTACACACAGAATTTCACTCACCTCTCCTCACTCCCTTCATTCTGTTTCCTGTATTACTTGTATACATGTTTAAGTTTTCTTGAATGTAAAAACCATGTTAGAGTCAACTTTATATCATCCATGAAGGACGTCTTATACATAGTTAATGTTCGTGTAGACTAAATATTTGACAAATATATAGTAAGAACCCACCTTTACTTTAAGCTGAAAGAAAATATATGAATGACCAGTGGCCCTTTTTGATCGATGGCCTTCCCTTAACTGCGCATCACCAAGCATCTTCGTTTTCCTTGGATGTAATTGTGCACGCATCCTGCACCCAAAGGCATTGTTTATAGAAAAACAGAGATCCTGATGTTTTAGAAATATGGCATGACAGGCCAAATAGCAGCCTCCCAATGATGTCCATGTCTTAATTCCCAGAATCTACAAATGTTACATTACATGGCAAAGGAAAATTAAGGGAGCAAATGGAATTAGGATTGCTAATCAGATGACCTTAAAATATGGAGATTATTCTGGATTATCTGGATAATCTGGGCCCAAGGTAATCACAAGAATCCTTAAAAGTAGAAGAGGGAGCCAGAAGAGCAGGTCAGAAAGATGCTGTGTGAAAAAGATTCCACCGGCCATTGCTAGCTTTGAAGATGGAAGGGGGCTAAGAGCCAAGAAATGAACTCAGCCTCTAGAAGGTGGAAAAGGCAAGAAAACTGTTCTCCCTTAGAGCCTCTAGAAAGGAATGTGACCCTGCCAAGACTTTGACTTCATTCCAGTGAGATCCATTTTGAATTTGGATCTCCGGAACTGTAGAATAGGGTAGAGAATGGGGTTCCAGAGCCCAGAACATAGGGTTTTCCAACAGGAGTTGGATCCCTGGCAGAGGCTGCCTGGCAGAAGCTGAAAGCAAAGAGGGAGGGGCTGTCCGATGGGAGCTGGCATCTCAGAGGAATGCAGCCACTGCTGGAACGGCCCCCAAAGCAGGGAGAGAAAGGGAGAAATGGTCTAACATTTCCCCTCCTCCTGCCTTCCATCTTCAACAACACCAAACCTATCCAGGAAGCCAGAGGGCACCAGAGCCTGGAAAATGTATTCCCTGTCATGCAGCACAGAAGAAAGGAAGGATCTGAGAGCAGATAGTTCAACAACTAGAATGCCTTCCAATAGCCAATAGCTCCTACCTTGAACTAAGTGAAACCTTTCATGGCTGTGTGAATGGAAATGTCTCTGTCCTGGTCCTCTCCTGTCTTCTATTTCCTGCTGACTGACCATGTCCCAAATCAGTCTGTACTGGCAGGATCATTTCTTCATGTCAGGGCCTTGGAGACTAAACCTAGGTAACATCCAGTTGGAAACGTTTCAAAATTCATGCTTTAAATATTGTCACAGATGTTGTAAGCCCCGCCCTATATTCCCTCAGTCCACTGGGAGTCGACCTGCAGTGATGGTGGGCAGTTTCTGTGCATACAGACAGCTTCCAGGCTCAAGGAGCCACACCTCTGCTTCTCTGTGGAGGCTCCCTCAGGCACTGGAGTGGTTTGCCTGGTCCAGGATAGGGCACCCCCCAAGGACTGGGGTTTGATGCTGCTGGCAGCAGGAGTGGCGGTGGGAGTATAGAGAGATATTTATACCCTAACAAGGCTCTGGAAAGGGAGGGACAGTTTGTAGCATGAGTCCAACTGGAAAAAGAAAATAAGCTACCTTATCCTTTCAGGGTCCTTGGATTTTGGAATATTGTTTTTGTATCATTTTTAATCTCCTCCTTTGGTGCGGTTGCTGCATAACTTGACTCACTGTTAATTGCACCACTGTTTTCCAATCCGGGCTTTCATCAAAGTACCTAGGAAGCTCTAAAAATACAAATTTCTGGGCCCTAACTTTGATTTAAAGAATTCATCTCTCTGTGAGTGGGATTGTGTGTGTGTGTGTGTGTGTATAAATCCTTCAGGTGATTCTGATGCACAGTTCAGTTTGGGAACTGTGCAGAAGTTTGGCATAATTTTTCCATCTCTTGCCTTTAACAGGGAACGAGATTACAAAAGACGGGGTGGAAAGACAGAAAGTGTGGGAGTGGAAGCTTGCAGTACGCAGTAATTGAGACATTAGAATTTTACAGCTACATAATGAAGATGATTTCATGACAGTGTCAAAAGCCTGTATCCAGAACGCTGAGATGTCTCTCAAATGAGTCCTTCTCTATTACAGCTTGTAATTTAAATGGTAAGGGCACAAGCCACTTTGATGATAAAGTGTTATCCTTTAATATCTTTTATGTAAATGTAACCTTTAGGTGAGGAAGGAGGAGAGACAATATAATTAGTGAATCAAATTCAGATAATCAGCACCTCACGGAGTATTGACATATAATTACAAGGCTGAGATTCTCGTAACTTGATATTTGGGCAACGAAAGAAGGAAAAACACCTGCGACTCATTCTGCAAGGTTAAAATGGGGTTCTCTTGAGTCTATTTTCAACACAATGCTAAATAGCAGATACTAAACAGACCAAAAAAATCTTGTGAAACTGTGAATCTAGAAAGCAGGTGCAAAAAAAAATCTCTTCTCACTTGGCATCTATCTCATGAAATCGTTAAAGATAAGATTTTACAACCCTTCATCAAAATTTAAAGAACATATGAAATTTTCTAATGCCATAAAACACCCTTGCAATTAAATCTGTCAGCCCGCCCAATTTCCATCAATCTCTCCACAGTCAACAATGTCTGGACAAAGTGGGGGGAAGTTTGTTTCTAGAAGTCTTACATCTCCCCCTTTGAGCAGTTTCTGTAAGCCATGTGACCCCATCAGAGCCATTGCACACTGCAGTGCCTGCGACATGATTAATAAACAAATAAATGAATGAATGAATGAATGCATGCAAGCTGCACAGAGCCCAAGCACCCTGGTATTCCAAATTGGCTTTGGCAGCGTATCTTCACATTCCACAGTAGAGCTGTCAAGTATTTATTGAACACAGCTTATGCTAGGGGCGTCAAAGACAAACGAAGCTGGACGTTGGTTAAAGTATGAAAACAGATTTTGTTCAGTAACTACTGACGGTAGAGGAGAAAGCTGAGCTCCATTCCAAAATGTGCAGAAGTCACTGGGGGTTTTAGAAGGAAAATGAGGGAGTAGGGAGACGGAGTGAGTAGGCGCTCAAGTAGAGTCAGAGAAATGAAACATTACAAAGGGTAGATCAGAGTAAATGTCATTAGGCCAGCTGTGTCTGCTAGCTGGCAATTATCAGAGTTAGGATTCTATCCTCCCACAGAGACAGAAGACAGAGGCCCTATCTTTCCCGATGGCTTTCAGGTCCCTGAGAAAGACAATACTGACTTGTAGGAGATACATATACATCTCAAAGGGTCAGAGAAAGGATTCACGATTATAAGCCTTTTTTAGCAAACACTCTAAGAAAGGGAGGTCAGGGGCCTCTTGTCAGGTGTCAACTAGAACAAACTAGATTCTTCTGACAGCCCTGAGCTTTTCCAGACAGGGACTCAAAAAGGGACTGGGTTGTCCCAGGGACACTGACCTCAGGCTGCTAGAAACCATGTTCAAGTCTGGTGGAGTCTCTTAATGTAGAGGTTTGGATGGAGTCGTTATGTACTGAGAGTTTTTTGCAGTTCTTAGGGACTGTGAAACAAAAGACAATGAGTAACACCATTACCTATCTTCAGTCTTTACAGCTGAGAAGAGATAGGTGGACCAAAAAATTAGTATAGGACAGAATATCATACATGTAAGAGGAACTCTTTTTTTTTTTTTTTTTTTAAAAAGTGCAGTGGAAAGGCCTCATGGGTGTTGTCATGGAATATAGAAAAATGTTACAGATTCGCAATTAGGGAATGCTAGGAAATCAACCAGAAATCAATCAGAGAATTTCCAAGTAGAGCTTGAGTGCATTGGAAATTAAGTGGCCTGAATTCTGGGCTGTTCTACAGCTCTGAAAGAGAAATGGAAAGTCGACAAGGATGGAGATTCTTACATAGAGGAGGAAAAAAATAGTTTACTCTTTACCCTTCTAAATTCTCAGCTGCGGCTGCTATAACAAAAGAGTTTAACAAGAGGAAAACAAACAGAAGTTTATTAACATGTATACTGGGGAAAATGAGTAACTCTAAGAGGTGGGTTAGAATTCAGGCTTAAATATCATCTTCAGCTAAACCAAAGAAAGAAAGGATTGGGGCAGGCCAGTTATGGGGAGGTGACCAGGAAAAGTACAGTAAACAAGAGTAAGGTTAGCTATGCAGATATAAGTCAGTGCCTTGTCCATTGAGAGGGTTTCTTGTGATTTAGTCACCCTTCTCTTCCTGGTACAGAGACACCCTTACAAGTGGAGATTTCCTTTATAATTGTAAATGTCCCTTACAAAAGAGTGACTTCGACTCAGTTTTCAGAGCTTCTCCTGTGTCTGCTGTTTCTCAAAATAATCGGCTCAAAATAATCCTTATGCCAAAAAGGCATAATTGAGGGTAGTGTAGTCTGCCACCCTTCATTCCCCACCTCTCAAAATCCCCAAAGAAGTTTCACAGTCCAGAAGCTGAGCTGGTAGATTACTCCATATCTCATTGAACCAGTCTCTTAATCCCGAGAATAAGTGAGTTCAATTAAGCAGTTGTGTTTCATTTCAGGAGGTGGTGTTGCAGGTGGGTTCCCACAAAAGATAAACCTCTGTGTGGTGTGAGCAATCAGGTATTTAATAAGAAGCATGTCTATGGAAACAAAAGAAAAACAAAAGTTAATGATTAAAGCAGACTATAGGGGGCGGCCCACAGTTGTTTGTGCACTCCACTTTGGCGGCCTGGGGTTCACTGGTTCAGATCCCAGGCGCAGACCTATACACCATTCATCAAACCATGCTGTGTTGGCATCCTGCATATAAAGTGGAGGAGGATTGGCACAGATGTTAGCTCAGAGACAAGAATCCTAGAGCAAAAAGAGGAAGATTGGCAACAGATGTTAGCTCAGGGCCAAATAAAAAAATTAAAATATTTGTTTTAAAAAAAGCAGACTATAAACTCAGTTTCTGAGTCCAGAGGGCACCTAGTTGAGAAGATTTCTAGATGTTGGACTCCTGCAGTTTGAATGTCTCTGGTGATACCATCAGGTTTTCCAGTGAACTTTCTGAGTGGCCCACAGAGTGACAGGCACAACGGGTGTCCATCTGTGAGCTGTTGTGATTTCCCTGAAGTTTATGTTAGGTCATCCAGTTTCAGCTTCCAGAGTTTTGGAAACAGGGCAGTTTTTGTTCTAAGTGATTCCTATTCAGAAGGGTGGGAGAAATTGGAAACATTAGTTTGGAGAGTCATGGCTAGATATTTGAGAAAACTAGAATAATTCAGGATCCAGTCTGGGTTACAGGTAGATAACAAAACCTCAAAGACAATAAACAGGACTGGAATCTGATATCCACAGGGTGCACTATAGTTTTGTACTGGAACATAATTTTTCTCTCTGTAGTCACCCCTATTTCACCAAAGATAATCACAGGAAGACTAATTTGTTTGAAAAATAAGCCTAGTCTCATTAAACTGGGCCTCATTATTTACATAAGTCCATCAAGAATAGTGATTGCCATATAGGCTCTTTTTAAGTCTGCTTTGCTGAAACTTTTAATGAATAATCTCATATGGGACTTTTAAAAGCCTCCCTAGGTTAAGAAGCCAAGCCAAGGACTTGCCATTGGACTTTGCCTGCAATACCTACATATTTGGGTGAATTCTTCTCTTCTTGAGGTCTCCAAAACATCCTGAGATACCTGGCCCTGCCAGGAAGTGACCTTCCTCACTCACCTGTAAGGACGGGAACCCTATGATCAAGGTCCCAGGTTGGTTTTTCAAAGGGAGCTTTACTGGTTCCGTAAAGTCAGCCTTAGCTCCTTAAAATCATCTGGGCACATTTGGTTCTGTGCACCTCATTCTCAAATGTGACCCTCCAGTCAAAGCTTTGGTAATGTAACCAATGTTTCTGATTGTGTCCTGTTACAAGGAGAACAGATTCTTATTGAACTTATGCAAATAGCAAATTTCCATGAAAATAAGAAAACTCCATAAGAGTTTCTGAATTCTGGAGGGGCCAGGAAGGGAGAAAAAGATAAAGGTTCCAATTCTGTACAGAGGTATAATTTACCAAATTGCTGTAAGTTATAGATAGCTTAAGAGAAAAGAGAAAAAAGAGTTTCTTAAACCTGGAAAAACAAAATATTAAATAGCCAGCAATGTTTCAAACTAAAAGTCAAAATTTGTAATCATCCTCATCAGTTTATTTACTCCCATGTAATTAACTCTTGTTTTGCTTGATCTTAGGCGTGCAGTTTTTAAAATTCTTTGGTTTCTCTATTAGAGTTCTAGAAATTTTTACCCAGCTCAGTGGTATAATTTTAAAGTTATCAGAAACCTGTGCTTGTCAGAGTCCTTTCTATGAATTTCTTTGAAGATGAAGCAATTTTGTCTGTAGTTGATTGCAAAGTCTTTCAGGGAAGCATCAGAGTGAAACAAAAACTGTCTGTGAATCACAAAAGACTTAAAAATAACCATGGTTAGGGGCCAGTCCCGTGGCCAAGTGGTTAAGTTCATGTGCTGTGCTTTGGCGGCCCAGGGTTTTGCTGGTTCAGATCCTGGGCATGGACCTAGCACTGCTCATCAAGCCATGCTGAGGTGGCATCCCACATAGCAGAGCCAGAAGTACCTACAACTAGAATATACAACTATGTACTGGGGGATTTTGAGGAGAAGAAGGAAAAAAAAGAAGAAGATTGGCAACAGATGTTAGCTCAGGTGCCAATCTTTAAGAAAAAACCATAGTTAAAGATTTGATGAGAGTTCATTATAATGCAATTGACAAGGAAATTTGGTTATTTCTGTAAATACAACATTTTAAGATAATAATTGGAATTAGATTACACAGACAGTAAGAGTATTGATAAATTTCTAGGAATTTCGTACAATTTCTGAAACACATATTAATAACATATATCCATACAAATATAACCTAAAGAAAGTTAAACATCACTTATTTGCCAATGTTTCTCATGTAATTATCATATCAAATAAACCTAATCAGTTTAACATCTCTCTTTTTATAAGGAGAGAGAACAAATTCTTCTGAGGTATTTACAGGAGTCCCCTGGAAAATCCCAAAGTTAGTTTGAGGTCAAAAGACTTTATTTAGAATTTGACTTTGTGAAGCTGTCACAAATATCAAAAGGTTTAAAACATTTGATTAAATAAGATCACAGTTCTCTGTGAAACAATGCTTAGTTATCCATTTAACTAAAGTGACAGTTAAAAGATTTCAAAGGAAGATACAGAAAGTCACATAGTTGTAAAAAAAAAAAAAAAACCTAACTCTTTTAATATTGAGAAGATTCAGTTTTAAGTAATCAAAGACCTGATAAAGACAACATGAAGCACAGGAAATTTTTTTGATAAAACAGAATCTTTGTTTCCTAGGCAACTATCCTACTTAATGGATAAAGAAAAATCTCGTATAATAATCCAAGAAAATTTTGTCCTTTAGCAGATGAAAGAAAATTAAATTTTACTTTTGCATAGGCATGCTATTGATATTAAAGCTTATTTTTAAACCCCTTAGGGGGCCAGCCCCATGGCTGAGTGGCTAAGTTCATGCACTGTTTCTGTGGCCCAGGGTTCACTCGTTCGGATCCTGTGCATGGACCTACCCACCACTCATCAAGCCATGCTCTGGTGGCATCCCACATAGAAGAAGAATGAGAATGACTTACAACTAGGATATACAACTATGTACTGGGGCTTTGGGGAGGAAGAAAAAAAGAGGAAGATTGGCAACAGACGTTAGCTCAGGGCCAATCTTCTTCACCAAAAAGCATTAAAAAAATAATTTTTTTAAAACCCTTATAATAAATTCATTCAATTTTAGCCAGTTTGACCATATAAGATAAGATTTTTCTCTCTCTCTCTCCCTCTCTCTTTCCTCCAACTTTCTCTATCTACTTTATTTTCATCTATTTCTCTTTTTCTCATTCTAGATCAACCAATGATTCTACTTTAGGACAAAATTACTCTCTTTTCCCTTAACAAAAACATGTCTTTCATACCTTATAGCTTTCCTTACCAAAACCACATCTTAGTTTCCTTGCATATTTTGTATAAAAAGTTGTTTCTCTTATTATTTCTACTAGTTTTAATTACATATATTAATTAAAATTTATAACCCTTAGTAACTTAATTTCTAGTGAAAACCAGAAAGTAAGCAATTGGGAACTTTCTGAAACTCCAGTGTTCTGTAGATAAGCAAATTTATGAAAATATCATACCACAATTTTTTATAGGTACATGCTTCCTTGTAGTGTAACTTTTTCAATATGGCAAAGATTATATTTACTAAGATGCAAAGATCTTAGTTCCTCTATAGTAAGAAGTCAAAAGCAGGTAAACATATGTTCAGCAATTAATGTTTCAGTATTTTGTCTTATTTGGAAATGATTTATATATTCAATAACTATCCGTCACTTAACTTAGCAAAACTCTAAGGGTGTAAGTTATCAAAGAGATTTGGGAAACTGTTTTTAAGTAGGCTTACTATAAGACATAAAAATTAATTTTTAAACTTTTATCCTACTTACATCTATTTAATGAATTCATCTGTACTTAATTCATATAAGTACTTATTTTTCATTAAGCCAGCTAAATAGAGCTCTTTTACAAATTAATTTTGGCAACACCATCTAGAAGCAGAAAAATATGATATGCATAACATACATACGTAGACATACATAAACCTGCAAATGGAGATCTTACAGCTTTCATTTTAAAATTTTAGCCATGTGTCAGGTACAATAATACAAAACTCACTAGTTTATAAAAGAATAGCTGAATCCAAATTGTGTTTCTGGCAGATGGAACAAGTTAAGATTACTTGTTCAGATGGCCAAAGCTTTTCACTAGTATTTGTGGAGACTTTTAAGATTTTTCATTTGCCCAGCTTGTTTCCAAATAGCTCCTTCTTTTCCCTCCTGGTGTGAGTCATCTTCCTGAAGTTTCCATTTCAAAGACATGGCTTTCATGTCTAGAAAAGAAGGGGTTGCAAATTTGCATCTCAAAAGCACAGAGAAAGAATGTAAGTTACCCCCAACAAGGAGTTTTGTAGTGTATTTGCCTATTATTAGGGGTCTAGGGTAATTACTATTTAACTTTTACTTTTTTTCTTAAGTGTAGGACAGTTCTGTTTCCAATATCCTGGTCTTTACAACATCTGCAAGTGTCTTGAAATGAATAAGAGAGATTTGGGGATTGGTAAAAAGGATGAGTGGGCTTTAGATTGTTTCTAGAGCCACACTTCTGTTGTAAAGACTCAATTTGTAAGACAAGTACAGTTGTTTTTGTTTCCTCAAAGAATTGGGTTGCAGCCTGAATGATCTCAAGGAGCTGAGTTGCCCATCCAACTATATTATCTTCAATTTACTTCTTTATATCAGGAAGATTTCCAACTAAGATGGAAATCAAAAGATTCCTATGTATTAGATTTAGAGCTGTATAACTTTGGAATTTTTTAATAAATCATTCTACAAATGCTTCAAAATGTTTTCTTTCCTGCTGAGCAAATAGTTCCATTTTAGTTTAGGAGAGAAGGTCTTCAAAATATAGTTCCTATTTTACTCTGAAAATCATCCTTCAAGAAGGCCAACTTCTGACCAATGAACTCCTTTAAAAAAAAAACTGTTTCAAATAACTTATTATCAGATTTCAGCCAGAACAAACAGTAAATATTCCTGGCAGCATTGAACTCTTCTTTTCCTTATTATTACTTTTTCCTTTTTCTTTTAAATTGACGTGCCTATTAAGTAGCTCAAAACCAGTACCAATAAGTATTTTTGTGACTTTAAACCAATAAGCTTTATAAGGCTTAACCACGGATGCAAAAGGTGTCCCCAAAGAGGGTGCAAAACATACAGCTCTCCCAAGATTCAGAGCCACTCACAAAGATAGCCAAAAGCAAGACCTACTGGAAAAGACGAAACTGTGGACACAGACAAAAGATCAGTTGTTGCTAGGAGTAGGGCAGGAGGAGAGACAAATAAGCAGAGCACAGAGGCTTTTTAGGGCAGTGAAAATATTCTGCATGATATTTTAATGATGGATATATATCGCTATACATTTGTCCAAACCCATAGAATGTACAAGACTAAGAGTGAGCCCTAATGTAAATTTACTTCCCTCTCCTGACCAGGTACTAGAGACACAGATACAGGATTGTTAACTTGGCTAAGAATTCTTACTCTTCACTGGCTTCTGCCAGTTTTCCCAAGATCCCATCTCTGGATTGATGGGAGTGTCCCAGTGGCCCAACTTTCATTGCCAAAAACTGTAAGGGAAATAAAAATAATTTCTCTCCTATCTTGTAAGTTCTTGGCTGGAGTTCCTGTAGCAAAAGACAGATTAACAAGAGAAAAACAAACAGAAGTTTATTAACATGTATACCAGGGGAAAATGAGTAACTCTAAGAGGTGGCTTAGAATTCAGGCTTAAATACCATCTTCAGCTAAACCAAAGAAAGAAAGGTATGGGGGGAGGCCAGTTATGGGGAAAGTACAGTAAACAAGAGTAAGGTTTGTTACACGGATGTAAGTCAGTGCCTTGTCCATTGATGAGAGTTTCTTCTGATTTAGTCATCCTTCTCTTCCTGGTACAGGGAGGGAGACACCCTTACAAATGAAGATTTCCCTTATACATGTAAATATCCCTTACAAAAGGGTAACTTCTACTCAGTTTTCAGAGGTTCTCTTGTGTCTGTTTCTGAAAATAATCTTCATGCCAAAGAGACATATTCTGTCACCCTTCATTCACTCGGGGCCTGGCTCAGCAGAAAAGTAAGCATGTGATACACTCTAGCAAGCACATTCAAGTTTTGTGCCAGCCCTGACAGACTGGTAGTGGTGACCCCCAGCACACGTGGAGAAGAATTCTTAGGCCAACTCTGAACTGTGGCTGCCAGGGCCTGGGAACGAAGAAAGAGCGACCACATAGAAGCCACACAGGAGATCACATCATGAAGTCCAGAGGCTGACGTCTGAGTCCAAGCTCAGCAAGGAGTAGAGCAAATGCACTGAGTAAATTGGGGGATGAGAAAGGGTCATAAATAAAGGGTTTGATGAAGCAAGATGACAGTATCAAACCTGCCAGCAGGGGCAACCGACCAACGTGTAAAGAAGTTTCGTGCTCAATATGCCTCATGGTAAGTTCTCGGGCTCTACGGAAGAAACTAATACGTTGTATTCTCCTTGACCAATCCATTAAGGCTGAAGTAAATAAAGCACATGTATAAAGAAAGGATCCATGTTTTTATATTCAGAAGCTGATTTTAATGTGTATTTCAGTTTCTCTCTTAGATTATGAGCATCTGAACTTTCCTTTGTTGAATCGAATTTCCACAGTTTCTGCAAAAGAAAGCTCCAGTGAGCACTTGATAAACCAGCTAACGATAAGGAAAGACAAACCCAGGAGTCTGGGGAGCTTAATCAACCTGTAAGTGATTAACAACTATTCGGTTAGTTTGTATCTCACTAAGTATTAATTCATAATAGAGATGCTCTAAAGGCAAAAAAGCCTCTACTCAAATGAAAATTTAGTTATTGTAATTTAAATGAGATGATTTACATATGCAATTCTACCACATATTTTTTTCTTTAGTAGACCAGTGTTAACATTTCTTAATGGGAAACTCAAGTATAGAGTACTCCATGTATGTTTTTTTAAAACAAAATATCAAGTCAGTAAAATTTTCTTCTGATTAGTTCTGTGGATAATTGACGAGCCAATACCTTAACAATTCTCTCATGTAAACTTGTAGATCCTCTAGTATTTTAAAAATCCATGAATTTTATAACTCAACTCCTTTCTGCTCATTTGAACTCACCAGCGAGGTAAGGCCTCTTGGTGATAATAGAATGAATTGGTTTAGAAAAAAATAAGATCCAAGAATTTATACACTATTACTTTAAGTAACTCTAAGCTCTTTAAACAAAGCAAATTAATCTTTAATGAGCCAATATGGTAAGGCCTCTATAGTCCTTACTAAATAACCATGACAGGGTAACTAAAATTTTTTTCTTTCGAAAACAACCTAAAAATAAAAAACCATAGCTACCATTTGAAGTGCAAACTGAATTAGCTTCATACTTCATTGAATCGCATCCTAAGGTAGCTCCCAAAAGCTAGCAGCCAACAGAGAGAAAGCTGGAGATGCTAACCTGTGGCTATTTTCACTATACTATTTTCTCTTCCACATTATTACCAAATAACTGGGAGGTTTTAGAGGCAGTCAACAAATGCTTACTGGCAGATAGCATTAATATGTAAACAGCCTGTTTCTTTCGCTAGAGTGTATTCATAAAGTTTAACACCACTGGATAGGTAGATGAAGTAAAGTAAAAGGGGCAGAGAGCTCCTTTGGGCTTATAGCTTTGTAATGAATTTTTGGGTGGTTTAATATTTGCTCAAAAGAAGGCTATCATTTCTGTATTTTTCCTCAGCTGTTAATCCTAGATTCTCAGGAGGTGACCTGAGATCATTCTAACCAGTAACTTTTCCAGTCTCAGAAGGAAGCATGAGTAAAAACCGCTGGATGCTCCTTTGCTGCGAAGCTTATGGGCATGAGACCTGGCGTTAGAACTTCTGGACCTAAATCCTGCCTCTGTTTCTTACAGTGTTACCTTGGGCCAGTTAGTTTTCCTTTTTCTGCTTCAGTTTTTCTTCTGTAAATTGGAGGTAATAATAGTATATATTTTATAGGGTTATTATGGTGATTAGATTCCCTAATTCATAGATCGTGTCTAGAACAGTGCCTGGTACATAAGGAGTGTTCAATAAATTTTAGTTACTATTTTATATATGTCAATCCAATGTTTATGATGTTGATTAAAATCTTATGAACAACTGAAACTAAAACTTTCAGCCTTCCATTGTGGTGACTTACATCAAGTCAAAAATATCCATGTCAATTTCACCGCTCCTCTCCTAGCTCTCCAAAAAATGGTTGCAGTGAGCTTTCCATCTGGTTTTCTCTGAAGAAATTGCTTTCTAACGAGGAGGTGAAGGCTGCTGGGCAAGTACATGAACATGGAAGTTGCTGAAGAATTCATGTGAAAGGATCAAAGAACTCTTCTGTATTGTCTCCCTTCAACATACCAACTTCTCTATACTAATTCTTCACGCATAGGAGCCTTGTACTTCATACTTTACGCTTCACACATGGGTGCTTGTTGCTATATTGGTAGGGCAGATACTGTTGGTCGCTTGCCCAACTCCTATTCCTCCTCTCATTTCTTGCTCACAGAGCTCAATTCTGTTCAAAGAATGAGGGGCCAGGTGCTTCTGGGGAAGTTAAAGCCCTCCCCAGATCCAAAAGATGAGTCTTAATTAGTCTGTTAATCATGGTAATTCCATTCTTTTACAGTGACTTATTTGGGTGTAGGTGTGTGACACAATCCAGCCCATGACATGTGAGGGGAGATCTGCTGAGAGGATACTGGGAAGACTTGTCTCTCACTTAAAAAGGAGCACCAAGAATGAATACCCTTTCCTCTAGTCTTAAGACACTGTTGTGTAAGGATGAGCATCCTAGAAAGGCTGCAGCCTTCTTAGGAGCCTGAGAGGAACTGGGCTAAGAAGACAGTGGAGCAGAAGATGACACTGGTGACACTGTTGAGCCTCTGAATCTACCAGCCCTGGAAGCACCTGTCTTGGGACTCGTTATATGAGATGATAAATCTCCCTTATTATTTAAGCCAGTTCTTAAAGTTTAATATGCATCCCAACCATTTGTAGGTCTTGTTAAGTACAGGTTCTGATTTAGTAGGTCCGCAGTGGTCTGAGATTCTGCTTTTCTAGGAAGCTGCTGAGTGACACCGATGATGCTAGTCCATAAATCCCACTGGCCGTAGCAATGACTCCTAGTTGAGTCTTCTGTTACTTGCACCTGAAAGAAACTTAGGGTACTTTGTTATGGAAGGAACTTGAAATTGAGGATGGGGAAAGAGAAAATAAGAAAATAGACTAATTGTTTCTGTGGCTGGACCTATAAACTCTGAGAAATCACACTTGTTCTGGTGGATAAGTTAGCAAAAGACCATAGAGAAAGAGAAGCAGCAGGTATAGAGGTACAGAAACAAGAGACAGGGAGAGAATACCACCTGGGGGCTGAAATTTTCCAGTTTCCAGTTCCTCCCTTCCTGAGGCCCAGCTGCAGAGTTTCTCTGCCCTTAGGAAAACCTCTTGGATTAAGGTATCTCGAGTTGATTTCTGTAACTTGCCACCAAATGATTCTACTAGTTAATCGATAGGGTCATATGACTATGATTTTGTTTCTTGAATTGGAAGCTTTCCTTGAGAGCAGGTACCGTTTCCTTTTACATGCCCCACAGAATTGATTCTACGCTCTAGGACTTTACACTTATATATACACACTTATATTTATTAATATTCATATATATAAACGTTATATTTATATATACATTATATAAATGTAAGGCCCTAGAGAGTATATATATATATATATATTCATTTATCTATTTATTCCCCAGCATTTGAAACAGTGTTTGATAGACAATAGAAGATCAAAAAATTCTGACAGTGAATAGAAAGATGGACACGTACACTAGAAACTTACAGGAAATATGCATGTAGTTCAACCAATTCTTATTCCATCCAAATCTCTCTCATAGAATTTGCTTTCGCCAAATCAGTTAACCCTCGGCTCCTTTGTGCATATGACTATGATAGTGAAGAAGTGAGATGTAGTTCCCCTTAAAGCCCTAAATCTTTATGTAATGTTTCTTTATCACAAGAGTTGTTCACCAGCCAAATGAAATGTTTCTACAATACGTGATCCTTTTTTTATAACTCTTTTATTCAGATATAATTTGCATACCATACAATTCACCCATTTAAAGCGTACAATTCAACTTTTTTCAGTATATTCACCGAGTTGTACAACCATCACCACAATCAACATTGGAAATTTTCATCACACCAAAAAGAAACTCCATACACCTTCGCAGTCACTCCCCATTTCTCCTCAGGCCTCCAGCCATAGACAACCAATAATATACTTTCTGTCTCTGTAGATTTGCCTATTGTGGATGTTTCATATCAATGGAATCATGCAATATATGGTCTTTAGTGAATGACTTCCTTCATTTAGCATCATGTTTTCAAGGTTCATCCATGTTGCATCAGTACTTCATTTCTTTTTATGCCTGAATTACATAACACTCTATGAATATATCATACTTTGTCTGTATTCATCTGTTGATGGGCATTTGGGTTGTGCTATTATGAATAATGTTTCTATGAACATTTTTATGCAAGTTATTGTGTATGTTTTCCTTTCTCTTGGATATATACCTGGGGTGGAATTTCTGGATTACATAATAACTCTATGTTTAACCTTTTGAGGAACTGTCACACTCTTTTCTAAAGCAGCTGCACCATTTTCTGTTCCCACCAGTAGTATATGAAGGTTCCAATTTCTCCACATTGTCTCCAACACTTGCTATTATTTCTCTTTTTTATTATAGCTACCCTAGTGAGTGTAAAGTGGAATCTCACAATGGTTTTGATTTGTGTTTCCCTGATGGCTAAGGAATGCATCACCTTTTGACTGATAAAGTCTAGAGGAGATGAGTTTTTTCTAGATAATTAGCTGTCTCTTGGTAGTAGAGGGTGTTTCTTTCAGATGGGCTTTTTTTTCAGTGAAACAATTTTTCATAATTTCAAATTTATTTAAAATTTGGGACAATCCACCCATCATCATATTTATCTAGGTGTTTCACATGCATGTGCCCACTGAAGGCCATGTATATTTATACCCCCATAGTGCTTTTTGCAATAATTTTTTATATGATGTAGCTATTTTAAAAATGCATAATAAATAAAATATAATAGTCCAGAGAAAAGCTGCATCTATCTTAGCAACTTTTCTCATGAGAAGAGCAAGCAGCCGTTCTCAGTGGCTGAACCTTCTCAGGACTGCTAGATGTTTGTGATTCAGTCTTTGCCTGCCCACTTATAATATACATTGCACTGTGAATAGCAAAAACACCACCTTTCTCCAACTTCCCAAACCACAAGTATATAAATCAGAAGTTGTAGTTCATGACAGAAAATTGGGGTGATGAGGGAATGGAGAAAGTACATAGATTGAAACAGGTGAAAGACTGAATATGCAAATAGACAATGGGCAGACTACAGATAAAAATAGAACTCTGACCCACAGTCTTCAGCAACCAGCCCAGGAAACCAACCCTCATCTACAGTAACCAGCCCAGGAAGCCAACCTACTATTCACAAGTCAGACTTGTAGGAAGTCAGACCACTATCTCCAAGAAACGGTCCAAGAAGCCAAACAATAACTCCTGTAACAATTGGCCCAAAATGGCCAGGACTAGATTAATAGCTGACAGTTCCTTAATTTGTATCTCCACCTCCAACTTAGGACCAGCCAGAGAAATCCAAATACGCATCCCTAAGCAATCACATAGGACGCCATGCTTCTTGTTAGCCCTCCCACAGCTTCTCCATGCCAACAGCCTCCCATCAGGGCACATGCAGACTTTCCTTTTTCCACTGTAAAGCTTTCTCACTCTTCTGTCTGCGTTTGAGTCTCTGCCAAAACACAAGCGGCAGTGGCTGACTCCCTTGCTGTGGCGAGCTCTGAATACGTAGGCCTTGCCTGTTCTCATTTGGGTGGTCTTCATCTATTTCCATATAGGCTATTTGGATTTAATATTCTAGCCCAATTTAGAATCTGCTTAACTATCTTCTGGGTCCAATTGAAAGAAGTTGGACTCCTGTGACAATGAGCTCACGCTGAGTCAGTCCTGTGGAGTGGAAAGAGCATGAGGCTTGGAGGTAAAAGACAATGACTACAGTTCAAGCCCCTGCTAACAGCTGTGTGACTCCAGGTATGCCACTGCTCAGGCCTCAGTTTCCCTTCCATGCCTATGAAATGGGAATGGCTGGCAGGGTGTGGGGAGTGGACTGTATCTCTAAAATAGCTTCTGTTTTTTAATCACAGATGTTTGAAGAGATTTCTAATATTCTGTAATTAATTGCCTCCCCTAACCTTCTAATCTCATTCCCATCTAACCAGAACAAATTTCTGACACATGGAAATATGGTGTTCCCTTATCCGGGAGGGCTCCTCTCATGCAAGGGTCTTATGACCTGCTTCAGGGGAGAAGGGTGGGGGGAGTCAGAGAGACCTTCCTGCTTCTGCTGTTTTCTCACACTCCTTCAGCTTAAAATATCAATATGCCCAGGTGCCTTATTTTGGGGTAGCGTGTCCTGAACCCCATCACTAGTAAGTGACAAACGAGCACGCACGCCCAGTAATCTGACTCAGACTCTGAGCTCCAGCCGTTAGTCTACAGTCATGCTGCCAGTTTATTGGATGACAAGAGGCCAAAGCAGGAGGTCACTTTGTGTCTCCCCGGCACGCTTCCACACAAGCTCTGAAGCTGCATTTCCTCCTGGAGGCAGCCCGAAGCATTTGGATTGGTTTTTTTGGTTACTCTCAGGTAATAATCTGTCTCTTTTTCCCAGTGTTGAAACATCTAGGCCAGTATAATACCAAGACTCCAGATTCTCATCCAGTTTAACCTTTTCCCTTTCGCAGTGTGACCCCACCTCAAGCTATGGAGTCTGAGGTAGCACAGGGGTGGACAGGTGAAGAGGTGGAGGGGCCAGAGGCAGCGCTTTCTTGATGGGTATTGTAATCTGGGGCTGGGACCTTCCATGTGACTGATACCCCATTACTGGTTCTTTGTCCCATGAGATTTGTGTCCTTCTCACCCCCCGCCCCCACCGACACCCACCCACACATACTAGGTACCTCCAACTGCAGTTTCCTGGTGCAAGTGAAGCCTGCTCCCACTGCCACTCAGTTGCCCCCTCCCGCTAGTTTCTATATTCTTTGGTGTAGCTCCAGCCTTTCTCCATTAAGCTGCCCTCAAGCCTGGCAGGCCACCCTCTTGGACCAGGTTCTTTATAAAGGGCTCATAGCCAGTTTCCTTCTGGTCCATGAGAATCATTCATCTTTGCCCCTCCACTAGGGAAAGTGCAGCTCACTCTGCACAGCTTTCTTTCCCCTAGCTATGGCCTCTCATCTTTATACTTTTTCTAGGTCTGAATCACATAATAATCCCTGCTGTTCCAGGGGATGTGACTGAGCTCTCCAAGTGATTCTCTTGAAGCTTCCATCACTTCTCTAAAGAAATTATCTTTCTCCAGACTCTTCAGCCTTCTCTTACACAGTTAGGCTGGGCTGATGGGCTAATACTGACAGAACTATTTTCACAATCATCTAGCCTGACCTGCATAAGGGGTCTAGAGCAGTGCTACCCAAAACTGCTACCCGTCTGGGAAGATACAAGGACAGAAGTTGAGAGTGTTAGAAACCTTTCTGGCAATCTGACATTGCTGCAACATCCAAGAGCATGATTTTGTATTTTACAAAAGTATCCTTCTACAATGGATTGAATGGTCCTTCATCATATGGATTGAGCAATTAGAACATATCTTAGGATATGGGATACTTTTAACCTCTTGTTTAGTTTCTTAACCTTGTGGCCTCTGCTGAAACTCTGAAAAAGTAGGAAAAAGTCTTATTTTAATATCCTGTTACAGTAAAGATTGAAATAATTGATCTATTCAGTTTGGATATAACTTATATGGCAAATTGATCTCCAGACTGTAAATACTTAATCTTCCCCATCAACCATATAAAAGAGGAAATCTAAAAGTCCAGGCTACCCAGACAAGGCTATCTCCAGCCCTTGTATTTGTCCGGGGCTGCCTAGTGCTTCCAAGTCATTAGTGCAGGCCAGTATGACTTGGTCTCGGCTGGATGTGTGCCTGCTGGGGAAGTATGTAGCTTCTATAAAAAAGCTGCCTTGCAAGTTGTGTGCTTGTGTATCCTAGCTCCGAAGTACACAAATGTGAACCTTCAACTTTGAGCTGTCTGTTTTCCCTCCTGAACACAGTCATGGAGGTTGCAGACATCCAGCTGTAGAGGCTGGCCGGGGCTGCTCAGTGCTGGGTAGGTGGGTGATGGTGCTCATGGCCAACTCAACAGTTGAGTCTCCCCAACCTGACATATGGGTTATGGAGAGGCAAGGTAATGCCCACTCCTGCAGAGCAGTGCCCAGGCTGGGTCCACTGCTCCACCAGCTACTTAGAAACAGTTCCTCCAGGAAAAGCCAATCCCTGCTGCTCCTTAGGCCCCACAGGCTGGTGTCCAGTGTGTCTGTCAAAGACTCTAACAATCAACTTGTCCAGTGCATACACACAACCACATCCCAGGGTATGAGCCAACCCTTCGTGCACAGAGTCAGGACTGGTACCAGCCTCTGACACCTCATGGCCCAGGACCACCATCATTGCCTCCCCGTCATCCACCCTTGTCCAGGACATTATCTGGAGCTGCCCTCAGAGATTCTCAGGGACTTTCGGAAACCCATCTGCATTGTGCTATCATTCCCTGTTCTCCAACTTGACTGCAAGTTGGAATCCTCTGGGGAGTTTTAGAAATCACTAATACCTGGTCCCACCTCCAGAGCTTCTGATTTAATTGGTTTTGGGTACAGCCTGGGCATCAGAAGCTTTCAAATCTCCCCAGGTTATTCCAATGTGGAGCAGAGTTTAAATGAAACTGCTATAGTTGGTAACTCCTCCCAACAAAGAAGAGAAGAAAATGACCCAAGTGTGGACTCTGGTGGGGCACTCCCTTTGGTAGGACTCCTAATGAACACACAATTCTTCCTGAGGTTTTTTCCTACCCGTAGTTTTGGAGCTTAGCTGGGATGAAGGCAGCATGGAGTCCCTCCTGGCAGCTTACATTGCTGTACTCCCAGCAATTCATGTTGATGAACAGAAGGCTGGATCATTGCATTCCCCTGCCGCAGCTAAGAAAGTAATAACACTACTAATTATAATTGTAATTGTTTTTAAAAGATAAAATGATGTTCTCCGGAGAGTATGCCAGCTCAGTAAAAATGCCAACAGCATAGACTACAAACGGTGAAGACTGTAAATCTAGGAATAGCCAGAAGTTTCATTCCAGAGTTCTTGAAAACTGCATAGTGCTTGCAAAATCTAAACTGATTCCCAAGAATCACATAAATTTAATTATTTGAAGTTAACTCCAGTTACTTTGCCAATTACTTTTAAGGGGAAAAAAAGTAGAAAGATCATGTATTAAGGAGAAACGTGTTATAATTCAGTAGCTAAAAGGGCCTTCTATCAGTGCACAGAATATTTGAAATGAAGGGCGGATACAAGTTTAAATTCTACGCTCACCCTTAAAAAACCTCAGGAAAAAACTCTACACTCAAAAAGTACTTATTTTGTGCCCCTCCAAGGTCTACCCCGCCATCTTTCTTTCCCCCCAAAACATACACATGGATATACCTATTACACATACACACACACGCATGGCAATGAAAGGTGATTTGGGTAATATTGACATTTATGCAAGGCAGGCTGGGGCTCTAGAAAGAGCATGAGGTCTTGGAGTCCTGCAGAACCACTTTGAATTCTGACTTTACTGCAATTTAAATGTGACCTTGGACAATTTATTTAAACTCTAAATCTCCACTCCCTGTAGAATAGGAATATTCTCACTTTTCTGTCAACACCATGCATGGCTGAGGGGAGTGGGGAGAGAACTAAAATTGAGGAACATCTGTGATACTAGACAAATCTCATTTCCTTCCCTTCCCTTCCTTCAATTCATTCAACTGCAAACCAAAATTCCCTCTCTGCCCCTGTCAGGGTACTGTCTACATTAATGAAACTTTACTATTCCAGGATACTTTTGCCCAAGCAAATAATCTGACTGTTTGTTACAGGAACTTCCCAAAGAATCATCAACTCTTCAACAGGAAGCATAAACAGACAGTTTATGGCCGAAAATGTCCTTGCTTCAAAATCTTTGCCTTCATGCTTCCACCAATTCTAAACCATGAGAGACTCACTATACAATGAACAATGGCCAGACCAAATATAAAAATAGAACTCTGACCCATAATCTGGAGCAGCCAGCCCAGGAAACTAACTCATTATCCTCAGTAACCAGCCTTGGAAGCCAACCCACTATGTACAAGTCAGACTTACAAGAAGTCAGACCATTATCTCTAGCAGTCTACGAAGCCAAACAATAAGTCCTGTAACAATTGGCCTCCAACAGCCAAGACTTGATTAATACCTGCCAGCTTCCCAATTTCTGTGCCCACTTCCAACTTAGAACCAACGGGAGGAGAAAGCCAAATATGTCCCCCTAACCAGTCACAGGATGCCCTGCATCTAGTCAGCCTGCCTGCGTCTTCCCCACGCCAATAGTCTCCAATCAGGGCACACATGAATTCCCATTTTTCCCCACTATATGCTTTCCCATTCCTCTGCCTTCCTTTGGGTCTGTGCCAAATGCAAGTGATGGTGGCAGACTCCTGTGCTCTGAATAAATAGCCTTTGCCTGTTCTCATTTGGATGGTCTTCGTTTATTTCCACAACTGTTATGTCATGACCTCTATCCAATCCTAATCAAGCCCCTGTCAGGAAGTGAACATTTTCTTATTTCTGCACAGTTAGGGCTTTCAGAGCAAGTTTTACTGGAATCTGGGTTAAAGGACAATTCTTGGAAGTTAAAGGGCAGTTAGATGCTAGAGAACTCCAGAAAGATTTACCTCTGTGGAGATAGGTGTCTACATTTCAAAGGAAAATAAAACCCAGACCTGGAGACCTCTCAGGGGTGTAAGCCCTGAGAGGCTTGTCTAATGTGTCCCCTGGAGACATTTATTTATATTCCGAAGGGATCTTCCTCTCCCCTCCCCAAGGAGACTTTGTTTATGGTAGGGAGATTAAGTTTCTCTCCCTCTCTCAGAAGGGGAGTCGGGCTGCTGTCCACGCTGATCTATGTAAACCGCCAGACTCCTTATTTCAAGACTCCTCTCCTGTGCTCCAAGAAGCCCTCTTTACACACACAGGCCCAAGTTTATTCCTTACTGTGGTGAGAGAGGACATCACCTTGACCGATGGGTCTCACAGAGGGAAGGGAAGATTGGAATTTACAGCTTGGTTTCAGGCAAGTCTTTCAATGGGGGGCAGGGGGGATGCAATAAACTCAGCTTTGTCTCATCAATGGGTAGTGTTGGTGATAGTTGGGGAGCTGGCGTTTGACACAACCAATATTTGTTGAGCACCTGCTATCTGCCAGGGACTGCTTTAGGCACTTGGGCTACCTCACTAAGCAAAATTAATAAAAAACCCAACCTTCACGAGCTTACATTTGTCGACGCAAAATAACCGATAACCATTCTATAGATAAGAGAGATAAGGGGAGTGTTACTTGAGCCAAACTGAGGATTATAACCCAGAAAGGCCTTTTCCAGAAAGGAAGAAAGTGTTCTGGAGAAGCATGGTTTTCAGTACAGTCTTATATCTTTTTAGAACAAAGAACATACATTAAACACACCCAGGATACATATTCATCAGTTTCAAAGAGGTATTCCATTGCAAATTAGCAGGTCAACATGATGTCAGAAAAGAGACTAATATGGGCATTAGCAATAAGGTGTAAGAGGGGCAGTAGGCATTCTTATCTTAAGAGAGTGCACTCTTTAATGGTGAAAACAGATGTGCAATGTATGTTTCATAAGCCATAAGTCAGGCTTCTTTAGTTCAAGCCAAATCAGTTTTGAACCAGAAGTTACCCCACATACCTCAATATGCGAAAATCTCTTGTCACATTCTAGTGGGATGAGATACACAATAAACATAAGAAGGTGAATTATATAGACTATTGAAGGTGATAAAGTGGTATGGTATGATAAAGGAGGGTCAGGAATGCCCAAGGAGGAGGTGGGTTGTAGGATGAAATAGTGTGAAATTTGAGCAAAAGCTTTGTAGGGGAGAAGAAATAATGTTCCCTCTACCCTCTAGGATCTTGGCTGAGTATCCCCTGTAATAAAAGACAGATTACCAGGAGAAAAAAAAACCCAGAAGTTTAATAACATGTCTACTTCTTGCATACATGGGAGGTGCCCAGGAAAACTGAGTAACTCTGAAATGGCCTAAGCCATCACCTTAAATACCATCTCTGGCTAAAGACAAAAGAAGGTGGCAGTGGGGAGGGAGCCAGTTATGGGAGGTTACAGGCAAAGCACAGTAAACAAGAATAAGGTTGTTATACAGAGTTAAGTCACGGCTCTCTTCCTTGATAAGCGTTCCTAGAGATTTAGTCATCCTCCCCTTCCTGGTAGAGAGAGGGAGACACCCTTACAAATGGAAATTTCCCTTATACATGTAAATGTGTCCTATAAAAGGGTAACTTCTGCGTTTTCAGTGCTTTTCCTGTGTCTGTTGTTTCTTAAAAATAACCAGCTCAAGATAGTCCTTATGCCAAAGAGGCATATTTGGGATGACATTCTGCTCTCCCTCAGCTTGAAGGCGGCAAGGGACTTAGCCAGGTGGACATCTGGGAGGAGAGCTTTCAGGCAGAGGAAACAGCTAAAGCCTCCGAGAGCTGAATTCATCCTGTGTATCAGACCTCACAAAGTTTCTCTAGAATTGCATTCCAAAATGCTTCCTTTATCTCTACCTTGAAAGAAATTCGTCTATTTCTATATCTCCATTGTATCTGCAATTTAGTTCCTGATCAGAAATGTAGTACTATAATCGTCACTGCTCAAGAGAAAGGAGTTAATAAATTATGCCTGACATTTCCAGGCTGAAGCTTCTTTACAAGGATTAAACTTCAAGGTGCTTAGGAAACTGAATATTTTATAGGATTTGTAGCAAGAAAATGCCACATGTAAGGCCAAAGTTTTAATAGCAAAAAACAAAGGTATTGAAATGTCCTTGCATTTGTAAGCCCCTTCCCCACACATGGAAAAAATAAAATTTCAGTCTTTAAAACACAATAAGAGATTGTTGCTGATTATTAAAAATGTCTTTGCTTTGGTAGTTTTTATTTTATTAAATTAATAAAAACTAAGTCATATTCATATTATAAATAGGCAGAGAGCATCTGTCTCTATGCCAGATAATCAATAAGACTGCTCCTGCCCTTAGGCAATTTGCAGCCTCAGGAGATAAGCATATAGATAAATCATTGCTGTATAAATGGTCGGAAATATCAGAGGGTCTATTCGTCAGGGTGCCGATGAAGTTCACAGAGGAAGAAGCATTGAAACCAGGATTTGAAAAATGACAATGGCAAACAGTGCTGGCTGTGTGCTTTACAACTAGTAGCTCACTTTATCTGAACCACACTGCCCTAAGTTAGAAATTGTTTTTGATCACCTTTGTAGATGAGAAAACTGATGCACAGAGAGGTTAAGGAACCCGCCCAAGGTTAACACCATGAGTAAGTGACCCAGTCAGGAATAGAACCCATGCAGTCTGGTACCCAAATGTGTGCCCTTAATGCCTATGCTTCTTTTCTACTGAATGGAAGTTTCTCTGCCCAGACAGAGAAAGTGAAAAGGACATTCCAGGGAGCTTGTATAAGTATGGAGTTGGGAAGGATGTGGCCACCAGGAGATGCAGTTCTGTCCATCCCCATCTATGGAGTTAGTCTCCTGCATCCTTGAGCTGGAGAGCACTGTGCAAAACACTAGGCAGTCGCCGGAGTAGTGGCCGAGTTATTCAAGTCCCAGTGTTGGAGCAGGACTCTTTGGCAAAACAGAACAGTTAATTGCAATCTGACAAAAGTGAGATCAAAGGTTCTCAAAATTTCTATCATCAGGATTTCTTTGGGTCATGGCCATGTCTCCAGACCCGCTCCCCACAAAGGGGCCCTGAAAGCAAGAGGCACAGATGATTATTTCCTTGGGAATAAGCAGGAAGAGGGAAAGGTCTAGAACAGAAGCTGCAGCTGGAGGAGGCCGGCCTAGGGGCAGTTGCTTGGGGATGCACTGGCCTTTGAAAGGAAGTGTCAATGAAAATAATCCATAACCAATCTGTAAATGAAAACTGGGGTGAGTTTATTATGAGCCAGATCTGAGGACTGCTTAGCCCAAGGCCTGCCTTCCCCAGGGAAGGAAGGGCACCAAAGAAGTAGGGTGTACAGAGTGGTTATATACCCTCAAAGAGCATGTATCACATATGATTGAAATGTCCCTTTTGCCATAATCACAAGACTGCTCTGTCGGCATAGCGAAGGATGGACACAGCAGGGAGCAGGTCTGTTGTCTCGAGCTGGGTGGTAACAGGTGGGCACAGCAATCAGTTCCTAGCCTAGGGAGAGATGCTTCTCCTTAAGGAAATGCCAATGTGGAGGAAGTTGCACCTTTCTCTTAAGGCCATTCATTCTTGTCTTTGGGACATAGCGAATGCTTAAAGCAGATGTACTGTGCATGGTCAATGGCCACATCAGACCCTTTCGGAAAAACAAGGTCAGGCTGAATTAGATTTACACCAAATGGCTTCCTCATATACTCCAATATATCCTATTACTTGCCATTTGTTTGTCAGAAGAATGTGCTCAGAGTCCTCTCTGTTCCATGGATCTTCCACTGAGGAAGGAGCAGGAGCACGGCTAACAGAACGAGCATCCCTCCTGCTCTTTCATAGACCGTATCATCGGGGTGACTGTAACAGGGCTCTCTGCCTTCAGTTTGCACCCCCTTTCTGGAGTCTGAACAATCTTCCTAACGTGAGAGAGGAGGAAAAAGTTTTCCCTGACCCACTTAGGCTCTCTGGCTGGGTCTGAAAGTTAAACCAACACAGACAGATTAACAGGAGAAAAGCGCACAAGCTTTATTGAATTTCTTCATGTCCATGGGAGCCTTCACAAGAGAATGAACAAGCGAAGTGACCAGAGCAAGAGGCTTTTATATCTTTTAGACAAAGAAACAATAAAGTTGTGAAGAGTTAACGAGACAGAGCAATTTGGACCAGGGGGAGTAAATGATGAAGTAACTGGAAAGGTAAGGGTTACTTTAACAAGATTTGTTTATACAGGCTTTCAGGCCCAAATTTCTGTCTCTGGTGATAAGAGTGTCTTCCCTCCTGTTGGTACAGGGAGGGGACCTTTCACGTGGGGCTTTATGACCTGTTTCAGGGAAGAAGGGCAAGTGGTGGGGGAGCTCAGAGTGACCTTTTGTTATGGAGCCCTAAGGAACCAGTCACCCACAAGTGGGTCCTTCTGCCCAGACCCGCTCAGGCCAATAGAAGAAGACAGGGTTTGGAATAGCAGAGCAGAAGCTTTATTTGTTGATCAATGAACCTTCCCCAAAGGGCAGGTGAGCAGGGCTCTTACGGGATGGGGAGGGGAAGGGCTCTCTGCATCATCGCTGGGGGCGGGGCACTTGGGGCATGCGCAGATCTCTTCTTGCGCTCGGCACCTTTCGCACACGTTTCCTTTTGTGCATGGCACCCCATCGACGTCTTGGACCTTTCTGGTTTGGGCTGGCTCTGCGGTTTGGCATGTGGCATTGTTCTGCCTTGGTTCCTGTAAGCAAGCACAACTTAAAAACAAAGCCTTAGACAAGGACACTGTTTTAGGGACTTCCCTGGGTGATACTTTCAGCTTCTGCCATTTTTAAAAATTCCTTCGGCTTAAAATATTTAATATGCCAAGGTGCCATATTTTGGGATAGTGTGTCCTGAACCCCATCAATATAAATATTAAAACCCCCAGGGACTCCCCATTGCCTTCATGACAGCGCAGCACTCCTGTTCCTGTCACTCATCTCCGCAGCCACAGCGAATGCATCCCGGGCTTTAGCCGCTCCGAACTTCAAGGCCAACCGCGCCTGGACTTTGTTCGTTGGGTTTCCTCTGCTGGCAAAGGCTGACTCGTCCTTCAAGATCTACCTCACATCTGCAAAGTCACTTGACTTCCATTTCCTTTGTGGTTTACCTCCCCTGGGACACTTCTGTCTACACTGGTAGTCCCTAGCCCTGAGCTCACCTGGGGATCTTGTGAAAGACATCCGTGCTTGGGCCCCACTCCCGGAAATTCGGAACCAGTTGGTCTAGGGTGAGCGCTGGACACAGGTGCTTTGAATCCTTAAAGAGCTGGGGCCCTGGTCTCCATCCTCAGCACCTTCCCCAGCGCCTGCCACAAGGAGGAGCACAATCACAAATCAAGTATTTGTTGAGTGAATAAGACAAGCAGCATTCGCGACCACTCTGAGAGTCAGGTACTCCTGCTGTCTCATTTTGCAGTTGAGAAAACTGAGGCTCAAGGACCTTAAATGATTTGCCCAAGATTCCAGGGAGTAAGAATTCTTCCGATTCCAAGTCCAGTGTGCTGCCTGCACCTGCAGAGGAAAGAGGCCTGTAGAGGAAGGCTAGCACCCAGCACTGTGCCTATAGCAGGTGGAACTGGGGGAACCTGCCCCCAGTGAAGGAGAATACCCCCTCTTGGTTATTTCAAAGCCATGTTGGGGGAGAGACTTGTGCTATTCTGGTCCTCTGTAACCTTTCTTGAATTTTGAAGGTTCTCCTTAAAACTCATGCTTCCTTAAAGCTTTTCCCATCCTCTTGTTTTTAATGAATTATGAGCCATCATTTATTTATAACCCATCTACAGCTGCCTTTATGGGGCAGAAAATGAACTACTTGCCAAAGTAATTACCCTTTTTATAGACTTAGAACAAATGCTCACAGCCCATCCTTTCTCCATGGCTGTTGTGCTAGTTTCCGCTGTCTTGTTTGACCCACCTGAGCCTCTATGCTCATTATGGATCTTATGTGGGATTATTTTTCTAGCTCACCCTAGAAGCCAGACCAACTGTTGCAGAGAGCTAGCTTCTTTCTGCAACAGATCGAGCATTTTTAGTAAGAGGCTGTTTTTTCCTAACAGGGAACAGGTGCCTTTAGACTAACAGAGCCTTTTCTGGGCACACAGGCTCATAACCTGCTTTTCACAGGTGGTATCACTTGGGTGTGTAGTTCAATCGCCAAGACAGGCGGCAAGAGGGGAAGCTTGCCACGTATGCAGCTTAGGGCTGGAAAAGTTAGGGCATTCATGCCAAAAGAAAAGTCTCTACAAAAGAAAACATAACTGCAAGTTACTAATTTGACTCAATATTCATATTCAATAGTTATATTTAATATTAATATTTATAAATGTGTACACACAGAACAACATCTTGTTCTTTCAGTAATCATTCATACAGTTTCTAAAATAAACTAAACACCGTGGAAATTTGTTACCACTTACTTCATTTACAAATCTCCTTTGTACTTCAATTTTTACAGAATATTATTATATTAGAAGTCTAAAATCCTCCAAACACTGAATGTAACTTATAAAGGTGATATTAAAAAAATATTTTAAAGAGTGAGGCTAAGAAATCCAATAGAATTGTTGGTTTATTACAGATAGAACTTGAATGGTCTTGATTGGTTAAGGAAAAGCATTTTACAATAAAAATGCATTAGGCCTACAATCAACATTATCCTAGTATTTTGGCCTCTGACGATAGCTCGGAAGTTTCCAGGTCTGCCTTCTCCTTTCTTCTTTCCATGGTTACAAGAAAGCCTTTGAACTCAGCTCCAGAGTTTGCCTAAAGATTAACCAGTAAACGGACTGTAGGAAGACGTAAGATGCCACTTAGCCGGGATGTGTTAAGCTTTATTCAGGGTTGGGGGTTATGCCATAAGCAGCTGTGAGGTTTTAGATGAGTCGCTGAGCCCCTTCTTGGCTCAGGTTTCCTTACTGTGAAATGAGGCATCTGTGAACCTATGACAAGAGACAGGAAGGATGGAGTAATCTGTAGGTGGGAAAAAGGAGTTACAGATCATATGAAAGAGTTAGCACCATATAGAAAAAGCAGGGTGCGTGTCCCACTAGGTCCAGTACACATCTGGGCATCTGATCTGGCCTGCCTCCACCGGAAAAGGGGAGGAGGGAGAGTCAGTCAAAGGAAAGGGAGAGAATGGGAGAGGAGAGAGAATAGGATGGAGAGGGAGAGAGAAAATGACTGAGTGAGTGAATACATGAATGAATGATTTGAGCAGGTCAGTGAGTGAAGGCAATGGGTTGCACTCCCCAAGCCTGACGATGGGTGTAAACCTGGGCAGAAGCCGTAGCTGGCCATGTCCCTAAAGCCTCTGGCCTTTTCTGGTCTTCTATCTGCTTCTCTGGAGAAGGAGAGTGGAGCCGCCCTGGCCTGGCTCTGCAGCCTCCCAGCTCCTTGGAGGCTGGAGAAAGTGCTCAGTCTGAAGAGGCCTGGTCAGGGTGTAACTTTCACAGTGGCTGCTTTTCTTGAGGACTTTTTAATGCTGGTTGTAATTCCAGAGAATGTGTGTTTGAATCACAGCACTTTAGACAGACGGGAAGTTAAAACTGATTCAAGTCCACCCTTCAACTTTGTGGACGAAGAAAACACACACCATGTTTTATTGCTTAAAGTGTCTGAGGACCTCGTAAACACGAACATCCAGTAATACCACCCACTTTGTAGAGTGACATGCAGGGGGCCTGTTGATGTCTGTGCTGTCTCGCTGCTGCATCTGTACTGAGCCTCCCCACCCGGACTGCAGGTGTATCAAGGACAGAAACTATGATGAGCTGCTCCTCACTCCTGCACCAAACACACGTTCATGCCCACTGCACATGCTCATAAAGATGTTCACTACACCCCAGCCATGCAATGCACACGTGTGCACACACGTAACAAGCACATGCATGCATATGTGCACAGTGTGTGCACACACTCAGCCATACATGTGCGCCCACATATACATACATAGGTGCACATGTGCTCACATATATACACCAGGCCTGTAACACATGTGCATCTGTACACACATGCACGTGTGCACATAGGCACACACCCAGGCATGCACATACACCTGTGCACACACCTTCTAAGTTCAGTTTTCTGCACCAGTGGGTGCTGGGCCAGTCCACAAGTGAGGCATGACTGACAAGGCCATGTATTACTTCACTGGGTCCTCATGTGTGGTAGGTCTCATAATTATTCCCATTTCACAGTTGAGAAACTGAAGTACAGAGAAGTTAGGCAGGTTAACCCAAATCCCACAGCTGGTAAGTGCCAGAGTCGGGTTGAATCCAGCCAGTCTGCCCATAGGTTTCACTGCTTTAGGACGTTGCTCTTCATTGCCCATTGGAATATGTCCTATTCGGTTCGCTTCAGGAAGGCGATAGCTTTCTTATCTGTACTCAGCATGTCTAACGTGAAAACACTGACTTTAAAGTATTTTGATATTCAGCTTACTTCTGCTTTTACTTCAAAAGAGTCATTATGCATTGTGAATATCAAAAAATAAAAATAAAAAAGACGTAGTTACTGACCTCCAGGAGCTCACAGCCTGTGGAAAAGATGCAAACACAAGTGAATCTGAACCAAAGCAGACTGAGAGCCAAGTACCATAATAAAGATCTAAATTTCAGGCATGTTATCGTAAACCTGCTTCTCCAGAGGGACGACACACCTGAGTCATACGAACGTAACATATCTGTTTTCCAGTATGTGTGTATGTGTACATACACACACATATACCCAAATACACACATACGCATATAAAATAAAAAGAACAATAGGTTGATAGCAAACGTAATTTAGTCTTTGATGATTCAAAAGGCACCAAGGAAATCTTTCAGTTCTTTGAGATTGCCACATTATCCTCAAAATGCAGAAGGGAGAAGAAGTTGACTTGAATTTGTGATGACCCCAAGACATGCCCTAGAAAACGTGTGTGCACGTGTGCATGCGTGCATTTGAATACTCACAAAACCGTCTCTATTTGTTTCCCCTGCAGAGTGAAGAAAGCAATTCCAATTATTTGAACTTTCAGAGGGCTCAGAATTTGGAAGATCACAAGTCTGCTCGGTAATGTACTTATGAGCACAGTACGTGGAATGTGAAAGACGGAGTAAATGTATGTTTTATTCATCTAGGCCTCTCTCCTCAGTATTTTTCCACGAGCGTCCTCTGTTTCGAAATCTGTACCAACAATCTGTTTAGATTATCATTCAACTGTCTTTTTTCAAATGGAGATTCTTGTAGTTGGATGTGAGGGGTCTTTTGAGTTAAATAGGATAAGAGGGTTCCTCCAGCAGCAGTACCACATGCTGGGCAACCGTGCATGAGGCAGGCCGCGGCGCCTTGGGGCAGTGCGGTACAGTGGACGGAGCAGGGGCTTTGTAATCACAAAGACACAGGTGAAAATGCTGTCACAACAGATGTTTACCTTTGAGCATGCTGTTTAACTTGAGCTTCTTTGCCTTTAATACAGAAATAATATTTATACAAAGGTGTCTAGTAAAAATGAAATGAGTGAATATATGCAAATACATCTGGCAAAATGCTTAGGACACGGTGCTACTAAGGAAAGAAAGAAGCAGCAGCAGAAGAAGAAGAAGAAGAGAAGGAGAAGCGGGGGAGGAAGAGGAGAAAATTTAGCTTATTTCTGTAAAATAAATTACCCCCAAACTTAGTGGCTTAAAACTATGAGCATTTGTTATCTTGTGCAGTTTCTGTGGGTCAGGATGTGAGAGCAGCTTAGTGGGGTGGTTGTGGCTCAGGGTCTCTCCTGAGTCTGCAGTCAAGTTGTCAGCTGGTGCTATGGTCATGCAAAGGCTCAACTGGGGCTGGAGCATCCACTTCCAAGCTCACTCGCATGGCTGTTGGCAGGCCTCAGAAGATTTGCTTCTAAGCTCACTCACATGGTAGCTAACAGGCATCTGTTCCTTGCCATGTGGCCCTCTCCATAGCTGCCTGAGTGTCCCCGTGACATGGCATGGTGATCCAAAAGAGAGAAAGCTAGACAGTGCCCAAGATGGAAACCATAGTCTTTTTTTTTTTTTTTTTGGTGAGGAAGATTGGGCCTGAGCTAACTATCTGTTGCCAATCTTCCTCTTTTTGCTTGAGGACGATATTGTTGCTGAGCTAACATCTGTGCCAATCTTCCTCTACTTTATGTAGGATGCCACCACAGCATGGCTCGACGAGTGGTGCTAGGTCCATGCCTGGAATCTGAACTCACTAAGCCTCTGCCAAAACAGAGCACACAAAGTTAACCACTATGCCACTGGGCTGGCCCTGAAACCGTAGTCTTTTTATAACCTGATTTTGGGCATGACGTCCAGTTATTTGTGCCTTGTTCTGTTTGTTGAAGCAAATTAGTAAATCCAGCCCACACTCAAGGGGACAAAATTGATTCCAGAAGGAAATGAATACCAGGAGATGGAACCACTGGGGACTATCGTACAGAGTGTGCACCACACTGTTCTTTTTCCTCCTTCAAATGAGCTCCCTAGAGAAACAGGAATAAAGTGCTCACTGTTGGCAGGTGTGGAGATATATAATTCTGCATCTGCAAGAGTGATTCTTAATTCTGGTTTCATGATATTCTGATGTATATGTCTTTTTTAATCTGGATTTTTTAATCAAGATTGAATGCAATTTTTTTCTATGACAAAAGTTAAATTAAATTACCTTTGGTTCCTTCCAACATTTTATTATGAAAGATTTCAAACATAAAGGAAAATTAAAAGGGTTTTATGGCAAACATCGGTGTACACACCACTTAAACGCTACCATTAATATTGACTATACCCGCTTTATCACATCTATCTAGCCATCTTTCTATTCAGCCATTAATCCATCTTATTGTTTGATGCATTTCAAAGTAAAGTGAAGACATCAGTACAATTCTGCTTAAATACTTCAGCACGCATGTCATTAACTAGAGTTTAATATTTATTTACAGTATTTTATGTAAAATTTACACACGTTAACTTTTTATACATCAGAAGAGTACATTCACTGAGTTGTGAACAATGCATACACCTTTGTAATCCAAACCCCTATCAAGATATAGAACATTAGCATCGCCCCAGAGAGTTGCCTCATGCCCCCTCCCAACCTCTCTTTCCACCCCTCAGAGACAATCGCTATTCTGACTTTTTCTACCGTAGGTCAGTTAGTTTAGCCTGTTCTAGAGTTGCATATAAAGGGGATCATAGACGATGTACTCTTTTCCATAACGCTCTTTCACTTAGCATGTTAAGATTCATCTATGTTGTGTGTATCAATAGCCCGTTCCTTTTATTGCTAAGTCGCATTCCATTGTAAGGTTATAGCACAATTTTTTAATCTGTTCTGTTGATGGTTGCCTGTGGCTGTTTCCAGTTATTGTAAACAAAGCTGCTGCAAGCCTTTATGTGCCAGTCTTTTTGTGAACGCGTGCTTTCATAACTCTTGGATAGATACACTTTTCACTTTCAAAAAGATACACCGTCTTGTCCTTTTACTCAAGGTGAAAAAGTGAAAGGAAATAAGATTGAGGTGTTTTAGTCCCTGAAGATTTGCAGGTTATTGCTGTAGGATAGCGAGATTGTGGACTAGGGGAATTGATTCAATAAAATGTAAAATCATACCTATGGCTGAGAAGAACCTTGGAGGTCAAATAGTTTACTCCCTCCTCTTTACAGAGGTCATTGACTTGCTGAGGCTCACAGCGTATCAGTGGGAACGTACACCTCAGCCAGTCTGGATCTGCCGTTGGCGTCTGTGCTGATTGAGTAATTTCTCTCGAACTGGCATGTACCCAGTCTGCAGCTTTTCCACGTACTCTCCTTAAACAGATATCTTACTTCCACTACTGACATTTCAGCAGCCATGTTGCCATTGTCCTTGATATTTTTGCTTCTGTTCCCAACTGCTATTGAAAAAAGCAGTGGTGTGCTGGCGCTGCAGGAGCTGTGAATTAAATTCCCTTATCCTCTGTGTTAGTGCAGTGGGAAAGGGTTTGAATTTTTCTGCAACCCTAGGTGAGATAATAAATATTCTCCCCAGTATTAAAATTCCTTTTCTCTTATGGCAACATTATAGTATAGCAGAAGAATGTGTTTAAAAGTAGGGAGAAAAAGATAGATTTAAGTTCTGGCTCAACTCTTCTAACAGTGTGACCATAAAAACATCATTAACCTCTCCGATCTTCCAGTTCATTAACCTAAAAATGGAGATGAAATGTTTCTCTCAGAGCTGTGAGTATTAAACTATTTAATACATCAAAGTATCTAGTGTCCAGCTGAAAGAAGGCAGGAAGTAATTCCTCCTTTCCTCCTCTCAGTAAAGCGGTCCTCACAGCAAAAGAACCCCACCTCCCACGGCAGCAGCCAATGGGCTGCCAACAGGGGACACTGCTGAGTTAATTCCTCTCTGCAGGTATAAGATACACCTGTAACCCTGCTGGCTGAAATGACAAAAAGAAACAAAACAAGACAAAACAAAACAAAACAAAAAGAAAAAGAAAACAGAAAACTTCATCCTAAATGTAACAGTACTTTAAATTTTTAAATTTATTTTTTACATAAAAATTGTATATATTTAAGGTGTGCAGTGTCATATTTTGATATATTCATACATTATGAAAATCATACCACAATCTAACTAATTCACATATCAATTCCCCCCATAGTTTCCTTTTTTTTTTTGGTGTGTGGTGAGAACTACTTCAGATCTGCTTTCCTAGCGAATTTCAAGGATATGATACATTATTAACTCTAGCCACCATACTGTACATTAGATCTCCAGAAGTTATACATCTTATAACCAAAAGTTTGTAACCTTTGATTAGTGGCTCTCTTTCTCCCCACCCCCCAGCCCCTGGCAACCACCATTCTACTCTCTGTTACTATGAATTTGACTTTTTTTTTTTAGATTCTGCATACAAGTGACATCACGTGATATTTGTCTTTCTGTGTCTAGCTTATTTCACCTAGCATAAATTCTTCTAGGTTCACCCATGTTGTCATATATGGCATGATTTTCTCTTTTTTAAGGCTAAATAATATTCCAGTGTGTGTGTGCATAGGTAGGTAGATAGATAGATAGGTAGATAGATAGACAGATAGATAGATAAAAAGGTGATAGGTATAAAATGTAATGTATATCACATTTTCTTTCTTTCTTTTTTTTTTCTTGAGGAAAATTTGCCCTCAACTAACATCTGTTGCCAGTCTTCCTCTATTTTGTATGTGGGTCACCACCACAGCATGGCCACTGATAGACAAGGGGTGTAGGTCTGTGCCCAGAAACTGAACCTGGGTCACCAAAGTGGAAAGCACTGACCTTAACCAATAGGCCACGGGGGCTGGCCCTATATCACATTTTCTTTATCCATTCTTCTGTTGACAGACACAAAGGTTGTTTCCATATCTTGGCTACTGTGAATAATGCTGCAGTGAACATGGGAATGCAGATATCTCTTTGAGATCCTGATTTTATTTTCTTTGGCTATATACCAAGAAGTGGGATTGATAGATCATACAGTAGTTCTATTTTTAATTTTGAGGGGAACTTTCATTCAGTTTTCTGTAATGGCTTTACCAATTTACCTTCCCACTAACAGTGTACAAGGGTTTCCTTTTCTCCAATTCCTCACCAACACTTGTTATCTCTTGTCTTTTTGATAAAAGCCGTTCTAACAAGTGTGAGGTGATATTTCCCTTTCTTCTCCTTCTAGGATTCCAATAATGCATAGTTTTTTTTCTTTGGTATCCTATAACTCACATAGGCTTTCTTCACTCTTTTTAATTTTTTTTCTTTTTTGCTCCTCTGACTGGATAATTTCAAATGAATGTCTTTAGGTTCACTGATTTTTTCTTCTGCTTACCCAAGTCTGCTACTAAAAGTTCTCTGTTAAATTCTTCAGTCCAGCCACTGTGTTTTTCAGCTCTAGGATTTCTGGGTTTTTGTAATGGTTTCTATTTCTTTGTCGAACTTCTCATTTTGTTTATGCGTTGTTTTCCTAATATAGTTTAGTTGTCTATCTGTGTTTTCTTGTAATTCACTGAATTTCTTTAAAGGGATTATCCTGAATTCTTTATCAGATAAAGTCCATAGATCTCTATTTCCTTAGGGTCAGTTATTGGATCATATTAGTTTCCTTTGGTGGTGTCATGTTTCCCTGATTCTCGTAGACTTGTGTGGTATCTGCTCAGCTGAGGAAGCAGTCTGCTCCTCCAGCCTTTCTCAGCAGTCAGGTGGGGCAGCTGACTTGCTTTCCTGCTGTGGTGAGCCATAGGAGCTGCCTGTTGAGCCTCGCCAGGCTTGCAGGTTTGGTGGGGCTACAGCCTATGCTCAGCAGTTGGGCAGGGCCAATGGCTTGCTTTCCTGTCTGAGGTGGGCTCTAGAATGGGTTCCATAGCCTAGATGGCCCACCCAGGGACCACACTGGGCAGAACTGCTGACAAAGCTTCCCAACCAGATGGGGCCGCAAACTTGGTTCTGCAGATGAGCAGATCCACTGCTTGGAATCTCCATTCAGGCATCACTGCCAGCAGGAGTACAGTCTACCAAGATTCACATATGTGTTGCTCTGAGCTCTGCCCCCTGTCTCTGTATCTAGCTGATTCCCCCAGAGATACCCATGAGGCAATACCTAAGTGGGCCTCCCAGGAAGTGTCCTGCAGCCTGGGGGAGCTGGATGTCCACCTTGGGTTCTTTGTTTTCCCATTGGAAAAATTGTAGGCCATGGGGGACCACCTGGCGTTGCACTGTGCTGCCTAGGGGAGGGGCAATGCAGTCTAAGTGAAACTGCTCCTCTTACCCTTCTAATGACATTTTTCTCAGTTTTTGTGGTCCAAAAGGATGTTTCAACCTCACACCTAGGTTCTGGGATCTTCACAAAGGTTTCTGGTCTATAGAGAGTTGCTAATTTCTCTTTTTGTAAAGGGGACCTAAGTTTCAAACTAAGTATTTGCCGTCTTGCTCACATGACTCTTTGGGTCAAGTAGTCTTGGTTGGCAGTCTTCCCACCCCCCCACAAAAAGGACTGAATTTTAATTATTTCCCTTGAAGGAAAATAAAATAACAATGACATTTAAATAGATGTCTCAAACAAGGCATCTTTCTTCAGAAAATAAGAAATAACAGAGCACCACCTGAAAATGCTTCCCAGCACCCAGCCAGGCAGCATTATAAACAACCACAATCAGAGTCTCTGCCTCAGACGTTGCAAGGACCAGGAACAGAGAGGACTTGTCAGAACAGGGTATCTAGATCTCATATACTGCTCCTGTCATTCTCTCCACGTGGCTGACAGACACAAGAAATTTGGATCTCATCAATAGGTCAGCTCTCAACAACATGCATTTTATCATAAACATTGCAGGGATCTCATTCTTGACAGCTAACTTTTCTGAACTAGTCTTGATCTAATGTTCAGAGAACTAAACTATTCTTTAAGCTTCACTTCTGCTCTGAGATTCAAGACTCTATTCATGACAATCCTTGATTTTTGCCAATACTACTTTTTATCATCCGTGTGAAAGGATGTCTTGTGGACAGCAATCTGCTATGCCCACGTCTTGAGGTACACACTGACAAATGAAGTTTAGTTCTCTGACTCTGACAGCAAACAGTCTAAAGTGTATTCAAGCTGGTATTAACTTATATTGTAGTCCTTTCTCATAAATACAACATAGAGTTATGGCCAGAGTTCATGCTGGAAAAACCCAAATTTATTCCCTAAGATTGATTATTTAATTTCCCACAGAAAAAGATAGCTAGAATAAGATCCACAGCAAAATTATTGAGGCTTGAAACTCCTGAGAATCCATATTCTGGGTACTGTGGCTCAAAGCATCCCAAGAAAGAACCTAGATAGGGTAGAGTTGAAGATCTCAGGCTCACACAAGCCTGGGTGTGAAGCCAGCTCTGAAGCTTGAATGCACTGCCTCAGGAGTCAGGCTGCCTAGGTAGATCCTGGCTCAGACAGTTACCAGCTCTATGTCCATGGGGAGGTTATTTTAAAGTTTCTATACCTTAGTTCTTCCAAATGTATGGATAAATGAGGATAATGATAGGGTTTTGAAGATTAAATGAGATTGCTCACACAAAGTCATTAGAGAAATGACTGAAACGGTGCAATGCTTATTCTTCCTAAAGCTTGATTGTCTGCTCACAACTTAAAAAAAAATGAAACAGAACAATAGATGTAAGTAGGCAGTTTTTTCCATTCAACACTTTGAATATATCATCCCACCCTCTTTCCTGGCCTGCAAGGTTTCTGCTGAGAAATCCTCTGACAGCCTTACGGGGGTTCCTTTGTGTGTGATGAACTTCTTTCCTCCTGCTGCTTTCAAGATTCTCTGTCTTTGATTGTTGACAGTTTTATTATAAAGTGTTTCAGGGAAGTCTTTTTTGGGTTCAACCTGATTGGGGAGCTTTGAGCTTCATGTACCTGGATGTCCATCTCTCTCTCCTCAAATTTAGGAAGTTCTCAGTCATTATTTCTTTAAATAAGCTTTCTACCCCTTTCTCTCTCTCTTCTCCTTTTGGCACTCCCATAACGCAAATATTATCTCATGTGAAGGTGTCCTATAAATCCCATAGCCTTTCTTTATTCCTTTTCGTTCTTCTTTTTTTTTTTCTCTTCTGGTTGGGTAATTTCAGATGGTATGTCTTGGAGTTTGTTGATTCTTTCTTCTGCTTGATCAGTTCTGATCTCTATTACATTTTTTTTAGCTCAGTTACTGTATTCTTTAGCTCCACAGTTTCTGTTTGGTTCTTTTTTATGTTTCCTATCTCTTTGTTGGACTTCTCATTTTGTTCTTGTATTGTTTCCCTGACTTGTTAAATCATTTGTGTTCTCTTGTAGTTCTCTGAGCTTCTTTAGAATAACTATTCTGAATTCTTTGTCAGGCAATTTGTGGACCTCCATTTCTTTGGGGTCAATTGCTGGTAGATTACTGTGTTCTTTTTGGTGGTGTCCTGTTTCCCTGATTCTTCATGACCCTTGTAGCCTTGCATAGGTATCTATGCAATTGAAGAAGCAGTCACCCCTGCCAGAGTTTATGGATGGACTTCAGTAAGGAAAGACCTTCACCTGCAAGTGGGGCATGCTGGAGTCTGCTGTGACACCAGATCTAGTGGGGAGATGTGGGGGCATGTGTTGGCTCCAGGTCCATGGCCGGGACATGGCATCTTGTCAGCACAGGCAGCTGTGGTCCATGACGTCGACAACTGTGTGGTCCTTTGCAGCAAGAGCTGGGAGTAGGGATGAGGGGGGTGACTACAGTGGCTGCAAGGGTTGGTGGAGTCCTCAGCAGCACCTCCAGGTCCAGTGGCAAAGGACGTAGGCAGGTAGCCATGGTGGCTGGAGTCAGCAGTGCACACATCCTGGGCTGTGGGGCTGGCTCTAGACACACATGCAGTGGTGAGAGCCGAGGCCTCAGTAATGCTTCTGCCTTCTGGTTCGATCAATTTGTCCCCATCTAGACCCCACCAAATTAATCATCACTGCGGGAAGTAATCACAACCCGAGAGGGAGTCCAGCACCAGCCCTGTCTCACAGGAGAGAGTTTATCTGATTGTCCATGTCCGTTATACACCCCCGTGCACATTTGCATAGCTACAGCCCTTTGGAAGAAAACAAGTGTCTTTTTCCACAGTTACTCATTTGTTATCTCCTGGCTACCTGGAAGGGTGTTAACATGGCTCTGCTCCTTATTCATCAAATCCAGAATAACTGTCATCTTTGTCTTCCAAGAAATACTTCATGGCATTAACTCCTGCTGTGCTGAAGGGCCTTCGTTTTCAATGCTCACTGTGGAAATAAACTTGCTCTTTTTTCGTTGGCTAGGGTCAGCATACAGAGGTGAGGAAGACAGTGAGGAGGGTGGAAGAGAAGACTCGGTGGGGTTGGAGAAGAGCTGCAGATAGTTCATGACTTACCTTGGCTCTCCCTCCGTCTCATCTTTCAAACTCAAACCATTTTAGGAAATACCTTCAAAAGCTTAAGCGTTTCTGGCAATGTTTACAGCCTGTCCTAGTTCCTTGACATCAGAAGGGCACTCTTCTGAACCACGAAGACAAATTCATAGCAGGAAGCATTTTTAGAAACATAGTCTCCACACCCACCAAAATAAAATGAGAATGCATACTTCTCGGTAGTGATTTTGACAACATAATTTATTACTCAACAGTTGAAGAAAAAGAAACATACGGTGCACAAACACCTTTCAGGTCTATGAAGGTGAATTCAAGAAGTTGTTTGTGAAAAACATCTCACTTCTCTACTTAAATGTCTGCAAAACAGCTGCTCCCACTGCACAATGTGCAATTCTTGGTGGCATTTGGTAGATTGACAACAAAAGCAATTGGGACTGGATGTACTACTGATGTCATAGGAATAATTATACTACCGAACAGTTGCTGGAATCTATTTTTAACATAAATCTCAATAATAGACATATAAAAATGAAAGATTTTGTAAACCTGTTATAGAGAGAAAAAAAGACTCAAGTTTAGAGAACTAAAGTAAGCTAGGAAGGTTCTTACTAAAATTGTTCTCTTGAAGGTCAAGAATGGCCATGCTCCAAATCCCGTGGCCTGTTGTCAGTCCTCATCTTCCTTGACTTCTCTTTGCCTCGCCTCTTTCTTACAATTCTCCTCCCCCTTCTCTTCTAAAATATTGCCCTCTCCTGGTTCTCTTCCTGTTTTTTTCCCTAAGTATCTTCCTGCCCTTCTCTTACCTCCTGCCCTTGAACAAGTTGGGATAAGCGGTTTAGTAAGTGAGTTTGGAGTCAGATACGCTTAGGGTTGAATCCTAATCGATCACTATTTGGGTAATCTTGGGAAATAATGTCTGTGAATCTCAATGTTCTCATCTATCTAATCAAGATTAAAAGTATAAGTACACTGTAAGCTCCCTTCAGGACTACCACTGTGTACAACTTCAGAAGGCCCCATTTTGCTCTATGTAAATGCTCCCTACCCCCAGAGTTTGTGTAACATAGCAACAACCCTGGCCCCCACACTGGTTTAAAATCTATGAGAGCATACACTATGTTTTACTCACCAGGTATCTAGAACGCTGCCTGGAGCATCGTAAACATCCAATAAATATGCACTGAACATCAGCTCTGTCATCATCAGTTACTTAGGTTCTTTTTACCTTTTGCTCCAACACCCTGGAGCGTAGCTTCTACACTCAAGGTCCTATCACAGTCTGCTGGGGTGCCAGCCATTGCATCCCTACTCTAGCAGCAGAAAGGAGAAAGGGCAAAAAAGTGTACTTCCCAGCTAATCAATTCTCCTTCACAAGCCTTTCCAGAAGCCTCACAAAACCCTTCCATTCAGAACTCTTGGTCTTGAACTTGGATGTGTGAACGCACCTCACTGGCAGGGCTTGGGAAATGTTGTTTTTGGCTCAACATATTGCTGCCTCATATAAAATCAGAGTTCTGTATTAAAAAAGAAAGGGAGAAGGGGCTGGCCCTGTGGCCGAGTGGTTAAGTTCGCGCGCTCCGCTGCAGGTGGCCCAGTGTTTCGTTGGTTCGAATCCTGGGCGCGGACATGGCACTGCTCATCAAACCACGCTGAGGCAGCGTCCCACATGCCATAACTAGAAGGACCCACAACAAAGAATATACAACTATGTACCGGGGGGCTTTGGGGAGAAAAAGGAAAAAAATAAAATCTTAAAAAAAAAAAAAAAGAGAAAGGGAGAAGGTACATTGGGTAGGCAACTAGCAGTCTCTGTCACAAAAGCCCTGGGCAGGGCTGTGAGACTTCCTCCCAGGACTCCCTTCCGTGAGGCCCAGCCCCCAGGCTCTGCTTTCCTGACCTCAGCATTGGGGAGGGCACGTCTCCGTGAAGCAGCTGGTCACATTTTTGCAAGAATAAATGTCAAAGAGTTTTTCTTTGTTTGTTTATTTGGCTCTTACAATGACTTTCCTGTGACTTTTGCCAATTTATACTAGTTCTGCTCATGAAACCATACTGAAAAAAATCTATTTTTTTCTTCAGTATGACAATGGATGTTTTATTGAGTGATTGGACAATAGCCCACTCCATTTTTTAAGAAAGCCATTCTGCAACAATGAAATCTTGCTTCCTCCACCTATATCTCTCCAGTTCTTTAAACCTTTCTTCCTAAGATCCTATTGTATTCTTCTTGCTCTTCATCACATTGTCACTGGTCTTTATATAACATGGCTCCCAGAACTGTGCAAAATGTTCCAGATCTGGGCCAGCCAGTGGGGAGCTTGGGGGAACTAACTCTGTCCCTGCTGTTCCCATCCTCTGAGGTTGAATTAGCATCTTCATCAACTGCATTATCCTTTTGGCTCACATGGAGCTTGGGGCAAGTAAACTGCCTGTGTTTTTCACATAAGCTTCTATTATGACAAGTTCACACATTTTTGTACTTTATAATGTTTTTAACCTGAATAAATCTATATTTGACCATGCCGTATTTTCTCTTTAGTGTCGGGGCCCAACATATCGACTTGGTGAGATCTTTTAGAATTTTGACTCTGCCATCCAGATGTTCCCTCTCTCTACACATCCCTCTCCTGGCTTCAGATCCCCTGAAGATCTGAGCAGCCTGTCTTCTAAATCTCTATCCAGGTCAAACCGCTTGGCAGAGTATCATTACAGTGGTAGATGGTAAGAAACTTCCTTTCTGGTTAAAACTAATCCATTGTCATATGAAGTAGTTTCTCTAAGTCACATACCAGGGCTTGGGTGAATTTCACAGCACGATATAGATTGGATAAGGCGTGGGCTTTGTTAGAAAAAGGGGCAAACTTACAAAATGAATAAGAAAAATGGAGGCATGGGTTTCCCTTCTCCCATTATCCCCATGCGAGGTGGGTGGGCCTGGGGCATTACAGCTGACCTCACTACGTGGCTTTGTGTTCCAAGGGAGGCACCTGGCCCCCAACTGCTTTCCCTTCTTTTAGGACTAGCCTGAGAACCACCTTATTTAGATTTGGGTGCCAGCTGTTCTCAGGAGCTTCCTGGGAAAGCAAGAGGCCAGCACCTGGAGATCCCAGGCCCGCAGGCTGTTGCAGTCCCATCTGCTCAAGGGAGCATGCCACAGGCACATCCCACATACCACTGGAGAAAAGGGTGCCCAGAATCCAAGCTGGCTGGTTGTCCAGACAACCTACAGGGAATTCCCAGGGTCATTTTTGCTCAGTTCTGCCACTTGCATTACCCCCATTAATTAAAGATGCTTTGCATTTTGTCTTTTATTCAGCTACAAATTCACGTGAGAATATTGACATCCAACCCAGTTATCCATCTTGTCTATAAAGAAATCAGTGAAAATCTTGGTAAACATACAGCCCTCATCAAAAACTCATGGGTGCGTGTATTACGTATGCACCCATTCAATCTACCGCCTTCCCTGAATACGAGCTCTTTGAACACAGAGACTGTGCACTACTCTGCCATCCTCCGCCCTGGACAGAGTAACAGCTGTCACACTCACTGATTGTACTAGGTTAGGCTCTGCACCAGCGTTAGACACCTTTCTAGGTCTTTCACATCCATTATTTCATCTAATCTTCAGAACTCTTCAAGGGTACCCATGGATAATACCCATTGTACAGTGAAGAAACCAAGGCTCAGAGAAGTTAGGTGTTATGCACATAGCGCACGGGTGGGAAGTAACGGGGCTGGATTTGAGCTGAGGTCTTTGTGCTCCAAGCCCTTCTTCTGCTGTGTTAACTGCCCCATTACAGTGCAGGCTCACAGTAAATATCAATGAATAACCAAGTCTATTCATCCTTGCATTTGCAGGCAGGATTGTACAATAACAATTCCTGACACATGAAGATCTATGTCGTTATATTAGTCCTGTCAACATAGTCTTCCCAGAATAAGAGCCAGTTCTAAACTTAGAGCAAAGCTAACCATGCTGGGCTAAATACATCTGTTACCAGTTAATAACGAGCTGGACTCTGAGGGGACAAGCTCCCTTTAAACCCCTCTCTAGGAATCCATTAGCCCCACCACCCCATCCACGCCTTGAATTACATCTTGGCCTGGGACCATAGCTTTGTCACTTACTCTCCAGTAACAATAGGTCCGCTGATTACTTTCAGGTAATAAAATGTCCAGTCCAGTCTAATATCAAAACTCCCACTCTAATTCAGTTTAAAGTTTCTTTGCTCCTCCCAGCCGCCCAGGACACTTCTGGAGTTGGGCTTCTCGTTTTCTCACTTGCTACCTCATTCATGAGCTGAAGTTTGGGGCCTCTCTGGGGTGGTTAAGGGGGTTGGAGGAGGGAGCAGGGACACAAAGCCCTCTGGGTGTGGCTGAAAACTTTATGGGTTCCTCCCAGGACCCTCTTCCCGGGGACCCCGGTCCCTGTTGCAGTTGGTCCTCCACTGACCGTTTACAAGCTTCTCTCCCCGACCCCCAACCCCGGTTCCACTTTCTGCAAAGTATCCTCAGCCCCTTCAGGATGTAGATACCTCACCCTGGCAGAATGTCTTCTTGGGAAAGCTCTTTTCAGGTGACTCACAGCCAGCTCTTCCAACTTCAGAGAGCCTGCGTCAAGCTCTCCAGGTCAGTTTCCTCTAGGTGGTTCCTTTCTCTTTGGCTTAGGGTGAAGGGAGAGCGCTCCTTCCTCAGCCCCCACACGCAGGGCAGGGGGTGGGCAAGGCCCAGTGGCAGCTCTCTACTGGCCTCTTGAACCACTCGAGGAAGTCTTGGCCTTTTCTTGTGCACCTGCTGGGTGGCTGTTGGCGAAGGGCCACAGCGTTTCACAGTCGCTGCATTTGTGATGTTGCACCTGTCGTTCTGGGCCTCCGGTGCTTCTGCTAAAACTTTAAAATCATAGGAGCAGTTGTGTTTAACATCCTCTTACACAAGGATGACACAAAAGAGAACCTAATAAAAATAAGCAACTCGAAGTACAGAAGAGAGGGCTATAATGTAATCATGGGGGGAAAGAAAGGCATTACTAATTATGTCATTTACTGGGCACCTACATCATGCCAGGCACTACCCTAGGGTCTCTGCACGGGCTCCATCATTTAATCCTCACATCAACCCTGGGAGGTAAGTATTATTGTCCCTGCCTGCACCGTGCCCCCTCCTGCAACTTTACAGATGAGCAAATTGAACTGAATACTTTTCTCAAAAACACAAAGTGACTTGTCTGATTCCAAACCCACACTTTTAACCCCCGTCCCACAGAGGCTTCAAAGAAGCTGGGAGGAGGATGACCACTCTATGAGAACCATCAGGGAGGGAGCTAACCAGCTGCCTCTAAGCCCATAGGGAAAGGTTCAGGTCCACACTGCTTTTGAGAATCTGATTGGAACCCCACTGACTTGTGATGCTAACTCAGGAACAGAGAGCATTGGCATCTCAGGAAACTATCCCATCAAAAGGAAACTCTTCTACCCACCATGCCAAGACCCTACCAGTTACGCCATTAGCCATCCCCAGCTGCCCAACACGGACCCTCCACTCCACCCAAACAATTGGTTTCTTGGCCCAAGAATGTCGAACTCCTTTTCTCAGTTCAGAGCTTTAGTGTGTGTAATATGCTTCCAACCTAAAACATTCATCCAATTCTTCAGAAATCTGTATTTGCCATCTTATTTCAAGACCCAGCTCAGAACTCAAATCATAAATTGGTTTTGCCACATTCATCTTATCCTCAGCATTCATTTACACTTCTCCCATTTTTCCTAAGGACCAAGAATGCAGGGGGGCTGGGGTGGGGGAGACTTAGAGACTTGCAATTGGCTTTTACTACCGCTAGATGGGGCTCTTAGGATGGTAAGATGAAACGCTGACTCAGTTTCCTAAGAGAAACCAGGAAACTGATAAATTAGAGGCTGAAGCTTATAAGCCAGTCAATTAAGGCAGTAAAAATATATATATATATATATATTTACATAAAACATTAAAAATATAAAAAATATATATATATTCGGGCAGAACTGAATAAGTGAATAGGTGAAATGCAAGTCTGCAAGAGGCTGGGACTGCCTACATGATCTTGTGTGTAGAATCATAGCGTGTTGGAGGAACCATGTACTCCATCATTTTCCTCATGAAGAAACTGAAACCCAAGAATGTGAAACAATTTATCAATGGGAAAAACTAAAATGTTTGTCATTTTCAAATTGCTTTGTTACATTTCATGATACCTATGATGTATTTATTTATTGACACTATAGGTAACAGTAGACCAGAATATAAGTTTTCTAACTCATTTGAATCTCCCACATGTCTACTAAGTACATAGGAATAACAATATTGCCAGCCATGGCAACCATTTTTGAGCACCTACTACGTGCTAAGGTGCTATCATGGTAGGTGATGCTTTGTATACCTAAACTCACATGTTCCTCAGAAAAGGTCTGTATTATCATCATTCCCATTTTTCCCAAGAGAAAACAGAGGCTTGGAGATCTTAACAACAGGATGGACAACACAGAGCTAGTAAGTGACAGCCAGGGATTCAAGCCCAGATCTGCCTGAGCAAGGTGTGCTGCCACTCACTATGCCCACTGTCTGTCTGTACAGGGCTGGGCATCAGGACCACTCCAGAAAGCCTTCTTAGTGGGGTTCTGCATTCCTAGTGGGATGAGCTGGCGCTCAGTTGTTTTCCAGCCCCTCAGCTGAACCAGGGCAGCCAGCTCTGCTCCTTTGCCCTCGATGCCCTGGGCTGGACCCTTTCCCGCTAAGGCCACAGAGAGCAGCAGGAGGAGCCCTGCTCTGAGGACCTGATCAAGCCTCGTATACTTCGTGGACTCAGGCATTTGCCACAGAATCAGAGTGGGATGGACCGGGCAATTAGCCCTTCCATCAAGTGTTTATTTGGCTTATCCCTGGCTGGAGAGATAAATAATCATGGTCCCTGCCCTCTGAGCTCCCCATCCAGTGAACGAGACAGAAGGACTTGGTGGCTGTGAGCCCAGAGGACTCAGGGGAGGAGCAGGAACTGAGGAGCCAGGGCTGAGGAAATGACCTGACCCTCTGGTCAGAAGCAGCCCCGTGCCCTTACTGCCCTCACCAGCAACTCGCTACAACTTTGCTTTGGTTTCCAGCCTATGGCCAGAGGTCACTTCTGGGGTTTTTTTTGTTTTTTTGTTTTTTTTAATTTAATTGAACACTATTTGGTGGCCTGAGAAGGAATCACAAAAGTGTCTTGACCTGCCCTTTCTCCAAGACACGCTGGGCAGGTATGCACACCACCAGCAGAGGGCGCTGCGCCCAAGCTGGCATTTGTCAAGAGAATCTGAGTAACGCATCATGAGAAAGTTCTCAAAGCTGGATCCTTGTGATTACGCTGACTATAACACACTGGGCTTTAAGGTTCCTGTCTGCATCTTGCTTTGGGACTTTTAAAATAAGCGTGTTTTACAGACTCAGGCTGACACATTGTTAGGATCCCAGAGTGGGATTAGGGAAACCTGCCTCTCCTTTCATTTGATGTCAGGCCTGTGGGACACCTCAGGTGGCCTGTCTTCTGGGACACAGTCCCCTCTCCCCTTGGTTAATGGCTGTCACTGACCAGCATAGGTCAGTACTAAGCACTCTGCGGTATCATCTCTTCCAACCCTCTCAGCCGCCATCTCAGTCATCCCGGAGGAGAGCTGGTCCTCTCAGAGCCACGTGCTCTGATGTGGACATCTCGTGATGACCCCTAGTCCAATCCTGGCTGGATGGGCGGTGCTTAAAGCCTTACTCCTGCGTTCCCTTTGGTCACCAACTTGTCATACAGTCAGGAGGAGAGATGCTACAACTGTCACAGGGGGTGGCCAAAAAGTCTGAGCTCTGACAGGAAATCCATATCTACTCAGCTGCTCCCCTCAGCTGACCACTTTGGGTGAGCACATCTTGTCAGGACCACCATAGCGATCACTTGCCATGGTGTGGGGATCCAAGAGCCTCTTTCACAAACATCAGACATCAGACAGCGCCGGAACGGTCCGTTCAGCAGACTTCTCAGCACCCACTCCTCCAGACACTGGGCTGGATGCTGGGGGTGCAGAGACGAAATAGGCCTGGTCCCCAACCCTGGATCTCGATCTGAGGTGGAAGGAGTAACAAATCAACGGACTAAACGTTGATTTGTCTGAAGATTTGTTCACAAGGCTAAAAGCCACAGACGCTGAGACTGTTTCTGTTTTACTCCCCACTGAATTTGCTCCCTGCCTGACACGGTGTCCACGCAGATACCGCTCCATGAATATTCCCTGAACAGATGAATATTGAAATAAGGTAAAGAAAGGAGGTAGCCCTCACTGCTTCTGTTCATTCCCCCGGTTTATAACCAAAGACAATTTGTCTTGCTACCTGGAAGTTTCTCTCAGGCATGCAGAGGCAGCATATAAGGACCATTTGTGCAGGCTGACTGTCTGATGGTAGTTAAGGCTCGTGGCTCGCTCACCTTCACACCAATGCGATGTCCATTGTTAGAGGGGTGTCATCCCCATTATTTTTTCCAGTTCACCTGAGAGCCCCAAATGTACAGACACTCCGTGAGTGAGTCTAAGCTTTCACAATACACTAGACAGTGGCTCCACCCCCGAACCCCGTCTTGGCTGTGTGTGTATGGGCAGAATAACATGGTGACCCCTCTGCGGTCACACATGGACTTGTGAAGGCAATGATTGGGTAAGCTCTGTAGATAAAGGCTTCAAAGGAGACCCCCTCAACCCAGCACTAGATCGCAACGGTAACGATGATGTCATTCACTTTGGAAAATGACCTTGCCAACAAGGGAAGTCTTGTGGATTGTGATCGACTCACTCACTCCCATTCTTTCTTCTTGAGACCCCATTTGTGAGAGAGTTAAGCAGATTCTGACAAAAGCCCACCTGTGCAAAGGTCTCACCCAAGGTCAAAGTCTCTGGTAGTGATAATTTTTCATAGCTGGCATGACTAAGGAGCACAGTGGCTGTCCCTCTGAAACACTCCTTAGACCTGGAACGGTGAGTGTAAGCCACGTCACCATAAGGTGACATCTGTGTGGGGCCTAAAGGGAGTTCTGCTCTCGTGGAGAATTAATTATTCCATCTAACCAGCAATTGGGCAAGGTTTAGGGGTCTCATATAACACTCAAATAAGATACTGGTTCAAGGAAGAACCAACTCATATTTCAAAATCTTTAGCCACATGGAAGCATGAACGAGCCTGAGTGAACACCTTCTTCAGCTCCTTGGCCACCAGGCCCTCAGCTGTCCACTCCACACAAAGAGGAGGCCCTTTGGCATCCTTCCAGGTGAGCATTCAAGGAGAAAACCTGATTCTGATTCCAACGTATGCTGAGACACACTAAGGGACCGTATGCATTGGAAGATACAATCATGGCTCCCATCTTTAAAAAACTTGGTGCCAATGTGGGTGACTACAAAAAAAGTTGTTTTGTAAAAATGTAAGTTGAGTTATCTAAATACTAATAATCAATTCATGGTTAGTTGGCAACTGAATGCTGTAGATGAAAGTCCTAAGACTTCGGAAGATAGAGACACTGTAAATCGGACCACCTGGTGAGGCCTCGCAGATGAGGTGGGCTGCAGACAGCCCTGAAGGTGGAACCGAGCAGCATTACTTCTCTTATCCTACATATTTAGCCACAGAGGCTGATTTTCTCTGGAAGGTCTGGCGCTGCCTGTGTTGTGCTCATGGCCAGTTTCCCGGGATAATAGGCAAGCTCCGTCTGACAATTATTTAAGTACTGGATTCGTTGGTGCTCCCATCAATTTCAGCAGGGCTGTCTGGAACTGAAGCGTCTCCCAGGACTGAGGCTAACTGACCCTCCATCCTGCCACCTGTCCCCTAGGGGCTCACGCTGGGCTTACCTCTCAGGCCCCTCCTGTGATGTCTCAGCCAGGGATCTCCTGCCAAACAGCACCCTGAGCTATCCCAACCTCTTCTCCATCATCAGTCCTGTACAGCAAGCGTGCGGGCTGACATGGGGCTACAGAGATGATTAAGACATGGCCTTTGTAGGCTGAGGGGCACACAGTCTTCACCTAAACTTCAGCTTAGTGTCATGGCTACAATGACAGTGGCAAACAAAGGGAACTAAGGGAGCATGGAGGTGGTTCAGGAAGGCTTCCTGGAAGAGGTGGTGCAGGAAATGAGCATTAAGAAAGTACCCAGGCCAAGGGAGAGCACTGATGGGAAGTGTATTACAAGATGAGAGAACATCGTAGACAAAGACAGGAAGGTGAGAAACCGTGTGGCAGTGCAGTGGTACGTGGCTGCTGGCTCCTCTGAATCCTAGACGTTCTGGAATTTCTGGTTGTCAAACCTTTGGTAGCTTGAAATTGGCCATAATGGGAGTATTTATGCCAGAGAAATTGGAAATTGCTGCAAATAAGGGCTTTTTTTGTTTATTGGAAACCCAGTTTACTAACACAGCATTGGACCATATGTGTGAGGAACCAGAAGCAATTTGTTAATTTTAGAAGTAATGAGACTCTTGGTTAAGAGGCACAGAAGTTTATGCTAAGGAGACTGGGCTGTCTTGTGGACTCCCAGGAGGCTGCAAGACTTTAGGAAAAGATGTGACCCAGAGGCTGAACCCTGTCAAGACCTTCTGGCTCTTAGCTCTGCTTTCTTCTGATATCTCTCTGTCTCTGTCTCTCCCTGCTTTTTCTTTCTCTCCTTCCTACTCTCTCATTCTCCTAGCGGTCTCTCTGTGTCTCCAGATGTCAGGACGTGGCTGATATGGCTGTTAACGTTTAAATACAACAGCTTCAACTCCTGAAAAAGATCTCTCTCCTTCCCTGTTCCACTTGTAAAATGTCCTAGAGATGGATTGTAATTCACTTGCTTTGGCCAGGCATTCATTTCTGGACCAATCAACTGTAGTAGGGGAGGGGTGATTCAGAGGAGAAACTGAAACTGGTCAAGTGCCCACCCCAGAACCAACCATCTGTGGCCAGAGGTTACATCAACACCACAAATTGCAAGGTCACCATGTAGATGTGTGGAGGTAGCAATTCCCAGAAGAAAGGAGGTGGCGGGCAGAAAGCAACAGGTGTCAAGATGGAGAAGGAAAGCAGCAGAAGGCAAGCCTGTAAAATAGGTAGACTTTCGTGTGGCAGGCCTGGGCTTTTCCCATGGATGACTCAGAGTATGGGGCGGGGGGGACACCTGGGAAAGAGTGTCGTGATCAGATTTCTGTTTTGAAGAGATTGCCATGGCCCCATTGAGAAGGGTGAGTACGGGACAGGTCAGACTTGTGGCAGAGAAAGGAATTAGAAGGTGATTGTTCTCGCCCAGGTGAGAATTCATTTAATTTAATTTATTTCATCATCTTACCTCATGCTTACAATGTTGTATTTTGTTTCCTTTTTTTATTTTTGCAGGCTTCATCATATTACCACTAATCTCTTTCTTGCTTTGTTAATGTTAATGTATAATTACTATACTAGTGGTTATCTTCCTTCACCCAAACGTCATAAACAAACTCATTTATTTCCTCTGATTTATATCAAACAAGATGCAAACTATTTCTGCACAGTAAGCTCTTTTAATCCCCCAATGTTGCCTCCCTTAATAATCTGAGACTTTTAAAAACCTTTACTTCCCAACTTTTTCCCATAGACTTTCAGAACACTCTCCTCCAAAGGTTTATTATAGCAGACAAGTATGCCTTATTTTACCTCATTTTAAATGAGTTGAAGTAGACAAGATTGGAAAATCAGGAGAGAGTCAGGGGAACAGCCATGAGGGCCTGGAACCCAAAGACAAGCAGGGAGGAAAGAAGAGATAACGCTTGAGGGAAGAGGAGGCCCCAGGACAGAGCAGAACGAGACGGGAAACAAGAGGACAAGGAAGGAAGGACCGAAATTGCATTGTAATTACTTTTGCTGGTTAGCCTCTAGCTCTCTGTTGGGCTTGTTTGTACCAAGACTGACCCAACCGGCTCTCAGATGTATCTAGGTTATAATTTCCTAAGTCTCTTTGTGAACGTTATTATTAAAAAATCCATCCAGTGAAGTTTTTGGATTTTTCATTGAAATAGGGATACAGAAAAGGACAGCTAAGTGAACAGCTCGATGAAGTTTCACATACTGAACAGACTATACCTGTGTGCCCAGCGCCCAAATCCAGAAATAAAATATTATGTGCATGCAGGGAGTCACCCGTGCTCCCTTTTGGTCACTGCTAAGGATAAGCACAACCCTGCTTCTAACAGGATAGGTTGGGTTTTGCCTGCTTTTGTAGTCCATGTCTATAAATAGACTCATATGGTATATTCTCTTTTGGGTCTGGCTTCTTTGGTTCCACATTGGGTGTGTGCTATTGATCCAAATTGTAGCAGGAAGTTGTAGGTCATCCATTCTCATGGATATGTAGAATTCCATTGGGTGAATATGCTATAATTGATCTATTCTTCTGTTGATGAGCATTTGGGTAGAGGCCAGGTTGGGGTTACTAAGAATAGTAGTGCTATGACCCATCCATTGGCTATTAATATGAAAACTAGTCGTAAATTCTTTAATCCTGAATTATTAATTTATTTGTCATCAAGGGGTAGATCAAAAGTTTTAACCAGGACTGGATTTAGCCCGTCTAATCTTGGTCACAGAGAACTGTGAAGGACTATGCAGCATGAGACAAAGAGAGAGAGAGAAAACAATATAATAAAACAATAAAATTTTGCCTCTGGCCAAACAGAACTCAGTAGCAAGGCAAGACCCCCAATCTATGGAGCGCCTTAATCTCCCTGGGATGCTCTGCTCCATAAGCAAGTCCTTCTCTTTTACACCCAGCTTCGCACAATAATAATAAAACAATGTGATGTTTCATTTAATCCATCATTAACACGCCGTGGTCACACTTCCCTCAGTGTCTGCCTATATTACCGTTTTTGTTGGACAACAAATCCAAAATTTAATTATTCGGTTTGCTGAAAGAGATACTGTTGTGTTTTAAATGCTTCCCCCCACCCTCTTTTTTAAAATATATCTCCATATGCATTTGCCTTTAAGATTGGAATTGAGCCTCTTCATTATGCAGGAAACAAAATAAAAATGATCTCTAAATAAGGCAAGGCACAGTGGGCCCTCAGAGTGCGTCAGAAACACACGCACACAGAATTTTCCACTGTAAGAATTTTCTACCTTATTAGAGTTGACATTTAGCCCCACATCTGAATTGTAGAAAATGACTCTTCTATAATAAACTGCCAGAGCACTGATGACCTTGCCATCTGCATGAGTTCTTTTAACTTTTGTGTTTAATGAAAGATGTGGTAACCAACGCTGCATTCCCAGCTGATGGCTTTACCCAATAGCCCTATTTCTTGTTTCCTCCTTGAAATGAAAGAAGAGAGAGGTGGGGAATGGAGTTGGGGGAGCCCGGATGGGAGCAGGCCTCACCTCGGTCATTGACTGAATCATGACGGCAGCATATAGATTTCACAGGTGCACTTAGGAAGCAGGTGGAAGTGTTTGTAACGTGCAGTCAACACTGCCAGCCTCGCAATTGACTCTCTATAAATACTGTGGTTAGGATGAGAGTTTGGGAGGAAAGTCCTGCCCACAAGCCTAAACAATTTTTCTACATCACTGATCACTTCTTCATTTGGAAAGAAAAATGTTTGATTTGAAAAGCTGTGCATTTTAAAGTGGCTTTCAGCCTAGGAAAGAGCCCAAAGACCCGGGTGCCAGTGCTGTCTCTGCCACGGATTAGCTGCTTGACCCTGGACAAGCCACAGTCCCTCTGGGCCTCTGTTTCTTCACTGGTGAGTCTCTAGAGAAGATCGTCAATGTGGAAGTGTTGTCTGCACAATGCTCAAGCCTGCTCCCCAATGAGATGAGCTCGTGACAAGACACTTCTCCAGGGAAAATGAATCTTACAGCAATAATGTACCAGTTAACAATATAAATATTTGTACTCTGTCCTGTTAATTTTTCTACTCTGCCTGTGGATTCTGGGCCATGTGGAAGGTCCACATGCACATGTCGGTGAGCCATCTTGCCACTATAAGCAGTGTTGGGTTTGTCTTCACTATGGCCAGGGTTTATTGCTCTATAAACTGAGGGTGTGAGTATGGGTGTGTGGGCTGGGAGTGGGGTACAGGAGGAGGAAGCAGGGACCCTGGGCTTCCAAATTATCAATAAACATTTGTTTATGGTAAAGATAAATTAGAAGAGAGAAAAAAAAAAAACCCTGAAATTAATCTCGTTTCTCACAGAAGGCTGTTGACCCTCTGGGACACACTTTCCTTGCAGTCTCAGGAGGGAAGGCCTCTGTGATGGGGTCTGAGGACTCTAGGCAGGCCTCCAAGCTCTAAAAGATCCTGCAATCACTAAGTACCAAAGTCCCACCCTCAAACCCTTTTGGTCAAATGGAACCCAGACGGGATGAACACTTTAAACATTTAGATGTGACAGGTACATAGGTATCAAATCATTTTTCCAGCATCATGGATGACCTTGGATAGCATCATGGGCCTGAGGGTTGGAAGGGGAGTGTGGTAAATGGAGAAAACAGAAAAGGTGTCAGCTTTGCAGCCAGCCAGCCCAGCACTGGGTTCTAGGGGTAAAAGACACGGACTCTGTCCTCAAGGGAGTTAATCTAGGGATGACTGAAAACACAAGCAGACAATAAGGCAAGATAGAAAATGCAAAGATATGGAAACCCATAAATCCCAAGTCTAATATTCTCATTTCATAGGAAAAAAAACTCAGGCCCAGAGGGAGAGTTAGTGAATTATCCAAGGCCACCCAGCTGTTGTCAGAGTCACACCAAGACTCCAGGCCTCCCACTTCAGAGACAATTGCTCCTTTCACCAACTCCCTTCCCCTCCCTCCTTGCTTCTTCCCTCTCTCCAGAAGGGCTGCTGCTTATGTAGCACTTTGAATGTACCAAGACTGTGCTAAGTTTTTACATGGATATTCTGCTTCTAATCCAAATAAATTTCATGGGTAACATATTGTTACTTGTAATTTTATAAAGGAGTAAATTGAGTATGGAAGAATTCAAATCCACTCCTTCTTCCATGGTTATAGGACTGTGGCCAGGTATGGAAAGCTAGACTACATTTCCCAGCATCCCTTGCAGCTAGGCACGGCCCAATGACTAAGTCTTCTCCTTCGGAATAGAGGTAATGATTGCCACTTCCTGTGCAGGGCTTTAAGAGGGTGAGGGTGCTTCCTTGACTCTCTGTTTCCTCTTCCACTGGCCAGAAGCAGATGATGTGGAAGCCCTTGGAGAGAGTAGAGTCCCAAGAAAGAAGGAACCAGTTCCCTGAGTCACTATGTGGAAGAGAGCCTCCAGCCCACCTGAACACTTGCACAGGACTGTTACCTGAGCAAAAAACACATTTCTATAGTGTTTCAACCATTATATAGTTGGGTCTATTTGTACAGCAGTCAGCCATCCAAATAATCACAATGAGATGTAACCCAGAATGGTTAGGTAACATACACAAGACCACAGAGCAATGCAGTGGTCTGGGTGTGATTTTTACTAAGATTTGTAAGTCTGAAGTCTAAACTCTAAACCATTGGTCTCCAAAGTGGAACACAAGATAATCCAGTATTCAAGAGGACAGCATTTAAATATGAGAAATTCTATTAATATTTTTATTTTGTGTATATTTTAAAATGTACATCCTATATCAGTACAGTTGTATAAGAATATAATTTATAAATAAAAATATACACATATATTGGTGCTTTGTGTTTGGAAGTCTTTACGGATGGGGTGAACGATCTAAAGGAGCCTGAGTGGTCCTGATGGTGAAGTGGAGGTAGGCACTCAGTGATGGTTTTGCCCCTGCAGTTTGCTGCCCATTGTATTCAGATTTCAAATCACAGGGACCTTTATAGATGGCACTTGGTTTTCACTGATGACTAATTAATCTTTACCTTCAAGCCTTCCTCTTTTACCGCTTAGGTGGAGAACAGAAAAACACTTCTTCTACTTTTCCTCCCTGGAATCTCTTGGCGATGCTCTTTTCAGGATCTGTGGCTGGGCTTCTTTACAAATGGATATTTGTCACCAGGTACTTCCACCCTCCCTGACAATGTGAGCCTTGCCGTCCTGCATTCACTTCTGTTCACACATGTGCTTCTACGTAAGAGGCTCCACTTGCAGTAGGAAAGCTGACTTTCCTGCCAGACTGCAGGTTCCTTGCGTCCTGGACTGCTACAAATCCTCTGTGACTCTTCTGAATTTCTTACACGCTGCCCGGCCTCTTCACAGTCAAGAATTTCAGCCCAACACCCTGCACTTACTGGCATCCTGTTAGCATGCTCTTCACTCCTCGGCTTTAGGGGACTTTTCCAGTTATTTTCGCTGCCTAACAATTTACCCCCAAATTCTTAAAACAGTATTTGCTTTGCTCATGAATCTGCAATTTGGGCAGGGGTGGGCGTGGCTAGCTTGCCTCTGCTCCTCTTGGCTTCAGCTGGGATGGCTGGAGGCTGGGAACTGGAGCCACCTGAAGATTAAATTACTCCAGTGTTTGGTGGTCAGCACTGACTGTCAGCTTGTCTAATGCTGTTTGCTAGGACAACCACACATGACCTCTCCATGTGGCTTGGGCTTCCTCACAACATGGTGGCTGGGTCCCAAAGCTGAGTGTCTTGGGAGACAGAGTGAGCCAGATGGAAATCATGTCACTTTTCATGACCCAGCCTTAGAAGTGTCTCTTCCACCACATTCTATTAATTGATGCAGTTGCGAAGTCCCTCTTGCCCCAGATTCAAGAGAAAGGAAAATCAACCATCTCTTGGTGGGAAAGTGGCAGTGTGCTGGGATCACATATGGAAGCAGAAATATTGCTGTGCCATTTTGGGAAAATACTTTCAGCCACGGGAATTCTTGTGACGGTGATGTTGAGGGTGCTCCTGGTCAGGAGATTTTCTTTCTCCTCATTTCTAATTATCATAGGAATACTTAGCACTACCTCAAATTGCAAACTTCAGATTTCTTGCTCCTTGACTCAAATGTTTAAAATTAAAACAAAAATTTTCAATAAGTTTACGGAGAAAACAGAGTGCACATTCATAGGCTTTCATAAAAAATATTGTTTCTGGGGAATAAAATCAGATTCTTATTGTTTATGCCAGCACAGAGTGTGATCTTACATGGATACTTACTCTGACACTGGTAGGAGACATGATTTTTCAAGAGCTTTCAAAATAAATTCTTCTCTTGCCGTCTGCACGCACATTTCCATCTGTTCATAGCTGACATGGGAGGCGGTCCAACTTCCTTCAAGGTCATTTGCAGCAAACTTTTGTGCATCGCAGTAAACATTCACTTGTTAAAATTACTGATAGAATTATTAGATGAATGCACTTTGGTGCCCTTCAACCAAAGCTCTCTTGGATCCATTTGAAGCTTCCACTGAGAATGAGGCAGCGTTTCAGCACAGTCCATGGCCATGTTTGTGAAAACTAAAGCTTCTGGAAGCAAGGAAACCTAAACTAATTAACCCATGAGATACGTTCAAGATTGGCCAGCCTCACTCAATTTGCCTCAAAACTAAAGCCAAAACTTTGCTCTGTGCCTCAAAAGTACACGATGAAATTAGGAGTGGGCTGTTTGCCTCCTGTGGACTTCCTCTGGCTTGCTCACTCATTTTATTGAACACTCTTCCTCATTAATCTTCCTGAAATAGGTTCTGTTCCCAATTTCTACGGTCTCCATCCTGGTAGAAGCCTCATTATCTCATGCCTCACGTAGTCACCTGACTGGCATCTCCCCCTCTAACCCATCCTCTGATGGCCCCCAGTTCAAAAGCCTTCAGTAGCTATGAATTAAAATTTATATGTCTTCATGCAGCGTGAAAGGGCCTTCATATCTGGCCCCAGACTGCGTTCCAATTTCATCTCCTCCAAAATGTGTATTCTCCTCCAAGATGAGCCACTGGGATCTCCCCAAAAAGAACCCCCACTTTTTTTGTCTTACACCTCTGCTCTGGCTTTCCCTCAGCTGGCAGCGTTCCTCTTTGGACCTGTTTGAATCCTACCTACTTTTTGGGATCTAAGATGCTGCTGTGCAGCCTCCCTGACCCCTGCAGCCAGAAGGGATTTCTCCCTCCTCTGAACTCCAGAGCACGTTACGATCCGCATCTCTCTCGTTACTCACACTTACTTTCTCTACCTTGTGTTATACCTATTTAAGAATATGTCTTAATTTTCTTATTAGCCCGGAGCTTCTTGGGGACAGAGTATAAACGTATGATTCCTCTTTGAAGTTGCCAAAGCATCTGGCCCAGCATTTGACACGAGGGACTCAAACGACGTTCATCACTCCAGACTCATCCTCTTCCCTCCACATCTGTCCCTTCTCCTGACTTCTCTGTTCTGTTAATGATGGCATCATTTTCCATACTCCCCCACCAAACCACCGCCTTTCCTGTTGATTTGTCTTTAGCCATCCTGTGTCTTCTCACTGCCTTTCCACTTCATTGCAACCTCCCTACTCCACTTTCTTGTGATCGGAGCTCTTGTAACAGCCTCCTAAGGCATTCTAACTTTCAGCATCTCTATCCCCAAATTCATCTGGTAAAGAAGCACCAGCTTAGTATTCCAACAGTACTGCTCGATGCAAGTACCCTGATAGAATGATTCCTGATTGCCCCCCACACAAGTCTGAATGCCTCCCTCTGGTATTTGAGAGGCTGCCGTAATTCCACCCTGACTTTTCTTTCAAGCTTTACCTCCAAGTTTTCCAACATTGCATCCTTTTCTCTAAACTGAAGGCTCAGTGGTTGGCCTCGCTTCCAGCACGTGCACTGTGTTGCAGCCTGGATTCCAGCCCTGCCTCTTAGAATCCTCATCATCCTTAATCCTGGGCGAACTTCCGTGTCCTTCAGGAGACCGCCTCAGCCCTCCAGCCGGAAGTTCTCTCCGGGTATACCCATTTGCCAAGTTCCGGATATTCTGACCACACTCTGACTCTCAAGGCTCACCTTCTCCTTCGTTCAGGCCATGTTGTCATCAGAGAAGTTTTCACAGAGACAACCCTGCCAGCCAGCCATTTACACATTTTTATCACCATCTGTGACTGACAGGTTAAACCTTTGCAACTACGATGATTAAAATATGTCATTTTAATATGCCATTTCTAAATATATATTGGGCCCTTGCTCATAAGTCTTAGTCATTCAACATAGTGCATTTTCTCCATTAGCCACCTTGTGTTTAGCAGACGCTGCTGCTGCCCTACCCATTTCTTCGGGGCCCTAACGCTTGGGGGGACTCCTACCAGCTTCCAAGGGCAAGTCTCTGCATCTCTTTCCCTGAGGGTTTTCTCTGTAGCTTGAGGGGACCCGGGCAGGAGTGGGGAATTGATATCCCCCTGGAGTAGCCCACAACCGATGACTGACAGGAGTTGGTGTATAAGTATCCCAGATCCCTCACTCCTCAGGTGGGCCAAATCTAAGGAGTATGTTTGACGTTATCATCCAGAGTTCCCCTCGAGATTAAGCTCCAGACACTCACAGAGGTAGCAGGCTCGATAACACAACCTCCTGTGTCTCATCACTCCCCCTTCCCTCCTGGGGCCTCCTGTTCCTCTCAAATAAGCCACCTGCCTTAAAGTCCTTATCTCCGTGTCTGCTTCTGAGGGAACCCAAACTAGGACACCCTGTGACAGAGCTAACACCTACCCCAGGAGAAAGCTATTCACCATCAGAGTTTCAGTTTAACATAAAGACACTTTTCTCTCCCTCCTCCACTCCACAGACAACTGGAGGGAGTTTTCACTTCAGACTGAGTGGTTTCCCTTCCCTGACCTCCTCCAGCCCTGTGATCTATAGCGTGCACGTAGGCATGTAACCCAGGCCAACAGGATTCATCAGGCCCACTTCTTAGATCTGTATTCCATTCTGCTGACTTCAATTGATCTTTGCAAAATTTCCTGCTTCTGATCTCTCACCTGCAGGGTACAGGCCAAGCTCCTTGGCATGGCATTCAAGGCCCCTTCATATCCACCCCCTCGTGCCTGCCTTTCTGGCCTCACCCTTGTCACCCTCTCACACACCCCTTGGCCTTGCTTGTGGCTAGCCGGGTGGGGAACACGATGCTTCCCCTCCCCTCTGCCCCTTTGTGCTGGTCTCTCCTCCTGCCCTTACCCCCCGGCAAACATCTGCTCTGCGGCTGGTGAGTTGTTGACGAGCTGAGCTGTCATCTGTTCCTGAAAGTTTTACTAGTTTGTCTAGGGTAGGGCCAGGACTTCCTCCTCTGTAGTGTAATTCTGTCACAGCACTGCTGTAACTATTGTGTTTCATTTCTCGTCTGCTATGCCACAGATCTTCGGAGTTTGCAATCACAGAACAACCATTTTCTCCCAGAGGAAGTATAATGAGATCCTGCGTGGCTTCTGGAGCCAGATTCGTTGCATTCAAATCCCAGCTCCAACACTTAGCAACTGTGTGACCTTGGACACGAGTCATTTAAGCTCTCTGTGCCCATTTCCTCTTCTGAAAGATTTGGCTAATAACAGCACCTAACCCAAAGGGCTGTTGTGAAGATCAAACGGGTGGAAAATGCAACACAATTGAATAATATCTGGCACACAGAAAACACTTAATAAACATTAACTACTATTAGAAATGTTATTAGAAATAGCATATTATTAGTATTAATGTTAGTTTTACTTATTTTTATATGCCAGAGCAGAGATTCCCTACACGGGGATGGCATTTGTAAAGCTTTTGAAAAAGAGATGTTCCTGGGACCCACTCCAAACCTACTAAATAAAAATTTCTTGGGCCAGCCGGGTGGTGTAATTGTTATGTTTGTGCACTCCACTTCGGTGACCTGGGGTTTGCGGGTTCGGATCCTGGGCATGGACCTACGTACCACTCATCAAACCGTGCTGTGGTGGTGTCCCACATACAAATTAGAGGAAGACTGGCACAGATATTAGCTCAGCAACAATCTTCCTCAAACAAAAAAAGAGGAAGATTGGCAAGAGATGTTAGCTCAGGGCCAATCTTCCTCACTAAAAAACAAAACTTCTTGAGATGCAGTTTGGAGGAAACTAAGGAGACAGAAGAATTAACTGTAGTTAGTTCTGATCCAATGTAGGATCTTGGACCAGAAAAAGGACATTCATGGGCCAATTTGCAAAATTTAGGTAAGATCTGTAGATGGATTAATAGCATTGTGTCAGTGTGAATTTCGTGGTCTAAAATTAATTCAAAACAAAAAGATTTTAAAATTTTCCTGGGATAAAACATGTATTATCAAAAGGCTGCATTGGTGGGTGATTCTGATATGCACCCTTGCTTATTGAGGGCCTAGGGCACAACGTGGTGCCTGCTCCAATGGGTGAACTGACTGATGCATTCCACGCACCTGGGATGACCGTTTAATGTTTTGCGGTTGCTTGGCAATCTCCCCAATAAATCTATCCGCTCCCAATAGACAGGGCCAATTTAATTCTTTCATTGCTCCCACGGGACCTCACATAGCTCACTGGAAATTCAATAATAATAATAGCATTTGTTTAATTGAATTTAATCAGCACTCCTTTTACGCATTGCCAGGAGAGTTTTTAGTATATTTCCTGAGAATACTGACCTATTTCCCAAGATACGATGAGTTTATTTGAAGTCAATACTGTACCTCGGAATACCAGTGAACACTTTCGGACTCATATCTCTTTCTAAACTTACATGTCGCACCTGGGGAGAGTTCTAGAAGAAAACTGAAAAGTAGAATGTTCAATTTAGCAGTTTCTTGTAAGTGCTGTAAATCATCATAACCTCAATGAAAAGAGAAAATATCACTCTAGAGAAACTCCTACTTAATGTTGTAGGAGGCAAGAAAGTCCTGCGATGAATACCACCAATCCGTCAGGGAGGCGAGTGCAAAGCCTTGGGTGAGAATGCGGGATGAAGGCAATCGGGCAAAGCATCCCTGAGAAGGTGTGTCCCCTAACGGACAGCCCTGCAGCGCCAAAGGAAAAATAAAGATTTCACCAACGTCATTCAGACTGTGTAAGATGGGAAGTAATGATACTTCCCATCCAAAAAATGCAGTAATGGCCTAACAGTATTATTTGGTTAGCAACTGTGGATGAGTCAAAACCAGAGGAGGCCATGCACCTCCCTTGCCATGTTCCGCCACACACCTGGCTCGCCTGTATCAGAGGAGCGCTCTCCGTGGGTCAAACAGGACACCTTTCACAGGCCTTTGCTGCTGACCAATATTTTATCCTCTTTACAGATTTCCAGCTGATGCTCTGCTCCTAGGCACTCTCAGGACTGGAGACAGTGTCTAACTTTGATCATACGTGTCCCGGGAATCCTCCTCATGTGGCCAAGGATTCATGTGGGATGGACCAGGGTCTATGGCTTCTGGCAAGAAGGAAGAGACAGGAGAATTCCTTGTCCGGATTTCTTTTAAAATCAGGATTCCTAGCAGGAAAGTAACCTGCCTCCATTTGCATACTCTTTGAACATTACTGACTCTCTCCCCTTTTTTCAGTTATTTTACTGAGGTTGTGATGGTTTATAACATTGTGTAATTTCAGGTGTACATTATTATTTATCAGTTTCTGTATGGACTGCATCGTGCTCACCACCAATGGTCTAATTTTTATCTGTCACCAAACATATATGCCCCTTTACTCTTTTGCCCACCCCCTACCCCCTTCCCTGCTGATAAACACTAATCTGTTCTCTTTATCCATGTGTTTATCTTCCACATATGAGTGAAATCATGCTACGTTTGTCTTTCTCTGTCAGGCTTATTTCATTTGACATAATACCCTCAAGCTCCATCCATGTTGTTGCAAATGGGACCATTTTGTCTTTCTTTATAGCTGAGTAGTATTCCATTGTATATATATGCCATATCTTCTTCATCCATTCTTCAGTTGAAGAGCACTTGGGCTGCTTCCACATCTTGGCTATTGTGAATAAAGCTGCAATGAACATAGGGGTGCATAAATCTCTTTGAATTGTTGATTTCCAGTTCTTTGAATAAATACTCAGTAGTGCGATAGCTGGATTGTATGGTATTTTTTAATTTTTTGAGAAATCTCCGTACTGTTTTCCATAGCGGCTGCACCAGTTTGCATTCCCACCAGCAGTGTAAGAGGGTTCCCTTTTCTCCACATCCTCTCCAACATTTGTTATTTTTTTTTTTTGTCTTGGTGAATATAGCCATTCTGACTGGTGTAAGGTGATATCTCATTGTAGTTTTGATTTGCATTTCCCTAATAATTAGTGATGTTGAACATCTCTATGTGCCTGTTGACCATCTATATATCTTCTTTGGAAAAATGTCTGTTTATATCCTCTGCCCGTTTCTTCAGTGGGTTGTTCATTTTTTTGTTGTTGAGTTGTGTGAGTTCTTTATATATTTTGGAGATTAACCCCTTGTTGGATATAAGATTTGCAAATATTTTCTCCCAGTTGTTGGGTTGTCTTTTCATTCTGTTCAGAGTTTCCTTTGCCTTATAGAAGCTTTTTAGTCTGACGTATCCCATTTGTTAACTTTTTCTTTTGTTTCCCTTGCCACAGTAGACATGGTATTCGAAAAGATGCTGCTAAGACCAATGTCAAAGAGTGTACTGCCTATATTTTCTTCTAGGAGTTTCATGGTTTCAAGTCTTTAATCCACTTTGAGTTAATTTTTGTGTATAGTATAAGATAATGGTCTGCTTTCATTCTTTTGCATGTGGCTGTCCAATTTTCCAAGCACCATTGGTTGAAGAGACTTTCCTTTCTCCATTGTATGTTCTTGGCTCCTTTGTCAAAGATTAACTGTCCATAGATGTGTGGTTTTATTTCTTGGCTTTCAATTCTGTTCCAACAATGCGTCTGTTTCTAAGCCAGTACCGTGCTATTTTGATTACTCTAGATTTGTAGAATATTTTGAAGTCAAGGATTGTGATGCCTCCAGCTTTGTTCTTTTTTCACAGAGTCTCTTCTTGTATAGAACCTCAGAGTTAGACTCTGAGAAGCCAGATAAGTAACATAATTCTAAAGCAGGCTAAGCCAAATTCCAGGAAGTCAGGCCACTAGAGACAATTAGCAGCAGACCACCACTTCTGATTTCACACTTGAAGCTGGCGAGCAACCCCACAACCCAGCAGGCATTCACCCTACTCTATAAGTTCACAAGTCCCTGCTGCAGCATCCCTGATAAAGGATGCCCAGTCCCAGCTTCGACACTCGCAGCACCAGGAGCTCCTTATCTCCCAATGTAGCCACTCTTTTCCTGGACAGTTTAATTATGGCATAGTTTCTGGCATAGTTTCTATGTGGCATCAATATCAACTTCTTACTACCACATGGTTCTGTCCTCTTAAGTTAAACAGAATTTTAAATATTTATTGGACACTTACTATGTTTTAAGATCTTGATGTGAATTGGATGTGTAAAGACATGTGGCACAGGTCTGAGATCTCCAAATACTACCATCATAGTCTGTCCAAACTATACATAAGAGATCAATGTGCCCCAAAGCTCCTCTCTGAAAATGGGTATTCGGTCTTACCCTTGGCCTTCTCTTCTCCAAGCTAAACACACCCGTGAATCTGACAGGTCTGACTTTTCAATACCTTCTCATTCCTCTTAGAATAAAATCTAGACTCCTTACAAAGCCCAGCTGGATCTCTGAGTCTCCAGCTTCACCTCCAGCCTCACCTCCAGCCTCTCCTCTTGCACAACATGCTCCACAGGCCTCCTTGCAGGTCCTCTTTCCCATCTCGGGGCCTCTGTGTTTGCTGTTCCCTCTGGCCAGAAGGTCCTTCCCGCCCTGGTCTTCACAGGCCAGCCTCCTGCTAATTCTTCAAGTCTCCGCTCAGAAGACTCCACCTCCAAGAGGCCTTCCTGGAAATACTTCCCTGCACCTTGCACTCCCTCCGTTACTCTCACAACAACATAACTTATCACTGTTTGAAATTATCTTGTTTATTGATAGATTTAGTTGTTTAGGATCTGTCTCCCCCAACTTCAGCGAAAGTTCCATGAGGGCAGGGTCACGCCTGTGTCGTTCCCACTGCATCCCCCTGCTCGCTTGGAAGGTGCTCAATAGTATTTTTAATGACCCAGATGCCCTTGATCCAGATCATTCCCTCAGGGCTATCTCAATGAGTAAAGACTCTACTCGCAACATCCAGCACACCGGCTAAGACTGCGTGTGACAGAGGGGAGTGGAAATGGTCTCCAACATAAGGGGTACACCAAAGGCTTCACCGTGTCCTCCGGTTAGACTGCAGCCTCCTGAGACATTTCAATGTGCCACACACACCAAGAGAAGCTCCCAGTTTTACTGTATTTGTTGCCTAATCTCAGAGAAAAAAGTGCTGCTGTCTCCTGGCAGTGCCTTCTTCATGTTCCCCACCACCTGCCAGCTTTCCGCTTCAGCACACCGGTAATGGTACCTCCATCCTCAGTTCTCTTCACACCGTTATAACCATACCCCTCACCCATGTTTCAAAGCTCTCTCCAGCCTTGTGTTTACCAGTGTACTTATTTGTGCAGTAGTTATGAATGCTTAGGGGGTACTCCTCCATTAAGGCAAAAAGCAACAAAAAAAAAACTCCATTTTATGTGCTGCAGCAGCCTCTCCCAGACGTGCAAGGTACTAAAAGGGAAGTTGTATTTCTTCCTTATGTCTCAGGAAATGGTTCCACTAAGGTCCAAGTCTTGACAGCGGGAGGCACCGCTATTCATTTTGAGTCAAATGAAGACTCTGAAACTGACTGGTAAGATTCATTCTCATGGCTAATGTATAAGGTTGTTAAAACTGTAAATTGACATTTTGGTGTTTAACCCAGAAACATAATTGGAATGCCAAAAACCCGTGAGTCCCATTATCAGGCTGTTATGTGTCCTGACACAAATGTGGTGGTTCTAAAACACGCCTGCAAGTTCTTCAACACTCCTGCCATTGAGAGGTGGGGTCTAGGGCCCCTTCCCATGAATCTGGGTGGAACTTTGTGACTGCCTGGACAAACAGAATGTGGCAGAGTGATGCTGTCACTTCTGACACTAGTTCAGAAAAGGCCCTGCAGATTCTGCTGATCTTTCTTGGGAATCTTCAGTGCAATGGACATGTAAGAAGGTTGTTACCCTGAGACCAATATGTGGGGAGACCACAGTGAGAGATCAGGGAGAGAGAATGAGAGAGGATTCCTGAGGCGCACCTGCTGTTCCAGCCCCTAGCTGACGGAGTTCCCAGCCCAAGCACCAGACACCTGGACAAAGATCCCTCTGTCTGACTGCAACCACATGAGAAACCCCCAAGCAAAACCTACAGAGCTGAGCCCAAAACCTACAGAGCCGTGCCCAGCCATATCCTAGATGCGTGAGCGAAATAAATGATGATTATTAACTGAAGCCATTGGTTAGTGGTAGTTTGTTGAGTAGATAACCAGAATACCAACTGTCTCTAAACGTGTTTGGTTGACGTAAAATACTGCAAGGACTGTGTCCTAATGCCTCCCCAATACCACGACAGCTTCCACCTTGCTAATAATTAGCATAATAATGTCTGCCATTTGTTGCCCTCTTTCTGTGGAGGCAGAGCCTGGTCTAAGCACTCTCTATACATTATTTACTTGAATCCTCACAACACTTCTATGTGGTAGATAATGAAACCAGGGGCCAACTTTCTTTAACCACACTCAGTTAGTTGTCTGTTTGCAAAAGTAGTTGGATTACGCGTTACTAAAACCCACCCTATAGATAATATCTCTGATGCTTGGGTCACCATGGTAACAGGTGCTTGAGTTTTCAGGAACTGAGAGTCAACTCTTTGCGCAGTTCAGGCTGATTAAGATCACTGACTTGTCAACTGGGCCTGCATGGATGATGGACAGGTGACCCTTTGACATCAAAGAGCCGAAAACTCCATCCTCAGATCATGATAATGCTGCGATTTTGTGAACGTGCATTCTGTGAAGAGCTATGAAGTTTGATATACTTGCATAGATCATCAAAATAGCTCACTTCTCCTTACCTTCAATCATCCATCCCCACCCTTCAGACCACCTTGCCCACTACCCCATAAATATCCCTAGTCCTCATTTTTAGGAAGGCGGATTTGAGATTTGTTCTCCTGTCTCCTCACTTGGCTGCCTTGTGAATGAACCGTTTCTCTGAAGCAACTTGTCATCTCGGTGATAGGCACAATCATGCGTCAGGCAAAACAAACCTGGTTCGGTAACAATAATATTATTACCCCCATCTTACAAGTAAGATAACTGATATTTTAAGACATTAAATAACTTCTCCAGTGTTGTCCATTTAGCAGACGCTTATTGAAGGCCTCCATGCTGTGTATCAGAACCTGAGGAAAATGAGACCAGGCAGACATGTCCTCGCCTCATGGAACTTACTGGATGGTGGGGCAGACAGACATTTAATTCAGTTTTACACTAATTAATGCTGTGATAAGAACAAGGAGAAGTACATGATACTGTAAGAGCATATAACAGAGGGATGGTCTGGGGAATCAAGAAACTCTTCCCCAGGAAGTAGTGGTGAGCTAAAGGTAAGGGCTCGTGGTGGGAGGGCCAGGCTGCACTTGAGAAGCCAAGGAAGGTCTAGGGTGGGGAGCCAGGGTGAGAAACCTCTGGAGAAAGGGGTAGAGGCCAGACACACAGGGCCTGGTAGGTCACATTAAGAGTTTGGGTCTTCATTTTAAGGCCTCTAGGAAGCTATTGAAGAGTTTTAAGCACAAGAAGGAAACAATCAGAATTATGTTTTTGGAACAATCTCTTTGGTGTCAGTGGGGAGGAGGGCAAACATGAATTCAGAGAATGTGCTGAAAAACCAACTTCCTACCACTCCTTCCACAGAAAGGCCTGCGACCCCACCCACTCTGACAAACCATGCTACTGTGGGGAAGCAATGGGCAATTTTCTCCTTTCTCACTAAACCCAACACCTTTCACAAGGTATAATAATCAAAGAACACAGCCTTGGTTAGGCATTTCAGTTTTTGGATGTTAAGCTCCATGTATTCCTAAATGGAGCGCAGTAGGAAATACTCTGGTGGTCCTGCCTTTTACTGATCACTCCTCATGTTAATGGGTTTCCATCAACCTAGTCAGAGCAGGCAGAGCTTCCCACATTTAACAATGGACCATTGGTGGTGAACAAAATGCAGTCTACACAGAAACTGAAATACGATGGTGTACACCTGAAATTTATACGATGTCATAAGCCAAAATGACCTCAATAAAAAACAAAAACAAGGGGCCCAGTGGCGCAGCGGTTAAGTGCGCACATTCCACTTTGGTGGCCTGGGGTTCACCGGTTTGGATCCCGGGTGCGGACATAGCATCGCTTGGCATGCCATGCTGTGGTAGGTGTCCCACATATAAAGTAGAGGAAGATGGGCACGGATGTTAGCTCAGGGCCAGTCTTCCTCAGCAAAAAGAGGAGGATTGGCAGCAGTTAGCTCAGGGCTAATCTTCCTCAAAAAGCAAAACAAAACAAAAACAAAAAAAATGAACTACTGCTAGCTCTGTGCTTGGTACCTACGAGAAACAAATACTTCACTGTGTGTACCAACTCCTCAGAAGGGCTAGAGGAGCGGAATTTGCTACCCCAAAATGTGTCTCTTTGGCTTGATTTTTTTTTTTGACAGCACCTTCTCCCGACACAGGTGTGCGCCTTGTGGGTGGGTCCTGCCTGGAGTGGTAGCTGTGAGACACAAGCCTCGTGGACTAACCAGGGGGGGCATGAGGTGACTTTTACAGGTTCTCATGAGAGACTCCCCAGAAGCTCCAGGAACAGAGTCCTAGATAGAGCTGAGGGTCTTTCCTTGTGCTGCTGGAACACAAATCAGGGAAATCTTGTTAGTGGGGAAATGAGGCTGGGGAAAGCCGGGCTATCAGGGAAGCCAAGAGCCTCACGGTGTTCCACTGATGAGACACACAAAAGAAAGAAAACACAAGGACTCTCCCGGTTCCCCAAGGTGGGAGGGGACTAAGCAGTAGGAAGACCCTCGTCCCTCTTCCCAAGGAGACCAGTCATCCATCGCCCCGTGATGTTCAGCTGACAAAGACTTACTTGATGGCACCTGAACACAGTGTCTGATGGACAGGAGGGAGCCGAGGAGAGGGCTGGACAGGGGACCAAGGGCTAATGGAATCCAACAGCAAATGTGACATGCAATGTAGGATTCGATAATGGGGGAAGTTTAAAGACACGCTGTTGGATCTGCATCTTCATACTGGTTCAAAGCAATGGAAATCACACGCATTGAGCAGAGGAACATTTGGTATAGGTTTTTGAATGAATTACCATGACTCAGTCCATTCTCCCAGGGAGGCACATCTAAATAAAAATCACGGATGTGGAAATGAAGGGGACCATTCCTAACATCCATTTCAGAGGTTGAAAGGAAATGCATTTTGCACCAGTTTCCAGAAACTCTGGATGGCTGCTGAGGTGACCCCAGTAATGAGGCCATTCTGTAGCAGGACCCTGGGAAAATGCAGAGCCCTGTCTCTGGGAGGAAAGCGAGTGTGTCACCCAAGGGAACAGCTGAGGTTGGAATGAGAGGGTGTTATGGGCTGAATACTTGTGTTCCTCCCAAATTCATATGTTGAAATCCTAACCCCCGCTGTGCTGGTGTTAGGAGGTGAGCCCTTTGGGAGGTAATTAGGTCATGAGGGTGGAGCCCCCATGATGGGATTAGTGTCTTTAAACTTCCCCCAATATTGAATCCTTACTTGGGATTGGTGTCCTTACAAGAGAAAGTGCTTTCTCTCTTTCTCCTTCTTTTTCTCTCCCTCTCTCTCTCCTTTTCTCTCTCTCTCCCTTTCTCCTTCTCTCTCTCTCCCTCTCTCTCTCCTTCTCTCTCTCTCTCTCCCTCTCTCTCTCTCAACCTGCCACCTGAGGATACAACCAAAAGATGGGCGTCTGCAGACAACGAAGAGGGCCGTCACTCGACACTGGATCTGCTGGCACCTTGGCCTTAGACTTCCTAGCCTCCAGAATGGTAAGAAATAAATTGTCGTTTAAGCCCCCTAGTTCATGCTAATTTGCTATAGCAGCTCAAATGGACTAAGACAGAGGGAAAGAGAAATGTCACTATGGACAGGATGCTTAGGAAGCCTGTCCTGACATCCCTTGAGATGTGGAAGACGGCCGTGTCCCAGGCACCGAGCCAGTCTGTCCTGTGGGAATAACAGCTCCTTGGGAGCAGAGGGCTGGGCCTACAGGTGGAGCTAGTCTTGGCTCTTCTAGTAGCTTTTCATGTGACTCGGGGCAGTTGTTGCACAAGATTCTCCAGGTGTCTGCTCCATGATTTTTAAAATAAGAGGACGGCAACTTGAGTGCTTGCATCCCCAAGCAGGGGCAGTAGAGTGTGGTGTCAGGGAACTGGGCACTGAGCACCCGGGTGCTGGTCTGAATGCCAGCCACCACTCAGCCTTCCACAGCTCACTTCCCTCGTCTGTATTAAGGAGTTAGTAACATGTATGAAGCCCAGAGAGCTGTTCCTGGCACAGACTAAGCAGCTCCATACGTGTGAGGTACAGGAACAGAAAGCTAAACTGGGAGAACCAGTGAAAAGTACAGATTTCCCAAGCCCCCCTCGCAGAGATGCCAAGTGGGCAGGCCCTGGAATCTGCATTTTAACAAGCCCTCTTGAAAGTAATTCTGAAGCAAATGATCCAGAGTTTGAGAAACAAATAGTATCTGTGGTTTGCAAACTTTTCTGAGGATGCTCTCAATAAGAAACCAATTTTATGGTCCAATATACAAGGCTTTCATACATATACAAACAAAACAGAAGTTTCACAAAGCAAACATTGCACGAGATGCTCTAATCTATTTTGTAGTTTTCATTCTTTTTATTTCTTTTTTTAAATTTTTTTGCAGGGAAAGACTCTCCCTGAATTAACATCTGTTGCCAATCTTCCTCTTTTTTTTCCTTCTCCCCAAAGCTCCAGTGCACGGTTGTATATCCTAGTTGTAAATCCTTCTATTTTTTCTGTGTGGGTTGCTGCCACAGCACGGCAACCGATGGATGGTGTGGTGTGGTTCCACAACCGGGAACCGACCCCGGGCTGCTGAAGAAGTTAGAGCACAGAACTTTAGCCACTAGACCATCAGAGCTGGCTCGATTTTATTTTTCAAAATGCTGTCTTTGACCCACTTTTGCAAACCACAGAGTGAAAAAAAAAAACACTGAAATAGATGATTTCTAAGTTTCCTCCCAAGTCTTTATAATAAAATCACCATTAGCTGTCCTGACACAAGACTATTACAAACTCTGTATTTGGATTTGAAATGCATAGTGATTCACTCCCTCAATTAGGTTTTGTTTCTGCCAGGTGATATTTGACTTGACCTTGAAGAACAAGTGGTCCCCCACATTGGACAAAGCCAAACAGGAGAGACGATGAAGCTCAAATTAGTTGCTCTCCGTAAAGAGAAAGAGAATCCACATGTGCTCAGGAACGGAAACCTCAATAAGCAGGCTCTGAGCAGGAGCGGAAGCCCTGAGCGCCAGTGATGGCAGCTGATGCCCGAATTCCAAGGAAGAGGAACGACCTGCAGGGGAGCAGTGAAGATCTTGTCTTCTCTGAGGGACACAGAGTGGGGAACAGACAGGAGGGAGACGCACCAGGTAGATGAGGGCCACGTGCGCTCCGTGACACCTCTTCCAGGGCCTTTGAATCTTTGTGAAACCGAATGAGCTCATCAGTGTTTTATGTAAGTGGCTTTTTTGTGCCGTGAAAGAAGCCAGTTTGCCTTTGTTTTGGAAGGAGGCAAAACAGACCTCAGGCAGAATCGCAGGAGCAGAGTTGGAGGGGCAGAGATGCTCCTGACCTACAGGTTATTTCTATTTCTCAGTTGACCTGACAAAACCCCCATTTTATAGGTGGAAAGATCGGGTTAGCCTGTAATTTAGAAGCTAAATTTGGACTGAAAACAAAGCTATCCAAACCCTCCTCCAGAGCTTTCCCAGCCCCCGCCCAGGACGCACCGCACAGAGTGGAAGATGAGCCGATGACCGGGGCCCACGAGGACTGAGAACCCAGCTTGGGCTCCTCGGCTTGCTTTTTTCTCTCCTTTCTCCCGGGCTGAGCTTCCCCAATGAGAAGAGCTGAGCGAGGCAGCAGAACTGACCTGCCTGCCTCGTGCAGGACTGGGTTTTTTGTCTCCTCTCCCAGAAGACATCACACTTCTATCAACGAGCACGTGTGATGACAGCCACTCACTCTTGCCTTTGTGTGTAGTCACAGAAAGTGATTCTCCCTCCTCCCATGAGTGTGAAACGCCACCACCCTGTCATTCAGGCTGACCTGGGGGAAAAACGGAGGATGGATTGCCCAAAGGAGTGCCCATTTAGGTCAGTCCCCAAGCCAGCCACCAAGTCCTACCTAGTCACGGAGGAGGACAGGTAGAGAGGCCGGCCCTCCAGGTTTGCCTCTCATTTCAGGGTCGCTTTGTCACACAAACACACCAAAATCAAAGAGCCAGCACTCGACCAAAGGACGCGGCGGGTGATGACATCAAGCCACAGTGATGTCACATTTATAATTAACACTCATTCTCCACCACCCAACAGAGCTGATTAAATGCTGACAAAAGGCCCCATGGTACCTACCTGACATAGTTATTTTGGTTCTTTGCAGCCAATAATTGCTTATTCTTCAGGCTATGTTTCCTGTCATCACGTCCCATTGTGTTTAGGACTGTGTGTTTCAGTAACAAACTACCGAGGTGAATACAAGAGACTTGGAGAAAAATTCAATGATTCTTCTATTTATAATCTGAAATGAATGCAGTGGAGTGTTCTCAAATTCCACTTGCCATGGGTATAACACAAAGCCATGAGAACGTCAGCACAGACAGCTTCAAGCAGCCGCCAAAGAAAGAGAGAAGCAGAGACCCGTGTGCACACAGGAGCGAGGATAAGAGCTAAATTGTACCTGCTGTATACGAAGATTGCCTAAAACCTTACCCACTGCACTTTGTCTAATCCTACAAACAGCTCTGTGAGGGAAATATTGTCACCTCTATTTAAAAGACTTCCAAAGGCTACACAGCCAGGGAGAGTAAGTAACTGAATGTGGATTTAAATATGTTTCAAACCCATGTTGGGTCTACACTGCCTCTTAGGTAACTGGTCCTCCCTTCCCACATGCCCTCTTGACTTGGATCCCTTGGACTCCTGGCAATACCAACTGGGATGGGGATTAAAAAGGAGCTGGGCTGAGCGAGGAGAAGACTCTTCTTCTCTTTGGTGCTCACGGTCCCCTTAAAGCAGTTTCATGTGTGGCTCCTACGCACAGCATCCTCGGATCCCTGCTTCAAAGCTCGAGATGTCTAGACTCACCTGCCTTGGGCTGAAAGAACACTGCAGGCGGCTGAGAAGTCCTCGCTCCAGCACTGCAGGGCCGCAGGACTTTCATGGGAGGCACTTTGGCCTTTGTGGGTCTCTTCTTCCTTCATTAAAAAACATTAAAACTTATATTTTGCAGCTATGTTGGTATAGAGACGAATGTAATCCAGGCTGGATTCATTAGTCCATATTCATCCATTATTGTTATATTCTTTTTTCCTTTCGATTTTAAAAGAAATTAAAATGAAAACATTTTCACGGACCTCTGAAAGGGGGCCTTATGCATTGTGCCTACTGCACCTAATGCATAGAAGTCCCCGGGTCACAAACCGGCTAGGTGACCTTGAGCAAGTCATGCGACCTTTAGGGGTTTCCACCTCCTTGTCTGCAAAGCCAGCCTGTCTGCTCCCCAGGGAGTGAGTACGGACAGTGGGAAAGAACCGTAGCGCTCAGAATTCAGCCAAGCAGAGCCCGTCGCTTATGGCCTGACCTGGGAAATGGCGAGGGGCTGCAGGGTGGAATTAGGCCAGCTCACTGGGGTGGGACAGAAGCCAGAAGGGCACTTGTCATCCCAGAAGGGGCTCAGGCTGGCCAAGCCGATACGCACAGACACACAGCACAGCCAGTCTCAGTCACCAGGAGCCAGCAGACCTCGGTGTCCCAACGGTTACACAGAGCACAGATCCGTTCAGCTCGTGTTCCCCCCAGCAAATCTCACAACACGAACAGAACTTCAGCACCCAGGCTCATTTCTGCCTGCCTCATCTCAGCTGCGACTTGTCTCTCTGACTTGTGATCCTTTTTGCTCTTCCAGTTCCGGCACCCTCTTTCCCGTCTCTCTCAACACTCAACTCCTGCTTCACATCTGTGTTTCCATTTTGCATCTACACTCTTGGCCAGGGGCGACCCCAGACCAGTGAACCCAGCAGCGGCCCCTCCTTGGCGCACGCAAAGTCAAGGTGTGCCCACAGGTAGCTCTGGCTGACATGGCCTGACACCTTGGCCTCTATTGAGGCCTTGGAGGGAGGCCTAGACCAGACAGTGAGGAATTCAGAGAAGGTGACACTCAAGTGTAGACAGCATGCAGGCCGGGTGCTCTGGCAGTGAGCAGCAGGCCAGCCCCAGACCAGAAACCGCCTCAATGTCCATATATCGGAGAACTGTTGAATAAATGATGGTACAATGGAAAGCACGCAGCTGCACAAAAGAATAAGGAAAAGTTCTGTAAACTGATCTGGAGCCTTTTCCAGGACTTGGTGCTAAGTGGAAAAAGCAAACCATGAAAGCATGCTATCTTTTGTGTAGGAAAGGAAGAGTTAGAAATATACATGTATCTGCTCATTTGTGCAAAAAAGAAACACAGGAAGGACAAGTAGAAAATACAAGGTTGGTTACCTATAGGGAGTGGGAAGACGGGAGCAGGGTAGAAAAGATGGTGGGGACAGGGGTTAACAGTTCTCAGAGCATTCTGTCTGTATACTTCTGACTTTTAGAATCGTGTTAATGTCTCACACTCAAAAAAATAAACAAAATCATCAAAGACTAGAGTGAGGGGGGATTCAAAATGGAATACAAACAGAACCAAATGACTGACTGTAATTCAAATGAATAAAATAACTACTCTTAAAGGGGCAACGGGACGGGGAGGGTAGAACTAACATCAGTAACTTCGAACAACGTATTTTGAAGAACTGTAAGTAAATATTGGACTCTAGTTAGCAGATTTGTTTTCACTATGGTACGGGTTACCAATTCCAAAAATACTTAGCCGTATTCTAGGATTCAGCAAATAGGTAAATACATTGTGGATAATGAGAGAAACAGATTTCTCTCACAGTTGGAGTAGAAACTTGTAAGTGAGTGGGGGAGGCTAGAATGAAACCTGTGTGGGGCTGGAGGGGAATCGGAGCTGTGAGTATGAACCTGGGCCCATGGCTATGTGCACACACACAGACACACGTAGAAATGGATATAAATGTGTACCTATAGATACATTTATACACTGGTTGATACATTAGATGTATTTCCCAGCTCTGTTCACTGAGGGAGCCTAGAAACAATGTCTCCAGGGAAAGGAAAACCAGTGGGCACACCTAGTGCCTACGTCTTCATTTCTAAATACCATTTTCCAGTAAGAAGAACCAGGGCTCCTTGGAGAAATGGTTAATGCCAGGGCTGGGGCATTGAAAATAGAAAACAAGCCTGGAACATCTTGTGATGTCAGAAACCAAGGATGTGCTCAAAAAGGGATGAAGTCATGCCCCAAGGGCACAGGAGTCAGCTTAAGGAGGCTCCCACTGACCAAATATGGGATAATTCCAGCCACCAAAAAATAGCAATGGATTATATCCAATAGAACAGAAGAATTCATGAATCCACATTGACATAAATCGATAGATGGAGAGGAGGAAAAGCTCTTCCAACTACTAAAACTGGCAGAGATGATGGAATTCGAAAATCATCCCTTGGAAACCACCACAGTAGTAATTATTTCCAGCCAGAATCATTAATAAATGATAAATGCATGGGAGAAAGCCTGAGAAACAGGATATTTACATAGTTTCAAAGTATTTACCCACAAAATACTTATTAATTAGAAAGGAAAAAAACATAACTTTACAATGGAGAAATCTTGCACATACCACCTTAATTATGCAATCAAAGCGAACATCATTTGTAATTTAAAAAATGGACATAAATGCAACGTGATCATGAACTAGGAACAGGACATTAGTGGGACAATTGGCAGACATTGAATAAGTTCTTCCATTAAAATTGTAACAATGTTAATTTCATGACTTTTATAATTGCATTGTGGTTACGTAAGAGAATGTCCACATTTTTGGGAAATACGTACTAAAACACATAAAGGTCAATGCTTACTCTAAAACACTTCAGAAAATAATTGCGTGTGTGTGTAGCTAGAGAACAAATGATTAAGCAAATGGGGTTAAACGTTAGCATTTGGGAATCTAAGTGAAGGGTATATGGAAATTCTCCGTACTATGTCTTTTCTAAGCCTGAAATTATTTTGAAATAAACAGTTAAAAAATATAGCACGAATATCAGTTGCTCATACTAACAACAAAGGCACCTTTTTAGAGCATTACAATTCAAACTGATTGGAACGTAACTTTTTAAACTGACAACCAGTACATAACATGGTTTTAAAACTGAGCTAGAATGTAGTTTCTCTGCCGCACCTGCCATTTTGATGGGGTATTTTTCGTTTGCTAATGATAAGTCACACAATGTTCCTGTCAAGAATCAAAGAATCGTAAACTCTTCTTGCTGAAAGGGACCCAGAAGAACAGTGAGCCCAACTTCTCATTTGAACAATGAGGAAACTGAGGCTCAAAAAAGCAAAGTGCTTTGCCCAAGGTCATAGCCGAGCTGAAAGGTCGCCATCATTATCCTAAGGTACCAGCTAAAGACGCAGACCCATAGAGGTTGACCCACGCCATGCAGAAGAAATGCACGATAGAGCTAAGGCCAACTGGACCGACCCAAGAACTCACCGCCAGCTGGATCCCTTAAGTAAAGATGGAGAACTACCTCAGTTGCTAAAAAGTACTCTGCCCTGGAGCCTGTGGCATGACCTATGTTCTACCATAATGATGTCAAATGAAGTCATTTCTAGAAACTTCTGCCCTGAAAGCTTGGGAGGCTCCAACTACTGACTGCTAGATGGCAGACCCTTGGGAGAGGCACTGATTGTGGGAAGCTGTGACAGACCCAGAGCTCCAATATAATTTCTGGCCTGGGGAAGATCCTACCACACGGGTGTCTGCTCAGACGTAGATATGCAGGGTGGTCTGGGTCCTCCTTGCTCAGCATATGCTGTAGGCAGAGCAATGACCTTGAAATCAGGAGGCCAGTGTTGGACTAGACCTCATCATCAGATGTCATCCATACAATATAACCAGTCTCTATGAAACCAAATTTGCTCTGCTTGAAACAGAGACGGTGTTTGCCCTGCTATAGGTGGTAAGGCCAGTGCTCCACTCAGGCTCCCTCAGAATCCTCTCCATCAGTTTTTTTGTGCATCACCCTCTCAAGCACAAGGCAAACCAAGGCCGACAGATTCAGGCAACAAAGAAACAACAAGGTCTTTTCATTTTCAGACAGTTTATTACTCCATGTTAACTCTCGAAAGTGAGGAACAGCCAGAGATGCCTGCTCCCGTGGTTGTGCAAGGCGACACCAAAACAAAAGGGACCAGATGACTGCCACACAGATGGTGGGAACCCCTGTTTCTGAGAAGCTGTATTATAAATATTTTTAATTTTCTGTATATTATTATGTTCTGACATCTTAAAAAACCTTTCTGGCTGGGGAGAGGCTGCCCCTCCTCCCAGGTGAGCCAAATCTTAGAGCAAAGGATATGCGCGCCTTAGATATGTGAGGAGCCCTCCCTCCTCTCCACGGCCCCAATGCCCCAGGAGGCAATATTCCTCAGCTTTAAGGTCCCAGGGCCTGGTGCCAGGCAACTGGAAACCACCTCTACAGCCCAAAGCTGCGATGTTATTCAAGCTAGACGGTCCCAAGCTGTTAACCCTCAGACCTCAGAACCTGGGAGGCGACGAGAACCGTCTCCTGACGGCCTCCCAGGACAGACAGCGAGGTGAGTAGCACATGGCCTCACAGCAGCGCCTCACAGGCCTCCGTGCTCCCACAGTCTGGGAGGATCACAGAGTATTCTTCAGCTGCAGCTCAAGCTTTGCCTTTGTGGCTTGTGTGGATAGGCTCATGGGCACCAGGGCACCGGGGCAGAGCTGTGCCCTACACGCCCGGTTTAGGTATGCTTTTTGCTTCCAACAGCCAGTACTTCCATCTCTTTTTCCAAGGACTGTCCCCCACAGCAAAGAAGCAAGAAATACCTGGGAATTTATTTTCCCTCTCCTGTGCACCACCCCCACCCGGGGAAGCCCGTAACCAATGACTGAGAGGGGCAGAATTATGCCCCAGGGAAGCATAATTTACACTCCAGCATCCTCCCGAGGTGTCAGGCTGAAGCTTCCCTGTGGGCCTGGGCCTGAGATCTCACACCCTTGGTCGGCTTACTCCTCTTCCCGGTCCTGCCTCCCACACTCCCTTAGTGGTTTCCCCTGGGAGCCGTTTCCAGACTTGATCACCTGTGCCTCATCTCCAGGGAGCCTGTATTAAGACATCCACTGACTTCACAAGAAAACTGTGAGAATTAATGGATATAATGTTTATGAAGGAGTTTTGTGAACCAGAAGGACCTACAAATATAATGCGGCCCTGTTGTCACCATGGACATTTCTGAGCATGGCCTCCCCCTCAACCTCCTGGGCTAGTTCCCAACTAGGACCCAATCTCAAATTTCTCTGCTAACATGCAAGCGTGCCTGTATCAGCTATCTATTGCCGCATAACAAACCAGCCCTAGATTTAGTGGCTTAAAGGAGTGATCATTTTCCCACAGTTCTGTGGACTGACTGGGTGGTTCGTCGGTCGATCTTGCCTGGACTCACTCAGGCCACTGCATCCGGCCAGTGGGATGGCTGGGGGCTGGGCTGAGCTGGGCAGCTGTGCCTGAGCTACACGGTCTTTCATCCCCGTCTTCACAGTTTGACAGTTTCAGAGCAATGTTCCAAGAGAGCAAGAACAGAAGCTGCAGAGCCTCCTGAGGCCAAGGCTTGGGAGTCTCACAAGGCCACATCGGACACACTGTCCTGGTCAAAACAAGTCACGAGGTTGGTCCAGATTCAGAGAGGTGGAAAAACAGATTCCACCTTGGATGGGAGTTGCTACAAAGAATGTGCGGCCGTATGGAATGCACACAGCACCTAATTAGCTTTGTGGGTTGTAACCAGCAGTGCTGATGAAACAGAAGTCATAGGTTTGGTTCCCATATCGTTCAGAAAGCACACTGCATCTCCTGAGGGTGGCCAGCAGCCCTCTCTCCAGGGCAGGTCATTGATCCAAGAAACGTCTGCCTGGGAGAGAGTGGCTGGGTCTGAAGAATCCCACCACTGCCTCCAGGTGGACATCTTAACGTGACTGTCAGTGGCCCGGCTCCTCAGCCCCACTTTACCTACACAGGATGGCAGCCTGTTTACTTGGCCAATGAGTGGCTCTCCTCGGAGGGCCCCTCCTCATCCACTTATCCTCCCACAAAGGAAACAGAGTGAAACTTTTTTGGGCATGGCAGTAGTTCAGTACCTGGAAATGAGCTTTAAATGTGTGGAGCTCCAACGTGTGTGGTGCTGGGTGGGATTTAAGGAGAGCAAGGATGAGGCTGATGCTCCAGGCTCGGGGGTGGTCCTCAACAAACACCTGGGGCAGGAAGGAGCATCTCCCAAGGGTGGGGCCGGTACCTACAGGGAGGGGATGGGAAGGTTAGGAGGAAGAATGAGGAGCAGAGCAGTGCAGGGCAGGACCACACAGGGAAGACAGGAGCAGATCTGTACGGGGTGGCATTCCATGGAGAGTATTATTCCAGGAAAAAGTATGGGCTGATTGTATCCACCTGTGTCACCAAAAATAAAGTTGTTCATTGCACGGTCCTCATATCACCCCTTATCTCAGTCATCCTCAGAGAGAGGCAGGATGGGGAACCTGGGCTTCAAAGAGGTTTCGGTGGCTTGCTCAGGATGGCAGAGTGCATAAAGTAGAGGAGTGGGAGCTTAAACCCAGGCCCCTTCGCTGTTTTGTTCTCTTTCAATGTGTTTCGTTTGTTTCCATCTTCTTTAAGGCTTGTGAAACCTCCAGCCTCTTTGTGCCAGATCTCCTCCTCTGTGAAAACAAACCCTGCCTCCTCCTGCCTTCTCCACCACAGAATGACTAAATAATGTCCATGAGGAGCTACAGAGCTTCTGGAAGAATCTACAACATCATGCATTTTGGAGGGAGACCACCACTCCGCTGTGGTGACTTTTCCTTTCTTTGACTTCCTACTGCTGACGGCCTTGGACCACAAAGAGTATCAGTGAACTTGCTTGAGCATTTGCTCTTTGCCAGAAGCTGTGCTAAGAGTGTCACATACCTTCATCCAGTTACTTTTCCCAAAGACACTGCGAGGCAGGTACACTTACTAGCCCCACCAGCCCCATTTTTCAAAGAGAGAAATTTCCAGGTTAAGTCATTTGCCAAAGGCCACAGAGCTAGTAATTGGCAGAGCTGGGACAAACCCCTGTCTCTCGACAACGCAATAAGGCCACGACATCTCTCTGACATCGTTAGGAGTCCTCACATCCATCGTCTGTGGAGTGGGTAAGAAATACAGACATGCGCTGTAGAGCATGAATAACATACAGATTCACTGAAAAAGCATTGAGAAGTTCCTTGGAGCTTTGTCATTATGTTCTCAATCAATTAGGAACTAAAATTGTATCTACTACAAAATGTTGGGCTCTCTGTCCCACAGCCTTTACTATGTATCTCGGGCATTCAGCACTGATTTGCTCGCCTTGTGCTTCTATTTACCTCTCAGTGTTATTGTGTTGTTTCTTCAATCAGATGGACTTCTAGTAAGTGGGACTCCAGAAAAACAGGGTGTTTCTTTTGAGTCCTGCTTGGTCTTATTCCAGGGTCTTACCCTTAGATACAGGTTTAGCTGATCGGTTGATTGCAACAGCCTCTGTAACATTTCTCCTCATAAAAGCCCAGAGAATGGTCAGTCTCAAGTTTCCTGCCCTATATCACCATCAGAGGGGCCCTGTTGTGGCTTGCGTGTTTCCAACGACCCCTGGGCAGGAGTGGGGAGGGAAAGAGTGAAAATAACTACCATGCATTTAGCACCTACAATGTACCCAGCACCGGGAATACAGTACTGAAAAGGAAAGGATGGAGCTCACCTGGTGAGTGTGTGTGGCATTTCATTAATACAACCATCTATGAGAGAGGCAGCATCGTCTCCTTTTTACTGATGGAGAAGTTGTAGGAGCAGACTTGAACTAAGGTTTATTTCAGAATGTTTCAAACTGAGAGCCATGACCTATTGTTGGGTTAGTGGGTAGTAAAAGGTATTGAGTGGGTCATAACTAACTTTTATTTTAATGGATTGGATTGGAATGGAATTATCAGAGTACATAGGAGTATATAGTATGTAGTAAAAGTATTATTTTCTGAAACTTTTGTTTCATTACACACACACACACATGATCACAATATATTTCTTACTGTGGATCATGTTAAAAAACATATGAAAGCCACTCATTTGTCCAAGCCCCAGCCTGTCCTCTTATTTTCTAAACTGCCTCTTTAGAGAAAGAAACTTCTCAAAGTACTCCAAGACTCTTTGGAAACTTCCTGGAATATTTTGGGCCCTGATTACACTTTGGAATATGCCACCAGGCTCAGGCAGTGTGGATGTGCCCCCATCCTCTCTCCTGTTGGAAAGCACCATTTGTTCTGCTTGCGGAAGAGCTCTGTCCCCCGTCAACATTCGCAGGCAGCTCCTTCTCACCCAACTGTTGTCTCAATTGGTTTTACCGTCCTAAAGAGACGCACAATTAAGCTCCATGGCAACCATCAAGATAGGATGGAAATCATCTAATATTTTCTATCACTTAAGAATAGAGTGGCAAATGATACAAGAACAGGATGTATAATACCACCTAATACTCTTGAGTGCCAGAACCATCGTAAAATATTAGCCACGGAGCACTCAAGCATTTTAGCATGTAGCCACCAAGACTTGAGACCAGGGGTACAGGATGACTGAAGTTTCCAAGGCATTATGTGTCCCTTACACCTGAAAACAGACTGCTCATCTTGCATTTGTGATCCACCTCTGAGGAGCATTAGGCGTTTGGCATTTCCTCCTACATCTGCAGGAAAGGTTGGGATGGAGAGAGGTAGTGGGTGATTCTCTGGAAACAGCACTGCACTATCAAGGGGGAGAAGACCAGATCTAGCCCCAGCTCTTTCTCTCGTTACACATGGACTTGAGCAAGTCATTTAGTCTGTGAGCACCAATTTCTTCCTCTCAAAATAGAAATTAAAAACAACTTGCACTATTTACAGAATTGTGAAGATGAGTTAAGATCATACAACCTAACTATATACTGTAAACTCACTTTAGATTTAAGGATACGCATAGGTTGAAAGAGAAGAGATGGAAAAATCTATTTCACACTAATGGTAACCAAAGAGAGCAGAGGTAGTTATAATTGTATCAGACGTAATAGACTTTAAGTCAAAAATTGTCATAAGAGACAAAGAAGGATGTTATACGTGATAAAAGGTCAATCCACCAGGAAGATATAACAGTTATAAATATGTATTCACCCAACATCAGAGCACCTAAATATAGGAAGCAAACATTGACAGAACTAGAGGGAGAAATATATAGCAATACAATAATAGTAGGAGATTTCAACACCCCTCTTTCAATAATGGCTAGAACATCGACAGAAGATCAATAAGGAAACGGAGGATTTGAATAACACTATAGACCAAATGGACTTAACAGGCATATACAGAACATTCCACCCAACAGCAGCAGAACACACACAGATCTTTATCCAGGATAGATCACATATTAGATCATAAAATAAATTTTAACATTTAAAACTACTGAAATCATACCAGCATCTTTTCTGACCAAAATGGAATAAAACTAGAAATCAACAGCAGAAGGAAAAATGGAAAATTCACAAATAGGAGGAAATTAAACAACACACTCCTCAACAACCATTAATTCAAAAAAGAAAGTCAAAAAGGAAATTAGAAAATACCTTGACACAAAAACACATCAAAACTTATGGGATGCAGCAAAAGCAGTACTAAGAGGGAAGTTTATTGGGATAAATGCCTATATTAAAAAAGAAGAAAGGTCTCAAATAAACAATCTAACTTTACACTTCAAGGAGCTAGAAAAAGAAGGACAAACTATGTCCAAAGTTAGCAGAAGAAAGGAATATCATTAGAAAGTTATTGATATTGCGATAAGTAAAAGTGTATTCATTAAATTTTACCAAAACATAATTAAAGTTTTCTCCTTCTTAGCTATGTGACTTGGCAAAGGTTTTTAATCCTCCTGAGACTGCATTTCCTCAGCTGCGACGTGGCAGGAACTCAGTGAGGATTAAACGAAACAATGTGTATGAAAACCCCCATTTGTTCCCCTTCCTCTTCCAGCAAAGACACTTCATTTTCATTCTTGTTTTATTTGAGACTCTTTTATTTGCAGATAACTGAAACCAACTGGAACCAGCTCAACCAAGTCAAAAAAGGGCAAATGTCCTGGAAAGACACAGGAGCATCTCACCGATGGCAAGGCAGAGGCAGAGCTGGGCTTCAAGGCATCACGTGGCACCTGAACCGAGAACCAGCAAGCTGTCATGACTCAGCTCTCACCGTCTGTCTCTGGGGCCACATGTCTTCATGCCTTCACTCTCTGTGACATTCATTCCACCTTCCTCCCCCTGCAGGCAGACCGTGTCTGCTTTCCCTCATTATGGCAGCCCCACAGCTCCTGAGTTTAGTCTCCTCAGTGCCAGCCTCTCTCAGAGACCGATAGGAAGTTGCTCACTGTCATCTCTTAATGCACAGGAAGAAGTAGCTGATTGGCCAATAGAGGTCAGGTGTCCACTGTGGATCCAATCAAGTCTCTTTTTTTCATCTACCCTTTGGAGAATTGGACCCTCTTCTCAGAAAAATGCACACAAAGATGATCTTTACATATAATGTCAAGGGGTTTGCAGGTCCTCTGAGGCATAACTGTGAGCCACGGACCTGAGGACGAGAATCCCCAGTGAGGAGAGTTTTATTGCTCCAACTCACCTCCTCGTGACCTCTTTCATATTTGAAAGAAGTGAGTCATTAATGTAATTTGCACAAGGGAAACGTTCACATTCCAGAGGCACGTCTTATAAACTGATCATAACAAAATGCTCCTTGGGTACAAATACAGCAACAGCAATTATATTTTACTTCTAATTTCTAATTGACTGTGGCAACCACCACATGTCTTTACAAACCATTCCTATACACCCGCTTTAGCTCAGCGCCCACCTGCAGTGCCAGCAGATACCTTTTCCATATGATCTTGGGCTGTATCTCTTGCTGCTGCCCCCGCACTTACACACACCCACACTGTCCTCTTAAGATGTGTGTGAACTCTAATCTCCTTTCCTTTCCTATTTTCCACCTGGATACTGTGAGATATGGAACGCTTGTCTCAGATGAATGACTTCCCAGCCAAGATTCTACATCTGTTTTTTGTGTCCTTCCTATCACATTACCCTAAGTCACATGCTTCTGTCAGGATTCTGAGTCATAAAATATAACAAAAACCAGAATTATAGCTCCAACTGATTTGAGAAGAAGAGAGAGAGGCAGAATTACTAGCTCATTTCACAGGCATTAAGTCATGTAACTGAAAAGTCCGAAGTAAGTAGAATTGACATTAGGTACAACTTGTATCCAGGGACTAAAGTCATCCACATCAAGCCCCTATCTCTTTTCTCATCAATCAGTTCTGCTTTCCTCTTTCTTGGTTTCATCTCAGACAGGACGTATCCAGGGTGAACCTCTGCCAGCTCCGGGTTTATGATCTCCTTTTAGCTAGCATCCTCAGTAGAACGAGAGCCTCTCCATTCCAACAGTTTCAGCAAAACTTCAAAACTGCACCTCTTCAGGGCAACTTGAATCACGCACGCATCCCTGAGCCAATCACTGTGGCTATGGAGATGGCAGACACTCGTTGGCACAGCTGAGGTCACATGGCTGTCCCTGGGACTGGTCCACCCAACTACCACTGGGTCTACCCCACCAAAAACTTATGAAGTAAGAGTGGTTCTTCAAAGGAAAATCAGAGCTATTGTCAGAAGAAGGAGGGATAAATAGGAGGCGGAAAAAATCATAAAGGTCTATCACCTTATTAAATTGCCATTTCCTTTTTCCTCCATCCTCTTCTTGGAATCTTAATTTTATAGCATCTTTTCATACTCCAGAACAAAGGCAGCTACACGAAAGCTCAGCAGCCACTCTGGGGATCTCTCCACTCCAAGAATGACTCAAGATGGTGGACATTGGAACTCCTGGGCGCCCAGAGGGATGAACGATGGGATGGGAGTATAACCTCATCCTCTCTATAGCTCACACCCTGAACAAGAACACAGATTTGTTTTCTAGTCTCAGGCCATCACTACTTGTTTTATAACCTCAAGAGTAATTCTATATATATGTGCCTGGGCTTCACAATTTATGACCAGGAAACAGGCCATCTGCTCATAACTAAAGATAATTAGAAGGGATATAGAGATGACCTAGGATTTTTCTTCTAGAATCCTACGAAAAGGATTCTGATCAAGCACACAATGTTTCCCAGTTTTTCCTCACTGTGCAATAACCAGTCTAACTTTCGTATATCATCTCTTTTCTAAAGCCTACAAGAAAGTGATTGAAATTGTTTCCTAAGCGCTATTTAATGCTAACACTAGCCCTGCCTACTTGACAGTAGGCTCCAAGAAGCAAATGAGATAATGTGTGCGAATGTACTTTGAAAATTATAAAGTACCATTCAAGAGCAAGCTATTGTTATTATTAAATAACAATTAAACAGTCATTTATTAAATCTTTCAACTACTACTTTCTAAATATTTACCGTTTTCAAGCATTGTGGCATTTTCTAGGGCTGTGAAAATGAATAAGATAGTCTCAGAAGTAATATACTTTCTAGCAGGGAGCAGACACGTGAACAAGTAATTACCACACAGTGGAATCAGAGGTTGGTACTGATGTAACAGGAGCACAGGGGCAGGAACACTCAAGTCACCTTGAGAGGATGCCCCAGAAGAGAGCGAATTGAAAGAGGTATCCAAGAATGGATGCCATTGGGCCAGCTGCAGGAGGCGAAGATGGATGTGTCTGACCCAAGACACTATGAGCAAAAACAGAGAGTGGACAAGCCCATGCTGATTCAGATGTGTCCAAATCTTCCAGGTGCTTTGCTGGCTCCTCTATCTGTACCGATGAACACCCATCGTTCTCAATTTCCTGGTCTTTATTGGATTTGCCACCATTTTTAAATAATACCATGGATCAATATTCTTTGTATCATCCTCCTTTCACTCTTTATCTCATTCCTTGTTTTGTTTTTAACTTTTCCCTCCTCTTTCCTTAGAAAGTATGTATGAACATTTTGTCTCATCTGCTTTAAAGGAAAGACCCCACTTTTTCAGCTGGCTGCAGAACTAAATAGTACTTTTGCCTACAATGGCTGCCTTTAAGTTTGGCACTTTATTATGAACAGTCACTGGCATCTAAAACTTTCCTAATTGTGCTTTTTTAATAAAAGAAACTAATTCCATACTTCAGATACTTTACTCTGAGCAGGACAGAGCAATATCCTACACAAGCAGATATATTAAAAATTTATTTTTCCCCTGAATAGACGGAAATTCACAGTGTTCGTAATAAGAGTTCATTGAATGTGGTTTCTGAGTTGCACAATCTGATCCATGAGCAGGGTTCCAGTCTTCATTACAACTATGTTGTTCCAGAGGAACTTCTCATGTTCCTTTTCAACCCAGATGTGAATTTTCTATCACAGTCTCCATCCACAAAATTGGCTAGCCCAGCCCTTGTTCCAGAATAAGTGAATGGTTTGGGTGCCTGTTCTCTTTTATGACCCACATGTCATCTCCAGGTAAGGAAGTCCCTTCCACCCTTTAAAAAATGAAAAATAGGGACTGGCCCAGTGGCATAGTGGTTAAGTTCATTCGCTCCACATTGGCAGCCTGGGGTTTGTAGGTTCAGATTCGGGTGCAGACCTACATACTCATCAAGCCATACTGTAGCTGGGTCCCATGTATAAAATAGAGGCAGATTGGCACAGATGTTAGCTCAGGGCCAATCTTCTTCACCAAACAAAACAAAACAACTAAAAATAGACTTTTGATCTATGTGGATAGCTTGGACCATAAAACACCTTCGTCCTGTCATGGAGCCAAGCCATGTTATTTTTATTAGCTAGACAAATGCAGCCAACACTTCTGGTCAGACCAGGTGACATCAGGGTCACATCTCCAGCATGTCAAAAGAGGGAAATACTTAAGATTTTATTCTGCACAATGTGTATTCTATCAGGTGAGAAAAAGCGAATGAAAGAGAAAAATGAGAGCATGAACCAGAAAACAGAAACATTCTCTGTCAAGCTACAATTTGGAAATAGGAAATGAATCTATCCCTTTTACAACCATCCATATCCAATTAGGAGAGAGATAAACCATTAAAACGCTGGGAATTTTATTTAATTAATCACTAGTGAAGAAGGAAAAAAACAGACAAATAAAGGCAGTGTCTTATTACCTCCATCACTCATCACTCTCAGCGTAGTTTCATAAATTTCGGCACCTATTGCCCGCTGCTCCTAATGACATTTTAATGGTTCTTCACTCAGACAGTTCTGTGTGGAACAGTGGGAGAGTCAAGATTTGGACATGCTGATTCAGTAATGAGGTGAGATTCCACTCAGGCTCAGGAGGAGGTGAGGGGCTGGATACCCCTCAGCAGCACCCAACCCAGCAGGACATTCAGGCATCCAGCCTGCAACCCAGGGGCCTCTCATCAATTAACTCAGCAGTGCCATTTGCCCTGACTTTTCACATGGAAAATGAAGATATCCTGACTTGATGCTCGCTTCTGGCCTCCCGGAAGGATGAGGGGGCTAGAGATGGGAGTAGAGAGGCAGGATCCAGAGTTTGTCTTAGGTACCACAACATGCTCAAAGCAAAGTGAAGGGCTCTGTGGCAGCCCCCAAAGGGGCCACAGTCTTCATCTCACACCATGGTTTTCACGAATTCATCCACTCTTCTTTCAACAAGTATTGAGGGTGTATTAGAAGAGGTAGTCCATCAAGATGAGGGAGTGACCCAAGAAAGAGGAGACACTGCCTCCAGGGAACAGATGACCTGGTACAAGAGGCTTTCCCCAATGGTGATAAAGGGAGATCCCAGGACGAAGCTGTGCAGGTGGCCAAGAGATCAACCAATTCCAATGGGACAAAGTTCGAAGGAGCAGGACTTCCTCGAGAAGATGAAGTTGACAGACTATTTAAGGTGCTTTGAATATATTGAAAGATTTACATAACTGGGAGAGAGCCTGGGGACAAGTTACTGATAAGTACCTTAAAAATTAAGCAAAGACAATTATTAACTCAAAAAAAAATCCCACAAGTTATGCCTCAAAGGAAATGTAAATGGCTCAGCTGTGAATAGGACTTACGTGGTGATAACCATGTAAACCCCGACTACAGATCCAATCAATGTTACCAAATACCTATACTGAGAGATTGCTGGGAAGGGAAGTAGCTTGAGGAGGGTGGTGAAAAAATCCTCCTCTTCCGGAGAAGTCAGTAGATAAGGTGAGACTGAGAAATCAAGATGCAGCAACGTAAGTGTGGCATTTAGAGAAACGGAGCCAAACTTTCCTCACTAGAAAAAATCAGTTAGCGATGCTGAAAATAGTTGTTTCTGGACCGTAGGAAATGAAGAGAGGGAATAATGAAAGAAACACGTTTTTGTAGCAAGCCACATGGAACTGTTTGACTTCCTGAACTTTATATAACATGGAGAGAGATATATATCTCTCCATAGAAAACATGGATATATATGGATATAACAAGGATAAAAATAAAATGTTGTGGGGCTGGCCCCGTGGCCGAGTGGTTAAGTTCGCATGCTTTTCTTTGGCGGTCTGGGGTCCACCGGTTCAGATCCTGGCTGCAGACCTATGCACAGCTCATCAAGCCATGCTGTGGCAGCATCCCACATAGAAAAACTAGAATGGCTTACAACTAGGATATACAATTATGTACTGGAGCTTTGGGAGAAAAAAAAAACAAAAGAGGAAGACTGGCAACGGATGTTAGCTCAGGGCCAATCTTCCTCACAAAAAAAATAAATAAAAAATGAAATGAAATGTTAGACAAACAAAATAAAAGCAGCCTTATGAGTCTCAAAATTGTATTTATCATAAGTCTGTTTGCTAGACAAAATATGGAAATCCCAGTTAAATTTGAATTTCAGATAAAGGTCAATTTTTTTTTCTTGTGAGGAAGATTGGCTTTGGGCTAACATCTGTTGCCAATCTTCCTGTTTTCTGCTTGAGGAAGATTGTCACTGAGCTCACATTCGTGCCAATCTTCCTCTGTTTTATGTGGGATGCCACCACAGCATGGCTTGACGAGCAGTGCTAGGTCCACGCCCAGGAGCCAAACCTGTGAACCACGTACCGCCAAAGTGGAGTGCACGAACTTAACCACCACACTACTGGGCCGGCCCACCAAATTTTTTTAAATTTAATCTAATTTATTTTTTGGCAATAAAAAGTGGATATATTTAAGGTGTACAATGTGATGTTTTGATATATGTATACACTGTGAAATGATTACCACAATCAAGCTAATTAACATATTCATCACCTCACATAGTCACCCAAACAGTTACCTTTTTTTTTTTGTGGTGAGAACACTTAGCAAATTTCAGGTATACGATATACTATTATTAACTGCAGTCCCCATACCATACATTAGGTCCCCAGAACTTGTTCATCGTGCATAACTGAAGCTGTGACCAGCATCTCCCCATCTCCCCACGCCCAGCCCCTGGGCTCCACCATTCTACTCTCTACTTTTATGAGTTCCAGTTTTTTAGATTCCACATATAAGTGAGATCATGTAGAATCAAACAATTTTTTAGAATAAGTTATGTCCCAAATATTTCATGAGACATACTTATACTGAAATATTATTCATTACTTATCTGAAATTCAAATTTAACTGAGGTTCCCTATCTTTATCTATGTAATTATGTATTTATTATGTATTAATTGATGTCCTGCATTTATGTCTCAGAGGCCACTTTATAAAGAACCATAGAAGACATTTCTTTAAGGTCTCAGTTCCAGAAAAAGTATATTATCTCCTGAGCACCTAATTCATTTCTTTTCTTCTGGACACTATAAAGTAAGCAGAAGAATTGATCTGGACTCGAGATTTGTTATCAAAAAGCTGCCATTCTGATGAAGTCTACCCACTGGTCTGAATCTGACAGAATCCCCACAAATTTGGTAGTCTTGACTGGCTATAGGCAATGAGGAAAACGGCTACATAAGAAACAAACTTTATTATTTAAAAAAACAACAAAATGAGCAAAAACTAACTAAACAACCACAACAAAAAAGCCCTCTGGTTTTCCAGTCCCTTTTTGGTGGTCTCAAAGAAGAATCCAGGGAGGCTGGGCCAGCGACATCTTCAATGCCGGCCACCTGGGCAGTTGGGTCTGTGCTCTTGGGGACCCCCAGGGCCAGCCTTTGGGCCTCATAAGCCAGCATCTTTCAGACAGCATAGAAATGCATCTGGGAATAAAGTCTTTCCCTTCCCTTCTCCCCACATGAGCATCAGGCGTGAAACCCCAGCTGGCCACTCATTAAGATGCCAAATTTTACTTTTTTCTCCTGTAAGAAGAGAGTGTCTGTCACTGGGGAGGTGATATCCTCAGCTGCTGGAGAAGGGGAATAAATTATCCTTCTCTTGACGTCCCCTGCCAGCTTGTTAGCATCACTAACAACCGCTCAAAGCGGCAGAGCAAGAGAGATGGCAATGAAGTAGAGTGGGGGGAAAGTTGCCACTTTCAAGCTTACATTGGGCAGGTTGTTATCTGGAGTAATTACCCAGCATCAGTTTCACTCAAAAGTTCTCCTCCCCCCTGCTTTCCTATAAGGAACACAAAAGGAAGCCTGCCACCCCATAGCAGTCACAGCCATGTACTTCTGCTCTGGCTATGTCTCATTGTGCACAGCATCAGGAAGGGAGGAACATTTCTGAGACACCCTTCCAAAGGCTAGAGGGCATAGTGTAGGGCTTATAGGGAACTCTCCGGGGGTCAGAAGGACCTGGGGCTTAAAATGTGACTGTATCACTTACTTATTAGCTGGGGTCACCTCAGCAAATAGCCTCCTTAAGCCTTTGTTTTCTCATCTGTAAAATGGGCATCATGAGTCCATCCTCTCCCCAAGTTTATTGTGAGGACTAAGTATAAAATGTTGAATGGTGCTGGCGTAGAGTAAAAGCTCATTGAAGGGTCTTATTCACCTGCAAACCCAACCCTGTGAGCTGTGCAGCCCTCCCTCTCCACCCACTTCATCGTTATTTCCTTCTCAGCCCCACTGAGGGCAGCTACATGATCAGTCTTTGCACTCCAGACCAGAGACGACAAGTGGGACAATGTCTGCCACAGAACAAGTGCTAGTGCCAGGTCTTGGGCCAGCTGGGTATGACAGGATGATTCTGTGTGAGAAGAGCCCAGCAGGGGAGTCCCCAGTGGGCAATGCGCCAGGGCAGCACCGACCTTCTGGAATGCACCTGGCAGTGCACAGGTGCGCCCTTCCTTTCTGCATCAGCGACTGGCTCACATGATACAGGTGAGACGGTAGCCTGAGCAGCCTCCCAGAGCTCGTGGCAAGAGTTTCTCTGGGCACCTGATAGAGGAATTGTTGGGGTGGAATGGCTGAGGAGGCCCAGGGAAGAGCATCGTATCTTTGAGGGCCCCCACTTCAGGTGAGGGGCGGGCAAGAAAGGAAAGGCTTATTCTCCATCTTGTTGGTCACCCAGCCCAGAGCTTACACAGGTTGTTTCCTTGTGGCTAGGACATTAGTTTTTGTGGCCAAAACTACATTTTGCCCACTCTACTATCCATTCTCCCCTTCTGCCTTAGCGATAGAATTCCTAATTTTTAGCTGTGCACATGTGTGCCCAAAGACCAGTTTCCCACTTTCTCTTGCACTTAAATGTGGCCACATGGCGAGGTACTAGCCAGTTAGATGGAATCAGAAGTGCGGTGTAGCAACTTCCAGGAAACTTCCTTAAAAGATAGTTAACATATGCCCTTTGCCACTTTCTCTCTCTTTTCTATCCTTGTGGACTAGAATGTGGACATGATAGCTGGAGTTTAAGCAGGCTTCTTAGGGTAGAAGCCAAATGCTGATGGAGGAACGACGGATAGATGCAGCCTGGGAGCCTGAGTCTCTGAGACTATGAACGGCCACAGTAGCTCTGGACTTCTTTTATGATGGAGAGAACTAAACCATCCTGTTGAAGCCACTTTTACTTATCTATTTTTGTCATATACATTTGGACCTAATTCTAACAGATAATTCAAACTCAGAAAGAATTATTATAGTCATCACACACCAATAGAGAAGACTATCTGGAGGGTGGTAGGACCAAACGTTTTTCATTTTAGACAATCAGAAAAAATTTTTTTCTGTTTTTAAATTACTTTGTTATTGCTTTTGGTTTTTGTTTTCTCTCTTTCTTTTCTTGTCCTTCTTTCTGATTTGTTTGTTTGTTTGTCTGTTTGCTGGAAAAGATTCTCCCTGAGCTAACATCTGTTGCCAATCTTTCCCCTCTATTTTTTTCCCCTCCTCAAAGCCCAGTCCATAGCTGTATATTCTAGCTGTAAGACCTTCCAGTTCTATGTGAGCTGCTGCCACAGCATGGCTACTGACAGCCGGGTAGTGTGGTTCCACGCCCAGGAACGGAACCCAGGCCGCTGAAGTGGGGCATGCAGAACTTTAACCACTAGGCCATCAGGGCTGGCTTATGATTTTTTTTGCTTGTTTTTTAAATGCCCATTCAGAACATTAAATGAAATCTCCCCGGGCCCCATACTCTTTCTTTTCTACTTTATTTCTGAAAGGTCTATTATCTGCCTGGAGATAAATGTTTTATGATTTTGTTTTAATCCTTGAATTGCCTCCACATGAAAGACTTCTCATAAGTTTGAATTTAAATTAAAGGTTTTGCTAAATCTTTTTCTCAGTCCTTTCTGTTGTTGTATGAGCATCCTCTAGAAGGTGTCTAGCTGCCCGGGAAGAAGGATACTCTGTGGGGAAGCCAACTTGCCACCTGCTCAGGCCCACGCCATGGCCGGTTAATGTCTGTGGCTCAGTGTCTTCTCTGTCGCTTCATCATCGCAACGATCTACGACTCTGAGCACAGGATGGTCTCACAGCCCGAGAAATCTACTTCTACGTTACTCTAAGGCCCTAACTAGTTTATTTGGGCTGTTTTTCACAGCTGGGATCTGCTAAAGCCAGTCTACAACAGCTAATTAAGCTAATTCAGCACAATTACCCCAGTCATGGTTACTAGTCCATGTCTTATATCTCAGATCCCCAAGAGATCCAGTGAGTGCCACAGGAAATGGCGCTGTTACCAAACTCGGGCTTTCTCATCTCCTTCCGTTCGGATTTTATAGGAACAGGTGTCCTGGGAAGCCTGTTGGCCTCATGTCTCACACACATATCTGCACTTAAGTCTCAAGACAAGAGTCAGTTTGGAGCTATGGGGGCCTGGGGGTGGGGGTATTGATGACTACCTATGTTTCCCAGACTCCATGATGACAAGAATCACCATTAAATCCCAAATTCCCCCAATCCAACCCAGACCCACTGGATCCGAATCTCCAGGGAGGGGCCTGGGCGGTTAGGGAGACGCTGACCCAGGTCTCAGTGAGCAGAGCTAAACACAGAGCTGGCTTTGGAGTTCGATGGACCTGACCACCCTTGTCTTGGGCAAGTGATTTAACTTCAGAGCACCTCAATTTCGTCATCTCTAAAATCGGGGTAACAAGTCCAACCTTTCAGGCTTGGGGTGAACACTGGGAACAAGATCTATGTGAAACACCTGGTGCTTAGCAAGAGCTCAGCCAATGGTGGCTGCCAGCATTATTCTGGTGACAAGGATTTTTATGAGCCTGAAGAAGTCTTAATTTGCATTCAAGAATGGGGAGGACTTTGAACTTCACTCAGGAGCCCGCATTTCCCCTAAGGTGGGGGGTACTTTGGGGTATTGCCTTGTTCAAGCAGGAATCCTACATCCACGCAAACCAGTTCCCACATCAGGTCTCTGGGATCTTAAACTCGGTCCACAAATCCGGAGGGAAAGTGTTTGTCCTAAATCGTCTTAAATACTCTTTCTGGGCTTTTCTGCTGTGGGGCCAACAGTGCCTCTACAGGCCTGGCCTAAAACCCTTCTTGGCCTTGGGCTCCTCCTCTGCATATGCACACAGACACCCGGACTAGGGAATTTGGGCTCAGAAGGTTGGAGAACTCCTAGGGAGCCAGGCAGGTCGGGATTTTCTTTCTCTCCTTAGAATCACATAGAGACACCAAGCGGACCTAAACATTATTCCCTCGGCCTGCCCTAATCTCCTGATCCAAACAACTGATAATTATGACTGTTTAGTAGCAAAAAGACGACCCTGGGGACCCTAGCTGAGTATGAAACCCTCCATCCTATGCCCAAATACAGCACAGAATTAGAGATAGTGGGGGAGGGGTGTGGGTAATGTCAGATGAGAATCTTCAAAATCCTAGGCACACTCTGAGCGTTATGCCATTTCGTTTTAATAACTGCCCTAGGAAATGGGCTCTATGCTACCCATTTTACAGATAGGAAAACAGGTATAATCTCCCAGTCAAGCAAATTGCTCAAGGTCACACAAGCAGTATAACGAAGAACCAGAATGCACATCTGTAACCAGTGACTCCCACACCCGTGCCCTTTGCCCTCCACCAGGCTGCCTCTAACAGTAGAAAACAGAAGAAGAATTGAGAAATCCGCTGACCAAAGTTTAAACAAAACATGAAGGCATTCCCGTATTTGCTTTAGATTTCACCCATTTTCTCCTGACGTGAACAATGTCACCTCACCTGAGGGTTACAGGCCAGTTATGTAGGACCTTGTTCCTTAAACCTTGAGCCAAAGGCTCACCTCTCCCTGCAAGGCTTTTGTTGGCCTCTAGAGCCGAAGGAGCAAAGGGTCGGAGAGTAGATGTTTTAGGCTTTGGGGTCCACGTGGTCTCTGCGGCAAATCAGCTCTGCCTGGAGGGTGCAAGCAGCCACAGAAAAGACGGACAGGAACGAGCAGGCTGTGTGGCAGTAACACTATTTACACCAACAGCTGTGGTTTGCCAACAGGGTTCTTTCCTGCTTGTCTTCCAACTTCCTCTCGGTACCAGCAAAATGCACCTGTACATTGTGAATACGTAGTCAGATCAACAACACGTGAGCTGAAGCCCTCTGCCCTCTGAGATTAAAATGAAATCACATGCAGGGGCCAGCCCCCGTGGCCTAGTGGATAAGTTTGACATGCTTCGCTTTGGCAGCCTGGGTTCAGTTCCTGGGTGCAGACCTACACCACTCTTTGGCAGCCATACTGTGGTGGCTCACATACGAAATAGAGGAAGATTGGCATTGGAAGGTGTTAGCTCAGGGCAAATCTTCCTCAGCAAAAAAAGAAAGAAAGAAAGAAAGAAACCACATGCAGAAGCAAGCCTGTCTGCCACCCAGTCTCTCCAGGGGGAATGAAATTTACCCTATTTCGCTAGGTAATCTAGTTTATGGATCGTCTTGCCTTCCTATATTTCCCATCCCTATTCTACACCACATCGTGCCAGACATAGATCCTAGCCTCTTTGCTTAACACACATGTGTGTGCATGCACGCACACACATACACATCCCATCATACAGAAATTTGTGTCTAGCCGAATTACCTCATGGGGAAATGGATGCTGGGTTTACACTGAAACGATTCGAACACTTAACATCAAATATATTATCCTTATTCTCAAAATTCCTTTGGCCACTTTCTTTTTAAGTTCTAGCCTCCTACCATCTTGCTTGGCTTACTGTCTTCCAGAAACTTCTCCCACTTTGTTAGGCAGAGCAATTCAGCCCTTGTCTCTGCCCATCTCTGTGCCTCCCTTGGCCGCGCTAGAAGACGTACCATGTTCTCTTCATTACTCTCCCACCAGCCTCTGCCAGAGGAAGGGGATAACTTAGACATATACTGCCATCATCCTGAAACTACCTCCCCCTTTAAAATCAAAAGCTGCTCTATAGTTTTAGTTTCAACTGACATTTTTTTGTCCCTTACATAAATTAAAAATCACTCTATCTGTTAAGACAGTTTTAAATTTAAGCAATAGAAATAAACTCTAACATAAACAGGAGAAGGGGGTTATTGGACGGACACAAATAAAAAGCTGAACAGTTGGTTTCAGAAAGGCAGACGGTGCAGCAGCGCGGCCCCGGCGGGCAGGAGCCCATGGTCTGTTTCTCTAATGCGCCACCACTGAAGGCAGCCCCAGAGCCTTGTCCCCACGCGTCTCTGCTCCAGACTGGATTCCAGAGAGAGACGCACTCTACTTGTTGGGGCCACATCCCAATTCCTGTGGTCGGGACCCTGAGTACTCAGGTTGGCAGCCCCATCAGAACCACATGGATTAAGGAATACTGTGCCCTCCCTTAAAAACCAACAAATAAACAGATAGCCACACCCGTCTGTTTCCAACCAAAGACTTCTCAGCCAAAAGAAGAGAATTACTCATCAGAATGCTGTAAATACGTGTAAGAGGCCATTATAAGGAGATCAGATACCGTTAGATGCCTCTCTCTTTCCTGGCTGAGGCAGTGAATGCTCTCTAAGGCCTAGGTATAGCTGGCTCCTAAGCCCCGCTCCCTCAAAAGGCTTGCTCTTTGACTGTAGACTCCTTTATTCATGATCGCCCTGCAAACTCCAGGTAAAGTTTTACTATCATGCCCATTTCACAGATGTGGACATTGTGACTCCACTTCTGTGACGTGTCACTGACACACCTTATTTGCGATGGAGGTGGGATGTGAAATCGGCCTTGACTGCTTCCAGCCTACACTCTTTGAGGAGTTATTGAAATCTCTTGATTGTATAGGTCACCTGAATATCCCAGACGTCATCTGACCCAAAGTACCATACCCTTCACCCACCTGCTTATGCAGAAACAACCCCTGGGAAGTGCCCCCGTCTCTCTGGACCTCCCTGGGACAGCGTCTGGCACATGCTCAGTAACAAGGTGCTTGTGCCCTCTGCTCTGGGCTCTTCACCTGGGCTCCTGACCCATCTGCAGTCAGCGCCCTCCAGGAGGGTACAAAGACACCCTTACAGAACTCAGGCCTCTTTCCTGCTGAACCCAGAGCTCTCAGGGTGCCAGACATGTGCCGGTGGCTGAGGGGGGACTGAGAGCAGAGTGGAAGGACAGCCCCGTCTCCAGCTGTGGATGACACTGTTTCTTGGTCCTCAAGAGATGATTCCCAGACATGGACACTAATCTTTCAGCTTCTGGCCCTAACCTCCTCCTGCTCCCTAGTTCCCCATTCACAGTCCTGCAGGGTTTGTCCGATTGCCCGGGCCTTGGTCGTACTCCGCACCCAGGCCGCAGGAAGGCTAAGACAATCACCTGGGCTTCTCCGCTCACATGGGGAACGTCCCAAATACACAAAAAGGGTTCAGAAATTGGGAGGTCCAAAAAATAAAAAATAACAATGGCAAATGCTGACCAGGCAGCCTCGTAGCACCTCCGTTATCACTCTCACCCCCAGCTCCTTCACTGCATCCACTCTCCTCCTTTGGCAAAAACAAGCAAACACATCAACATTAAAATCCCTTCATATTAAATCAGGCAATTCAATACTTGGGAGGAGGTGGAGTCCCACACAGCAGAGGACTCAATGTCCCAGCTTTAGTTTTGCTAAGGAAACCCTGCCATTCTAAGGACCACGGAGAGCTCAGTGATCATTCATTAAGAAGATTGCATCTGGAAGTCCAAAAGACGAAAAGGAAGGGGCGGGGAGATAGGGGCAGAGGCCTTGAGGCTCAGAGTCACCACTTTCTACAGATCGGTTCCTAAAACTTGTAAAGGAAAGAGTTATTGTTTTAAAGTTAAACAGACTCAGGGTTCAGATTTTTGTTCCACCACTGTGTGACCTTGAACAAGTTCCTTAACATCTCTGAGCCTAAGTTTCCTTATTTGCAAACTAATGAGAAGGAAAATTGCAGAAAGCTTTAAATAAGATAATGCATGTAAAGTGGCTGGCAGATGGCTGCTTAATAATCTTCCTCTTCCTTCTGGGGAATTAAGATAAATAAGATTCCTATTGTCCAATAAGCTAGTTTGTATATTTCTGTATAATCTTACCTAGGTGCAACTGTTTTATAAAAGTATTTTTAATATTTCTGTGCAAAAGCATCTATACTTACTTTTAATAAGAATTTCAAATAAAATTATTCCTATTTTAAAAGGAGCTTTTATTCTAAGTGGAAATCATAGACTAAAAGTTATCAAAGAGGGGCCAGCCTGGTGGTGCAGCGGTTAAGTTCGCACATTCCGCTTCTCGGCAGCCCGGGGTTCGCCGGTTCAGATCCCAGGTGTGGACATGGCACCGCTTGGCAAGCCATGCTGTGGCAGGCATCCCACATATAAAGTAGAGGAAGATAGGCATGGATGTTAGCTCAGGGCCAGTCTTTCCTCAGCAAAAAAGAGGAGGACTGGCAGTAGTTAGCTCAGGGCTAATCTTCCTCAAAAAAAAAAGTTATCAAAGAGTAGTCTACAGTGGCTAATGAAGTAAATTGTAATATATGATTTCTGGGCTTACAGAGAAGAAGGTCAATTAACTTTTGTAGCGTGCAATACTGCTGTGTGCCAAGCACTTGATATGTAATCTCTACAACAGCCTTATAGGAAAGTCATTTTACAGACATAGAACCTGAGGCTAAGAGACGTTAATTAATTTACCGAAGGTCATGCAGTAAAAGTTTGTCTGAATATGAAACACGTTGTCGAGAATTTAACTCAGCTACTCCACGGCATTGCTCCCTCAGCATCCATTTTGTTTGGCCATCAGCCTGGAGGGTCCTTAAACCAACACCAGCCCCTCATGCAAACGCATGCCCCAGATAACAGCCCGCAGAGTCACAGCCAATCTAAGTTGCTGGTATGACTTCCCCAACAGCCCTTGTGATCAGTCTCCCTGCCTCCCAGGGCCTGTATGCTTTATGTGTCCTTTAGATGAGACCCCCATGGAGCTCACCCAGACCCCACTCTTAGGGTTTGAATTCACCAATCTGACTCTAGTCTGGAAACCCCAAAGACTCCACCCACGTGCCCCAGTAAAGCCATGTGCCCCAGGTCCTGCGTTTCTCTGTCTGCACCCTGCCTTGACCTCCCCGTGTGGTCCCTCGAGGCATGCCATGGACCTCCTCCAGGACCTACGAGTAATAAACTGCTCTATTTCAGTTTTTCTTGTGGTCTGTTGTTGAACTGTGCTCCACTTAACCAGTGTTAATTTAGCAAAGTCATAGCACACATACTCAAGCTACTTCCTCTAAACCGCTCTTGCTCACTTGGATCATGGATACCAAGCGAAAACAGGATAGGCATGTCCAAAGTCATCGCTAGGCAGCAGCAGTGACATCTGATAAGTTGCTGATCGCGGCCCCGTATGTTCAGCCAGTGAGGAGCCCAGGAGCCTGAATAGATTTAGGCACTTTAGTACTCACAGCACAGCAGACAGTATAAGCTTCACATCTGCATCAGTTTCCTTGCTCCCCAGGTCCCACGGCGGGGTGGGGAGGATGCAGAGGTGGGCACAGGTGAGTATGGTGCACAGAGCAGGTGTCTGACAGCTGAGGAGCTCTGAGCTCGCTCACCCTCCCCTCCAGAGAGAGAAGTTCTCTTTACTACCCTGCAATGTGAACAAATCTTCCTTGAGAGGGGAGAGAGGTCTTTATCTTTACTGTCCTGGAATGTAAATAAATCTGAGTAAATTAGCTATCAGTGCCTAGATGTGAAAAAATGTGAGAGATTCATAGACGTAGTCTCCCATCCCAAAAAAGTAATGAGATGTTAATACACCACCCTTTTTACCCCTTCACTCATTAAACGAATATCTACTCATTTATGTACTCATTCAAAATTAATTCACATATTATCAAGTGATTCCTACACGTACAGCTAGGTGTGCTGGTTGCTGAACATAAAGCCGTAAGTTAGATGAACGCAGTCCTTCCCTTTCTGGGGCTAACATTTTATTTGGGCCCAGGATTTGTTTCTGCAGCCATCTTTCTCAGCCAATGTCCACCTGGGCTGACTCCAGATAATCGGGTTGTTTCTGGACGTCCCCTCTGAAAGCAGGGATGGCGACTTAGACCAATGGTTCACAAAATCTTTTCAGAGAAGGAGCCATTTAACTATTAAGTGAACCTATATATAGGCTTATTACCAAGGCAAGGAACTGAAAGTCGGGTGCTCAGGAGGGTCCAGTACACGTTCAGTAAGTCTTAGGAGGGAGTCGATGGTGGCGTTGACGATGCGGAGACAACCAGGCACAGAAAGGACTGAAAAGACAAGGAGATAAAACACGGATGGTGAGCTCCAGTCTTAGTGATATCTTTGTGGATCTGACTCCAAAGACAAGGGAAACAAAAGGAAAAATAAACAAATGGGACTACATCAAACTAAAAAGCTTCTGCACAGTGAAGGAAGCTATCGTCAATATGGAAAGGCAACCTACTGAACGGGAGAAGATATTTGCAAATCATATATCCAACAAGAGGTTAATATCCAGAATATATAAAGAACTCATACAACTCAACAACAAGAAAACCACCAACCAGATTAAAGAATGGGCAGAGGACCTGAATAGAAATTTCTCCAAAGAAGCATACAGATGGCCAACAGGCACATGAAAAGATGTTCAACATCACTCATCATGAGGGAAATGCAAATCAAAACCACAATGAGATATCACCTCATACCTGTTAGAATGACTATTATCAAAAAGACAAGAGGTAAGTGTTGAAGAGGACGTGGAGAAAAGGGAACCTTCATACACTGCTGGTAGGATTGTAAACTGGTGCAGTCACTGTGGAAAACAGTATGGAGATTCCTCAAAAAAATTAACAACAGAACTATCATATGATTCAGTTATTCCACTTCTGGGTATTTATCCAAAAAATACAAAAACACTAATTTAAGAAGATGTATGCACCCCCACGTTCATTGCAGCATTATTTACAATAGCCAAGATATGGAAACAAGCTAAGTGTCCATCGATGGATGAATGGATAAAGAAATTATTCTGTATATAGACAATGGAATACTACACAGTCATAAAAAAGATGAAATCTTGCCTTTTCTGACAACATGGATGGACCTGGAGGATATTAAGCTAAGTGAAATAAATCATATAGAGAAAGACAAATACCATATGATTTCACTCATATGTGGAATCTAAAAAAACAAAATAAATGAACAAACAAAACAAACTCACAGACATAGAGAACAGGCTAGTGGTTACCAGAGGGGAAGGAGGTTGTGGGATGGGTGAGATGGGTGAAAGGGGCCAACTGCGTGATGATGGATGACAGCTAGACCTTTGGTGCTGATCACTTTGCAGCGTAGACAGATGTGGAATTATAATGTCGCACACCTGAAACTTATATAATGTTATTTACCAATTTTACCTCCATAAAAAATAAAGACAAGGAGATGAGCAACAGCCTTCTCCTTACAACATAAACGATCCTAAAAACAAATACTGTTTATTTCCATGGTAATTACTAGTTTGTTTCTTAGAAAATATTTAGCTTTTTGTTGTATCTGAAAGTAATGTATGCTTAGGGTAATAAAAATTGAAAACGTAAAAAATGCAAAGGAATTAGTAACTCATCATGATGTCGTCCAGATAAAGGGATTTTAACTTTCCAGAGTATCCTTTCTGGTCAACCAATATTCACATACTCACACATCTATGGGGATTTGGTTTGTCTTTCTTTTGCTGAATGTGAGTCCTGTTGTATACGGAGTTTAGTTTATTGCTTTTTTCCCCTTAACATTTCTAATAATAGTCTTCCAAAACAATTTTAATGACTATGCATTGGTTCATAATACAGATAAATATTAATTTATTCAACCAGCCCCACACTATTGCACCATAACTTGTGTTTTGTTTTTTGCTGCAATAAATAGCTTAACGATCAGCATCTTTTTTTAGACATCTTTCCCCACATCGCTCTGTTTATTTCGTTGGGATTGATTGCCAACAGTGGGATATGAAACTAAAGGATGTGAACGTTATTGCTGAACTGCCCTCCGGAAACACTGGCCTATTTTACATTCTCCACTCGATTGTTTTGTCAAACTCTAAGCTTTTGGGGGGAGGATGATAGAGAGAGGGCTGGGGCGAGGGAAGAGGAAGCGGGGAAAAGAGAATCCGACGCGGGTAGCACTGGTGACTTACAGTTCATGAATCCTGGGAGCTTGTCCCCCTGCAAGCGCACCTTTGTGAACGTGCTCATCCATTTTCCTGAATTTGCTTCCCAGAAAAAGCTCTGATTAGTGCTTCTAGATTCTTCCTTCTGCAGTCCCCATTTGAATTCTCAAGGATGCTAATGTTAGATAAAGTCCCCTACACAGAAGGCTTCAGTTTTAGAACTTAAGAGGGTGTCTTTTCATTTTGAGAATTTTTCAAACGGTGAGAGGTGTCACAGCCTCAGTCTTATTACTCAAGACTGACTCTTCGAATAATACCCAGATTACAAAAGTAAATTTTTCAGAGTGTCTTTGTTTTTCCTTTCCTAAATGTGTAGGTTTTTATTTCAAACATATTCCATACTCACTTAAAAAAAATTAGAAATGCAGAAAATAACACTAGAAGATAAACCATCTGTAATCTTCACAACACAGTCATTGTTAACATTTTAGTGTTTTCCTTTCAGGCTTTTATGCATGTATATATGACTTTTTCTTTTAAAAAATTGTAAACATACTGGGGCTGGCCCCGTGGCCGAGTGGTTAAGTTCGCGCGCTCCGCTGCAGGTGGCCCAGTGTTTTGTCAGTTCGAATCCTGGGCGCGGACATGGCACTGCTCATCAAACCACGCTGAGGCAGCGTCCCACATGCCACGACTAGAAGGACCCACAACTAAGAATATGCAACTATGTACCTGGGGGCTTTGGGGAGAAAAAGGAAAAAAAATAAAATCTTTAAAAAAAAAAAATTGTAAACATACTATAAATACAGTTTCTTACTCAGCTTTTTCCCACTGAACAATGCCATGAGCAGCTCGCCACGATGTTACATAACCTTCGGAAATATTCATTTTAATGGCTGCCAGATAGTCCAGTGAGAAGATGAACCTTAATTTATGTTGTCATTCCCCTTAGGGGGACATTTAGGATATTTCTGACTATAAATAACCCATGTCAACATCTTTGTGCATAAAGCTAATTTCACAGTTATCTTTGATCTAAGATAGATTATTAGATACAAAATAGTAAGAATAGCTAATAATAACAATGATTACTTACTGAGCACTTACTATTATCCAAGAATTTTACTTGCGTTACTCCTATTCACAATGACTTTTTTGGGTAAATAAGCATGTCCCCGAAATGTAAGTAAAGAAACTGAGACTCCAACATTAACTCGCTTTAAGATGCAAAGCCAAGCCTAATCCTCGATCCTTATTGTTCCAAAACCCCTTCCCTTTCACCCAAACATACTCGAGCTTTATTATATCACAGGGTGTAAATATTTTTAAGAATCCCGACATGCATTATGTCCTATTACTTCTGCCTTCTTTTCTTCAATATAGAAAATTTTAATTTTCATAGATCTGTTTATGCTTGTTTGCGTGATTGTTGGACCTAGAATGGTTTTAAAAGTTTACATTGCCAAACGTCAGTCTTTCCCTCTATTCTAAGCTTAGAAGGTTGGGAACTATCCACTACTTTTTCTTTTCTCTTTTTGTCTATTTGATTTTTTATATTTAATTCCTTATTCCATGAAGAATTTAATTTAGTAGGTGGAATCAGCTGTGAAATTTAGTTCAGTATGGGAATGAAAATAAGTTAATTTTTCTCTCAAATTCCTAACCACTTAACCCAATTGCACATATTAAAGATATTTTCTTTGCTATTGAAAGATATTAGATTTTTTTAATACAATAGAATGTGTTCCTTTGCTTTCTCCTCTCATTTATCCATCTACTCATTTCACAACTATTTATCCAGCGCCTGTTCTGCCAGATCTTGGGGACACAGTGGCAGAAGACAGCAGATTACTAATCAAATAATTAAACCAACAATTACTTGATTATAATATGTCTAACAGCTGTGAAGAAAATACAGCGAGTACCATGATGGCTCATAGCAAGAATACCTAATTTATTCTTGCACAAATATCACGCTTTTAATTACTGACGTTTTCTGAATTTTAACATCTAATAATTTAATATTCCCTAACTCATTGCTACTCTTGATTGTTCTGTCAGGTGAAAGTAGAAATTTTTTTTTCAACTTATGAAAATATCAAATTGTACGATTGAATTAAATAACATTAAATAGAGTAATTAAACTGTAAAGAATTATCATTATGATATTCTGTAACTCTATCCAAGTTTTCTTTTATAATTCTCAACATTTTGTAGCTTTGTAGTTTTCTCCAGACACATTGTTCAATTTTCTTGTTAAGTTTGTAGGCATTTCATATTTTTTCGGCTATTGTGATTAGAATCCCAGTTTTTATTGTATTTTATAACTTGTTTTTAACGTTATAAAAGCAAGCTATTGGTTTTTATGTATTTATTATGTATTCAGCTACTCTGCTGAGCTCATTAATTCTCACTTTTTTTCAATTTTACTCCATTTGGTTTTCTATAGATGCATTCCTATCTGCAAATAATAGGCTTTTTCTCTTCCTTTGCAATATTTAGCCCTTTTCTCCTATTCTATTTGCATCAAATTGACCAGAACTCCAGAAAAATAAATAATAATGGTGATTATAGGCTTCCTTATATTGTGCCTGGTTTGATGAAAACTTCTTCATCATTTCACTGTTTCCTATGATGCTGTCTGACGGTTAAGCATGATACTTCCCAACTGGGTTAAGAAAGTATCCATCTATTCCTAATTTTAAAAAGAGCTTTTATCAGGAATAGGCATTGAATTTTATAATTTTTGCGATCTCTTACGTAAGATAATTATTTCTTTAACCTATTAGCTGCTGCATTGGTCACATTTGACTGCGCTGTCTGGTGAGTTTCTTCTAAAGAAGGCTGCAAAATTCTTGAGTACTTTGGTGGCTTTGGAAAGAAGCTCAGACCCAGAGTCACCCACCTTGGTAGAAACAGCTCTGTGAATTCAAGAGGAAGATGCTCCAGGCTCCTGAAGAAGAAACCCAAGACCCCACCAGGCATCTGAGTGAGGGCCACTGCAAAATGTTGTGTAATTTTTAAGAACATTTCATTTCTCTGGGGGAATAATGACTTGATTTGATGATGGAAGGGGCATTGCAGTTTTCCGTGTTATAGTGTCAGTAGATTTGGGGCTTGCCCTCCTCTTGGCATGCTGTATATTACCTGGACCTTGGCATAGTTTGGTCTGGTAAGCTTGGTTGGAGGACATAGCCAAATATAATCGAAGATGTGAAATAAACCTTGGCCATAGTTTTGGGGTCTGGCATTTATTCAACTTGGAGTAGACCTTATTGGAAATAATTTCCTGATCAGTCTCAGTCTTCTAACAGCTATATCCAAGAGCCTTGAGTTGCTGGGTTGCCAATTTCATTGGTCATTCATTCAACGAATATTTATTGCGCATCTCCTGTGTGTCCAGCACTGTGCTAGCGTGTTTTAAAATGTAGGTCTTATTATGATTCAGGTATGGTGAGGCCAGCAGATCAGGAGATGACTGCCTGAAAAGATAGTCTGTTTCTCATAGTTCCCAGGAGGAGGGAGCATGCATGCCACACAGGGCCACCAGGGAAGGGGAGGTCAATCAGCAGCCACAGAGAGGGGAAGGAAAACAGGGGCAGGAGCCTTTATTGCAGTTTTTACGGGAAGGGACAGGCAAGGCAGGGCGACAGGCTAGTTTGAATAATTTCAGCGTGCTCTGGGGTGTAGGAGCTGGATTCAGTTGTCTGGCACCTGGCCCCGGGGTGACTAGGGCAGGGGAACAGTGCCCTGGAGGGTAAGAGCCCAGTGAGAGCCCAGTGGCTGTGGGTATGGGCTTCAGAATGGTTGATTGGCATAGGAAAGGTGCACTTGTAGGTGAATCCTTTACTATCTCTAAAAATTAGTTGCCCTGGCAGGGGCAATCTCCCCAGGATCAACAAGGTCCCCAAATGTGAAAACATAAGAAAATACAGAAAATAAAGAGGGGATTAATGGACAGAGCTTCAATTGGAAAGAGACACAGCAAGCCATGAGAAGGGTCAGAGAAAGAACTTCATGGAGATGCTGGGAAGTCCTTTCCTGAGATTCCATAGTCTCTTAACTAGGACAGCAGCAGGCTCGGCTGTGGAGTGCTTGAATTATCAGAAGGATAAACAAAATAAGGCTGAGAGTTAACCACAGTCTCTACCCTCTGGTGGAGTGACAGGCATCCACTGTTCTGATTTTACTCTTCCCTGAAATGGGTCAAGAACAGAGAGGGTTCTGAGGACAGAGCTGAAGGGCCACATGCTGGAGGAGGAACCCCTGGTGAGATCTTGTCCACAGGGCTGGATGGGACAGACACTCTCCCGACAACTGGCCCTTCTTCAGATGACTTTGGGGTCCCTCCAGCATTCTCTCCGATGTGGCTCAGAGTGGGGTGGGGTGGGGTGGGAATCTACTACTCAGGATGATTTCTTCACCTCCCCTGGAGGGATGGAGACATCAGCTTAGGTCCGTTCTCTTTTAGGGCTGCCAGAACATTGTTCTTGCTGTGAGTTCATCAGTTGACCACATAGGCCAGTCCCTGCTCGGCATAAAACCCCAGAAGACAGAGTTCAGCAAACTAAAGAGTTTTGCAGTGAAGAAGGGGACCCAGATGCCCAAACTTCGTGTTCAAAAAAAGAAATCTAACCAAGTCTTCGGTTTTATTTATTTTTATATCCATTCACGTGGAAGAAGAAAAAGTGTCAGTGATCCTCTTCTGATTTATCAAAGAAAACTCACAAGCATCTACAACTTTCAGGAAACAGAGACATCAAAGGGAGCACTCTTCCATTACCAGGACAACTAATGATTCAGACAACCGGTAAGAATGGCAGAATTTTTTTCTTACAAGTCTGTTTACCATTTGCAAGGATTGTTTTACGATGCAGAATATTCTCAGGGAAATGGAGAACATTTTATCTTCACGAGACCATTTTCATCATCAGTGGAAAGTATGCACAGTTTCAAGGTTAAGCAACAGAATTTCACTTTTGAGGACCTAGGAAAAAAGAATAGGCTGAGGATCTAAGAACTTATGGAAAGGGGAAGGGTAGCAGAGGAGCAGTAACAAATGAATTACTCGGCGTGAGATGTTTTTCATCTCCGTACTTAAAAGCAATTCCAATTGTTACTGATGTTCTCAAAGAATATCACCAAGGATATAGTTCTAAACCACAGCGATGTGTCTTAAAATCCCCTTCTCTTTCTTCCTTCTCAATCTTGCTTACACACCTTGTCGATCAAAGCCTCTCTCTCCATTTCATCTCTACCTCGCTGCCAACACTCCCCAATAGCCCGTCCAAGTGACTTTCGGCTCCTTTGCCTCCCCTCCACCCTCACTCCTGGATCTATTTTTTTCTCTCTCACTAGATATTTGCTTCCTCTCTGATGGAAATGCTCTGGCCTCTCCTCCTAGGTGTTCCAGCCCAGGCGTTGGGTTGACAACTTCAAATTTCCTTTGGAAGGAGAGCAGGGAGGGAGGGAGATGCAAATGATGCTCCTTCTGTAACAGTCAGGGGGATGGGAAGGTGCTGTAAATCTCATCGTTTACTCTTTTTCCTTTACGATTCTCCTCATCAATGTGGCAATATCTTAAGGGCCCAGGTTAATGGCCCACAAAACCCATTTGGCATGTTTTTAGTCCAGACCACTGATCCTTGGGTATGATGGGTAGAGGTGCTGGGAAAGGGAGAAGAAAGGCTGCCAGTCTCCAGGGGGGCTTTTTCAAATTAGACATGCCTCTCCAAGGAAATCCTGAGCCCTTCCTCTCAACTGAGAATCCCCTTGACTTCTCCTGCTCTCAAATCCTGAATTTAATTTATCAGTAAATCCTGTTGGCTTTACTTCAGCATTTGTGCAAAACTCAACCACTTCTTGGCATCTTAATGTCACCGCTCCAGTCCAAGCCACCAGCAACTCCTACTCGGATTATTGCAGCAGCAAACCTGTATTAGTTTCCTATGGCTGCTGTAAAAAACTACCAGAAATTCAGCCGCTTAAAAACAACACAAATTTATTATCTTACCGTTCTGGAGGTCAGGGGTCCAAAATGAATCTCACCAGGTCAAAATCAAGGTGTCAGTAAGGCTGCGTTGGAGAATCTGTGTCCTTGCCTTTTCCAGCTCCTGTCAACTGACTACCTGCCTTGCTTGGCTCGTGGTCAAGTCTTCCTCACTCTGCGTCACTCTCTCACTTTCCTGCCTCCTCCTTCCACTTCTAAGGATCCTTGTGATTACCTTGTTCTGACTTGGATAATCTCCCCATCTCAAGGCCAGCTGATTAGCAACCGTAACTCCATCTGCAACCTTCATTCTCCCTTGCCGTGTAAAACAACATATTCACAGCTTCCAGGTCTAGGCCGTGGACATCTTTGGGAGGCTATTATTCCCCCTCCCACACCTCTAACCCATCTCTCAGCTTCCACTCTTGCCTCACATCAATCTCTTCACATGGCAGCCAGAGTGAGCCTGCTGAACCATTTATCACATCCCTTCCCTCCGCTCAAAGCCTTCTCTCGGCTCTTCATAGTCCCAACACCCCTCAACGCCACTAAGGTTCTTATCAGCTCTATTAACATATTTGCTGATATGAACAATCCTCTCACTCCCGGCATCGACCTTACTGCATTGCAGGGACAAGGACTCATTCCATTTGCTCCTGTTTTGTTTAGAATGTCTTCGTCTGTATTCGTAAGTGAGGTTGGTCTTTCGCTCTCCGTGTTGTCTTTGTTTGGTATTGCCTTTGACAAATAAAAATGGCAAGCAATAGGATATATTGGAGTATATGAGGAAGCCATTTGGTATAAACCTAATTCGGCCAGACTTTTTTTTTCAAAAGGGCCTGACTGTGGCTATTGAGCACGCATTGCATATCTGCTTAGACATTTCCTATGGCCAGAACAAAGGCCCTTGAGATAAAGGTGCAACTTCCCCCCACATCAGCATTTCCTTAGGGATAAGCATTTTTCCTTAGGCTAGGAACTGATTGCTGCACTCACCTCCCAGCTCACCTGTGACCACCCAGCTGGAGACAACAGACTGCCACCCTGCTGTGTTCACAGAGACAGAAGACCTACCTGCTATTTCCATCAATCGCTGTGCCAACAGAGCAGTCTAGCGACTATTGTAAAAGGGACATTTCAATCAAAGCATCCTCTTTGAGGGTATATAACCACCCTTATACCCCCACTTCTTTGGAGTGCTCTGTTCCTTTGTGGAAAGACTCTCCCGGGTTATAATCCTCAGGTTTAAGCTCAGAATAAACTCACCCGAATTTTCATTTATAGATTGGATATGGATTATTTTCGTCGACACCTTGTAGCATAGATTGGGGGCTTTGCATCTTCTACAGCGCAGAGACACTGAAATAGCATAGAAATTATTTCTTCCACAAAAATTTGAAAAGTGCCTCCAAGAATTTTTTTAACTTAGCTGAGCCTTAAATTGATTAAGCATAACAAACATTAAGCAGTAAGGCAAAGAAGTCTCATAGAGCAAGCTTTTCAAAAACACATATCATTTGTTGTCTTTCTCCGGGAGTTTTCCCATTCTGTTTACCCACTTATGTAACCCAAATAGAATACAAAAACTTCAATTAAGGTGCTCCTTCCTAAGCCACATCCAGTCCATTTTAGAGTGTAACTCTGAGGTGCTCTTACTGCCTGGATTTCAAGCTGGCTTGGTGGCCAAACGCCCCACGCTGTTCACCAGACGGCTGATTGAGTTCATAGGTAGCCTGCTCGCCTGGGCAGACTGAGGGAGCTAACGGAAGAGAAAGCCTGGGATGACTTTCTAGGACTCTGCAGTAGCTGGGGGACCCTTCAGCAGTCCTTTCCAGCCCAGGATTTCCCGACATGTAGCCTCTGACTGGCCACAATGAAAATGAAGATGGAATTAGTTTACACTCCTCCCCACACATGTTAAGCCGGTGTCGTAGTCAGCTTGGGCTGCTCTAACAAAACACCGCGCACTGAGTGGCTTAAACAACACTTATTCCTCACAATTCTAGAGGCTGGGAAGTCCAAGATCAAGTGCCAGCATGGCTGGTTTCTGATGAGCGCTCTCTTCCTGGCCCGTAGACCCTGCCTTCTTGCTGTGTCCTCACTTGGCAGAGGTAGAGAGAGGGAGAGAGAGCTCTCTAGTCTCTTCTTATAAGGAAACTAATCTCATTATGAGGACTCCACCCTCAGGACTTGATCTAAGCTAACTATCTCTCAAAGGCCCCACCTCCTAATACCATCCTATTGGGGGTTAGAGATGCAACATACAAATTTCGGGGACACAATTCAGTCCTTCATAGGCAGATATTTGCTAGTCAGAAGGAAGTCATTTCCCACTTTAGTCTAACAGAAGAATCAAATATTCGCACCCCCCCCCAACACACAGACCCCCTTTTATTTTAGTTAAAAGCTACTAACTTGGGATTTGCCTACTGTTAGTCTTCTCAACATCACCTCAGCCAACCTTTATAAACTATGTCTACAAGAAAGCCCTGCAGAAACTGCTCTCAGAAAAAGGCTGAATCAGTGACAAGAGGGACAAGATCCAAGACAAGAGTTCTGTGTCTAACATGAAACATGATTTTCGCATGGAGATTGGCAGCTCACTCTGTAGCTTAGAGTAAACCTTTGCTGCCCTGGGAGCAATTCTGGAAGCCTTGACTGCCCAATAATCTGAGGGTCTTTGCTGATCAGCTAAACCACATAATTGCAATCAGTACTGGGCTTCCTGGTGTCTCAGACGCCCCAAGATTAAGACAGAAGAGGTTAAAGCTGTTGCTTCCATGCATTCTCTCAGTGGGGCATCCCTCCTACAATGGGAAGGGCGGTCTTCCAGTTTGCCTTGCAAGCACCCCTGCGTTCAGCATCATGGCCTCAGTGGTGTGTCAACCACACCAAGGACAGGTGGTCAACACAACACTCCCAGCTGGTCAGAGCAGCATGGCCGTTCATAGCAACGGCCAGTGACACAAGACTGCCCTGTTATGTAGCTCAATATTTTTCCCCTCTCTTTTAATGTCTCAAATCACTCAGAGAAGTACTACATATTATAAAGAGATGGGGCTCACAAAAGCTGCAAGACCATCGGCTCCAGTCGATTTCAGTGGCAACCTGTATATGACCCCTGGCCCAGGAAACAGACAGTAGAGTTGAGGAAATGAGAAAAACTCAACAGGAGATTATCTGTATGAGTATTGAGCATACCATCTTCCTGGTCCATAGGGTCCATAGGATTCAGAGCTGTTAGTATTATTATGGTTGTTACTGTTAATATAAGGTTATCATTAGAAGCGTGAGAACAATGTTGAGAAACCCCATATCCTCACTCTTCCATTGTCACCATCCACCTTCCTCCTAGCCGTTGTAGGGGGCCAGGAGGCCTGACAATGAGCCAATTCTGGAGAGTGAGCTCCAGGGGCAGAAGCCGGGGATAGGCATCCACTCTGAGCTGTCCGGAGCATAAGGAGTCAGAAGTGGGAGACTGAGCCAAGACCTGAAGAAGTGCCAAGAGTCAGAGCCAGGGCAGCCAGAGCCAAAACCCAAATCCAAAAGCTGCTGGTAAAGGGAGAGAGACTGTGGGTCAGGAGCCAGGGAGAGCCCAGAGCAGACAAGAAGCCAGTGAGGAGCAAATCGAGGCGACGCTGGGAGGTTGTCCAAAATGGTGCTGGCATCGCCACAGTTCCCCTTTCCAGGCCACTGGGCATGGCCCTGTTTAACCATCAGAAAGCTAAGGGGTCAGGGCCCCATGAACAATACTGTAGGACAGCCATTCTCGCAGTGGGGGTCTTAGGTCCAGCAGCATTGGCATCACCTGGGAACTTGTTAGAAATGAAATTCTCAGGCCCCACGCCAGACCTGCAGAATACGAAACTAAGGGTGGGCCCTGGCATCGGCAATAAGGAACTGCAGGAAGGCAAAGTATAACTCAACATTTCTCTACTTTAGCTATACCAGGAAATCACCTGAGCACCCAGCCCAGGTCAGTTAAATCCAGATCTCCGAGGGATGGGGCTATGGGGCTTTTGGCCATTTTTTAAAAAGGCTCCTGGATGATTCCAATGGTGGGGAAAGCACTAGCTCCAAAAACCTTCATAAGAGAAATCCCTTTATAAATGAAGGGTATTAATATGTCATCATGGTTACCTAGGCTGGAAACAGTGGAGAGCCCCCAGTCCTGATTTTATCAGCCCTCTTCTCCAGTTTCATGTAGCCGTAAATGAGATGGCTTATCAGAAGGACCTTTAACGGCATTAACTGACTCTAGTTAGAGGCTTTCTCCTCTCCTGCCCCACAGATTACTTCTCGAGTGTCCGAGTAGAAACTATAAGCCTTTGAAGTGAGAAGGGCGAACTTTCCAGAAACCTGGATCAACAAAACCAAGAGGAAGGCACTCTGTGGGTCGTCTCATGATCACCCGGGAGAGACCAAGGGTTTTTCCCACAGAAATGAAAATGAACTCTAGAGTCAAGACAGGTTCATTGTGCTCACTGCAATGGAAGATCTACTCACTAATTTCATTTGGGGCTAAAATCTTTATTGTCTACTCAGCGTTTCAATCTGTTTTCAGTTTTTTTTGGTGCTTCTCTACTGAATTTCCGTAAGAAAATTCCTATGCGCTCTCTGGCTTTTCCTCTTTTCTCTCGAAGCCTTATTCCCCTCCCACCCTTCCCTTCCTCCTTCACCCGTCACACGGTCTGAGAAACGTCATGTAGATTTGATGTGAATAACACATCCTTGGGACTGTGCCTTGCTTGGGTTAAGACCACTCACAGCCACCGCCAGCCATGATTGCCATTATAGTCAAAGGCAATTTTTGCTAAGTGTGCTTACGAATTTACCAGAGAGGCTAGATTAACTGCCGTTCATAATATCTTAAAGCTTCCCATTGTGTTAAGGGGCCACTTAATTCCTTCCTTCTTCTAAACTAATTAATCCACAAGCAATATGCGTTTCATAGTCTCTGAGTAATTACCAAGCTGATACAGTCTTTGCTAAGCTCAGGCCAACTGGGGCAGTCACACAGGCCCCCGGGCAGCAGCACCCACCCAGATCCCTGTACATGGAGCTGCCTCACCTGGCATCTTCCTCTCGCTGCCTCCTTGCCGGCAGACGAACTAGTAACGTTTCTGAAAATTCACCTGCTCTTTTTTAAACAATAAGAGACATGGAAGCAGAAATAACCTCCCGCTCCTGCAAAGCCAGGCTTTTTATGCCTAACTCAACTTCTTGTGAGCCGCAGGGGGCGACTGAAGGAGGGTTGGTGGTAGGGAACTGTGCTGGCTGCGTTAACCCTCAAGCTGTATGCAATTAGGCAAGTGCAGTGAGGGTTCCGGGGAGCCACCTGCCCCTTCTTCCCACCCGCCTGCTTTAGCTCCACAGGTTGATCCACACCTGCTTCTTCTCTCCTCCCACCATTGCCCCAGCCCCTGCCTCAGGCCTTGCCCTTCACAGCCATTGCCAGCATCCCCACATTGTAAGAAAAGGTTGCATTTTGATTCACAAACAACTCCGCATCTCATTCTTACCTGGGAACAACTCAGTGACTTGACTCAGGAGTCATCTTCTCCGTTTTACAAATAGCTGCAATGAGGCTCCGGAAGTTTCAGTGACTTGCCCCGGGTGGAATTCAGACTCCACAGCTTTCTGACTGCAGCTGCTTGGGGGAACCACACTGCCTCTCTTGGGCACCTTACAAGACTTCTGGAGAAACCTTCTCCTGAGATCCCGGTGCACACCAACCCACCAGTTTCGATGTTGAAAATTCCAAATCAGAGATGGTTCATTTGGTTGGGGCGTTGGGTCTGAGTGAAAATTTACTGCCCTTGGAAAGGAGTAGCACGTTCAGCTTCCACGGAACACCAACACCACCTTGATTAGACTTCACGCTCAGAAGGCTCCTTACTAAGTGGAGACTGAGGGCCTAGCAAAGGAGGAGGCCGTTTTGTTGAGGAACAGGAAAGGAAATGTGGGGTGAAGCAGGCAGGCTCCAGAACCGGGGCACTGAGCACACCCTGGGATTGGGGTGGGGACGGGAAAGTGGACAGAGATCAGCGACAGGCGAGGTACGTGGATCAACTCTGTACCTCAGGACTTAGCTTCAGGGCAGCCGCATCCCCTAGAACCGACAAGTGCCACCCGACTTGAAATTTCTCCTCTGCTCAGGTCTGAAAGCCCAGAGACACAGCCCACCTTCAAAGAGGGTCAAGCCAGAGCCCCGAATTTGTCCTGCACTCAGATTCTGCCTACCCTCTGTCCAAGGCTGACGCCTTTCCCCCTGCATTGTCGTAACACGGCAGAAACGTTGCCTCTGCTGTGGGTTGAGACAAGGAGTTAAGCCACAAGCCACGTCATCATCATTAGGCTCCTTTGGAAAAACTTAGGATCTTAAACAAGTTGGCAGTCTTGTACCCCTCACCTCCTCTCCACTCATAGCTTCTGTGTGGCATCGTGTCTTATTCTCCCTATTCAAGCACGAACTCCATGGGGATGTCGATGCAAATAATCCATAATCAATCTATAAATCAAAATTGGGGTGAGTTTATTATGAGCCAGATCTGAGGACTAGCCTGGGGCCTTCCTTCCCCAAAGAAGGAAAGGCACCAAAGAAGTGGGGTGTACAGAGTGGTCATATAGCATCTTGGAACAAAGAGCATACATCACATATGACAGGAATGCCCCTTTTACTACTGTCACGAGATTGCTTTGCTGGCACAACAGATCTGTGGTCACAAGGTGAGCACAGCAGGTGGGTAATTAATCCTTAGTTCCCAGGAAGAGATGCTTACCCTTAAAGAAATGCCGATATGGGGGGAAGTGACATCCCTACCTCTAGGGGCATCATTCTTGGCTTTGGGACATTGTGAAACTTAAAGCAGATGTACAATGCATGCTCAGTGGCCATGTCAGGGCTTTCGGGAAAAAACAAGATCAGGCTGAATTAGTTTTAACCCAAATGGCTTCTTCATATACTCCAATATATCCTATTGCTTGTCATTTATTTATTAGGGGAAAGACTGTTTCTCTTTTCATCCATTTCTTACTACCTCTCTACCCAGCACAGATTTCCAAAGCTAATAAATTCTGCTTTAAGAAGAAAAAGAAAACCTTGGTAAAATATATCAAAGCGAAGAGTCACAGAATATGCCACCCCAAAATATGCCTCTTTGGCATAGGGACTATTTTACACCGAAGGCAATTGAGAAGCAGATACAAAAAAAACCCTCTACCCTCCCTATTCCTATTTGCAGGACATAAATTTACAAAATGCCCCTCCTCCCGTCTCCACCAGGAAAGACAAAGTTTAATCCACCCCCCCACACCCACCCCCAACACAACTTTAGACCCTTGTCATGGACTTAAATCTGCACACAAACCTACTCTTGTTTACCATGCTTCTCCTATTCACCTCCCTATAAGTGGCCTCCCCTTTCCTTCTTTCATCTTCAGTTGAAGATGCTATATAAGCCAGAGTTTTATGATGCCTCTGAGAGGTACTTGTTTTTCCCTGGGTGTCTCCTATGTATACATGAGTTAGACATGTTAATAAACTTCCGTTTGTTTTTCTCTTGTTAATCTGTCTTTTGTTATAGGGGCCCCAGCTGGAACTTAGAAGGGTAGAAGGAAAATTATTTTTCCTCTCCTACAAAAGAAATGAATAAGTTTAAGCTCTCTTGCAATGCTTTACACTTGGGTGGTGTCTGATGGAGAGTAGGGACTGGGTTTCATTCCCCTCTGCCTCTGAAGCGCTGGCAGGATGCCGACAGGTAATAAATGCTGGTAAACATCCATTTAATGTTGCTGATCTGCTGTCCCCGTCTAGTTCACAGTTCCCCAGGCTCTCTGTGGGTCGTTTCGAGTTTGCATGCATGTTTTTGGGGTCTGGAGGCTTGTTCCTTTCACCAGGAGGCAGCTGATATCCTCTGTGCTTGCTGCTGCCGCAATCTGATGCTCCCCTGCCGCAATCTGATGCTCCCCTGCCGCAATCTGATGCTCCCCTGCCGCAATCTGATGCTCCCCTGCCGCAATCTGATGCTCCCCTGCTTCCGCTGCTTCCCATATAACATCTCCTACAGCTCCCAACGTCTAGACTCCTTCCCTTAGATGCTTTCTCCAGGCAGCTCCTCACTCTGCCACCCCCAGAGCTGCCTCCTCTCCACCACCCCCATTTGTCTAAATCCTTCACTAACCACTCAGGCCAAACTGCCAGTGGAGGCTCCATTTTCTACATTCTTATTTCTTTTATAGTCTAAGCCCCACGGTTTAGCCCTTTAGTTGGTAGTGTGCTGTGTTATCTTTGCTTACCTATTGACAAATAAAAATGGCAAGCAATAGGATATATTGGAGTATATGAGGAAGCCATTTGGTATAAACCTAATTTGGCCTGACTTTGTTTTTCCAAAAGGGCCTGACTGTGGCCCTTGAGCATGCATTGTGTATCTGCTTAGACATTTTGAGATAAAGGTGCGACTTCCCTCCCCCTCCCAACGTTGGCAACTCCTTAAAGGTTAAGCATCTTTCTTTAGCCTGGGAACTGATTGCTTTGACCACCCAGCTCATCTGTGACCACCCAGCCAGAGGCAACGGACCTGCCACCCTGCAGGGTTCACTGAGACAGCAGGCCTATCTGCTGTTTCCATCAGTCGCTGTGCTGACAGAGCAGCCTCCGTGACTATTGTAAAAGGGACATTTCAAACATATGAGAAACACACTCTTTGAGGGTATATAACCACCCTGTATACCCCCACTTCTTTGGGGGTTCCTTTGTGGAAAGACTCTCCTGGGTTATAATCCTCAGGTTTAAGCTCAGAATAAACTCACCCGAATTTTCATTTATAGATTGGTTATGGATTATTTTCGTCGACTCTATGGTCCACAAAGGCAAGATGAACTTGCTTATCCTCCCATGGTGCAACTCCAACCCATCTGCCCCTTCCTTCTGGCAGGGGGAACAGAAAATATGCCCAAATAAGAGTAACACTTGTTCATTTCCGTGCACTGGGCTAACTAACGAGAAAGAAGTATAGCATCATGCAGAGTTTCTCAAAGGTTGGTACTAAATCACCTAGGCCACATGCTCCTGGCGGGGAGTGGATGGGAACTTGTTAAAAATTCATATCCCTGGGTCTTGCCTCAAGCCCATCAGAACCTTTGAGGGCAGGTCCAGAATCTGAGTTTTAACAAACTCTCCAGATGATTCTTACGTATACAAGTAAGTCTGAGAGGTACCGGAACAGTGGTTCCGTGCCTGGGGCTTGTGACTGATGGGGTTTGATTCTTGTGTATTTCTTTACTTCCTTGCACTTCACTTTATCATGAACAAACTGGAGGCAAAAACAGTCCCCACCTCAAGGGCTCGTTGTGAGGATAACTGAAGAAAAGCACTTAGCATGGGGTTTGGCATAGAGTAAGCGCTCAATAAACAATAGCTTTTGAAGAGGGCAGGCTCCTTCACGACTTTTGATGCTTCCTTCCCTGGGGAGGGAGCTCCATTAGCATTACGCTCCCAGCATATCTCCACCACGTCACTCAAGGTGGTGTGGAGTGGCACCTCCTTGATCAATTTGAGGAAAGCAAAATGGGCTCAGTTTCTTCCTTTTCTTCTTAGGAATGGAACTGGCCCCAAAGGGTACAAATCATGCCAGTTCCTCCAGGAACTGACTCTGTCCTTGTAGAATGGGAGTGGGGTGTCAGGGAAGGAGGCAGGGGTCAAGGGGAGGAGGAAGGAGGAAGCCTGTGCAACGCTGATCCAGCCTGATTCGCTCAGCCCAGGCCCAGCTGTGCCAAATCAGGGTCCCGTACTAGGAAGCTGTAATGGCGTGACGCCATTTATTGTCACTGCCGGTGACCCGTTGGAGATTTCGCGCCTCCCATCTCTTTCATTCCAGGTGTTTTACGTTTGGAGGTCCAGGTTCAGGAGGGGGAACATTCCCGCCAGAGGATTTAGCAAAAGAACCATTGAACTATTAGTAATGGCCTCTGCCGGGGCACTTGGGGTTTGTTGTTTCAAGAGACTTGGCAAGAAGTGGAGTCACCATCTTGGCGAGGGAAACTGACCTGACCAGCAGGAGGAGGCGGGGCAGCTGTGCACAATGAGACACACAGGAATCTGGTGCCCAGGTCATCTGCTTTTACCTCTTGGCGCTCCCCTGACCAATTTTGACAGTAAATGGACAAGTTCAGCAACCGTGGCCTGAGGAAGGCATGGTGTCCGGGGGCTGCATACCTAGAACAGCAGAAGTGTTTGCTGAGGATGAGGGAGACAATGATATTCATCGTCCCGCTCCCAGGATGGGGCCTGTAGTTTGTCCCACTAACCTTTTCCTTGTATCCCTCCGCCAGGAAAAGAGGCCTGCTGGTGTCCTGGAGAGCTGCTTCCAGAAACTGAATGAAAAAGTGGATCCACGAGCTGCCAGCATCCACTGAAGGACTTCTTCCCCCTCTGCTGGGAGTGCTGCTGTGACAGCCCTGGGCTAAGAGCCCCCTCTGGGAATTGCCCCGGACTGAATATTGCTGTCTCCCCAAGGTCACAGCCCTTGTCAGAGGCAGCCTGAACCCAACGACTGGCCCATATGGAAGTAAAAAGACCCAGCATGCTCCAAGGAGGCAGCTGAGGCCTTTGGTAAGACGGCATCACGGGCTCACCTTTCACTCTGCAAACCCTACTTGCACGCCATTCGCTCCCACGGATCTAGATCCCAGAAGAACTCCCTGCAACATCGTCTCCATCTCAGACTTTCTGCCGCCGTCCTGCAGCAGAAACCCATTCTGCTCTGACACAAAGCGACGTTCTCTAACATAGCCCTTATTTGCCCTACACTACCTTACTCTTTGCCTTATTTCGAACTCAGAATCTGCACAGGGAATGGAGGCACCATTTATTGGACTGCTTCAAAATCCCAACAGCCATTATTAGGATATTCAGGAAAGGCCTGTGCACAGAGACAGGCAGGGCACCAAGAGTGTCATTGCCATGTGGACCATGAGTGACAGTACAGAACCCGGCAAGAGCCCGAGGCCCAGGGAAGCCAGGAGTGGCCTCAACCACGGCGAGAGGGAATTTAATTTCAGGCTTTATCCATCATAAGCAGGCTCCCTGTGGAGCACCTTTCAGCCAAGGATCAAGCCAAGAATTTCCTGACAGTAATGGGAGCCGAGGTCTTACAGTGCACCTGATAACCTCGTCATCTGGCCAATGGTTAGCAGTGGGGTCTAGTGAAAATAACAAGGGCTTGGAACAAGAGTGACCAGTGTCAGATTCCTGGTTTCTCTCCCTCTATCTGCCTGACCCTGAACAAGCTACTTAATTTTGCTGGGCCTACCTTGCTCATCTGTAAAATAGAATAAGAAGAACCTTGCAGAGCTGGCAGGAGGATTAAAGAAGATAATGTATGTAAAGCCCCTAGCACCAAGCCGAGCCCTCAACAGCTGATAGGCATTCGTATTTTTCCACACAAAGAGTTTTTAAGCTTCTCAATGTGACGAGTTATGACTGGTCTCTTCTAGCCGATTCATTTACCTCCCACTGTGCCATTTCTAAATAGGGAGACTATTTACACTTGGGCAGAACAAGCCCTAAGTTTTTGGGCAGCTATGTAGGGCAGAGAGCCATCTAATGAGCATGGCGTATTTTTATCCACCACTTCTGCGTTTTAGGCATCACTATTTTGATACGGGTCAGCCCTTCCGATAAAGTGATATTGCTGCTCACCTGCACAGGGTCAGTTATATAATGCCACTTGGCCTCAAAGGACAGAGAGCGATGAGCTCCAGACAGAGAGAGGTGTTGTAATGCAACTTAAGGATGTATGAGATCGGGAGACCAGAAGGCCAGGGCTGGGAATGGACAGAGATGGTGACATGGCCAGGACCAGGATGTTTGCTGGGACAGTGCCTCCCAGAAATGACATCTCCTTGGTTCAGTTGCAATTCTTAAGTCAATTCCCCAGGTCCATTGCAAGAAGGAAATGTCAGTAATTCAGGGAATTGCTTTACCTGAGGAGGATGAAGTTCTGGAAGAAAATATCGAAGGGATTAGATAAATCAACATTGAAGACTGACACCTCTGCCCAGCCCTGTGGCATCCTTTCCTTCAGGCCTCTGTGGGCAACAGAATCTTTGGCCGGATAGCCCACTAGCTGACCCAGTATGTATGTCCCCACCTCCCTGGGCTCCAGCTCTGGAAAAACTAGAAAATGGGCCTAGCCGAGGGCTGGAGCAAGACAAGCAAGGGAGCCTCATAAGGGCCCGGACCCCCAAGTCCCACCTGAGCGGTTGCTTGGTGAGTCTAGGGGCCTTAGGACCAGACCTGACAGTGTCTGGAAGGACAAGCCCACCCACGCCACCCAGTGAGCTGCTCTGGCCTGTTCTCCTCTCCAGCGCGCTGCCCACCAAGCCTGCACGTGGACAAATCCAGGACGCAGGGGGATTTGGATTCTCTGTCCCCAACTTCCTTTCTCCTCATCCTTTCACCCTCTTTCCACCTTCCACCACAGAAACTGCTCTGAAGAAAGAAGCCTGAAGCGAATCTTCTTCTCTGAAGTCTCCTCTGGAATGGTTTACTGGTTAATGCTCATCTGATTGCCCAACAGAAGCCTTTGTCCTGTGTGGAAGGTACTCTCACATCGAGAGAATGGGGGAGGGGCACAGGTGCTCCAGAGGGCTCTGGTGACCTTGACCCTCCTGAAATCACAGCCCCGGCCACTCACACATGGGACTGCCCCCTCTGCTGCCCTTGCAGCCCTTTCCCTCCTGATGACATCAGTGCACACATCGGGTGGGGCCCTTGGACAAACTGCCTATGACAATAATAATAACGCCATCAGCTGAGCACTGTGACGCTAAGGGCTTCTTGTTCAGTATTTTACTTGATCCTCACAACACCTCTAGGAAAGTAGGTGTCATTGTTTCCCATGTCACAGATAAGGAAACCAAGACTTGGAGAGGACAAGCAACTTGCCTAAGTGACATAGCTGGTAAGTGGCAGAGCCAAGGTTCACCCTCAGCTCCAGCTGAATGCAGGACCTGAGCTCTCCACCTCCTTTAACTCCACGTAGCTCCAGATGCTCCTTATCTAAGGGGAGCCAAGTGCCTCCTTCAGCTCGGGCACCCCCTCCTCCAGAGAGCTCTCCTTGATCCCACCCCTCGCACCCCTAGCTCCCCAATTCCCAGGCCCCATCTTGCTCAAAGATGCATGTTTCATTTGATTATGGGTCTGCTTCCCTCCAAAGAGTGAGGATCTCGTACGGTTCTTGAGAGCAGGCACTATGTCTCACTCATTTTCATATTCTGTGCCCTGTGCAGAACCTGTCCCACAGTGGTGCTGAATCTAAAGACTTCTAGGCTTTCCTAGAGACTGGGGCCACCATGTTCAGTCTTGAGTGGTGCCCAACTGAGCGGGCAGGTGGGCGCTGAAATGGAACCTTGACCCAGAATGCCTGGAGCCTGGTCCACCCAGAGGGACGCCTCCTTCTGATGCTCACCAAGATGCCTGTGGGATAACTCAGCCATTCTGACCTGGGAATGAACAGTAAGACAGCTGGAGTCCACATCATACAGCCCAAATGCTTCCAATCTAGTTTCTTTTAGACAATCTAGTTGTTAAGTTTCATCAGTTGGGATGTGTTATGGACTGAATGTTTGTGTGTCCCCCCCTCAGATTCATATCTTGAAACCCTGTCCCCGAGTGTGATGGTGTAGGAGGTGAGGCCTTCGGGAGGGAATCGGGGTTAGATGAGGTCACAAGGGTGGGGCCCTCTTGAATGAGATTAATGCCCTTATAAGAGTTGCAGAAGAACTTCCTGCTCTCTGCTCTCCACCACGTGAGGACGCAGCAAGAAGTCAGCAGCCTGCAACCCCAAAAAAGGCCCTCACCACAAGCCACCCATGCTGGCGCCCTGATTCAGACTCCCACCCTCCAGAGCTGTGACAAATGAGTATTCATTGTTTCTGAGCCACCCAGTCTATGGAACTTTGTGAGAGCAGCCCAAACAAAGACAGGATATAGCCTAGGGCGCCTGCTTTGGCTCAAACCACTTAAAAATCTTCAAGATAAAAGTCCTGAACAGGTCACCCTCATTCTGCCCCATCCTGTGTGGGAACTCGAAGTATCAGCGAGGAACAAGTAACCACGAGTTTCCTGAAGCGAGCAGCTCAGGCCCGAATCACTCTCATCTCCTCTGACAGCCCAAGCTTCGTTCCTTCCAATTATATGCATGAAAAATAGCATTTAAACTAGTAAACCTCATCCCAGAGCAGTTTCACATTATTCAAAACCAGAGTAATGATCCTTTAAATAGCATCCCAGTCACTTCTCTTTGTCACCATGTCCTTACCTTTAAAAAAGAGAACCGACAGAGATGATTTTTAGGTATTTGGATAGTTTCTGATGAAATTAGCTAAATATAATTGGTATTGGTAATTCATCTGATTACTTATGCCAACTAGGAGTGGCGAGACTCTTGTGGACACCAAGATAAAGTCCAGAATCTCTAAAACTCACTTCAGCCGACTGTAGCCCAGGCACATGGTATATCCAGAACACAGACTCTGGAGCCAAGCTCCCTGGTTGGGTCCCCAGCTGACTGCTGTGTGGCCTCACTTCCTGACCTCAGTTTCCCCACCTGCTAATACAGCAAGTGTGAGCGCACCTCGCCTAGAGGATTCTCGTGAGGGTTTAGTAAAATGATCCACTGAAGTGCTTAGCATGGCGCCCATCACGCAGAAATGCTTAAGTGTAATTAAAACCGTTCCATTTTTTAAAAAATCCTTACTGTTTGAGATAAAATTAAATTTATTCCAGAGAGATTTGGCCCTTTTAAAAGCCCTGTCAACAGAAAGTGAGTCTTATTAACCGTCAGAAGTTGTGCCTGGCAAGTCTGGCCGAAGCCAGGAGGCCGTGAGGAAGCTCACCGTGTGAGCACAAGAAAGGCAGAGTCCGCGGTCCCACCCACTCTGTCGTGACTTGTTTTCCCAGACTGCGATAACTGGACAGAAGGACTGGTCCACTTGTTGCACTGTCACCTTGTGCCCAACACTCCCGGCTTCAGGTCTGGCTCGCTCTGTCGTTTCTGTTCCGTGGTGCCCTCCAGGCCTGGCACAGGGCCCAGTGGTTCCAGCTGTGACCAGGATTCTCTGACCAACCAGACCCTGTGGTCTTGGGTAAACTTCCCTCCCAACTCATCCGTGAACCTGAGGGTCATGGGGGTCATCTTGGGGGTCATGGCCCCGATAGGCAGTGTTGGAGGGGGCACACCTGAGCCTGGACCAGGCGAGCAGCAGAGTCCAAATGTAGCATCAAGAGGAGGTACTCTTGGTCCCTGGTCCACCCAGGACCATCCCAGTTTTAGCACTGAGAGTCCTGGGCAAGTGGGGATGACCAGAACCCGAGCAGAATCCTGGAGGTCCCCTCATAGAGGGTGCTTGTGCGGGGGCATCGGGTCATGTCAGGGTAGGCAGGAGCCCAACAGCACTGACCCCAAACCTTCCCACCGTGTAGTGACAGCCCTTTGGGTTTCTTCAAAAGCCTTCAGAGAAATCAGCACTGGTCACCAGCCTCTCACTGTGCAAGACCTGTGATGCACTGAAGTATCATTTTCATTTCATCCTCCAGTTTTCTCCAGACTGAATAATACTGGTCCCTTCGGGCTGTGTGCTCATGCCATAATCCCCTTGTCACTCTCCTCTGAGCTCTCTCCAAGATGGCCCTGGTCCTTCCATTTGGAACCAGAAGAGGACCGAAGGCTCCAGGAGCCGGCCCCTCCTCCTGGTGGAATTCTCATCTTTAGGATCCAGCAGGGGGCCTGGGCTGCAGGGTCAGGGCCCAGCAGGTCCTAACCTGGCTTTGTCGGAACCTGAGTGACCACAGCAGCCAGTTTAGCTCTGGATTTTCTCCGGGGCCTGGGAAGGTGAGATACAAGGCAGAAAAATGTCTGACTCTGGGGAGACCAAGTCAGAGTGGGGGAACTTTCCCCGGGGCACCCCCTTCTTACTTGTCACCCCACTCTCAGGGGCTCTTTGAAGCAGCCCCTGTGAACCAGTGCACCTGCACAGCTGCTGTTCACAGACCCCTGGCCCCCAACACCTCCTCCAAGAAGCCCTCCCAGCCACTCCCGCCCGCTCATCAGCCCCTTCTATAAACTTCTGGTGCTCCCAGAGAGTGTACCACAGAGAGCACACTTAATGACTGTCTCAAGACTACAATTCAGGGGAGCATTTCTACAGTTTTATTGAAGAAGATTTTCCTGAACGTGTAGAACACGGAAGAATCCACAGAAATAAAGCCCCATTATTCTGAAGAAAAAAGATGACTTTCTGATTTTGTTTCTTGATCGTTTCATGTTAATTTTATTTTCTCAACGATGTTTCAAGATCTTTTAGGAACAAGAAGCTTGTGTTACTTTTCTTAATCCATTTTTTCTTTTTAAAACTTCACAGCATCTATCAGGCTGTCAGGGAGCTAAAAAGCACTCAATAAATATAACCAGAGGATGATGAGTGCATTCTGATACACAGTCCCCCAGCGACACCTCACACAGCAGAGCTCAATGGGTGTTTGTTGAATGAATAAATGAACACTCCCCTGTCTGGGAAGTGGATCCTGCTTGCCCACAGTCTTCTATTCGCCAGAAACGATAAAAATATAAAAAGATGGAATGAGACAGAAATATAAGAGTGGGATGAAGTGCTTGGTATTTAAAGGATTTCTCTTTTTATGGGGAAATCCTGGCTCCTTAGCCTCTTATTTATTGGCAGAAGGAGCTGGATGTATATTTGAAATACACATCCACCAGAGGCCCTTCCTCTAGGATTTTTACTTATGTCCCTTTCAAAAAACCCCTGCTTCTTCAGTAGCTGTAGGCAAGCCAGAAGACAGCAAAATTTAATAGGAAAAAACAGTAGCACACATTTAAACTGCCGATATTCTGAGAGAAAATCTTTCAGAGTACTTTTAATGCTTTTCGCCGCTTGTCTGCACACTGCACAAGTGGATTTCTATTTACTAATGATGGCAATTAAGGCAAAGTCTTAGCTTAACAAAGCAGTTGCTTACTCTAGCAGATATGCTAATCCATTTTCCTGCCATGCTTAATTCTTCCATCTCGTTCAGTATGTTGTTCCCACAGCCTCCGAAGGAACAACCCCCGGTCTGTAACATCCATCTTCCTGGCCACATAGGAACACCTGACTGGAAGTGACCGGCAAGATTCTGCTGAAGAAAACGTGAAATAAACGGCTTAGAAGCTCTAGCCGAGTAACCTTCGACATCACTTGTTTTCGGTCTCCTCATTTGCAAAATAGGCGTACGATTTTGAAATTAAATGTCATCACTTATGCAATGCACTGAACATCGTGCACAGACTAGAAGTGCTCAAGAAATATTGGCCATCGCAATAATGATCACTGTAAAACAGATGATTATAAAACACACTGTTGTTAATGCTAAACTGAGAAGTGTGTGCAGTTGGAGCCTGAAGCCACTGTATTAGGCCGTGAACACCGTAGAAGGAAAGGAACTAGAAAAGGCAGGGATGAAAGAGACCACAAGTTCCTCTCTTCCCAGTGCTGCTGCCGCTGCTTTCTGCCCTCAGATGTCCATCGGCTTGAATCTAGTGGCCTTAAGTACACGCCCTGTGGCAGCCAGCCTTCAAGACGAAGTCCTCACCCTCAGCCCTTGAGTAGCCATGCCCACGTACAGTCCCATCCACCTCCGAGACTAGGTCAGAGAACACTCTGAGATGCCCCCTCTTCTCTCCATCACTCTGGTGGAAGCCGTGTACCACGTTGTGGGAAGAGCCCACGTGAGGAGGAACCGAGGCCTCCTGCTGACACCCGTGTGAAGAGCCATCTTGGAAGCACATCTTCCTCCCCAGTGAAGTCTTCAGATGACCATAGCCCTGGCCAACGTGTCGACGACAACCTCAAGAGACACCCTGAGCCAGAACAACCCAGCTCAGCTGCTCCTGGCCCTCAGAAACTTTGAAATAATGAATGTTTGTTTTTTCATGCAATTAATTAAATTAATTTAATTAATGGGGTAATTTGTTACACAGCAATAAATAACTAATACATGGCTCTTTGCTTAAATTCGATTGAATGCATTTTTGTACCCTTTAGTCATGATCTCTGGCCAAGATATTTACTTTGAAAATATTAGCTTAAGAAATAGAAATGCAGGGGCCAGCTGGGTGACATAGTGGTTAAGTTTGTGCATTTGGCTTCAAGGGCCCAGGGTTTGCCCGTCTGGATCCTGGGCGCTGACCTACATACCGCTTAACAAGCCATGCCATAGCAGGCATCCTACATATAAAACAGAGGAGGATGGGCACAGATGTTAGCTCAGGGCCAATCTTCCTCAGCAAAAAGAGGAGGATTGGCAGCAGATGTTAGCTCAGGGCTTATCAAGAAAGAAAGAGAAATGCAAACAGAACTGCAATGGTTTTAAATTTTCTTTTGCTGAGGTATATAGAATCTGAGCCTAGTTTTAAGATATAGTACTTAGCTATCTATTTATCTGTTTGTCAATCAAGTCCCATCACACATTCATCTACCCATGCCATGCCTTAAGACCGGGGTTTTAAGACAAAAGATACGTAGATAAATAATACATAGCAGAGAAGGAAGAATCCTTTTTCTTTCGAGCAGTCTTTGGGGAAGGTTTCTTCAGAGAACTGGTTTTTGACCAACTGACTTTGGGTAAAAGTTAAGCTTCCAGGGCACAATTTGTTCAGTATGAGACTGTGGGGAGGGGGGGTTGGGGGGAAAGGGTTGGAAGTCACGTTTATCTGTGTATATTTAGAAGAAACACAAGAAGAATGAGAGAAAGGGAGAGGAAAGGGCTGAAGGTCAAGGCTCCATGGTCTGACTTTTCCCTTTGCTCCTCGCTCGTCTTATGTAAAATTACTCACCTCACAAAATAATTGAGGCGTGTGAATTAGAGAGGCAGAAACCAGTGATGGGGCGAGACTCTGCGTTCATACTACTGTATAGAATAAGGACCTCCAGGCAGCTGAAAAGCACAGAGGCAGAGAGAAGGAGGAGAATGAAACATCAGGCACACAGAGCATCTATGGGGAGGGCTTACAGAGTTTCACAGAGCGGTAATATTGGGGGCTTGAGGCTCCATTGAATCTCTGAGGTCCCAGTGGGCATCTTGGATGATGGATGGATAGATGCATGGATGGAGACAGGTAGAGAAATAGACAGGTGTGAGCTCCTTGAAGGCTGAGTGAAGTAGCTTCATCCTATTCAACTTTCAACATTGCACATGGTGAGATTTTATAAACTTCTGTGGTATGAATGAATGAGTGAGTGAGTCAGTGAACAAATTATATACAAATGAATAAATAGATGAATTAACTTGCAAGTATTAATCTTCTAACACATGCCTTCTATCTATCCATCTACTGTTACGGTTATCCTGAAACTTATGAGTTTATTTCATAAGCTTACTTATATTTCAGGGCTGGAGAAGATATTCCCTCAGCTTAAGTATACTTACCATAAGCAATGTTTTACTGCTTACAAAAGACATAACATTTCCTTTGGGCCCACCAGACAAACATTTCTGTTCCGCCTTCACTTCCTGCCATCCATCTGGGGGCAGTGGAGAGGAGAGGAGACTGGAAAATGGATGTAAACAGCTAATACAGCAATACATCTCCAGCCCGAGCAAAGCAGGAGCTACCACAAGTGGGCTGGCTCGTGCTGATAAATATATTCTGATTCTCTTTCTCAAGCTTCTCCAGGATTCTGGAACTGAACATGCCATTCTTCTCTGCATGTTCGAACTGCTCTTGTCACTGGCTAGATGTGACAGTCCTCTGCCTGTGAAGTTGTAAATCAGGCACAAAGACTCTGCCATTTCCACACACATCCACACACAGCTCTGTTGGTCTGCACTGGAGCAATGTGTCCGCCAACTGGTGCATATTAATTCAATTTAGCTGTCCTTTTTGTTAATCACACAGGGAATTTCAATACAAGGGAGACCATTCCAGTACCAGCTGCCGGCTCCAGGGCAGTCCTGGTAATCACCACCTTGTCAGACCTGGGAGTCTTCCTACGTGCTGTGTCATAGTTCCAAGTCCATCTGAATTTATGAATTATTTGCAGAGGGAATGAAACCTATCAGATTACCTTTCAACTTCATTCAAAATAAAATTAACTGGCAAGGAGGCCATAATGGCTTATGGAAAGACTTTCATGTCCTTAAGATAGCAGGCTGATTCCCCTCTCTCCTTTATCCACTCTGCCATTCCTTCACTCTTTTCTCCAGTTAGCCCACTACTTCCTTTTCCTTCTCATTGGAGGTTTGGAAGGGCAGGAGACTGGAGGAGCCAGATCATTAAAAAAAGTGTAGGGGGGTGCCAGCCTAGTGGTGCAGTGGTTAAATTTGTGTGCTCCACTTCTGTAGCCTGGTGTTTGCGGGCCTGGATCTTGGGCGCAGACTTACACATCGCTCATCAAGCCATGCTTAGGCAGTGTCCCACATACAAAAAATAGTGGAAGATTGGCACAGATTTAGCTCAGGGCCAATCTTCCTCACCAAAAAAAAAAAAAAAAAAAAAGGTGTGTGTGTGTGTGTGTGTGTGTCTGTGTAGACAGCTTCTGATTCTAATTCAAAGGGAATGGTATTCCTCATCTTCCTGTTTAATTTCTAATCCCCCTCAAACATCCCAACTACTGCTAGTGAGGTTCTGGAAGGCAATCCCCAAAGATGAAAATCAAACAGAAATAAAATTATGACTAGAATGATTCTCTTTTCTCATTTCATCACCTCAAAGGTGATTTAAAAATGTATAGCTCTAACCTAGAACTTTCTCCTCAGACCTCTCTATCCTACTACCTTATAAACGTCTCACCTGAATGACCAACTGACATTCAAAGTCAACGTATCTGTAGTGGGGACTGCTACACATTCACCAAAACCCACCTGGACTATGTTTCCCAACCTTCCGGGTGGGTGGGTGTGGCTTATGACTGAGTTCCAGGCAAAGGAAGACGAGCAGAAGTGATGTGTACCAGTTCCAAGGCTGACCCCTTCAAAAACCTGTCATGTGACCTTGCCTGCTCTTTTCCCATCTGTTGACTGAGTGGAGAGAATTCTAAAGACCTTGAATAGGTATAGCTACAAGATGGAAGGAGGCTGGGCCTCTGAATAAGCTCACGGAAGTCCACGTGACCTGGAACTCCTGCATTGGCCTACCACACCCACCAGAAATAAAATTATTGATTCAGGTTTATCTGTTACCATATGTTTTGGTTGCCCTGGGGTGGGGGCTGGACCAATTCCCTACCCAAAACTTGGTTTGGATCTTGAGACTGAAGATGCCACACAGACACCAAGTTATTATTCACATAGTGACCTTTCAAGGGAGAGCAGGACAAGCTCCCAAGCAGGTCCAAAAATGGCTTGAGAGAGCAAGGAGGGGTGACTGGCTTTGGGTTTCATTGTGATTAGGGGATGGGCCTAGGGCAAAGGTTCCCCCACACAGGCCAGCGTTTGCATGGCTGGAACTTCCCACTGGAGTCAAGGGAGGGAGCATGCAGATTTCTTATCATCTTTCCCAGATGAGGGGAAGAAGAGGACGGCAGAGTGATGAGGCTCGAAGGCTGTCAGCAATCAAACACTGAAAATGGACTCAGGCTGTTTATTTCACCATAGCTAGAATCACCTTAACCTACACAACATCAAACTGGGTACATCATCTTCCCCCGCAAAATTTCTCATGTTTCCCTTTCTCCTTTTCTTGCCCAACTGGCTACCAGACACAAAATCCAGAAACATGAACACCATCCTCCAGTTTCTTACCCTTCTCACCAAACCCCATCATTCTCATCTTCTTATAATCTTCTCAAACTCCACCCTTCTTCCCATTCCCTTCTTCGTTACATCAGAAAACCATCAGAGGGCTAAAGGCTCCATTCCCTGAAGTCCCCCTACCTGGGTTTGAACCCTGGATCCACATCCACCTCTTCCTAGTTGATAATCTTGGATGGCTTATCGAATCTCTCTGTACTTGAAGCTCCACATTTGTAAAATGGGGATAATAATTGTACCTGCCCCATGCAGTTGTTGGGAGGATACGATAAGGTGATATGTATAAAATGCTTAGAACAATGCTTGTCACACAGTAAGTGTTATACAAATGTTTGCAATCTGGCTTTTCCCTGGGTTTCTGCTGTAGTTTCTAACCATCTCCCAACCATTTTTCTTTTCTCCAGTCCACTCTGAAGACAGGGCGGGCTTTCTAAGGCCCAAATCTGACCATGTTTCTCATCCGCTTTCAATCCCTCAATTAAATTAGGAGATTCTGACCCTCCCTTACATTGACCTTGCCCTCTTTGCTCCACGAAGGCACCGCAGAAGTGGATTAGCCAAAGAAATAGCTCACCCTGGCCAAGGGAGACATCCAGTGACATCCGAGGACAACTGCTGAGAATATTCTCACACAGTAGTTAATAAGTAAAAAGAAACTAGTATTCCTGAATCCAATGATACTATTTCCAGTAGAACTAATCAGAATAACATACATCTGACAATGTCTGAAGCAGCCTATGACAAAATGTGAGACAGATGAGTTTACTGAAGAACTCTTCTGACTGATAACAAAGGAAACTACAGAATTTCAAATGAAAAAGAGAATTAGTAAAACATTCATTACCAAATAAAGTTCCATTGGCTAAAACGGCCCATGGTAAAATCTGTCTATACATTGACAAAAGAATTTGGTGTCAGAAAATTTGTCTTGGGAAATTTGGACTTCATAAAATTAGCGGTTCCATAGGAAACTCACAATGGCAGAAGTGATAGTTGTTTTTTTTTAACTGACTGATAAATTTAATCTTTGTCACAAAATCTGTACAGAAGATAACGATTTCAGGGAAATTAATTTTAGGAAAATAAAAATGGAAAAATTTAGAAATGGTTTAATGGTGCTATACTAAAAATTACCCAAGATATCTATCCTAAGAACTTGAAATCAGCAATTCCAAGAGTCCCATGCACTGCTATGTTCATCGCAGCATTATTTACAATAGCCAAGATGTGGAAGCAACCTAAGTGCCCAGCAACTGATGATTGGATAAAGAAGATATGGTGTATATATACAATGGAATACTACTCAGCCATAAAAAAGGACAAAATTGTCCCATTCACAACAACATGGATGGACCTTGAGGGTATTATGTTGAGTGAAATAAGCCAGATAGAGAAAGACAAACTCTGTATGACTCCACTCATAGGTGGAAGTTAACATATAGACAAAGAGAACTGATCGGTGGTTACCAGGGGAAAGGGGGGGGGGGTGGGGGGAGGGCACAAAGGGTGAAGTGGTGCACCTACAACATGACTAACAATAATGTACAACTGAAACTTCACAAGGTTGTAAACTACCATAATCTTAATTTAAAAAAAATTACCCAAGAAATTAAAATGACCTAACAGAGTTCAGAAATCTCTTTGGGGCTGGCCCCGTGGCCGAGTGGTTAAGTTCGCACGCTCCGCTGCAGCCAGCCCAGTGTTTCGTTGGTTCAAATCCTGGGTGCGGACATGGCACTGCTCATCAAACCACACTGAGGCAGCGTCCCACATGCCACAACTAGAAGGACCCACAACAAAGAATATACAACTGTGTACCTGGGGGCTCTGGGTAGAAAAAAGAAAAAAAAAAAGAAATCTCTTTCTCAGTGAAAAGTCATCAAGACTGATAAAGTTCTCACTTAAATTTTTGTATTTTTAGACATAGAGTGAAACATTGACCTGGGAATCAAAACTGCTGAGTCAAAAACATCCTGTACCCCAATAATCAACAGCCTTTACAGAGGCCTGGAACATACCAAGTAATGAAGGATAACCTCTTAAGGAGAAAAGCAGGGCCGGGCAGCAGTCTATTCCCCTCTTGTCCCAAAGGCCGATTCTTTCAGCTCTTCGATGCGACAGACTCAGATCCAGCTATATTTTAAATATGCTCTTGAAGCAGAAGAAAAGTCAGCACCTCCTGTGACTATGATAGTAAGAACCCCTCATACCTGCTTTGCATTTTCCACACTGCGAGTCGATTTCATGTAAACAATCTTATTTAATGTTCCCACTATCCTTGAAAATTATGCATTAGTGCCTCCATCTCACAATTGAGGAAACTAAAACCCAGAAAGGTTGAGAAAGTTGACCAACATCACGCAGCTAACAAGGAGTGGAGTCAGGATTCCGACCGACATTATTCTCACTCTAAGACCAGGGCTCACTCAACGACGCAGGAGTCCACTGATCGCCTGATTAACACTACGGCCCAGCTGGACACCAAACCAGGAAGGCAGAGGATTATGAAGCCTAGGGGTCCCCATGGCTCCTGAACAGGCTCGGACCCTGGAGTCAACTTAAACCCTTCATTCAGATCACCCATCATTCCACACACACCCTCAATCCCCGAATCCCTGGCAGGTGTGGGTGGAGGTGGCGTGTGGCGTCATGCCCAAGTCCAGGCTGCATGCCATTACCCAGCTCAGTCCTGCCCTTTCCCCTGCTTCCCTTGGGACCAGGCTGACCAACCTCAAAAAAGTTGGACACGAACAAATGACCACCTTACAGACGTGATTGAGGTGAAAGTCATTCTCACTGTCCACTTACTCAGCTCTCACCGGCTCCCTCCCTCTTCCACGGCCCCAGCTTGGAGAACGTCCAAGGGTGTGTGGGAAGATGGGAGCCACTAAGGTCCTGTTTCTGCCAGAAGCACTGTGCAAGAGCTGAGCCAGTGACGGCCAGCCGTCAGTCACCTCCGCCGCGCCTGGGGAGCTACTCGGGGTTTCCTGTACATTACTCCCCACAGCTGCTTCCGTGAGCCAGACTCTCCCAGGCCAGCAAACAGCAGTCAAAGGCCTGGCTTTTTTTTCTCAAGGTTTTCTAAACTGTTATGAGTACAAAAGGTGATGGAGCTTAGTGTTGGTCACTCCGACTCTGCAGAGCCCGTCGTCTTTGCCCCTTTGAGTCTAGGAGTTGTATGTTTCAGTGATTCAGAGGAGAAGGAGCCCAGAGAGTTTTCACAGCAGTAAACAACCGTCTGCAGACACCCCCTACGGGCCTTGGCCTGTTTTACTGCTACGGAACCAGAAGGCTCCAGGACGTGGACTGCACGAAGCCTCCGCATTGTGTTAAGATCCCTCCCACATTCCTCACAGGACACCGATGCCTACTGACTACAGCAGGCACCCCTGCCTCTTGCTGATTCCAAAAGGGATCCGAAATTCAATTTACTCCAACATGTATTTACTGTGGCCTATTAACGACTAAGCCCAGTTCTGGAACTATCTAAACAAAATCCCATCCTCAAAGAGTTTATAATCTCTGGGATCCTGAATCCAGTCCTTCCTATTTTGTTCTGCAGTGGAATTACGTGGATTAATTCTCATTAGAGCTGTTGTCCAATTTGGAGCAAGCCCAACTTTTTCGCATTACTTCCGATACTTAGCTCCATATGCGGAACCCATTCCATCTCAGAATACGCACTCGTCTCAGTCTACCATCGCCCCCCGAGAGCTCTGTCCCACTCCTCTGAGTCTCTCCTGCTGCATTTCACAGAAAGTGCCCTGCCACCCGTCACCCCTCCTGAGGCTCGTGACTGACAGATTCCTGCCGAGGTGGGCTGGGAAAGCCTGCTGACGTGTTGAGCCCGGCAAGTTCCGCAGGTGTTTGACCACGGAACACTCCTTTCACCTGACACCTCTCCAGACCCCTCACTGGGAAATGACTGCTCCAACACCCTATAAAAAGAAGGGGCTGGGAAGAGCCACTGTCACCCAATTCCTGCCCACTGCGCTCTTGGAGCCTTCGACCTTTTGAAGACAGCCTTCTTGAAGCTCCTCTGCCCGGTCCTATGAAATGGACTCCAGATGCCCTTTCTGGGCACACTCAATTTCTCAGTGTCCCTCTTAAATTACAGGGGTGCAGGGGCCAGCCTGGTGGCATAGTGGTTAAGTTCATGTGCTCTGCCCTGGCGGCCTGTGGTTCGCAGGTTCAGATCCTAGGCGTGGACGTACACACCACTCATCAAGCCATGCTGTGGCAGTGTCCCACATAGGAAACAGAGCTGATAGGGGCCGAGGACACCAGGACCATCTTCTACCACTTCATTTTAGACTTTTTATAATGAGGCCCAACAGCTGCTGTAGCTTTTTGGCAGACAGATCACACTCTTGGCTCAATACCAGCTCAGCATTAGTTAAAACCCACTCCCCATCACTGGTCACCACTCCCCGCCTCTTTCACCTTCTAGATCTTCCTGCTGCCTTTTTGAGCCCAATCTCAAGACCTTCCACTTATGCGTATTGTATTTGCTCTAGTGAGGATGGTGTTTTTTTTTTTTTTTAAATCTCTTCTTCCTGTCCTAATTTGATCCTTTCTAGCTTTGTATCATCCCAGAGTTATCAGTCGCCTTCGGGTGAAAGTCACTGATAATAAACATTGAACAGGACACGGTTAAGTGCAAAGCCCCATGGCGTCCCATTCAGGGATGACCTTCCACCTTCCAGGTCGATGCTGATCCATGAACCAGCTCCTGAGCTCCCTCTATTTACCTCCCTAGAAAGTATCGTCATCCAACTGGCACTGAACATTTGGGTCTGGTGTGGGCTGGGCTTCCCCAAACTGTGAGGCTGAAAACCTATGATGGGGGGCTTCCCAGGAACCCAGACCTGGGCGTCATGTGCCTCAAAGGAAGAACATGATCTGGCCTCATTTTCTTGTTTTTACCTAGAAGTGGTTACTGCCGGAGCTGCAGCCAGGTCCTTCCTGCTCATTTTTCCACTGCACAGCGTTAGGTAAGTGCTAGATGTCTGGGCATAGCTGTTTGAAGCCAATCATGAGATATTAGGTAAACACAAGAAGTGCTGATTTTACAGACCGGTTGCCAAGGGTGCAGGGTTCCGAGCCACTCCTTGGGGATCTGGCCCATCTGCTTGGTCTCACTGACAGGGCTCTCTGTACCTTGCAGAGTCTAGAAAGTTCCCTCAATATCAAACTTACTCTCAATTTAGCGACGGGAAACCAAGAACAGCGTCACAAGACCTGTTTTCTGACGCCACTAACTGACAACGTTTCCCCCCAGGCTGAGAGGGCTGCCCTGCTGTTTCCGTTCTAATCCCAACGGACTGTCCCAGGCATGGGGGCCGGACTGACGCATTTCACTATAATTTAATGTGGGGACTGGCATTTAACTGGCTTCTCATTTTCCCTACTTCCCCTGCTGGAAAATCTCAGAAACCTATTCCGACCACACAGGTGTTGTTTTTCTGACGGGCCAAGCATTTCCGAAAAGGACAGGGTTTACTGCTCAGACCCCAATGACGTTTGAACAAAAACTCTGCCAAGGCATTTAGGGCTCTCTCCGCTGGCTGCCAGGTCGTCACACTCCAGGAAACAAAACAACCTCCTCGGATGGTGGCGTCTCTAAACCAAAAGGTGTGTGTCTGCCCCCTGCGGTACCTGGGGCCCAGAGAGAAGACTGTTTGCCTGGGGGAGAGAGCGCATGTAAAGGGATGGCGCCCGTAAGGCTGGCAAGGGAGGGGGACACCCATGTAGCGAACAGCCTGCCAAGCTGAGCAGAGAAAGGATGAGCAGAGAAAGGAGCAGTGGCGACTGAGCTTACACTGTGTGCAAAGCACAGCACTAGGCCCTTCGCAGACATTGCCTGACTCATCACCAAGACCACCTAAAGAGGCGGGTAAGCAGCAGAGTGCAGCCCACTCCAGCACTCAGACAAGAGCGTGGGCCCAGCGCATGAGGGCCCGGGAAGCCTCCTGGGAAGGGACCCATCCTTCAGGAAGAATGACGGTCCCCAAGTAATTCAAGGGCAGTGGGGCTAGAGTGAAGCGTAAAAGCATGTCCATGCTCAGTAGGTTTCACAGACATTATCTCCAGGCCCAAGACCTTGTGACTTAAGTGCGTGAAACTTAACAAGCTACTTTCCCGTCATCTCTGGGGCACAAAAAGAACATAATTGGGAGCACCATTAGTGTCACTGCTGTGGGGTGGGTGGCAGATCCGGCCATGAAGGGTCTTGAACGTCGGGTTCTGGTGCCCAAGCCCTCAGAGGTACTGGCCACCAGCTGCCACTTTGGTCACTGGCTTCTGCAGTGCAGCCATGCAGGGTGGCCCAGCTAGGAACAGTGTGTTCTAGTAAACGTGAACACTGAGTACTAGTAAATCTTTAACAACTAGCACGGGGGGAGGGGGGAGGGAGAAGGAGGCAGCTAAACTGTAGCGTTTGCCAATTCCTGTGGTGTAAATACTACCACCATGGCCAATTTCAAGCTACTAATGGGACAGCATTGAACACAGAGGGGAAGAGATGCACAGTGGCATGCTGTCATACAGTATTTCCACTACGCTACAACAGACACAACCTCTAGAGCATAGGTAAGAGTAAAATGTAGTAAAATAATTAGGAGGTGAGGAGATCTGACGTTATTACCATTGTTTTAACATAATTCATTAAAGTGTAAGCTTACATAACCAGTTTTAATAATGGCTATGTTTAACAACTGTTTAGCAAAATCCCTAAGAAATTTAACGGTTGGTTCTCAAAAGCCTGTACGAGCCAGCTCTGGCACACTACCAGCTGGGAAGGAAGAAAATGTGGGCATCACATGGTGTCCTGGAGGTCAAGTTCCCACCACAGGAAGATGCTCCCGGGGCATCCAGAGCGAGCTGGGCAGAATGATCTGAGAACCCGGGCAGAGCCAACAGGAACAGAAACGATCACGGAGAGGGTGGGGCAAAGCCTGGAAGATACTCTTTTGTGGCTGTATTGACCCTGCTTCTATTTCTGGATCACGGGCCACAAGTGAAACGCAACCCAAGGCGTCAGTACTAAGGTCTTCTGCCTCCACAACCGCAGCTGCACAAAATACTTCCATTAGCGCGCAGAGGTCCCGGCAACAAGGGGACCTGCTTCCAGCTCCTGACCAGGACAAAGCTAAGACAGGCCTCCATCATTCCTTAGAAATGCAGGGTAGTGTCCTGGAGAATCACTCCTCTGCTCAGCTCATTCTTCCCTCTGCCTGGGAAGAGGCAAGTCACAGGCCACTTTCCAGGATGCCCCCAAACACCCACAGGGATGATAGCCTCTGCCTAAGCCTCGGGAGATGAGTAGCCCCAAGATATCTGGCGAGGAGAGGCAGCTCTGAGGTCTGGACCTCACTTCCCAGAGCACAGTCTGGAATAGAGCAGCCCAAGCCCAAGAAAAGGAAGGGCTGTGAAATGGATCTGTGCGATGACACAGCGTGAGCGCAATTAGTTGTTGTCAAAGCATTTTGCTGGCTGCGTTCGTCTCTTATGTAGGGGAACAAAACTGTCATAACGGTGACAACATTATTCAACATTGATGCAATCACCAAGCCCTAAAATTAGGAAGCTAAAGGGAGATTTTCTTGAGAGGGCTGAGCTCTGTTACCCATGTCACATGCCTGGGACAGTCCGCCCCCAGGATCAAGGGAGGAGAGGAAGGAAGCGAAGATTCATTGAATGTTGCCACGTGCTACTATGAGCAGCCTTTTAGCATTTTATTCTACACAATCCTCCCTTCAACTCTGTGAAGGGAGGGGCAGTGGAGTGGGGCACTGAGCACCGAGATTTGCGGGGCGCCCATTACGAGACAGGCTCTCTGTACATAGTTTACCTCGATTATCACAACCACGCTGAAAGGGAGGTATTATTATCCCCATTTTGCAGATGAGAAAGCTGAGTCTCAGAAAGGTTAAGAAGCTTGCATAACATCCCGCAGCTCAAATCCTTCCGATTACAAAGTCATTTACACTGAGTCGCTTGCTGTGAAACCCGCAAGGTGGGCAGAGCCACACCTCTGGGACGGCTCCCCCGCTGCCGCTCCTTCATCCCCTTTTCTCTTCCTTCTCACATCCCGCTGCCCTCCCTATGCTGCATCACCTCCCAGGAAGGCAAAAGTGGTCCAGGCCCCAGAGCAAAAATAGACTTGGGTGGCAGTCCAGCTTCCACGATGCACTAGCGATCGTGACCTTGGCTCACTTGTTTAACTGCTATAAGCTTTAGTATTTCAGCTGTAAATTGGGGACGGTAATAGTTCCGACTTCATAACAGTGTTGTGGGGATTAAACGAGACCGTGCTTGTCAAGTGCTCTGCACAGAGCCTGGCACGCGGCAAGCATTCGACAGCAGTTGTTATCAGCACTGGTTAGAGACCACGGCATCAAAAGGTGGCCACATCAGGTCACAGCCTGACCTCCAGCCCCGGGACTACAGACGGGAACGGGCCTCAGAAGGGCAGCTGGGTCCGGGAATCTTCCCTTCCCGCATGGCCAGTTGACTCCCCACCTTTCGGAGGACCTTGCCCTGGATGCGCACAGGGCAGGGTCAGGGCGCCCAGGGAGACTCGCCCCTCCGAAGCGTTAGGTGGTGCTCCCCACGTCCGGGGCACCCTCCCAGGCTCTTGGCAAATATGAGCTCCTTTAGTCTTGACAACAAGCCAGTACAGTGGGCACCATTATTCGCTTCACTTAGTAAAGAGAAAAGGAAGCTCAGGTGACTCCCCCCCCCACCCCGATCTGACCCCCGGGGCACAGCCACGCCAGGCCTACGACTCTGCCTCTCTAAGGAACTAGGACCCAGGCCACCACCACCACCACCTCCACGTGGTGTCTGTGCCCCCTGAGAAACTCTCCGTGTGCCCAACCTCGTGCTTCATAGGGAGTGCTCCCCATCACCACGGGAGACATTCACTTTGTGATTTCTCCAGGGTGCCGTTCCTCCTGCTTCACTCCCCTCCGCTCTCTGATCATTTCTGCACGAGAAACAAGGAGAGACAAAGATTTTGCAGCAGGCGGATGCTGTGAGAAGAGGCAGACCTGGGCTTAAATTCCAACCATGGCTATGCATCCCCCTTACGAGCTGTGGGTCCTGGATAGTGACTCACCTTCTCGCAGTTTCTGCATCTATAAAACAGAGATAATATCGACCTCACGGTGTCCTTATGAGGATCACACAGAAGCACTTGAAGAATTTAGAATAACGCTGGACACCTCAACTTACAGCTCTTGTTATTATCTGGTTACTTATTCGCAGCACTGATCTCCTGCTCTGGCTAGTTCACCCAGGGAGGGCTCACCTTCCACGAGTGCCCCTCACTTCCTCATCTGTAAAGGGGGAACAGACACATGCAGCCTGCTTCATAGGAGCCACGTGAGGGCTGACAGGTCGTGGCATAAAGCCTGGCACACAACACAGGCTCCCCCAGGTGTGCCCATGACTCTCATTCTTATCACGATCAGCTTCTCCCAGGAATTAAAAATCGGCTCAGACTCCCAACAGACCCCTGGAATGATCTCCCAGCACAACTTGTGGGAGGGAAATGTTTGACGCTTCTCTTTCATAAACATAAGAACCACCTAAGAGGCACCTGCAGCTTGTAAAGCTTTCAGAGGCCCACCTTCCACACTAAAGCAAGTCTGAGGCTGGTGCACACAGGGCAAGGAAACCAGGCACTTCCTCTACAGCTCCTATTTTCAAAATCTCCTTTTCTCAAAAAGTTAATGCTACTGACCAAACTTTACCAGGACCCTGCTACTCTGCCAGCTTGTAGGTGTGATGCAGAGGACGTGGCGTTTTTAAAGTCAGATGAGCTGTGTTCAAAGGTAGGTCTGTGACTGCTGTGTGACTATAGCCAAGTCACTTACCCTCTCGGAGCCTCAGCTTCCTCACTTGGGAAAAAGAGAAGTATCAACTTCATAGGGTTGTGAGGAGGGTCAAATGAGAACATGAGAAAGATGTAAAATGTCAAGGACTACGTAAACGTGAATTCCTGATATTTCCTGCTGGAGAAAGGATGCCAAATTTAAAGCTCCATCACAGGAAATAGAGTCGTTCAGGACATCGGTATCTCTGTGGCCTCCTCCTTAATAAGCTTGAATTTCCTATCTCCATGTTAACAGTCTTTCTGTACTTGTGTCTGCTATTATAAGCCACTTCAAATCTTTTAGAAAGGAAGCAAAATCTAAAACAACAAACAAAGCAGCTTCATGGCGAGAAGTAACGCAGCCCATTTACCCTCTCCATTCGGTGGCTTTTGCAAGACAGTGGTGAGGTGAGATTTGCTGTCTGCAGCCTGGACCCCAGGGCTGGCTTCCCTGGAGGAAGGTAACTGGTGCTCTCAGGAACGGAGTCACAGACGAGGCCACGCAGCCCTGCTAGGAACTGTCCCCTCCCACCCCAGTCAGCCAGCGGGACCATGGGGAAGGGGTCGCCTGCTCCCGAATACCTCGCCTCAAATCCTCCGCTTTCCATCTTCCCCCTCACAGCCGAAGTCTGCATTTTGTTTTCTGTAGAATTTATAGAAGCAAAATGCCTTTTTGAAACTTTGCTTTTTCTACCTACCAGTTTACCACCCATATGGAGATGAAACCAGCCCGTAACGGGGTTTAAATGAGACAGCCAGGTAGGTGAAACACTGCAGATGTTGTGGCGTTTTAAACATAGCACACGACTGTTACACAAACACCATTCATAAACCTGAGTCACAGGGTTCGGACGGAAGCGGGGTACATGTATAAATAGCCTGTGGCTGTCACACGGAAGAAAGGAAGGGAGGTTTGGAGAATCAGGTCAAAATCACTGTGCCCAATTTAAACACGATAAAAATCTCAGCCTTGTCATTATTTACAACCCCTCAGCACGACTCCTACCCAAAAAAGGAGAGAATGTCAAATGGAACATTCTCAATAAGCTAATGTCCTGGCATTAAACTAAACAGTACGGCTGATGCAGCATCATAGAATGAAGCTCGATTATGCTGTCTCGCTTCTTGGCTGTCGGATGCCCACAGTTGGGAGCAGACACGCCAGCACTTTCCAGCCTGGGAACTGCTTTAGGATCCTTAAAAGAAGGTAGCTTCACAGACTAGAGATGACCAATTGATTTGCTTTCAATGACTCCGCGATGGCTTTGAGCGGCAAGAACACACTTGGTTGTGGTAAAGAACTAACACTTTGAACATGTAGGAAACATTTAAAAAAAATCATTTTTCCTATGACTCCCCCTCCCCAGGACACCCCCCATTCACGTGACTCTGAACAGAACTCTCTCCCAACACACTGCCCCAAACGCAGCTCCGGGGCTAAGCGGGGCTCCACACAGCACAGCGTGAAAACAGACAGGGCTGCGGGCTCAGGGCCAGGACAGCAGAAAGCCCACCACACACCTTCCAGCCCCTCCCGCCGGGCTGAAGGGCCTGGCCAGGGCTTGGAAGAGACACAAGAAGAGCCCACAGCATCCTCGAGGCCTTCAACGGGTCCCACAGACTCAGCCTTGACCCTGGGTCAGTCTGTTCCTCAGCAGACACCTTCCAGCCTCCCCTCCACAGTCCAGGAACTCAGTGTGAACTTGCAGGGAGCTGTTCGATGACGTGGATTCAGGAAGCAGCCACTCTCGCTCAGGAGTTTAGTGTTTCGTCACCCACTCCTCCGGGCCCTTATCGCTCAGAAGGGATCAACAACCTGGCTGTGGGACACGAAGGCCAAAGACTGTGACACACAGGGTCACAACACGCGCACGGTTAACTTGGCCCGCCGGCTGCTGTGTGATTCCAGTCCTGAGTCCCTCGGGGTGTCTGCCGGGTCTTCCTCACACATCCCGCTCTGGTCCCTTCTCCAGTCACCGGCAGAAGTGGACTCGCAGTCTCGTGCCTCTCCCATCCCAGTCTCGGATGACGTGTGTGGTCTTTGAGTTAAGAGCTCACTAAAGTGTAGATCATGCTGAAGGCAAAAGAAGAGGAAAAAGAAGGCATGAGTGGGAGCCCAAGAAGGACTCAGACTGGCCCCCAAAAAAGGGACCTTCCAAAAGCCGGACCCTTGGCTTCTTTCTCATTCCTGCCACGAGAGCAACTCATCTGCTCCTCCTTCTGGCCCCCTCCTGCTTCCCACAACGTTGGCCTAAACGTTTGGGACGAGAGCATATTAAGACGTGATTGCTCTAAGTGCCTATCGTTCTTCTCATCAGGATGATTATCATGGTTGCTTTTCCTCTTTTCTGCAATTGCAGGGCAGGTTTGGGCGGGGGGTGGGGTGCAGTGGATTCTTTACCCCACCAGCTGCTACATGCTTATGTGATGGCCGTGTCCAGAGGCTCCCAGATTATCCTGGATAATGTGTGAGCACTGGGGAAACGATCGTCATCGCTATTGCGAGGACCGATGTGCGAACACATGAACTACATGAATTCTTAATTGGGTACCTCCCTGGCCCTCCCGTTTCGCACAGAATCCAGGCATTAAACACGAATGAAGTATCCTACGGCAGGGCCTTGACACTCCCAAGGAGGGGGCCACGCGTCCCCGGGCTCTCAGAAACAGCAGGCTAATTCTGCAAGGCCGAGGAACGTTCAACACCAAAACGGACCACTTTGCCTATTTGGCAGAAAGGAAAACAGTCACCTTTTCACATTATAGAGGGGAAAACGGATAATCTAAGAAACAAAACCAAAGGAAGACAACTCAAGTGTTTGACTTCTAACCCTATCCAGCTGTGAAGCTGATGAGCTCTTCCGAGCAGCCGGAGTTCCGTCTTTGAGAACCTGCTGGACCTCATGTTCACAGAGCATCGCTGGTCAGGCCTGGAGCTGGAGGGGTCTTATTCAACACGGGGAAGTCAGGGGTCAGGAGAGAAGGGGATTGCTTGAGGTCACACAGCCACATCCCAAGGCCAAAGCTATGCTCTTTCCATTATAACACTGAGCTTCAGCGTGGATGCCTGTTTACTCACTTCATTCATTCACTCATTCATTCATTCATTATTTATTGAGCACCTCCTGCATGTCAGGCACCATTCTCAGTGCCAGGAAATGAGGGTGAGCACGCAGCCCCCATCCCTGCCTTGAGGGTGCGTATGGCCAGGCTGAACAACAAACAAGGATTTAGTGAGTACCTACTGTGTGCCAGGCATCAGCCAGGGTGGTGCACACATGGAAAGCATGAAACAGAGAAGGTCTTTGCCATCAAATCCGCCATGAATAACATCATATAGAGTGAGAGAAATATGTGGGAGGGGAGGCAGGCACGACCCAAAGTAATGGGCAGGAGGGCGGTGCTCCTGTTGGTAGGTAAGACCAGCTGCTTCACACCCTTGATGTGAAAAGATCTTTATACAGAGCAGGCAGAGGGAGCTCACACTGGACTGACCCACTGGCGTCAGTGTCAGTATTAATGTTAGCTAGTCCCCATCCCGTGTAACCCGCAAACATCTGGTGCACAAGGCAACCTGAGAAGGGGGGTGCCCCAGGGTGGGATGGTTAGCACAGCACCATGGGAAGAGCCCAGGCTCTGAGGCCAGATAAACTGCTAACTACCAGCTAGGACCTGGGACACATCTCTTAATCCTTCAGGAAGCTCGAACCGTGAAACGCCAACCCCCCCCTTTACAGGTTCCCAGCTTCTGTCACTTGAGTCTCCATCACTGTGCTCAGCCCAGACGCAGCTCTCCATACACGAGCGCCCCCTCCCCTCCCTAGGAGGGGCTTGGGCTGACGGTCCTGCGCCCTCCACCTGCTCTGGACCTGAGGGACTAGGAGCTCCTGTGGCGGGAGAAGCAGGGTCTTTCAGGGGCCCTGAAGAGCCACAAGAGGTCAGGTTCAACAAAGAATGTGGAACGCAGGCAGCCACCCAGGGTCCCAGCGGGGCAGGAGAAGTTGTTTCCAATTTTGTTCTGGAAACAAAGTAATTACCGAATGTAACATGAAGCAGGGCCAAACTGAACCAAGGATCTCCGGGACAGACAGTCAAACAGAACGTCTGGAACATCATCCGTTACAGAACGATCATGCCCATCTAAGCGGCAGGAGCCGCCAACGCCACCCCACCCCACCCCACTCCCTCCTGTCCCTGCAGCCCAGCAGACTGAGAGCGGCTTTGTTCTCTGTCTGAAAATTTCTTTATTTTTTTTTTTTTGAGGAAGATTATCCCTGAGCTAACTCACCCATGCCCATCTTCCTCTGCTTTATACGTGGGACGCCTACCACAGCATGGCTTTTGCCAAGCGGTGCCATGTCTGCACCTAGGATCCGAACCGGCGAACCCCGGGCTGCTGAGAGGCAAAACGCGCAAACTTTGCTGCGCCACCAGGCAGGCCCCTGTCTGCGATTTTCTGTGTTCTTTCCCACAACGGGCTCCAGCAGTTACCGCAACAAAACTAAAATGATGGAGCTTGATATGCCTCGGTTCCCATGCAGAGCAAGGGGGATCCCAGGCTAACGGGGAAGGAGCACTACCCTTGTTCTGCTGGCTTTGAGAAGGGACAGTGCTGCCTCTGGGGACAGGCCACTCAGCCTACAACTCTGCAGCAGAGGCTGTTGCAGCCCCACAAAGAAAGGAGTTGAGTACACTCCAGCAAAGAAATCTAACCTCCATGTCAACCCAGGGGCCGAGTCGCTAAGCCAGGAGGGCCTGGGCCACCCTCTAGAGGTTTCCCGACAGGAACCAGCTGGAGCCAGCTCTAGTTGATAGAGTTCAGACGTGGAGTCAGAAAGACTTGGGTGAACCTGTGGGGCACCTCGGAAATCTCCAGAGAGGCTTCAAGCAACTTGAAGTTGAAGGAGGGGATGTTCCAGGACACTCTATCAAGGAGGAGGAGGGTAGAGGTCACCCTGAGCCTGGATCAACCATTGAGTCCAAGACGAACGTGGCAGAATAACTCTGAATCCCCTCGAAGGCTGAGTCGCTCCAAGGGAAGCTGTACCTCCAGGGTCTCCGAGCCTTCTGGATGCTGGGGATGTGGAGGGGAGACGAGGCAGAACCAAGCAGCACCTGGGCAGCAGGACCCACCCTCAGGTGAGCATCAGAACTGGCTGACACCCAGCCCCGAAATTCCGAATCAGCAGATGGAAGCCCAGCAATCTGCGTTTTTTCGTTTGTTTAGTGAGGAAGACTGTCGCTTAGCTAACATCTGCGCACCAGTCCTCCTCCACTTTGTATGTGGGACGCCGCCACAGCATGGCTTGGTGAGTGGTGTGCAGGTCCATACCTGGGATCTGAACCCGCAAACCCGGGGCCACCAAAGTGGAATGCACAAACTTAACCACTACACCACCGGCCCAGCCTAGAAATCTGTATTTTTAAGATGGGTCTGATGCAAGAAGTCCAAAGACCACATTTGGATGAAGAATTTCCTAGAGGTTTCCTAAGATAGCCAGCAGTTAAAAGCTCAGTCTTTTGGGTCAGATTTGAGATGGACTTACAGCTGTGACACTATATTCTGTGACCGTGGGAGAATTATCTAATTATCTCAGATTCCGGGTCCTCATCGTTAATACGTGGGTAGTGATAGCGTTTCGCTCGTAAACTGAGAAACACACGTCAAGCTCTTAGCCCAAAGCCTGGCTCCTTTTTAAATGCTGGACAAAGGCAGCCACCGCTCAGCCCGCCCCAGCCCACCGAACCCTGAGGTGGCCTCCCTCACGCCCCCCCACCTCCCTCTGTCTCACTCGCTGCTGTCGACCAGGCCCTTTGGAGACCACACCGGGATACTGGGAGATCTCCATGCCCTGCCACAGGTAGCGACAGGAGAGCAAGGCGACAGGTGAGATGCCCCAGAGAGAAGCCCAAAGAAGAAGAGAAAGGAGGAGGAGACGTTTCTGGAAAAAGCACTCTCTGGGGTATCAAACCACAAGACACGCTGTTTACAACTATCTGCTTAGCTAGGATGTCCTGAGTAGAGAGGTGAAAAGACAGGAGATTCCTGAAATGGAATTGCAAAGTCAGCACGTTTTACTTAATTAGGGTGGTGTTATGAAACAGTAGGAGAATTGTAAGCGTAAGCATTTAATGACCCAACATGCCCCCTTTGTGAATCATGACTGCCGCCGGAGGTTTCTGTTACGGTCCCCAAGAATGCTTACACACAGGCGAGGGGGCAGGGGGCAATGAGGCCACAGGCCACCTGATTGGCTGAGTTGCTAGAGGCCGGAGGCCCATGGGGACACAGGACCACATGCACCAGTAACGTCCTGAGAGGTGTGGGCAGAATGTGTTTTCACCGTGTGGCCCTAAGGATGCACCTGTCAGCAGGTGAGGCCTCCTAGTCCCTCATACAGAAGCCCTTGCTCCCAAACCAGAGTCAGGCAGCTGGGCTCATCCCCGATAGATGAGCCATCTCCCAAAGACCAAGAGGCCGGCCTGAAGTTCCCTCCATTGGTTGCAGGAGTCAAATCCACCAGGAGGGGCAGCAACTCACCAGTAAAGGTAGTAGAAGAACGAGAGGAGATAGAAGGCCAGCTTACACCAGGCCTCCTTCTGACAGTAACTCAAGGTGTCCGCGTTCATGACCACCGGCGGGTCGTAAGCTAGTTCAGAACTATCTGCCGGACAGTGGAAATACCTGCAGGGAAAGAGCACACAGCGTCATCAGCTCTGAGCTTTGGAAGGGACACCTGAAGATGTCGGGGCCAAGGCCTCCTGATGCCGGACTCCCCCTGAGGAATCTCTCCTGAGCCGTTGTCTGCCTTCTGCCCGCATCCCTGCCTGTACATGGCCCGGACACTGCCACAGAGCAGCCCAGCTGCCATCTTCCAGCAGATAGCAACTCCCCCAATACTCAGATCCACCGCATCCACAGCTACCCCGACAGAAGGGAGAGGTGGCACCTGGTGGCACCTGGGAGACAACGGGAAGAGCCTCCTTTCTCCGGGGGAACGGGAGTCCGCCATGTGTGTCCATAGCGGCTCCAGTGTAGGCACAGGTGTGGGGAGACAGAGAGCTGCATCTCCACTGCCAGATGCCACCGGACCACAGTTCTGCCCTAAACATTAATTACTTTGGATAAATATTGTCCCCTCCCAGACCTTCTTTTAAAATTCTGAGTATTCTGGAAGGGACATCATATTCTCACTGGAGTGTGGAGTAGTTCACAGGTACTTTTCTTCTTGATAGAAGGACCCAGAACAGCAGAAAGAACAGCAGCGGCCATTGCAGGGCAAGAGCAGCCCTGGGGGGAAACTGGGTAAGCCAAAGACAGCAGGTGGAAGAGAGGAGGGAGCAGGGAGAAGGGGAGAAGGGGGAGGGAAGAGGAGGAAGGGAGGAGGGAGGAGGAGGAGGGGGGAGAGAGGAAGGGGGAGGGGGAGGTTAGGAGGGAGGCTGAGGCAAACTGCCTGCTTCAGACATCACGTGGGCTCCATGTTCACAAGCCGACAGCAGCTCTCAGGCTGGGGGAGACCTGGGGCGGAGGCCCTTTGAAAGTGGTCTGGCAGGAGGCGAGTGCTGTCCTCGGACCATCCTCTGGCCCTCAACAGGACACTGGCCCCGGGCCCTGGGCCACAGCCTCATTCGAAGCTAAAGAACAAAGCCGGGCTGAAATCACTCAGCGGGCTGCTTTTTTGTCATCCTGGTAGAGGAATCAGGAGCCAGTGTGCAAATTAATGGCCCTGTGAGCCTCTGGGACAGGCTGTGGTTCTGGATGGTGAGCAAGGCCCCGATTAATCACACTGCTTTGAAGAACATCCCTGGGACGGAGCAACTCCCCGAGCTGGGGTTTCAGTTCCCTCTTGCTTCCTCTTCTTAGGAGCACCCTGACAGGATCTGTCACCGACACTGCCGAGAGGAAGGCACAAGCCAGATTCAATGACACCTGCCAGCTCAGAGCCCTCCAGGCCACTCACCTCTCCTCTTCCCAGGGGCAGATTTCAAAACCTATTTGCCTTGGCTGTGGCCTTGTTCCCAGGTGACCTATTAAGTGGAGGCAGGGGATGGGGCAGGGGACCACGCGGCTCAGTGGAAAAAGCCAGGGATCTGCCGCACACGGGTCACCAGACTGACTTTCCTCGGGTCAGTCACTAACCTCTCTGAGCCTCAACTTTCTCATCTATAAAATGGGATGAAATTGCCTACGCCAAAGGGCTGTTGTGACGATTATGGGAGCTGATGGATGCAAATCATCTGCAAAGAACAGGCACCAGATAAATGGCAGGCAATTCCAGTTTTATTTAAGCAAACTGAGAGCTAGAGCAGAAGGCAGCTTCACGTGCGTGACAAGCGTCCCTGGACTGGACCTGCTGTGGTGGGGAGGGAGAAGGGAAGAAAGAAGGTGTTCAGGGACTCCGGTGTGTAAAGGACCCCTCCCTCCTCATTCCTTTCTCTTTCATCTTCTGAGCACTTACAAATTGCCAGGAACTAGGCTAGACCCTGTCAGGGATTCAAAAAAAGTAAGACGAAGTCCCTACTGGCAAGGAGACTGCAGTCACTCTCTTCCTAAACAAACGTAAACTTGCCAAACGTAAGGACCCGGGCTGGCTCTCCCTTTCCTCCCTCTGGAAGAGCGACAGCCCTAAGGAGCAGTGCATCAACCAAAGTTCTGGAAATTCACCACGTTTTCGATACCCTGGCTTGACAGCACACTATTTGAGGAACCTGGGGATAAATTCCTTTTATAGGGAGAAGGGCCGGCCCCCAGGGTGGCATGCCAGGGGACAAGGATGTGGACTATGATCCATACAGACGTGGGACCAAAGCCTGGCCCTGCCATGTCCTAGCTGAATGACTCCGGGGCAGTGACCTAACCTTTGTGAGTCACTGTGTCCCCATGTGTAAAACGGAAAAGGAACCCTGACTCACCCAGATGTTGTGGATACTGGATGAGGTAAGGCACGGAAAGTCTTGAGTGGGTATGCAATACATTTCAACACCACGATGCTTCTATCTGACTTCTCTCTAAGTCCAGACTTTAGTGGGTTACCTTTAACATACGCGGGACTTTCTTATGCAACTGACTCATTTTCCTTCATCCCTAAACCTGCGAATTCTCCTCTCCTCCTGCTCTTGGCCAATGGCACCTTCACTCTCCCAGGTGCTCAGCTTACAGACTCTTTCTCCCTCACCTCCTGCACCCAATTATTGGCCAAGGCCACCCCCAGTTTACCTCCACGGATTGTCCCCTTCTCTCTCCATTCCAACTTCCACCACCCAGTTCAAACCTCCATCATCTCTTCACCGGGAATTTCATCATAACCTCCTAATCGGATTTCCTCCTCAAAATTTCACCCTCCAATCCATCCTTCCCACAGCTGCCAGCATCACCTTCCTAAAAACCAGATCTGGTAATGCCATTCTCCTCCTCAAAAGCTTCTGAGAGCCGTCCATTCCCTAGAGAATAAATTAATTCCCCATCAAATCATTTCAGACCCTCCGTACGGATCCCCAGCTGTCTGTCAACCCCATCTCTGCTCATATCCCTCCAAGACCGCTACCTCCAGCCACACTGCACAGCTGCTGTTCTCCAGACACACCATGTGCTCTCGTACCTCTGAGCCTTTGCATATGCTAGTCCTTCAACCTGGAGTGTGCTTGTCCAGATTTTCCAGTGTCACTCTTCCCACCTAATTTCAATGCTCATTTCTCCACACTCCTACATACATTGCTCATATTTCTGTTAAGAATATCTTTCCCTCTGCCACTAGGGTGTATGTTCCTGGAGGGTAATGATTATATCTTACGTTCACCTTGGAATCCCTCACCATGTCTGGCATGTAGTGTGTGCTCTATATGTTTCCTAAACGAAGGAGTGGATGTTCTAGACGTGATGAAATACAGGCTATATTCTATGGTAAAATGACAATGATGGAATGTTTGGGGACCAAAGCTCTGGGAGCAGGGGTAAAGGGTGGTTAGTTTATTTGCATAACTGCATTCTTTACTACCCTTGTATTTCCCGCTCCCTGCCTCCTACATCCATATGGTGACTATATTTTACAAAAAGCCCAAATCACATGATCTGAGGCACAGTCTTAGCAGGGAACAGACTATATAAAATCAGAACTGGCCCAGAAAATCCAGCCCATCTGGTAGGTTTCTTCTTTTTAATTAACATATAATTCACATAAGAAAAAAATTCACCTTTTTAAAGTATACATTCAGTAGTTTTTAGCATATTCATAGAGTTGTACAACCACCACCAGTATCTAATTTCAGAACATTTTCATCACCCTAAAAAGAAAACCTTGTACCCATTAGTAGTCACTCCCCACTCCCCCTCCCTTCTGGCCCTTGGCAACCATCAATCTATTTTCCATCTCTATAGATTTGCCTATTCTGGATGTTTCATGTAAATGGCCTTTGGTGACCGGCCTCTTTTACTCGTAATTTTTTCAAGGTTCATCCACATTGTAGCATGTATCAGAACTTCATTGTGTTTTTTACAAATAACATTCCATTATATGGATGGACCGCATTTTGTTCATCCACTCATCTGCTGATGAACATTTGAGTTGTCTCCACCATTTGGCTATTGCGAATAATGCTGCAGCTGCTTTTAACACTGACCCATGAGGGTCGAGGCTGCAGTTATTGGAGGCTATGAGAAAGGCCTGGCCTTATTGGACTGCTGTCCGAGAGCAGCTTGGAAAGAAGGCTCTAGGGAGAAAGTCCCCAAAAGGAAGGGATGCGAGGAAGGCCCTGGGTGGCTGGTCTGTTTCGGGGACATCATCTCTGGAGGGCAGACTGCCCAGGCAGAAAAGAGGAAGGACAGACCGGCCCCAGGCAGACTTACCTCCAGAAGTGATAGAAAAGCAGAGGGACATTCAGGCCCAGGGTGAGCCACTCCTGAGCGCACAGGAACATGATGCAGAAGAGGCTGTGGATGGAGTATTCTGGCAGCACCAGCTGAAGAGGGAGCAGAGACACAGGCCAGAGTTAAAGGGAGGAAAAGCCACTCCTGCCTCTACAGCAGCTGACTTCTCCCCAGACACTGCCTCCATCACGCTGGTGACACAAAGGCGCTCCCTGCAGCAGCACAGACTCACTGCCCCCAACCGATCCATTTCTGCCCAGTTCTCCTCCCTGTGGTCCTGGAGTCATGCTTTATACTCAAGCTCAAATGGACACAGGCTCCGGCACCCTACTTACCAGAATACTGCACTTGCTTCTGGGGGTCACCCATGGATGACCACTGGGAAGACTAGAGGAGGCTGTCCAGCCCCTGAGATGTCTGACCTGACCCAGGACCCACGAGGAGAAATACTGGTGGGGTTTCCAGTGATTCTGTCATTCTTGTTTTTCTAGCGCCTCCATATCTTCCTGCAGAAACTCACCAACCTAAGTGAGTATGTGCGTTTATTTCAAATACAGGAGGGTCGGGAAAAAATTGAGAAACAGCATTTTGTTTGCATGATGGTGAGTGGATCAAGAGGAACCCCAGAGAAAGAACACGTAGTCATAATAAAAGAGGGAAAGTGTGGCATCTGGAGGAATGGGAAAGAAACCAGCCCAGACCAAGAAGGGTCAGATGGTGGAAGGTGACCAGCAGGAAGGCTAAGCTCCCCACCCCATCTACCCACACAGGCATACGTGGGTAAAAAGAGCTTAAAATGACTGTGATGCCCTCCCAAGGCTGTTTACATCTTAACAGAAATCAAAGCTGTCATAGAAATCAAAATGATTGTAAAGGAAAAATTTGGTCCCTAGGCCAGTAGTAAGAAAATCTGAAGACTCAGACGCAAATGTCCCATCTTTCCAAGTTATATAGGAATATATATATATGTATGTGATGGGGGGTATAGCCTCTGTGTATTGCTTAGACCACCATGAATGCTTTGGTCCTCCGAGCAAAATCTTCCTAACCATCCTTCAAGGCCCATCTCAAATGCCACTTCCTAATGAAGGCTCTGCCCACCCTATCGCGCCTCACCCCAGCCCACCCCACCCTGCAACTCTGAGCCCCACAGCACACTTCCTACCCTCGTCTAGGGTACCTTCCATAACCTATCCATCGTGGAGTCATTATCCACTGCCCCCTCCCAGCACACGCGGATCTACTCCACTCTTCCATAAGCCATCTCGGCCAAGCTCTATTGTTTTCTCATGTCCATTTAGAAAGTGCTTTGCACAGTACCTGGCACTTAAGAGTGGTAACAAATATGCGATGAAACGAATCAAACTGACCAAGTGCAGATTGCAGCCTGGCTGGCTGGCGTTAGGGATGCAGCCTGTGGTTCTGGGTGGGAAACACTGCCTCACGCTGTCGCATCTGGGTACAGAACACCATTCATCTCCCACTTTAGTCAGATGAGTTGTCTGCCCCAGATGACAGATACAGAGGGAGACACACATTAAAGATAAATACATGTAAGAAATGCATTTTGTAAGTAAGTGACATCTTCTTTAAAGTCTGATGAAGAATGAATTGCCTTGACCCATGCCTCAGAATTCTCAGACAGTCACCCTGCATACAAGCGCCGTCATTCCAGAGACCTCCGTGGGTGAACTGGGAACAGCCAGCCCCTGTGAGCCTCAACCACCTGGCAAGGAAGGGGATGTGTCCCTATCATTTCTCCTCCCAGGATCTCAGAGCCATCCTTAGAAGCCCACCCACACCTGGTCAAGGCACCACCACACCTCCTCCCACTAAAGAGAAAGCCCCGTCCTCAGAGCTGGGCGTGCCAGTCCTGGAGGCGGTGGCTGCGACTTCTGCTATGCACATCTCTACATTTTTTAATCAGCAGTTTCGGCAACTTATGCCAAGGTAATTAACATGTTTAGAGACAGCCACTCTGGGCCTGAATCATCCACGATAACACCATCCCCGTCTCCGACTCCAGTGACAAATCTGACTGATTACAGCTTGGATTTCAGGTCCCACCATTAATCACCATGGCCTCTTTCCTCTTCGGGGCTTGATTTATCGTGGTGGCTGCAACCTTCTGAGCTGGGAGGATTCGTCACTGTCACCGTGCTGAGGAAAACTGCTTAATAGAGGCCAGCTGGTTCCAGAGGTCCCTAGCCTGTTGGGGGGTGGGAAAAAAGCTACAGAATTCATCCTGCTCTTCTGAGTGGCTTCTCCCAGTTGCCTCTTCCTATCACGGAACAGGATCCTTACAAGTGGGAGACGCTTCTCCACTTCATCCAGGGAGACGTTCAGGAGCGATGGTGCCCTGTGCGGACACACACGGGTTCCCTCCTCCTTCCCCAGCCTGTCCCTGTCGCGACGCTGTGGGAGATGTAGGGAACTTATCCCTCCCCAGACCGAATGAAAATCAGCCAGCCCTCTGCACGGGGCTGCGCCGTGGGCATTGCTGCTGCCCTCCACACACTTCCACACCCTGCCTTGGGGAACCCAGGAAGACTGCACTGCTCAGAAACCCATTGCTGGGTGGGGCCCACGGGCTCTGAGCAGAAATGATGCAGAGAGAATGCTGGAGTTGTTACTCGCCAAGGCAAAGTGCTCCAGAGTCTCTCTCTCCGCTCTGATGTAAGAAAACGCATTTACGGTGGGGGCTACTCCATCATCCTGAAACTATAAGTGAAGAGAGAGGCCCCCCCCAGCAACCGGCGATGGACTCAGTGTGAGTAAGAAAGACACTTGTGTTGTTTTAAGCTACTGAGATTTGGGAGTTGTTTCTTATGACAGCATAATTTGACCAATCTTCTCAGATGCAGAATGAGTAATCAATGGGAAAGGCAAAATCGTGTTCATCCCTCTTCATCCGCCCCCGACCATCCATCTAGTGTTTTCTTTCACCAGCACTGAACAAGCTTATTTAGGACCAAATGACCGCCAGGCGGGCATGACGCTTATTCATGTGTGTGGGCAGCTGGACTGGATGTCCCCTCCCAACCCTGAGCTTATCTAAGTGTTAAAGATGCCCCTGCATCTGCCAGGCAAACTACAGACACGCTGAGAAAAGCTCTGACCATACCCCCAGCAGCCTGAGTCATCCGTCAGCACTGGGAGACTGTTTTTTCATAAGAGAGGCCGTCAAATGATGCCAATCTCAATCTTTCATACAACAAACAGAGGAACTGTTTCACGCAGGCCACAGTCTGTTGAATTCTCATGTCTTATTATGCCCTGCTTTATAGAGTTGTAAATACTAAATAAGTGGCCTCAGCTTAGGGACTGTGGGATTGCTGAGAGACTGGAATTCATTCCAACCAGGGGAGCTCACGGAAGGTTTTGTGATCCAGCGAACCAAGGAAGCTTGGAAAGGTTGAGTAAAACTTAATCACGAAAGCCAGAGGTCAGCATTACAGGGAGAAGAACCGTGAGACTAAAGCAGAGAGATGGCAGGCACTGCCTGATGTGGGTTCTGCACAAGCCCACCTGACAGGGCCACTTATTCACCACTTAATGGCATTAAGGCCAGGCCTGACATGAGCTGAGGGCTGGGTAAATGTCAGTTTTATTCCCCTCCTGCAAGAACCCGCTTTCTCATCTCCTGGTGCTGGAGCATTTGGGTGTCACCACCATAAACTGAAGGGCTGAGACCTGTCATAACAGTATGATGACAACAGGCCCCTCCCCTCCCCCATCCCCTTTCTCTGATGCATGCCAGAGGTGAAACGTCAGGTGCAGTTCTTGGAGAACACTAGGTAGGCTCATACGTTTATCAGTAAAGACCTCAAAAATGTCACCCACTCCCCAGCTTCTTCCATCACTTCCTAGAGGATGCATTTGGCCTCTGGTGAGGACCACCTGTCCTGACTTTCTGCCCAGATTCTAGTCCTCAATTTCCATTTCCTGGCAGACATTTCCATCCAGATATTCCACAACCACTGCATGCTGAAAACTCGCGTTCCTTCCAGTACCTGCAAACTTTATCTCCTAAATTTCCAATTTCTGCTGACAAGAGCCATCTCTGACTCCTCTGTCTCATCCATTTCCACTTCAGTGTGTTTCCAAACCTTGCCATTTCTTCTTCACAGCCACTTGCATCTGTTCTTTCCTTTTTATTTCTACTGCCGCCTACTGGTCTGGGCCCCTGCACCTCCTCCCAAGGCTGGTGCAAGAACTTTCTGGCAGGTTTCTGTCCCTGCACACATGCTCCTTCCATCCAACAGAGCAGCTGCCTCCTCTCCCTTGTATATATGCCACACTCAGTCCAGCTCTAAGCCTTCATCCACAACTTTGCCATTCCAGGAATTTTATTTTATTTTGTGCTCAAAAGATCTTATTTCTATTATTATGCATCTTTTCATTCATTCATTCATGTATCCATTCATTTGCTGCTTTAGCCCACAAATGATTTGCAGCTGACCGCTAACCTTTCCCTATTATGGGGGAATAACGTGGTGATGGAACAACTTCTACCTTACTTCACAGCTGCGGTGGAGAGGGGCATCGGAGGGCAGGAACAGGAAATAGGGAGAGGACACTTGGAGTTGGAGCGAAGGAATGAAGCTCCCTGGGGAAGAAAGGGGATCCTCTAAGACTGGGAAGAGGGAAGGTGGCAAAGATGGAGAGGTGATGGCAAATGTCCCTAGTGCTGGAGATCTGCTCACGGCTCCCACCATCCATCCCAGAGGGACAGGATTTCTGAGGGGCTGGTATAAGCCTGCCAGGGACCAAACACTAAGAGCCAAGCCCCGGAAGCCATGGGGTAGGTCCCAGGGCTGAGGGTAGCTTGAAGGGAGAGGCAGCTTGAGACCCAGTCTTCACCCATCTCTGAATGGACCGTCAACTCAGGCAACAAGCTTTTCTTCTGTGATCACCTTGGGCTAAAAATATTAGCCTAATATCTCAAAGTGTTATATAAATTCTTACCAGGTACATAATGATCAATCTATGCTAACCACGCTGAGCCTTCTTTTCCTCATCTGTAAATGCCAACATTTACAAGCTACCAGCAAGGATGCTATAAGGGATACAGGATGTCCTATGAATGACAGTGCCCTCAAAGGTGGCGAAGCACCAAGCAAAGGAAGACGGCACCATGGGGATGAACGGGACCATTATTATTGCTAACCATCGCGTTCCGGCTCATCGCCATTCTCAGGTGGGTAACTTGTTGCTCTTCCTCTGAAAGTCAGTGAAATGGCCCAGAACCAAATTTGGTTTCCCAATTCTCCACCCAGTCTTTTCTGACCCTGGTCTGATTAAACCGAGCTTCCAGCTTCCCCGAGTGGGAGGAGAAAACGAAGCCTGTTTAACAGCCTGCCTCTCAAACCATAAAACCCCAGTCCTTGCCTGTTTTCAACAACAGTAATCCTGTTCCCTGTGTGTCTGTCCTAAGGTTTATCTGGCCCGGGAGCTGACACGTGTGAAGAAGGAGGAAAGGATGATGTCTCTTTCATTTGACTCCCAGGCCCATACTAAACTGGCCCTCAAACAGAGGACCCTCTCCGGGCTGAGCAAGGTGGAGGGAATTTTCTCATAAATGTCCGACGTGGAGATCCGTTCTCCATTTGTCCCCAAATGAACAATCGTGCACATGATTCACAGTGGGGGGAGGGGCAGTGGAAAGGAAGGAAAGGATGGCATGCTTGGGGACTGGGGATTTTGCTGAACTAGAAGACGATGAGAAAAGCATCCCAAGCATCATCAGGAAAGCTTATTCTCTGTCCTTTGCTGGAAGGAGGCCATTTTCTCTTTAATTGCTCTGGGAGAAGGCAGCCGAGCTCAGGCCTGCCTCCCCCAGGGGCGTGCTTTCCCTGCATGCTCGGATCCCCTCCTGCCGGGGACTGGCACCCCATCTCAGATGGCACGATCAAGCAGGAACACCCCAAACCCTAGGACCTGGGGTTGGGCTGCCTGAGCATTGCCTATTTCACAGCAGTGCTGGCGTGTTAAACCGTTTGACCTCCTGGATCTTGCGCTAATGTTTATATCAAACACTTTGAAGGGGTGAGCAGATGGCTCTGGTACACAAGGAACTTCGCACAGAATCACCTAGTCTAGAATTGTAATTTAAAATGTCACCATAAAATTAATCTGACGCATGCCTGTTGAACGTACACCAGGAACCGTGGACATGGCCCTGAGCCCTCCGTTGCCAGCAGCTCTCATCAACGCCTGGGCTGAGTACTGCTTTGCTGCCCTTGTCGTGATCAGCATCAGACCCCCGCGGCCGGTCCCAGGGTACGGGGCCAGGCCTCAAGGGCAACCAGTCACAGATCATTTTCTCCATGGGTCTCTTCCTGTGCACCAAGAACATGGGGAAAATAGGGGGACATGGCAAGAGAAGTGGTGCCCTCCCCGGGTGGCCCAGGACCTGAAGACACAGAACTTTCCTTCCAGCCTGGGGAGGGCATCTCGGCAGCAAGGGCGCAGAGGTGGGTGGCGGGGGACCACAGAGCGCTGTTTCCACAGGGGCTTCCTCTCCAGGCTTCCCACCTTCCAACCCAGGGCCCTCTGGCTTCCTCCCACTCTCTCCTTCGCCCACCCTCCCGGAGCACGTTTAATCCACACTGGGGAAGTTTCTGCTGCTTTTGTGGCACCCACATGGACTCAGTTCTACCTCTGCATGGGAGAAGGAAGCTCAGAGAGGAAAACACCCAGGGAGGGAAGGTCGGGGGCAAAACTCACACCCCGCTGCCCTCGGCTCCTGGCTACCCAGCAAGCGAATGGCCCAGTTCACAGCTGGGCCCAGAGGCCCGTGCTGGGACCTGACTGTGCCCTGACAAACCTGGACTGCCTGATCCCACGGGCTCCAGACACTCGCCCCGCCACCGTGGACCGCTCTGGCTACCCTCATCCCTGCTCTGAGCCCTCTGAGCCACCTGATCCTCCCTGTCCTGACTGCTCCTCGGGGACCAGCTTCCAGCTGACTGATGCCCATCAGCTCCGGCACCCCTAGTCCCACTGCTGTCTCCTGTGGGCCCCCACCACCAGCTGTGCCATGCACCGGGGATGCCGGCCAATAGGGGAAATCCTTCCACTGTGATCCAGGAGGAAACGTGTGCATGCACAACACCACGAGGAAGAAGATTCCCCCCCATCAGAATTCACAGGGGTCTCAGCTTCGTTTCTGGAGAAGGGAACCGGGAAAAGAGGTGACAGACGCACTTAGCTCACCACTCTACTGTCCTGACACTTCCACTCTGCCTCCTCCTCCAGCCCATTTCTTTGTTTCCCCATCATCTAGGCAGTGGTTCTCAACTGTATGGTACTTCTTTTTTTTTCTTTTTGAGGAAGATTAGCCCTGAGCTAACGACTGCCAATCCTCCTCTTTTTGCTGAGGAAGACTGGCCCTGAGCTAACATCTGTGCCCATCTTCCTCTACTTTATATGTAGGACGCCTACCACAGTGTGGGGACATTCTACCCAATTGCATCCTGGAGCCATTCTCCCAAGAAGGGGTTCCCATACTCAACCAAAGGTTAGAGTTTGGTATTTTCCTTGAACTGGAGTCCCAATTGGGACTTTTCCCGCAGTTCAGAGAGTGGTCAGGTGCCAGAGGAAGGGATCCTAATCCAGCCTTAGGAAAAGAAACCTCTCACGGGAGTCTTGGAGATTGGCAGCCGTCCTAATGACTTAAGTGGCCGACCCGTGCCCATGTAAAATTTGTCTATTAGAGATGGAGTCAGGAAGGAATGGATTAATTCATTTTCCATCACCCTCAGGCTTAAGGTACTGATTCTCTTCAGGCTGAATGCCACAATTTGCCCCAGAGAGTAGCCATGGGCAGCAAACATGGATTCATACAGCTGTCCGAGAAGGTTCCCGATGGAGCAGTGAATTTAGATCCATCCTTGAAAAAGAGAAAGGCACAAGGAAGACTAGAACTTCAGCTCACAAGCTGGTGAAGCAAGTGGGCTCAGCAAGCCAAGGAGTCAAAAGAAAGACTTCCTGGACTCAAGGTCTGGAAGTAGCGCTCCTCTATTCAAATAGCGTGGGGACAGGGCCTATGGGCAGGGAAGAGCTGCAGCATGGCGACAGGACCCATGGCCAGGACTTCACAGGTCTTAGTCTTATAATATTGCATAAGGAAGCATTCCCAGGAAGACGTTTTAAAGCATACTCAAGCAAAGTTGATATAACTTCTTTATAAAAAGAAAATCAGCTCAAGCATTCCAACCCTTACAATCTTAACACATAGACCTTTATATTTCACCAATTCAATTATAACCTGAGTCAGGGTTTAAACTTAGTTACCATTTTCTTGTGTTTCCTTTTTAATTTGGCTTTTTTTCATAGATACCAATAAAAATTATGATGAGAGCTCTCACAATTTTTTTTCCCCAATTTAGAAGTTTTCCGAATTTAAATGATCCATCGTCTGGCCGATTTGACGAGTAGGATCTTAACAGCGACTTAACCAAAGCTTAACCAAGGACAAAGAGGCGTCCCCAAAAGAGATCCAGAAAATTCACTCCCAAAAATAGCCTAAGAAAGTAAAGGCAAGCAACAAAGGTTGAGACGACAAAGGCCCCTTATGAAAGCAGTTGGGACCTCTTATGACAAACTCCCTGAGAGCTTAAACAGCCGAACAAAGAGAGCCAAGCTCTCAAGACAAACTTTCCCAGAGCCCCAGTCTATGTGACTGGCCGCCAAGATGCGTGCCGGTACATGCATCCTCCAATGGCGGAGACCAGAAAGGTCACAAAGCCAAGCTCTCAAGACATACAACAAAACAAAAAGCCCAGACAACAGGCTTATAGAGATGCCTGTGTCTTATGACAAACAAAAAGACAGAGACAAGGAAAAGTCTATCTCTGGGAGGAAAAGGATCTACAACCAGTGAGTACTCAAATCCTAGAGTCGCTGAATCCAAGAAGCTAGCCTCACCAACATTTTCTCCTGCTAATCTAAATTTAGAAGAGCAAAAAACTCACCACTCTTACTTCCACTGGAGCCTGCAGGCAGAGATCCGGGAGACTGACGTGGTAAGAACTCTTACCTCTTGCCGGCTCTCGTCAGGGGTCCGGGATCTCTCGGCCGCAGCAGTCCAGGAGCAAGCAGTGTCCAGCCAGGGAAATTGATCCTGCTGACTACGCCAAAACTGTAGGGGAGGAGGACATTTCCTCTCCCCAAATGGGGGTTCATCTGGCCGGAGAATGAATTAAATTCACATGAGACAGAATAGCAAGAGAAAATTAAACAAAGCTTTATGAGGAACCATGGCCCGGGGCATTTCTTCCTGAAGGAAGAAAGGGCACCGAAGAAGTGGGGTACACATAGTGGTTATATACCCCCAAACAGGGTGTTTCACATGTGATTGAAATGTCCCTCCCACAATAGTCACAAGATTGCCCTGTCGCACAGCGCTTGATGGACACAGCAGGTAGTGGTCTGCTATCTCGGTGGGCGTAGCAGGAGGCAAGTCTGGAGCTGGGCGGCCACAGGTGGGCATAGCAGGAGGCAAGTCTGGAGCTGGGCGGCCACAGGTGAGCGCAGCAATCAGTTCCTAGCCTAAGGAAAGATGCTTAATCCTTAAGAAATGTCAGCGTTGGGAGGGAGAGGGAAGTTAGTTACAGGAGGTTACCAGACTAGCACAATAAAATGCAGATTTTAAGTCCTTGCCTTTGGTATTGATTAAGAGTTTTTAGAGAGAAGGTCATCTCCTTTCTTCTTCCTGGTACAGAGAGGGAGGCACCTTTTATAGATAGAGATTTACCTTACAAATGTAAATGTGTCCTAAGGAAGGGCAAGTTCCATTCCTCAGAGCCTCCTTCCCTGTCCCAGTTTATCAAAAGCAATCAGCCTCAAATAATCCTGATGCCAAAGAGACATATCTTGGGGTGGCCATTTCCAGGTCCCCACAACAGCATGGCATGCCAGCGGTGCCATGTCCACACCCGGGATCTGAACCAGCGAATCCCGGGCTGCCAAAGCAGAACGTGCGAACTTAACCGCTGTGCCACCGGGCCAGCCCCTGTATGGTACTTCTGAATCACCTGGAGGTTTTGCTAAAACACAGATGGCTGGGTCCCACCCCCAGAGTTTCACATTCAGTAGGTCTGGGTGGGGCCCAAGATTCTGCTTTTCTAACCACTTCCCAGGTGAACCACTGAGAACCTTCTCCTCAAAGTGTGGTCCCAGGACCAGCATCCCCAGCAGCAGCAGCAGCGCCTGGGAGGTTCTTAGAAATGCAGAATTTTGGCTCCACCCCAGACCTTCTGAATGAGAACTCGCATTTTAACAAGACCCTCAGGTGATTCACATGCACATTAAAGTTGGAGGAGTGGCTGCGGAGCAAGGATTCCCAATAGGCTTCTCCAGCCACCTCATCAGAATCGCCTGGGGCAGCTGTAAAAATGCAGACTTCTGGGTTCCACCCCAGTCGCTGGGCCAGGAACCTGCATTTTCTTGAAGCATCCCAGAGGACTGTGTCAAACATTTGAACTGAGATTCACAGGGGTTTGAACACATGGGGCAGAGGCTTTGTTTTTGAAGACCCTGGATCCCAGTCCTCACCCCCATCCCCCAGCAGGGTCGTGACCATCCTGCACTCACAGAGCATCGCTTGCCAACTCACGGACTCCTCTGGGCAGGCAGCGCCTGCAGATAAGAGCAGCAGTGTCCGGCTCCCGGATCTCCCAGCCACCGCCACGTGGGAGAACACCCCTGAGGCTCCCTTGTCCCCATGGCCAGTCTCTCATCTTGGAGGGCTGGCCTTGGCATCTTTCAGGGATGGAGCTCAGCTCTCCAGCAGCCTTCCACCACACAAGTCCATAGTCTCCAGGTCCCGCCATCTTCTGCCTGTGCCCGGCAGGCCACCCCTGCACCTCCAGCTGTCTCTGGCCCTCCTGGTGACACTTTCTATCCCTGGGAGGTGACTGGTTCCTTTTAGAACCAAACCTTTGGGTTCCGGCCCTGCCCTGCCCACACCTCCCCGCCTGCCTTTTATAATTGTTTTCATGCAGCTTCAAGACACACTTGAATCTCAAAAGCCTCTCTCACTTGTTTCCTCAAACACTTGTTAAATTACTGAACTGCCTCAGAACCCACTCAGGGAGGATGTGGGGATAAGAGCGCTCTCTCAAGTAATGCCATATTTTCAAAGGGACAGAATTCTCCTACAACTTGCTGGCAATTCAGAGGCATCTTAAGTTAACACTTGTAGCTACCCACTCCTTTTCTTCTTTCTTCAATCCGGGGATGGTGGGAGTAGGAATCGTGTTCAGAATATAGGGAGTGATTAAGCCCAAGTTCAGACTGTTTGAGAGGAGAGACACTAGTAGAAAGGAATGTTCTAGAATGAGGAAGGCAGAGGGGTAAGGGTTTAACAAGACTTCTAGTGCTGAAGAGCCCCACTTATGCACTCATTCAGCAAATATTTATTATAAACACTTACTAAAGAGTGAATGCAAAGCAGTGTAGCTAAGGCAGACTCCCATGGAAGTGGTCACTTGTACCGCAGATTCGACAGCACAACAAAAATGGGACGCGAGGTACCGACAGAGCCAGCATTTGGCACAGGAAGAAAGGAGAGAAGAAACCATTCATTCTGCATGAGGAAAGGAAGGAGGGCTCCTCGGAGGAGGAGAACTGCCTCTGAGTTGAGGCTTAGACAATGAGCTGTATTGGGGAAGGCAGAATATCAAGGCAAAGGGCATCCTCAAAGGATGCTCAGCATCATCCTTCATTGATGATTGATGTGCTTGAGACGGCCATGTTTTTCTTTATGTCCTAGGAAGCCATCACTTCCAAATCTGCCACAGAAATGACATTGAGACCTGAAATCCTTCACTCCAGCCTCCCTTCCAACCTGCCCGACTTCCAGGGAACAGTCACCATTTCACCTGACCAGGGAAGACCACAGTGACAATACGTGTCATCTTCTGCCTTCATTTTTCTCCACGGCCTGAGCAGAAAGCTTTGCACATGGTGGATGACAATTAGTCTCGACGCTGGACTCACCTTCGTCAAGTTCACCAGTGAATTTCCACACAGCTGCCAGCGCTGCTCTCCCCTCTCGGGTCTGTCCCACCCACACTGCCCTCCCAGCCCAGAGGGAAGGGAAGGAACCCCAACTCTCATTGCGGGAAGAGGGTTCCAGGCCCCAGGTCCGCACCTTCCTAATTCACTGCCCTCCTAGAGCGCTGTTTTCCCAGCGAAGCTTCTGTTGACACATCTTTTATGTAACAGGAACCTGCTGTTTCCAGGGGAGGGAGTTTATCTCGTTGCACCACAGATTGCTCCTTAATAGAGCTAGCCTAGGAGCAGCCGGGGTCTTGAGCAGCACCGTTCGAATCCAAAGGACAGCCTTTTCCAGGATAAAAACAGATGATTATCCTACTTAACAGCTATTAAGCAGTGTTAATTACCTATTACCTTCAGCAGGTTGGAGAAATATTTCTCAAAACAAGCGAAAGAGGGTGAACTGAATGAGGGAGCAAATATTGGCACTGGGGCAAACTGTCATCATCACATCAATTAATATTTGCTGACTGTCCACTGGCGCACGTACAGGGAAGTGGACGGTCTGCTAAACAGCACGATGCGGAGCCCGAGGTACAAAGATGAGACAAACGAGCAGGCCCCACCCCCGGACCGCCCAGATAGGCAGTCTGAACAGGCGCGCATGCAAATGTGTCTGTCAAAGTCTGCTGGACCGTGCCGAGCTCTGCCAGGAGTTTGGTTGAGCAAATTAACATTTTAAAGAAAAGACAAAATAATACTGTAACTTTTGCACCCAGTAAGGGCTTAAGCGTCAGTGTCTTAGTGAAAATGGTGTTAGATGAAGGAACAAGAGACTTGGGCTCTAGACTTGCCCAGGAAGAAGCTACAGAACCCCAGCCATTTAATTTCAGTGGGCTCAGTTTCTTCATCTATAAAATGGGAATAATAATAGTATCTACTTCATAGGACAGCCATGAGTATTAAATGAGTTAATACGTACGAAGCTCTTCACATAGCATCTGGCTCACAGTAACACCCCATAAATACCACCATTATCTGTAACGGGAGGCACACGACCCACACACCCCCTATGGTTCTTTTCAACTCAAATATTCCATATGCTTCGTACAAAGCAGCAATTAACCTCTCTTGAAAACCGAATGAACATATCTTCCCTTTCCCTCTCCAATCTATGTCCAGTGCTTGCAGATTTTTTTAATTCTCTTCCTCCACTAATCTCTATCCCCAGAAATGCCACGTGTTCTGGAGAAGCTGATCATTTTGTGTGTCAACAATAACTATGCCTAAGTAATAAAGCTCCCCATGCTCGTGAGCCACTGCTGTGCATGGTGTGTGTCTACACCATCGGTTTGCCTGTGTGTCTTCGTGGATCTCTCTCCATACAATTGTTCTATCAGCACAGTGCTGGGTACATAGTGAGTGCTCAGCAAACCCACCATTTATTCATTCAACGAACATGAGCTGAGAGTCTACTATGAGGTGTCAAATGCTGTGAGAGGCACTGGAGGGGCCAGGACGAACTGGATGAGCACCGTCACGATGCTCCAGGCATCCCCAGGCTGGCAGCAGACCAATAGCTGGACCAATAGCTGGACAACAGAATGTGCTGCAGAAGGCACTTGTGTAATGGTAAGCAAAGGGCCAAGAGAACAGCCTAGACTGCAGCCAGCAGGAAAACCAGAGGCAAGCACGCAGCCTACAGGCAGCCATAGGGAAAAGGCTCCTGCTGCAGAAATACAGAAACAGCCTGGGCCAGGCACAGCCTCCATCACCTCTCATGGGAACCACGGCAGCCTCCTCTAGCCAGACTCCCCTCCCCCACCCCACTCCCAATCTAGTTTTCACTCAGTAGCCAAAGAGATCGTTTTGAAATATAAATTAGATTATGTCACTTCTCTGCTCAACCTTCCAATGTCTTCCCATTGCTCCTAAAATAAAACCCAAACTCCTTACAATGACCCCTAAGGCCCTATGTGATCTGGACTCTGTGCCCTTCTGACCCCACACCCCACCATTGCTCCCTTGCTCATTCCATTCCAGCCATTACTCATCCCTTTGTTGTTCTGCAAACTCAGCCTGTGTGTTCCCACCCCAGGGCCTTAGCATGTGCTGCTGCCACTAACTGGAGAGTCCTTCCCCACTTTCTCATGGCTGGCTCCTCCTCATCATTCAAGAATCCACTCCATTCAAGACCACCTCCTTGGATCAGCCTTCCCTCTCCATGCAATATTGTCTCCCTCTTTATTCCTTTAATTTTTTCATGGCACTTATCATTATCTGGAAATATATCAATTATGCATTTGTTTATTGGCTGTTTCCCACACTAGAATGTTCCATGAGGGCAGCCTGTCTTGTTCACAACTTTATCCTCAGTGCCTAGATTAGTGGCTGGCACACAGTTCAATTCTTTGTTGAGTGAATAAATAACCTGGTCCACACAAGCATAGCTATCACCATCATCGAGATAATTTCTGAGTACGAAGAACCATAACAGCCACATCAGTAGACTAAAAAACGGTGCACCACACACTAATTTAGCAAGCCTCAGGTTCAGTGGATCTGGTGTCAGTATCCGCTTGTCCCACATCCCTAGACTTTAGCCCCAGCCATGGCTGGCCCTTTACAGATGTGTGCAACTGGTCATGAGGAGTTTGAGGAGAGAAGAATCAGTGCGAATTCAAACTCAGCTCAGCTCTCCGAGCTCCAAGCACCCAAGGCACAGGGTTCAATACGGCAGGGAGCCTAGCAAGGAGGAGGACGCAAAGAGCTTACAATAGGCCAGAGACAGAAGCTGAACACCTAAGTGACTATAAATCCCAGGCAGAATACGGGGAGAAACAAGATAGAAATTGAAGCCAGGAGGTTCAAAGGAGGAAGAGAGAACATTAGCCAACACTGGCCCTCGCTAGGATATGCAGTGCTATGGACTGAACGTTGGTGTCCCCCCATATTCACATGTTGAAACCTAATCCCCTGTGTGATGGTGTTTGGAGGGGCCTTTGGGAGGTGAGTAGGTCATGAGAGTGGAGCCCTCGTGATGGGATTAGTGCCCGCAGGAGAAGAGACATGAGAGAGATGATGTCTCCCTGCCATGTGAGGATACAGAAGAAGGTGGCCATCTGCAAACCAGGAAGAGACCCCTCTCTAGAACTCTGCCACCCCGACCTCAGGCTTCCCAGCCTCCAGAACAGTGAGAAATAAATGTCTGTTGCTTATAAGCCACTCCGTCTACGGTACTTTCCCTGGAGCAGCCTGAGTAGACTAAGATACACACATACACACACACAGTGCCTCAGGGGAGCCTCGTCTTGCTTCTCCCTACTGTGAGGGCACAGGTCTGAAGGACCACAATGGGCTGGCCAACATCATGAGAAAGGGATGAAAGGGCACCTGTCCCCAGCTATTGCCCAGAACCCTCTCCTGCTTCTAAGGTCCCCACTCCAGGCCCCTAGCAGGGGCTCCCATCACTCCTGTGGCAGAAGTAGGAGCCCCAAGGGGCCCATCGAGGAGCTGCACTGGGTCACTGCAAGAACAAAACACTTCCTCTCCTTTCTCATCTCCACTTCTCATCATTCCCACCCTTGGGCAACCAAGAAACAGCAGAGACAGGCAGGAGAGGATGGGAAGACAGATCCTACTTGGGGTCCTTACTCCTCACCTTGTGACTCCCTCCCCATTCCCTTCTAGGCTGCTCAAAACTTCATTCCTCAGTTCTCAGCCTGCTTTTCAAACCTCCAGAGTTCTCACAATATACCCCATTCTTTCCCCAAATCTCCAACCCTGCTGCTAATCCCAGGAGTTGTGTCCTCTACGCATTTCCCCCAGCCCCCAACAACCCCACTCCTAGAGCTACTGACACAGACGCGTCCCTGGAGAAGCTAAGGCTACAGTGGGACAGATGGCTTCTGTGACTCCCAAACAAAATTCAGGACATGTATCCACCGTATTCATTCACCATTCACCATATACCAGGTCTATGTGCTGTGAGGGGTATACAATTGGGACTAAGACACCATTCCCCGTCTGCACGAAGCTTATGTCCCAGTGTGGAAAACACACATTACTATGAAGGAGAAGAAGGTGACCCTATGGGAGGGAAAGCTGATGGTCAGAGGTCTGGGGGTCTGGGAAGGCTGCCCTGAAGAAGAAGAGTCGAAGCTGAAGGAGAAGAGTAATCCTCTGGCTTCACCCTTTCTTTACTGTGGTCCAGGCAAGAGACCATGGTGGCTGGGATAGGACAGGGGCAGAGGGATGGAGCCACATTGGTGGATTTGAAAAATACTTAGACGGCTCTATCTGTAGAACTTAGTGACTGATCAGATGAGAGATGAGTGTGAGGGAGAGGAGTCAAGGATCACTCTCAGAAATCTTGAACAGCTGGGTGACGGATTTATTGAGATAAGTAGCATTGGAAGAGGAAACATTCTGGGAAGGGGAGAGATATTAGCCTAATGTTGGCCAGTGTTTAAGGTGTCTGTAGGACCCCCAAGGCAGTTGGGTGTAGAGGACCGGTCCACAGAAGAAGGATTTAGAGGTGGTGGGAACATTGACGGTAAACGATATTCAAATTGCCTGGTGGGAGAGAGCAGAGTGAGACAAAATCAAGAACAAAGTCCAGGATTAAGTCCTTGGGTTCACCAACATGCAAGGAATGAGCAGAGGAAGAAGAGCAGACCAAGAAGGCTAAGAAAGAGCCACCAGAGGGCACGGTGTCAGGAAAGCCAGGGGAACTCTGTTGTTAAAGATGGATGGAGAAATGGGCAGCCAAATGCTGCTGAGGAAGACGAACACCACAGGAAGGAAAAATGCCCATTGGCTTCAGGGGCACAGAAGTCACTGCCACTTCATACCCTGTTTAGAGAAGACTGACCATGAAGAGGAGGCTGGTGAGGGGAAACAGCTAGAGAGGCACATGGGAACATGGACTTCTTCTGTTTGTTTTCAAGAAGGCCCATGAGATAAACACAACTTTACACGGAAGGAGGAGGGTCCTACGGTAATCATGACCCCATCTCTCAGCACACAAGGGGACATGAATCTCTGGATTGCCTAAAGACAACACCAGGTGGAAAATCAGTTTGTATTTCAATAAACTTTCAGGTGAATTTTCGGAATGCAAACGATCCACTTATAAGTTGGGGACAGTCTGTGCTTCTGTAGCCCCGCAGCTCCCTGGGACAGTGCTGTCAGGTGTCCTAGAGTAGGCGTTTAACGATAACTTAATCAATGAGTGGATGAATGGAATGACCCTGAGGTCTGATTAATCACTTGTCCCTGGAATTTCAATGGTGGCCAGCTCATTCGCTCCATCCACTCACTCAACAGACGGCATCAGGGCCTCACATGTGCCACAGACCTGGGCGACCCTGGCACATGGAGTGCGTGGGAGGTGCAGGCAACAGAACACGACGGAACACGTCAGAACACGTCCTTCCTCCTGGGAAGTGCAGAACAAGCAGCTCTCCTCACTGCCTGCAAAGTGAGGGTCCCGGGTGTGTGTTCACCCCCTCGCAGAGAGCACAGGAGACGGCCCCGTGCACGTCTGCTCTCCACTCCCCAGTATCTTTCACACTGTCCCTGGGGCCATGCAAGAAGTTGGTCTCAACAAGGTGATTCTCAGTGAGTTTAAGGAGTGGTTCATAGAAAAGTACACATTTTTGTGCAACTGTCCTGACAGAGAACTCTGCAAGTTAAGTTAAGACTGAAAGACAGGGCGTACTGGTGCCATCCTGTCTGGGACTCCCAAGCTGGCTTCTGGAGCCGGCTTTAATTCAGGGAGCCTAGGCCCTGGAGAGGCTGCTTAGAAGATAGATAACATTAACACTGTGTGTTGCAGAGCAATTACAAATTACACTGAAACAGGAGGAATCAAAGTACTGAAACAGATTTCCTACTGAGTAGAAAATAGTGTATGCTTTCCTCGTTCCTTCTAATAAAGCCACGCTATGTGCATATATGTAGGTTGATAATAATAATAATAGCTAATACCTATGCAGCCCCAACCACTACCTTAAGTGCTTCAGCTGCATTATCTCATTTATTCCTTGCACCCACCTCTGAAGTAGGTGCTTTTCTAATCCTCTTTTTACAGAGTAGGAAACAAACTCAGAGAAGTCAAAGTAACTTGCCCAAGGTCATGTAGCCTGTTAGTGACTCAACCGGGGCTGTTGAGTGTGGACTTACAGAAAACAAAACCCTGGATGTGCACACGTCACGTACACGTGGGCACGGCACACTGAACAGAGCCAAGGAGAGCTGTGAGGTCCATGATACTGCTTGGAACTGTGCAAAGACTCAGCTGTGACATCAAAACCACACCTACTTCTCACAGTTACATGTTTGTTCCTCTTTTCGGCTTTTCAATAAAACCGGAGACACATGCTGGCAGCCAGAGGTGCAGTGATCACGGTTAAATAAACTATCGGGCTGCGGAGGAAGGTCTCGCGGGCAGTGTGTTTGCCGCCTGGTTAACACACTGCTGAAGACGATATTTCTGTGAAGATCCGGTCTTCAGTACGGGTCTAGTCAAGAAAGGAGTATGTGACAACAATGATGCTCAGAATGCTGGGGGTTTTTGAAGGAGTTTTAGGAGATTTAGCTAATTAATTAAGATTACTTAATGTTAATCTTTCTGCTCAAAAGCCATACAGCAGCTGGAAAATCTGAGAAGTTTGGAAACTTGAGATAAAGCTCTCCGGAGTTTTCAAGGTGGTTGCCAGAGCAACCTCAGGAACCAGATTCTGGAAGAGCTGAAGCATTCTATTTTAAAAACACTCAGTTGATCATCAGAAAGCCAGAAATGAAACAACCAACTAATAAGGTACACATCAGAAATTCTTATAAAGATGAGCATTTTCTCAAAACTGGAAATAATTCAGTGTATGAGGAATATTTTGACCCTGGAAGCAAACAGATTTCAAAGTGACTCCCCAGAGGTCTGATTATCACCTGCATTTTGCACAAAATATCGAAATTAAAAGCTCCTCTTTCCAATTGAATTTCCCCTCAACTTCTGGCTACATTACAAACTCCTTTTGCCCTTCAAGTCCACCTCTTCAGAGAAGTCTCCCACGCATGCATTCATTCGTGCATTCATATATTCATTTATTCTCCAAACACTTCATCATAGTAATTTATCATGTTACTGTGACCAACATCTGCCAGGTGATGCAAGGCGAGACAACTTAATGACACGGTCCTGCCTTTAGGAAGAGTACAATCCAGAAGGAGAGGTCAGGCAGATACATAAATACAACACCAGCAGCATGAGATCCCATTACACGATGGGAGGGTCCCAAAAGTCACCGGTTCCCAAAACCGTTGCACATCAGAATCTTTTGGTAAATCTTTATAGAAATGCAGATTTCTAAGCGCCACTACAGAATTTCCAGAGGGTGGGGCCCAGGGATCTGTATTTTAAATGCTGTGCATCTAACTCTAATGAGCGCATCCAGGTTTGAAAACAGCTGCTCTAGGTGAGAGGAAGGACTTACCCACAGCTGAAATGACAGTTAAAGATCCCAGGGAAGTGGGTGGGCTCTAGGAGAGCCTTTAGAGTCTAGGGAAGACACGGCACCCAAATGGAGGGCATGTTATTAGATGGCCTGGGTTCAAGCTAGGGAGAAGGCGACAACAGCGCAGGAGCCCCTGAAGGTCAGGAGAAAGAGTTGGGACTTGATGCAACATCAATGAGGAACCATCCAAGACCTAAGCACCGGAGTGACACACACAGTGGCGTCAGCAGAAACAATTTAGCAGATTTGTGATGGACAGATCGGCAAAGGTTGGCATCTGGTTTTAGAAAAACCAATCAGGAAACCTCTGGTTCTTGAGGGCAAAGAGATACAAACCTAAGTTGGTTGCAGGAGGAATGAAGAGGAAGAGATGAAGAAATATTATTTCACATTTTTATATGCTGCTTTATTTCAAAACAGATTGTAGGTGGCCCACAAGTGTGTTGTTAATTAACCATGACATTTTTGTCTCTGTACAGCTATATTTAGTAATACCTGGGATCATGCTTAATTTATTTGTGTTTTTAAGCACTTTTCTCAGGGTTCATTCCATTTCCTACTTTGGAGAAAATGCAATTTTATGAACACTCATTGACAGAGTGCCTCTTATGAGCTAGGAACGTGTGAGAACCTCAGGGAACTCAGGATGAAGACGACGTAGATTTGGCCCTCGGGAAGATGGGAGCCACAAAATACAACCAAACATTTAGACAAGACATCGTTCTGCAGGAAGATTGTAAAAAATCCAGTAAAACAGAGGAGGCAGAGATTATTTCTTGCTTAGTGGATTAGAGAAGGCTTCATGAAAGAGGCGACATTTGAGCTGAAACTGAAAGATTATACTTTAGCCAACAGAGAAGAACACGCCAGGTGATAAAGTAGTGTAAAAAAAAAACACAAAGAAAGGAAATCCCAGAGCAGAGTCGTATATATCTCTATTCAAAGGACTTGACATAATCCCTGGTACACAGCAGGTACTCAATGAATGCTGGGTGAGCAAACGGGTGTTTGAAAGAAAGTAGATTTCAGTAAGTTAAAAGATAGGCTAGGAAATCACAGAGCCTTAGGAGCAGTACTAAGTACTGGTCATTCATTCTCCAAAACTGGAATCCAGAGGAGGCTTCTGGATAAGGTCATATGTGATGAAGGTTTGCCTACACCACTCCACAATAATATGCAGGTGAACAAGGGAGGGGGTCTAGGGAACAGACCAAAGGCCCAGGGGGAAAAGCCACCTAGGAAGCTACTGCAATAGTCCAGACAAAAGAAATGAGAGTCTGAGCTCATGAAGGAGCGGCTTGGGGGTGGAGGGTTGTCATTCATGAAGCACTTCAGAAACAGAATCTACAGATGAACGACAGATGGGGTATTAAACCTGAGTGACACGGAAGACAGTGTCTCTAAAAGCATGGAACCCTTCAACTCCTCCCTCTGCATTCTCGCTTCAACCCATACAACAGGAATTCCCACCAACCATTTCTACATCTTGGGGAAGCATGGGGAGGAAGCCGTGGCCTGGCTTCTCTTGCTGTGCGACCTGCCAGTCCCTAAACTGCATTTTCTTTCCTCACTCCTGCAACCACGTGGTAGGTTCATGCGGTCAGGGTCCAAAGCCTGCCTCCTTGGCAACACAAGGCTGGAGCCTACCCCTCTTTGGCACTCTCATTCTCTCTCTCTCCTGTACCTTATGGTGCCGAGTCCTGTCATGACTGTCCATGCAGCTGGTTGGGTACGACACTGTATTTTAATCCTCATCGAGACTCTTGTGTCTGTTCTCAGTTGGTTCAAACCCAAAGAGGTGGAGAAGTGTCATTCATCAGCACTCTTAACCCCAATAGTGAGTTTGAGGTACAAGGAGCAGAACCAGGTAAGGATGCTCAATAGATGGTTAAAAATGCTTGCCTGGAATTCAAGAGAGAGAGGAAACAGGAGAGAAGGCATAGATTTGGGGGCCGCTAAGATGAATGATGATAGAAGCTCTGGTACCAGAGCAGATGAGCTCAGGAGAAAGCAGAATCTTACACTCCAGTGCGTACAAGTGGTAGACAGATGAGGGTGTGGTGGGAGTGAAAATGATGTGAGGGACACACCTCCACTACCCAACACCAGCTGATGGCTGCCTTCAGGAATCGGGTTCCAATATTGCCAGATCCTGTGCAATTTTTCAAAAGAAGCTGAAAATCCAGATTTTTGTGTGAAATTTTCAGATTCTTAAAATATTAAATGGATCAAACAAAATAAATTTGCAGGTCATATATGACCCACAGGCTGCTGACTGCAACTCTTAGTATAGAACAAGAATAAACAAGGTCAAGGGCAGAAATGAACGAACACTTGTATTCAAGGTGTGAGGGAAGAAGAGTCAAAAAGGAGATGGAGATGCATGTGCACAAGACAGAAGGAAAACTAAGATGGTCCTGTGCCAGGAAGCCAAAAAGAAGGTGATTCGCAGTGTCACACTACAGAAAGCTCAAGGGGTATAAGGAAGAAGAAATCAATCTATTGGATTTGCTAATTGAAATGTCATCAGTGACCTTCAAGATATCGGTTTCAATAGAATGAAAGGAGCATCTGCCACATTGCAAAGAATTCTGAGATGAGTAGGAGTGAGGAAGTACAGGCAAAGAGTGTTGATGACTCCAGAATCTGGCAATACATGAAAGAAGAAATGTGTGGGTTGGTAGTGTGAACAGTTACCAAGGTCAACGAAATTTTTTAGAACAAGGAAGACTAGATGTGTTTGAAGATTTGGAAAAAAGAGCTGGACAGCAATGAGAGCTAGAAGGTACTCTGGAAAGAGGGAGTTAGTTTGGATATGCTCCAGAATGAGTTAGAAGGAAACTCAATCAAGGGAACCCATGGAAGGGGTGGGCTTCAAATGGGGCAGAGAGGGCCCTGAGATAAGAGAGAAGGACAGGAGAGACGAGACGTAAAGCAGAGAGGAAAGAGATGGGGAAACCAACATCAGTAGCCCCACTTACTCCTGAGCACAAGTGGTCGCTGTTGAGAAACGGCAGAATAGTTGGGACACTTCAGGGAAGTAGAGCAAGTCAGGAGCAGCCGATGGGGCAGCATGAGAGGAGCGGTGCAGGAATGAATCAGAGGCCAGCTGCACAGCAGTGAGGACCCAGCTGCAGGGAGGGGGCAGGAATGCAGGGGACAGAGATGGTCTCTGGCAGCGCCTGGGGTTCACTCACAAGTGTGTAATGGATGTGGTGGGAAAGACAGGTCAATAAGGCAAGACGTCCACTCCTACTATACCTTCCTACAAGGCTGCACACAGTGGGGGCTCAGACAGTGCTGAAGAGCAGTGTAACCAGTCGGCTCTGTTTTTGACAGCCAGACTGTTTTTGACAGTTTCAGCCATGCTGCTCAAAATAACACACATACAAATCCCCTGGAGGTCTTGTTAAAATGCAGACCACGATCCCATAGGTCTGTCAGGGCCTAAGATTCTGCATTTATCACAAGTCCCCAGATGATGCCAGCACCGCTAGTCTGTGGGCCACGTGAATAGCAACATTCTGGGAGCTGTCCTCCCAGGACTCTCATTACTAGCTGCCCAATTCCACACGGAGGAGGGAGAGAAGAAAATCTGCTTCTGTGAGCTTCACGGTTAACGCTCAGTCATCCACACTGATAGAGGGGGTCCCTGTGATGTCCCAGAGCAGCACAGAAGCCCTTACTCAAGGTTAGAGGGGGGTGGAATGGTGTTTTGAGATTGTTTGTTTTCATCCAACAGACCTGGTCTCTTGGTTGCATCTTGCTTACGCTGGTGTTAAAATGGACTTCTCTTTCCTGTGGTCAGAAAGGAGAGGTGGCCAAGCAGAGGCTGGATATTTGCAGTAGATAACAATATGAAGGATTATCCACATGTCAATGATGGAAAGTCAAGGGGATTTGGACATCTGAAATGAATAAATAGCCCAGTGAGATCAGGGCGAGTTATGGGGAAAAGGACTCAGCGTAGAGAGGAGATGGAGTGAGACCTAACTCTGCCATTTGGGGCGCTGAGTGGGTCTCTGTCTCCCTGTACTTTTTATTTATCTTCAGTGAAGGAGTTGGACCGGAATTCACTAAGGTCCTTTCTAGCTGTAACAAGCCATGATCCTACCCCTGAGAGCCGCGTCCGGAGGATTCTCAGAACTGGATCCGGCTCTCCTTCCGCTTCCTTCCATTCGCTCACGGCACACTGACTGCACACCCACGACGTGCGGGCGCCATGCTAAGGGCCGGGGAGCTCCTAACCACAGGCTCAGCCCCTGTCCTTCATCAGCTCAGGGTCTGGTTGGGGAGAGAAAAATGCAGGGCTGCCGGGTAAGCGTGAGGGCAGACTTCAGCCCAGGGTGCTGGGGGAGCCCACAGAAGGGCACACACCTCAACTATGGAAGGAGGCAAAAGGCTTCCCAAAAGTGGTGACGTGAGCTGAGTTTTAAAGAATGGGTAGGTTCAGTCAAAAACAAAAGTCGAGGAGGAATGAACAAGAAAGGAGAGGGTGAATGAGGCTTAACTGGGTGTGGCTTGAGCAGGGTACTGTGGCAGCCCCAGGAAGGGCCACCCTCCACAGAGCATCCTCAACAACCCACCGCTGCTGCTAAGGGAGAGAGCAGAGGCCGCCACTTACCCACCCGCCTCAAGCAATCAGTGCAAAGGGCTCAAAGCTTGAACAGCCGCCACAGAATGGGCAGAGGAGACCCTGGGAGGGAGAGGGAAGGAGGTGAAGATGCTGAGCAACCAGAAAAGGAATTGATCAGAGTGGCCTGGGACGCCGGAGCAATGACGAATAAACACGACGAGGGCCAGAGCTGGACATGGAGGGCACACCCCTTTCAAAGAGCAAACGGCACAGACAGGAGCATGGCTGCCACTGGCTCAGAGAACTGAGAAGCCGGAAGGGGGCGGCCCCCAGGCCAGCATCCGATCCGCTTGTTTGTTTTCCCACATACATATTTATACAGGGAAAACAAATTACGCCATCCTCGACTACGGCGCTTCTCAAATCCTGCTGCTGCTCACGGAAAATTCCTCCGGAACTTTAAAAAAACTGCCCCCATTCAGGAACTCTTCAGAAGGTCATTGTCATGAAAAAAAGTGAACAGACTGTTCTAGATTAAAGGAGACTGTGGGAAACAAGACAACTCAATGCAACGTGTAATACTTGATTGGATCCTGGATTTAAAAAGCTATAAAGAACATTATCGGAAATTAGGGGGAAAATGACTATGAGCTATAATCAGATGACATTATTATCACAATGTCTTTGGGTGTGACAATGGTCTTGTGGTTATGTCAGAGAGTGTATTTTGGGGTGAATAATCATAATGTGAGCAACAAATCATCCAGTGATGACTTGTGGGGAAGGCTACATAGGTATGCATTAGATGACTCTTTCAACATTCCCTTACATTCGACATTTTTCAAAATAAAAAAAAAAATTTTTTTTAATTTGATGTCTAATCCTCACCATGGCATTGGGAACTCAGCGGGCTGGGCCAGGGCCTCAGCATTTTATGAGCGCTGCCAAGACGGCTCCAACGCGCAGGCAGGAGGGAGAACCACGGCCCTATTTCTTTTTGGATCTGGAAACACTTCCGACCTCTAAAGGCCCACTCATCCCAGCTGCTCCAAGGCTTTTTCTAACCAGTGGAGGTGCCAAGAGATTTAGGGGAGCTAAGGACAGGTGTCTGTGCACCCTATACGGCCCTGCACTGGGGTCGGGGGTGGGCCAAGGTGGACGCTGGCCACCAGACCAGCTGAGCCACAGCAGCCAGGCCACAAAGGGCAGGTTGAATGCATGAATGGACGTGAGTGATGAAACCTGCTTAGCAGAGGGCTTCAAACTTGCCTGCACAGTAGGATCACCCAGGGGAAGCTTTAAAATCCTGACATCCAGGATTTATTCCCAACCAATTAAGTCAGACTCTCTGAGGACAGTACCCAGGCATCAGTATTTCTTAAAACTTCCCACATGAGTCCAATGTGCAGCCAAGTTTGAAAAACAGTGCCCTGAAGGGCACTTTGCAAATGCTCAACATCACAGTTAGTAATTATGAGGGCCTGGCGATGACAACGACAATGGCCATCCACTGATATTCTAGTACCTCAGGTCGTTACCTGCCCAGTTGCCTCTTTCAAGCATCCTAAGTAGTTCTTGAGCTAAGAATAGCGTTTCTGTAGCAATTTGTTTCCTGAAAGACGGAGGCTCATCTTTTTTCACGAAGCAAAGCCATTCCTAGTGTTTTTATACATGTGAGCCCTCTCCTAGCTCTGCAGGACTCTGCTGGCCCCAATACCAGCATGCTGGGTCAACACGCCATTTAGGCAGACGGAGGTAAGCACCGGCAGGCTCTCGTCCCACTGAGGCACACACCCGCACTGTGCAGGAAACACCTGAGTCGCTGCTGGTCTGCAGGCTTCCCACATCAGCCCTCGAGCTGCCCCGACTCAGGGTGAGCGTCGGATGGAAGTGAACAGCAGTGTAGCAATCACACCGTGAAAGAGGCCAGTGATTCAGTGTCCTGGCCTCTGCATGTGGTCTGTACACCTCTCGGGGGTGCACCTTCAGTGGAGTGAGGGTGTGGGCTCCTGTTCTGGAGGCAGCCATGTGTGTCAGGCCAGTGCACACTGCAGGTAACAAGGGGTGGGGTGCCACGTGGAAGAACATGACGTAAGTCACGTCACCTATGCAGCCAAGGACACCCCTGGGACGTCCATGCCTCTCTGGTCATGAGAGAGCAGTGGATGCACCCCTCCCCCTTCTCTCCTGGAAACAGTGCTCCACACTGGCTCTCTCGAGGGCAATGTGGTCCCGCACGGCCCTAGAGCGAGGGCTGAAGTCAGTCCTTACAGCCGGTGTGTTCCCACAGGACCAGGACCGTGAGTGAGAGGCTGCTGGCTGAAGGAAAAGGCCTCCAGCCTCCAGTAAAGTCTCCACTGAACTGTAAGGAGAGCACTCCGAGGAGGGAGGAAGGAACGGGGGAAGGGAGGGGAAGGGAGGGGGAAGTTTGGATCTCGGTGTCTGCAGGGTCTGTCTCAGAAGCTCCGCACCCTGTCAGCCCATTAGAATCCCCTGGAGAGCTTCGAGCACACCTCTGCCCGTGCCCCCCGACCAATTCAGTGAGACCCCCTACAGGTAGGGCCCTGGACTCGCAAAGCTCCCCAGGAGATTCGAGTGCGTTACCAGGACTGAGAAAGTCTGGTCTAGAACAACTTCCGGACCACTCGAATGTGCCTCTGCCCAGGGCTGCACCCACGGCTGAGGACAGGCCAGCCCGCGGGCTCCCAAGAGCATCCAGTCCTCGTGACGGCCATGTGGGGAAACACGCCCTCTGACACCGCCGGTGGGACTACAAATGGCTTCACCCTTTTTGGGAAAGTAATCTTGTAATTTTTAGAAAAGTACAAATTCATATACTCTTTCACCCAATGATCTTCCTCCTGGGATATAAACACACAAAGTGTATATTGCAGAGTTATTAGTAGGAGCCAAAAAAACAAAACTGAAAACAGAATGTCCATCAATATGGAAATTACTGAATAAACTGTGTGTACTGTGGAATGTTAAGACAGTTTGTGCAATTACTTTTAAGGGAGTCAGATCTATGGCATTGACCTAGACAGGTGTCCATGATGTAACAGTATGTGGGGAAGAAACACATTACAGAAAAACAATTTATCCATTACTGGGAAAAAGAAACAAACAAAAGCCAATCCTGAGTGTGGGTATGAACACATATGTGTGTGTGTGTGTGTGTGTGTGTGTATTTGTGTGTGCATGAATGCGCATGGAGATACGAGCATGAGGACAGAGACCCAAGCTTTTAACATTAGTTATGTCAGAGAGTTAGCAACAGAGAGGGGTTGGGGTGCTTATTAATATTCCCTTCATATTAACTTACCATCATTTTCTAGTCAAAATGAGGACATACTAGTTTTATAATTAAAACAATTAATAAAGAAAAAACAAAGAGCGAGCTCTGGGTTAAGACCACCTAGACTCAACTCCTGGCTTTGCACGTCCTGGCTTCAGTTCCTCAGCCCTCCACCATCATCCTCCTCATCAGCGAAGGGGACCACAGTGATGTCACATCAGAGGGTGAGTACCGAGTGAGACGACGCAATCAAGCACTGTCCACAATGTCTGGCATATTCTATGCCACATACAGTAACTTAATAAAAGTTGTTCTTGCACAAAAAACTTTTCCTAAACCACTAAGGGCCAATCTTCGTTTTTTTTTTTTTTTTGAGGAAGATTGGCCCCGAGCTAACATCTGTTGCCAATCTTCCTCTTTTTTTTGTTGTTTTCTCCCCTAAGCCCCAGTACATAGTTGTATGTCTAGTTGTAAGTCCTTCTAGTTCTTCTATGTGGGATGCTGCCACAGCATGGCTTGATGGGTGGTGTGTAGGTCTACACCCAGGATCCACACTGGCGAACCCCGGGCTGCCCAAGCAGAGGGTGCAAACTTAACCGCTACCCCATGGGGCCAGCTCCAGGATCAATCTTCTAAGTCTAGGTAAGCTGACTTTCTCTAGCAAAGAACCCAGGCTCCCTTTCCACTCTCTGCACAGCACAGGGACATGCCTCTTCCGCCTTCCCCAGAGCCGTGCACGTAATGCCTCTCTCATGCAGTTTGCATGGCACTCTGGGTGGGCAGAGTCCTTTGTTACTGCCTCCAGCCCCAGAATGGGTCATGCTGTCCTGCAAGTGACAACTTCTGGGCAGGGAAGTGTCTGGGATCTCCTGGGAAGGGATGTCCTATAAACAAAAATAGTTACAATAATTATCTAACTTCAGCCCACCTCAGCAGTTGGCACTTGTGCAAGAGCTCATGTCACAGACATGGATTTGGTCCTGACCCCATGTCTGCTGGGGAGACAGGAACCACAGCTAATTAGAATGACGAATGACCCATGCCTTGTCCGCTGTGTGCTGAGCCAACTGTCCAGGCTCGGGCCACTGGCCTTGCACGCCGCTCCCTGCTGGGGATGTGGCAGCAGGAACAGGCGGGGTCCTGTCCTTTTGTCTGGATCATCCCCCGCAGGGAATGACAGGGGCAATTCTTCACTGGCTCTGCTCAGAATCAGTTTGCTTTTTATTCTGATAAACATGCAATAAAGTCCAACGGAAAGGATAAAAGTCTTACACTCTCTTTCACTGGATTATACCTGTGGACGATGGGAAAATGGTAGTAAAATCTAAACTCAGGGGCTCACTATTCACTCTGTTTGCTGTTTGCCAACCAGTGAAAATCAAGTTAAGGCCAATCATTTCTCCTAATCAAGGCATGCTATTTCCATAAAAACTCTTTTCTGGAGCATGGATCCCGTTATGGCTTGAATTGTGCCCACCCCCCAAATTCATATATTGAAGTCCTAACGCCTAAGTGCTCCAGAACGCGACTGTATTTGAAGATGGGGTCTTTAAAGCAGTAATTAAGGTTAAATGACGTCATGAGGATGGGCCCTGATCCAACCTGACGGGTGTCCTTATAAGCAGAGGAGATGAGGAAACAGACACACAGAAGCATGGCCATGTGAGGACAAAGCAAGACAGTGGCCATCTGCAAGCCAAGGAGAGAGGCCTCAGAAGAAACCAACTCTGCTGACACCTTGATCTTGGACTTCCAGCCTCCAGAACTGAGGAAATAAATTTGTGTTGTTGGAGCCACCCCGTCTGTTGTACTTGGTTGTAGCAGCCCCAGCAGATGAGCATAGATCCCAAGGGGACCAGCATTAGAGGGGGCGGCACCTTCTGAAGCCTCGTTCTCCCAAGCCTTCCGTGGCCCAACAGTCTCCTGAAATTGAGAAGATGCCTTTGGTCAAAACCTCTTAGCCTGCTTTTGACTTGGAGGGTGAGAGTCAGTTGAGAAGGGACGGTAGTCAGACTAGAGAACAGCATGGCGCACTCGTGCATGTGGCTGATGGTGGCCATGGGAATGGATAAATGCTGGTGCGTCAGAGGCGGTGTCTAAGTCACTATGAAAAACTCAACAGTGTGGAACTGTCCAGGGAAATGGAGGGAAACATGTTTTTAATCCCTACTGTGTGGAAACATAAGGATTCCTAGGAAGGGCAGGCATTTAGGAGTCAGAGCACGATCTGAATCCAGACCCAGCAGTTACCACCTGAGCGACCTGGGCAAGTTCCTCCTTCTATGGCCTAATGTTTTACAAGAGGGGAAAGTCCTTTGCCAACAGGCTGTTTCTGCTTTCGGTCCTGTTCTGAGGTAAGGAATTACAAGTCAAGCCTCAGTGTGCCATCTCCCCGACACAGAGCTGTGAGAATAAGCAACATACTGTGGGCAAAGGGCCTACACAGCCACCAGGGAGGGGGCTCCACTCATCCATTCCTTCTGTCAGCAAAGCATTAGGAATATGTGCTGTTTTCTAGGTAACATGCTAAGCAGTAAACAAGATACACAGACCCGCCCTCACCAACTCTCGGTCTCTGAGGAAAACATCTTACACAGTGTTACACCTCTGACTTTACCCTCCCACACTGCCTTCCTTTTAAAGTCCAGAACACTTGTGCTTGAAATTATCAATAACTTGAAAGACCCCAATGTCCGCCACTCTTGGTCTCTACTAACAATTGACATCCACCATCAAAAGACATTAGAAGGGGCCGGACCAGTGGCATGGTGGTGAAGTCCGGCGCACTCTGCCACAACGGCCTGGGTTCACAGGTTTGGATCCTGGGCGCAGACCTACGCCAGTCACCAGCCATGCTGAGGCAGCAAGCCACATACAAAATAGAGGAAGATTGGCACGGATGTTAGCTCAGGGCTGGTCTTCCTCAAGCAACCAAAGAGGCAGACTGGCAACACATGTCAGCTCAGAGTGAATCTTCCTTACCAAAAAAAAAAAAAAAAGATATCAGAAGTACCACAGTGATGTGTATTAAAGTCTAGCTTATACAAAGAGGATTATACAGACCCTCACAGAAGATGTATTGTTTGCTGTTTCATCCGTACATCCTGCTGATGTAATCTGAACAAGGCTTATGTTCCGCGAGGGCAGGAGCCTTGCGTAAGTGGCCCCTTTGTCTGCTTCCTACCAGGACACGAGTGGCACTGGCACCACTTTATGCTGATGTGTTGAGCGGTAACAGCAGTGATGTCACCACTAAAAGGCCACAATAGCAGAGCTCTTCCTGCTGCATATTTCCCGCCCACCTTCCTGTGCTATAATCGGCCATCATTGTCCCCCAGCATTTCATCGTTGCTCTGACCATTTGGCAGACGCAGAAAGGGAACAGTATGGTTTCTCCTATCCCTTTCTAAGAATGGCACTTTGCATTTGTATAGCACATTGAACTTATTCAGTGCATTTCCTTGTCTATTGCCGTGTCTTATCCTAACGAAACAAAACTCCATGTGTGTTGTAATTGTCTGTGCCATAGAGACGGCTCAGGAATCAGAGCCAGTGAAACTGTGGGCTGGAGGAGGCCCAATGCCCCAAATTGCTTAAAGAATAACAAAGCCCATATAAGTTGCAAACGGAGGCAGCATGATAATGCGGCAATACAGCTATTCCGAGGGAAGAAGACACACCTGGAGCACACGAGTCAGTTCAGCACACGCTGGGAGCCCATGGGAATTCTCATCCGGGTCTCAGGGCTCTCGGGGCCCTGCCTGGGTGCAGACTGGGTAACCCTACAGGGACTACGAGCCTATTAGGGTTTGGCGATATGGGCACATTTTGCGGCCTACAAACACAACCCAGAAACATTTCTTGCTTTTTCAGCAATTTGGAAAAAGAAAAGAATGAGGATCTGGGAGGGTGAGCATGTGGGGGGGTTGAAAAACTGAATTTTTACTGCTCCTCACATTTTGGAAAAGGGAGCATTTGGAAGCAAAGCTCCACCAAGAAGAACAAGTTGTCTGCGGATTGCTCGCAATGAGTCGTCCCGCGGGGGCGACCCTCTCCTCGGAAGCAGGAAGCCAGGCGCCCGCTCCTTCAGTCCACCTGGGCAGCCCCTGGGCAAATTACTGCTTTCACTCTGGTACCATCTAGAAAATGATGGCTCTCTAAATCATCCCCGATGGGCCTGAGAAAGTGCAAACGCCTCCCCGCCTGCATTTCCGATGCCTGGCGGACCCGCCAACTCAGTGATTTGCAGCCTCACTGCACATTAGGATCACCTGGGGGGCTTACCCACCACCCCCCCACCACCCCCCCCCACCACCCTCCATGCCCAGGCTGCATTCCAGCCCAATGAAACAGAAACTCTGGGGGTGGGAGCCAGGAACAATATTTTCTAAGCTCCCTGGGTGATTCCAATGTGCAGCTAAGGTTGAGAACCAGCCCTCTAACTGCATCCATTACCACGCCACCCACTGGGCAGTGAGGATACTCTGATAAGGCAAAGCTTGTCACATCGGCCCCTGGCCTCTCTCTGGTCTCCTCCACCTGCCTTAAGCCCAGGCTCAGCAGTGAGAATTCTGCCTCACGCATTATGAAAGTAACAGTCCAAGCCATTACGTGGGTGCCGGGCTCACGTCCACTAATCCGTTTAGCTAATTAACGTGAATCTGACACCACGCTAGGCAATGCAGCAGATACAAAAGTTAGGAGGGCACCAGCCCTACCTTCAAGAATACAACTGTGTAAGACATGCTTTATATTCAGCGACTGTAATATAAGGTATTGTGTGACTCAGAGAAAAAACAAGATGCCTATTAGCTGGACTGAGCTGGTCTTCACAACTGACACGTCACACGATGCACTTTGATCCCCCTCAGCACATAACACAGGACTATGCGCAGAGCAGGCGCTAAATGAATTCCAGCTGAATGAATGAGCGAATTCAAGTGGGCACCCGTTGGAACATGCCAAGGCCAACAGCCAGGACTCTGCTTTCTTCTCCAACCCCCACCATGTCCCTGCTCCTCCAGGGACCGACTAACATCACCTCAACCTTTAAAGCCTAGTCCTGTCCTTCCTTCCCCACCTCCACCTCCCACTGACCTTGGAGTTCTGCCCTTGAAGCCGCTTCACTGGCTATGTGCCCTGCTGACCAGAATCCCCCGAGACCAAGATCTACAGTCATCCCCCGGTGCCCACTCTCCCTTCTCTCGGGAACAAAATCCTTGATTTTTGGCTGAGCACATAGCCTCCCAAAATAAGACCAGATGCAGCCATTTGCCTAAGATCTAGCCAATGAGTCAAATGGAAGTGATGTGTGCAACTTCTGGGTCACGTCCTTCACCGAAATGGCCCTTTCTCCTCTTCCCTCCTCCATCCCGCTGAGGAAAGGACATCATGGTGTGATGCCCTCATGGACCACGTGCACAAGAAAATGCCCTAATGATGGCAGAGCTCCAAAGGCAGGAGGAGCCCGGGTCCCGACGACCTTGTGAGGCAGGGTCCCCGCCATCCCTGCCCCCCACCAGCCTGGACCGGTCCCCCAGACAGACCGAGCTCCCTCACGTTTCCACCACAGTCATCGTGCATCCTTTACTCATATCGGAACCCAATCCCAGTACGCCTTCCTGCCCCCCACACATCCTACAATACCTGGAGTCCCTTTTTGTATTAATGAGAGGAGAAAGGTATTACAGAAAACCAAATTATTTCTGTCAGAAGGGGCAATGATTTGGTGACTTCTCATAACAAAACTGCCGAGAGTCCATAAATCTTTATTGCTTAGAAGGTCAGGCTGCGAGAATCTGCTTTGCCAATGAATGCCATCAGTTGACTGGCCTCCTTTTTCTGGTCCACACAGTCTGTGGAGACTACAGGGGAAACTGAGTGATCATCATTCTTGGTTAGCAGCCTGCAGAGGCTGGTCCCTCATGTAGGGGCAAGAAGCTCTGTGAAAGGCCTGGAAAGTTACCGGCTCCTATGGATGGAAGCAGACAGAAGCAGCAAGGGAGAAAAGGGGTGAGCGTGGGTTCTGGAACCAGACCCATGAACTGGGTGACCTTGAGCAAGGTGTTGACCATCTGGGGAAGGTAGATAACTTCACCCAACTCAGAGGGTCGGTGTGAAGATTCGGTTACACAGCAATCCCAGGGCCCCTCCACAAACCTACTGAACCTGAACTTCCCAGGATCGAGGAGGGTATATTAGTTAGGGTCCTCCAGACACACAGAACCAACAGGATGTGTATACACACACATAACACACTCAAACACATATATATAGAAACAAATTTATTTGAAGGAATTGGCTCACAAGATTGCAGTGGTTTGCGAAGCCCAAATTCTGCAGGGAAGGCTCACAGGCTGGAGATCCAGGAAGAGCCAATGCTGTATTTGAAGTCTGAATGACATTTACCGCAGAATTCCTTCTTGCTCAGGGGAAGTCAGTCTTTGTGTTATCGAGGCCTTCAACTGATTAGACAAGGCCCACCCACATTATGAAGGGCAATCTGCTTTATTTAGAGTCCACCAATTTAAATGTTAATCTTATTCAAAAAACACCCTCACAGAAACATCTAGAATAATGTCTGACCACATATCTGGGCACCATGGCCCAACCAAGTTGACACATAAAGTTAACCATCACAGGGGTTGGGGGGGGGGGGGTGCATTCAGGAATCTGTATTTTTAATAACCTCTCCAGACACGATGTGAGGCACAGCCAAGTTTGGGGGCCATTCTCGATGATGCACCCTAAGGTCATTGACAGTTTCAGGATTCCTCCCCCGACCAACGCGAGGGCCACTGGCCTTCCTCCCTTTGTGAAGCTGGTTGTGCCTTCCATCAGAACCAACCTTCCATCATGTCTTGGGTCAGGAAGATGTTCGCTCCACACACAGCCAGGACAGAGCAGGCTGGGGAGATGCACCGGGAGCCCAGGGCTCAGCTCATCCGGGGCGGTCCGCAGGGGAGTCGGCAGCTGGCCCCATCTGTCTGCTAACTGCCAACCTCTCTGGGTGGAGCTCTCCTCCCTTTTCCCTCTCCCTCCACAGATCTCATTCTCCAGACCCCAGGGAGCCATCGTGGGAGCTGCTTAGAAATCACCAGCACATCCACCAACCATCCACGTCACCCAACATTTCCCAGAGTGTTTCTCCGCCTCCGCCACCCCTGAGAAGCACACTGGGTGCATTTTCAAAATACAGATGACTGGACCCTCCCCAAAGCCACTGGAGCGAATTTCTGGAAGTGGTTCTTAAGCAGATGTGACTTGGAAAATCTCCACAGGGGATTCTGATACGCAAAATGATTAGAAACCACGAGTTTCACTAATGACAACACAAAAGCACAGGGACTCTGACATCTGCCACTTCCTGATACTACGCTGGCATATGATTTTTCACAACAAAAGCAAAGTCTCCCCGGAAATGGCAAGTGCTCTGTAGGCATTTCACGAGAACTCCTGGGTGCAGAATAATGAGTGGAGAACATCAAAGCCATGTTGAAACAAGGGTGCAGGGCAGCTGGCTATAGGCTCACTCAGCAGCTAAGTAACACATTCGTGCCACCAGCCTGAGAACGTGCAGGATCAAATTCACGGCACAGACATACTGCAGATTACCACGTGTGGCTGACCTTCAGGGGTGCTCACACATAGTCAGAAGTGTGAAAGCCAAGTCTTTAAACAGCCACAGTGCTAATGAGGCCACCGCTTACGACGGTAGGACCGAGCTTCCCGCACAGCCGTCATGATGGGAAGAAGACGCAGCACATTCATCGGAGGACGGCTCACGGTCCTCCCCTCATACTCGTGATCCTGCGGCAGATGATAACGCGCCTGAGCAGGGCCTGCCTCCCAAGACTCCAGCTAGAACAGACCACTTCGCTGGGATCTGCTCCTTTGGAAATAACCAAGGCTCTTGTCCACAACTTTGTCTGGAATTCCAGAATATAAAGGTGTGAGGCCTTATTCCCAGGCCCATCAGATACCAAACTGGTGAGGGCTAGTACCCTGTGGGGAAGACACAGTAAATGCCACTCCCAGTGAAATGGCCATTGATGGGGCAGGGATGAGGGAAGTGGCATTTACTCACGCAAAAACACTGTGCTTGGCCCTATTAAACAATCGTGAGCAAGGAAGGTTTGGTTCCTGCCCCCGGAGAGCTTACAGTGGAGAGGGGTTCTGTCCAGTTTCAGGGACCTCAGACACTGAAAAGGGCACTGTGGACGAGCTGGCCAAGAGCCCATACACACCGGTTCTGATGTCATCTCACCACTTGATCTGCTGGGTCTCAATCTCCCCGCCTGAAAATGAGGGAGCCGGCTAGATGTCCTCTAAGGGCCATTCCAGTTCTAGTATTTCACCTCCTGATCGTGCGCTGGCCATCAACCTCGTGTCCCACACTGTGTTAAACTCCGGGGGTTCAAAGATGAGGAAGACATTGTGTTCCTCCTTCAGGGAACTCACAAACTAAGGGGAGAAGAAGGCATCCGCAGAGACAATAATACAGTGTAGCAAGTGTAATAGAGATGCGGCCCCCTACATCTAAGAGTCCACGTTACCATCCTAGAGAAAGTCTGCAAAATTCCCCACCGCTGAACCGGAATCCCCTTCCTATGGATATGTGGCAGATTGATGGCAGTTACGGTGCCAATTAATGGCCTCCCTCTACCCACGCCCTTTGCCCTATAACTCTAGCCCCGCCCACAATGACCCTGGGCTTGGCCATGTGACTTGCTTCAGCCCATAGGACACCAGCAGATTTGATGCAAACCAAAGTTTGAAAAAGTGCTTATGCATTTCCACAACTTCTCCTGCGTCTTATGACACCATGAGAACAAGCCTGGGCTTAGTCGCTGGAGGATGCTATGTGGAGCAGAACCAACTGTCCCAGCTGAGGCCATCCTAGATTAGCAAATATATCTGCCGACGGCCAGACAGATGAAGGAGCCCCAGCCAAGACCAGAAGAACACCCCTTCTCCCCACAAGCCCAGCCAAGATCAGTGGAACCAACCAGATGACCCAGGGATTCATGAGAAATATAAACTGTGGTTGTTGTAAACTTGTTTGATATTCTGTTATGGAGGCAATAGAGAGCTAAAGAGAACAGGGTCGGCCAGCTGCCCAGAGTCGAGTAAGAAGCTGAGCCCACGTGGTCGGGAGCTGCCGTGAATCCTCTGCTGCCCAGGCTGCAGCCATGGAGGAGAGTGAAGCGAAGCCAGGACGCTGCCCCAGCCCCTCTGGCTTCGGGTTCAGCAACAGCGTGACAGCACCATTATTTACAGAGCGAGTAGAGTGTCCCACCTTTCCCTCTGACTAACAAGGACTTTGCCACAGAAGGCGTCTGAGAATAAATTATACATGAGACACAGTTTCTGAACTAGTGGCAAGTTTTGTTCCAGGATATTTTTGTTGTTCTTCAAACATTCCCTCCAGGGTGAACCATCCTCCCAAGAAGTTAAAACGGAATTAGAAAAGAGCCTTAAAAGGATGCACGTGGCCCCATCAAGGGTGAGCCAAGCATATCACAGGGTCTCTGAGGCCCTCTGTGACTTCCGGTGTTCGTATCTTCCCTTTAAAACAGCTCAAGAATAGGACTGTAGTGCTGGTCCTTAAGGAGGGTGTTTTGTTTCAATGAGAATCAACAATTTCCCCTATAATGCGGTGATTAAAAACGTGGACTCTGGGGCTGGCCCAGTGGTGTAGTGGTTGAGTTCACATGCTCCGCTTTGGTGGCCCAGGATTCACAGGTTTGGATCCCAGACACGGACCTACATACCACTTGTCAAGCCATGCTGTGGTGGCGTCCCACATGCAAAGTGGAGGAAGACTGGCACAGATGTTAGCTCAGCAACAATTTTCTTCAAGCAAAAAGAGAAAGATTGGCAACAGATGTTAGCTCAGGGCCAATCTTCCTCACCAAAAAAAAAAAAAAAGTGGACTCTGATTAGACAGATTTGCCTTCAAAGTCCAGCTCTACCAACTGATGAAGTATGAGACCCCAGGATATACACTTAACCTCTCTAAGCCTTGATTGCCTCATCGGTTAAGTGGGGCTATTAATAGTGACCACTTCATAGGGTGGTTGTGGGGATTAAAAGAGGCACACAGTAGTCATTCAAGAATGTAAGCAGCCATCCCCAGTGTCATGCTTTAGAAATCCCCCAAGCAGCAGAGAATCCTGATCTGGAGCTGAGACAAGGATGCTCTCTCTAAGGCATTCTGCACAGCAGCCCGTGAGTTTGCATCCCTGTCACTGTATTATGTCTCTCAGTTAAAACCCACCATTCCCCCCAGAGCCCAGCAGGAAGAGCTGCCTTAACGCCCCAAGGACTGGAAGTCAAGTCAATCCCTTGTGACAGGGAGTGCTCGTAATTAGAGAAAAGGCACCGTCTTCACCATTTTCCCAAGTAGTTAATGCATGACAAGTATTGTGCTCTGAAGCGACACAGGTCCTTCTCTGAGTTCTGGTATAGAAATGCATTTAGTAGCCTCCTCTCAGGTCAAAGAAATTGGGACAGAGTCTAAAACTGTCTATTTATAAGTTTGTAGAGTCAGCAAATGGCTGATCTGTGGCACAGAATAAAACCACTTTAAAAGAAAAGATTTTCCCCCTTGTCAGAGTGGCACAGTCTCGGCTAGCTATTGCCATAGAATGCTGCATAACAAATCACTCCAAAATTCAGGGCCTCAAATGACAATCATTTACACTTGCTCACGTATCTAAAGGTTGACTGGGGGTCACCTGAGCTGGCAGGCTTGTCTGAGTTACAGGGGCCCCTCAGGCTCCTCGAACCAGTGGGTTGGCCTCGGCAATGTCAGAAGTGCGAGAGGGAGAGCAGAAACACCCAGGGACTCTTGAAGCCTCAGTACACACTCACGGGCCCGCTCACATTCCAGTGGACAAATTTCATCACATGGCAGAGCCCAACGCCAGTGGGGAGGAGAAACATACTCTGCATTAAGCAGGACTGTGAATCCTATGGCAAAGGTCACAGATGCAGGCAGGGCCGCCTTCAAGGGCATGTGACCTGTGCACTTGCACAAGGCTCCACACTCGGACGGGCCCCGCCTTTGGTTGAGTGCTCTGCTGCCAGCTTCATAAAATTCTTAATAATGTTTTGACATGGAGCCCCACGCTTTCGTTTTTCACCGGGCCCTGCAAATTATACAGCCAGTCCCGGAAACAGGGGAGGGTGAAGAAGTGGGCACGATGACGCAATCTTCTCATTTAACAAACTGACCCTGAACTATAGAAGTGTCATATCCCTTTCCCACGGCCTCCAACTCCTGCTTTCAGAACCACAGCATGGAATTCCTGCAGTGGAGTCAGGCTTCGACCATTCAGCTTCACTTCACACCACGACACCTCCCCTAAGACAGAGGTGTGAGCTTGAGAAGCATGAAAGGGGGAGGGACATAGGTGGCCATTAGCCATAACGCTTGTGGCCTTATCCCTGCCATGTTCTTTCCAGAACTAAGCGTGGAGCACCTGCTCCCCATCCAGCCTGGTTATACCTCCCCAATAAACTTAACGCCTCCACCCACCCCGACCTCTGCCCACTCACCATCCTCTTCCACATCCCAGCGTGACTGCCCAACGGACAGAGTAAAAGTTACCCATCCGCTAGAGCTTTTCACAGCCACGAATGTCAGAAAACCTGCGGTAAGACAGGACACACACTCTTGGGGAAATCGGGGGTGAGCTGGACAATCACAGAATTGTCATGCCAGAAGGGACATCCCAAACTATGCAACTAAGTACCCCTCTCAGGCAGGCCAACTGGAAACCACCTCAGACCTTAGGTTGTCTAACTCAGCCTGAGGGAGGCGAGCATGTCACACAGCCCAGGGGCAACCGATCCAAGGTTTGACGACCTCCGTTTCTGAGAAAGTTTCTCTTTATTCTCATTCCAACCTCGGGCTCTCAAATTCATTTCCTCTAACCATTCCCTGCATCTCTAGGGATGCAACAGGAGGCCCCAAGTCAGTCTCCTCCCCAACGAGGACCCTTTATGTGCCTGAAAGCAGCCGTTGGAGCCACCTCTGCCTTCCAGGGTGCTTCCTGCCCCAAACCTGTACTTCACAGCGACCCACAGAGCCGGTAACGTGCCCCAGGCGCGAGAGCAGGCAAGAAGCAAGCGGCTCTTGCCATGAAAAAATGAGTCACAAGCACAAGTCGACACAAGAATCCTGCGGTTCAGACAATTACCCAAAGAACACATTTTCTGATAATTACAGAGCTAAAAACGGATCCACTTTGAAAATCCCTTCCCTTCTCCCGAGAAAGCTGAGGAGGTGGTTTAACAACAATCAGCTGCTGAGATGCAGCACATTCCGGGGTGTTTAGGAGATGAGTTCCAAGAAATTTCTTGGAAGGTACAGTTCTCGGAAGGTAGTGCCAACTAGACCCATTAACCCTCCCCACGATCCCCAACGTGTGCTCACGGCTCGGGAATCTGAGCACAGAAGCCCATCCAGAATGAGAAACGAGAGGGCGGAGGCCCAGGGGCCCCACCTCGTGATGCGCCCAACATCAAATGGCACTGACCTAAGAAAACAGGAGGAGCTGCTGGGGGGTGCGGCCTGCCTCAGAACCAAGTGTGTGCCTGGGGACGGTATACGGGGCTTCAGGCAGCAGCTGAGGGTCACAGCAATCAGAATAATACCATGTAATGCATACGGGGCATTTATGGGCTAGAGACAAATGTATCTCTCATCTAATTCTCACAACAGCTCTACACGGAGGTTTCTGTTCTTATTCCCCCACTTCAGAGAGGACACAGATAAGCAGGGCAGAGGCCGGATCGGGACGCAGCAGAAAGCTGCGCACTTCACCACCCCCTACATGACCTTTCCGGTGGAAGGAACCAGAATCGGCTGAGAAAAGATATTAGTACAAAACAGACTGCAAAGAGGGCAGAGGGCACAAACAGGAAGAAAAGCGATGGGATGGGAGAAACTGTAGGGTAACCTTCTGCGTCATAACGAATACAATACGGAGTTCAATTTGATTTTAAAACACAAATCTCATACACGCAGCAACATATATGCTTTGTGCGCATCACGGACACTATGGAGATGAAGAAATGAAAAGCTTACTGATTGTTATCCCAGTGGGCCCAGCAAGAAGGACTCAGATTCTAGAAGTGCCGGGAGTTTAGCGCTCCTTCATTAACTTATTGAATAAATATTTTTTGAGCACCTTCAGCAGGTGACACACTGTTCTTCCTTCTGTGTCACTGGACATGTGACAGTGAACGGAACAAAGTCACTGTCCTTCCAGAACTTACATTCTAGTGGGAGGAGTCAGACCCGCATGCCCAGTACTGAATGTGTCTGTGAGAATGCAGATACCCAGTTAAGCTAAAAAACATGTGAGGGACAGCAAGACCTCAATGGACGGACCATCCGAAACACTGAAAACTTGAAATTACGTCCACAAAGAAATCACGTGGACATCAATGACAATGACCTCAGGTATCCAGGACACACAGAAGTGAAGAGCCAACAGAGCCAGGTGTTGAAAGGAAAGGTGTGCTAACCACAAGAGCACTGGAGCAGGAAGAAGATGCCACAAGGAAAGCGGCTTATGTCAGCCTCAAGGTCATCAAGGGGCACTGGCCAGTGTGGCTCCCGCGGGAGGGAGAAAACTGTCAGGCTGCAGAACGGACGGTGAGGTACAGTGACAACACCTAAAGTCTTGAAGGCAGTGTTTCGTGCGTCTCTCTCGAACTTTCCTCCCTGGTCTTTCCCGCTAACAATGAATAGCAATTGCATTCACTGAAGCAGCAGTGGCAGCAGCATGGGAAGAAGAAATAAATGAAAAGTGCAAAAAACAGAAAAAGGTACGTGGGGTACCATGTTTCCTGAAGGAAAACACTTCAGTCTACTGTTTACAGAAACTTATGCAAACTATATGCAAATTTGCAAATAGTAATGCTAATTCTTGCACAGCCTGTGTACTTTTTCATATCCTTGGCTTTGATCTTTGAAAGGTGCAGGGCTGTGGGCAGCAGGACCGTGGCAGAGGCCATCACAGGCCATCGCCTACTGTCTGGCCGCAGTCAAGGGTCAGGGAATACAGAAGGATGAGCTAGGCTACAGTGTGATGGATATGGATTACCGCTCTGCAGAGAAATCGGGATGCTACACCCAGGATGGGGAAAAAAGGGCAACGTGGAGTTTGAAAGACAAAGCTCTGATTTAGTCTTCATCCACTCTAGGCCACTTAGGTGTCAGGCTTAAAGAACAAACCAGAGACCATGGAAGTGACAGCTGGAGCAGGTTACTGGTATGCAAGATACTATCTGGGAAAATAACAGACAAATTCATGAATTACCCTTAATACCAAATGTCATATGGTTTTTCTTAATCATTCTTTATTCCTCAGGTCACTAGTATTTTCATTACCTGAGAATACTTTGCTGCTCTGACATACAAGATGCGGCATTCTAACATAATGAGTTTCTTGGAAAATATTAAAGTACAAGTAATTAGCTAGAAAAATTAACTTCTTGATTAAGCTCTCTCTCCCAACAAAAGGTATCATTATTGAAATACAGAAAAAATTTCAAAAGCCTGCATAATTGCTTCCCTCCTATCAATGTTGGCATGGCATTTGGTTTCTCTCCTATTCACATAAGCCTCAAAAACTCCTTCTAGGTCCGCAGGTGGCTTTCCCATGGCCTGTAGCCCATCCACTCTGGACAGGGGTCAGAGTTGTCCTTTGGCTCAAGGCTATGGACACTGCTTTTTTTACTCGCAAGCGGCTGTTCTCTACACTTTGCTGAAAATCACGCACTTTCCTGACTGGAGAGTGACAGATCGGTCTTTCTGGCACAGGGGTTCCCCAGCTATGCCACAGAGTTGTGCTAAATACTAAGCTGGAGCTGCACGTGCACAGACGACTATTCCTGAACGCATGTAGGGCAGCTGCAAATTACTACCCATCCATTCAGAGCAACTCTGAATGCTCGGCTCCCCTTATAATAACACCTCCCCTCCCGCCCCTCTGACACTCCCAGTGATGCTGTCAATCAGATTGCAAAGCTGAGGGGCAGGCTGAAACCTCAAAGGAAACCCAGCATCCAGAGATAGACTTCCCTGAGTAGGGCGGGGGCACTTCCGAGCCCAGCACCAGACAGAAACAAAGGCTGTGAGGCAGCGCCAGCTGTAATCGCCATCCATCATCCAGCAAAGAGAAAGAGCCTCTAAATGCGACCAGAGGGCACTGCAAATATCCAGTGCTGCCCTGACACTTTGATTGATGGCCGCCCCTTTTAATTAGCTCCTCTTGCCTCTGGAGCTTTTCAAAGAATGGATCATCACTTGCTCCCACCTCCCCCGCCCCCACCACCATGCGCCTTCCTGGGAGACAGGACTGGAGCAGGCACTGAGCCTCGCTGGCCGCTTCCACTCTGTGCCCACCCGTGACCATGTGACTGTCCACCCGCTGGCCTGCAGCTTTTGCACTGACCTTTCGCAGAAGGAAGCAGATGCGCTCGATGTTCCTCAGCCGTTCCCTCTATCAGAATGCACAAGAAAGAAGGGAGAGGGGAGGTTAGAGATTCTGCTGAAAGACCAAGAGAAGCCCCCACATCCAGCCCCCAGTAGAGGAGGCAGGAACCGCCAGAGACCCCTCCCAGCCAGCTGGCTTGCATGCTCGCGCCCAGTGGCTTTTCCCAACAAGAGTTTCTGCTCATACAACTCAATAGCAGAAAAACCAAACAATTAAGAAACGGGCAGAGGATCTGAAAAGACACTTTTCCAAAGAAGAAATACAGGTGGGCAACAGGTACATGAAAAGATGCTCAACATCACTAATCATGAGGGAAATGCAAACCAAAACCACAATGAGATATCAGCTCACACACGTTAGGATGGCTGTCATCAAAAAGGCAAGAGATAACAAGTGTTGGTGAGGATGTGGAGAAAGGGGAACCCTCGTGCACAGTTGGTGGGAATGTAAACTGGTGCAGCCACTATGGAAAACAGTATGGAGGGTCCTCAAAAGATTAACAACAGAACTACCATGTGACTCAGCAATTCCGCTTCTGGGTACACATCCACAGGAAATGAAATCGCTATGTCAAAGAGCTGTATGCACCCCTATGTTCAATGAAGCATTATTTACAATGGCCAAGACATTGAAACAACCTAAGTGCCCATCGATGGATGAATGGATAAAGAAAATGTGGTGTACACCCACACACACACACACACACAGAATGGAATATTATTCAGCCATAAACAGCCATAAAAAGAATGAAATCTTGCCATTTGCCACAACACAGAGGGCATTATGCGAAGTGAAATAAGTCAGATAGAGAAAGACAAATACTGTATGATCTCACTGATATGTGGAATCTGAAAAAACCAAACTCATAGGAAAAGAGATCAGATTTGTGGTTATCAGAGGCAGAGGGTGGGGAGGGGACCTGCGGGAGGGGGTCAAAGGTGCAAACTGCCAGTTAGAAGGTAAATCAGTCCTGGGGATGTGAGGCATAGTGTGGTGACCAGTTAACACGGCTGTGGTGTACTTGAAAGTTGTTAAGAGAGTAAATCCTAAAAGTTCTCATCACGAGGAACGAAACTTTTTTCTTTTTTCTCTTTTTGTATCTATAGGAGGTGATGGATGCCAGCTAAACTTGTGGTAATCATTTTGCAATATATGTAAGTCAGGTCATTATGCTGTACACCTGAGACACATACAGCAAGGTACATCAATTACATCTCAATAAAACGGAAAGAAAAAAAAAAGAGCTTCTGGCTTTTTTTCCATCTACCTTGTCACAGTGATTTGCTCTTAACCAAACTCTCCCAGCAAACAGGAGGGGCTCAGCTTCTCTCTCAGCCCAGGGGAGGTTTCTGTACGTTTTCCTACAGGCAAAGTCTGGCTCAGCCTCCACGGACCCGGAAGATGGCGAAAGTGCAGACGGGGCACATGTGTTCACCGAATGCCCTAAAGCTCACAGCCAGCCCTCCGACTCGGGTCTCGAAGGGCATGTGTGCCCTGATTAGCGGCTAAAGGAGGGAAGTTCTCTGCCCGTTGCTTTTCTTTTTCTTTTTTTTTTTTAACATTTTATTTTGTATTTTTTTCGAGCAAGATTAGCCCTGAGCAAACATCTGCCAATCCCCCTCTTTTTTGCTGAGGAAGACTGGCCCTGAGCTAGCATCCGTGCCCATCTTCCTCTACTTTATACGTGGGATGCCTACCACAGCATGGCTTGCCAAGCGGCGCCATGTCGGCACCCGGGATCCGAACCAGCGAACCCCAGGCCACCAAGAAGCAGAATGTGCGAACTGAACCACAGCGCCACCGGGTCGGCCCCGCTTTTATTTTTATAAAGTGACTGTATTTAGAGGAAGAATTCTCCCCCCTAAATTAGACACCAGCAGCACCCCCGGGCTAGGACTTTTCAAGATGTTGAAGTCCACCTCCGGAGTCTGGCCCCCTGCCGAGGGAAGATGCCCCGTGGCTGGGCAGGTGATAGTGCTCACATCGCACACAAATGCTGGCTCTCTTTTCCTCGCAGTGACTGTCTCGATTTCTGGAGCCACTCGGAACACAGCTGTGGCGTCTCCCGGTGCTTCATTACTGAGGCAATTTGGTTGGCGTAGCTGTGATGCTAATGAGATTCCTCAGAGATCTGGAGAAGACAGGTGGCTGGGACGCTTCAATTTGCCTAACGGAATCATAAATACAGTGATTCCTGTGCATCCTTTAAGCCCAGAGGAAAGAGTGTCCATGTGGCTAGCAAGACAGACCACGTCCTCCTCAACATACACACACTTGCACACACACAAACACACACCCGCAGCTGGGCATCGAGGCTGCCTAAATGGAGAATAATGGGAAAAGGCGTGAGATACCAGGCATACACCAAAATGGTACAGGACACACACTAGCTCCTTCCCCCGCAAGTCAGAGCCTCTCTGCAGGACATCCTTTCTCCTTACGTCACAGGGACACCGAATGCCCAGGAGCAAGAGGGAGGGAAAGCACTCACATGAGAAACTAGAAGTAAAACAGAGCATTCCTCCTCCTGGACGGGGTCCACCCAAAGGGTGCAGCCATATCTGGAGCTTTAGGGGACCTTAAACCCAAAGAACCAGCGGGCCTCAGGCACGCTCATTTCGAAATGCATCACATCGATCAGCGATTCTTTGTAGCACAAGTCCTTCCAGGGTTGGAGTCACCCACCAGCGAAGAAGCTTTTTCAAGCCACCTGATCCTGAAATGCTACTGCAGGGGCTCCTCAGAGGCCTAAAGAGCTCAAATATGAGTTCAATGAGGCGTCAAAGCGTTTCACCTCCTGCCAGGGAGTAACATCGTTAATAACTGGGGAAATGCATCGAATACTCTTCCATTTAGGGTTTTTACGGACTGTATTTTAATCTCAGGCAAGAATCCTTTCCCTCGCAGCTTCCGTCTGTCCAGGAGATGTCTGGCCTTCAGGGCCCAGGCTACTTAATTAATTCATCAACTAATTAGAAGTGTGGCTTTAATAACAGGAGTAAACAGTTGTGCTCCAGCTTCCATGCTACACAGCTCCCCCCTCCAACATCCATTCATTCTCTCATCAACAGTTACCGATCACCAGCTGTGTGCAGCTCTGTCCTGGCTGCAACCTTTCACAGAAGCTCCCGGGAACTCACGCTAGGCCTAATTTTCTCTGTTCTGTCGGAACTAAGGAACTTGCCAGGGTAAGATGGAAACGGGCTCCATGAAAACGCCTCATGGTTTCAGCAGTCACCTGCAATACCCATTTCTTCACTGGCATTTACCCTGGGATCATACAAGAAACCTCTAGGTGTCCTAAGTGAGCTGCTTTCTTTCTTTCTTTTTGAGGAAGATTAGCCCTAACATACCCTGCCAATCCCCCTCTTTTTGCTGGGGGGGACTGGCCCTGAGCTAACATCCATGCCCATCTTCCTCTACTTTATATGTGGGATGCCTACCACAGCATGGCTTGACAAGCGGTGCGTAGGTCCACACCGGGGATCTGAACCAGCAAACTCCAGGCCACCAAAGCAGAGCGCACGAACTTACCGCTGTGCCACCAGACAGGCCTCATGAGCTGCTTTCTAATTTGAGCCCAAACAACTGGGAGGGACGGAAAGCAGGCTCTTGACTTTCCTGGCATTCCAAAAGGGAAGTGCTCCCTCGGACTAAGGCAGCACTGTGCACCTGGTCAATATAGACGAGCCAGGTGTGTGATGTCGGTGCCAAACACAAAAACATCCGGAAAGAAACGAGGCCCAGGATGCAACCCTTTCAGGCCTGGTGGAGCCTGGTTATCACAGGTGGGTGGGGAGGCCAGCAGAGGGAAACAAAACAGATTTTAACAATGATAAGTTTCACGAGATACAGTAAGTTTCCAAGTGGATCTTAGGGATTCTTTCAACTTGCAACAAAATTCTGCTTTACACAGTTGATTTTGAAAGAGTTTGGCTCTATTTCATAGAATCAAAGAATCTGATGCCAAAACGGGCCTCGGGTATGATAAAATCAAGTCTCTTAAAGAGACAATGTTGAGTCAGTGGGAAGAACACAGGGTTGGAAGACATGCAGAGCTGGGTTCCAATCTTGACTTCACCACCCATGAGCCAAGAGTCCTTGGATAAGACTCTATACTTTGGGTCAATGACGCCTGTGTGGCAGTTGAGAGAATTATAGACCACACATACAAAGTTCCTAGCACACAGTAAAAACAAAAGAACTACAAGTCCAGTAATAAGCCTCTACTTTACAGAGGGGACTGCTGAGGACTGACCCACCAAACGGTCTTTGGGTGCCTCCCTCAGAGCACAGCCTTCTTTATGGAGCCTGCAGCTATGGCGACTAGAGCTCTTTGTCCTTGTCGCTAAAGAATGACGCCATAGCCTTCCAGGCTATGATGGTATCATACCAGCAGAGGCTGGTGTTCTCTCCACGACTTTGGACTGAAAATATCAACAGAGCTATTCAAACAAAACTCGCCTTAGCCCTGGAAACCAGGGGCTGGAAGGAATTCAACCAACCCCAGGCCGTGAGTTTAGACTGAGAGACACACTCAAACGAACTGGTGTGCTCCATCCTGCGAGCCCAGCAGGGCTGGTCCAGAATGATTGGGAAAAGCCTCTGTCCACACGCAGGGTTGGTCCCGGGCTCTGGGACATGGGCTGCACTGGACAGCAACACCCACCCCGCACAGAAGTGAGGTCCTTCTCTCCCTGCATCAGGGCCTCTTTCTACATCCCTTCCAGGACAGAAGGGAGGGCAGCATGCACGGGCTGGCAAGCAAGATGGAGCACTAAGACCCTGGAGGAGCGCACGCTGGGGCAGAGGGTCCTTCACATGCTAAACCTGGAGCAAACCACCAGACGGCCTCAGATTCCCCAGTGGGAGGTGAGCTGACCTCGGGCCTACAGAGGCCCTTTAGATGACTACCTCACGGGTAGTAGATATGGGGCTGGGAGCTTTGTACCTCCACCCACCCGGCAAGTCTCCCTCGGAGAAACTGGCATAGCACAGAGTGGGGTCGACCACTAAGGATGCTCCCAGACCCTTACCAACATGTTGGCCAACACGGAGCCTGTCTCTTTGTTCAGGATGCGTAACCAAAAAACACCAAGACAAGGCCTTGAGGACTCATGGCCACAGCACAGCAGACCCTTCCCACCTGGGTTCCTGGGACTGTCACACTTGACTTGCAAGATAAATCGAGACCTCAGCAGGCCTCCAGAATGAGAAGTCTCCTAGACAACCTTAGGCCAAGCCTGGAGGTCCAGCCAGTGCCAAGCACGTGCCCTCCTTCACAGGCCCTGGGTGGCCTGTGGTGATGCCACCCTGCCCGTCACCAGCACCCACTACTTACCGCATGCACAGGGTTGCACTGGTCTATGGGGCTCTTAAAATCGGTTCTTAACTCGTCAAAGGCAATTATCTGAAACAGAATACACAGAATCAAGATATTAGCACCAAGGTGAGTCCGTACAGCAAGTCAAAGCTTTCTGTAGATTTGCTCCAGAACAACGCAGGAGGTGGGAAGAGGGCAAGAGATGACCCCAGACTGCCCAGGAGCTGGTTGCTGTCGAAGCTGGTGACGGACACTTGGGGTTGACTGTACTCTCTGTCTGCTTCTGTGTATGCTTAAAAACCCCCAAAACAGCGAAAGGGAGAGATGTTGCTTAAAGGTACATACTTCCAACTAGTAGATAAATAAGTCCTGGAGACCTAATACACACCACAGTGATTATAGACAACAAAACTATATTATAAATATTAAACTTGCTAAGAGACTAGATCTTAATTGTTCCCAACACTAGAAGAAATGATGATTCTGTGACAGGATAGAGGTGTTAGCCCACGCTACAACGGCAACCACATTGCAATTGAAACATATCCAATCAATGTGGTGTAGACCTTAAACTTACACAGTGCTTTGTGTCAAATATATCTCAATTTAAAAATCCCCCAAATAAACGTTTTAAGCCTTCTGTGCTTTACAAAGATGTCGAGAAAACTCTACTGTGGCGAGGGCAGGCTGGAGTTTGGATAAAGGCACAAAAAACTGAAACTTCAAACCAGCACTTTCAGATTCTCTGCTTACAGGAAGGGCTGGGGGTTTTTTTGTTTATTTTGGCGCAGAAGCTGATTGGAAGTAAAATAGACAAAAGTCAAGCAAAAGGGAGAAGAGAAAAACAAGAAAGCAGAGTCAACAACAATAACCGGATCTCGAGCTGTCCACAGGCTGGACAGTCGGGTCCAGGCTTCACAGCTTGATCCATTGGACTCGGGGCCTCCAGTTCATTCTGGACAGAGACTCCAAGCTCCCCAGAGAGCCACAAGTTTCCCCATTTGTCTAGAGGGGAGAATGTTGGAGGCAACCTTCTGCAGCCACAGCAGGAGACACAGCACATCCACAGAAAGAGCTAACTTCCCAATCCCAGACACCTCGTCCCCAGAAGGGGACTCAATGACAGGACGAGGTGGTATTTGGCCAGTGCAGTGTCCTCTCTTAGGGTGTGGACTGTCAGCAGCATCCCTCCTAGGCTGCACGTAAATGGGCCCCTGAACACTTGGGGACTTGCTACGGCCATGAAGCCAGCACACCACCCCCGAGCGTCCTTGTTCCAGCAACATGGGGCTGAGAGCAAGCAGCAAGAGAGGAAAAACGGCTTACTTCCCTCTATGAAGCAGTATAATTGTAAAGCAGTCACGTCACCCTGCTTTCAATACTCCTACAGAATTAGGAGAAAATTCTAGTATAACTTGGATTAAACAGACACATTTCTATATCATCCCTTGCCAGAGAGGTAATTATCCAGCCTGTACTTGAACCTTTTAGTAACAAGAAACTCGTCACTTAACTGAGGATGCTCATTCCATTTCCGGCTACCTCTCATTGATCACTGCCTTCCTTTGCTGACCCTACACGTGACTCCCCTGGCTTCCACCCACAGTAGAAGCCAGGGTCAGCGCCTCCAGCCCGCAGGCCAGACACAGCCGGACGCCCATTTTTGTACAACCTGGGAGCTAAGAATGGTTTCACACTTTTAAAATAGTTGAAAAAATCAAAAGAAAAATAATATTGTGTGACCTGTAAAAATTATAATCAAATTTGTTTCCATAAATAAACCTTTATTGGAACACACACATTAATTCGTTTATATGTTATGTATACTTTCACCCTGCCGCAGAGTGGAGTAGTTGCAACAGACCCCATATGGTCTGCAAAGCCCAAAACAGTTACTTTCTTACACTTTACACAAAAAAGCTGCCAACCTCTGGTCTATTTTTTTTATTTGCCCTCTAGAGCTGCACTGACTAATACAGGGGCCACATTTGGCTATTTCAATTTTAATTAGTTAAAATTAAGTTAAAAATTCAGTTCGTAGCCACATATGAATTGCTCAGAAAACCACACCTGTCTAGTAGCTAGTAAATAGCTCAGATACAAAACATTCTCATCCTCGCAGACAGTCCTATTGTACAGCACTGCTTCAGAGGCACATAAGATGGAGCAAATCACTCTTCAAAGCACAAGGAACCCCTTTAAGTACTTTCTGCTATCATGACCCCAGCAAATCTTTCTTCCTCAAGCTAATCTCTCCGACTGTTATTTACATAAACCAGCGCTAAGGTGCTTCGTTATCCCGATTGCCCTCCATTGACCTTACAGGTTGTAAATGTCTGTACTAAAATGTGACTGTCAGAGCTAAACACCATATTCAAGGTCAGGTCAGCTGGCACACAGACAAAAGTACACTCACCTCCTCTCTTCTGTAGCCTGTGCCTCTGTTAACGCAACCTGATTTCATTAGCTTTTCTGTGGCCACATCACATCCCTGGCCTCATACTGACCTTGCGTTGCCTAAAAGCCCTGTGTCTGTTTCATGTGCTTCAGTTAAACTCAGTCCACCTCATTCTGCATACACGTTGTTGGATTTGGTGGACCAGAGAGCAGGAACTGACCTTTGTTCCTTTCACTTCCTCCCTATTCAGTTTGGTCCATCAGGCCAATCTATTGAGACATAATCTATCTCCCAACTACAAATCCTAACGCACATAAGGTCCTCAATATCCACATCCACATTCACCCTGATATAAATGTAAACTGAGCTGGACCAACAGCAGAGCCCGAAGCTCGCTATTCCTAGCTCCCACGAGGCCGGCGTCAGCAATCTTTGGGCCTATTATTTATCCAGTTGTGAAGACAATTCACCATCTTTTGACCCAGTCAAGCCCCCACATTATGGCTGTGACTGGAGACACACCGGTACAGGCCCATCCCCAGCACTGACCTGTGCCCACGGCCCTGGATAAGTGCTGGGAGGCGAGTCTGGACTGAAGGGAACAAAGGCAGCTGGTGCTGGAAGGAAGAAGACAGGAGCCCCTGGGGATTCCAAGCTGCCGAGCGAGTCGGAGGGCAGGCAGCCTCCTGACCGGGAGGAAGCCGTGAAGGAAGGAAGGCTCCGAGGCGTGGCTTCCCTTTCAGCTCCATGAGGTAACAGCTACTTCCCAGGGCTTTCTGATGATGGCGACGGCAATGGACACGACAGGGATAAAAGCTTTCAGCATCCCATCCCAGTAACTACCCACTAGTTAACCCATCCACGGACTTGACGTTCAGTGAGCATCTCTTACACACAGGCACAGGGCTAGCCCCTGGACATACAAAAATCCACAAGACACAGCTCCAGTCCTCATCAGGTTCCGGCCGAGAGGAGAGACAAGCACGTAATAATCGCTGCATTACAACGTGGTAAATGCTGTGGCCAAGATGATTATAATAAGAGCCACCAGTTACTGCGTGCTTCGCTCCGTCAGGCACTGGGCCGCATGCTGTACACGCTTTTTACTGTTGAATCCTTCGGCCACCCCGTGAGGTAGGCACTATTATTGTCCTCACTTTAGAGATGAAGGAACTGAGACCAAAAGCGGCTGCAGTGCGTGCCCAAGATCACTGCTCCGGTGCCAGGATTCTCACCGAGGGCTCTCTGACGCTAAAACCTGTGCAGTTACCGTTACGTTATCCTGCCTCCCAGGCGGAGAGAAGGAAGGAAGGATTTCAAGGACATATAGGACGAGCAACTGCCCCTGTGGAAGGAAAGCAAAGCTTTCCGGAAGGGGTGAGGTTTAGGTTACCCTCTTCTGAGCACCAATTCCTAGTTTCCCAGTCACAGCCCCCTGACCCGCGTCTGAGAACAGAAGACACAGGCAGCACAGCAGGGCACAACCCTTTGGGGGCCGCAGGCTGCTACCTGGAGCCGAGCCATGAGCATCAGGGATGGACCGGGAGGGTGGCAAGCATAACAACAATGCCAGGATCAAAGGACGGCCAGTTTAATTCAGCCGTATGCACAGACCAGCTTCTCTGAGCCTCCAGCCGTGGAGCCCAGCCTGACAGTACAAGGTGAACTTTAAAATCCCTTCAAGTCCCACACATGTTTTTAAAATTTATCTTTAAATTTACATATGGTAAAATTCCCTGTTTTAACTTGTATTTCTCCAGTGACTAACGATGTGGAACATCTTCTCATGGGCTTAATTGTCATCTGAATATCTTCTTTGGTGAAGCGTGTGTTCAAATCATTTACCCATCTTTTTTTTTTTTTTTTTAACTTAGCTGTTTGTTTTCTTATTGATTTTTTCTTTTTTTTCTTTTTTTTGGTGCAGAAGATTCACTGTCCAAATGAAGCCCCCTCTGAGAGGACTCACCAGAGCCTAGCGGCCTCCCATGCTGAGTCTGCCCTAAGTCTAGACAACCTTGACCCCATCAGGCCTCAACACCAGGGTCGGGGAACACCTGGACCCCCCTCAAGAAGCAAGGAATTACAAAAATCCTCCAAAAAAAACCTCTCAAGAAGCCTTCCTTCTTTAGGCCCACAGCATGTATAGTCAAGAGATTAAAAGTTACCTTGCTTGTCTGAAACAGTGATTTTGCTAAAAATAATTGTGCTGTTCTATGGCAAACAGCTTCCAGGAAGCGTAAGAAATCATTGAGATCCCAACCTCCATTAGCTAACAAGTCCCCTGGGCTGCCCCGTCAGAGAGTTCAGCATTAGGAGAAGCCTCTTTTCTCTGGAACATTCTCTCCTGTGTTCGCTCCACAGGGTCCTCTGGTCTCTGAAAGATCCGAGCTGGTGGAGCCCTCATGATCTTGCACGTGTGTTGCATTCTCTTATTGCAGTATCTGACCTGCACAAGAACTCTGTGCAGTGCATAGCAGTGTCCCCTGGTGCACAGTCTGGGAAACTGAGCCCCGGGCAGAGCGTCAAGTGACATACTCTACGGGGCACGATGAGTGAGTGACAGCCGCATGGGACCCGGTGCTGAATCCTGAACCAGCCAGTGCTCCATCCAGCACGGTGTGGTGCCTCCAGTGATATGAAAGGGTAAAAAGAAAGAGTTGAGTTACTAAAGATGCCCAAAAATCGACAAGGCACCCGCAACGTACCTGGCCCTGTTCTGGGCCCTGGAACGCAGCAGCGAGCAAAAAGAGAAGGTCCCTGTCCTCACAGAGGTGATCATCGGGACAGGGGTGGGGTAGAGAATCAACAAATGAACAAGACCAATATCTGGAAATGGCGGGCTGCGTGAAGAAAACACAACAGAGTGATACGGAGACACACAATGGCGGTCAAGGCAGGCTTCTCTGAGCAGGTGCCGTTTCAGCTGAGAGAGCTGAATGTCTAGGAGCGGGACATGGAAAGTTCCAGAAGGAAGTTATGCTGCAGAGCCCCTAAGAGGGGAATGTGCTCGGCAGGGGTGAGGCACCAAAAGGCCACAGCAGCTGAAGCCCAGGGATGGAGAGAGATAGTGGGAGGAGACGAGGTAGAGAGCAAGGACCAGCCCCCATGTGGGACTCTCCCAAGTGCAGCTCTGCACAGTAGACCTGTGGGCGAGACATCGTTTAGCCCACGTATTCCACTGATGATGTGGCCTTTAGGCGACTCAAGAAGTGAGCGTGTCTGCTACTTCTGGTGTACAGGACCAAGGGGACAGTGATGAAACAGGCCAGTAAGTGTGGAGCCAGCATCGTGTGCGCATACTGAGGAATAGGTGGTGGGCTGACAATTCTCAGGTCCTGTCTGCGAGGCCGCTAATTCACCAAATGAGAAGTCAGTGCTCAAGGCAATATGGAAAGAGATCATGTACGCTGGCAAGTCAGTTCCAGGAAGCCAGAGGACGAATTTGGGGTAACCCACCCCAGAGAGCAACTGGGCACTGAGAAAGACTGTCCAGTTTTCTAAGAAGAGGGCACATGGACTGAGCCCCCAAGAATTTCTGCCTACCAACCCATCTATCACCAGGGACAACTCCCCCTACCCCCACCAGGGCTTCGTCCAGACTCCTATCTGCAGCAGGGCCACCTGGGCCGACCTTTCTCGATTTCTCCACACTGTGAGTTGAATAATGTTCCCCCAAGAGTCAGGTCCACCTGGAACCTGAGAACATGACCTTATTTAGAAACAGGGTCTCTGCAGATGTAATCAGCTGAAATGAGGTCATACTAGATTACAGGCCCTAAATCCAGGGACAGTGCCCTTATAAGAAACAGAAAAGGACACACAGAGATGGAAGTGATGCAGCTACAAACCAAGGAGCACCAAGGAATGTCGGGAGCCACCAGAAGCTGGGAAGATGCAAGGAAGGATCCTCCCCAGAACTTTCCGAGGGAGCAGGGCCCTGCTGTCACCTTGACTCCAGACTTCTGGCCTCCAGAACCGTGAGGGAATAAATTCCTACTGTGTGTGGTAATTTGTAAGGCAGCCCAGGGAAACTGAAACACTCGATTTGCAAAATAGCCGAACTGTTCCCTGTGTGACCTGAGATGTTATCAGGAAACAATGGCTTTTGATGCCACCAACGAATGTTAGTGTGAAAGAAGAAACAGAAGCATTTCTAACGCAAAATACACACCTCGCCAGGGAAGCAGGCTTTTATACTCACCCCAACTCTTCCTGTAACTCCCCCAAAGCCATGCTCAGAATGCACTAATAATTTAGAAAGAAGTCGGTGTTTTACTTCTCCACGTCTTGTCCCAACAAGAGCACCTCCTTCAAACCGCAGCCCAAGCCTTGGGGCCCTTTCTGAGGGTCAGGAGCTCCGCCAGACGGGAGAAAGACGACGGATGGGAAAGATTTTATTGACTGTAACACACATCCGGCTCATGCTTAGTCCTGGTTTCGCCTGACACTGGTGCAGCCGTGAGTTCCACCTCTCTGTTCACTGATTCTAAACTGCTCCAGGCAAGCGTTTGCGAAGGCGCTTCTGAGGCCCCAAGAAGAAAGCAGCATCGGCTCCACATTCATGGGACCAACTCCTCCTTCCGGCCCTTGCTCAGCCCCTGGCGCCACGTGGTTCGTGAAACCATTCAGTCTCTGACACTCACCCCACCACTCACCCCTTTCTCTAACAAGTGCAATGCCCAGTGTCACAGCGTGGTTTAAACTTTCCAAAGTATTTTCACATGTCTTATTTTTTACGTTCATTTTAGGTAACATCCCAAGTAGGCGTGACACCCACTTTCCGAATGAAGCTTCAAGGAGAATGAGAGGTCACTGGGATGTCCAGGGGCGCCCAGCAGAAGGCAGAGCTGAAACCTGCTTCTCCTCCTTGTGCTTCTCCAGCAGGCCACCAAGGCTCACCTTTCCGTGGGGAGGGGGTGTAAGGAGTGTTATTAAAGCACCCATCAGCATGGGGTGCCACACCGAGCATGAAACAGCAGGCTCAGCATCCAGAGCCCTGCCTTCAACAGGCTGCCAATCAAATAAATTGTCTGCTTAGCCCTAGATGGCCAAGAGCTTAGAAAAGGAGAATAAACTCTGAACCAGGAAAGGGACTCCAAGCCCTAAACTCACCCCATTCCACCTCTGTATTAGTCAGGGTTCTCCAGAGAAACCAAACCAATAGGATGTGTACAAGTAGAAAGAGATTTATTTTAAGGAATTGGTTCATGCAATTATGGAGGCTAAGAAGTCCAAAATCTGAAGGTGGCTGGCAGGCTGGAGACACAGGAAGAGCTGACGTTGCCATACAAGTCCAAAGGCTGTCTGCTGCAGAATTCCCTCTCGCTCTGGAGAGGTCAATCTTTTTTTTTTAACATTTTATTTTTTATTTTTCTCCCAAAGTCCCGGGGTACAAAGTTGTGTATTTTTAGTTGGGAGTCCTCCTAGTTGTGGCATGTGGGATGCTGCCTCAGCAGGGCCTGATGAGCGGTGCCATGTCTGTGCCCAGGATTCGAACTGGCAAAGCCCTGGGCCGCCGAAGCAGAGTGTGCGAACTTAACCACTCCGCCACGGGGCCGGCCCATGGAGAGGTCAATCTTTTGATCTATCTAGACCGTCAACTGACTAGATGAGGCCCACCCACATTATGGAGAGCAATCTGCTTTCCTCAAGTCCACTGATTTAAATGTTCATCTCATCCAAAAACACCTTCAGAAAAACATCCAGAATAACGTTTGACCACATATCTGGGCACCATGGCCCAGCCAAGTTGACACGTAATATTAACCATCACAACCCCCTAATACCAGGGACTATCACAGGCTCTGGGCAGTGCTGGGTCCTGGCCAGTGGGGCTTGGTTAGAGGAGCATGACAGAGTGATGGTCCCCATGGGTCCTATTCTCATGTGAGAAACCATGGTGAATCTTGGCATCTGTCACTGAGCTTCTCTTAGGAAGGAAGCTGCCTTAGAATAACTTGGAAAAAGTGTGTGATCCAGCCTCACAAGAGGGTGGGGCTGGGCCAATTCCAAAGCAGAGACTTAAGGGTCAAGAGCCCCTTGGCCCCTGCAGGAGGCGAGCGTGTCGCTTCACTCCTCCAGGCTGTGATTTCCTTAGCTATACAATGGGGATAACAACCACCAGCTGACCTCAACTGGCTGCTGCAGTGTGAAATGAGGTGATATCAACAAAAGTGTTAGAGGAGAGAGAAATAAAGAGGACACTGCATGAGGAGGCGGAAACCACCATTATATAAAAGTTGCAACATCCCCTAATGGTTAAGCATATGCCTGTGAGTCAGAATGTCTCAGTTCAAATCCAAATTCCACCACATTTATTTGTGTGGGTGCAGGCAAATTCTTTAACCTAAGCTCAGCGTCCTCCAAAATAAAGAGGGGACAGTAGTGGTTCCTACCTCATCTTGTTGCTGTGAGGATTAAATCAAACAACGTACATAAAACACTGGGCCAGTGCCTAGCACATAATAACAATAAATATTAATTGTTACTTAATGACTGTAGTTATTACCATATCATGCAGATGTCGGGCCCACCTCTCTGGTCTTATGACTCTCCTCCCTCCCTGGTCTTGAGCACGATCATTAGCATCAGAGTCTGAGTCCAGGAGATCCAGGCACTTCAGGGAAAAAGTGGGGCAGCAGGATGTGGGTAGGAGCCAAGGGCAATGCCATTCTGAGGACACGGGTGGGTGAGAAAGCAGCAGAGCCCATCCTGTCCCAGGTGGGAGGCAGAGCCCCGGATGTGGGGAAGGAGGCTGGGGTCAGCAGCGGAGATGAGAAAGGAGGCATCTGCTGTCCCCAGACCGGTCCCTAGACCTGAATGATGAGTACAAATTGGGAAACACAGCACACAGCTTAGCTGCCATTGTCTGCACCAGAATTTGCAGACACAGCTGGTTGTGACATTGCTTCCCTGGTCCCCATCTAGTTAACAGAAAACAAAGACGTCCCAGAGCCATGCACTTCTGGGACGGAAGCCAAGAGCGCAGGAGACAGGACAGACCCAGCTGACTTGCTCCCGTTGGCACTCAGCAGGATAGGCCCCAGCTCCAGCCAGCAGCCATCCCCATCAGGGTACAATCCAGAGAGGAGAGGCCAACGGAAGGGATCACGTTCTGGTTCTGCTGACTTGGGGTGGGTGAGGCAGCGACTGCGAAGAAAGCATACAGAGAGGGAGGGGTGGGAAGAGTGTGGCAGCCTGCAGCACTGGGGGACCTTCCCACTAAGTCAGGCCACAGACCCCTGCTCCACCTTGCCCCAAGGCAGCCAGCCCGCCCAGCACCACGGCCCACCACGTCAAGCAGCCGGGAACCACAGAGCCTGCTCGCTCTAAGTTACTGTTCCTAGCCACAGGGTTCCCCCCCTCCCCCGCAGCTTGGGCTTGCTCCAGCAGCCTTGGTTCTCAAACAGGAGACTTCAGGAGCAATTTCTAGCTCAGTCTGGTGACCCTCCAGACACCTTTGGGGCCTTGGCCTTCAGCCTCCCACATGGCTCGTGGAATTGCTCCTCATGGTTCCAATGTCCTCTGCTCCTTTGAGTAAACAAGTGCCTGCTCCGACTGCCGAGCCTGCAGGGCCCACGCTCCTGGGGAATGCACGCCCATGAGTCAGTGCGATGTGCATCGGGGGGCGCCCACATCCCAAACTATCTTCCAGGAAGACCTATCATTATTCATTCCTAAAAATTCTTACAGAGCATCGACCGTTTGCCAGCACTGTGGTGGGCACTGGAGCTACTACCGAAAGCAAGGCAGACGAGGCGCAGGCATCTACCAGTGACAGAGACTCTCTCCGTCACCAACCAGGCTCTTCTGAGCCCTCTTCTCAACTAGGCTTCCCCCCTGGGCTCCTATGTCCATCCTCGCAGAGTCTAGTTTTAGCGAGAATCTTGCTAAGTCAGCTTAGAGAGAATCCCCACCTTGATACCTGATCCCCCTAGTCTGCCTTCAGTAAGAACCCTGTTAAGTCAGTTTAGTAAGAATCCCCCCCACTTGGTGTCTCCTCTTAGTATTTTCCACCTGCCACCCCTTCACCCTGCTCTTGGCTCTAAATCCCCACTTGTCCTTGCTGTATTCGGAATCGAGCCGGAGCTCTCTCCCCTTTTGCAATAGTCTTGAATAAAATCTTCCTTACCACTTGAACAAGTGTCAGAATCACTTTTTCTTTAACACCAACCTTTATTCATTCTCTTGTGTTAACTCTGAAAAAGCAACAGCCTCTGGGAGTAGCAGCCTATTAAGCAAGGCGTGGATGGTTCTGAACACGAATGTAAATTATTTAATCAAATTGAAGGTAGAATGTGTATAAAGGACGGTAGGACTCCCAGCTCTGAGCCAGAAGGGAAGTTTTTAAAAGCTGGTGGTGGCTGGTTGCGTTTTGTTTGTTTTGAGATCCTCAGGGCAGAGGGTGAATTAACCATACGCCTTGGTTCAGGACACATGATCATCACTGATCTGAGCAAGGCCCTCTCCTGTTGCATTTATTCATTCATTCATTTCCTTCTATCCCATTAGTCCTTTCCCTCCATCCAAGGTGGATTTTTGGTGATTCTGTTTAACATGTATCTTTCTCTTTGTTGGGTTCTTACAAAACATGTATATGTTTGTGCACACTTATTTTTAATTTACGTAGTTCGTATCTCACTCTCTTCCTTGCCTTCTGCACTCAGCAGCGTAGTAAGGGGCTCCGTGGGTGTAGCCACTACAGCTTGCCTATCCACACTCCCAGTGAGACCCAGACTGGTCCCACCTCTGCACCTCAAATAATACCACAAAACCCACACATGTCCCTTTAGGGACTAGTGTAGCAATTTTGGGGGATTTATAACTAGGAGTGGAACTGCTGGGCCATGCACTTACGGTTTCTTTGGTTGAACTAAGTCCTCCCCAGCTGTCCTCCAAAGTGGCTCCATTCCGCCAGCACAGCCAAGGCTGTGCATCCCACATCCCCACCAACACGTGGCAGCATCCGACAGCTGAGGCTCTGCATCCCACATCCCCACCAACACGTGGCAGCATCCAACAGCCGAGGCTGTGCATCCCACATCCCCACCAACACGTGGCAGCATCCAACAGCCGAGGTTGTGCACGCCACATCCCCACCAACACGTGGCAGCATCCGACGGCCAAGGATGTGCACGCCACATCCCCGCCAACATGTGGCAGTATCCGACGGCCGAGGCTGTGCACGCCACATCCCCGCCAACACATGGCAGCATCCAGCTTTCGAGGGTTTGCAGTATAACATGTTTGAAGTGCTCTTTTTGTTGCTTTAACTTGCATTTCTCCAGTTAGAGCCTCTCTTCATATAAGGGTTAGCCTTTTGGGTTTCCTTTGCTGTAAATCGCCTGCTTAGATGCTCCACCCATTTTCCTATGGGATTGCCACCTTTCTTCTTTTTGATTTGACTTGTTGCTGGTCTGTCGTAGATGTGACTCCTCTTTCCGTGTTAGGCATATTGAATCCCTTCTCTCCTCTGTCACCTGTCAATTCACTCTCTCTGAGGCATCCTTCATTGAATGGAAATCAATCCATTTCTGCCTTACATGATGTACTTTTTCAAGTTTTGTTTAAGAAGTCCTTTCTTGCCCCTAAGACACACAGATAGACTCTTACGTTATTTTCTATTTCCTTCATGAAATTCTAGAACTCTAACTGGTCCTTTCCCATCCTCCAACACCAGTATCTGGGGCTGTGCTGAGTCAACTCAGGGCATCAGAGTTCACCGAATATTAATGAGCACCTGCTATGTCAGGCACCGCGCTTGGAGCTACAGATAGAAGACAGGACACGGTCCCTGGACTCAATGACAGGAGTGGAGTAAGAACTCCACATGACAGCAGATGAGAGGATTCAGGAAAGGGCAACTCTAAAGAGAAGGAATGAAATTTCAACCCGCAAACTGCCTGGAAGAGACTGGTCTCAGGAGGTATATGTAAATCATATGCAAGTCAGATGAAAACGACTATGCAAATATTTGCGGGGGTCCAACAACAGCCTGGAGAGGACCATCCTTCCGGCTTTAGAATTCCTTTCTCAGTCTAGAAGGAGTTGTACCAGGACTTTAGTGTTCGATAGCATTCAAGTCCTCAAAACCAAAAGCGGAATCCACCACTAAGAAGAAACTGATCGAATGCACTCAGCTCAGCCTCCAGGGCTGCACCCCACGGGCAGACCCTTCCTTGTAAAGCGATCTCCTCCAAACCTGCACAAACCCATCAGTGAGTTGGGCAAGGGGAGGCTGAGCCTCTGTGGAGACCTCCATGAGCTGCTAAGACTCTTCTGGTAGCAAAAGCCCCGTCACGGTCTCCTGCAGGGAGACTCCCCCACCAGGGGAACACTTACACACTTTGTTTATTAAGATTTTTTAAATAGCACCATCTGCTTTGAGAAGTCTTAAGAACCAAGCACTAAAAATTTAATAATTAAAATACTTCAACGGAAGAACAGCAACCACAGCAGCCAGTGAGAATAAAACCAAAATGCACAGGCTGTGCCCCTGCTGGCACGCTTTCCAGAGCAGGGCAGAAAGCAGGATGGAGCACTTCTCAGCAAGTGCACGTCACCACCCCACCTCCCCACCCCCACCATCTGCACGTTCACGAAAGGTGAACAGCCGGAGCTCGTGGAAAGGGCATTGCACGGGAGTTAGGAACTTGAGTTTGGGTCCTGACTTTGCTCTTGACTGTGTGATGTTGGGCAATCTCTTTGCCCCCTTGTGCCTCAGTTTCCTCATGTGCGAAATTAGTGCATTCAGTTGGATCAGCGTTTCTGAACATGGTACAGGGATGGTAAGCATTTCAGATTTCTTAGGGAAGTTGTCAAAATACAAGGGGGCACAGCCCCCACTCTGGATCTGCTAAATCAACTGGAGGCTGCTACTGCTGCAGCCAGCTGAGAACTACTTGACTCTCTCTCCAGCTCTAATGTGCTCTACATGACTTGAAGAATGTTATCATGACACGTCACCTGCAGCATCCTTCAGACAATAAAAGTCCAACATACTAGCTTCTTTTTCCTTTTTTTTGGTGAGGAAAATTGGCCTTGAGCTAACATCTGTGGCCAATCTTCCTCAAGCAAAAAGAGGAAGATTGGGCACAAGCTAACATCTGTGCCAATCTTCCTCTATTTTGTATGTGGGACACAATCACAGCATGGCTTGATGAGTGGTGTCCAGGTCCACGCCTGGGATCCAAACGTGCAAACCCCATGCCGCTGAAGTGGAGCACACAAACTTAACCACTAAGCCACCAGGCTGGCCCCACACTAGCTTCTTCAGGAAGTACAGACACAATCCTCAGGATTATCACCAAGTCTTTGACTCTGACCTGTAGATACCATTCTACAGTGTTGGGAGAATGGGGAAAAAAGCTGTATATCTCTTTACAAATACAAGCATCTTTAACATAGCAACTTACATCTATAAACCCTAATTTTAAAACCTAGCTTTGATCTCAAAAGTGAGTCCTGGCACATACCCATTAGGTTGTGAGTGCCCCGGGAAGACAGGACGCAACACTGTAGGAGAGGAGGCACTGTTCTGTTCATCACTGCTGTGAGACGATAGAAAATGCATATATTGGTCTCTGCCTCCGTTCTAGCACAGGAACCCATGTCATCTCCTAAGTGATAACAATCCTTGGAGCATCTCTTGTTCCAATATTTGGACTTTGACCCCATCCCTGACACAGGGCTCCTAAAACCCTTCTAAATTCCTAAGTGCTAAGAGCACTAGCAGCATCTTCTGTTGTAATGGGGTGACTCTGGGTGGGCTCCTGGACGGCGGCTGGTCTCCAGAAAAACCAAATCAAGATTAGAAGCTGGGAATTTTCAGCCCCGCCCGCCCCCCATTCTCCAGAGAAGAGAGAGGGGCTGGAAATGAGTTAGTAATTGATCCTGCCCCGTGAGGAAGCCTCTATAAAACCCCAATAGTACAGGGTTCAGACAGCTCCCAGGGTGGTGAACACATCCGCAGTGGGAGGTTGACGCCTCCCAGCTCCACGGGGACAGAAGCCCCTGTGCTCAGGACCCTCTCAGACCTCGCCCCGTCTCTCTCTCCATCTGGCTGTTCAGCTGTCTCCTTTATTATATGCTTTAATAAACTGGTAAACGTAAGTAAGTATTTCCCTGAGCTCTGCAAGCCACTCTAGCATATTAACCCCACCTGAAGAGGGCGTCGTGGGAACTTCCGATTTGTAGCCGAGTAGGAGAGAAGTTGCTGGTAACCTGGGGACTTACTACTCTCGATTGGCATCTGTGGTGCGGGGCACTGTTGTGGGACTGAGCCCTTAACCTGTGGGATCTGACGCTAACTCCAGGTAGATAGTGTCAGAATTGAGTTCAATTGTAGGACACTCAGCTTGTGTGGCAGAGAATTGCCTGGTATGGGGGAAAAACCCCACACATTTGGAGCCCAGAAGTGAAGTGCTTTGTGAGGGTAGTAAAGGAGACCCAACAAGGAGGGCAAAAATGAGGTTTTTCCTCATTCAGCTGCATCCCCAGCACCTGGATCAGGGCCAGGCACACAGCAGTTGGTTAATAAATACCTAATGAAAGAATGAATGAACGTTTACCCATCTTTGTATCCTTGGCCCGGTGCTTGCAGTAAATGTTAAATGAGTGCAGGAACAAACATGAAACATTGTAAACTCCTCAAAATACTTTTCCAAATACTTCATTAGCTGATCACAACCACCCACCCAGTTCTTCTTGCAGACAAAGTGCAGGACGTCCTTCTATCCCACGCTATCTTCCTAGGAGGGTGTGTGTCGCTTAAGGACCATTACCTCTGTGCTGACGATGGAGCCCTAAGGGAATCCAGTGTACAGGATGGCAGTTCCCTGAGGGGCAGTCACATGTCCATCCATCGTGCAGCAGGTCCCAGGATTCAGAACCTCCATCCAGAACACTTTCCTCCAGATCAGTAACTAACTAACTGAACTTACCCATATTCAGGAGCATGTAAGAATACTCTACCTTATAAAAAATTATTTCAAGTGGCTTATCAGAATGACAAAATAATATTATTCACTACAAAATAAAAACAGTGACTATAAAATATTTATTATAATAATGAATAAAATATTCACTATAAAATAGTGGAAAATAACTGAAAATAAAAAATCGGATGCAGAAAAAAATTCAAGCTAGAATAAAATGTAAAAGTTGAGAGAAGGAAATACACACACACACAAACAAAGACCCTAGGACCCCAAAGAGCCAAATTAGTTGGCTTGAAAATTTGGATCTAAGCTTCCCAGACGCTACAGCGGGAAGAGAGATCAGTTACATAGATTTCACGGCCACAGAGACACAGCGTACTAGCTCCTCAGAGGAAGGAAACAAACGATCCCCAACACTCACATCTGAAAATCATTTACTGCATATATTTTAACTACAGTAGAGGACGCACACACACACACAGAGCAGAGCAATAGGATTAGACTTTTTATTGTAGCATGCCTCAATAGTGGCCGAGAACTCAACACAAAAATGTGACCCAGTAAAAACATTTTATGGGGGAGGGCAAGACAATATGGTCCAGATTTTGAATGTGCTTCAAAAAATCTCCCACTAATCTACCTCCCAACTAGGCATCTGAACAGCTGGAGAACAAGCAAGAAGAGGTTAGGTTCTGCCTCAAAGACCTAGACCGCAGGTGGTCTGTGTTGCTCATTAGGAGGGCTCCCTACAGCTCGGAGGTCGGTGCACCACCAGTGACACAGACAGTGACTTGTGAAAATGGAGGAGTCCAACCAGGCTTCTGTCTCCTGCCTCGATGTCCGTTTTCCTTCCACCCAAAGGTGAGCTGTGCTGGAAAGTCTCCATTTAGCCCTGCAGAACCCTCTCCAGCCTTCTCCACCCTGCTCTGGGCCCTGGGAGGCTGGCCTCTTCTAAAGAAGGCACCCGCTGGCCTTCTCTGCCTCCGGCTTCCCACCATGTTAGGCCAATAGAAGGCACCAGCAGAAGACCGCAGGATCCTAGGAGGGTACTCGTTCTCCGGCTCCCTTCCTGCTGGACTCTGGCTTGGCAGTGTCTCTGCTCCTCCACAGGAGGCCACAGCAGCCATCAGGAGACACCCCCACCCCATAACCCTCATGAAGTTCCGGTGACTGCTCCCTCCCTGGCCCCTTCAGACCTAGGGCCATAGAGCTTCCCCCTCTGTGAGAGCCAGGTACTCCACCCTCCCTGGCGGCTTCTGACCCTGCCCCTCCTCTGCAGAGAGTCCTTTCACAAACTCTCCTCGATCACCCTCCTTAAATGTGCCCTCTGTCTTCTACCGGGACCCTAACTCACACGGGAGCCAACAAGAGACCTCAGGGTTACGCCACGCTGCTGTTCCTAAAAATTAAATACAGACCTGGAATGCATTCCAGGACAGGAGCAGACGAGCGATCAAGTCCTCAACATTCTACACCGTACAGAACGGAATACGGTGGCCTGGAAAAACGTCAAAGCAAGCACTACCAGTTAGTAGTTTCTCTAGTCGCACAGCAGGGGGTTTTGTTTGTTTGTTTTTTCAATCTCAGTCGTGCTCCTGCGGGACATCTGGCTTTGAACAATACAGCTTCCTAATGAATTCCCCAGGATGAACTCTGCAAAGTGCATCCCTGAGTAACTAAAGGAAGCGACCAGCTCTATGCAGTTATTGAATTTAACCAATTAAATTTTGCAGCCCATCCGCCGATGCCAGTTTTAGAACTAGGTTTCGGACAATGACTAAAATAAGTGTCTATTGAGGCCATTCCTAGGTTATGGCCAAAGAAGAAAACTGTATCATCAGCAGATAGAAGATCCTCTCTATTAACAACCACAACAAAGAAGACTCTATAGCAAGGAGGCACACGTGGAGATTATCCAAAAGCAACTCCAAATCTTTAGCTTAGGTTAAAAAAAGAAAAGGGACGGAAAGGCAGCTGCCTCACTTTGTTCAAAACAGGTAATCTGACCTACCAGGGGGCCGTGGAGTCCACACTGACGTGCACTGGGGTTAAAAGCAACAGTAACGGGGAGTTTATACTGAGTTCAAGGTGAAAGTGAATGGAGATGGCAAATGGTCTTCTGTTTTCTTTAATAGATGCCTTCATGAGAGAAGCACATAAAAGTGATCGAGAAAAACGTAGAAATGCCTAAAATCCAGTTGCTCCTCATGTCAAATACTGGTTGAGAAATGCAGACCCACAATTTAAGGAAGAAAAACAGGAAATGTAGACGAAATGTCTCATACGCTACAGTTGCTTTTAATGAGGACATCCTTCCGGTCTGAAATGGGATTGCCCAAAAAAAATGATTTAGAAGGAAAATGTAAGCTAGTCGATAATTCACTTTAGCTATCAAAACATGGCTAGTCACTCAACCGGGCTGGCACGAGATGTTCTCTTTCCTCGAGCTGGCCTTCACCATTAGTGCATAAGGAAGTTTCTGGTGAGTCGTGCGTCTGCCATCGCCTTTGTACTCTCAACTCTGGCACAGCTAGAGCTATAAGCCCCTGCCCAGGGGGGCTCAAGCAGAGAACAGAAGCCCAAGGGCCTGTGCCATCCTCACCAGGGACAGGAAGCACATTAGCAGCCCAGGCCCCCCAGTTGGTGCAAGCTGGATTTATTTAGCTTCCCTGGGTTTGATTTCTGGAAATCCAGACAGAACCCCCATGGGGCATCTCTGCTGTCTTTCCTGCTCCTTCCTTGTTGACGTGGTTTGTGCGACCAGGCGAGCAGGCTCCTTCCTCAGCCACCCTGCCCTGTAAGGGACTTGCTTGCCGTAACGGGAACATACCTGCTTAGCGCATGTCTACTCCTCTCCTGGGACCCTGAGTCCATTCCCCTTACCCCATCCCCTTTCCTCCTGCACCAAGCAACTGGCTGGAGTCCAGTCGACTGCAAGCTGATTGATTACCTGGAACGGATACCTGTACCAGCTTCACCTTCAGTAGCATCTCCCTACTGCTGGGTCCTGCATGATAACGCATCAAACCTGCTGGCTCTTGTGCACAGACCAACCAGGGACTGGAGCCAGATTCTTTCCCCCCACCCTATGTCCAGTCCCAGTCCAGGCATGTAAAAGTTACCCCGATCCTCCCCATTGATCTGCTCCAATACAGGCACCATCTGCTCACTCGCATCTGGTCCAGCCTCTGGCCTTAGGCAGCACACAGAGAAGAAAGACCTAGGTGAAGTGACAGGCCAGTTACCCAGAAATTACAGGTCAAACTTCCAGGCCAATCTTCCTGCTTTACAAGAAGAGCCAACGGGTCAATAAAGTTATGAAAGTTTCTCAAACTCACTCATAGGCTAAGGAATGCAGATGAAGGTAACACTGAGATATTATTTTATACCTTTCAGACGGAAAAAGAAATTTAATTGTGATAAGTAAATTGCTGTGGGGGAATCAGAGCAAAAGGAACCCTCACTCACTGCCGTTGAAAATGTGAACTGGTACAGCCTTGGGAAAGCGATCCGAGGATCCTATTGTCAATGAAAACATACGCATCCTTCACCCAGCAATGCCCCTCCTGGGGATGTAGCTCGTTGAAATAAATGCACCACTAGGTAAGAAAGGATGTAGAAGCACTTTTGGAGATGGCAAAAAACCGGAAACACAGTGAATGCCCATCAATAAGAGAAGGACAGAGTAAGTGGCGATGCACCCCACCCACGGCATATGATCCATTACCAGTGAACTTAGAGGGGCTTCCTCGAGCTGTTACTTAGTGAGAAAATCAAGATGCAGAAAAATTTAAAACTAAGACACATCTTAAAGAAGTATTTGTGTCTGCATATGATTTCATGACCATGAAGAAATATATGAAGGCCATACACCAGGCTGGTAACACTGGTGAATCTGAGTGTGGGAGGTGACACTGGTTGGGAGGGAAGGCGGGTCCCTGTGGGTGGAGGGAACAGTTACGCAAGAACAGCAACAAAAACCACAACTTTTTAAAGTGGTGGTAAAAAAAAAAAAGTATGATGTAATTCCATTTATGTAAAATTATGCAAATGTGTGTCCATAAAAGATACATGAAAGTATAGTCACCAGAATGCCTAGAGAGGTGAGCACTAGGCGACTTCCTTACAGCATTCCTGTATTGTCTGCATTTTTACAATAAGTATGAATTATTCTTATAATCAGGAAAACACACCCCCCAAAGCTATTTTACTGTTAATTTTTATTCACCTGATTTTCTACCTCTATTGTCATGCCAAAGTCACTACTTCCAACCAAATAAACCACATCATAGAGGCAGCTGCCCCCTGCACTGAGCTCAGTGTTCATTAGTTCTGATGTGTGTGTGTGTGTGTGTGTGTCTGTGTGTGTGGTGTCTCTCTCTCTCCCTCTCTTCCTCCAGCCCACTGCCATCTGAACAAGCAAATGGAATATTGAGGACTCGTGCCAGAAGACCCATCGAGCCAACGTCTATACTGAAAACACAGGCTCCATACCTACCCCCTCATCTTTGCCCAAAGAGCCCAGCTCTTAAACCGGGCTTGGGGGGGGCCCCTGCCTGAGTGCCGGCGGCAATAACCGGGGCTCCACCAGAGAGCCAAGGACTCTCCTCCTCCATTACCACCTCAGGAGTTGGCTTCTGACAAATCTTTTCCTAACCTCTTACTCCCGAGAAGAGTTTATAAGGCTCTAAAACCCCATGTGAATGGAAAGCTGTTTATGAACAGCGTGCCAGTTTGCTAAAAGAATTTTTGTTGTTGTGGCTGTTTAAACTGGAACAGTCCTTCCTTCCACGGCCCACCCCCACGCACGTTTTGCCAACACAACAGCCCCAGAGTCCCAGAGCCAAAAGCAGAACTGAGCACAGGGGCAGCAGAGTCGGAGCAGCCGAGGACAGAGCAGGGCCAGGCCGCTCGGCTCTGGGGCTTATTCACATATGATTTTACATAAATTTACATGTTGGTCTCCAGAGGCCTAATTCCAAGTATTTAAAATCAAACTGGTTAGTTTGTGCAACTTCTTGGAAGTATGTATCCAATTAGCCTCCAGCTTGGTCAGCATCCACGGTCACCTCTGTCCCCCTGAAAACTGCTACTTAGGCAGGGAGTGCGCTGGCCCACACTCCTGAGGGTCTTTACGGGGAGGTTCCCCATCGGATGGGATAGCTTACCCAGCCTCAGAAGCTAGCTGAGTGTGGTGTCGGGGAACCGTCTCTTTCAGGACACTGAGGTTGCATGCAAAGCAGAGCCTCAGCTGTTGCCCCCCAACACTTCGTGCCCACAGCAGAGCGCCTTTGTAGATAATGAATTACACAGAACACCTCCCGCTCTGTGTGTGTGAGCACCGTGAGAGCAGGAACCACACCCTGCTTACTCAAAATTTCTGCTGATTCAAAGACCTCAAAGCTTCCATTAAAGACAAAGTTGATGTGCGGTCGTCATTCCACCTGGCTCTCTCAGCTTGGAGGAATCTCCTCGGTTTCGATTTGCAATGGAGGGAGTTTAAAAGCGGTGAAGGGCAAGCTAGAGTGGAGGCAATCAATTCCGCCCTCCCAGCGCAAACCCTGCCCAGGCAGACGCTGCATCTGGCAGCCAGGGCTGGAGGATGGATCATCCTGCAATTAACAGAGGAGAAGCCGCTGGGGACTCCCTTCCTTGGGTAAAGTCTCCCCCACGTTTCTACCCACCCAAAGGAAGCCAAGTGGATTTCAAAAAGCACCATAAAGCACCCCACCCTGGGGGTGTGAGTTAATAAGGAATTCATTATTCATCCCACAAATTAAACTGAGCAGCTATTATGTACAAGGAGTCTAGGTATTTATTAGTGTATTCGTTTCCTTTAGCGGGTACCTCAAATTACCACAAATTTAGTGACTTAAAACAACCCGTTTATTATTTCACAGTCCTGGAGGTCAGAATTCTGAAATGGGTCGCACGGGGCTAAGATCAAGCATCAAGAGGGCCATGCTCCTTCCGGAGGCTCCAGGCGAGAATCCCCTTCCTTGTCCATCTCAGCTGCTAGAAGCGGCCTGCAGCCCCGCTGTGGCCCTCAGCCTGCAGCCGCCATACCACCCTGACCTGCTCTGTTATCACATCCCCTTCTCTGACGGTGATGATGCTCCTTCCCTCTTAAAAATCTTTGTGATTATATTCACCCCACCCAGATAATCCCCCCAACTCACTATCCTTAATTTCATCATACCTGCAAAGTCCCCGCTGCTCTGTAAGGCGACATAGTCACAGCTTCCAGGGACTAGGGCGCAGACATCTTTGGGGTATTAGTCTGTTCACAATTGGTGAGCACAATAAATGAGGGGAGCCCCAGCACTTACGGGCTGGCTGCCAAGACCAGGGATTCGCAAAGGAAGAAACTCTGGGAACAAGGGACATGGGTCATTCACAGCTCAGGATAAATCGTAGCTCAGGACCCCAGGCCTCCCCCTTCCCTCTCCAGTAAAGGGCATTTGGGGTGGGTGTGGGAGCTCACCCGTGGACAGGGGCTGAGACCCGCCCTGCTCCTCCCCCGGAAGGAACCATTACTAATCTGACTACAGAACCTGACTAGGTCCTGCTTACTGGTGGGCAGGGGCACGCGGCGCTGAAAGCTCAGAAAGCCCTCCCATGTTGGTCCTCTCTCCTGGGCCAGACCCTGCCATCTTACTCGGCTCTCCCTTCCACCCTTTGGGCGGCGTGGAGGCCAGCCGGTGATAAAGTTGGAATTTGAGCTTAGACGAGGTAGCGACTCCCACTTGGGCATTAAACATAAGCCTCGGGCTCAGAGCAGCTGAGCTGGGGCCCTCTGCACTGGGGAGTCTTGAGGGCTGGCCTAAGTCAGCATGGAGTCAGTCCTCGTTTCCCACTGTGCTAGTGTTCCTTATATCTGTATCTCCTCCAGAAACATCCCCAGGACAAGTGATGGAAAATTCAGATATTCCTGCATCGCTGGTCTAACATCATCTTAAAGGAAACTTCTCCCCAAGTCCAAACAGTGCTTTTGCTCCTAAAGGACTCTCAAGAATGAGCCCTGCCCATGACAGTAGCGGTATTAAACAGACATTTGATGGATGAGGAAACTAACAGGAAAATATCCTCCCTATGCTCTTGCCTTTGGTGAACTTATCCCTCCCACAGGTTCTATTATCCTTTCTAAACTGACAACTTCTGGCTGAACAGCTGCACTCTCTCGCCAGCTCCAGACCCAAAGCTTCTGCCCCAAGTTCCTCTAAAACTTCAAACTCAACGTGCCCAGAAAAGAACTTACCAACATACCTCCCCAAAAGTTCCTGCCCATTTCTGTAACTGGCACCCCTCTGATAGCGAGCTTCAAAACTCTTTTTCTTAACTCTTAACTCTTTTCTCATCCACCTGCTACTGATCCCTAAGCCAGCCTGACGCACCCAGACCCTGTACCTGCAGGCTCATTACACTGATCTGGGAACACCAGACGGTGCTCTGACATCTCTACTCTAGAGGATATTTCCTTTCTCTCGCCACCACACTGCTTGCTTCCATCCTGCCTTCTCTTTGACCTCTCTGCCACCCAGGCACAAATTCTTGGCTCTGGGGGCCTCAGCCTCCATCCCAGCCTCTGTCTTCTCCAGAATTGGGGGTAACACATATTATCCCAAGATGTTATTTGTAACAGACTAATTTTTAGAGCAGTTTTAGGTTCACAGTTAAATTGAGTGGAAGGTACAGAGATTTCCCACATGCCCCTGTCCCCCACATGCACAGCCTCCCCCACTATCAACATCCCCCACCACAGTGGTACATTTGTTACAGCTGATAAACCTACACATCATAATCACCCAAAGTCCAAAGTTTACATTAGGGTTCACTTTTTTTGTTCTCTGGGTTCGGATAAATGTTTAATGACATGTACCCACCACCATTATAGTGTCATACAAAATAGTTTCTCTCTCCTAAAAATCTTCTGTGGAAAAAAAAAAAACAATAAAAAATAAAATAAAATAAAATTATTTTGCTGAAAAAAAAGTTTTTTTCAATAAAATTATTTGGCTGAAAAATAAACTTATTTTTGTGAAAATAAAATAATTTTTCTGAAAAACAAAAATTATTTTGCTACAAAAATAATTTTGCTGAAAAAGTAAATTAAAAACCGCTGAAAAAATAAAGTTATTTTGCTGAAAAAAATTAAAAAGATAAAAATCCTCTGTGCTCCACCTGTTCACCCACCCTCCCCACTCAGCCTTGGCAACCACTGATGTTTTTATATCTCCACAGTTTACCTTTTCCAGAATGTCACATAGTGACAATCACACAGTACGCTGTAGCCTTTTCAGATTGGCTTCCTTCACTTAGTAACATGCATCTAAGCTTCCTCCATGTCTTTCCATGGCTTGATAGCTCATTTCTTTTAAGTTCCCCCAGGTTTTGAGCTTCACTTTCTCCTTGTGGTTCTGACCCAGCTCGCTGCTTTGGTTCTCGTCATAACCCTCAGTCTCGGTTGAGAACTTCCTGCTGCAGCCTTGGGCACACAGAACCCAGCCCCCGCCAGGGACAGCTTAGTCAACTCAGCCCACCCCTTGTCCAGGCAGGGGGGTGTCAGACACTTCCTCTTTCACGTCAACATTCCCTACTCAAAGTTCACACTCCACGGACAAGCCAAACCAGACTACTTCAGAGTTCTCCCAAATAAATCCCGACCATGTGGACTCATCTCTCTTTCTCCTCATCCCCATCTGTCAAAATGCTCAGGCCCATGCAGACGCCACCTCGCTGTGATGTCCCTGATCAGACGTGACCTTGATTTGAACGTCCACGTGGACCTCAGCTGCCTTATGCTACAGTGATTATCTTAGACTGTCAGATCCCTGAGGACCGGGCCTTTATCTTCCTCTTCCTATCTCCTCTAAGTTCAAACACAGTGACTGATGAACGAGTGCTCAATAAATATGAACAGAATGAAACACAACTGGTTTCCCGAAAGGGCCACCCAGCACAGGGCTAAAAATATCCTGTACGTTGCCAGAAGCAAGAGATTATCTGATTTATGAATTAAACATGGTCCATGCTTCTCTTTTGCATCTCCCCATTGTTTCCTGCCCGTTGGCCATTTTGGTCCTTATTAACTCCTTCAGGGAAAGATGGCCGGAAACAGAGAATACACCACAACACAAATTCCTCCATTTGGGGGGAGGATGGTGGGAAATGGTGCAGATAAACCGGACTTGAGATGTGCTTTTCTTTAGATTTTTAGGCTACAATAGATGTAAACATCCACTGGCCACAGCGGCCACACACTGCCATAACAGAGGCTTCCAGACAGGGGCTGTTTCACGTGTCAACAACCTCAACTGGACCAGGGCCTAAACCTCACCAGCCCCTAGACTTTGGAAACATATACTTTGGAGCCCAGAGACCGTGTCACACACACGTTAGTGGATGAGCGGCACAGCCCTGACTTCAGAGCAGGTTGAAAATGCTGGAGACTGCTGGCTTTGCATCCTCCATGGCAAATTCCGGAACAGGTATGTAATCCAGCACAGTGCTGAGAAAAGGAGCAAGGGCAATGAGGCCACACCCAGTCTCTTTGTCACTTCTTTTCGGATTTGCCTTCCACAGCTGGGTCAGCCACCACCTTTTGGGACCTGAGTACCCATAGCAGCACCCAGCCGTGACCAGACACCAAACAAGGCAAAAACCCAGAAAGTAACACAGGAGAGAGGATGGCGGAGGGGACAAAAGCAGCAAAGGAGAAGCGGGGCAGAGGGCGAGGTGGGGAGACAGGAGAAAGAGAAAGGGCTCAAACACGGCGGAGAGACCTAGAGAGAAAACAGTTTTCCTTGGTAAAGACCACGCCCTCTGAGTATTCTGCTCCCTTAAAATAAAAGAAGGCAAGGACACACAGAAACAGAGGGCAGTTTCACTGTTCACTGGTCAAAGTGGTGAGACAGCCACTGCCACCTGTCATAAGCACTCCTCACACAGGATCTACCACCGTCCCATTTCCCTCGGTCAGCCAGTCGGAGACCTCAGCCACTGCTCACACCAGGTCTGTTAGCACAGGTGTAACCGTCATTCTCCTGCACCCCCAGCTCAGATGTGCAAGCACCTGGCTGCTCCCACATCTATTGCTTCAGCAAGGTTTCAGGACTAGCATCTGCCTGTTCTCCAGATTTCTCAGCCCCTTCAACTGGAAGGCTCCTAGTTGTTGTGCAAAATCTCAGCCCTCTAGTGACACTGGATGAGCATTGCAGCTTGGTAGAGAAAAAAACTGGGTCTCAAATTGACGACAAGGCTGTTTAGAACACTCACGTGTCTATGGGATAACGGACGGTCGTCCACTTGCAGCAGCCAGGAGAAACTTAACTAAGAACGGACGAGATCAAAGATATGGGTAAGGGTTATAGAGATGCTTTTTCCCTCCCTAGAATTGCAGAATTTTTTGCAATTCAGCAAAGACATCCTGCCCTTATGCCAGGCAGAATGTTAGAGCCGAAAGGTCCCCCAGACTTCATCTAGTGCAACCCTACCCTCTCTGATATTCTGTCATCTATCTCCATAGCTACCACCTTGGATGTGAAATTATCCACCAGAGATATTTACAATCTCTTCCACATATTCAGTGGCCAAGGACATGTTGACTGCCTGCTGTGTGCAGGCCCCAGGCTAGGTGCTAGGCAATGGCTAAAAACGAGGCAGACCTGGGCCCTACCTTCATGGAGCTGTCAATCTAAGAGGTCCCCGGGGTGACTCAGCCTCTACCACAATTCAAACATCCCACTGGATTCACCAGGGTTGTGCCAACACCCACTTCCCAGCTTTGGAGACACCAGAGTTGCCCTAGCCGGGCTGAGTTTTCTCCCTAGGTGCTCAAGCATCTGGGCCACAGTGAGGGGGCTGCCTGGCCTTCAGTAAGGCAGGGCTCCCCCTCATTCACCAACCTGCCTCACTTGGTCTTGCTTCCATGACTCACTATCCTGCCTGGGTCACTGCCATCAAGCTGACTGGCCTGCGGGAGCCAGAGCAGGACCACTGTGGTTACATTTAATACCGACTGTGTTTTCTCTAGTTTCCCTAAGCATGGATGAGACTCCACGTAGACATGGCTGCAACCAATCTCCAAAAGACACTGCAAATAAGATGCTCTGTGGATGTAGCAGCCACCACACTAGGGTGCAATTGCTCGTCTTACATGCATTTCCGCCAGTGGACTGCCGTCTTCAGAGCAGCCCTTGCTTTGGTCCTCCCTATATTCTCAAGGCCCAGGATCCTTGATAGGTATTTGATAATTGTGGAATGAGTAAACGCATTTGAGGACAGCAATATAAGAGCTAAAATCAAAGTGCACGCTCTCCAAGTGCACTACAGACACCACCCCAAGACCACAGAAGGCCTGCAGATGCGTCCAAGATGCCTGGTCATGGCTGGCTGACACTGGTAGGAATCAGGAACCCTTCCGGAGCCTCGGAGGAGGGCTGCGTCTTGACTTGTATGTTCACCTGCATTGACAAGTCTCCCTTCAGAGCTCTCTTAGGAGAGCTGGCAGCTCAGAGCAGCATCCGTTCAGCGTCCCAACCTCTCCTCCTGCCTAACCCGCAGCCTCTTACCTCCTAGGGTCAGGCTTTCTCTCATGAGATGGAGGACCCAACCATCTTCGAGTTTTCTTTCACCACAGCTACACATAGCTATGTGCAATTCTAGGATGATGAAAAATCAGAAATACCAATCATTCTCTTTTTTTAAAAAAAAAAAACCTCTGCCCACCAAGCACAGAGAGCTTGAAACAATTACCCAAAAGGTATAGCAGAGCAGAGGTGGGCCAGCACAGCGTACAGAGCCTGCTCTGGGTCAGCCTGCCTGGCATCAATCTGGGCTTGGCCATGTACTACCCATGTGACCATAGGCAAACATTCTGTGCCTCCACTTCTCCATCTGAAAAATAGAGATAGTGATAGGATCTGGATAATAGGACCCTGTGAGGATTGAATGAGTTGCTACAGCTAGAACAGTGTCTGGCAGAGTAAGTATTCAATCAATATTAGCTATTATTATAGTGATTCCTACACTTCACTCCCTTCCACAAAATAGCGATGTAGGTAGGATATCATTATCTAACAAATCCCTATGTGCAAACTGAGCACAGCAGCCCCCCCGCCCAAACCAGAATCCCCGAGGGCAGGAATTAATCTGAATTTTGTGAATGTTTCCTAGTGATTCACGTGCCCACTGAAGTTTGAGAACCGCTGGTCCAGAACACTGGTAATGAACACCCCAAATGAAACTACAGCAAGATGCAGGAGGAATGAAACCTGGAGCTGTCGCTGGTTTTACAAAGACAACTCCACTTTCCATCTCTCATCAGTTATCCATCATCAGAGAAGGAGGCAGAGCAGGGAGAAGAGAGACAGCAGACGGGATGGCTCACCGTCCTAACCTCAGGTGACAGACAGGTGATTCCGTGTGCCCGCTTCTTCAACTTTCTAGACAAATCAGAAAGTATTGCCCTGGGACTCTCACACCAACAACCCATTTATTTTCCATTAACTACTGAGGAAAGGAAGTGGGGGCCTGGCAGCCTCAAGAACTCTTGGAGGTGGGGACAGGCCAAGATCCCCATCCCATGAGAGAGATGCTAGCACATGATGAAGACAACATGACAGAGGACAAAGGAAGTGTGTTGTGGGGAGAGGCCCGTAGCCTCTGAGAGTTGGCTGTCCTTCAGTGAGAAATACACCAGTGCTCAAAATAGACCCTGGAATCCAGCTGGAGTTGCCTGAGCAGAGGCCACGCCTGTGCGAACTGTGCTCTTAGCAACGTTTTCCACTCAGACGTCATGACATTGATTAGTCACAGGGCTGGTGGTTCCTGGCTTCCTTCGGGGCCTGAAAAATCAGGGTCATAATGGGCTGGAAGAGGAAGCAAAGGCCAGTAGCTATAGATAAAGTCATGCCTCTCCACAGATGGGATTGGGGGAGGGAGAGGCAAGGAAGAGTCCTCCGGGGGTGCCTCCAGGGCTGGGTGCTTGGAAAGAGCACCGTTGAATAAACGTGGGGACTCAAGAGAGGCCAGCCAGGGAAGGACGGAACGGAGAGTGCCCAGCCGGGTCGCACATGGTCGTGCTTGGGCACTATTCTGGGAAATGACTGGTGGGCAAGGAGGCACATTCCCCCGGCAGGGAACCTTCTAGTCCCCTCTCCTCCTTCCTCCTGCAGGCCTATCCTGCCATGAGCAGGGGCCGCAGTTCAGGGCAGCTGTGGGGTGGTGCCAGGGTCTGCCCGGGAGGCTCAGCTCATGCTGCGCCTCGAAGACTCTTATCGGCAGTGTCTTCGTGTCCCAATTACACTGAAAACGAGCCTCAGAGGGCCTGGGGAATCGCACTTGCCTGATCAAGGAAGCAAACAGAGCACAAAGTAAAATAATGCTTGCCAAATGTCACTTATTTCACGAGAAACGTGTCACCGCCACATTTCCTCACAATCCAAGGATCCTCTTCTTCACCTTTGGATCTGCTGCGTAGGAAATGACAAGCAGTGGCCTTCAGCCCACCCCAAACAGCCCCTACCCCTTAACAACCACTCAGCCATCCCTTGGGTGATGACACACACAAACGGCATCTTGGCAGATGGTGGCTGAGGTCCTCCACCATCACCCAAACCTCTGGTCCCCTGGCTCACTCTGCTCCCACCCCATCAATCACAATACAGTGGGCGGGGCTTGAACCACCAATCACAGCACAGTGGGTGGGGCCATGAACCACCAATCACACTGCAGTGGGTGGGGCGTGAACCACCAATCACACCACAGTGGGCGGGGCTGTGAACCACCAATCACACCACAGTGGGCGGCGTGTGAAGGGATCACTTCCCTTGTTCCTCCAGCCCCTGCCCACTCAGGGCACAGGCACTAATGAGCAGAGAATTACTGCAAAAGGCAGTGGGGATGCTGAGGGGTAAATAAATTATTCAGAGGACCACAGGAACCGGGAGTCACAAAGGCTCCAAGAGTCTGAGTCACCAGAGGACACACATGGCTTCCCCAGACAAACCTGACACCAACATCCTTTGCAAAGAAAGAGCTTTTCTAAGCAGCACTCGCCTCTCAGGGCACCTGCTGCTTCAGGGCGCAGAACAGTGAGGCATACGGGGGAGCCGGGGCCTCTCTTCAGCAAAGAGCTGAAAGGAGCTTCAGCTGTCACCGTGTCTACCCCCTCGATTTGCAGGTGGGAAAACGACGGCCCAGAGAGCGGGGCTGAGGCCAGTGAGGTAGGGAAGGCAAGTTGATGTGAGCCAGCACACACACACACATACACACGTGTGTCACAGAGCAGAGGGGGGTTCCAGCCTGCTCTCACACAACGATGAAGCACCAGAGGAAGCCACAGGGTACAAGACAGCCAGTAGGCCTTGGGGAGGAGGGGAGACAAGTGGACCCCATCAATGTCTGAAACACAAAGTATCAGATAATGGGGCTTCCTGTATATGAAAGTCTGCTTCAAGGAGAGTGCTAGGCAGCGGTTGAGAATTTCTCATTGAAGACAAAGGTCAAAGATCAACAGTGGTCACTGAGCCTTCGACTACGGGCTCCTTGCTAGGAGGGGAGGACGGTCAGGAGTTTTCCTTCTCACGGGGGAAAGAAAATTCACAGACTAAACCACCAAGAAATACATTTCGTGAGCAAAACAGTAAGGACTGCTCCCTGTTGTGCGGTATACACATCACCTTGAGGATGGAAGGGAGCCCTGGGTCAAAAGACAAACCAGCAGGTAGGAAGCAACCCATGGGAAACCTTCCAAAGGAAGGAAATTGGAAATATGGATTGGTAGGAAAAAAGAGCTGCAAATAAAGGAAAGAATTACATGCTGGAGGTACACATGTGGGACCAAACTGAGTGTAACGAAAGGACAAGGTGATGAACTTTACTTAATGTGGGGTCCTGGGAAGGAATCATGAGGGAATGAGTCAAGAGTCTAGAACGTCACAGAGATCTCTTGAGAAATAACATCTAGGAGTGAGGCAGCTAAGGGAACCACTAACTCTGCCACCCCCTCCTTTACAGAGCAGGAAACTGAGGCCCAGAGCAGTGGAACGAGGTTGGTAAAACCAGGAAAGGCAAACAGAAGGAGAGTTCTAGAGCCCAACTTCGGAATGTCAGGCTGACACAACACGGGAAAAATGGTCCACAAGGGGCGGAAGAGAATCCGCCTGGCTGTTAGGATGAGCATCCTGGTGGGTGGGGCTCAGAGGGGGGCTGCAAAGCCTCCTGGAGATTCCAAAAAAGGCTGAGCCTGACCGGCCTGGAGGCAGGGGCTGTGCTGAAGCCTTGTCCCCATACCCTGCCCCTAGAGAATCTCCCCATGGCTTTCATCTCTTCGCCTGCATCCTCTGCAGACACTACCTGCCCTCTCCCAGGCAGTTCAGCATCACGGGGACAGATGTAAAGCCTCACAGAGGTGGGGCCGCACTTGTCTGGAGTCTAAGGTGCAGGTCAGCCCTGCTGAGGCTACCAGTGTGTTGGCACATTCACAGGCACAGCTGCAAAGCATTCTTCCCATCTCACTACATAAGCTTCTATTTCCTTTATGGTTCAGGCAGGCAATACTTAGGTTATACTCAAAAGCAGAGTTTCTGTGTTGGAAACATCATAAACAGGAAATGCACTTGCTTTGTTTTTGTTTCTTTCTTATTCATCCATCTGAAAAGCACTGAAGCCACATGGAAACCTGACTGACCTCTGCAAGGCAAGAGTCTCACAGCCAGTGGCAGGGAGGGCAGCCCAAGGGAGGGACAAGGGGTGGGGGTGCAGGTGGAAGGTGTCAACTGGCCAAAGGGATCGACTGAAAAGCTACAGCGAAGGGCCTGGGAGGGGGCCCCCAAGCATGCACCACCACAGTGCTGTCTCCCCCCAGTGGAGAGGTTGGTGGTGAGCAAGACCACCACAGTGTGAGCAATGTCACAAGTGACTTTAGTGAAGCCATTTTAAAATGGAGTCAGAGCTGCCTTTCCAGAGAACCTGCCTTGCTGTCTTGAACCTTGGACGGGGCGAAACCTTTGGACTGAGCCAAAACAGCAACTGTTTTACAAGCAATTGTTTGAGAAGTCAGCCGGAGAATAGACATCCTGATCACAAAGACTGAGGACTGTCGACTTTCTGAAGATAGAATCAATAGTCAATCAACGGTTAGCCAAGACGAGCTTCTGCCTCCAACTCCAATGAAAATTCTTTGTAATGCAACCTCCCTTCTTTGCCTTTAAAAGCCCCTGACTTTTATTCCCTACAGGACACTATTTAGGTTTCTACCTGAATCTGTGCTCCCAGAATTGCAATTCTTGAGACTCCACATAAACTTTTTGCTTCCCTTGCAGTTTATGCCTCATATTCATTGACAGCAACTAGACCTCAACTGGCCACTTGGTGACCTGACAGCCATTACCTTGCTCATGACCTCGTGTCCTTTAAGACTGTACTGACTCAGAGGACAGACACCATGACAAAGGGAGAAAGGATGTGGCTTCGCTGATGGTTTAGAGACCTTCTAAAGGCAAGAAGGGGGCCAGTGCTAAACCAAACCACTCCTGAGAATGCAGGACCATAAGGTTTTGAACGTTATGAAAGCTGTGCTGATGCAGCAGAGAGGGTGACCCCCAATTCAGAACACCAGGAGAAACAGAAGACCCCTTGTTTGACAATTAAACAGAGTGCAACCCAGAGACAGGTGAATGGACCTATGAGGGGTGGTTTGGGGCTGGCCCCGGGGCAACGCCCATTCTGGCTCAGTCCTCTGAATTAGGAGCGCATGTGTGTGCCAGGCCTCTTGGACGGAAATCTCTGTTCACAAGGAGAGAATGCACCTCTCAGAGACAGCGAAGTAAATAAATAAAAATGGTAAAACCACCCTCTAATTTTTTTACATCTTCCTCAGGGCTACACAATATCTTAAATATGGAGATTGGAGGAATATTACATCTATCCCTCTTTTCTTAATTCAATCAATAATCTCTTTCGCCCTATTTAGAAAACAGCAAAACGTCACAAAATCCGATTATGACTTGGGAAGAAGTATGAATACGCAGTCTGCACAACTGTAAAGATCAAGGAGACACTCTTTATTCTTTATTTCAGCTGCTACAAAACACAGTAGGTTGCCTGATGAAAACTCAGGGTTTGAAGTATCCTCATTTCCAAAGGAGAAGACAGACTAGATGATCGCGGTCCCTTTAGGTGGCGGGATTCAAGGACTGGATGTTTATATGAGACTATCTATCCCCTTTCATCAATGTAAGTCAAAATTAAAAGAAAACAAATCAGGGACTGGCCCGGGGGCCAAGTGGTTAAGTTTGCGCACTCTGCTTCGGCAGCCCAGGGTTTCACTGGTTCGAATCCCAGGTCCGGACCCAGCACTGCTCCTGAGGCCATGTTGAGGCGGCGTCCCACATAGCACAACTAGAGGGACCCACAGCTAAAATATACAACTACGTACTAGGGGGCTTTGGGAAAAAAGAAAAAGAAAAATCAACAAACAGAAAACCAAACCCACTCACTCTGCCCCGTTTCCAGAAGGAGGGCACTGTCAGCTAAGTGCAGAAGTCCCCGTGTGCCAATGTGGAGCAACCACACCCTCTCTGACATCACTGGGGGAGCTCTTGACCCCAAACCCTTTCCTGGTTGGGTTTTGGTCTGTTTCATTGGGTTTTTTTCTTGAATAAAAATTTGAGACAAGAAAGGAAAAAGTGAAGAGAGAGTCCGTGGACTAAGAAGTAGCTCCCAGCAACCAAATTCTCTGCATGGTGCTGCAGCCACCTCCCCCTCTGCGGTCAGTGTCCCTGTCCCAGGCCCCGCACTGGGCTTGCCTCCTCCTGCCTGGGTGGGACTGACTTCCTGAAGATGCCACCCTGTTCTTAGAGCCACTGCTGCCATGGCTTTAGTAATCTTGCCACAGCAAACCTTACTTGGCTCCTTGAGGACCATCCTAGAATGGTGGAGGGACTAATTTTAATGGAGGTGCCAGCACACAGCACAGCTCTGAGCCTTAACATCGTCCCTCTCCTCGGGACACCACTGATGCTGCCTCCCATTTACAGAGCAAGATAACTTACTCTGTACAGTGGCAGAAGTTGCCAACTTTGCTCATTAGAAGAGAATGGCTCCTGGTGGGAAGCCAGCGGGGGGGGCATATTAAGTGGTACAGACAGGGCTTTGTGGGGAGGCTCCTGGAACCAAAATTGGGCACATCTGCTCAGCAGAGTCTGGATGTGGGGTCATGGGGAATTTCTCAGGAAGGGGAGGGAATCTGGGGGTGAGGGGTAGATTTTGCAACAGGAAAAGGAAGAGCTGGGTTTCATTTTTACCTCTTTCCTTTAGAATTTGGGGCTAAACAGGCTGGGAGACACCAAACAGGCAAGACATTGTTTTTCTTATTCACATAACTGGTGAGCATGTGCTTTGCTAAATTCCTGCAAAGCTGGCATCCGAGTGGACTCTGTATAAGCTGCAGGCTCAGAAGGAAAGACGTGTCCACGGAAGCACGTCACACTGCTCCACGGAACGTTTTAACAACGAGACAATGGAGACTTGAGTAAGCGGGCAGTCATCACTCAGAGAAACACGTTCAGGGCCACCAGCCCAGTCAGACCAACCTCCTGGCCAGAGCACAGCTGCTCCTCATCAAGCTGAGGATGAAGAGAAATAAGATCTTTTTCTGTAGCTCACACGGGCTAACACATCACAGGGGCTGTGACAGCAAGAAGTCAACCTTTGGGAAAAATTCTGCCTTCTCTGAATACAGGTGAGGTGACAGCTAAACTGAGGAGCTCAGATAGAGAACACCTGCCATGTCGGGGTCACCCAACACCTCTGCCCACTTCCTACACGGGTCTGATTTCCTCTGGGGAATTGCCTCTCTCCCTTTGAGTGCATTCCCGGTGGGAGGGTAAATCCACGTGCCCGCCCTTCCACTGGGGAGACCAAAGGGTCCCTGGGGATCACTGTCATCCTTCTACACACCACTCAGTACGGCCAGCAGGGAGCACCAACGCAAGCTCAGCCTACAAGACTCCATCCTTAGAAGGCGCACCAAGGACAGGAGAGGGAGTGCCCTTTAAGTCTAGGTTATTCTGTTGCTTCAAGTCTTGATTTCTGGACTTTCCATCCATTCTATGCACACTCCAATTCCACTTCCATAAATTCCTTTTTTGATTAAGGTGGCCAGAACTGACTTCTAAGAACCTTAACTAATACATTCCCTTCACAGAAAGCTGACACTGAATGCTGGGAAGACCATCAGAAAAGAAAAACCACGACAGGAGACAGGAAAAAGAACGAGAAGCATGTAGCGAGCAGCAGAACCACAGAATCCTGGAGCTGGACAGGAGCTCAGAGGTGGCTTTGTTCCGCTCCTTCGTTTTTTTCTGCTTTTTTCTCCCCAAATCCCCCAGCACACAGTTGTGTATTTTCAGTTGTGGGTCCTTCTAGCTGTGGCATGTGGGAGACCACCTCACCGTGGCCTGATGAGTGGTGCCATGTCCGCGCCCAGGATCTGAAACAGTGAAACCCTGGGCCGCCGCAGCAGAGGCGCGAACTTAACCACTCGGCCACGGGGCCGGCCCCCGCTCCTTCATTTTATACCCACAAAAACAAAACGCCCAGGGAGATGCCGGGATGTGTCTAAAGCCACAGAGCAGTCTGCCGAGAGCGCCACTCAGCAGCAGCAGCAGCCCCATTAGCTGCCAGCCCCTTTCCAGGGCATCACTTTGAGTTCTAAAACTGCCAACCAATGAGAGAAAAGGATGTCAAGACCGAACACATTTTCCTCCAGTCATTTTTCTACAGTCAGCACATATGCTTTGCTGGCCTCGGCCCAGGTCCCTCATCACTCTCCAGAACCTCCAAGAAAAATGATTCCAGGATAAGTCACGGTCCAGTAATGATGAAGTGACTTCAAGTTCTGCTGCATCTGGTTCCGATTCCCAACTCCAGATGACTCCACATGCCCTCAGGGGCCATCTCTCCCCCAAACCGCTCCAGCTCGGGGGGCTGTCACTCCTCTTTTCCCAGCGTCACCTCCCCCTCCATCCTCGCAAAGTGGCCAGCGTCAGCTTGATGCCACCTCAATTCAGAATCCCTCTCAGACAGACTTCCAAGCCCCACCCAATGGCCCACTTAGGATATACGACAATGAGAACGAGTCCTATAAAGATTTCAGGCAGGTCCATGGGATTCGCTGGGCCGGTACCCTTTCCCAATGAACAGAAAAAGGAAGGAGAAGGGAAACAGGATGATCTGGGCATCTATTCAGTGTGGAATTTAGAAATAGTTGGCACAAATTTGTTCTCTTTGGCCCTGGTCTGCCTACAGCTGCTGTGACGCCTCCCCAGCCGGCAGGACCTCAGGTGGACACACAAGCCGGACATGCAGTCCATCTCCACAGGTACAGACATCCAGGCCGGACCCCTCTGCCTCTGCCTGTGACACACCCGAGAGTGGGACACCTCAGGCCTGTGGACAGAGCAGGTCAGTGCCCTCAGAATCCACCTCCCCTCACAGGATTCCCCCATATCCGGGCCTCAGACCTCCCAACTCCTGTTTCTTAATCTTTGTGCTCTGGGCGACTAGAATCATCTGGCTATTTCCATACCCACACCCCTCAAATGCAGGTGCTAACTCCTTCTCTCAATAAGGTTCACAGCACACACCTAAATATTTTTTATCAAAGGTACAAATGTCTCTATTATATAGGGGGCCATCTGGGCTGCTACAGCTAGCTGGCTATGTGCTCTCAACTCTTTTTTTAGGGTTCATGAATCAGCTGCCATAAGAAAAAAAAAAGGAAGTCAGCTCCAAGACTCTGCTTTCCTCCCCTGCATTTTTTCCCAGCAGGAGAACTGTATCCCGTAGTCAAAACGGACCATGGGAACACAAAAGCAGAAAAGACACCTAAGGAGGATGGTATCTGGAAATGTCAGCCCATGGTTCTAGAGACCTTGGGGAAGGGAGGGGTGTCAACTAACTTCCCAGCCCCTGGGCCCTCCAGCTGGGCTAAGTAACATTGTGCAGCCTCTGGCAGATCTAAGATATATGCACAGGGGAAGGAATAAAAGGAGGTAATGGAGACAGACGAGAAGAAAGGAGAGAGAGAGAGAGCAGTCAAGGCCTGGGAGTCTGCAATGTCAGAGACTCAACAACCGCAGACTTCTCCTGAACCAGCCAGGCAGCAGGTCTACCTGCTGGGCAGGGCTGGGGAGCTGAGCTCTGGGTACAGCACTGGCCAGAGAGAGGAAACAATAAAAGTGGGAAACCAAAGAACGTGAATGGAAAAGCTGAGGAATGCAGAGGGGGACGTACCGTGGATTCCCAGTGGCCTGCCCTGTGGCTCCTCCCTCGCTAGGAGGAAGGGTGTCCAGAGAAACGAAATCAGTGTGTCGTTCAGTCAGAAACGTGTCCTGGGCACACATCTGCAGCTTTTACAGACACTGCAAAGGACCAGAAGTTATAGCGACGTTCTGGTCAGACAGCATCACAGAAACCCAACCCCCCACGCGCAGTTCCAGGTGTCCGTGGCACTCAAGGCTGGACCATGCAGGCAGCCATTCCCTAGCTCCTGCACCAGCCCACCACCCACTCTTACCCAGGAGGACGGAGAAAAGCAAATCCCACCCTCCCAAAACTTATGGCCAGGAAAGGGTGGGATCTGCAATGCTGCGGAATATTTTTTGTTGTGGTGCTAACTGCATGTGTATGTGTGTGTGAAATTACATTTTGATAAATCTAGTTTGGTTTTTTAAACCACTTTTGTGACTGAAGGCAGCTTAAAGAAACGAGAAAATGAAGTCATGCTCCAGGCATTTCCCAGCGCACTGACAGCCTGCTTCACTTTCGGGCCCCAGCAGTCCCCAGCAGAGGGGCAGGAACAAACAGAGGGTGTTCGGCTCCTCTGCAGCCCGCGTGAGGCTGCCCGTCCGCCCCATGCAGCCACCATGAATATCTGCACTTACAAAAATGCAAATAAAGTTTTAATGAACGACAACAACAAAATTTTTCACAAGATCCCTTTGTTCTTAACATCAGGTGCGTTTCTCAGTTCTCTCACACACACAAAACCTTCTCAGTCCTAAAATCTCCGGAAACACTGATGTCTCTTCCTGATGAAAACCCCTGGAAGGAAGAGCTGTGGTCATGGGGCCATCTGCCTGGCAGAGCCCAAGTGTTGCCTCCAGTAAAATCTGTTTAAGGAGCTTTTATAACTCCTGACAAATAGGAGGCAATGCTAAGACTTGAAGAAAGATGCTATCACTATTTTATTCACCTAAAGGACTTGAGCATTCCAGAGTAATGTAATAAAACGGACCAGATATTTGGGCGAACAAGTAGACCTGGGATGTGTGGGGCACTGCCATTGGTCCATCCAAGAGGGAGGCAACCAACAGGAGCCAAAGGGTCATGAAAAGTCAGAGGGTTGGTGCACCAAGGACTAAGGAGCAAGAGAGTTTCTGCTTGTAACATTAGAGGAGCCACAAAAAATTAAACGTAGAATTACCATGTGACCCTGCATTTCCACGTTTGGGTATATACACTAAAGAATGCACAACAGGGTATCGAAGAGATATTTGTACACCCACATTCGTGTCAGCACTATCGACAATGATAGCCAAAAGGTGGACCCAGCAGAAGAATGGATAAACAAAACGTGGGCTAGACATACACTAGAATATTCTTCATCCTTAAAAAATAATGAATTCTGACACATGCTACAACATGGATGAACACTGAGGACATTACGCTACTGAAATAAGCCAGACACAGAAGGACAAATATTGTATGATTCCACTCATATAAGGTACATAGAAGAGACCAACTCACAGAGACAGTAAGCAGAGTGGTGGTCGCCAGAGGCTGGGGGAGGGGGAACCGGAGTCAGTATTTAATGGGTATAGAGCTTCAGTTTGGGAAGACGAGAAAGTTCTGGAGATGGATGGTGGTGATGGTTGCACAACAATGTGAACGTACTTAATGCCACTGAACTACACACTTAAAAATGGTTAAAAATAGTAAATTTTGTTATGTATATTTTTCCACAACAAAAAGATAAAATCAAAAAGTTACAGGAGCCAGACAGAGCCCAAAGTAGAAACTGCAGGGCTACGTGAGATCCCTTTCTCTCTCTCTCTCTCTCTCTCTCCCGGTCCAATTGAACACACACATAATTAGTGTCTACACAGCCCTGCTGAGACAGAGGTTAAGAGCGAGCCCCGGCCCTCCACATGCCTGTGTGTAACTGAGGCCCTTATCAGTCCTTCAGCTGGAGTAATTGAGTAACTGTTCACTTACGACAATGGCCTCAGAGTCAGGTGGTGATGGAAGGTTCTGTTGTCGGAGCCCCGTCACAGACAGCAGTACCAAGGCCGGTGGCGCGGGGCACCCCTGGAGGGTGAGGCAGTCCCCTCTAACAACGGCGCCCAACCCGTACTGACGGGTGGGTCCTGGAAACCGCACTGCGCTGACTCTCCCTGCCGAGCCCAGGCCCAGGGCTGACGGCAGGAGCAGCTCTCGTACCTGGGAGTTCTGCCCAGGTGGACAGGAGCCCCGGCACACTGCCAGACAGCCCACCATGGCAGGGCCGAAACCTGGGCGCTGCCCCCCAGCCGGCCACCGCCGTCCCCAAAGCCACAGGCTCCTGCTTTTCTTTGAAGAGATGAGACTTGCAAGCTTCTGGGTTCACGAGCCACACAAGACTGCCTAAGAGGTGACTCGCATTCCTCTCGCCACCAGTCTGAGAGTCACAACCACCAGCCATGGGCTCCACACAGGTTCGTGTGTCCTCCTAAGTTCTGTGAATGCAAGACGTGGACAGCACGGGCCCTGCCTGCCATCAGCTTCTACTTCACTTAGAGAGCTGGCGGACACACGAGAAAGTGTGTACTGCCACAAGGCCATATATGCGCACAGGAGCAAACAAGCCACACGAGCTTTTAGGAATCTGTGGTAGGCGGGAGGGAGCAGAGTTGATAATGGTGGCACTTGAGCCAGACAGTGAAACAATGTGCAGAATTTAGATGCAAGAGGGAGAAAGTCTTTCCTCGTGGGAAGAATAAATACACATATCTAGCAGGCAGTAACGTCTACCTGTGTGGGCCAGCCCTGGTGGCCTAGTGGTTAAGTTCGGCACACTCTGCTTCGGAAGCCTGGGTTCGGTTCCCAGCCACAGACCTACCCCCCTTGTCTGTTGGTAGCCCTGCTGTGGTGGTGGCTCACATACAAAAAAAAAAAGGGGGAAGATTGGCAGGGCATCTTGGCTCAGGGTGAATCTTCCTCAGCAAAAAAAAAAAAAAAAAGTCTACCTGTGGAGTTGGGGCAGTGAGAAGTGGGCGAGTTGGAGATTGCCTGCAAAGGCAGGGAGACACTCATTGTAATGGGCCTCCAACGCCAAACATATGTAGACTTTATCCTATGAGATCCCTGTCTTCAATCCCCAAGTCCTGTAGCAGGGACTGTCCCAACCAAGATTCTGCAGTCTTAATACCTGTGCACACAGAGATGTTGGTGGCTCCGTTATGGCCTACCAGCTTGATCTTGATTTAGGTATCTTTTTTAGTGTTTTATATTTTGGCTTTATTTTAGCATAAGACTGTCTCATGTTTGCCTCACTTTCTATGCCAAACGAAAAATATTTGCCAGACTCATCATTAAGTTCTGGACTGGTATTCAGAGACCAATTCAGGATTTAATCGTGCACTTGGAGTTTTCGGTGACCTTCGTGGGAATTAGTCAGATTCCGAGTGCCATTAGAAGCAGGGCGGGCAAGTCCCAGTCACTCCTGGAGCACTCCTTCATCCACCCCTCAGCGTGGAGTCTGTCGTCACGTGCACGACCTCAGTGTTTGTACAGGACTCACTTAACGCCTCTTCTCTAAACTAACAGGGCATTTTGTTTCTTAGGACTCTCTATCTACAAGAAGAGGAAACAAGACGACGGGCAAACACATCAGCCTGGAATTTAATATCTGCCTTATCTAAGCTACGAGGGGACTATCTACACCTGGTCATCAAAGGATGGGAGAATGGTGTATTTCATAATCATCCTCAATCAAAAATGGGAGCCACAAAATACCGTGGGGCCATTACCTTGAAGCAGAAAATCAACACAGCCTGAGCCAGCCCGGACATCAATCTCTGCCCCGGGACAACCATGTGGGATGTGGTCACTGTCTGACAGCCTATTCCAAGGACAGCACTTCCTCTCTGACGCCCGCTGTTCAGCACCTCAGCCCAGCAGAGCCCTCCGCACCTTCAACCAGCCTGACCTGTGTCATCTGGGGTCTCCCCTCAACCCAGCAATGCTGGACTGGGCTCCGGCATCCTCCCACCGCACCTGGGACTCCTGGCCTCCAGTGGAGCCCAGGAACGTGTGTTTTTAACAGGCATCCAATGACTGCTATAACCAGGTGCATCTGGGAAACCATTCCCTGAGCAAGAGTTTGTCAAGCTTGGGTTGGCGACAGTCAAACAGCCAGATCTAGCAGGTGAAAGAAGCCAGAGAAATGGTTAGTATGGAAGAGATCCTGCCAAGAAAGACCACTCTCGGCAGCGGTGGGGTGAGTTCATTCAGGTGAGAGTTTAACCAAGGAGGCCATTTTGGAAGGGACCACAACGCTCTGAGAAGGAGCAGACGAGAGCCTGAACCAAGGCAGGGCCACATGCAGGGAGAACAGGGGATGGATATGACCAGGAAGCGAAGAAAGAATGGACAGGAGTGGCGAGGCACTGGTGGGTACTGGGTCCACTGAGGCCGTGAGGGCTCAGGAGGGCACGTGGATGCATTCAGTTTGGAACCGACTGGGGGACGCCGGGTAGGCAGCCCGATAGACAGTCTGCGTCGGAGGACAGGTCCGGGCAGCATCGGTATCTTGGGGCGGAGAACCACCAACAGGTAAATGAAGGCAGAGGAGGAGGAGCCCAGAGAGGAGACGGGGAGAAATGGTCAGGTGAAGGGAAGGAACACAGATGCAGCGTGCAGAGAGAGCCACAAGGAGGTCGTGGACCGTGTCAGAACCAGAGAGGTTCCAATAAGCACTAAATGGTACTCAGAGACTGGCCAGTGGGAGACCAGTGCTGCCACTGCCAAGAGCAGGGCTGAGAAGAGGTGGGGACACAAGGCAGTGGCCAAGGAGGAAACGAATGCCTTAAAAAGACAGAAAGGAAGCAAAAGTGGCAAAATGCTAACATCTGCTAATTCTTGGTGGAGGATGCAGAAGAAGGTTTCATGAGTCTCTACTTTTCTGTATGTTTGATGTAAGAATAAAAAGAGGGAACGGGAGGCAGGACGTGGGGAGGCAAAAGCTGTCTGCGAGGGAAGAGAGGCTGGGTGGCCTGACGAGGGGATAAAGAGGCTTGTCTGCAAGCTCAGAGACGCCACATCTGCCAGGGGTGAGGACCAGCAAGGGGCAGTGGCCGAGGACACAGGAAGCGGGGATAAGGGATGGAGCAACGTCCCTGGGGAGCAGGCAGGGGGGCATCGGCCTCAGACAGGAGGAAAGACTCTGCTCCTTCGGAGTCTGGGAAGGAAGGAGAAATCGCACGGGCAGAATCAGAGCAGCTCGGGGGCCGGGCAGGAATGGAGGTGTCCCTGTCTGATGACCTCCATCTTCTCTGTGAGTTGGAGGTGACGTCATCTGCTGAGAGGAGATGGTAGGGGGGCTTTGCGGAGCTTCATGGGGCTCTGAGAAAATGCCAAAGATCTAGAACAGTATTGTCGGAGCTGAGAGAACGGACCGGGATGACGCTGATGACTTCTGAGGCAATAGTGATGTCAGCCCCAGCAGCCCCCAGGCACCCGGGTGAGAGCAGAGGGGGAAATGAGTGGATTCCTCGGAGACCAAGGGCTTCCAGGTGAGAGCGATGGGACACAGGACACAGCAGCTGAGAGCAGCGTAAGAGCCAGGTGGAGGATGATGAGGTTGGATGGCACAGAGCAGGAACTGAACCCTCTCCTCCTCAACGATGGGGGGACCGCGGAGAGGGCGAGAGGAAACGGCCGGGAGCGAGAGAGCCCAGGGCTCGCCCTGGACAGGCAGAGCCAGGGTGTGTGGCTGAAGGGATGGATGTGGTCACTGGAGGTGACCAGTGGCGACTGGAGGTGAGGTCAGATCAGTGACAGCACCCAACGGGTGACGCAGGATGCGGACATGACTGTGACCAGATGCCAGTTCTCTGTTGCATCCCTGGAGGAACGGCCGACAGGAGCCAGATGATGGCGACCAGGAAGCCTGGCGAGGGCCCTCCCCAGACAGCCGTCTACAGGAGAGGAATGTATTTGCAGACTTTCTGCGGCTGGGAGAGCGGCAACAGAACACAAGCCCAGAGGAGACAGCACAGAGCCAGGTGTATGCAAGGAGAGAACGGGCCAGCTGGCCAAAGGGCAAAGGGCCTGGATGAGCCAAGTGAAGTCATCAGACCTCACGATTCAGGAGGGAACTCCGCCCAGGCATGGCCTCAGGGCCAACAGAGGCGCACACCCCAAGCACCTGGCAGAGACCTGGCAACAGCCACTGCCTTTAATGCTTGTTCAGCAACTGTAACGTCAAAGTCAAAGGTTCCAGTGCCCCTGCAACAGCTGACCCCAGCCCCACCCTGAACCTCCCCAGGCGGGGTGACGGGCCAGCGGCCGCTCCTTTTAGCTGGTCTCTGAATTCAGCATCCTCCTCTCCTCTCTCTCCAGCTGACTGTGGCAGAAATACAATGATGCATAAGCCTTCTCTTCCAGGGGTAGTTACCGAAAATCGCCAGCCACTGCCTCAAGGCCAGCAAGGGTAAGCAGCACGAGTTAGCACAGACATCACACCTAAGGGAGGCGCGCTTTCCAGGTACGGCTGGCACCGCTCCCACGCCATCCGCTGTGGGGTAACTAGCTCCACTGTCCTCAAGACGGCATGCCAGTGACGGCCAGTCTTCTTTTGTAACAACTACAGCTTCCAAGGTTTCAAGTAACGGGGTTCAGCAGAAAATGCACGTGTCCATACTGCCTGGGGAGCAGGCACTGAGAAGCAGCCAGAAGCCAGACCAGAAGTGAGTTGCCGCATCAGCCAGAAGGGAACAAGAAATTATTCTATGACCAAGCCCCTCCTACATGCCAGGCACTGTTCTAGCCTCGAGAAACAACGGTAAGGCAGAAAGGGAACATGCTCTCAGGCAGCTTCCTTCTAGGCTAGCCAGGAGGCAACGGAGAACGAGGTGGGGACGAGAGAGGAGGGAGCAGGGGGGCTGGAGGTGCAGACATCAAATCCAAAAGGGAGAGACCAGAGGGGACGGAGACGTCCCAGACAGAACCAAAAGTGGAGACAGGTTAGGCACGGCTAAGAGCCCGGCAGACCCACCTGGGTAGCGCAAGGAAGGTCTTCAAAGGGCAGGCCACTGTCAACCCCAAGCATCCGACCACTTTACATAAACCCACTTCTTGTTTCCAGATGGATAATTTGAGAAACTGCAAAGTTTACTCGGTCCCCAGTGGCTGAGTCTGTGCCGGTGGAACTGGCTAAAACGTTCAGCCATCAAGACATTTCGCCTACTAAAACTGCCTCGCCGTAAATTTGTATTTGTTATCATCTGTTAGGGCCCATTAAAACTCTCCAATAGCAACTGCTGCTACGAATCCAAAAAAATATTATTAAGAATTAACTTCATTTGTATGTTGTCAAAACTCAGAGTTTTTAAAAATAACCCTAGATAGAAGAAATTTTAAAAGCTAAAAACCTGAAATAACTAGTAACGAATGTTTGATCTTTTCAAAGAGTGGTTTTGTCTGTGTTTATATAAATGAGACCGTCTGCAAACAGGCTCAACCAAGCTGGAGCCAAAAGGGCTCTTGTGAGGAAACATGGTTCATTTTATACAGGCTGCAAAGAGATATCACTTCCCAGGTGAAACCCCACAGAGCATTTTTTTTTCCTTCTAAACATCCATACGCAACTTTTAAAAATACACACATACACAATGATTGGAAGAAGACACACCCAAATCTGCTCTGGATGATAAGATTAGTGGTGATTTTGTTCCACTACATGTCCCTGTATTTTCAAAATTTTTGGCAATGAACCTGCATCATTTTATAAACAGAAAAACTAATTTTAAAAAAAATGAAGTAGAATTTCCTCTTTTTAAAAAGGATACAATAGTGTGTTTGGTGTCTTCTTGTTCCATCAGAAATTCCAACCCTGAGTATTTTATTTATACAGAGGAACGTAATTCCTTGGATAGAAATGTTATCCACTCTCATCAAAGTTAAGCCAAACACAGTAACTAGGGTTAGAAAAAAGTCATGGGCCTAAGAGTCTCAGACTCGGCTCAAATCCCAGCTCCAATACATACCAGCTGTGTAACCCCAGGCAAATTTCATAACCTCTCTGATCCACAGTTTCATCATCTGTAAAGTGTCAGTTGTGAGGACTAAATGGCTTCCTGGGCAGTAAGAAGCCCCGTGCCCGAAGGTATGCAAAGCCACAAAAACCCCTCAGTTTTATTCCGCATCGTCCAAAGGTGACAAATGTACTCAAAGATAGGGGCTGATATAAAACAAATTGGTAATTCGAAACATTTTCATTTGAAAACAAATGGAGATACATGTTCAAAGTAAAAAGACAAGACTTGCAAGAAATGTCGTGCCTATGGCTGGCCACATGCATCCCCGCTCCCAGGCCTCCAGTGGGAAGAAAGAGGTAAACAATTGGAGGAACACCTGAAAGGGCGTCCATAGTGGCAACAACTGGCCTACCGTAGACACTCACCGAGCAGTAGCTACTATCCTTACCCCTGAGTAGGAATGTACAATTAAATAAGGAAAACACGCCCTCTTCCTATCTCTCGGCCTGGGGATGGCGATGAGGCTGGCTTTCTAACCGCTCTGTGTTAAGTGCCCAATTCATTATTTGGGGTGTCATTACATCTACGCAATCAATATGGCTCGTCATATCAAGAAACAGACGAGGAATATACGAAGCTGGAAAGCAAGCAAACACAGAATCTAATACAAAACTAACTCTCCTAAGTTTTGGTGGAAATAATTACCGCCATATACTCAACTCCCACACATACAATGTGTGCGCTGCAATCGACGGTCTCAGATTTCCCCTTTCGATGCTTCGGAACCTAATCAATGTGGTGGGGCTTTGGGTGGTTTGATTTGGAAAATGGGAGGAGGAAAAGACTAGGAAAGGAAGAGGGCTGAGACTGGGGAATTGTTATCGTAACTTGAATTCAAAGAGTACAAATCCTTTTATTACTAGAAACTGGAATCTTGCCATTGCCACTGGGATTCAGGTCAGGACCTGAGCCAGACTAGGAATCTGATGGCATTTAGCTCCCCTGCACAGGGGGGTAAGCACTGGGACCCCGGAGAGTGGAGGCCAATACCGGATCAGAGCAATGCCTGGTTGTGATGCAAACATCTATTAGTCATCCAGCAGCACCAACTGTCCATTTAATTAACTGCTCCTGAATTATTTATCATCTACCCCTGAGGGAGAGAAAAATCACTCTTTCTGGTTACCTGCTCTGCTTCAGGGGCTGGTTCAGAGAACTCCAAGCCTGACAGTTCGAGGGAGCTCTGGTTCCTGCCACCCTCTGGTCAAGGCAAAAACATACAGAAACAGCAAATGAAGTATTTCTGGAAAAAGGGAGTAGTTAGCCTTCTAGAATGCAAACAACTCCCCAAATCCAAAAAAGCAGAGAAAAACTCCTCTAAAACACATTAGCAGGGGTCAGCGGCACTGTCTGGGCGTGACATGTTCTGCATCCTTTTTTGTTCTAAATTAGGTAAAGTTTCCTTTTCCCTTAACAACTGTCGACAACTTCAAGGCTCAACTCCCTACCACAGATGAGACCCAGCCTTCCAGGGCAGAGGAGGAGAGGCTGTGAAATCCCACCGCTTCTCACCCGCAGGATTTCTGAACAGTTCCAAGAGCCCTGTGTCTGAATTCCTTCTGTCTCACCCCCAGATGCCGAAATCAACTGATTCCCGGACTTCACACCATGTTAGACAGAAGGGGAAGCTTGGAGATCATCCGGGTCCACCTCCTCACTTGGGACATGTGGAAGGAAGCCCAGCTAGCGACTTTCCTAAGGTGACATGATTAAAAGCGCTCCTGGGGTGGGGGTGGGGGGCTCCCTGTCGTCCCTGCCAGAGAGCCTTGTCACAGGAGCAGCTCTAGCTGCTTAGTTCTATTTTAAGATAAACCCTCTCACTCCAGTAACCACTTATACAAAACACCTGCATCTCACCCGCCCTGCAGTTTCCTTCGGGCTTTATTCGGGGTCCTCTCCCAGGGCGCTCCGCTCTCGAAGGGGCGCCCGGACCACGCCTCCAGGAATGCATCTCAGGGCAGTTGCCAGTCACCCGGACTTGCCCGGCAGGGCAAGGCTGTTAATGGGGGGAGACTACGCACTACCGAGCTCCTTCTCAAAGGCTTGACCTTACACATTCTCCCTGCCAGCCCTCTGATGGTGAGGGGAGGGAACCTAAACAACCTCAGAGGAGGAATTCCAGTACAATCGACTCCCACATCGGGCACGCTCTCTACGAGAAGACGAGCCTTCCCCCGGCCGGCTCCCTCCCTTTCTTCCTACTTCTATTCAGAAGCATTCGCTCCCCCATTCCCATACCACACCTGCAGAACTGGGACCCACCACGCTGCCCTCCACCTGGCGTCGCCCTGGGAAGGGGGCAGGAAAGCTTGTGCCCGCTGGGGATGCTGAGGGCCTGGGAAGGGAGGTCTGCCACCTGCAGCCCCGGAGTCTTTCAGGAGTGGGACAGCTGGGGCCCCAGGAGAGCAAAGGACGAAACTCGCTCTCCTCGACTTTCCTCCAAGGCCCCATTCATCCCTGGCTTTGCCCCGGCCCCCTCGTCTTCTCGCTTCTCTCTCTCCCTTGCCGTTCCGCAGCTCCCAGGTCAACCCCCATCACCTGGGTCCCCTCCGCTCCCCTCCCCGGGCCTCTCCCCACTTCCTCTTACAAGGCACTCCTGTCGTGTTTCCACTTTGTCTCCAATATGTCTAACCGCAACCCACCACAGATTTTGACATTTTAAATGTTTAGTTGTTATAGTTACCTGACTAATTGCCGGGCCCGACAGCGGCGCTTCTCCCTCGCCTCCCGCGAGCAGGAGAGAAGGGGGCAGGCGAGGTGGGGGGTACGGGGCTGTAGCCGCCACTCCCCGGGGCCCGGGACTCAAGGCTAGGCCCTGGCAAGGGTGCCTTGCCTGGGAACCGGCGGTCCCTCCGCCTCCAGCCTGTAGCCTGGGCACGGAAGGCACGCCGGGCCTCTGGATGCCGCGCACCGTCTCCTGCCCGGGACACGGGAGCGGCCGGGGGGCAACCCCAGGGGGGCCAACCCCAGGAGGCGCCGCGGCTGGCCTCCCGGTGCGCCCACGCTCGCAATGCGGAGAAAGTGAGGTGGCATTTTAGTGGAACTGGGGAAGGAGGTGGACAGGGGCGCGTTTGGGGCAAAGAAAAGAGTTAGAAGCGGCTGGGCCAGTTACTCACGTGCCAGATAGCGAAGAAGATGAGCGCAGCGCACAGCACCAGGGACAGCATGTAGCAGAAAGCAGCGAAAGTGAAGGCCATGGCCGGTGGTCCGATCCCGCCACGCACAAAGAGCCCCTAGGAGGCTGGTGTCCCCCTCGGCGACCGCACTCCCTCAAAAGAGGGGCAAAAAGGAGCCACGCCTGCACCCTGCCCTCGAGGCGAGTGGCTAGGAGGAGGCACGCCAAGCGGAGAGAGCCTTAAGGGTCAGCGAACAGAGACAGGATTCCCGCAGGCTCCGGCGACACGGGATGCCAGCCCGCCCGCGAAAAAAGGAAAAGGCGCGTCAAGCGTCGTTGGCGGGAACTGTCCCCAAATCAGAGAAGAAACCAAAGCAGTGGAGAACTCCTCAGATGACTGCACGCCAGCGAGCCTCTCGAGACCAGCACGGCGAGGGGCGCGAGGACTCCAGGGAGGACCGCGTGAGCGGCTCGGGGCCCCCGGAACCCCAGGGAAGAGCCCTCCGCTCTCCGCGCCCCAGCCCCAGAGCAGAGGCGAACGCGCCGCTCAGGACCCCCTGCGCCGCCGGGGCGCAAACGGAGAGCGCCCAGCGCGGGGCCCGGGCGGACGGCGAGCTCCTCCCGAATCCCAGAGCCGCCGCCGGCGCCTTCCCGGGGGAACAGGTCTTTAGGTGGCCGGGAAGGACCAGGTCCCCGTGGTCCTGCGCCCCGGACGCGGCTTCCAGGGCTGCTGTGCGCTCCTGTGCGCGCCGGGCCCCGGCCTCGGTAATCCAAGTTCCCCGGAGCCTAGGGATGGGCGCGGGGTGGGCCCGGCCTCCAGCCCCGCGGGCCCGCTCCCACCCGGGCGGCAGGAGCGGCGGGTTTCAGGCCAAGAGCTGCTCGCCGCCAAGCGCGCTCCACCTGCTGCTGCTGCCGCCGCGTCTGGCGCTGCGAGCACGGGAGCGGCGCGCCCGGGGTCCCCTCCCTCCCGGCGCCCCCGGCTCCGGTGGGCGGGCGGGCGGAGCTGCGGCGGCGGGGGCCGGGGACGGGCGGGCGGCGAGGCGCTGCGGCGGCCGTGGGCGCGCCGGCCGCTCGCAGGAAACTTGCGGCCGCGGCGAGCGGGGCGCGCGGGGCGGAGCGGGGACTCTTTAAACACGTGCGTCGGGAGGAGGTGGGACGCCGCGGAAGGGTATGGCGTGTACCTCGCGCGACGGCGGCAGCCGCCCCTCCGGTTCTCGCAGTTTCTCCAGCTGAGTGGGAGCCGTGGGGGCTGAGTGCCGTGATGGTTGCGGATACGGACAAGCCCTTGGCCCCCGGGATTCCTTGGCGGGGGGCGGGGGGCGGTTCCTAACTTGTAGCGCCCTGAAGGCTCCGAGCTGTGTTTGCGGCGCTGCTCCCAGCCCCTGCAAAATTCTCCGTTTCCCTCGCCTCCTTCACCCTCCCCCACCGTCTGACCTTGGAACTGGGAACTAGACTTTGTGGTCTGTTCTGGGCTGAAGAGGCGGCAGCAATGGCCCTGTGCAATTGGTGTGGGTCTAGTGGAACTGTCGAGAGCGTGTGCATTTGGAGTCAGACCCCTTAGAAGCTGCAAGTTTCTTAACCTCTTTAAACCTTGGTTTCTTTATCTGAAAAATAGGAATAAGAGTACTACCGATCCATTTTAGGGGATTAAGTGGGAACATAAATAAAGAACGTAGCCGAAAGCCTGGCACTTGGTGCACATTCAGTAAAGGGTAGGGAATGTTATGTGCACATTTGGCCCCAGTGGCCCAACGTCTTGGAAGCACAATGCCTTCCTTCGTAAGGGATTTCTGATACAGCTGTGAAGGAGGCGCCAATCATTCCAGATAGAACTTGGGTTTCGGATAAGGCAGTGAGTCCAGAAAGCAAGGTGAGATATCCTGAAAAATGATTGGCAGATCCACATCATGGTTTGGAGTGAGTCTCAGAGCACCTGGTATCTTGCACAGAGTGCGTGCTGAATAAATAGCTGTTGGGGTATTCTAACCCTGGTGGGCTAGCTGCCCTGTAAACAAATAGGATTGCAAAGGCTTTAGAGCTGGAAGAAAGGAGTTACAGAGAGCTAGTCATACCACTAGCCAGTGATGGAACTAGAATCAGGTCTGCAGACTCCTAATCCGGCGCTTTTTCCACTACACCCCAACATTCTTGCAGAGGTTTGGCTGCACCTCCAATCTGGAAGCCTTTTGATGGGAAGTGGGGAAACTAGAGCAAGTCCAGTGGTTGTTGACGGAGTGGTCAACAGATCAGCATTTAGCTGCCTCTGGGTCAGGACTGGCTGCATACTTTGCAGGGCCAAGTGTAAAATGAAAATGTGGGGCTTCTTGTTAAAAAATTATTAAGAATTTCAAAATAGCAACAGCAGAGCATTAAACCAAGCATGAGGGCCTCCTGACCACAGGACCCTGGGCAACTGCAGAGGTTGCACACCTGTGAATCCAGCTGTGCTCTCTGTTATTTTCTTTATCACTTTCTCTTTTACTTAAGTATGCCTTCTAATTTAAATTCTCATTGAAGAAAATTTGGAAAATGCAGAAATGACTAAGATGAAACAAACACCATAGTGTGCCATTCTCAGACACTGCCAGCCAGCACAATAGTGGTAATATTTCCTTCTATCTCTCTTTTTTGCTTTTTATTTCACGTCAATCATTTCTTGTAATAGTTGTTAATTATGCTGTATAAATTTTTGTGGCACCAAAACAATGAGATAATATCAAGGAAAATTTGATAATTCAAATATTTCGAGGCCCTTTAGGGCTGATCTGCTGTCTTTTGTTTCTGCTGGGTTTTGTTCATGGAGACCCAGCTCCTTGTGTGTCTAGTAATTTTTTAGTGTATGTCAAACATTGTTTTGAAAAGTTCTTTGCAGGAATTTGACGTCTAAGATGATGTTATGTTTCTGCAAGGAGGATTTTCTACTTCTTTTGCCAGGTGTCTGGGGGAAACCAGCACTCAAGAATTACCTTGATCCGTATTCAGGGTGAGATTTTCTGGGCTAACCAGATGACTCTGGTCTGTAAGAAGGCTGGTTTATGTCAGGTTCCCCCTCATTCACATGGAACAATCCTTGTGGATCCCAGGCCAAAGCAGGCAGGTTATGAAGTCCCATGCCCTGGTGGTCCCTGGACTCTGACTTTTGCTCCCAGCCCTACAAAGCAGGAAAACCTCAACTGAGCCTCTCAGCCACCTCCTCCAGACTAGCACATGGCCCTAGAGTACAATTGGCCCCAAGCTAGGCTGACCTCTCTGGGTTCCCAAACACCATCAGAAGTTGGCCCCAATAATTGCTTACTCTCTTAAGTCTTTGATGCCTTTAGGAAGATGTTTGTATATTTCATTCAGCTTTTTAAATTGTTTTCAGTGGGAGAATTGATCTGAATTATCTAGCCCAGTGTTACCAGAATCAGGAGTCTCTACATCAGAAGAAAATTTCATAGGAAAAAAACGAATCCATCATCCGCCACTCTGCCTTTCAAGTCTCCACCCATATCACAGAAAAATGGCTTCCCTTGCCCCACCCCACCTTATCTTGTTTTATCAGGTACAGAATGGTATCTCAGTAAAGGTGACTGCAATAATAGAGTTTCAGAAAATAAGGACCCCAAACAGTCATTGTTTATTACTTTAACAAACATTACTTAGTACCTATACGTGGTGTACACTGTCAGAGATCCACAAGGTTCCGGGTCTAATTAGGGAGGTAACAAAGATCGTCACAAGGCAGTGTTTAAAAAAAAAAAGAGCCTGTGACACAGTAGAGGAAGGCAAGGGAGAAAGTGATTAAGAATGGATGTTGAGGGGACAGCCTGGTGGCATAGTGATTGAGTTCATGTGCTCTGCTTCGGCAGCCCAGGGTTTATGGGTTTAGATCCCAGGTACAGACCTACACACCACTCATCAAGCCATACTGTGGCAACATCCCACATAAAAGAGAAGAAGATGCACATGGATGTAAGCTCAGGCCCAGTCTTCCTCAGCAAAAAGAGGAGAATTGGTGGCAGATGTTAGTTCAGGGTTAATCTTTGTAAAAAATAAATAATTAAAAAAATAAAATTAAAAAAAAAAGAGGAATATTGACACAGATGTTAGCTCAGCGACAATCTTCCTCAAGCAAAAAAGAGGAAGATTGGCAACAGATGTTAGCTTAGGGCTAATCTTCCTCACCAAAAGAAAAAAAAGAATGCATGTTGAGAGACCAACCTACATTGTTTCACCTACTATAGACATTGAAAAGCCAATTACTTGATTTTTCCTAGCCACCATGCAGCTAGGAGTGGCCATGTGACACAGTTTGAACCCATGAGATATATACTTCTTTTTGCCTGAAGTTCAGACCTGATGCCTGGAGGTACAGCAGCCATTTTGTGACAATGAGAAGGAAATCAAACATTAAGAATGAAAAAACTAAAAAGAGAGAGCAAGAACCATTGACAACATAATTGAGCCACCCCACTGGCCCTGAACTTCCTATTCCCTGACTTCTTATTGAATGAGACCAAAAAACTTCCCACTTTTTTAAGCCATGAAAGTAAGGAATTCTGTTACTTACAGGTGAACACAATTCTTAACTGATACCATGGTTTAATGGGGGGGTGGGGGCTGTTTTCCTGATATGACATGAAATGGGGATATTCAGGCTGGTGTAGCAGCTCCATGTCACCATGACTGTCCCCAGCTCTTTACCTTCCTGGCTTGCTGTCCTTTCCATGTGGATTTAGTTCTCACGGTCACAAGAAGGCTGCTGCACCTCCAGGCATCATGTCCATGTTGCAGGCAGGAAGAAAGAAAAGAGCCAAAAGGTTTCAGCATGTCTTTTGGGGAGAGTAAAGGAAGCCCTCACCATGGATGTCGTGCATCTCACTGGCCTGAACTCTGACACTTGGTCACCTCTACCTCATTGAAAGTGAGTCTGAGGAGATGAATCTTTTCTCCTCCTGGCCTTTATAAAATAGGAAGGCAAAGAGAAAAGGGTTTTGAGTGGCTTTGAATATCCACCTTTCTTCCATACAGCTGTAGTGGGGTTTCCTGTTCCCAGCAGCCTGAGACAGTTTCCGGGTGTCACAGTGGTGCTGACAGCGCTGTATAAGACAAGGGACAGCTTTGGGGGTGGTATGATTGGGGTGCAGGGGTGGGGGTCATAGACAAGGTGACAACTTTAGGCAAATTCCATCCGCCCTCCCCTCCACCCCGTCCCCACCTGGCCCGCAGGCACCTGGCACGGTGCCCATGGAACCGCACCCGTCAACCTTGGGAAGGGTGGTGAAGTGGTCCATGCGCTCCTTCCAGCCCACCCCCAGCCCCGTCCCACCCACGGCAGAATCTGACCAGACGCTTCGTTTATTTAGCACAGAATTCAGGAGCAGCTCCTCACTGGCACTCTCCCCCATAAACGAACACCGTGAGCTTTTCAGTGCCACATGGTGGGTCCAGTCCCTCCCTTGCTTCCCAGCCAAGTGTGTCGGAATCCTGGCAGGCTTTCCCCGTCCTCCAGGGTAAAGCCAGTCCACCGAGTCTGCCCTCACCACCATCCAAACGCTCCCACAAATCCTGCCAGAAAGAGACTATGTCCAGCCAGTCCACCTCCCCGGAGACTCTCTGTTTCTCTCTTTGGTGGATTTGGAAATTAGAATGTCCTGAGAAGTGGGGGTTTTTAAATGACTGTTTATTATAAAATTTTCAAGCAGATAGAACAGTAGAGGAAAGAGTATCGTGCACATTCATTGAAGAATCACCCAGATTCAGCCACTGTTTCCATTTCGCCATGCATGCTTCCTGTGTCCCCAAATGGTATTTTACAGCTGGTTTGTTCAAACCGGGATCTTCAGATTCTCCCTTCAGTCCTCATGCCTCAAGACATTGTAACCTTTTTCTTGCATATAATTTATTCAATAATTTTTTTTTTTAAGTTGAATGCCTGCCATTGACGGCTCTGTGCTGAGCACAGCGACTTCTTTCACTGGTGGCCAGTGTTTGTCGTTCTGTGTGCCCTCCTATGTCTAAGTTGGTGTCGTCTGCCTTGGGAATATGTTTGCTTGCCCGCCACACATTCACGTGTGTGGAGAAGCTCGCCGTGAACTGTAGACTCACAAGTGCTGGATAAATCACCTCTTCATTTGCTTTAAAATCACTTAAATCTGACTTGTGCCCTCTTCGTGCTTGTAGGACTAGCAAGAAATTCAGTATCAGCCTTTAAGGGGGCTCCCCGTGAGATCAGGCAGAGCTTCTGGGGGGCTTACAGAGCGCTGAAGCACCCTGCAGCTCCCCGCTCTGCCGTTGGTCATCGGTCCATACTGGTTCCTGCTGAGACGTGCTGGCTGGATGGTCCTGGGTCCGTCCAACTCCGGCCTTCTGCCCTCTCTAGCTGGACTGCCTGGGAACCCCTCTGTCTGCCTGCAGCCTCCCTGGGCACCACAGGGCCATGTCTCTGAGGTCTTGCCTCCCCCACAAGTCGCTGGCACGAAGCAGTGTAGGGGTCCCCTCCCTCCAGAACCCCAACTTCAGCCTCTTTCCAGTCTGCAGGAAATTGCTCCCTGCTTCCCTCCTGCTGTTGGCAAAGCCATTTTCTCTCCTCTCTCCGTCTCAGGGACATCTCCCAGAATCTCTCCAAAACCAGAAAGAAGCTTTAACTTCAAAGATCTACTTTCCACCTCTCCATTTATTTAGCCAATATTCATGAGTATAACTGCAGTGATCGTGATAATAATATCGAAAGATTTCTGTTCTGATTGGCAAATACTACAATAGTTATTGCAGCAAACAGTAAAATTAATAAATAATTTAAAATTCTAAATTAAACTCATTCATTCAGGCTGATCGTCATTGGATGTCACAAGGACCATCGATAAACGAGCCTCTCCCACAAAGCATACTGTGCAATTTACACCCCAGTTTATCACCATACTGAAATCGTGTGGCTGCCACTGATCCTAAATAGTTGTTGCTTTAGTTGTATTTGTGCATTGTAATTCTTGTGTAAGTGGTAAAGGGAGTGTTTCAATATTGATAAACGTAAGAATTTATAAATGAAATGTTAAAAACGAGCTTGCAGAATAGAGACCACCAAGTGTGGATCCATTTATTAATGTCCCATTTAAATATCATCTGCCTCAATCTTTGGAGTCTGCAGAGAACAAGCAGTGATATTAATAATGATGAGCAGCCTAGAGCACCTTCTGTTACCACACAGAAATCCAGACAACCTGAACATCTTTTACGTGTGCAAGAATCAGTACAGAATCACATGATACTTTTTATTTCTTTAATACAAAATAATTAGATTACTTCGACAAAACTATGAGTGTCTCCTCAGTGGTAGGGATGCAAATCTGAGATACAGATGGTGCCCAGAGTTGATTGTTAAAAGACTTAGATATTCATCAGAATGGCAGTCACATTCTGCCAAAACTCATGGTTCAATTAAAAAAAAAAATTATATAAGAAAAACAATCAAAAGATCAGTTTCACACAATAATGCATTTGAAAGAACAAAATCTTCTAAATGTAACAAAATGTTGATAAAATGATTAAAAATATTAAGAAAGTGGGGCTGGTCCCATTGCCTAGTTGTTAAGTTGGGTGTGCTCCACTTCGGCAGCCCAGGTTCAGTTCCCGGGCACAGACCTACACCACTTCTTGGCGGCGGCCACACTGTGGTGGCGACCCACATAGAAAACAGAGGAAGACGGGCACAGATGTTAGCTCAGGGTGAGTCTTCCTCAGCAAAAAAAAATTTTAAGAAAGTACCCTTAAAAATGTTAACACTGGCAAGCATGGACTTAAGCATTTCCCAACATGAAATATTTGGAAACATTTCCAAACATGAAATATTCAACAGCCATTAAAAAAAGAATAATATATATATACACATACATTGCATTCTAGATTTATGATCCCACTTGTTGGAAAACATATATCTACTGAAAAGAGAAAACAACTTATTTGAAAATTTATAAATCAAGACAGTAAAATATTCATTTTCTATGAAACTTCAACTGTTTCACATAAAGGCATATTAATAATCTATTTTAAATTGAGAAGTTTAAAATTTTGTTGATCTTGTGGAGTTGGAAGGAATAATACTTGAAATAATGACCAAACTTTATTGTCAATTCTTGAGAAAAATGGTACCAGTGAAAAATATTTCCATGGAAACTTTCTGTTCAGACAGTGCTGGTGCCTATATGTTGGGGAGAAAATCTGGCATTTCAGCCAAAATTTTAGAAACGTTTCTAAATGTTTTTAATTTGGCACTAAGTCCCTGTATTAAATTATCCCTGGATGATGTAACGAAAGATGTAAATTCAATAAATCACTTTGAATTTTTTCTTGATAAGCTTTGTGTTTATTACTGTATTAGTCTGCTCCGGCTGCCATCACAAAATGCCACAGACCAGGTGGCTCACACAACAGAAATTTATTTCCTCACAGTTCTGGAGGATGGAAGGCCAAGATCAAGGTGGTGGGAAATTTAGTTTCTGGTGAGGACTGTCTTCCTGGCTTGCAGAACGTCGCCTTCTCACTGTCTTCACGGCCTTTCTTCCGTGCACACACAGGGAGACAGAGCAGGGGAGCGGCCTGGTGTCCCTTCCCCTTCCTAGAAGGACACCAGTCCTGTCCAATTAAGGCCTCACCTTGTGACCCCACTGAAATGTTATTACCTCCTTATATTTCTGTCTCCAAACATAGTCACATTGTAGGCTAGGGCTTCAACTTCTGAATTTGGGGGGACACAGTTGAGTCCACAACTCCAGACGTCAAATACACAAAGAGAAATAATCTCTCTCGTGACCTGGGAATGGAGATTAAACACTGAAAGGATGTCTGCACCTCGGTGGGTGGCCTATGATGCCGTAATGCAAAAAGAATTTAGAAATTTTGTCTTCATTTAATGTAACTCATAGAATGGGAACACTTTGAAAACAAAAGAAGAGTTTAGAGAATTAGCCTTAATAAACGATATTCTAACAGTGATATCTATACTTTCTATGGTTTACAAGAAATAAGTTTCTATCAAATCAATTTAATTCAACAATCAATAAAAGTAATTAAGCATATAAGGATACGCAAAAGAAACTATAGAGAAACAAAGAAACATGATTAGCACTTGAAATGAAACAAATTATAAATTCTAAGAAAGCTATTGGAATATCTAGCAAATTATGCAAAACGACTGATGACAAAAGTAAGAAGCATAAGGAATTTTTAAGTTGTTTCTATTTATTAAATGCTGCAACTTTGCCAAATGATGTTTGCAAAGCTCCACAGATTGAAGGTGATGAAAACAGAATACAAATCAATCTGACTCATTAAATATGATATTCCACAAGGAAAGAGAGGCCCGGCCAGCCCCAGCTCTCCCAATCACGCAGCTGGGGGGGCCACACGTGTGGGGAGGCCCTCTTGGCTTTTCCAGTCCCAAACCCACAGGTAAGTGCAGCCGACCCCACCTGCAGCCGAGATAGCGCCCAGCTGAGCCCAGCCCGGAGCTGTGTCCTGAGCAAAGAAAGGGGGCTGTGGTTTTAAGCAACTAAGTTTGGGCGTTGTTTGTTACACAGTGATAGATAACTGAAAATCTTCTTTATTCACCAAGTGACTTTTTTAATCTGGTGCCCACTGTGCACAGAACTCACAGCTTCTGGAAAGGACAAGTATAGAATGAAGGAAACAACCCTATAGCTTAGATAAGATGCGCCTCCTTTTGCTCTGATTCCAACAGCTGCCCAAGCCCCCTTCCAGACGAGCAGGCGCACAAAGGCTCTGGGGTCTGGGCCAGGGTGCAGCGTCCAGGCCACCTGGGCCAGGCTTGGGCCCCAGGGGTCTCTTGTCCTCGGGCTGAAGACTACTACCACCCTCTTTGTTTGGAGGTTTTTTGCCCAGTAAAATATATATAACATACGATTTACCATTTTAACCATTTTTAAGTGTTCAGTTCTGCGACACAACATTCACATTGTTGTGCAACCATCACCACCATTTATCTCCAGAACTTTTTCATCTTCCCAAACTGAAACTCCATAGCCATTAAACACTAACTCCCCATTCTCCCCTGCCCCCAGCCCCTGGCAACCACCCTCTACTTTCTGTCTCTATGAATTTGACTATTCTCAATATTTCATATAAGTGGAATACCATACTGTCTTATAATTCAACTCTTTATACATTGAATCTCTATCTACCTCCCTCTATAAACTGGGAGGTCCTTGACATTAGAGACTCTTTCTTATTGATCTTTGAATCCCCATTACCCCTCCCAGTGTCTGGCATATCATAGATGTCCAGTAAGTGTTCAATAAATAGGTGGACGGATGGATGGATGGATGATGGATGGATGGATGGATGGGTGGATGGGTGAATGGATGGACGGATGGATGGATGGATGGATGGATGCAGCTACCACAGTCTGACTGATATCGTGCTGACTTAAACAAGTCTGCCCCACTAAATGCTGGGCAACATGCAGGCAGGGACTGTGTCTACCTTTCACTCGTGTACCTAAGAGCACTTTCCACCCTGCAGGCACAATAAACAGGGCACAACCTGTGCCTGTAAGGACCTCAAAATCTAACAGAGATGCAGAGCCATCTCTGACTGATAGGAACCTCAACAGAGGAGCACAAATGTCCGTGGAGGCACCTAGCACAAGGCTTTGGACACAGAGTATGTTCAGTAGACGTATTTTTCACTGAATTGAATCAGATAAGAAGCTAGTTGGCTAGCTTTGAGTTTAAATTCCCACTCTCCAGCTGTGTGACTTTAGCAAGTTACATCATCTCTCCAGGCCCCACAGATGTGTATCGGTTCTGCCATGAGAACCAGGTGGAAGCCAGCTTGGCCTGTGCAGACAGGACTCAGCAAAGGCAGAAGCTACGTTTTCAACAAAGAAGTGGTGGGGAGAGAGGCGGGGGAGGGCAGAGGAAGGCCTCCAACCCCAGAACCGACAATTTCAGAGCGTCCTTGGGTCAGGGAGGCAGAGCAACGGGAGGCAGCTTCCTGCTCGCGTCCGAACTTGTCTAAATGTCATCTTCCCACCCATACTGCCTTCTGTGGAAATTAAGTGATCTTCCTATTATTAGCACCGTCAAACAAGCACTGTAAACAGATCGCAAACAACAGGGCTTGGTGAGAAACCCCACATTTAGTTCTGGGCCCTGGCTCCTTCCACACCTGGAAATGCATCATCTACTTGAACAACACTGCTCAAGAGGCAGCTGTCGTGTCAGGAGGGATTGTCTGACTCAGAAACTGCAGAGCTTTCGGGAGGAGCTTAATGGTGTGTGCTGCGGATCCGAAATGCCCACACGCTCTCTGCCGGAAACCGCCCTCCCCCGTGTGACTCTCTCTGCTGCTGAAGCTCTGGTAGTGAATGCCTTAATGGCCAGGGCTGGCATTGTTATTAACGTGACCACTCCGTGGTGCCTAATTTTTTCTGTTTGCTAATTCAGACAGGAAACTGGAGGGGGCCTGAGCTTTCCCATCAGATGCGAAATATCTCCCCGTGCCTCCACGTGCCGTGAGCCGGTGTGGCGTTCTTGACAACAACTTCAGGTGGCCTGCAGAAAATCGGAGGCTGCTCAGTCTAGCCCCTCAGCTCATGAGTCTGTAACTCCCAAGATGAATGTTGGATCTAATTTTATGGAGTCTGACTATTACTGCCACACTTTCTTTTCTCCTCTGGACCCCTCCCAGGCCCTGACTGTCTCTTCTCTTCTCGCCTCGTCTTCCACCCCTCTGTGCTCTACCAGAATTTCAGCTTTTAAAAGCTGGGAGTCACTTAATTATTCCATTTCTCAGTTCACGTGCAGGATGTCTGAAACCATTATAAAGATCAGAGCATCTGTATACATACATGCATGTGCGTACACAGACACACAATGCACACACACGCGCACACTTGGAATGAAATAAGCTCTGTCCTATTTGGACAAAAGAAGTCCTCTAAGCTTCATTTGAATGAACACTGGATGTCACAGTGACCCCCAGATAATGACAGCAACTGTGTATGTGTTCTGTGAAAATAGTTGATGAGGGGTGGTTATTAACAATCAATGTTGATTGCTTACTGGGTGCCAGATCCTGGGCAAGCATTTGCCATTAACTGTCTCCTTTAATTCTCACACTCTGCAATGTGGGTATTATCAGCTCCATTTTACCAATGAGAAAACTAAGGCTCAGAGAGGTCAGGCACTTGCCTAAGGTCACACAAAATAGCAGGGTCGGCTAAGATTCATGCCCAAATCTCTGTGACTCTAAAGTCTGAGCTCTAAACCGCACTCACTGTAGCCCAGTGGTCGAGGCCTTGGATGCTGACTCCCTGGATAGAGATCAAAAAAACCTAGCAGCTAAGCCTCTGAGAGCACAAATGGGCAGTTTTACAGTTCGGTATCTGGGATCTACAAAAACGAAACTCTCCAGTTGGGACCATGCCAACCTTTATGTCCTGATGTGCAGGACAGGGAGCAGATGCCAAGAGAGTCGGGCCTGATAGTCTGTGGGCTCTCCTGATCCTTTGAAACGGGCCTCTAAGAAACCAATCTCCCCAGTGAGACCGAGCTCCTCCCATATGCCATTTGTAAGGCCCAGAGGTACAGAGAAGTTAGGTAACTTTGCCAAGGACGCAGAGCTGGGACAAGGAGAGGTCAGGATTCAAACCCAGGCAATCTGGCAATTTGGGACCGCAGAGCTGGTTCCCAAACCCCGCACTTCACAAAGGGCCTGGACTAACTGCTCCGAATAGTGCAGATCTAAGGTGACTTCACAGCACAGAGAGAATGGCAGCTGGCACCGAGGGGGTGGCCCTTCAGCCACACGGGGAAGAGCAGGTAGGACTGAAGGAAGTGACAGGGTGCAGGGTGCCGCTGAACAGACCTGTTTGGCCAGGAGCTAACAGAGGAGGGAGATAGGAAGTAGAATTAGAAGCGCAGGCTTGGTGGCCTTGAATGCCAACCTGGATTAAACCAAAACAGCGCCAAGAGAACTCAGGGTCTACCTTTTCCAATCGCCTCCCACATCGTGTTCCAAACACATAACTTTAGGGAAGGACCTGTTTCTGCAGCAAGATCCCCCTAAATCTCACAGGAAAATGTAGCCGTAAATGAAGCCCCAGAAGTCCCACCAGGCTCCAGACACAGCTGTCACAAATGCAGCCAGGACCCGTCACCTGGGAGGGAGGTGGAGGGCAGGGCCATCCTCGGGGACACACATGCTCGCAGGGCAGATGCAGAGCAGTCACAGCGAGAGGGCAGCAAGTCATAGCAGGAAAACAACCCAAAGGGACCAATAACCCAAAAATCTTTCCTGAGATCATATGGTGGAATGTGGGCTTCAATTATTTCTCCATTTATTCAACAAACAATAGTCATGGTCTACAGTATGCTGAGTACTGTGCTGGTATTTAAAAGCGAGTCTGCTGATAGACTGATAATTCTGAAACCTCCAGGCCAAACGGTAAGGTCCCACTGGCAAGGCTCCACTTGGGAGTTCCTGGAAAGCCGCCTCCCGGCCCCAGGGCTGCACTTCTCCAGGCTCAGTCCGGGCTGGAGGAGGCTACCAGAGTCTTAGAGATGCACAGGAGAGCTCTCACTCAGCCCAGGGAGTCCTTCCCTGGGGCTGGGCGGCTAGGACATGTACTCTGGGTTAGAAGTCTTTCCCGCCCTGGAACTCGAGTTTAGGGCAGAAATATCACTTTAAGCTACAGAGCAGCCATCAGAGAGAAAAGCGTCCAAATGTCGACAAACAATTCACACAAAAAACAGCTCCCACCAAACCCTCCAAGAGTCAGCTTTGAAAAGAGGCTGCAGCCTGCAGCTCACCCAGGACAAACTCAGCTTGCCTGCACAGGGAAAGGTATGCAACTTATTTTTCATGTAACCCCAGACATTCCATCTCCTCTGAGGAGACCAGACCGTTACTTTGATTCAGAATATAGATTTATACTAACAAGGATGGGTTAGACTCTCCAAGTGCCCCTGAGCAGGAAGCGAGCTGGGAGATGCTGGAATTCAGAGACCTTCTGTGGCAGAGCCTGTGAACAGCGACGCACCAAGCTTCTGCTCTGGAGAATCATTCTGCTGCCCTAACATCCAGGCAAAGGTGAGGAAAAGCGGATCCAAACTTAGAAAAGGAAGTTTCGACTCGTGCATTTTCAGGTTTTCTGAACAGCCATAGCTGTGCTCACTTAGCCACTTTCATCTCCAGAGCTCAGGCTCTTTAATCGATTCTGAGAAAGGTCTGGAAAGTTGATAGATATTACAATCCCTGGTAAACCTGCTCCAGAAAAAGAAAAAAAGGGTCAGGGAGAAGCTAGTGGCTTGGCCCAAGGCTTAATGTTAAATCAACTTCAAAATTGAGAACAGAAGTTTCCAGGGCCATCCTTTACTCTCACAGCAGGTGCCACAGCCTAAGAAGCCAGCTACCAAAATCCAGAACCATTTTTTAACTCCTAGGATCAGCACCATCAAGTCAGAGCTGAGAAATTAGTAAGTGTTGTCTGGTGCTGCCAGCAAAATGAAAAAAGTGCAAAAATCTAGTTAATTACTCAGGACATGTTGGCAGACACCTCTGCTTGTCAAATTCCTGGTTGTCTGAATGGTTATTTACATCTGAATTAATTTACACTGTGGGAGTTTGAAATACTTTTTTTTTTAAAGAGCAGCAAAGATCCTACCAGAAATTGCTGTTTCTGAAAAATTCCTCTTCTCCATCTCTGATTTATTCATAGATGCAGGAGACCCTGCCAGAGGGCCGTGACTTTTGTGTTGGAGAGATCTAGACAGAAATTCTCAAAAATTCTCACTCAGACATCATGACTGGGACCACTGCCATCGGCCTGGGTCTTCCTAGACCCTGTGCCTGCTCCCCAGACCTCACAATCTTGTAGCATCCAGGTCCAAGAGGAAGGCCCTAAGAAAATCTGGACACTCTTTAAAATTTGAAAAAGTGTGTGAAAGTGGTCAAAAGGTACAAACTTCCAGTTATAAGACAAAGTCCCTGGGATGTAATATACAGCATGGTGACTATAGTTAACAACACTTTATTGTGTATTTGAAAGTTCCCAAGACTGGAGCCGGCTCCGTGGCCAAGTGGTTGGGTTCGCGCACTCCGCTGCGGTGGCCCAGGGTTTGGATCCTGGGCGCAGACATGGTACCGCTCGTCAGGCCACGTTGAGGCGGCGTCCCACGTCCCACAACTAGAAGGACATGCAACTCAGATGTACAACCGTGTACGCGGGGGGGGGGGGGGGGGGGGGGGGTTGGGGAGATAAAGCAGAAAAAGAAAAAAAAAAGATTGGCAACAGTTGTTAGCCCAGGTGCCAATCTTAAAAAAAAAAAAAAAAAGAAAGTTCCCAAGAGATTATATTTTAAAAGCTCTCATCACAAGAAAAAAGAAATTTGTAACTATGTGAGATGATGGATGTTATTGTGGTAATCATTTCACAACATATACATATATCAAATTGTTATACTGTACACTTTGGGCTAATACAATGTTATATGTCAATTACATCTCAATAAAACCAGAAAAACATGATAAAAAATACAACTTGAAAGAAAGATATTGAGGAAAAATAAAAGGAAATATTACACATTTTGAATTTTTTAATTCATTCAACAAATATTGAATGAGAACATACTATGTGTCACGATTGTCCCATTAGGTCTTGGGGACACAGATCTTCAAAGGTATATTCAAAGATGTCTCGCATCATCTCTGCCCAAAAGGAGTTCACAGTTCAGTGGAGAAAACAAACAGCAGGGGAAAAACACAGAATATGGTAAATATTTAGGGGTGGAGAGGAATTGAGGTTAACATTTATATACTAAAATTCAAATATGCAAAAACTTTAAATATATTTCCTATAACTATTCTTAGCTTGTGCTCAATCCCCAATGACAATATACATACACAAATCTTAAATTTTCCAGTAAAAAATAACTTGGGTTCCTCTAGGCTCTTCATTCCTTTCAGGTAGACATTTACTCACTTTCCCGGTTCAAACTCCTTGTCAGGTCTGCTTCCCCTTTCCAAAGGAGCTCGGGCCACACTCCCGCTTCCTTCTCAAGATGGCGCTGGGGTGCAGGGGAAACTTCCTATCCTGATGGCATCCGGCATGGATGCATAGGGCGAGGTCTAGAAGGGTCCTGAACACAGGAGCTTCTGTCTCCACGGAATTTGGGGTACACCACCCTCCCGGCACACACCAATCTGGAAGGTCTGTAAACCTCATCCCTTTGGATTCTTGTGGAGGCTTCGTTACACAGCTGTGATTGATTATATCATTGGCCATTGATGATGGAACTCAATCTCCAGCCCCGCTCCCATCTCCAGAGGTGAGGAAAGAGGGCTAAAAGTCCCAGCCCACTAGTCGTGGTCCATTCTCCTGGAAACCAGCCCTCATCCTTAGGTTACCTAGGGGCTTCCCAAATGTCACCTCATTAATATAATTCAGGTGTGCTTGAAAGGGACTTATTATAAATAATAAGACATCTATTTCACCTTTATGGCTCTGAAGCTATTTCAGGAACTAAGGACAAATAAACAAATATTATAACAAAAGGTGCTCCCATTGCTCTTATTGCTTAGGAAATGCCAAGGGTTTCGGGAGCTGTGAGCCAGAAGCAGTGGATGAAGACCAAATACATATTTCTTATTATAAATTACAGTATCACACCACCCCATTTCTCCCCTCAGCACTGGGGGAGGGGGGACTTGCCTTTTTTGTGTGAGATATCTTCCCTATGTCGTATCCTGAGTTCTCTCTACACTCACAGTAAAATGTCCATCACCTGCGTAGGCCCAGATCTGCTCTCGGGGATGATCTGAGTCTCTAGAAAGTCCTTTTCTCTTTCAACAAAGTCTGGCTTTCAAGACTATTGCCTGGCTATAGATTAAAAAAAAATCTAATTTGAAATTTAAAACTGAACCATGATCCTTCTGTTCTGGGTTATTTCCACCCTCTCTTGAGCCACTGGTTCAGTGAGTGCGCAGCTCCAGGCCTTTTTGGAAGAAAAGAACTGCACTGTGGTTTAACATCACCAGTACAGCACCTGGCACATCTGCTGTGTGGCCTGTGGAAGCACAGATGTGATCCGCTGCAGGGACTGTGTCTTAGCCATCTTTATTTACAACACCAGCCACAGGCCTGGCATATGGGAGATGCTCATTATGCGTGTGTTGAAGGGGTCTGGAAGGCTTCATGATAGAGGTGACATTGAGTCAGGCCTTGAAAAATAAATGAGTAGGATTTTGATCGAGGGAAATGGGCAGAAAGGGCAAAAGCACAAAGACATGGAGGCATCGGAGAGAGTGGCATGTTCAGGAATGGTGAGCAGCCCAGCCTGATAGGCGGGTCGTGGGATGCGAGACTGAAAGGGACACTGAGGCAAACACTAAACGACTTGAATGACAAGCTGCATAGTTGGGATTTCAATGGGAAGGAAATGGAGGGAGCTGACGCAGGCTAAAAATGGCGTGTGCTTCCAATGCTTTATTGGTCTGTACCAGATTACTGGGGAGGCCAGCAGAGCATTACAGGGGGTTCTCCCCTGGCCTTTTGAGACTGATGTCAGCAGATGTAGCTGTGTCCTCTCCATTCCTAAACATGCCCCTTCGTCCTCTCCTCATAGACTCAATGCTGGCCAACCCACATTGACGTTTCTGAGATTCCCACATTCTTATCTTAGACTATGGCTGAAAACACCACACAGTCAACTACACCACAAAGTAGAAATATCCCAAAGAAACAAATTTCATGACCAAGAGAAGCTTCATTTTTTCCAAATGGTCAATGAAAATCAAAATGCTGAATGATGTAGCCAAGAAAATATATATATCTCAAATGATAAATACGTTTGTTCATCAAATTCAAGTTTTGCAGTCCTGATGAATGCAATGTGAATATTTTTACCAGCCTTTGTTCCAAGACAAAAAGGATCAGCTTCTCAAAAAGGAAGGTTCAACATCAGCACTTTTTCCTCTGCCTTTTAATGAAACATTGTCTATTCTGGCATAACGGGTTTGTGATGGAACCAGTTATTTCTTTCTAGTCCCCAAACAAGACGAATCCAGTTTGTTCAAGACCAAGAAGTACCTTGCTATCTTAAATATCACCAGGCATGACATTGTCTTTGAGTCTCCCCATATTCTAAGGATGTTCAGGGACAAATTAGACACGCAGTGTTTATGGGGATTGTGAACCTTTATGCAACAGAAACTTGAGGATTTTTTTCTAATGCCTTTCCTCTGTGTATATAATAACTTTCTTTTAAAGGAGAGAATTAGACAAAACTGAAGCTGGAAATTATAATAAAATAGCTTTCAGAACATTAATAATGATGGTAATGTCAGCAATACAATGTGCAGAAATATGCTTTTTAAAAATTGTCCACAAAGATCTCACAGAACTATGTATTCTGTGGGGTTATGTCCCAGGAAGGGGTTATGAGTGAGGCTAACACAATCGCAAGCGAGCTGGGGAAGCCGGCACGTGTTAATTTGGAGGATCCAGTCGGGTACGGTTCCGAACATCACGCATATTGGGGCAGGGAGTGGCCGAATACCAATTCATGTCCTCCTTATTCCTTCGCAAAGTCTTTCAAATTGAACCCTTCTTTTCCATCTCCATTGTCACTGCCCTAAATCCAAGTACCATTATATTAAAAGTAGGCTATTGCAATTATTTCCTATTTCAGGGTTTTTTAACTAGGGGATGCAACAACATTCACGGAAGAGCTTTTTCCAAATACAGATTTCTTGGGCTCCACACCAGACTTCCTGAATCAGAATGTCCAATGGTGGGGGTCCCAGCATGGGTAATTAAAAATGCTCCCAGGTAATTCTGAGGTGCATCTCTGATTAGGAATCACTAAACTAAACAACCTGGTCTCTAAACTCACCCTCCACCATTGCGTCCCCTCCCCCAGTTAACCTCCCTAAAGCCTCCCTTTGATGATATCCAAAAGCATCAGAAATTCCCAATAATGAAAGGACAGTCAATTGTTGGCTCTCACCCACTGACCCCCATATACAATTTAGGTATTATTCCTCACTCTTCCACAACTTGGCCAAACCGGACCACTCTCTGCCTGGCATTTCCACTGCTGAGCTGAGACTCACGCCTCCTCTCACCTGGCATGGCCCCATCCACCCCAAACACGTCTATCAACCCCTCCCTTACAAACACTCCCTATCCTTTGAGACTCACCTCGAGTCCCACCTCCATAAAGCCTGCCGTGGTCACTCAGGACTCTGTCCACGGCCAGAAATGTTCTCTCTGTCCTGGGAATTCTTACAGCACTTTGTGTGTGCCTGGGGAACGTAAGTACATAATATAGTGGGAATGGGGGTGTCTAGGAGCACAGACTCAAGTGTCCCAGAGCAATTTCTTTAAAGTTAATGTTTTTAAAATGCATGCAAGTTTTGAATTCTCCACAATCTATTATAGAGACCATCAATCCCTCAGAAAGATGTGCCATGTTTATTCTGAAGCTTCTGTTACCCCAGGCACGTGCCGTGTACCCCGAGGAATACATCAGTTGAAGTCACATGGTGGAGTAACAGAGAAAAAGGATTCAAAGCTGTTTGAAATAATGAACTTCTAACCTCCAACCTCACAGACCTGACCATTTCCATATTCAGAAAGACAAAGTCCTCTGGTTAGCAGGACTCCCCATTCTTAGAAGGCATTTGGAACCCCTTCTGATTCCTGAGCATGTCATTTGGGGTCCCCAACCCTGACCTCATCAGGCTCCTCAAAATATTCCTTCCAAACACATACTCCCTCTCTCCAAGAGGAATCTGGGTGAATCAAGTTTCTTCCGTCTCATTACCTCCATCTGTAAGAAGGAAATTCTGCAGTGGTTCAGCCAGGCATGCCATCCACAGGAGATTTCAAGATCCATCACCACTATTTTAGATCAGTAGCTACAGGAGGGAGAAAAAATTAAATGTTTTGTTCTTTTCTGTTTTTACGTGACATACTTGTCACTGCCAAACCCTACAAAAAAAAAAAGCCAGCCACATCTGTCCATACCATAATAAGAAAACATTTGCCTCTAAAACTTTAGGTTAACACACTAACACACTTTAAGGCCTGGCCATCTATGGCTATCTGTCAACTATAAATAGCAGTTAAAAGAAATAAAGAAACACAGGAACAGCTGGAGGAGGCACAGAGAGGGTAAAGGAAACCCCAGGCCTGTAGCTTATCAAAGCCAAATAGTATGCTAACTTTATGAATGCAAATGCAAAGATCATCGGGAGCCCCCAGTCCTCTCACATCCTCTGGGCCAATTTTTGTCATCGGTCTTCATTCCTTTTTTGTGCCCATCTGCCCCATCATCTGTATGGATGAATGTTTAACGTCACAATCTCTCCTACCCAGTTGATTCCAGAGATGTGAAAAGGCATACAGGACACACAGCTCCAGCGACCTCCTCTCCAGGCTTCCCAGAGTCCTCCTTATCCCATTGTCATTTGGATATGAACAGTCTGTCTCTCAAATTCCAGGCTTAGAGTGACTCAAATGTTATCCTAAAGATCCTTAGCAAAGCAGATGAGCTAACTATGACCTTAACAAATCATCTTCCAAGAAAAGAAAAATGATGCCCGTCATCTTTAAAAAGCCACTCAATCAACAACAAAATAATGGGCTCATAAGAATGACAATTCTTTTTTTCCCCATGACGCAAACCACATGCAGTAGCACTGCTTTCAAAGGAGTAGTACAATTTACCTCTCCTACTTTCTCGTATTGGGGAGTAATCAACATGCTTTGGCCTCTTCATATTATAGTCTCAAGAGCAATGAGTAATTTGTCATGTGTCTGATTATTATTTGTACCAATTAGTCAAAATACATAGTCAAATTAACTAGCAGATAGTAGAGACCTGTGAAACTGGGACACAAAAGTGAAAGGTTTTTAAACGAGGGGTAGAAAGGAACAAAAGAACTGGAGCAATGATTTCCAATCTCTTCCCTACCAGGATGCCTTTTCTACTTCAAGAAATTTTGGGGCTCTGGTTAAAAATGGCAGACTAAACACACTCATTAGCCTCCGCTCCCTCTGAAAATCCCACAAGAACAGTAAAGAGACTTGTGATAAGGCAAAACCCCCAGGACAAAGAGAACAGGACAAAGACAAGAGCAACACAACAACGGAAACTGCAAAGGAGATGGATGAGCAGTGACTGACTTAGAAAACCCAAGAAAGCTGAATCCTAATGCAGCTCCAGACGCCTTTGGAGTAGAGATGAAGCAGGGCTAAACTGAGGGGTCTGAAGGTCTCTTTAGAATACAGTTAGAACCCCACACCCTCATTCCGTCAGCACCACCTTGGCTGAAGACCAAAGGCTTTCTCTCTGCAAGGGGTAATAAACCAGGACACTTGGCACAGCTGAGGGTTGGGATACCTTATTAAAAACATGAAGGGGGATGAGTTGAAGGAGTACAGACTGAATTTTGAGACACCACTACCTCCCCCACTTCAGGCCAACTTCCACTCAGTTCCTAGACACTGTTGCTCAGACTTTTACCCCTTAGACAGGAGACTAGAAGAGCTTTCCCTATAGAATCTGATCCCAATAAAAAATTGGCCTAGGAGATACCAACATTAAGAGATTCCCCAGGGAAATGTTCCAGCCAGATCGCCATAAAGAAGCCCAGATGTGACAAGCCCCACCCAACATGCACACGATTCCCAATGGGCTTTGTGGAGGTCCCACTCATGAATATAAACAAGGGCCTAGGCTCACTGGGCATTTGAGGGAAATGTGTAAGACGAAAGAGAGGCCAAAACAAGCAAGCAGAAAAAAGCAACTAGGAGGAAACAGAGCTTATAAAGAGAAAAAAGAAGAAATTCCAAAAAATACTATATTCTTAGAAATTAAAAATGTGACAGAAATGAAAATCCCAATAGAAGGGTAAGAAGTTAAAAATGAAGAATCTTTCAGAAATAGAGCCAAAGGCAAAGAGATGGAAAATAAGAGAAGAAAAAAATAATAAGTATATGAAAAGAGGACCCGTTAAGGGGTCCAACATCTCAAAAAAAGGATTTCGAATAGTTGTTCTTTACTTTCTACATGGAAAAGAAGAAAGTAGCAAAGAAATAATTGAGATTTCCCAGGATGGAAGGACATGAGTTTCCAGACTGAAAGGGCCAGCTGAGTGCCCAGCACAACAGATGAAAATAGAAACATCCACTGTGAAATTTTAGACCACTGAAGATAAGAGAAAATTCTACAAGCTTTCAGAGAAAGGAAAAAGGGCAGGGGGAGGGGGTTTCAACAAAACTGTAGAGAATCAAAAAGATGTTGGGTTTCTCAACAGCAATACTGGAAATGAGAAGATAAGGAAGCAGGGGAAATGTTTCCCAATCCAAAATTGTATACAATCTAACTACAATTAAGTGTGTGGATAGAATAAAGATAGTTTTAGACATGCAAGATCTACAAACACTTGCTTCCCATGCATCCTTTTTCGGGGAGGTAGTAGATGACACGTTCCACCAAAATGGGGAAATAAACTAAGAAAGAGGAAGATATTGGATCCAAGAAACAGAATGAAACACAAAAGAAAGGCAAAGGAAATTTCTGGGATGATGGTGAAGAAAGCCCTGAATATGGCAGCTGTGCAGTAGGCACAGAGCACAACTCGCCCAGCCTGGAGCAGGAAAGGAGGCTCTGGAATCATCAAGAAGATGAAATTGAGAGAAATACCTAATGTAGTTAAGTACTGAGAGCAGATTTATACACTGGGAGCAAGTTGGGAGAACGAATTAGTGGTATGTACAAAGAAAGCTAACCAACCAAACAGATGCAAACATTAACTTCAGGAAAAACAAAAAGTTTTGAAGGAAGGAAAAAGTAACTACAGTACACAACATGGCTCGGTTGCGAACCGCATTTACTCAAGTCACAAGAATGCAAACATTGACTATTGATCTAATCACATGTGCAATAGAACGGGAGGGTCGTATGTGAAGAAAACTAAATTCCTTTCTTCCTTAATGGGAAATAAGCAGATTATTCCTAACAACAAAAATCAAGAAAGAGCAAGAAAAATGCGTTATTTAGAGATATGGAGGTAAATACCAAAGGATTGTATTGTACAGTCATGTGCCGCATAACAACATTTTGGTCAACAACGAGCCACACATATGACTGTGGTTCCATAAGATTAGGACCATATAGTCTAGGTGTGGAGGAGACAATACCTCTAGGTTTGTGTACGTGCACTCTAAGATGCTCACACAACCACAAAATCTCCCAAGGACGTTCTCAGAACAGATCCCCGTCGTTAAGCTAGGCATGACTATACTTACTTCTGAAGAGCAGAAAACAGGAGGAGGAATTGGAGTGGAAGGATACTGATCCAGCTTCTCCCTTTTACTGTTTGACTCTTTAAACTATGTACACATATAATTTTTCTTAAAACTATTTTTTAAAATGAAAAGAAATTTTATAGATGTCCCCATGCACATTTAATGCCAATCGATGGAGAAAGAACACAATAAAAGCTACTACCAATAAAACAACATTTTAAAATACATTTGAACTTCCTTAATCAGTGTAGCATTTACATACATTGGAAAAATAGTAGCTTTATGTAAGTACAAATGATGGAATTGGTTCATCCCTAGGCAGGGCTCAGTACCCCATGGATCTGCTCCCCACTGGCTTCAGCAGTTGAGAAACAACCTCGGTTTCCTACAAATGGTGTTAAGAACGGGCCTGGTTGTTCACTTGTCCCTTGGATTCTGTGAGATGCATACATTTTTAATAAGGTCCCTTTTATAGGCACTAGTTTGGTAAATGATAGAGCCAAGATTTGAAACTAGTCCAAAGGCCGTTCTACTTTCCTCCAAACTTTTAGATCTTCATAATTTTGCCTCAGTAACTCTTTAAGTGACTTAAAATAGTTCTGTTTTGAAGGAATACCTTGTCTAATCAAGAAAAAGATGGTATTACTCTGACAGTGAGGCCACTTAATATTTGCAAAGCCATCGGGTGAGAGGTTGCTTGTTTTCTTGTAGGTACTTGACCTGAAGCAGTGGTTCCTCTTGTGGCCACAGGGACCCCCCAGCCTGGCTTTTCCCAACCATGGATACCTAGAGAGACTAAATTAGCATATGGTCTAGTCTGTATGCTTTTTACATACAAATATACTATTAAAATGTCTAAAATGAATTATGTATTTTCTACTTAGAACATATTAAAAAGACAAATACCATTTACAAAAAAAAATTTAAGGAAATGCAAGCATATACATAAAATGAATTACCTTCCTGTTAACAAGACCTTACTTGTAGCCACCTCTTCTTTACCTTTTTCATCACCCATTTCCTACCCCTGGTGGGAGAATGCTTCCTTCCGATAGGAAACATGGAAAAAGATAAACATCTGCCTGGAATCCGGGAGCCTGAGCTCTGATCCGGAGTGTTGTATTTTCACATAAAATGCTCTGCTGAACCTCTGATCCTGGGTTAATTTGCTAAACTATCACCTATTTCCATTTAATTTCATTCTAGTTTTCCTAATTTTGCCTTAGGGGAGGACTTTCCGCGTGCTCTCTCTCATTGATAAGGTGTCCAGAGCTTCGGGCCCTTTGAGGAACTCCCAGTAACACGCCACCTCCCTTCCAGCTTAGATCTTACAGCCCAGGCAGGGGCTGCACTGTCTCTCCTCTGCCCCCAACCAAGTGAATGTCCGGCCATTCTCCAACGCTGTACCTTATGGCTTGTGCTTTAAGCTCCCAATTCTGCCCACTCTATTCCTTGCAGCAAGCAGCAAATAGAAAAGGAAGACAGAGTGGAGATAAATAAAACAGAGATAGAAAAACAATAGAGAAAGTCAATAACCAAAAGTTGGTTCTTCAAAAAGATCAACAAAATTAATAAGCCTTTAGCTAGACTGACTGAGAAAAAAAGAGAGAAGACTCAAATTACTAAATCTGAAAGGAAAGGAGAGACATTACTACTGATTTTACAGAAGCAAAAAGAATTATAAAAGAGTACTGTGAACAATTGTACGCCAACACATTGGATAACCTAGATGAAATGAACAAATTCCTAGAAACACACAATTTATCAAAACTGACTAATGAGGAAATAGAAAGTCTAAATAGACTTTTAACTAGTAAGGAGATTGAATCAGTAATCAAAAAACTCCCAACAAAGAAAAGCCCAGGACCACATGGCTTCACTGGTGAATTCTACCAAACATTTAAAGAAGAATTAATACCAATCCTTCTCAAACTCTGCCAAAAACTTGAAGAGGAAGGAACACTTCCTAACTTGTTCTCTGAGGCCAGCATCACCCTGACACCAAAGTCAAAGACACTACAAGTAAAGAAAACGACAGACCAATATCCTTTATGAATATTGATACAAAATTCCTTAGCAAACTACCGGCAAACATGTTAAAAGGATTATACACCATGACCAAGTGAGATTTATTCCCCGAATGAAAGAATGTTTCAACATGAAAATCTGTCAATGTAATACAATACATCATATTAACAGAATGAAGGGGAAAAAAACACGTGATCACCTGAATTGATGCAGAAAAAGCATTTTAGAAAATTCAACACCTTTTCATGCTAAAAATACTCAAAAAAATAGGAGTAGAAGGGAACTTCCTCAATATGATAGAGGTCATATATGAAAAATCCACAGCTAACATCACACTAAAGGGTGAAAGGCTGAAAGATTTTCCCCCAACATCAGGAGCCACAGTTCTACTTTCTCTCTGAATTTGCCTATTTTAGACACTTGGGTTGTTTCCACCTTTTGGCAATTTGTAATAATGCTGCCATGAACATAGGTGTACAAGTATGTGAGTCCCTGTTCTCAGTTCTTTGGGGTATACACTCAGAAGTGGAATTGCTGGATCGTGTGGTAATTCTATGTTTAGGTTTTTGAGGAACTGTCAAACTGTTTTCCACAGCAGCTACACCATTACCACCAGCAATGCATGAGGGTTCCAATTTTTCCACATTTTGCCAATGTTTGTTATTTTCTGTTTTACTGATAGTAGCCACTCTAATGAGTGTAAAGTGGTATCTCGTGGCTTCGATTTGCATTTCCCTAATGACTAGTGATGTTGAGCATTTTTCATGTGCTTAGTGGCCATTTGTATGTTTTCTTTAGAGAAATGCCTATTCAAGTCCTTTGCCCATTTTTGAAGCCACAGCCTCATGGTGAAAGAAAGAAAAATAGAGGCACAGAGGACACGTGCAAGCCAGCACACTCTGTCTCATCCTGATGCTCTGCATCATTACATGATATATAACACACAGAAAAGGAGCAAAGATAATGGCTTGCTCAATGCCTGCCCTTGGATTACCTTCTGGCCCAAAGTTTACAAATCCCTAAATCAATTTGAAGTCATCTGTCACACACAAGAGCCCCAAATCAAAGAGAGTTGCAGCTAATATTGACATTTCAGCAATAACGGCTCTAATGTTGGTCTTCTCCCTACAATTTTGCTTTTCTCCTTTCATAACCATGAAGCAGCTTGAAAAAAACCCCAAACACATACAAGGTTTCATTATTTCATCCAAACAGACTTCAGAGAAGTGGCAGGTATGCTATAGAGACAAACAGTAGAATTTCTGAGGTAATTAAAACCAGGAGCAGAAAAAAAACAGGCCAGACGAGGACTGCATTTTCCCTGGTGGACTGAAAGACAGAGTAAGCAAACAAGGAAGACGAGAAAAGGATGATGAGCTGGCCAGACCTCCGCAGTGGGAGGGAAGAAAATGACAACTGAGACAGTTCATTCATTCACGTGTGGGAAGAGCGGAATTTGCCACCCCAAAATGTGTCTCTTTGGCTTGCTTATTTTTAAGAACAAAAGACTGAGGAAGAAACTTTGACCTTCCCCCTAACGGCCTAAAAGAATATACAATAGGCCTGTCCCAGGAAGGCACCATCACCATGGATAACTATAGTATAACATGAACCAAGTGTGGTAGACAGGGAGGAACCCAGCAAGGCCCATTTGATCAAAGTCCTCCCCATGTCCCATTGTCTTTGCAAGGCATGGCAAACATTTGTTTACCAAACATTTGCTTTTCTGTCTCCATGTGAATTGCCTTCCTCCCCTTTGAAGACCCAAACCACTACCCCCAACATCCTCCTTTGTCTTTAACTGAAGATGGTATTTACGGTGGCAACTTTGGCCATTCTGGTGAGTTACTCAGCTTCCCTGGGTTTCTCCCATGTATACATGTTATTAAACTCTGCTTGATTTTCTCCCATTATTGCTTCTCATGTCAATTTAATTCTTAGACAGCCAGAAGGACCTAGAAGGGTAGAGGAAAATTTTTTTCTCCCCTACACATTCAATCACTGAGCACCTGCTGTGTATGCCAGGCTCTGTGCTGGGAAAAACAAACACAGTCCCTGCTTTGTGGAAAATACAGCTTAGTAGGGGAAAGAGAGAAGCAGATGGGTGATAAATGGCATGACAGGAGAGGCAGGGGCTGCCACAGGAGCACGCGGCACCAGGCCTGGGGGCTCAGAAAGCCTTCCCAGGGGAAGCAACACTAACCTTAGACTCAAAGAGGAGTAGGAGTTAGCCTGACATAATGGGATGGGGGCAGGGGTAGGAAGCAAGGGGCAGAAAGCCCCAAGCTGGAGAACGGCAGGTGTGGAGGCTCAGCAAGTGGGCACAGTGCACAGGAGAAGGATAACTAGACCAGGAGACCTGGAGCAAAGAATGCAGGAAGGGCAGTGCTGGGTTCATGCTCTCCACGGTTTCAGGCCCACTGGACAAGCCTGGAAAATGTACAGCCTTATCCCTTAAGAGCAGAACTTCATGATTCGCACACTTCACTGTACTTTCTACTGTGTCTTGTATTCTTGCAACAATAACACACTGGGCTGTGGGTATGATGTAGTCTGGGAGGTACAGCTGTGACATGACAGTGACTCAGGGTAGGCAGTTGGACAATACAAACTTAGACCACAATTACAAGCCTTGTTTAAAATTTTTGCAAGAAAAACCATTTGCAGTGAGTCCCCCACCACACACATACACACACTCAGGTCTACTACCCCCAGAACTCCCCCATGCCTCTCTCCCATCCCTGTTATATATTAAGAGGAGACTCCAAGCATTGCAATATCTATTTTGGGGAATGATTACCTGTTTTATAGCCAACCCATTGTTACTGAGAAAACCTCTGATGAATTGACTCACCTAGACTTTTCATTTTCAGATCTGCTCAAACATAGCCTTAGGGCATTAGTAATGTGAGACCAAAGAGGACTAGAATGTGTGAGCAAAGTCTGCTTGTTTAGTCCTGAGCTATCCCACCCTCCCTGTCCAGCACCACAGCTGCTGCAGGCTCTCCTAGCCAGAGACCTGTCGGGAGGAACCAACAGGGCTATATCCATCCAGGTATTGTCAGACATTTGTTTCAACTATAATTATTCCTTCATGTTGACAGAGGCATCCTGGTGTAAGACAGAGCAGGGCAATCTCACCCAGGTGCGTGGACCAGGCAGCAGGCAGAGTGCAGTGAGGTGGCTCTGCCATTTGGGGCTTAGAAGGAAGGGCCTGAGATTCACACATCCACCCCAAGCCCATAAACTCCAGACTTCCCAAAACAAACCAAGTGGTAACACCTCCATTCAATCCTATTCAGCCCCTCTGGTCACATGGGTCCATTTTGTGACTTATCATCCTCTTCCAATTAGCCCTTGACATTCATTTTGACCTGATCTCACCAGGATAAAAATGATGGGTTGTCAGAAACAGAGGTCGAGAGTGGGAAGGAGAGAAAGTTAATAGCGTGATTTGTCCTGAGGTCTCAACAAGCCCTGCTGACAGTCTTACCTGTTCTGTCCAGACACGGTCCTGATGGAAAGCATAATGGATTATTTTCCTAAAAATAATTAATGTTATGGTTAAAGCTAAATCATTCTGTATTTTTGTCATCCCAGAAAACCAGAGATATGTTCCAAACTGGTAGTGACTGTTTCTTCTACCAATTTATGCCACCAGTGCCTTGCACATAGCAGGTATTTATAAACATCTATTGATGCTAGATGATGCATAAATCAGCTCCAGAGTCTGCTTATTTAGAAAAGGAAGTTTCAAGAAACCAAGACAGAAGCACAGGCGTGGGCTACCCTGTGTGGGCTGTTGGGGAGGAAAAATTTCCTTCTACCCTTCGAGGTTCTTCTGACTAGTCTAATAATCAAATTGACATAAGACAGATTAAGAGGAGAAAAACAAATTAATGTTTAATAACATGTACACCTCCTGTATACATGGGAGAGACCCAGGGAAACTGAGTAACTTGCCAAAATGGCTGACACTGTCATCTTAAATACCACCTTCAGGAAAAACAAAAGAAGACGTTGGGTGTGGGGAGTCAGTTATGAGAAGTTACCAAGAGAAGCACAGTAAACAAGGATGAGGTTGTCATGCAGATTCAAGTCCATGCCTTCTTCACTGATGATAGTTTCCAGAGGTCCAAATATCCTCCTCTTCCAGTACAGCGAGGGAGACACCCTTATAAACGGAGATTTCCCTTCTACATGTAAATGTCTTTTATAAAGGGTAACTTCCACTTGGTTTTCAGAGCTCCTCCCTGAATGTCTGCTATTTCTTAAAAAATAAACAGCCTAAATTAATCCCTATGACAAAGAGACATGTTTCGGGGTGGCAAATTCTGTTCCCCATACAGGGCACACCTCAACATGCGACTGCTCAAGGGAGCTCACTCTATTGAATCACCTATAAATAGGACTTGTATCGCATGGAACCTCTCAATGTGAGGACCTATCCCTCTTCGAGATGCCACCTGGGGATCCCCTATTAGAAAAATACATATTCACCCTATAGATTTTGTTGAGATTCTGTCCTCTCTGTGGGAAGACATTTGGAGACGCCGCTCAGCAGCAGGCACTTGGAGGGACCAGATGGCTGGTAAACGAGAGGCTATTCTCAATTCAGGGCCAACAGGAAAGCTGGAAGCCAGAGCCCAAATTTAGACTGAAACCTGGTACCCAACAGTATAAAGTTAGAAACTCCCTTGAACCATCTGGCTCTTTTAAATAAATACCTGTCTGTCCAATCCTAGAATAGAAAAAAAAAAAACCCTGGAACTCTAGCTCCCTCCTCAAACACAACATCTGTACCATCAACAGTGCCCCACAGCCACCGGAGATGTTCAATATGGACTAGCTGACTGCGCCTACATTAACGGCTACCAATCTTGAGGATCTTAACGTTCTTTGGAATCTTCCTGACTCCAGCATATCTTTCTCTCTTCTCTTCCCTCCACCAAATTTTTTTTTACACCCTACCTGAGGCTGGAACACACACACACATGTACACGCACACACACACACTGTATGTACCCCTATCTAAAATGTTTCAACGTATTATTGTCCTCCGCCAACCCATCCCTAATGGACTTTCCTTCTCACGGACCTACACCTCTCCACTTTCTATTGTCTCTCTTTCCCTTTCTCTGGCAGTGATACAATTTATCTGTGACCCCTAAAACTCAACATTTCATCCCACTGTGTGAAATGACCACCCCTCAGTATTATGAAACATGGTGTCAGCCAGCCAAATCAATGTATATCACAGAACCTCCTCCCCAAATCCCCATTTCCAACCATCGCATAGTTGGATCTCTCTCAGCACACATAGGTTTGCCACGTGCTGACACTACCTTGACCTTCTACCTTGCCTAGAATTGACCTAACCTGATCAATTTCTTCAGCTGAATCTTCTGCCCTTGGAAACAAAAGTGAGGAAAGACAGCCTGGGATGGGAGGGTTGGCGGTAAAGACCACGGGAAATAAGAGACAAATAGGACCTCCCTTAATTGGTTCCCTTTTCTCCCCTATTCAACAGCCCTTTTAAAGAGTAAATGAGATAATGTGCAAATGCACTCAGCAAACTGTTCAAGCCCAATACAAATGTAACTTAACATTGCTATTAATTTTTTTTCACAAAAATCCCTTAATTGGTTCCCTCAAATGAGCTCCAGCTCCGTGACATAGTGATTCAGTCTCAGTCTTGAAGTCATCTTCAACTCCATCCCCTTCCTTGCCCTCCACATTGTCAGGCACACATTTCCATTCACTCTTCTTTCAGAGAGCCCTTCAGTCCGTTCTCCTTATACATTCTCTTTTGCCCTGAACTCAGCCCAGCCCTCTGTGACTTTGACACTGAAGTATGACTCTCTTACTCTAGGATCTACCTACTCTATGTCAGTTTGGGTCCTCCAAGAAGCAGATGCCAAGATGGGATTAGGCATGCAAGATATTGACTGGGGAGATGCATGTGAAGGGTAAAAAGGGAGGGAGTGGGGGAGGCAGGGAGAGCCTCAGACCACAGTGCAGGTCTGACGCCTGTGAGAGGAGGCAGGAAGACTGGGCGGGAAGAGCCTCAGACCACAGTGCAGTTCTGAGAAAGTCTCAGTTGACTGATGGGTACTCTCCAAGCAGAGGTCCCCGCTATAGGAGGCCCACATGGGGCAGAAATGGTCTGGCTTCAGTACCCTCGCTGTCTTCAGTCATTAACAGGGCACAGCATGGCCTCAGCATAAACATCATAGTAATGGGGAGAAGATAATCTTCTCAATAAAGGTACTGGGTCAATTGAATATACATAAGGAAAAAAACCTGAAACTTGATTTCCTCTCACAACATTCACAAAAATCAGTTCCAGGTGGATTTTAGAACTAAACATGAAAGAAAAAATATGAAAGAACAAAAAAAGACAAATTAAAAACACAAAAAGCTTTTAGAAAATAATACAGGAGAATGTGTTTATGATCAAGAACGGAAACCTACAAGCCATTAAGGAAAAGAGGGATTAATTGGAATACATTAAAATTAAGATTTTTTATTTATCAAAATTAAGATCTTCTGTTTTGATAAGTAGGAGAGAGTGAGAAGACAAACCGGAGTGGGAGGACACAGTTTGAACACATATACCTGATAAGGGGCGCATAACCAGACTGTATAAAAACATCACTAAAAGTCAATTAAAAATAAAACAACAGAGAACCCAGTAGAAGAAAGGGCAAGAGACTTGAACAGGTGTTCCACAAAAAAGGAGATCCAAATGGCCAATAGACTTACAAAAAGATGCTCAACATCATTAAATCAGGAGGCATGTGAACATTAAAACCACTAAACACTCACCCGAATGGTTGAAATCAGAAGGACTGATAACACCAAGTGCTGGAAGGAACGTGGAGCAACAGAGCTTCCCACGCGTCACTGAAGGGTGTACAAATGGTTCAATCGCGTTGGGAAAATGTTTGCAGTATCGGCTACTCAGCTCACCCTGTAGCCAGAAATTCCACTCCTAGGTATGCAAGCACCTAGAAGTAGCACTAAATAATACTTAATATGTACTCCAAAAGACACATACAAGAATGTTCACAGCAGCATTATTAGCATGAGGCAAATGTCCACCGAGAATAAAATGGATAAACAAGTGATGGCAGATTCATTCCGAGGCGTACCATAGTGAAAGTTAATACATCAAAGCTACACCCGATGATATGCGTGCATTTCACAGATATAACGCTGAGTGAAACAGACTCTATGATTATACGAAGTTCAGAAACAGGCGAAACTAAACCATGGTGTTTAGTGGTAAAACTATTGAAAAAAACAAAGCAAAGACATGACAACCATGAAATTCAGGATAGTAGTTCCCTTCAGCAAGAGGGAACGGGTGTAATTAGGGAGAGAGACGAAGGGGCTCTGGGATGCTGGCAACAGTCTAATTTTGACTTCCACATTTGCTTTATAATAATTTGAAAACCTTACTACCATCTTTTATGCATTTTTCTTAATTGTGTTATATTTCACAACTTAAAAAAAATATTCCTTTAAAATAAAAAAAAAGAAAAAAGAGGAGCAATGCAGATAGGTCCAGCTCCCGTTCCTGAGACCTCACCCCTAATCGTCCGACCAGGACCATGTGGAACCCAGGCAAAATGTAGGAAATCGAAGACCAATCACAAATAAGTTAATTTCATGACATGACAAAGCATTGTCATCTCTTTTTTTAACAAAAGAGGCAGAAATCACAAGGTATTATTAATAGAAACATCTTTTGAATCAAAACTGTCTGCATAGAACCCCGCTGTCTGCCTAGCACCCCAACTGTATGGAGAGAGTGGAGACTACTCTGCCGCGGCCCCACTCAGGTGCGGGCTCCCTTCCTGCACGTTGGGTTGAATGACAAGTGTGAATTGCAAGGAAAGACGACACCGTGACTCATAGTGGCAAAAGATGACGGATGGCTAATCTTACCAAGGTACTTCTGGGGCCACCTCGCAAAGAGCGCGCTCAGTACTCTGATAATTAATGGGTAAGTTGGCAGGCATTTTTTCATTTAAAGATATTTATTTCTTAATTAAATTGACGTGCAAATGTTAACATTTATTAATTAGTTTACTAGCTCACAGCAGTATAATTAACCGACTTTAAAAGCTGAAAATGATACTGCCATGCTTCAGAAGTTGCCACATTGGGTCTAAATGAAAACAGGAAGCAGGAAAAGTTGCTCTCGGGCCCTTCCCAGCTCAGTGCACAGTACCTCTCCCCACACCTCACCCGGGGACTGCTTACAGGTGGGCCGTAATAATTCTCCCAAGCTTGTGCACATGCCCCTCTGAACTGTGACGCTGTCACTACTCCCACCAAGAGGGGGGTCTCTTTCCCCACCAGGAGCTTACTGAGGGGAAGAGCCGTGGGAGCAATTTGCGCCAGGAAGAGCAGGATTTTAGCACATTGTTTAGAATCACCACCACACGGTGATAATAAAAGCAGACCAACGTTTAGTTTTATTGTTCTTCACTTCTCTGCTAAAGATGCACCCTCTTACTGCCTGCACCCAGGCGTTGTGCTCCCAATGCCACCTTTGGTATGCAAGTCCCCACCCCTGAATCTGGGTGGGCTTTGTGACTTGCTTTGACCAATACGGCAAGAAAGATATTTTGGGACTCCTAAGCCTAGAACTCCCAAGCCCTGGAGGCTTTGCAGATGGTGGAGACACTAAGATGCGATAAGGACCAGACACCAAAGTGAGTATAAGCATCTCCTGCCAGAAGAATCCTAAAAATGGACAGTCAAGAAGTGGTGGAGGACTCTTGGCCCCCTCAATTCCACCTCAAGGGAGCAGAGAGAGTGCAAAGATTCTGCGAGGAGGTTTTCTTTGGGAAAGCCGTGTTGTGAGAGTTCTTTAGGAGGGGAGAGCTGGAGGGTGCTGCCCTCTCATCAAGCCCGTTGGAGGGCAGTGCCTTCAACGAGGCTGCTGGGAGAGGCTTGTGTGCTCCTTGTAGTCCAGGCACACTCAGACCTGAGACGGCTAAAGCAGCAGAGTGGACGGCTGTCTCTGGGGCCTGAGGTCTGTCCCCTCTGAGAGGAGCAGGAAGGATGCAAGGGCCAATGAGAGAGGGACCACTGCCTGGAGCCGTTTTAATGCCTGCCCAGGAGGGTCACCTGAAAGGTGAAGGGACTCCCTGGGGAACAGCTGTGTGGAGCAGATGCTGGAAAGCCAGGGACTGAGAGGGCAGTGGCAGCTGGTGGTCCAGAGAGGGGGTCCTAGGCTGCCTGGGGGGCCCAGCAGAGGCATCTGAGGGAGCTCCTGAGAAAAAGTCAGGTTTCAACAGCTGCCAGGTGCAGCGCAAAACCAGCCAGTTCAGAGCACCACCTACGAGGTAGGCGCTATGATTATCACTATCATTTTACAAAGTAGAAACAGACGCCTAGAGAGGTTATGTGGTTTGCCCGAGGTCATACCGTAAATGCCAGAGCTGGGATGAGAACCTCAGGATGTCTGACTCCTGAGGCCGGTTCTTAACCGCTGTGCTGTTCCAGATTACCTGGTAGAATACATGGTAAAGCAGACAGGTGCCCTCACAAAGCCAAGAGCAAGTGATGAAAAAGACAGGAAAACCAATCTATAGGTATGGCCGGTTCTCCCTTCACGATCCCAGGAAACAAAGTGGACGTCCCATGGCTGCAGGCAATGAATGGAAAGAACAGAATGAGGGAGCACATGGCCATAAGAGCAGCATTCCATGCCTACCCTAACGTCCACCCACTCTTCCTCTTCAGTCTCGCCTGAGACCCCGTGAAACACCACCAGCAGCCAGTGGGTACAGCAGCCTGGGGCAGGAGGGGCCTTACCGCCATCCGCCTGATGGGAGGTCAGCTCTTCTGCCTGCTTACGGTCAGCTGTGGGAACAGGCAGACTTGCAGCTGGCCGGGAACATGGCCATTTTGTTCATTAGGCCCCGGAGCCACAGGGCTGGGCCTACAAGTCCATTCGAGGGCAAAGGAAAGGTTTGAGACGGAAAAAAAAAATGTATTGACTCCAAACTACGAAAAGAACATTGCAGAACCATAATCAATGTTTAATTAAATGTCTACAAAATGTAATATTATGTCAACCTCATTTGTTAAATTAATTCATAAGACTCTCATTACATTTGAAATCAGTCTGTAGGCCAGGCTTTCCTACCTCACAAGGATCCCAAGTGGGAAGGAGAAATCACAGCCAATTGTGAATTAAATACATTGCTCGTAGCCAGATGACTCCAAAGGCAAAATTATTTTTAAAAACTCTTCCCACAAAAAAGTCTTCCAAAATATTTATAGCAAAACAATTACATTTAATGTAGCATTTTATTTTTTTTAATGATACCCAGTGAGGCCTCCAAAAGGAAGAGTTCCCAGGATCTCTAGCTCTGGCCACTGTTGCCCTGAATCCACAAAGAAGGGCCATTAAAACATTCAATGAACCTAACTTCTTTGACTGAAACATTGTTGGTCTTCACTAAATCTCAGTTGTATCTGGAGGCAACATTTCCTGTGATTATGAGTGCAAGATCTGGAGCCAGACTGCCCCGGTTCAAATTTTTGCTTCATACTTCACTGTGTGTCTCGAGGCAAGTGGCTCAACCTCTCTGAGCTTCATTTTCAAGCATAATAGAACCCACTTCCAAAGGTTGAGAGAATTAACTGACCTAACACATGTAAAGTATTTATAACCGTGCCCAGCACATAGGAAGTATTGAATAAAGGCTAGTGATTCATGGAAATTTGGACCAGCTGAGGGAACCCCATCCCACAGCCTTACTATTTAATCACTTTTACATCTTCCCAAGGTGAGTGTGCAAAGGAGGAGATGCTTCTTCAACCAGGCTTCTCCCTGACAAGGTCAGGGTGTATTGCCCAGGAAGAAGCCTAGTGGGTGTTCCGGGCCAGGGGACAGATAGGAGTTGAGCAGAGAGCCAGAAATCCTGGCAGAAACATGACCTTCAGAATGGAGCCCCTTACTCTGGGTCGGCTCTGAAATAGTTTTCAGCCCCTCCTGTGGTGGATTATTTATGCCTATGGAGAGAAAAAGGAGAATTTTTGCAAAACTACGTGATTAATTAATCCTCAACAAACCGAGTAGTTGACCTGCAGCAAATGATGCTTTCTGCAGAAGTATCAATTATTTGAACACAAATTCAGTGTTTTATAGTCCCTCAGGAGATCAAGATAACTCTTTATAAACATCCACTTTGCCAGGGAAAGGAAGGGAGGGCGGAAGAAAGGAAGGAAGGAAATCTAGAACCAAGGAATTTATAGTATGAACTCATTAAAAAAATGAAATCGAAACTCCATTTTTGTATATGTTACACGTGTAAATGCATAGAGAAAAGACTGAAGGAGCGCACACCAAACTGTCTGCAGTTCAACCTCTGACAGGGAGCAGATTCTCTGTAGGGGGCTGTGGTGGGAGGGCAATGGGGAGCGGAGGGTATTAATAGCCTGGAGAGTGCCCCTAAACTAAAGAGAGCAAAATTTGGTGAATTAGCTGGGACCCCCAAACCTTGAGCTAAATTCACAGTGCAGCCACACCCCACTGGAGGGGGGTCCCAACCAGATTTGGCTGGGGGAATGAACAGCAAGGAACTCTTGCCAGCGGAGAAGAAATCAATCTGCATCTTATAGGCTAAGTAGCATCACCAGGCAAAGACGGCAGGAAACAAGCCAGCTGGCTAGAGGCCCACCTGGCCAGAAGGGCCAAATCAGCTCAGGAGATTCCCCACAAAGCAAGCACATCCCCACATCTCTCTCCACCTGAGTATGCAAGATGTTAAAAATCTCAGGGCAGTCTGCAGTCAAGTTACCTGTGCCCAGCGCTCCAGATGTGTGATATTTGTGAACCAGAGGAAGTGTCAGCATCCTTGTCATCAAGGATGTGTCTGTCCTGTACAGCCAGGTGAGCTACTGTCTCAACATCACCTGCTCCTCCCCTGACCCTAATGGTCTTCCTACAGATGTGCCTTGAACACTCATGCAACCTCGCTGTGTACTAAGCTCTGGATTCAAAGATGAGTAAGACACAATGGAGTAAACAGATGAAATGGTTCAGTGGGCTTAGCGCTACGATACCAGGGAGAGCAGGGCAGTGTGGGAATGCACAGCAAACCATCTGACCCAGCCTGGAATGGAAGAGGTGAGTCAGGAGGTCATTACCCTGGGTAGAGTCTTGAAAAGGGGTGAACAAGGGGATGGGCCAGAGCTGATACGGACCAACAGGGATGAACGTGCACACACCCACTGCCAACACTCCTGAGGCCAGACCTCAGCAGCAGTCAATTAGTCTACACTCTCTTTGCCATACACACACTTGGCCTTGCCCCACTGCTCTTTGGCACCAGAATACTTCTAGTCTCATCTGTACATATATAGGACCGTGGGCAGAAATGATTAGTCCCTAATAGAACTCTGTCACGCCGCTCCACCAGGAAACTGCTGCTGAAATAATCAAGTTCTGTGGTGAGGGAAGCTTCATTTAGGATGGGCAGTGACCAAGTCACACGGCTCAGATATACCCTAAGCAGTCATCACATTTGGTCTACTCATGAACTTTGTAACTTTTATGCTAAATGTACTTGTCTTGGCATTTTAATATGTATTTTCCTTCTTGAACAGCTCCCTTCCCTCCTACTCACTCCTGTCTACCTTCCCCTGTGGCTTGGGTCACCTGCCTTGTAATATTAAGTGGATTCAAACAGGTTTCCAAATCCCCCCCTTTTTTAAGAACACATGGGACACGCGTCTAGATCTTGGCGTTCAGGTGACAAAGAGCAGCAGGAAATCAGGGATTCTATCTTTTTATTCCAATTGACAAATATCTGCCGAACACCTTCTCTCTATAAGATGTTGTGCTAAATACTAAGTAGAATGCAAATACATATAGGACATCTCTCAAGATACTGACAGTAGGGAACAAGAAGATCATTATCACAAGAGGAAAAGAGCAGCACAAGACAGAAACAAGTAACAAATGACAGGTAGGCATTCAGAGAAAGAAGAGCACATTGTCAGAGAGGCAACTGCAAATTTCCCCCAAAACTGAGAGAGTAAAACTAAAACTCAACTCTAAACAGATGAAATTTCGACATGTACGAAAAAATATCTTAAACATAAAACATTTCTAGGACCAAACACTGGATAAACAAGCAAATTCTTGCTGTGTTGTTACAGATCCAAAGTTGAAGCAGACAAGATGGCATAAATATAAAGGGATCAAGTGAGCAACGAAACAGACTAAACAGAAGTCAGAAGCAACTGCAGGCACCCACCCAAGATAACCAGGAAAGGAGACGCCGTGGCCCATAGATCCTGGGAGCACACAGTGGGGACATCTCCACAGTGGAGACAGATACTCTGAACTAGGTGTCTTTAAATATTTTTAAAATGCAAGTCACTCCCCACAACTACATTTCTGTGATTACACAAGAACCTAGAAGCTTTGGATTAAAATTTGACTTGCTGTGTAAATTTCCCTATTGGGACACAATACACTGACCAGAGAAGGTAAGTATCTTTGTGTTGAAAGGAGCTAAATTTTTCACTATAAATGAACAAAATAGTGTCCTAAATTCCTTATAAATCTCTTGTGAAACTGGGCAGTATGAATCCATTCTGGAGAGACTGATCCATTGTGGGTGTGCTGAGCCTAGAAAGCTAATAATATAAGCCGATGAAAATTCACCAGGGAAAATGGCGCAAGCACTCTGCCTTCAACAGTGGACTTTGCAACCAAAAGAAGAATCAAAATAATGAATTCACGCATGGAGAAGCCAAGATTAAAAAAACAAAACAAAACAACAAAAAACGAGTGATGATCTGAATTCAGCTAAACATAGAAATAAATCTTAACTGGTAACTAGTTACAAAACATGATGAAATCATTATAAATCTTGGAAGAGGAGCTACACATTTTTTAAATAATAATAATTTGAGGATATATTGGAAAGAAATTTCAGAATGTGCCAAAAACAGGATGTCAAACAGGAGGTGCTATTGGAGAGCAAGTTCTGTACATTTCATAGGGGGAGTCGAGACACTGATTTCACGTATGGAGTTGACAGACTAGGACATGTAAGTTTAAATATACTACATTTAATATATAAAGATGTAACTTAAAGATAAAAATAAAGATAGAAAGGTAGCTATCGACTATTTGGCTTCCACTTCCAGCCAAGACAGAGTAACACAGATTAGATTTATATGCTGCTTGAAACAACCCCAAAAAACAGACAAAACATATAAAACAATGATTTTCAATAACTGGACATCAGACAACTAAGGACAGTGATCCCTGAGAGACAGAAAACAAACAGACATGAGTCCTACACTGGCCCACCTTACTGCCTCAAGAGAGTCTCCAGGCTGTGGCTCAGAAAGGAGGAAGGAGAGCCAGGCGGAACCCCACGGTCCCTCTGAGCCAAGGACACAGATGTGAGAGAACAGGAAGGCGGAGGTGGCCAGTGCTCACAGGACAAAGTACCAAAGATGAGAGAGCTTCACAGACAGAGAGCCCGAGAGATCTAGCAAGGGTCTCCCTCCAGTCTTCAGCTGAGTCCCAACCAGCTCATATGTGAGAGAAAACTAAGGCTGAGAAAAGAATCACAAGAAAGGCTTAGAAAGAACAATCCCCAGACAATGACAGGAATAGTTCCTGCTCTTACCAGCCAGAGTGGAAAGCCTCGTAATTCACAGTACCTCAGCGTATGCAGAAGGGTCCTGTGTCAGTATTGGAGGAAAATTATCCCTAAATGCTGCTCTGGTCTCACCCAACAAATGATAAAAGCAAGACTGGAAAGAATCAAACTGGTAACTTAACCACATCTCCAAACAAAGTTTAATAGTATTCAAAGGAAATACACAAGTACCCAGGAACCACCAAGGCAAAAGTCAGAGTCTGGTGTCCAATCAAAGATTACCAGGCATGTTGGGGCCAGCCCGGTGGCATAGTGGATAAGTTTATAGGCTCCACTTCAGCGGCCTGGGGTTCACGGGTTTGGATCCGGGCACAGACCTAGGCACCACTCATCAAACCATGCTGTGGTGGCATTCCACATACAAAATAGAGGAAGATGGGCACAGATGTTAGCTCAGGGAAATCTTCCTCAAGCAAAAAGAGGGAGATTGACAACAGATATTAACCCAGGGCCAATCTTCCTCACACACCAAAAAAATTACCAGGCATGCAAAGAAGCAGGAAAACACAATCCATAACAAGGAGAAAAAAATCAATCAACTGAAACTGATCCCAAAATGACAAAAATGATAGAATTAGTGGACGTGGATACCAAAATACTTGTTATAACTGTATTTCATATGATCAAAAAGCTAGAGGAAATATTTAGCATGTTAACTATAGACATGGGAGATATAAAGAAGATTCTAACTGAATGTCTATAAGTGAAAACTACAATGTCTAAAATTAAAAATACTCTGGAAATAAGCAATCTAACAGTGCCCCTAAAGGAACTGAAAAAAGAAGAAAAACAAAGCCCAAATTTTGTAGAAGGAAGGAAATAATAAAAATCAGAGCAGAAATAAATAAAATAGAGACTAAAGAAATAATAGAAAATATCAATGATACCAAGAGCTGGTTCTTTGAGAAGATAAACAAAATTGACAAACCTATAGCTAGACTCACCAAGAAAGAGAGAGAGAAGCCTCAGATAAATAAAATCTGAAATGAAAGAGAAGAAATTACAATGGACACCTCAAAAATACAAAAGATTATGAGAATACTATGAAAAGCTATACGACAACAAATTGGACAATCTAGAAGAAATGGATAAATTCTTAGAATCATACAACCTTCCAAAAGTGAATCAAGAAGAAATAGAGAATTTGAATAGATCAATAAAGAGAGGGAAACAGTAATCAAAAACTTCCCAAAAAATAAAAGTCCAGGAGCAAATGGCTTACCTGGTAAATTTTACCAAACATTCAAAGAGACTTAATACCTATCCTTCTAAAACTGTTTCAAAAATTGAAGATGAGGGGAAGCTTCTTAACTCATTCTACAAGGCCAACATTACCCTGATACCAAACCAGACAAGGACAACACAAAAAAAGAAAATTACAGGCCAATATCACTGATGAAGTTCAATGCAAAAAATCCTCAACAAAATACTAGCAAATCAAATACAACAATACATTAAAAAGATCATACATCATGATCAAGTGGGATTTAATCCAGGGATGCAGGGATGGTTCAACATCCACCAATCAATCAATGTGATACACCACATTAACAAAATGAAGAATAAAAATCACATGATCATCTTAACAGATGCAGAGAAAGCATTGGACAAGATGCAGCATCCATTTATGATAAAAACTCTGAATAAAATGGGTATAGAAGGAAAGCACCTCAACGTAATAAAGGCCATATATGACAAACCCACAGCTAATATCATTCTCAATGGAGAAAAACTGAAAACTATCCCTCTAAGAACAGGAACCAGACAAGAATGTGCACTTTCACAACTCTTATTTAACACAGTATTGGAAGTCCTAGCCAGAGCAATCAGGCAAGAAAAAGAAATAAAGGGGATCCAAATTGGAAAGGGCGAAGCAAAACTGTCACTATTTACAGATGACATGATTTCATATATAGAAAACCCTAAATAATCCACAAAAAAACTTTTAGAAATAATAAATGGATATGGTAAAGATGCAGGATACAAAATCAACATGCAAAAATCAGTTGTAGGGGCTGGCCCAGTGGCATAGTTGTTAAGTTCACGTACTCTGCTTTGGTGGCTCAGGGTTCGCAGCTTTGGATCTCAGGTGCGGACCCAGCACTGCTTGTCAAGCCATGCTGTGGCAGCATCCCACATAAAAAAGAGGAAGATTGGCACAGATGTTAGCTCAAGGCCAATCTTCCTCACCAAAAATAAAAAATCAGTTGAGTTTCTGTACACTAACAATGAAGTAGCAGAAAGAGAAATTAAGAATATAACCCCATTTACAATTGCAACAAAAAGAATAAAATATCTAGGAATAAATTTAACCAAAGAGCTGAAAGACCTGTACACTGAAAACTATAAAACATTGTTGAAAGAAATTGAAGAAGACACAAAGAAATGGAAAGATAGTCCATGCTCTTGGATTGAAAGAATTAACATAGCTAAAATGCCCATACTTCCTAAAGCAATCTACAGATTCAATGAAATCCCTATCAAATTTCCAATGACATTTTTCATTGGAAATAGAACAAAGAGTCCTAAAACTTATATGGAACAACAAAAGACCCCAAATAGCAAAAGCAATCCTGGGAAAAAGAACAAAGATGGAGGCATCACAATCCCTGATTTCAAAATATACTACAAAGCTATAGTAACTAAAACAGTGTGGCACTGGCACAAAAACAGACACAGATCAATGGAACAGAATCAAGAGCCCAGAAATAAACCCACACATCTATGGATAGCTAATCTTCAACAAGGGAACCAAGAACATACAATGGAGAAAGGAAAGTCTCTTCAATAAACGGTGTTGGGAAGACTGGACAGCCACATGCAAAAGAATGAAAGTAGACCATTATCTTATACCATGCACAAAAATTAACTCAAAATGGATTAATGATTTGAATGCAAGACCTGAAACCATAAAACTTCTACAAGAAAACACAGGCAGTACACTCTTCAATGTCAGTCTTAGCAGCATATTTTTAAGTACCATGTCTGACTGGGCAAGGGAAACGATAGAAAAAATAAACAAATGGGACTACATCAAACTAAAAAGCTTCTGCACAGCAAAGGACACCATCAACAAAACAAGAAGACAATCTAACAATTGGGAGAAGATATTTGTAAACCATATATCTGATAAGGGGTTAATATCCAAAATATATAAAGAACTCATACATCTCAACAACAAAGAAACTAACATCCCAATTAAAAAATGGGCAAAAGATCTGAAGAGACATTTTTCCAGAGAAGATATATAAATGGCCAACAGGCACATGAAAAGATGTTCAACATCACTAATTATTAGTGAAATGCAAATCCAAACTGCAAGGAGATATCACCTCACACTTATCAGAATGGTTATAACTAACAAGACAAGAAATAATAAGTGTTGAGAAGGGAACTCTCATACACTGTGGTGGGTGTGCAAACTGGTGCAGCCACTATGGAAAACAGTATGGAGATTCCTCAAAAAATTAAGAATAGAACTACCACCCAATCCAGCTATTCCACTGCTGGGTATTTATCCAAAGAAAAAGAAAATACAAATGTGTAAAGATCTATGCACCCCTATGTTCATTGCAGCATTATTCACAAGAGCCAAGATTTAGAAGCAACTTAGGTGCCCATCAAGGGATGAATGGATAAATATGTGGCATATATACACAATATAATTGGAATGCTACTCAGCCATAAAAAAAGATGAAATCTTGCCATTTGTGACAACATAGATGGAACTGGAGGGTATTATGCTAAGTGAAATAAGTCAGAGGGAGAAAGTCAAATACTGTATGATCTCACTCATAAGTAGAGATACAAACAACAACAAACAAACACATAGCAACAGAGACTGGATTGGTGGTTACCATAGGGGAAGGCGGGGGAGGGCAAAAGCAGTGACTAGGCTCACATGTGAGGGGATGGACTATAATTAGTTTTTGGGTGGTGAACATGATGTAATCTACACAGAATCAAAATATGATGTACACCTGAAATTTATATACTGTTATAAACCAATGTTACCTCAATAAAAAAACATACAATGAATGGGATTTACAGGAAATTAGAAATTGCAACATGAAGATGTAGCTAAAATACCTCTAGTACAACTTCAAGCAGCCAAATAACTGGAATCCAAAAAGAGAGGAGAGAGATGGAGGGATAGAAAAAGTATTTAAAGAAATTTTTCCAAATTTGTTGAAAACTTTATAAAACCCGCAGATCCAAGAAACTCAATGAACACCAAGCACAAGAAACATGAAGAAAACTACATAAAAATAAATTATAATCAAATTGCTCAAAACCAATGATAAAGAGAAAAATCCTAAAAACATCCAGAGGAAGAAAACATGCTACACACATTAGAATGAAGAGAAGCATGAAGCAGACTTCTCATTGGAAACAACAGAAGCTAGGAGACAGCAGAGCAAATTTTTTGAGGTGCTGGAAAAATCAACTCTGACTTCTATACCCAGCCAAAATATATTCCAAAAAATGAGCATGACATAAAGATTTTTGCAGACATACAAAAATTGAATGAATTCATTCCCCTAGAGGATGAATTCCTCTAGGTCAACCGTTAAAAACTGGTTGGATCCTTCAATTCTATCTCAGGGATATAAAGAAATTCATCACCAGCAAACCTGCACTACAAGAAATGTCAAAGGAAGTCCTTCAGGCAGAAGGATCATTATAATGGGCAAAGACCTCGATCTACACAACAGAATGAAAAGCACCAGAATGGTAACTATGCAGGTAAACGTATTATTTTCCTATTGCTACATAATAAATTACCACAAATTTAGTGGCTTAAAACAACACCCATTTATTCTCTCACAGTTTCTGTAGGTCAGGAGTCTGCGTGCGGGTTAGCTGGGTCCTCTGCTCATGTTCTCATCAAACTGCAATCAAGGTTGTCAGACTGAAGTCCTTTTCTTTCTGGCTGTTGGCTGGGGACCACTCTTAGCTCCTAGAGGCTGCCCTCAGGTCCTGGCCACATTCCCTCCCATAGATAGTTCCCAACATGGTTGTTTGCCTCTTCAAGGTCAGCAGGAGGATCTCTCTCACTTCCTGTCTCTGACCTGTAGACCATCTTTTAAAGGGCTTGCCTTATTAGGTTAGGCCTACCCAGGATAATTTCCATTTTGATTAATTCAAGGCCAACTGATGGGTAATAGCATAATCACAGAGTGAGCTTATGAAACTCACATTCATAAATCCCACCCACACTCAAGGGGAGGGGATTATCATGAAGCATAATGTACATGAGAGGGCAGTACTCCTGGGGGCCCTGTGTGAATTCTGCTTACCACAGTAAATATAAAATGTTTTACTTATTATTCAAATCTCTCTATGAGACTTATCTATGTTATTTTGTTAAAGCAAAAATAACAATGTATTCTGATGTTTTTAGCATATGTAGACATAAAATGTACGATAACAAGATCACAAAGGATGCAGGGGAAGACTGGAAGGATATTGCTGTAAGCTGCTTATAGTATTCGAGTGGTGTAATGTAACTTGAAAGTAGATGGGGTCAAGTTAGAGATGGATGCTATAAACCTCAAAGCAAACACTAAAATAGAAGAATGAAGAGTTATAGCTAATAAGCCAACAGAGGAAATAGAATGGGATCATAAAAAAATACTCAATTGATCCCCAAAAAAGAGGAAAGGGGGAACAAAAAACAGGACAAATAGAAAGCAACCAGATGGTAGATTTAAACCCAACCATATCAATAATCACATTATTGCAGCTGGTTGTGCTTTTTTAAAATTTTTTTACTTTTCCTTTTTCTCCTCAAAGCCCCCCACTGCATTCTTGTGTATTTTTAGTTGTGGATCCTTCCAGCTGTGGCATGTGGGATGCCACCCAGGATGGCCTGACGAGCGGCACCACTTTCACACCCAGGATCTGAACCGGTGAAACCCTGGGCCGCTGAAGGGAAGCACACAAACCCAACCACTCAGCAATAGGGCCAGCCCCGCAAATGGTTTTAAATGGAGCCATTCCTTCTTCCACTCCTTGTTTCCAGACCCATTTGGTATACCTATTGGAGACATGGCATCATATAATGGTTATTCATTTAGGAGATATTCTCTGCTGGAGGAGGGTGCTCCATCCTCACAGGGTATCATCTCTAAGTTGGTGCCTCAGTTGTGCCTTCTGTAGGGGAGGAAGACATTTCCTCTACCCACTGTGGGTTCTTCTGGCTGGAGAATGAATTAAATTCACATGAGACAGAATAACAGGAGAAAATTAAACAGAGCTTTATAATATGTACACATGGGAGAGGCTCAGGCAACCTGAGCAACTCGCCAAAATGTCTGAAGTCCCCACCTTAAATATCATCTCCAGCTAAAGACAAAGGAGGATGTTGGGGGTTGGAGGAGTTAGTTACAGGAGGTTACCAGACAAGCACAGTAAACAGGAATAAGATTATTACGCAGAATTTAAGTCCTTGTCTTATGCATTGATAAGAGTTTCTAGAGTTTCACCCCCCCTTCTTTGTGGTGCAGAGAGGGAGATACCTTTACAGGTGGAGATTTCCCTTACAAATGTAAATGTCTCTTAACAAAGGGTAAGTAAATTCTACTTTTCAGTTGCTTTCCTGTCTGCAGTTTATTAAAAGTAACCAACCCCAAATAATCCTCATGCCAAAGAGACATATCCTGGGGTGGCTAATTCCAGTCCCCCACACTTCAAAAGATGATTCATTGCTCTCTCAGCCTGGCAGCTTCTAAGTAATGTATATGTGATGGGACCAGTGGATCCCATAGTCACCTACCCGCTGCTGCATCTCTTTTGCTGTCCCATGGGTTACTTGATCCATTGTGATATTATATGGGATCCCATGTTGGTGGATCAAACACTAGGCTCCTCAGATAGTGGTGCTGGCTAAGACCCTAAAGGGTGGAAAGACAAACCCATACATGGAACAGGTGTCTATTGTAGCCAAGATGAATAGCTCCACCTTCCAGGGTAGCAGGGGTCTAGTGTAATCAACTTGCCACCAAGTGGCTAGTTAGTCTTCCCAAGAGATAATGACTTAGCACAGGAGCTTAGCATTGATCTCTGTTGCTGGAAGACTGGGCATTCAGCAGTCTCAGTACCAATATCAGCCTTGGTGAGTGAGAGTCCATGCTGTTGTATCCACATACCTCCATCCTGCCAGCAAGTATGGGTACTGCATTCCTGTACCCATTGTGCCAGCACTGGGGTGACCAATGAAAGAGACTAGCTGACATCAACTGGCTCAGTCATTCTGCCTAATTGGCTCTTCAATGCCTCTTCTGCAGTAGATGCTGTGAGCTAGACCCAGGCCAGGACTACACTCATTTGCTGGCTTCTCTTTGCTCCCCAATCTTCCAGAGAGCCCTGATAACACTTTGCGTTCCAAAGAATCAATTTCAACTCCAAGCCTGTATAGAGCATTCATTGCAATGTCAGAACATCCCCCTTTCCCCAGCAAACAGTCACCCAAGTAAATGACAATAGGTCACTTCAGGGAAGGATTGAGAGAATTATTACCATACACTTTTGACATGGTGTTGCAAGGTCCTTCTATGGCAGAGACTGTGGAAATCTGACCTCTTCTTCAGTCAGTTTTGGGTCTGAAAACTGGCTTATGTCTGGAAACTGGGCAAAAGATTATGGTTTTTTAAATTGCAAAGTTGCCCTCAGCCTCCTGGTCATCCATCCTTGATTGTTTTGATTGAATATACTGAGCAACATCCTTGGGACCCATGAGTTTTGTCCCTAGGGATACCATGTCCTTTTAACCACCTCCATAGCTCCCTGAGGGCCTGGTCCCCATGGCTATCACTCTGACCTCGCCTCTCATTACAGTAATAATATGCTCCATCTTGCTTCTGACAAATAAGTGTCACCACCTGGCCTCTATCATTTTGGGATTCTAGCATCTCCATTTCTATAAGAGATCTCAGTTCCATAACAGCATCTCCTAATGTCAGCCCTGGCCTAGAGAGGAAAGCTCCACTCAGCTTCTCAGTGATGATGCTGCTCCTCTCTTCAGCATGCTCCTTATTACTCTGGTAAACAGTGTTCTCCAGACCTACCCGCCAAATACAGTCATCACTGAGCTTTCCAGCTTTGGATGGTGTTTCCACTCTAGCACGCCCACTTCTCTGAGCTTTCTGATCCCTTCTTTCACTGTCTGCCACGGCATTTCTGACATTTCTACGTCAGTTAACATGAACCATTGCTTTTTCCAAGCTTCCAAGAACCATCCTAGCAGGATATTAGCACCATCTCCCAGGGGGTTTGCCAAAGCAGTAAATTCTGTATCATGAGAGGGTAGTCCCTTATTGAAAAACTTCCATCATCCAAGTTTATGTCCTTGAAGTTGGGTACCTGAGGGTTACTGTAGATATTCAATAAGAACATGATTGCCTTTTGACCTTGTTCCCAACACAGACAGAGATGAAAGAAGTTAATCTTGTTAATTTGCTGTTTTCTTGTTTAACCTGAAAGCTGCCTCTGGTCTGGAGGATTTGTGAGCTTGTTTTGCAGGAGAAAGAGAATGCCTTCGGGGAGGTTGCCATGACCAGATGACCAGGCCCCCAGCTTCCATTGCAGATTGCCCAGGACCTTATCAGGAGTGACCCCTCTGTTTCTCCAAAGCTCCTCCTGCCAATCCCCTTAGCTCTATAAAACCCCCCTGCTTGCTGCACTTGTAAAGGCAGATTTGAGCACACCCCATGCTCCCACCTTCTCCTCTCAGCCAACTCAAATCGGGTCCTTCTCCAACACCAAGCACCGATGTCTCAGTGTTTGGCTTGCTGCACATTGCACACACAAACTTGAGATTAAGAGGTTCGGTATCCTCTTCTCTTGATCTAGAACTCAGAATCCTTCCCCATATATACTCTCCAGCTCCTGCCAGGATGTGGTGTTGAGGTCTTGTAGCTCCTTTAGAGTATAGTCCTTTCCCTCCCTCAGCAGACCCAGTGCTTCTCCAGCCAGGTTATGTCATGACTCAACCCTATTTATTGGCCTAAGGCATCACCTTGAAGTAAGAGGGAATGCTAGCCTTTAACAGGGAGAAGTGGGTTACTTGTGTGGGTCCAGAAGGTTCAGAGTGATCTTGAGATTCAAGATTTTATCTACCTAAATGTCCCCATCGCATGTCTCAGGATTCCACTCTGCTCTACTCACGCCCTGACCTTGAAGTAGCAGACTTGACAAAACGGAGAATTCAACCTCCTCAGGGACACTGCTACTCCTATAATTAAGTTCTGGGCCTGATCCTCAGATTTTTTCTGCCATCTGGCTGCAGTTTTCACACTTAGCCTTTAATTGGTGATTAATCACCTTTAATCATTGTCTTTCTTCAATGCATTGATTGCCCCTGTCTACAGCCATCCAATTCTACCTTCCTTTTTTAAATTACAACTTCCCCCTTAATTGGCAAATGCCTGACCTATTACCCTGGCCAATGCATTCACTTCCATTGGTATCTCATTCCAGTTCACCCAGTGAAAGTTTTGATGACTGCATGCCGTGGCAATCCATGTCCTCTGCCATCAGCGATGGGCATCTCATTGCCAGTCTGGTGGAGGGTGATCAGTATAGGTTTGGTGAATGGATGGGTCACAGGACATGTGGTTGTTTGGATGGATGGATGGATGGATGGGCAGATGGACAGATGGAGTTCTACTGAACTCCACTAGGTTAGCCTGAAAACCACTGGCATTTCCCAACCAAAGATTTTCCTTTAGTAAGAGCACCACAATCAATGGAGATAGAAAAAGCAATTCTTTGGCAGCTTCTGAACTCTCGGTAATTAATAATAAATCAGTAACTTCACAACTGAAATGGACAATCATCAAGCAAACATAATATGACCATGAAACACTAATCTAAAATATATAAACTCAGCCAGAATCCGTGTTCAGTCAGAGCAGCTGGAGAAGACCCTCTTTCCCCAGCTCTGAGGTCTCCTGCCCCTCCAGGTCCTGGAAGCAGTGGACTGGAGGGGTCTATGTCACTCTCAGCACTGCGTACTTTAGGACGTTTTCAGGGCTGGGTTACTAGTACCTTTACTAGGCGAAACCCAGGTGAAAGGAGGGGAAAGGGAGCATTTCTTCACACCAGAAACCTCTGGCATTGTTTCCAGATCAATTCAGGGTGACAGGGCCCTCTCCGTTCTTCCCCAGTCATTTATCAAATTGCCAGAGGAGCTGGAATATCTCTAATCGTTAGATAATCTCACCGTTCTGAAGATCAATCTCCTTTTGCTCATTCAGCCTCCAGCATGGAGGCAACCTTGCAGGAGGCCCAGTAGGTACCCACCCATCTTACAGCTACAACTACCACTTCAGAAGTCCAACTAAGTGGCTGAATGTCTTATTTCTGGCCTGTGATTGTCACAGGGCTTGGTTGCTAAATATATGTGCTCCACCCAGAGCCCTGCTGTGTTCCACGTCAAATGTGCCCCGTCACCACCTCTTCAGGAAAGGTGCTCCATGAGGATCGCCAGAGGACAACTAGACAGTGTTACAGATTCAGACAGATTTATTTGTCAGAGCTGAAGTTTCTGCTGACTTTCGGGTTTCATGAGAATGGGAGGATACATTTTGACAGCCTTGCAGAGGGCATGGAGAATGGGTGTTTCTCAATGCAGTAGGCTGAATGGGGGACATATTGCGTAATTCTTCTCTGAGATCCATAATCATAAATCTGCTGAACCATGCAACACACTGGGTCACAATGGACCTCCTCCCTGTATTCCCCACTGTTCGCCAACGTGCATAGATGCCAGCTCCGGACACCTCTGTAGCGTTGCTCTTCCCCATGCCTCTGACACTGCTCCTCACTCCCCTCCCAGTAGGCTGCAACAGGCTCTGGTCTCTCACTCGGTCTCTCTCCCCTCAAGTCCACGCTCACTGATGCCATCAACAAGCAGCTGAGAGGTGTGCTGGAGGGAGGGGGTCCAGCATTTTACCTTGTTCTCGTGTCCATTTCTGTTTATACACAGTTCCCTCTGGGAACTGGTAGCATGGGGGTCATGGGTTAATGCATTGGGGTTTCAGTTGGAGGAAAACTTCCATAAAAGAGGCACCCAAATATAGAACAAGGAAACAAAGACTGGTGATGTGGTGTTATGGCCTGAATTGTGTCCCCCTGAAACTCGCGTGCTGAAGCCGTAACCCCTGCTCCCTCAGAACGTGACTGCATCTGGAGACAGGGTCTTCAAAGAGGTAAGGAAGTTAAAATGAGGTCATAGAGGGGGGCCCTAATCCAATATGACGGGTGTCCTCACAGAAGAGGAAACGGGCATAGACATGCGCACACACAGAGCGAGGACCCCGTGGGGACACAGTGAGGAGGTGACTGTCCACACCAAGGAGGGAGGCCTCAGGAGAAACCCACCTGCTGACACCTTGACTCGGACCTCGGCCTCCAGAACTGTAAGAAAATAAATGTCTCTTATTTAAGCCACCAGTCTGTGGCACTCTGTTAACGGCAGCCCTAGCAGACTAATACATGTGGTGATTTTCAAAGTGGCAGAAGCCAACATTAGCCCCACTGAGGCCTCATGTTCAAGCTGATTCGGGGAAAATTCCCCCCTGCCTCACCCTTTTGTTTCCCTCCCTCCCCTGCCTGGCGCTTTCTGATGTCTGTTCTTACATCTATCGCCATTATGCCTTCCTGATAATATTTATTTTCCCAACCTGGCCCCTAACCTTAACGCAAGCCGAGCTCTTCGAAGCCTCATCCTGGACTAAGAGGAAGGACACGCAGATGAAAGTTCACCCTGAGTGGCAGGGAGTCTGGAAGGACTGGAAGGCTCTGGAATTTGGGTAACCTAGCTGATACTATTGTGAAATGTGTACGCTAAAATAAAGGTGATGCAAACACTTCCAAAAAGTAAACTTGCCTACGATGAGTCTCAGTTCATTGTGGGGTTTCGGTATTATGACAGACGGGACTGAGTAAGATGGGAGGAGAGACAATGAGGAAGTATGAGCAGTAAGGCACAGATGTTTGGCATTGTTCCTTTAGTCCACAAATGTTTACTGAGTGTCTACTATGTGTTTGCTTCAGATACACTGGAGAGCAAAACCTACACAGGCCCTGCCTTTGAGAAGCTTCTAGCGAGGAAAACAGAGACTGATATAAATATATATAATATACGTATACAACAACAACTGTAGGAAGTTCCGTGAGGGTTAAGTCCAGGAAACCTTGGGAGTGAGCACAGCTGGACTGCTCTGGTCTGAGCGGACAGGAAGGCTGGCCTGAGGCGTGACCCTTGAGTCTGTGCCATAGAGAACCTTGGTCTCTCAGCTAACACTCACCCTGCTCCATCTCTTCTCCACCACCAGGACCAGAAACCTGAAGAATACATTTCCCAGACTCCCTTGCCAGCTGGTTCTGCCAATAGGAGGCGCTGCCAGGGGACTATAAAGTAAGAGGAAGGGGGAAGCCGTGTTTCTTCCTGATTCTGATGGTGGCAGCAGCAGCAGCAATAGAGGCAGTGACAGCAGTGACAACAGCAGCAGTGGCAGGAGCAAGTGAGGGCTCCTGGGTTCCTGGCAGCCAGTTCCAGAGTCTCAGCAGCACAGGACGTGGGCTCTGGGTAATGCCCCGTTCTCTACTGTGCTTCCAGCCCCAGAGGTGGAGTGGCTTCCTAAAATCACCAAGCTTTACATAGACAACGACATCGTACTATAATCATCAGACTTGCTAAGAGACTAGAACTTAATTATTCCAACCACCAAAAAGAAAGGATAAGTATGTAATGTGATAGAGGTGCTAATTATCGCTACAATGGCAATCACGTTACAATATACAAATGTTTCAAATTAACATGTTGTACATCTTAAATTTACACAATGTTAAATGTCAAATATAGTCAATAAATTTTTTTAAAAATTACCATCTTGAGTTATTCAGCCTTTCCTTTTTTGCTCTTCCACTGTTCCAAGAACTTTGTTACCAATTTCCTGTGTTAAATTCCCTCTGTTTAAAAAACCTAGAGTAATTTTTGCTTCCCCAACTAAACTAATGCTCAGCTCCTAAAATAGCCCCAGAAAATTGACTCAAAGATGGGAATCTGGATCAGTTATCTGAGCTGATATGTCTTGAATGCAGTGATGACCTCAGTGCCAGTGGGAAAGGGGATACTGGCCCTCCACGGTATCCAGTAGCAAATGGTTACTTAAATTATCACCGCTGGCTACTTGGGATGAAGGGCTTATGGAAGGCAAGATTTGAGAGGACCAGCAGTGGCTATAAGTGACCATTTTGGCGGGAATGATGAATATAAAGCCTCTGGGTGGGCTGGCTACTTCTTCTTGCTCTGGTGAATTCACAGAAAAAAAACCCGACAAGCTCGGGGCTTTAATATCTCCGCTAAAGTCAAGGTCAGAGAACCAGAAAACTTCTACAACAGCGAAAGAAAACCTCTTGTCTCTGATAGCCACAGAGCCAATCTAGCCAACAAGTCAGACCTCAAATTTGATCTTGTAGGTTGCAGAATTATGATTAACAGACTCACCAGGTCTCTTATGCAACCTATGAGTCTCTAATTGATCACCCAATCAAGTTATTGTTCTAGGTACTAGAACTTGTTCTAGATTCTGGGTTATTGTTCTCTGTTTGGGTATAGAAGTGAACAAGACTGACAGCACTTCTGCCCTCTGAGAAGAGCATGCAAAGATCTGGAGGAAAGGCATTCCAAGCAGAGGGAACAGCAACGCCCTGTAACGGAGCCAGCGTGGTGCATATGAGGGACATTTACAACACTCCAGTGTGGCTGGAATGTAGTGAATGTGGAAACGTGGAGGAGAGTAGAGGCAGATGGGGCCAGAGAGGCAGGCAGCGGTCAGGCCTGGCAAGGCCACGGTGAAGACTTACCTTATTCCGGCTTAATAAAAGCCATTTGAAAGTGCTAAGCAGATAATGTACTGTCATACCATTCTGACGCTAACCACCCAGAGTCAGCACAGACCCCACGGGTTAAAGGACACAACCCCCAAAGAAAACAGTCATCACTTCAGATGCCAGCTGCAAATTTGGAAATCCCAAGGCCACGCTCACTTCTGACCAACTGGCTAAAAATTCAGAGGTTTCCATGACCCCCTCAGGTTTGATAATTCACTTGAACAACTCATAGAACTCAGGAAAGTGTTATACTTACAATTACAGTTTTATTATAAAGGATACAAATCAGGACCAGCCAAACGAAGAGACCCACAGGGGAGGTCTGGGCTGGTCCCTAATGCAGAGCCTTTGTGCCCTCTGTCCAAGGAATCAGTATGTGTTACCTTCCCAGCACACGGATGCGTTCACCAACCAGGAAGCCATGCGAGCCTTGGTGTCCAGAGTTTCTACTGGGATTCAATATGCAAGCGAGACTGAATGAATCATTGGCCACGTGACCGAACTCAACCTCCAGCCCCCTCCTCTCCTCTTCCCAGAGGTTGGGAGATCAGGCTGGTATCTCAGGGCTAAAAGCCCTCTCATTACAAAGGGCTGATCTTTCCCGCATGGCCTACCCCCATCCTGAGTCTTCTTATTAGCATAGACTATTAAGACTCACCATGCATAACAAAGGCACTGCTATCACTTGGGAAATTCTAAGGGTCTTAGAAGCTCCCTGCCCTAAACCTGAGACAAAGACCACAGAAATTCTTTATGATACAACAGCAGGGAAGTAGCATAACCTGAGTTAAATTTTAGAAAGATTATTGCAGCTGCTACAGGGAGGGGAGGCTGGAAGAGGCAAGAGTGGCATTCTAACCAGACACCTCTTCTGGACACCTCGTCTCCCTTGGTCTCTGTCCATTTTCCAAAACTGGTTCTCTAGCCCTCCCATTGATTCTAGGAGCTACCTAATATCCTTGTAATAAATACTTTCTGCTGAAGTCAACCAGAATTGGTTTCTGTTATTTTCTACCAAGAACCCTAAGTGTTGCATACTCCCTTCTTCCTTTCCACCGTCAGGCTTCCGTAGTTTCTCTTCCACAAAAACAGAATGTGGCTGACGCTCAGTTCCTAAGTTTACATGTTCCAGTTCCAGACACTCACACTGGTTTCCAGTTCCACTTCCAAATCCTGGGAAAGAGAATTTGATCATTCCATTTTGAGTCATATGTACTCTCTTAGTCCAATCAAAGGTGGCTAGGAAAGCAGGGTCAGTAGTGCAAACATCACTGCTAGAATCTCATTGATAAAGGCTCAACACAAGGTTGACATAAGGGAAGACATATTGTAGAAAAGAAACCATACGGTAACTTTATTTCTTTTTTTTTTTTTTTGAGGAAGATTAGCCCTGAGCTAACATCAGCTGCCAATCCTCCTCTTTTCGCTGAGGAAGACTGGCCCTGAGCTAACATCTGTGTCCATCTTCCTCTACTTTATATGTGGGATGCCTATCACAGAATGGCTTGCCAGGCGGTGCCATGTCCGCACCCGGGATCGGAACCGGCGAACCCCGGGCCGCCGAAGCAGAACATGCGCACTTAACTGGGCCGGCCCCCATATGGTAACTTTAGATGACCTCTGACTAACTAGCCCAGACAGGCTCTGTAGATTTTGTGGCCCCTCCCAGCTGCGTTAAGATGATAACTTTTGTTCTTTTGAATTCCTCAGGAATGTGGTGACCCCCAGGCAGAGAGCCTATGCCGATAGCCATCATCAATGACAACTGAAAGATCAGGGCATAGGGCAGCTGCTCCATTCTCTGGCACATATCCAGTAAAACAAAGGACTATCAGGAACTGGGACCAGATGTCTGCCCCACCCAGAGACCAGCCACCTCTTCCACCTGGAGACCAGCCCGTATATAACTGGCCCCTAGTGTTTGTTCTGTGAGATGGTTCTTTCAGACATGAGTCGGCCGTCTTCCCACTTGCTAGCAAGCTGTAATAAAGCCCTTTCTCTCCCACCACCTTGCTTCCTGCCTATTGGCACGTCTTGCAGCAGGAAGACAAGCCCACTTGGGTGGCAACATCATGTGCCTAAAATGATTACAAGTAGAATAGACACCCCAAATATTGTTTCCTACAAATAGGTAGAATTTAGATAGCCAAGGGAAGAAAAGTGTGAATTTCAAGAAGGGAAACATGAGCTGATGATGCATAGAAGCTGGAATGGTTGTGGCATTTTCAAAGAAGAGGAAAGATTCTGAGCAAATCATAGCAGAGGGATTTGACAGGAAATGGAGGGGGCGTGGGCTTGGCTAGGAAGGGTGAGGCCATATTGTGGATGCCCTGAAGACTCGGCAGAAAAGTGTCAACTTGCAAAGGAAATGGGAAGCCACCGAATTTTTCTTGGCTGGAGAAAGATCTGATGAAAGTATTATCTAAACAGTGGCAGCAAGTTGGATTGGAGGTGATGGTGATAGAGAGGGAGAGATAGATACAAATGTTTCTTTTAACTAGGATATAGTAGTTCACTCCACATGGAAAACGAAAGAGAAATAAATCATAATTATACTTACAATATTCAAAGCCACTAATGAGAGAGTGCAGTAAATCTCAAAGTTACAAACAACAAATTTATGAATGTCCCATAAAAAAGAATAGCCAGGCTCACACTGTGTCTGTTCCATGCTTGTTCCTGTGGCAGCGCCTGCCTTTCAGGAGCGACAGCATGGCCTGTTACTGGCAGGCAACTCTCACATCTAATGGATGGTTTTTTCCTCTTGAAGGGGACTCCCGCATTTTGCTGACTCAGCTCACTTTTACCAATACGGGACATTTCTTTTTCGTATGCACACGCACCCTGTTTAAGAGCCTCTTCTCCCTCTTTCCTCTCATGTAATTTTTGCTCAATTACCTCAGGAAAATGTCCCTCCCTTTTGTCTCCCTTTTCTTCCATTTGTGAGCCAAAGAAAAAGGACCCTAATTACGAATGATAAGTTTAAAATGCTGCCAGTGATATATCCATACGGGGAGAAAGGAAGGCCCCACATTTGGAAGCGAGACTTAATGTCGTAAAGAACCAACAGCATCAATTTGAAAGCCTGGGAAAGGGCCCAAATTTCCCTTCAGAATCTCCACTATAGTACCCATCTATATTTTCATGCTCCTTTAATTAAACCTATTTTTCCACAGGCATCATCATTTAGTAAAAATGAAAACCTCTCTTAATCAATTTCAGGGATGAGAGATTAAATTACTTACATAAAGCTAATACTGCAATGGAAATGTTTTTTTTTTTACTAATTTTTCTTGCAAATACACAAATGGCATGAATATTATAAGTTTAAATGACTTTGGTGGGCCAGCCTGGGTAGCTAGCTGCATTCATAATGGCATTTTTATGAGAAAATACATTACATCTTCAAACCAACAGCCTTTCAAGCTGATTTCTGGAAATCTCATTTTTGAAAGTTGAACACTGCTTAACTCTTAATAAAAAGAGCCTAATGGGAAATATGAAGTTATATAACTATTTAAGAATAGTGATGGAGAATTCCAACATGCATGTTTAATGCATGTGACTTCCTTCCCTCATCGTTTAATGGGTTTGGGGAAGCAGCCAGTTCTTTATTTGTTGTTCTTAAGCTGTCATTATGAAGTCTGCTAGCTCGTAGAGTGAAAAAAACACAAGCAGGAGGTATGAGTTCTGCTGCATGGGTTTTCTATATATATTATTAATGCTCCTTAAATTATCCTCAAAGCTGGGTGTCTCTCTCAATTTAGAGCATCTTCTCACTTGGTTTAGCACCACGATCTCACTTTTATTGTCCGGATAGCCAGATGCAGCTGCATTTATTTACATTTTTTAAATGAATGAAACTCTTAACTTGTGGACATATTGGAGAGTCTAAAAATGTCCCACTTAAAGTCATCGTCACAACTATATCCACATGGGTGGCAGTTGAATTAGCCCCACTTTGTAGCAGAGTTGATTTTCAAGCGAAACGTTTGAGTGAAAATGAAGGGTTTAGAAAGCCTTATTATTGGGTGACACAGAAGAAACTATTTTGGTTGCATTTCAAATTTCCAACTGAAATTTCAAGTCAAGGCCATGAGACAAAAACCAGAGGAGCAAAATGGAATGAGAAGGCAGCTGCATTTCCGTTTCAGACTTCCCATCAGCTACTTCCCCAGGAACTTGATTATCTTCTTTTGAACTTTTGGCTAAGGTGAAGAAAGATCAGAAATTCTGAAGCTTTGCTACACACTTCAAGGCCGGCCTCCCAATTGCCCACATTGTATGATCTGAAGAATATTCATTCATTGGCTAACATTTATCAAGAACCCTCTATGCGTAAAGCCCTGTGTGTCGGAGCCACAGGGATACAGGAGAGAATAAAATTCAGTGACTGCCCTTGAGGAGCTCACAATCTGAAGGGACAGCAACTAGCTAAAATACAGCATAGTGAAAAGAGGTACTATATTGGAGGGGTAAGCAAAATACTGTGGAAAGGCAAAGTAGGGAATGATTAATTCCAACCAGACGACTCAGAGGAAGCTACACGGAGAGAGCGGAAGTCAGGAAGATTCCAAAGATGGCATAAACCAAAACACAGAGTCATGAGTGGCAAGTTCAGGGAAGGGCCAGTAGTGCAGTGTGACAATTGTGGGGGCAGAGACAGGCACAGAGGGTGGGGAAGCTGGAAAGGTAGGTTGGCACTAAATCGTGGAGGGTCTTGAGGCCACAAGTAGGAATTGAACCAGATACTTTGGGCAAGAGGGAGCCACTGAAGATTATGAGGGGGTAAAACGATCTGAGCCGTGTTTTCAGAAGATAACTCATATGACAATGAAGAACATGGGCTGGAAATTTGATATATCAAGAAGCTATTGAAATAATCCAGAGGAGAATTAATAAGTACTTAAATTAGAACAGAACCAAGGTATTGGATTGGGAAAGGAGCTCAAAGGAAGAAAGGACAGGACTTGGCAACTGATTATTTGGATGTCAACAGAGACTGGAGTCTAGAGAGAATGAAGAACAAGCTATGGAAGATGACTGAGGGTTCCCACCCAAGTGACAACAAGGGGAGAAGTCCCAATAGCCATGACAAGTAAATGCGGCAAGAGGAGCATTCTGGTGGAAAGTGGGGTGTTAGATTAAATGTGGTCAATTTAGTTACTGATGAGAAATGCATGTGAAGGTATCCAGCAGACCATTGGAAATCTGTGTTCTCCACAAGAAGTTCAGCAGCAGATATAGGGGAGATCCCTCAGAAAGGGACCCTGAGCAAGAAGAGGACATATGGGAACATAAAACTTTGAGGAAAGCTACATTTAAAGAAAAGGAACCAGGAAGAATCATAGAGAAGGCATCATGGGAGATGCAGAGCCAGAGGAACATTCTTAGGGGCTAAAAAGGGGGAACGGGGAGGCATGGATTTCAAAACCCCCTCAAATGAAAGCTCTTTGAGGTTGCCACCTGTCCCTGCTATGGCCACACCAAAAACTACACAGGGTCTCTCCTTAGGAATGGAATTAGGGCCCCTAGCTCTCCTCCATACATCTAGTCATAATACGCTCATCTCCTCTCGGCCAGTCAGTTATGGGGCGGAAAACTACCACATCCATGAAACTCTCATGGGATGAATTAAGCAGGGAACCAATCCAGCAGTCTGGCAAAGCTGAAGTTGCAAACCTTCCCCTCTCAGTTAAAGTGTCTGATTTCTATTCTTAGATCCTCTATCTTTAGTCGAGGAAATTAAGCCCTTTTTGTTTATTATGGGTGATAGCGACAATCAATAAGGTTAGCTGAAATTGTGCAGGCATCTCTCTGTGCCCCAGATGGCTGTTACTGTTACTGTAATTGTTGTCATTATACATCATCTATGGATAAAGTGCTTTATAGCTAATGAGCACTCCTCCGTGCAGTGACTCACGTGCCTCTCACCACAACCCTGTAAGGAAGATACTGTTTTGCTCTCCCTGATTCTCGCACTCAGAAATCCTTGCACTAATCTCCCTCTCTCTCTCAGGACTGAGTCCAGGTCACCTTTCCAAGTCTTTCTCTAGTTTGTTCTCTCTATTAACTGGAATCTACCTCACCTCCTTTCCCTTAGCACACGATTCTTCCTTTCTAACCTCATCCTTAGTCAAGATTTTCCTACTGGCAATCCTCACCTGCGAGCTAACAAGAACACCATTGTCTGGCCCACTTTTCATTAGGTTTCTCTCCCTCCATCTCTGCCCCATCACCCTTGGGTATTAAAAGAATCTACACTAGGACTTAGCATTAAGAGACAGCTATTTCCCACAATAAAAAAAGGTGCCACCAAAATGCAAATAGGCTTGAAAAGGGGACTTTTCATACTAGAGATATCCTTGGACAGGCAACTCAAAGCCGGGGAGGGGCAGGCTGCTGACAGCTGGCTCCCTGCCCCAACTGGCATTGTCGGTACACATTCTGCACCCCCATCCCCTTCCTGGAACCCCACTTGCCACCCTTCTTCCCCCTTCTTTGTCCCTCAGGGAGGCGACCCTTATAGGCATCCAAAGGCTCTCTTGCCCTTCAGCTTCCGGTTGGGTGAGGTTACCAGAAATCAGGGGGTGGGAGAAGAGTACAATCACGTATTATCCCCCTGGTCCCCTCCCCCTGTGCTGAAGGGGACAGCGGTCACCTGCTTCTCCAGAAGGCCAGGGAGCCTGTTACTACACCACAGCTGCCGCTCTCTCTGGCTCCGGTAACTGCCCTTGCCCTGCCTCCTTCAGGCCAACAGATGGTAATGGCACCTCTGTTACTAGCCCCAGCCGGTAGTGGTCACCCCTCACCATCCCTGCTAGTTCCCTTACCCCCGTCCATATCTTCGTGCGTCCCTTCATTAACCAACTCAGTTAGCACATTTGAGGGTGATCTGCCAGACAAGGTCCCTTACAGAACATGCAGTGCTCGGCAGCTGCCCACACCCAAAATACCATCAACCACTACAAATACCTTCATAATAATTCGTTTGCTAAGATAACCCAATGGAGTGCAGGGCCATAAGGAAAAGAAACTTAAGACAGTGAACTTTGGTGACAGGAACAGTATATTCGTTTCCTAGGGCTGCCATAACGCAGTCCCACAAACTGGGCAGCTTAAAGCAATAGCAATGGATTCCCTCACAGTTCTGGTGGCTGGAAGTCCCACATCAAGGTGTCAGCAGGGCCATGTCTCCTCCGAAACCTGTAGGGAAGATCTTTCCTTGCCTCTTCGAGCTTCTGGTGTTTGCTGGCAATGCCTGGCTTCCCTAGGCTTGAGCTGCAGTGCTTCAGTCTCCGCCTGTCATCACACGGCCTTCTCACTCGGTGTCTCTGCCTTCACACGGCGTTTTCCTCTTTGCGTCTATGTCCAAATTTCCCCTTGTTATAAGGACACCAGTCATATCGGATATAGCCCACCCTAATGGCTTCATCCTTACTTGATTACATCTGCAAAGACTCTATTTCCAGAAAAGGTCCCATTCTGCAGTCCTGGGGGTTAGGATTTCAACGTTATCTTTTCGGAGGACACAGTTCAACCTAACAGATGGGTTCAGAAGCACAGGTTGCTAGATGTCTGTGAATGCCTCATGTTTCTAAAGAGGCTGAATCTGTGAAGCACGCTGCCTACAGCTCATGAGTACCTGCCAGCACAGCACCTGTGCCTGCCACTGACGGATCGGCATGGGCAACTCAAGAGGAAACCAGCCTCCTGGACTTGTTCATTGCAGAGCCAGCCCTACTCGTGGGCCAAAATATCAGCCCCTCCAATGAAGCTGTGAAAAGGTGATAAATATAATGGGTCCTATTTGTGAAAGACTTGAGGAAGCTCAGGTGGAAGACTCTGTCTATGGCAATGATATATAATCATGGCAACTATATTTAGACTCTTTCATTATAGAAAATGACACATGTTCATGCTGGTCTTACCACTCACTGGCTTTTTCCATGTTTGCTTCCCTGAGTCCAATCCTGCTACTTTCAAAGATTTTTAACTCAAGGAAAATAATCTCTGTTCTGAGACCACAGACTTGCTACTTGGGTATTCCAAGCTGGCAACCGGTATTTTTAACAGTGACTTTTTTATAGAATCAAGGGACAAAAATCTGGTGACATCTTCAGACAGATTGAGGATCTAAAATTCATAAATCTCAAACTATAAACTATAACTCTCCACCTGGCCCCATAAAATCAACTCAGCATTTCAACTAACAAGCTTTACCACCCTTGGCGAAGCATTGTCCAAACTCGTCCACCTGGCATTTGAGATCCTCAGCAGTCTCACTTAACCACACACACACCTTATATCCAATCACGTATCATTCATTCCATTTATTCATTCAACACATAATAACTAATCACCTACTATGTGCCTAGCAGGTGTCATGGGTTGAACCATGTCCCCCAAAGGTATGCTGAAGCTCTAACTGTACCAGTACCTGTAAAGTAACTGTACCTGGTACCTGTGAATGTGACCTTATTAGGAATGAGCATCTTTGGAGGTGGCATGGAGTTAAGAGGAGGTCATAGTGAATTAGGGCAGGCCCTAATCCAATATGACTGCATCCTTATAAGAAGAGGAGAAGAGACACTGAGACAGAGACAACAGGGAGAACACACATGACAACCACAAGGCAGAGATGGGAGCGACGCGCGCCTATGGGGCAAGGAATGCCAAGGATTGTGGACAACAGCTAAAGCTAAGAGAAAAGCAGGGAACAGATTCTCCCTTGGAGCAAGCATGGCCCTACCAACACCTTGATTTTGGACTTCTAGCCTCCAGAAATGAGAGAGAATAAACTTTTGTAGTTTTAAGCTACTCAGTTTGCAGCAATTGGTTACAGCAGCCACGGAAAACTAATACAGCAGGTAAAACCCTGAGTCTAGCCAGACTGGTCCCCCATTCCCTCCCTAATGCAAGAACATTTCCCTCCATGTGGAATGTCCTCTTCTGTACTCTCTACCTCTGCAGATCGATGACGTCTAACCTTTTCTCAAAGACTAATTCAGGTTTCTCTGCTCCTTGAAGCTCCACGAATGATTCCAGCTCACATAAATCTCTTCTGAACAGACTAGTATAATATTTACCATATAAATGATACGATTTAGTCCTTAATTACACCCTGTGTTATATTGTCTTTACCACCATTTATTATCCACTTCATCTTCCTGAGTCTCAATTTGTTGTTGTTGTCAGTGCCAGTGAGTCGATTCTGACTCCCAGCGCCCCTGTGCACAGCAGAGCAGAACCCTGCCCGGTCCTTTGGGGCCATGCTCTCCCCTGCCAGCGCTGTATCAGACAACGCCTCACTGATATTCATGGGGGTCTTCTGGCCAAGTTTTCAGAAGTGTGTGGCCAGGTCCTCCTTCCTAGTCTGTCTTAGTCTGGAAGCTCTGCTGAAACCTGTCCACCATGGGTGATTCTGCTGATATTTGAAATCCCGGTGGCATAACTTTTAGCATCACAGCAACACGCAGCTGCCACAGTATGGCAATCGACAGAGGGGTCGTGTGGTTCCCTGACGAGGAAACTAACTGGGACCACAGCAGTGACAGTGCCAAACCTTAACCACAAGACAACCAGGGCTGAGCCTCAATTTCCTCATCTGTAAAATGGGAATAATAACACTCCACTATTACGGTAAAGACAATAATAATGCTCATCTCACAAGGTGGCTGTGATGATTAAATCAGACACCAGGTTGAACCATATAAAACTGCAAAACAGCAAACCTAATATATAAAAAGTCTTTTAAAAGAGCATCCAGGATATAATAGGTACAATTTGGTGTTGTTATCGCTGCTCTTCTTCTTATTGGCTCAAGTATTTTAATCTCCCAAACTAGATCATTCAAAAGGTTTTGAAAACAAAAATATTCCTATTCTTTGCCATGGCGACTCTGTTAGGTGGATTCTATTCCATTTAATTTAGCAAACCGTCACTCAGTAAATTCCTGTTGGTTGACCTCTGGGTTCCAGGCCAGATCTCAGGCCCAGGACCCAACCACTTGTCCCGACCTCTGCTGCCACCACCGCCTCTCACCTGGACGACTGCAAGAGCCCCCACTGGTCTCTGCGCTTCCACCGTGTCCTTGACGGGCCATTCCAAATACAGCACCCAGAGTGATCCTTTTGACTTGACATGTCATGTCACCCTTCCTCTTCAAATCTTCCACAGGTTCCCATTTCAGAGGGAAATCCTGAGCCCTTACAAGACCCACAAGGCCCTCTGTGCTGAGATCTCCAACTATCTGTCTGACCTCATCTCCTGGCTCCGGCCACAGGGTTCCTGTGCTGTTCCTCAAACACGCCAGGCACACTCTTGCCCGGGGCCTTTGCACTGGCCTTCTCTGCAAGAAATGCTCTTCTTCATGGCTCACCCCCTCGCCCTCTCGACAAGGCTACCCTGAGCACCCTATTTAAAACTGCAACCCCCTCCACCAAGTCCTCAATCCCTTACCCTCCTCTACTTTGTCTCTCTGCAACACACCTTCTAAGTCCATGTTTTAATGATATACCTATTATTTCTTGTCGGACTTCCCTCTCTCCCCTCTACATTCCGTCCTAGAATATAGGCCCCACGAGCAGGGATCTTTGTCTTTTTCATTCTGCAGCTCAAGTACCTAAAACACCCCTAAGCACATCATTGGCAATAAATGTTTGCAGAATGAATGAGGACCTTCTCTTCTTTCTCTACCTTGTCCCCAGGTTGACTTCAACAGCTCTCTTGGTTTCACTTAGGCCAAACTCTCTCTTCTCCTGAGCTCCGGCTGCCCACCTGCCCTTCAGTCATTTGGACGCCTCACAGCCACCTCAAACTCACCAGGTCCAAAACTCACATGCATATTCTTCACACACAATGCAGCTGAAATAGTACTTGGAAAGTTCAAATCTGACTATGTCACACTCCTGCTAAAAATCCTTCAATTGTTTCCCATTATTCTTAGGATAAAGACCAAAGTTCTTACATTCCCTGCATAACCTGGTCCCAACTCACTTTCATTGGTGTACACTCTTCTCTTTACTCATTCCAGCTGTTCTTCAAACATACCACACTCCACATGACCTAGAGCTAATTCCGCTCTCGGCTTTGACACAACTCTCTCTAGGAAGCCTTAACAGATACCTCAAAATTGGGTCTTCCTGGTTAGACCTCATGTTTTCTAAAGGTGCACGGTGCACCTTTTCATAACATTCTGCAGAGCGAATAAGGACTTATCTAACACTTGTCTTCCCGTGAGGCCCTAGGCTGCATGAGGGCAGAATCCACACCTGCCTTATTCCCCACTGTGCCCCCATTATCTGGAACAGTGCTTGGCATAGAGCAGATATTTAGTAAATGCTTATTAAACTAAGGGAGAGACTGGTGTGCCTACAACTGGAGTACACCATGCTCTCACCCTCCACGCCCACAGTCCTGAAACTTTCTCCTCAATATCTGAAAATCAACATGACAGAAAGAGGGAAATGGAAGATGGAGAGATGCCCTAAACTCTGAGCCACCTATTCCATGCCTAGAAGGTCCACCCTATGCAGCTAGCCAGGGGTGAGTTAATTTTATTTCAAGAGGTAAAGGAGGAGGAGAATGGGATGATGGAAAGAATGTTGGGTTTACGGTAAGAAACTTAGGGCTGGAATTCCAGTTCTGCCTCTGGGCAGCGGTGTGGTTTGGGATGTGTCTCACTCCCCGAGCCTCACTCTCTCATCTGTAAAGCATGGATAATAATCTCAACTGCACAGGCTTGCTGTATCCAATGAGACACCACATGTGAAAATGTTTCAGAAGCTCTAAAACCTGTAACATACAAATGCTAGTTAACATCGATAACAGCAACTTGTGAGTAATTACATTTGAACAGCCAAATGCAATTTGGGACTGGATTTATGAGACTTGATTTACTCCATATACGTTAAATGAACAATCGCTCCAGGAGAGAGGTACACAGAAACTTCGCAAACAAAATACAACATAAAATAATAACTAGATTTCACAGCACATTCTTTAGCCCCCTCCAGCCTTCCTCCTGGAAACGACCTTACTCTAGGCTTTGGAAAACTGCACAGGATGCATTTGGCAGGAGCCCTGCCCAACTTCCAGAACTCTCCACTGTCCCACAAGAGACACTGCTTTCCGTGCCACCACAGCATGATCTGAGGACAGCACACAGCAGGGGCTCAGCAAGGCCAAGGTGGCTCCCCCGCCCGGGATCTTCAGGTAAACTTTGGCTGAAACAGTCTTGGTTCCCATGCCTACATCAGCGTGTAGAAATTTAGGAGTATATCTCTAAGCCCTCGTTATGCCCGTCACACCTGTTGGGCATCAAGGTAGAGTCCATTATTACAAAGAAAGTCTAACTTTTAGCAGGTCAGACATAAATATAGAGTCAAAAGCATTCTTTATTTCACCATGGACTCCCTTATCAGGCCACACTGAGAACTCCTTGGATGACAGTGGGAAATAATGTTTCCTCTCTGCCTCCCTACCTCTTCCAGCCCATAGTTCCCTGTCCTCTCCCACCAACTGCACCCTGAGTAGTGGCCGAGCTTCACCTTGGAGGGGCGGAATAAGTTCAGTGAGGTTCTGTGTGAATCTGTGGAGGCTCTAGGTCCTTCTGATCATTTGGAATGGCACATCTCCAAGGCAACCCTTTCCTCTTGCTCATATGGACCACTTGGCCAGCGCTCTTGCCTCACACCAAAATCCCCACCCTGATAAGATGCAATTGTATAATTATGCATCCCTCTACTGACTACACCTCAATTTGTTTCTTCTGCCACACTTCCTTTTCCTGCAAATATACTGATAAGCAAACACACCAGCAGGTTGACACAGATTGATGTATCAAAGTGGAAACACTCAGTTTCTCTGTGCCAGTGAACGACTGGATCTCAGCGTAACAGAAAGCAAGAACAAAGCTGAAAAGTTGCTCTGAATGAAAACAAGCTGGCCACCAATACTCATGAGGCCATGTCAGTCTCACGCTGCTTTCCTTTTTCAGTTGGGAGCAGTGGGAGCTGCCCGGGGGGAGGTTTCCCTGGAAGACACCCCTGCAGTTCCCACCTCCTGTCCCTCTACACGGCACGCAGACCAGGAAATGAGTGACATCGGCAGTCTGTCTTCCCTAGGCACGTGGGTAAGGCTCTTGCGAAGACAGCAAAGAACTTCAAAATTCTCCACACTCAGTTCTCAGCTCCATCATTCGCTCCCTGGATAACCATGAACAAGTTAGGTAGTTTCTAAAATGTGGGGTATTTGTGATATGATCCACGTGGGACGTTATCAAATGCATTATTACTGTTCATAAGTTTCAATTAATTCTTTTTTAAAAACAACTTTTGTCTTTATATTCTGATCATAAAATAAATAATCACATAGAAAAATAATATATAATCATTATGGAAAATTTGGCAATGCAAAAGAAGAAACCCAAATCACTATAATTCTATGATCTAAAGGTAACCACTATTAACTCTGGGAATTTTCCTTTTAGTCGTGTGAGAGTGTGTGTGTGTGTGTGAGTGTGGTGCATTAAGTATGTAGATATAGATATAGAAAAAGGTATAGGGGCCGGCCCAGTGGCACAGTGGTTAAGCTCGCACATTCCGCTTCTCGGCAGCCTGGGGTTCGCTGGTCCAGATCCCAGGTGTGGACATGGCACCGCTTGACAAGCCATGCTGTGGTAAGTGTCCCACGTATAAAGTAGAGGAAGGTGGGCATGGATGTTAGCTCAGGGCCAGTCTTCCTCAGCAAAAAGAGGAAGATTGGCAGTAGTTAGCTCAGGGCTAATCTTCCTCAAAAAAAAAGAGAAAGAAAGAAAAAAAGGTATAGATGTATGTATATACATATGCATATATATATATAATTTTTTTGAAAATTCTATGTATTGTAACCTGTTTTTATTGCCTAACATTATATCCAGGTCAATTTCCCATGACTTTAAAACTGTTTGTAGAAACCATTTTACATGAAATTTGCATAACATTCCACCATAGGCTTTTAGTAAAACCACGTAGTGCTATAAATACAGAGTGGAGTTTCTGGTAGAAAGCGTTCGTCAAACAGAACCTCATTTCGGCACCTGTTTTGTCAGAACCAGCCCCTATTTTAGGGTTTGCTGCCTTAGTGACAACCATCAGGCAAAGTCCACAGTTTTATCCAACAGCCATTTCACTGGCACTTTTGTGAAATAAAGAAGGCCATCTCCTGCAGTAAGAAATAGTACTTTCTCTCTTTCTTTTAGGACTAAAAAATTATCTTAGGGGCTCACAGGATTCCTTGAACAGATGGGCGGTAAATAAAGGCCGCCATTTACAATGTCAGTCAGCTGCAGGATTGACCCCGGGCTAGAGCCCCCTCTCACCTCCCCTCGTCAGCACAGGCCCCCAGGGGGCAGATCTGAGCCGGATTCATTTTCCTCCAGGCACCTATCGCCCACACATAGTGAGCCCTGAAGCTCATCAAGCTTTTTTGAGCGCCTGCCTTTGGTCTACCCTGTGCCAGATGCTGAGGAAAAGATGTGACTTCAAATTTGGTGGGAAGATCAGATATAAACATTCATAATAGAAGCAAACAGAAGAGGTAACTGGGATTAAGGGAACCGGCTGTGCCCCCATCCGCCTCTGACCTAGAGCACCGTGTGACGTCAGGGACGCAGGCCCATCAGCTGAAGCAGAGGACTCAAGGGAAACCTGCAGTGCTTTCCAGGTGTCTGGTGGTACCTTAGCAGCAGCACCGAGCTCAGGCAGACCCTTCAGAACAGCCCTGAGCAGCACAAACTCCATCCCCCGGGATATGGCAGGCCTGCCTGCTGTCTCCTTGAAGCATCCCTGTCTCCTTTCTCTTCTGTCTTCCCAGTTCCCAACTCTGGTTCTGTCCTTTCTGGCTCCTTTTCTAATACGTCTTCTGCTCAGCCTTTGGCTCCTTCCACTTGTACTCCCAGGAGATGGCCTTCCTTAATCTCACTGTTTTACCCCCTTGTTCCTCAGCCTGCATCAGAGGCTTACAGATCCCTGACCCCTGAACACCACTGGTCTTGTATATCCCATGCCACCCTAGGTCTAGTGGTGATGGCCAACAAAGCTACTGCCTTCACTCCTCTTCCATGGGTGGAACGTGCTGCTGCCACACATGTGTGTGCACAGCAGAACATACCACCATCACTGTGACATGCATGCCATCAATGCACTGGCTCAGCAGGAGATTCACAGTGACACACCCTGACTGTGGAAGGCTGGATGCCCTTCACTTGGGGTAAGGGGAGGCGGGGGGCATACATAGGATGTGCGGTGGGACAAGTGCTCTCAGGCCTTGGATGCCAAACCAAAGAAACAAAAGAACATATTCAACCAGGTCTTCCCTTTACTGTATTAGTCCCTAAAAGTTAGGCATTTCAGTAAAAGCCACTGTCCTCTCATTTAGTTAAGAAAAGCTACAGAGCACGAAATACACCCAAAGCATAAGGAAGTGTTTGCATTTCCCATTGCTGATCATGACTCAGTTGCAAGTTTCAGAAACCCAATTCACATGGTCTCAAGCAAAATACATTTTTGGCACATGCAACTAAAATGTACAGAGTATAATTGTCATAAGAGCTCAGATGAGGACCTCAAACTTAGTCTTTCTCCATCTCCTGCCCTGTTTTCATCTTTATTGGCTTCATTTAGGCAGACCCTTCCCATGCAATGGCATGATAGTGCCCCCAACACCTCCAGGCTTATATCCCAGCACCCTAACAACACCGGTGGAGAGGAGCTTCTCTCTCCCCAGACATTCTCACAAGTTCAGAAACTAAATGATAGATGTAAACACTCCCAACATATACAACAGTGTTGTTGTATGCGAGAGTGAAGAGGAAATAGGATACTATGATAGAATCTCCGTTTGGAAATGAGAAGGGGAACTAGCATGCGATGGTCAGCAGTGCTTTCCCTGTATCATGTTGCTTTAGACAAGAACAACAAGGACTCGCGCACTGGCAGGGTGTGAGGTCCTTAACCAGCCTATCTGACGACCCTGGGTCTGCTCTCTAAGAAGATCCCCCTCTGCCGGTTGTCCCCCATTTCCACATCTGAGGAGGGACTCTGGGGAGGATCCCTTACTGACCCACTTCCAGATGGTGCAGGTTTGGGAACGGGGCTTGCCTTAGGGCTGAGCAATCACAGGCCCTTGTTAGCCATGCTGAGATTTCCCTGGCAAGATAATTGCCTCAGAAGCTTAGTACTTAGCACTCGTTCAGTCAATTTACATTTGGTCATTTCATGGGATATTAACCAAAGCAAGAGATGTTGTCCTTAATCTAGACTCTGCCTGGGAGTTCTGTTTCTTAGCAGCAGCCTGAGGGCTCTACCCTCCTCAGCTTAATGGCCTCCACTTTATCCTCAGCATCAGTGACATTCAAAACTGTAGCCTGGAACAGGAAGGCTCAGCTAACCTGCCTCTCACCCTGCAGCCCAGGGAATAATCATGATTTTAATGAATTGCTGATTTGTACTCTCCCAACCATCTCTCTTCTTCCAAAGTCGATGATTAGAAGACTTTTTAAAAATGTTATTGACATATAGAGAAGGGCAGAAATCATATATCTTATAATCCAACAAATTATCACAAAGTGAGCACACCCATGTAACCATTGCCAGGCCAAGATACAGAACAGCACCAGGACTCTCAGAAGGCCCCTTGTGCCCACTTCCAATACTATCCCCAATACTTTCCCCAACGCCTCCATGCACCTGATTTCTAACACCATATATTAGTTTTGCCTGTTTTTGAAACTTACATAAATGGAACCCAACAGTATGTATTCTTTTATGTCAAGCTTCTTGCACTCAAACATATCTGTGAGATGGATTCACGTTGTTGAATGTAGCAACAGTCTGTTCGTGTTCATGGGTGTATAGCGTTCCACGCAACTACACCAAAATGGATTTACTCATTCTGCTGTTGATGGGTATCAACTGGGAATGACTACAATCTGCTAAGAACATTCTTGTAAGCATCTTTGGTACACACATGCACACATATTTCTAGGAATGGAATTGAAGCTGGGTACATGAGGGTTACTGTAAATAGCCAATTAGAACATGATTACCTTTCAACTTTGTTCCCAATACACACATAGATGAAAAGAGGTTAATCTTGTTAACTTGCTGTTTTCTTGTTTAACCTGAGGAGTGACTCAAGGGTCACAAGGATTTATGAGCTTGTTTTGCAGAAGAAAGAGAATGCCTTCAAGGAAGCTACAATCACCAGATAACCAGCCCCCAGATGCCATTGATGCTCAGAAGTCAGATTGCGCAGGGGTTTATCTGGAGTGACAGAAACATGGATTATCCCCTTGTTTCTCCAAAACTCCTCCTGCCTTAGCTCTTAGCTCTTTAGAGAGCCCCTTAGCTCTCTAAAACCCCCAGCTTTCTTCTCTTGTGAAGGCGGATTTGAGAAAAGTATCCTCCCACCTCCCACCTTCTCATTTTGGCCAATTTGAATAAGCCTGTCTCCATCTCCAAGCACCAGTGTCTCAGTGACTGGCTTACTGCACATCGGGCACATGAACTTGAGATTAAGAGGCCGCATATCAGAATTGCTTGGTAGTAGAAAGGGTACACATTCACCTTTAATAGGTCATACCACATTGTTTTCCAAAGCACCTATTTACACTATCGGAAGAGTATGAGGGTCTCAGCAGATCCACATCTTTATTAACGCTGGTATGGTCAGCCTTTTTTTATCTGAGCTATTCTGGCAGAATGTATTGTGGGATCTCCTAGTTGTTTTCATTGCATTTCTCTGATGACAAAGGAGGTTGAGCATTTTCCCATATTTATTTTGACATCCTCTTTTGTGAAATGGCTGTAGATCAACCCTGCCCACTTTTCTATTGGATTGACTGTCTTTTTCTTACTTATCTATAGGAGTTCCAGATAGGAGCATGTTGTCAGTGATATGAGCTGCAATATCTTCTCACATCCTGTGGCTTGGGTTTTCCCTCTGCAATGACGTCTTTTGATGACCACAAGGATGAGTGGCAACAGGCTCCACTCCTTTGTGGTTTTATTCTTATCTTCTGTTCTGTTTCTAGTCTTCCTGCTTTTGTTGGAACAAACTTCATCATAGGACAGAGAACTCACCTCTTCTAGTCCTGCAAGGTATGGTGTTACCTGGCTGTCAGCTACCAAAGGCAGAAAACATGTCTTCTCTTTTCTTTTTTGAGGAAGATCAGCCCTGAGCTAACATCTGCTGCCAATCCTCCTCTTTTTGCTGAGGAAGATTGGCCCTGAGCTAACACCTGTGCCCATATTCTTCTGTTTTATATATGGGACATCTGCCACAGCATAGCTTGATAAGTGGTGCATAGGTCTGCACCCAGGATCGAGACTGGGGAATCCCAGGCCACTGAAGTGGAGCGTGCGAACTTAACCGCTATGCCACCAGGCTGGTCCCCAGAAAACACCTCTTTTATCAGACATATTTTTCTTTTTTTTTCTACTTCCAGATGGACTAACTTTGAGAGAAACTTGCCTCTTTCTCATAGAAACTCACTGCAACTTCAAGAAGCAGTCAATGCATTCCACAGCCTGAAGAGTTCTCCCAAGTGCTTCAATGATCCAGTCTCAACGGCACATGCTCCGAGTCCCACGGGACAGTGGCAACAACTTAGCCAGCCACTTTCTTAGAGCATAAGGAAGACTGCTAACTTCTCAGCTGGGGATAGAAAGACCCTGCCTGCCCTCCATTGTACCTTGGATGGTACATTTAAGAGTCTATCACTTGTAACGTCCCACTGCTGGGTACTGATTCCCAGCAAGAATCTTTCACAACTCAAACTAGCTTATGTAAATTTTTTTAAAACAAGGGAAAAAAAAGTGGAGAGGGCAGACTTACTAGATCACGTAACTGAACAGTCCGGGTACGAATCTGACACGGGGCTCAAGCAATTTCATTTGGTCCAAGTTTCTCACCATCTCTCAATTCTACTTTCCTCTGTGTTAGCTTCATCCATCCATTCATTCAGGCAGGCAGGCAAAATCAACACCAACAGCTGCAGCTAGCATGCTGCCTTCTCAGACTCCCCAGGGTAAGGAGAACACGTCTTCTCCCAATAGTTCAAACAGAGGTCCTGAAATTGTGCCTCACTGGCCTGGCTCAGATCATGTTCCCTCCCTCAGAATGATGGAGAGGAGCCCCCCACTCCTACCTCCCTCCATACCCAAGGGAAACCAGTGTGCGCCACTGAAGGAGGCACAACGGATGGTGAGCAGGTGAAAACAAAAGACATCTTGACAGTCATTCACCAAGTGGAAGCACTGTAACAACTTATGACAAACACTATGACTTATCTACCCAGTGTCCATTTCCCCTATCCCTTCCTCCTGGCTGATGGAATCTCAATTTTGTTTGCATGGCAATATGCCATTTCAAGGCATGCATTATAATTGGTCTAAACCAAAATTACTGAGCACATTCTCCTTTTCCAGATTACTAATGGGTGGTTTCATGACAAGCTCTGGTCAATAAGATACAGGGAAAATCTGCTGGGGAGGTGTGGCTCTCAGAAAGATTTTCCTCCCTGAAAGAGAGAGAGATCCGTGCAGAGAGCTCTCTTGCTGTCCTGGCCCACTCCTAGTTCCTGCCTCTCGTCACAGTTGTATGGGGACGTGATGTCTGGGGCTGCTGCAGCTATCTTATGGACCATGAGGGAAGGCCAAGAGAATAGCAGAGATGCTAACTCAGGGCCCTGATGTCACAGAACTACTGTCCCAGCTCTAGAACTAACACCCTAGCTGCTTGTTAGGAAAACAGTATGTATAAAGCCACTGGTGTTCAGATTTTCTGTTTCTTACAGCTATACACATCCTAATTCTGCCACGACTATTCTCCACAAACACACACAAACCTCTCTTCATGTAGCAACGGCAGGCAACAAACAAGCAGGCATTTGGTCAACCAGCTTTTGTTGAGTTAAAACTATCTCGATTATCACCAACCCATACATACAAACACAGGACTGAAAGAGGAACACAAGCCACAGATGCTCTTCCTGCCCCAAAATCTCTATTGCTTTTCTCCCTTTGCCTTGTATTAGGTTGAACCTTATGAAATTGAAGATAACTCTTTCCAACCTACAGGAAAGGCAACGTCATATGGTTCAAACTAATATAATCTTTCAACCAGTAGGGACGTCCTTTTACACCCTTTTACAATGGTGTCTTTATGTTAACAAGTGTAGAAGCAGAAAAATTGTTTCCTTCATCTCCTGGCCATGGCAAATCCTTGAGCAACCTTTGGAAAAAATAACAATAGTAAATGGCCCTGGAGGAGATGGGGAACGGTGCGGCTGTTGTTGAGTTGCCCTGGGAAGAAAGCTTCTGCTCAGCAACTGGGTACACAGCCTTGGTCTCTGGGCAGTCTAGATCAGCACCATCCCTTAGAACTCCCTAGAATGATGGGACTATTCCATTCTCTACTGTCCAACAGGGTAGTCACTGGTCATATGTGACTACCTGGGCCATGTGAGCACTTGAAACATGGCTGGTGGGACTGAGAAACTGAATTTAATTGTATTTAATTTTAGTTAATTTCAATTTCAATAGCTGCATGCCGGCTAGTGGCAACCATGCTGGACAGTCTAGACTTTTAATGACTGTCTCCATGGCCTCATTTCAATGGAAGAAAACGACCTTGGTCCTGCCCCATCATTTCTAGTAAAAGCTAAATCTTATGGGAAATATGACTCAAATAGTAGAGGGCAGAGAAAGCTATAACCAGTCTGGATCCTAAGCTAAGTCCAGATGCAGAAGGCCAAGGCAAGCTGTATGACGTTGCTGCCCAGGTCACTCACTAGGAATGACACCTGCTGCTGAGTGAAGGCTGGAAAACCTGCAAGTATTTTGGCTCACGTCTCCTCAAAAACCGACTTTGGGGAAACTTCAGGTACAAATATCATCTCTTCAGTTCGGGCATTAATTTAAGGGTGATGAGGAATGGTGGTAACAGTTCATTCAAAGTTTGTCCACAAGTTTCTCAAGCTCAGCAGGGGTAAAACCAGATCCATCCATAAATGATAGTCTCTGTGAATGTCTGTGGTCCTCTCCCCTAGCACAGAGCTCTGCTTATCAAAGCAGTGGTCTGAGACGGAGCTAAGAGAACTTCATACTCATCCATCCATCTATTTATTTAATGTACTGAGTGTCTTCTATGGGCCAAGCTCTGATGCGTGCCACAGAGACACAGAGATGAGCAAAACAGAGTCCCTGCATACATGCAACTTACTTTCCAGTGGCTCATTGTAAGAAGGCCCTTTGAAAATAACCCCTGGAACAATCCTGCAAACTCAACACAGATTCTTGATCAAGGCACCCTGCTAGCTTCCTATTGAAAGCTGGGTTCCTTAGGAGAAGAGCTTAGTATTCTAAGCAGTTTGGCATACACTCTGTTCTTTCAACGCCAGAATCTGTCCTGAGCTATCAGAGCATGCTTCTAGTCCGGGGTTTCAGGGAAATCCTGAGATGTGTTGTATGTATCACGGCTAAGAAAGACGACAACTGCCTTAATACATGTCCCCAGGCAGGACCTAGGAAGTGCTTGATTGCTCAGAACATTCAGGGAGGTGAATGAACATCTCAAAGGCTCTGCGAGGCAAGCAGCTCAGGATGCCAGCGTTCTCTTCTGATCTCTCGAGAGTCTTGAACGAGCTCATGCTTCTAAACTCTGATCAGAAGACTCCAGGACTAGATATCTTTACGACATACTTAAGACTGTAGGCTCATCCTGAGAAAAGAATCTTAAGAAAAGATATGATCAGTATAGATCAAAGGGTCCAATTAGGGGATGTGGCTTGCAAATTGACTGCAGTGATTTCTTGGTCCATCTGTGCATAGTTTCATACATTTACCCACCTAACAAACATTTACTCAGTACATACTGGCCCAGAAATGTACTAAGTGCAGGGGGTACAAAGATTAAAAAATACATGGCACCTGATCTTGGGAAGCTTTTAAAGAAGATAGATTAATAAATAAATTAGAATAGATGGGGGATAACCACTCAGAACAAGACACACAGAGACTGGGTAACTCTGGGAGCATAGAGAAAAGGCTCTGAGCCTAGTGGGGAGAGGGCGTCAGAGCAAGCTGCTCAGGAGACACCAGCTCGAGCTGAGTGTTGTAGAATGGCCTGAAAATGGTGCGGTCTGCAGTGGTTCTTAATACTCACTGTGCATAGAAACACCTGGGAATGGGCCAACACCTGAGCCCATTCCAGTCCAATTAAATAAGAACCTTTGACGGTAAGACCCAGGCACAGGTGTTTTCTAAAAGCTCCCCACATGATTCTACTGTGCAGCCAGGCTTGAGATCCACTATTCTTCTTGCTAGAGTCATAAGCAAGTGATGCGTCCCCGACTATGACATTCTCAGGTTGGCATGGCACCAACACAGAATGAAAGCTAAACAAACCAACCAAAAAAACCTGTAGTTCATGTTCACTGCAACGAACAACCACAGCAGGAGCAAACGACTCCTCCACATCCCCAAATAGGCACTTGCATTCGCAAAACCAAGACACAGCACAACTCAGCAATGGATGGTTTATGTGTGTGTTGGGGGAGGTGGGGAGGAGAGGAGGAAACACGGCAGAAATTAAATGGTTCCAGAAAAACTTGAACCCCTTCATTTGGAGAAGATGCATCACAGATTAAATGTACTTCAAACTTAACCCTGACTTAAGCCTTCAATCAAGACAGCACAAAACCAGGGAAAGAAACAGAAGCCCTGACCCATCCGGACACAGCCCAGGTCCCCCATCCTCTACCCCAACGAGAGAAACTACGCTCAAACACAACCAAACATAACACTTAGCCTTTGAAAGAAAGAAAAGGAAGGAAGGAAGGACGAGAAAAACATTAAGTATAAAAACAAGTAAAAGAAAGAATTTGCATGTAACCCAGCATACTCTTCTTTCCGTTTTATATCATGCACTCCTTTACAAAATAGAATTTGCCAGCAGGGGTCAGCCCATGGGGTATGCTGTTTGAAATCACTGTGCCTGCAGCAAGGGCCCATGGCTGGAGTGCCAAAAGAAAAGCGAGATAATCATCCTGGGGTGAATTGTGCAGGCTGCACCAAGGAGAGCCAGCCCCTCCCTGCCTCTTGCTGAGGCCTCCCTCCCAGGCGGACGTCAGTTACCTGTGGGGCCAGCCCCCAAAGAAAGATGCTAACTGCCTCTGAATGTTCCTTGACTCCCTTTAAAGGGCACCTCTAGTATTTTTCAACCTCATCTTCTCTCGGTACCTGCCTCAAACTGAATACACACAGTGAAGAATACATGCCATCGCAGTGTTAACTGGATAACTTTTCTTCTTCTCGAGACTCCTTGGTAATTAAGTGCCTGTTTTCCCATCTTAAATGCCTGCACTAGGTTTCCTCAATTTTTTGTTATTGTAAATCTTATCTTCCTGGGTTTGTCGTCTGTCTCACAGTGTCCTTTTTGGCAGGGCAGGGGTAAAGAGAGGCCCATTTCCTATCAGAGAATAAGGAGGCCCCATCGATGACAAACATTCCCAATCAAAGACCCTGAATAAAAACATCGGATGAACCTCAGCTGGTCCTTATGATTTGCAATAAATGCGTCAGCAGTATCCTCCTGCCCTGAGAGGCACAGCTGATCCCCAGGCAAAGCTGAATAATAATAACAATAATTAGTAGTAGCAGAACAGTGGTCATCATTCTCATAATCAGTAATAATATTCACACTAATACTAACAACAAGGCTTTTTGCTTTCCTCACATAAACCACAGGCAACAAAGTGAGGAATCAGTTTTAGAAAATGGGTACATCCTATACGTTTTGAAGGGTTTCACTAAAGTCTCTGTTGAACACTGGAATGCTGTTTAATGGTAAATAAATTACATGCATTATAGATATAAAGTGTCCCAGGCTTGTCCCTGGTATCTCCAAATTCAGAGTCAGCCAAGTCTTATAATAATCATCATAGTAATAACTGCCGCTTGTTAAGGGTTCACTATATTCAAACGCTGAGCTAAAGTGTCACAAACTTCATCTCGTTTCATTTTCAAAACAACCCAAGGGGGTAGGTATGATTAGTATTACCTCCTTTTATAAAAGATGAAACTGAGGCTTAAAGGGATGAAGTAACTTAGCACAGTCCCACGTGTCATACTTGATGGCACTGGATTCAACCCAGATCTGCCACGCCCGGATCTCGAGAGCCCCCATTCCTGACCACTGTTCCTCTATAGGAAGCACAAAGAGAACAGAGTCTGGAATCCAAAGGCTGGCTTCCAGCCCTCCTTCTTCCACTTGTTGGGCCCTGCACAGGTTGTTTCACGTCTCTCAACCTCAGTTTCCTCGTGGTAAAATGAGGTTAGTCCTCCCACCCTGCCTGTGTCACAAAGTGATAGCAGCAACCGGAGGAAAAGCACTGGCTCTGAGGGCAGGTACCAAGTCTGTCTTGCATCCCCAGCGTTCTGCACGCAATAAACGTTTGTTGGAGTAGTAAGGCACCCCACAGCACTTAGAAAGCTGTAAAGCATCGTAAAGTTCAAATGTATGAGAGTCATGAAGAGCCGCGGTCTGTGAGCCGTGAGTAGGGGCCAGCTCTGCACTGGTGGCCTCCCCACGCAGCTGGTGGATCCATTTCTAAGGTGCTTAAGCCTCAGGCCTCCAAACACTACAAAGGAGCATGCCTCCAATCTACAAATGACAGTAGGGGACCGTCATTGCGCTGACTAGCCAGTTCCCAGAGGGTGGTGCCAGTTCATCAAGGTTAGGACGAAAGGTGAAGTCCAATTATTCCCCAGCCCCTCTCAGACCCACCCATCATCACGGCCCAGGAGTCACGTCTTCACTGGGTTGTGAGTAATGAAATCCCAGTATTTCTCCTCAGATTTCCTCAGAAATAGGAAAACAAGAAAACATTTCTCCTCAGAGAGCAATGCCCTAGAAGCTGAGATACCAAATGCCAATCTATGGGTAATTAAATCCTTGTGGGGCCGAGGTCAAGCCTGCCCCAGCCTGACAAAAGCGCTGGGCATGGGCTGAGTTTATGCATCCTGGGTTCCGGGACAGCCCGGCTAAATACACTCCCAGCCTGTCACTCCTGCACGCCTCACGGGATGATGCCCTGGGAACAAGGCTCCATCTGAGGTCTGCTCGGCATCACCCCTACTCTCCACAGCAATGCAGGTCTGCGGGGTCAGGGGGTCACCCTCCCCCAGCTAACCTCTATCAGGTCAGGAATGCTGAGGGCACTGGGGGAAAACACAACAGACTGAGATAAATACAGAAAGACAAACAGCTCCCAGAGCCGGAATGCTCGTATCTGCCCGTTGGAAGATGCAAGATGCCCCATCTCCAGGATCCAGGTGAAATTCTACTCCACCCCCCACCCCCCAAGTCCCTAAAAATAGCTCCTCACTTCCCTGTCCCCGAAACAGAAGCCGGGTGGGGAGGTGGGTGGAGCCATCTGGCTTTGTAGCTATGTCTCCGAAAACACCCACCGGGGGCCCACAGAGGCCTCACAAGGAGAGAGCATGTCACTGCGCTGCTGCCTGGGGACAGATCGCCTGGCGGGGATGATGAAATGATGGCAGAAGGTAGGAAAATGTGCTGCAAAGTTTGCAGTCTGCCCCATCTGTTTAGTGCTGTTTGTCCATGGCATCAGCTTCTGCCACACAGGCCCAGGCCACCTGGAGCAGTCTGTGGAGACAGGGAGGGCCAGGCGCCGCAGTCTGGGGCATGCAGAGCCCAACCGAGAAGGCAGAAAGCCACCACTCCTCCCGCAGCACTTCTGCTTTGAGATGGAAGAATCAGCCATGTCTGGCATTGAGCTGGGCTCTGAAAACACAAGAAGGAAAGGATGCCACGGTGCCCTCCAAGTTCTTGGTCTCATGGAAAAACCACAGATGTGGCCAAGTGGTAGGGTTTGCAGCTGAATATGAAGGTAGAAAGATAAACTGAGGCTGAACCGTGAAGGGCTTTGTGTGCCAAGCCAAAGAGCTCAGATCGTATCTCCACATTGGTGATCTCTAGATTTTGTGGGCTGCAGAAGACGATCCAGAGAGTATAGGAAGAAAATATTAAATTTCCCATATATTTAGTTTATAGAATTAAATGAAAAATAAATTAAGCAATGATTTTCACTCCCTCACTTGATCCACTCATCAGTGATCACAAGTCATGGAGGGTCCTGAGGGATCCTGGGGAAGAGTGGACACTTGGTTGACAGAAGCAACTTCATGTCCCGGTCCGTGCAGCACAATGTGACCTACTATAGACAAGCCTAGTTACAGAGCAGATCTGGTTTTTACCTAAACTATCCCAAAAATGGGTAAAAGGCTTCAATTTTTTTCCAAAAAGAAACTGTGGGGTCGGCCTGCTGGTGTAGAGGTTAAGTTTGCATGTTCTGCTTCAGCGGCCCAGGGTTCCCAGGTTCAGATCCCAGGTGCAGACCTACAGACTGCTCATCAAGCCATTCTGTGGCAGCGTCTCACATACGAAATAGAGGAAGACTGGAACAAATATTAGCTCAGGGCCAATCTTCCTCAAGCAAAAAGAGGAGGATTGGCAATGGATGTTAGCTCAGGGCCAATCTTCCTCATCAAAAGAAAAAGAAAGAAAGAAAGAAACCATGCATTGAAGTAATAATGCAAGATAAAGTAAACAACAAGAAAAAGGTGGACCTGACAAGTTCTTAGTCAGCCGCAACACAGGGGAAAACAATGACAGCATAATCACATCTCACCAGTCAGCCAAAAAGTTTTTAAATTACCAAGACTACTTGAAATGTAGCTTGACATATTCTGTTGATAATGAGGAACCTAATCCTGAGTGTAAATGGTGCCTGAGATATTAGCTAATGACAGTAATGAAACCATTACAATTAACAAGACATTTAAAACTACTGGTTACATTATCTTTACCACGTCTTTTCTGAATTTTTACACATACATTATAATGAGCATAATATTTAGTACTGTAATGTGTGTATAAAATTACAAATAAATGAGTATTCATCTGCTGGGAGTACAGACTCAACACTTTTCACTGCTAACGGTGGGCCATCAAAGCGTCTTGGAAGCCACTGCTCTAAATGATGGAACCCAGAGGTAGCCTAGACAGCATCCGGAGCCCAGTACCTCCCAAGAACTCTCGCTTCCAGGCTCAGCAATGGGAGGGAAAAACCTTACAAGGGGAGGCTGGAGGGCCAGCCTGGTGGCACAGTGGTTGAGTTCGTATGTTACACTTCGGCGGCCTGGGGTTCACTGGTTCAGATCCCGGGTGCAGACCTATGTACTACTTGTCAAGCCATGCTGTGGTAGGCATCCCACATATAAAATAGAGGAAGATGAGCATGGATGTGAGCTCAGGGCCAGTCTGCCTCAAAAAATAAAAATAAAAAAATAAAAAGGGGAGGCTGGGCTCTGCCACCTACATGACTTTGTCAAAGACCATCGCAAAGTGCAAGATCTACAGGTTTAACCAGACTGTTTCTTCCTGGCCATGGTCATGTGCCCAAGAGGAAACACCCAGCTAAATTCAGCTCTGCAACTCACAGAGTTTTCGAGCAATTCACGTCAAATTCACACATGCAAAGTAAAGGAAGTGTGCCAGGTGCTTTTATTGCAGTGTTAATTCTTTATCTTAACATGTATTTGAGGAACACTGACTTTCCACTCATGGTAGTGGTTTTCTTTTAAAATCAATTTACATAAGTTTTATAAGGGTGGATGTTAAAATATCAAGCAAATGGTTTCGCTGGCGTGCAGATTTATGTGTCGAAAATTGGAGAAGTGGGATATAAAAGACTGAAGACTAGGAAACACTGGGCCCTATGACCTTTATCTTGTGTCCAGGTCTGAAACTCTATGATTATCCTTATCTCATACAGACACAAATTAAAATATTGTAAAGCCCATATAGCAAATAACAGGACTTAAACAAGCAGGTTTCGGTTCAGGTTTTGCCCCATGTCTTCCCCGTTCGGGCTGCTACTTCAAAAACACCATAGACTGAGGCCTTAAACAACAAACATCTACTTCTCACAGTTCTGGAGGCTGGGGAGTGCAAGATCAAGGCACGGGCAGATTTGGTGTCTGGTGAGAGCTTCCTGGCCCTTCTCCTTGTCCTCACATGGCGGAAGAGGCGAGAGGGCTCTTTGGGGTGCCTTTTATAAGGGCACTAATCCCACTCCTGAGGGCTGCACCCTCATGGCCTCATCGCCTCCCTAAGGCCCCACCTTCTAACATCATCACACCGGGGTTAGGTTCCTACACATGATGGAGGGGGACACAAACATTCAGTCCACAGCACCCCACTTGGTCTCCGGCTCCTGACTTCAGATGAACAAATGCAAATCAAAGGAGGATAAACAGGGTGGCTCTCTGTGGCGATGGCTTCTGCTGCGGCTGGAGGTAGGGCCCCTAACCTCTGAGGCCCAAGACCCTCCCAGGCCCCTCCTGGGAATCCCTACCATCTCCTGGCAGCTTTCTGTTTCTTTTTTCAGAAGAGTCGGGGGTGGGCGGGAGCACCGGTTTGTCTGGTGTTTTAGCAAGCAGCATTCTCTGCTGTGCTGCTGTGGAATCCAACTATTAAAGAAAGAAACGACCAAACCCCGGGAAAGACAGTGCTGAGCAAACAGACCAATGCGACCGTGAGCTTGAGGCCCTGCCGCTCGGCCAGGCTCGGTCTCCCGGCAGAACTGCGCAGGTTTGCTGCCCCCTGCTGTCCCTTTCCTGCCTGTGTCTGTGTCCCTGTGTTCCTATGTCCTGTGTCCTGCATCCCTGTGTTCCCCATGTTCTGCCGGAGAGGGACATCCCGGCCACGGCAGCAGGGGGATTGCTGTAAACTGGGCATGTAACAGTGGGGTGAGACACTGTCTTGCAAAAATGGACCCGAAACATCAAGAATGTAAAAGCCACGATTGTTAAGAAAACCAGTGCAGTGAGCGGCTCTGCCTTGGCCCTCCCTTACCACTACACTGAACTACCGTGCACCCTGCAGAGACAGCAGCAGGCCCCCATAAGTGTCCTCAGCCAGACCGCCCAGAGCCATCAGGGTGTACTGAGAACACAGTGATGGTGGTGCCAGTCCTGGCGTGGATCTGAACTGAGGATGGGAGCGGGGCTGGGGCAGTTCAATCATTTCTTCAAGAAACAGTAAGCTACACAACCAGAAAGACCCACAACCAGCATATACAACTATGTACTGGGGAGCTTTGGGGAGAAGAAGAAGAAGAAAAAAGAAACAAGCTTCCACACTCAGCCAGGAGGCACTGTAAATAATACAAAGGGCATTTAATATACAGGTCAGGAGCAGCATCCTGCTCTCAAAGGGCTATCTGTCTAGGAAAAAAGAGATGAAAATATAAATGGCTAAATAATATTAGTTAGCATTTATTGAGCCAGCCACTTTACCGTTATCTCCCATGTTAACAACAATGCTCTAAGCTGATGATTGCTAGGTTACAGATGGGGAAACTGAGGCTCAAGGCGGTCAAAGGACACAAGCCAGAAGCTGTCTGTCAAACCCTGTTTGGCCTGACTCCAAACTCCATACTCTGGTCACTCACATCCTTCTGTGGCTTGGCTCTGTTGTACACAGGGGGGAAAACTGCAGTCACCCACACAGCGACACACAGGCCCACATCACGGAAAGGGAAGGCGCACATCCAGACAGCGTCACCTCTGGGTTCACTAGAAAGTAAGTGGGGGGTTGAAGCATATACAGATGTTTTACTTCTTTTATTTTAGAAACAAACAAGCTTTAAAACCCACATATAACTCATGGTGTGCTATTAGATAAAAATATTTTTAAATGCTAAAAAAAATTATTCATTGTTAAGAAAATGTCAATATTTGTTCATTCCGGTCCGTAGGTGAACCACTAGTCATTATATTATTCTCCGTAGAGCTCCATATTTTAAAAAATTTTTCCTAAATAATATTTTTAAAGAAGAAGGAAAGAAACTGGATGGAGATAAGTGTCCTCCAGGGATCTGAGTATGAAATCGTGAAAACCAGTCCACCCACGTCGCAATCACATATGAGCTTGACTGTGAAATCCCAGGTTCAATCCGCGTGGAGAACACTCAGCTGTTTACACAGCGGCTTTCATCTGGGGAGCTCTGAGCACTGCGCAAACACGAATTAATTGCACCTCCTGTCACCTCCTAAAAGATGGAGGAGCACGTTACAGATTGTTAAAGAGGGTCTGGGGAAAATGAAGTGTCTTGTCGAACATCACACCACGAGTTACAGGCTGAATGGGGACAGAGATTTAGAAACCTGACGAGCAGCCCTCCAGCCCAAGCACAACCGTACTGGTATCACTGATCCAGGTGACACCCGTGGCATCGGCCGTTCCCACTGTTTTCCAGATACACTGTCATGTACGGTGCCTTTAAGGTCACCTCCCTTTCCACACATGAAGCCTCATCTGAAAATATCCTTCCACACAGAAATAGAGATCTTTTTCAGGGACGACCCAAACCACATCCTCTGGCTTTTATTTTACATATCCAGCCGGGCTTTTTTAAGCGCTGGGCCTATGGTAGAAGGAAACCACTCACCTTCTCCCTCCCACTTCTCCCCTCCTCTGAGCAGATAGGGCCTGGGAGGAGCAGGGAACCTGTGAGCATCACAAACCGCCAGGGGAGGCCTGGACCCAGCAGAGGCAGGACAGAGACCACCGGCCCCCGAATCCCCTTCGGAAAGCAGTGAACTTCTGGTTGTCGATCCCGGAACCCATCCCCTCTGACGGTTCCTCTTACCTGCCAACCTGATTCCCACAGCAGCACTGGCCAGGACGCTAACAAGGTTGTGGTCCTCATCATCTCTCGTCTCCATTCTTAGCCTCCTAACTGGCCTCCACGGCTCCCAACTCCGGACGACGATTGTTCTAAAACACAAATCTGACCGTGTCGGGCCCCCTCCGAAAACTCTAGGCCTCCCCACCGGCTGAGGAGGAAGTCCACACTCCTCTGCATGGGGCAGGTGGCATCGCCTCCCTCTGCTCCCCCTTCGAGCCGAGAGAATTCCAAACTGCAGGGAGCCTGTGGAAAGCAGACTCAGAAAAGCAGAGCCTGACGCCCAGAAGCTAACAGCTGGACTGGTTTTCTCTGTGCTTCCTGTGGCCAAGGCAGAAAAGCATTCAGGAGGGGACCCTGCCACCCTCTCAGGTCTCCTTTCCCAGGTGGGGTGGCCGGGAATTCCTGGGTTTGCTGCTGGAAGACACTGGCTCAGTCCATGGAAGCTCTGAGGAGGCCATGAGGCCTCAGGACGCCACTCAGGCTGGGAAGCTGCCCCAGCAGGCCAGACTGAAGGCCTGCAATGAGTCCAGCATTGAGACCCCTGGGGAGGGAAGCCCAGAAGCACCCGGAGGCTGAGCATGGCCGGACGCCTCAAACCATGGCTTTGGATGCACCCTGTGGCCAAGAGGGAGCCATGGACGATCTCCCTGGGGAGTAACACAATCAGATGGCAGTTTGTAGGAAGACCACTCTGGCAGCTGTTTGGGGGCTGGGAGACGACTTGGGAGATGATGATAAGAGTAAGAGGGGGAGACGGCAAGGGCCTGAACTTCTGCAGGGAGTGCGAGTCTGGGAGGAGGGCCGTCCCCAATCCATGCTGGATCTCCCATGAGGGGTGATGAGGCCGGAGGTGGAGGGAAGCACGGAGCCAGAGCAGACGGGGAAGCCCAGAGGAACACTCCCCACAGATAGACCAGCAGTGATCGGGGTTTCATTTTCTGTGAGGTCTGCCCAGGAGCACACAGCATGGGCTACACTCCTCTTTCAGCATCTGACATATTTTACCTCCAGTTCAAATGCCTGGTTCTACGATTAAACTGTAAGTTACTTTACAATAAAAATCTTATTTTATTTATCTTTGAACCCCCAGGATCTAACACTCTATCTCACATACAGCAAGTGTTTAATAAATAAGGTCAAGAAGGTCTCACTGGCTGGAATACAAGAGTGTGAGTGTGTGTCTATATATATGGATAATTAGTGGGAGAAGCAGGAAGGTAGAGTTAAGCCGTATTTTAAAGGATGTGGAATTAAGGGTCTATTTGTATATTTGACCCTGTAAGTAATGGGGAGTCACTGAAGTTTTATGAGAAGAGTAAGTTGATCAAAGCCATGCTTAGGAAAATTAAATTGGCCAAGATGTGTTTCCTGGATTAGAGCACAAGGAGCTGGGAGTGAGATCAGTCAGAAAGCTGTGGCAAAACTTTTATCACAGAGTGCCTGCAGAGAGCGTCACACACGGCCCACAGCCCCCTGCCACGGAGCGCAAGCAGAGTCACTGACCGTCCAACTGAAAATCACATCTCAGGGATTCCAGTTAAGACAGACACAAACACAGTATAAACTCCAGCTGTGCAGGCTCGAATATTCTGTCTTTGCTGGGAGAGCCTGCTCCTTCAAAGGCCAAAAGCATTGACGGCTCCCGGAGTCTGAGCCTGTGCCGTCGTGCGCGTCTGAAGAGGCCCACATCTGGCTTTAATGACCATTGTCTAAAAAGAAAGCTCTCTGGAGAACTGGAAAGGAGGGTTGTGTTTAGGGGCAAAGCGAGGGAGGCTAGGTTTTACCCCAAACCTTCTAGCTTCTATTTCATAAAACTCTCCGTCGCCAAACACATTTCAGGCCTGGATTCTCACAATGCTTACATATAATAGAAAATAGGTGCTGAAAATGGAAATGCCTCTCATTTGTCACTCTGGTGTGGCAGATGGCCCTCTGCTGACACTCAGGGACATGGACTTTGCTTTCCGAGAGAAAAGCCTATAAAGCAATGAAGAGTTGTCCATGATACGCAGAAATGCTTAAGCCCCGCCCCAGGCATCGGACATGTACGTGGAATATAAACGGCATCCCTGAGCAGGGACCAGGCCTTGTTCATCTTCCCATCACCGCAGTGCGCTGCGCATAGCAAATATCTCTAAATGAGGACCTCTGTCTAACCAGTTTAATGAGAAGTCTTGACTCCTGACTATAAATTGGTCTCTCGCACTGGTCAGACTGGGGGGTTTGCAGTTCAGCAGGAATCCAATGCGAAACGAGAGGCCAGGAAGCCCCTTCTTGCAGAGCCCCTTGATAACAGAGCAGGGATGGGGGCAAGTTTGGGGGTTAGACTGTGTTATACTTAAAGCCTTTTGGTTTACCGACGGGCCCTAGTTGACATCCTAGGCTGCAGGATCTACCATCCGGGGGATATGTACATTTATCAGAGAAAGAGCAAATACATGTGTGTATCTGACAAACACTTATGCAGAATTTATTACACGGCAGGCACTATTCTCATCACTTTTAAAATATTAATTCATTTAATTTAATGCTCATAACACACCCACAGGAGAGGTACTATTTATTATTCTCATTTACAGATGAGAAAACTGAGGCACAGAGAGGATACATAAGCTGCCCAGGGTCAGAATGCCGTTAAGCGACAGAGTCAAGATTTGAACCCTATCTGTCCGGACCCAAATTCTGTATCTTAATGGTAACACCTGGCCTCATACACACCTCTTTTCTGGGTTGCTACAATTTTCTACTTGATTTATTCTGTCTGGAGTGAGAAACATTTGACATGTCTTGAGAATTGGTGCATCCTTTATTTTATGAATAAGAGTACTTCTCACGTAGATAGTGAGCTTGTTGGGAATTAAAATGCGATCATTTTCTCCCTAGTGCAATGCTGGGCAAAGTCTGATTGCTTAACACATGTAAAGTTCCAGTATAGCCAAGGGTCTAGTGTAAAAACAACTAAGTTCACTTCCCATGGGTGACTGCTAGACATGGCGGCTTGCTGGCTCCCCTTCTGACCTCACATTCTTCCCCTAAAAGGGCTCAATCAGGTTGAACTTCAGGGAAGGCCTTGGAAACAGGGATGAGGCAAACTCCATTCTCCTTCACCCTCCCTCGTTGCAAATGCCCCAGAGAGGAACACCCGGACTAAAACTCAGCCCACTGAGTGGCAGTCCATGACTGCCAGCAGAAGCTTTGCTACTGGGGCCAGGAGGAGGGTATTATGGAGCAGAGCGCTGATGCCTGGCAGAGCAGAGGCCAAGCAGGAGCCGAGACAGTAAAGGGAGAATGTGCTAGCCTCAGAACCTGGCCCGAAGAGCTTCACATTCCACTCTTCTTGGACAAGGAGGAGCGGCCGTGCGTGGAGTGAGCACCTATGTGTGCAACAAACGGGAATGTGGCCCTGTGCTGGTGACTCCCAGCAACGCCACTTCACTGCCGAGTCTTCGGCTGTGTTTAACACCCAGCTGCCTTTGTCACAAAGGGATCGTCGTATTCCTAAGAGATTCGCTAGTCCCCAAAGACTCGTTCCCAAAAGATCATTAGAGGTCAAAATTCCATGAGCCGAGGTACCTTAAAATAAGGAAACTGCCCATGGACCTTGAGCACCAAAATCTTTGGTACTGGGGGCGGGAGAGAGGGTGCACTTTCAAAGATTACGCCTTTAAGCCAATCGTTTCGAGAGAAATGACCCAGCTTTTAGTGCCATGGATCACAAGGATCAAAGTTCTCCTTTCGGTTACAGCTTCGGCCTGCTCAGAGTACTTTGCACCTCCAGACTTTTTGTAATCAATTGACAATTTACCCATTTTGTTGGACACCAGGAGTTCATACGGTGTCAGAAACAGTAAATTAATAATTAAAGTTTGGAATCTGTTCTGCAAAGACAGTGTGACTGAAAGGCACAAACAATATAAATAAAATGAAACTTCAGAGTCAAACAGACCGGAGTTTGAATCCCAATCCTGGCAGCCCTGTAATCTTGGTCAAGTTACTCTATCTCTTTGAACCCTAGTTTTCTTGTTGGTAAAATGGGGATAAATATACCTGCCCCAGGGATTTGATTCTCTTGTGAAAGTTAAATGAGATAACACGTGCAAGTGCCCAGCACCGGGCCCCCTACACACTAAGTGTTCCTCTTCCCTGGAAAAATACAGACCAACAATCTGCCGTCGCTGCGAAGGAGCAGCATTCTGCAAATTCACAGGTGAGTTCACCAAAACAGAGGGAAAACGTTTTCAAGGCATTTATTGAGTACTCAACGCACGTCCACCACAATTCACGAGAAGGTGAGAAAACAGAAGACACAGCCTCTTACAATCCAATAAGAGGCAAAATGCTCATATCAGACACCCAGCAGCACAAAGGTCCTAACCAACCTCTACTGGGCGCTCACAGTGCGCCGAACACGATGCTGCCCACTTCAGGGACAGGTGTCATCTGAGCCTCTTAACAACCCAAGAAAGTAGGCACTGCTAGTCCCCATTTTCCAGTTGAGGAAACTGAGGCTGAGCAAGGTTCCCTTGCTTCCTCAAGGCTCAGAGCTCGTGTGTGGGCTTTGAACTTAAGCTGAATCCAGAAACACTGGCATGCAGGGACTGGTTACAGCTAAGTCTTGGGAGAACTCGGAGAAAGATGAAGGTGGGGTTGGACCAATGACACAAGACTCTTGGAAGAACAGAGTTGCGCCCTAAAGGAAAAATGAGATTTGGACGTGCAGAGGGGAGGAGAGAGGAAGTGCAGTGAGTAAGTCACAGGAGGAGGCTCCAAAGGATGGGGGTGGGGGGAGGCAGGGGGCACTTTCTAGAGAGGGAAGAGAACGAGAAGGGGATCCCTTTACAAAAGCTGCTGGGGGCCCAGCACTTCCACCGCCTGCATGAGAACCACACTCCACATTTTTAAAGAACGCAACACAGTTTACAAAACACTCACACAAAATTGTCCCACTTGATGAGGACGAGAGGTAACATTTATTGAGCAACTTGTAATAAGCCAGGCCCTGTGCTGAGCTCATTCCAGCCTCCACATCACCCTGTGTGCGTTCTATTATTGCCGCCCTAGATGAGAAGACAGAGGTCAAGGTCAGCCACCATGGGGCAATGGTAGGGTCTGCACCCAGATCTAACTCTGGAAGGCGTCACCCAACCACAGAGTCCTCAAAACAACCTACTTAGTAAGCAGGGCAATTCTTATTTCCATTTTCCAGATGAAGAAACTGAGTCTCCAGGACAGCAAGTAACTTGAGTAAGTTCACTCCACCAACAACCAGCCCAGGGTTTGTGACACTGATTCCTCACCCCCTCCTCCCAAACTAGGACAGGCCACCCCAGTACCCCTCCTCCTTCCTGTGATGGGGTGCAAAAGGGGACTCCTCTTAAAGCACAGGGCGCCCGTTTGCCTGCCTGGGACTGAGGGGTGGGGGCGTGGGGGTGCGCTCCCTGAGCTGGTGGCGGTGCCGGCCGCCAGGGCGCGTGCTTGCGCCTGCTGGGCGGGGCCTATCCTTTCGCAGTAGTTGGCACTCCCGCCGCGGCCTCTGCCAGAGGGCTGGGTCGGCTTTCCTGTCTATCTCCTCTGCAACAGCTGTGTTTTCAATAGGGAGAGTCTCCTGCTCGCTCTCCTCGTGGGAGGACCCCGCTCCAGCTCCCCGTATTAAATGCCAGGCTCCCGTGTGCCCGCGCAGGGTTGTGCGAGGATAAGATTAGGAGGAGGAGGGACCCGCCCCTGCGCGGTGGGGGCCCCAGGCGCCCCGTGGCGTGTGCTCCTTTGCTGCCCGCGAGGCCTGGGCGGTAAAGCGCAGCACGAGGACGCCCCCGGGGAGGACAGCACAGCCTTCCCACTGCGGGCACCGCGGGCTTTGTCAGGGTGGGAGCCTCGGGCTCTAGGAGGAAGGAAATGAAAAGGAGAGCGGCAGAGACAAAGGGATTGAAGAAAGAAACAAGTGGGGGAAAGACAGGGATTAAGGGCCAGAAGGCCGAGACGGGAGGAAGAAGCTAACTGTGTTGCCCTCCAGGTTTTCAAACAAGTGTGAGGTTCACAATTCCGTCCCGGCTTAAATATTAATTTTAATTATACGAAATTAAATTGGATACAAAACTAGTACATTGCGAACTACAAAGTATATTGGCTTTTAATACAGAATAAAGATCACCCTCTTGAAATGATCCTCCTCCCAAAATGGTGGTATCCTTGCGGAAGTCTCCCCGGTTTCCTGTGCCCAGAATCTCCCCCCGGGGCACTGTGTGCCTTCCAAAGAATGCCTGTGCCTCCTGCCCGTCCGAGGCTGGTACCCAGCCGGCCCTTCCCTCCTCTCCCCTCACCCTCCACAGCTCCTTTCCCTTCCCCTTCGCCCGGATCGCCCCGTCAACTCACTCATTTTCATCATCCATCTCGCCCTTCCCTCCACCTTCTCTGTCTCCCTGGCTCTGTTCCTCGCCATTCATATGGTTTTTAAATGCACCGCTTCCTTTCAGTGGTTAGAGAAGGGATAAAAGCTTTCCTTTCTTTGTGTTTGCCAGTGTTTAAATTGCTTCTGAAAACACTCAGTGCTAAAGACTAGGAAAAGGGGACAGTCTTTTTCAAGGGCTTGTTTGTGCAGAGCTTAGCGGGGAATACAGGCAGGGGGTGCTCACTAATTACTGGACTCCATTCTCCTGGTCCCGGCCCGCCCCCCTCCTCTGACTATCCTTGGTGGCATAGCCATCCGCCTCCCCATGGCTGGCCAGGCCCGGCTGCCGCAGGGTTACCTGACCCGGGAGAACGGCTCTCCCTCCACTCTCCCAGGCTGGGAGTCTCCGGAAGCAGGCAGAGTGGGGTTCAGCTGAGGGAACGGGCGAGCCCGCAGAGGAGAGGCGTTCAACTCCTGCTGCGCCGCCCAGCCTTTCAGGAGGCCCGGCTTTCTGATCCAGCGGACGCCCCTCTCCTCTTTCCTCCGTGTTGTCCCCCTGGAGTGTCTTCGCCGAGAGGCTGTGCGCTCACCATCCCCATTCTCCTAGGTACCGTCTGGCCACAGCCTCACACCCTCAGTTTATCTCAGCAGACGTTTGCTTGGGGCTCTAATTTCCATTTCATCCAGCCAGTAAAATGGCTTGATTCCCTCAGTTTCTGAGGACCCTCGGGTGACAAGGGCCTCAGTCTCCGGCCACGCTCAGCAGCACCCCTGGATCCTGCCCCCAGGTGGTATCCTGAAGGAAGGCCCTTCTACCCTAGACAAGGCTCCCGGGTTCCTGCGCGTGCCTGCCCTCCCCCATCCGTAGACACCGTCCCTCCAGGTTCTCGAGGGAACGAGCTGGAGGCTGAGATCCATCCGAGGCACCTCTCTCTGGGTCTTCCACGAAAGCGTCTCTTTGCAGACACATTTCTGTATAAAACATGACACTGCTTGAGAACGTGAACTTTGGAGTAGAAAAACACCTTGGTTCAAGGCCCTGTCCTGCTGGCTGCGGACTGCGACCTTGGGCGGTTCAGTAGGCACTCTAGCCCCCAGGTCCCCCGCTGTGAACTGGGGATGATAACAGCATCTACCTCTGGTGCTGTTACCAAAGCTAAACGAGATGAAATTACGAGAGGAGAGTTCTTAACAAAGTGCCTTCCACACAGTAAGCTCTCGATAATGTTGTTGTCATTACTCGTGACCATTTAGTCAACACTCTGAAGCCCCTACAATGAACAAAGTATGAATCCCCCTACCTTACGGGTCTTTCTGTTCAGTGGAGGAATCTGACAAACAATTGGATATAATGCTGTAAAATAATAGACATATATATAAACATATATATGTATTGCTCTCTAGCCTGGTTCCTACTGTCTGGTCTTTGACCCGGGTTCCTGACACAGAGCTCTTAAAACCCTGTAATTTCCTGAGTGAGAGGAGCGTCTGACACGCATCTCCTAAATCACTTGGAATTTCCTGGGTGGTAGGAGTGCCTCTGTTCTAACGAGGTGACTGTGGGTGGGCTCCTGGATGTGAGCTGGTCACCAGAAAGACTAAGCCACCATTAGAAGCTTGGAACTTTCACCCCATCCCCATTCTCTGGGGAGGGGAGAGGGCTTGAAATCGAGTTAATTGATCATACCTGCATGATGAAGCCTCCAGAAAAATCCCCAAAGAATGGGTTCTCAGAGCTTCCAGGTTGGTGAACACACCCATGTGCCAGGAGGGTGGTGCACCCAACTCCACCAGGATAGAAGCTTCCGCACTCAGGACCCTCCCGGACTTTGCCCTATGTGCCTCTCCATCCAACATTAGCATGTGTTTCCATGAATTCTGTGAGCCATTCTAGCAGTTTATTGAACCCAAGGAGGAGGTCGTGGGAACCTAAATTTATAGCCAGTTGGCCAGAAGTACAAGTGACAACCTGGGACTTGCAATTGGCATCTGAAGTGGGACAGTCTTGTGGGGCTGAGCCCTTAAGTTGTAGAATCTGATGCTAACTCCAGACAGATAGTGTCAGAACTGAACTGAATTGTAGGACACCCGGCTGGTGTCAGAGAATTGGTCAGTGTGGGGGAAAAAAAGCACGCATCTGGTGTCAGAAGTATTGTGAGTATGACAGTAGAGGAAAACACAGCATGTTTTTCCTAGACAAATGCAAAGCGGGACTAAGAAATGCAGTTACACGTGAGAAAGCAGCACAGCGTGCTCTGGGGAGTAGGGGGACAGAAGCAGGATTAATTTTACCAGGAGAGAGACACAGACGTCAAAGTGGCACTTGAGTAAAGCTTTGAAGTGTGAGCAGGACTGTGATCAGTGGAAGCAGCAGGAGGGAAGGCATAGAAATGAGAAGGTGCAGGATGTGTGGACTGAACAAACACTGGATACTTCCTTAGGTTCCAGCCCTCCTTTCTGCTTCCCAACAGCCCCAAAGTCCATTTAGGTATCCACTCAGTTCTGGGGAAACTCTTGGTGTAAGGAGGAACCTTGCAGCAGGCAACCAGTCAGCACATCCCACTGGCCACAGGGATTGGTGGAGGGGTAGATACACGACCTAAGTCTAATCAGATTGAAGATAGGTTAGGAATGCTGGGGCAAAGACATCCTGTCTTTCTTTAGAGACATGAACAAAGAAACACAAAGTCCAAGAGTTGCTGGCAACCATCTTGGGACCACGATATTCAAATAGAAAGAAATTAGGTCCTTGGGGAAATTGTTGAGCTGCTGGATCAAGCCTTGCCTGAAGCTCACACTGATAATGAACTTTTTTTGACCCAGAGGCAAATAAATCCCTGTATTATATAAGCCAGTTTGAGCTACGCTTTTCAGTCCTGATGTTTAAGAAATGACCTGAAATCATGTATAGCAGGAATTGTGAATACATAAAGGGTTGTAAAAGATGTTGAAAACAGAAAGGTTTTAGAGGCTTACATCATGAGAGGCTTTCTTTGCCCCATGCTAAGGTGTTGAACTTTATGTAGGTGGTGGGGAGACCCACCAAAAATTGTTTGAGGAGGGGAGGTGGCATGATCAAATCTGTTTTAGGAAATTAACTCCCATGGCAGGAAGAATGATAGACTGCAGAGAAGAGAGATTGAAGCAAGAAAATGTGATTAGCGATGAGTCTGGGAAAAGGACATTTTATCAAATGTCCCCAGATGTTGACAGGGCCGGGAGTGGGGAGGGGCAAGCAAGCAAAGATACTCCAGTGGCGGCCTCTCCTCTTATCAGCACCAGGGGCCTTGCCTCCGCCCTTGAGAGCGTCCGGGAGAAGCCACGTCCTATTACTGCAGTACTGCAGGAGGCTAGCCAGCTGCCTTAGAAGTTTCAAAAAACAGGAAGTTTTTTTATTTTTAAAATCTGAAACAAAATTAATTTTAATTTACTTCTATGTTTTAAACTAACAATACTCTTAAAGGGTGGGGAAAAGAATACACCCCCAAACAACAAGCTACAGCAGCGTGTCTCCACATCTGAAAGTTTGTGAATCGCTGATCTGAATCCTGATGCTCCCCAAACCCTGGTGCTCCCCTGAAGCACCCATCACGGCTTGGGTCCCCAGGTCCCTCAGCAGCTGCCAGTGTGCTAGAGCCTTCTAGAGCCTGTGGGCAGGGAGGGGCCTCCGGGGCTCACGTGGCTCCATCCCTTATATCCACGAGAAAATGTGAGTCTGTCCTGGAGCACTGTGAGCATCTTCATCTTCTCCCACTGAATCAGCAGAGAGCCCCCTTCCCCAGGGCCCTCGCCGCCCACTGTTCCGGCCCAGCCTTAGGTGGACCCGGCCAGGGCAGCGAGGGCTCCGCACCCCCACCCCGCTCCCTGCCTTGTCGTCGCCTCCCCTGTGCTCTTCCCATTCTGACTCGTTCCCCACTCCCACAGGCAGACTGCCACCTGCATTCCAAACCGACTGTTTAATTTACATAATTCCGATAGCTTTCATGGCCAGCTTCCTGTTTTTGTAAACTCCTGGACGATTTTTTCATTTCTTTGTTTCATAAGAAACAGGAGCCCCGGCTCCCCATCAGCCTCTACCAACCCAGTCCCTCTGCATCAGGGAGGCAGGGCAGCTTCCAGCCCATGGTTTCCCTTCTTGTTTTAGAAATAGAAGCTTAAAAAACACCCAGAGGTTTCCAATCCAGGGTTTCATACAAGCTTTGCCTTCACTGGCTACTGGCTTCCTGTTCACAGACAGAAGTTTCAAGCTGAGTCAGACAAGAGAGCCAGGCCCAGCCGTGATTCATGAGTGTTGCTAATGACACCCCTGCCACCACCACCAACGACCATCAGTGCTGCCTCTGCCCGGGCTGCCTGGCCTCTGTGTTCGCCTAACCCTAGGAGAGCAGGAAACTGAAGCTGTTTTCCTAATTTTGTCTTCCAGATGGTGCAGCAGAAGCAGCAGTGCGCGCAGGCCAGGCAAGGCTGGCCTTGAGATAAGGGGCCCAGCTGGGCCCTGAATCAGGTGATTTCAGAGATGCCCAGGAGGCATCGCTGCTTCAAAATAACTTCCCACTCTCCCCACCCTCCCTTTCCACAGGGCCTGACGAGTCGTCCCTCTGAGCTTTTTTGACCTTCCTTTAAGATACAAATAGAGCTTGAACGGGCCACTCACACCCTCATATGATTAATACAATGATCTCACTTTGGAAAACACTGATCACTCGAGAGAAGCAGATGGAAGAGATGCGGAAACGATAACCCAAAAGCCTACCGGGCCAGCAGACAGAGGCAGGAAAGAGACACAAATGGCAACTACTTCTCAGTTTTGTCCAGGACCAGGCTTGGCTACAGGGCCAGCAGCAGGGAAATCCCTCGCCCCTTTGCAAACCTGAGGATTTCTCCTGATTCCAAGATCCTCTTGCAGGACCTGAACAAACAGCAACCCGCACAGAAGCTGCTTTATAGATGCAGGGGGTTCCAAACTGTGCCAGAACCACCACAACAAAGCGCTCACAGGTCTCACGGCTGAGTCTAGCCCACGCGCTGTTTGTTTAATCTTCACAGCAAGCTCAGAAATACAGCTTCTCCTGATTCGAGAGCTGGAGGGTGAAGACGCCACAAGTCAATTTGTCCCAGGTTTTCTGACTCCAAGTATCATAATACATCACGGTATAATTGATTACTTCCTAGATTTATTAAAAATCACCATGTAATTCACAGAACCTAAAATTCACTGTTTTAAAGTATACAATTCAGTGGGTTTTAGTAGATTTCACTATGTTGTGCAACCGCCAGCACTATCTGATTCCATGCGCGAGCAGCACATGAACTGGGCAGACAGGAAAGTCCTTCCCAGAGGCCCCCCCATGGCTAGACGGGCCAGTCAGGGTCTCCTCCTTAGGTAGATGGTAGTAGGCAGACACCAGGAAACACCAGAGAGGAGGGAAGAGCAGAAGCCTTGAGGAAGCAGTTCTGAGGTACGGAGAAGAAGAGGGTAGTCGCTTGGTAACCAGGAGATCAGAGCTCAACAAACTCCAGCAGCTGGGAGGACAAGGGGCTGGGTCCCTGGAATTACGTAAGATCTCAAATGATTTCTCACTTCCCAGATTATGTTCCACTCACGTGAAAAAAGCATATGCTACTGCTTAGTAGGTGTCTCTTTCCCCACGGACATCTCATAAACGTTTTACACTTGACTAAATGCAAACTGAACTTCTCCATTTTTCTCCTCGGAGTCTGCTCCCTGCCCCCTCGCCCGCCCCCTCCATCTTTGTCCTCCAGACTCACCGGCCTTCCTTCCTTGACTTTATCTGCTCTGCTCCTCTGGCACCAGAGGATTTGCTCCTGCTGCACCCTCCGCTGGGAACACGGCTCACTGGACGGTTTCCCTGAGCCCCTCTTCGGCCCAGAATTCAAATGCTCTTCACCGAGAATGCCCCCCACCTCGGGATCTCAGGTGGGCATCGCAGCCTCCTGGAGGACCCCACGGAGCAGCAACACCTCTCTGTGTGCTCTCACGGCTGCATCAGGCACAGCTTCTCTGTAGCCCTGACCACTGCTGTCTTAGTACATGAAGTGTGATTGTTCCACTAATGTCTATATCCAGCTGGACGGAAACTCCACTAAGGCAGAGGCTCTGTCTCTTTTGGCTCGCCTGTGACTCCCAGCTCCTAGCACAAAGCCTGACACGGAGCACAGCAATAAATACTGGATGAAGAAATGAATTCAGTTCTCATTGGGACAGAATCCCTAAGAGCTCTCTAGGATAAAGTGGCTGCAAAAAGAACCTCAAAAGAACCACAAGAGTTAAACTACAGAAACCAGGAGTTCGCACCATCAAGCTGGTTACCACATTGCTTCAGCCGCAAGCAAGGGTTGGGCAGGAATGTGGATTCAAGAACAGGGACTGTCAGGCTGCGGGCTTGATAAACCAGTTACTACTTTTGGTCCACTGTATCATCCTCCCCTTTCTGCTTTCAACAAGTAGGCTGAAGGAGGATCCAAGTATGTGACATGGGCTACTGACAGACACATATTCTCTCCACCTAGTGGTCTGACAGCACTGGAAGGACACAGGCATAGACTGGAGGGCTTGGCATGCCGAGGAGATGTGGGCGGAACTAGTTCCTTCTAATCACGTGGACTAGATACATTTCAAGGAGCTGGGTGACTTCTGAAATTCTGTGTAACAATGATATGAGATCTAATTCTGCAAGTCCTTTTAGTCGATTTTATCAATAAGGGATGTGAAATACCAACATTGCTGATAAAATATTCAGAAATGATCTTACCATAACTTTTGACCCAACATCTGTGCTAAGACAGATTTAAAACTCGACCCTGGTGGCTTCTCAGACTGAAAGACATTCTTACCGATTGTGCAGTTCATTTGAAGAACCACATCTGATTTTACATTGTCCTTTCTCATCAGATCAATATGTTCAAGTTTAAGGTCTGTTAAAATGCTGCACTCCTGCAGCTAATTGACATAGCATTTTGGTTCTGTGGCCATGATAAGCGCAAAGCCATGCTAAGGAAGGAACTCCGGCCTGTCCCTTGCAGGCGGAGAGGAAGTTATGGAGCCCCTTCCAGGGGTGCGAGAGGAGGAAGGAACTGCCTTCTCTCCTTCCCCACTCTCCCTCCTCTCCTCCAACCTCCACATCCAGCTTTGGTCCTACCTTAGTTACCGGGCTCCCCAAAGCACTCGGGACTGCCAGCAAATGAGAGTGAACCCGAATTATCTCCAATACATGATAAAGCAAAGCATCCCCAAATCACAATATTTTTACTATAACGGAAACAAATCACTTGTGATAACACCTTGCAACTCATCTGGACACCTGGCTGAGAGACTAAACAAGGAGTTGATTGCTTTCCTGGAAAAAAAGATACACTGGTTTTCCAGCCCATGGTTACACATTACCCCTGCAGACAAAGGGGATAATCTGGCTTCGTTTCAGCCTCTTTGTTGTTCTATCTCACTTAACACAATAGTCATGTTCCTGAAAACCTGTGTGCATTTTGTCTTTGATAAACAGTACCACAATTGGAAGGCACCGAGGGAGCTTCCTATTTACAGGAATTCCACATGAAGCAAATATCAAAACTATGGCTACAAAGACTTTGTGGCAACATGAAAAATGCTTATGACTCAGTGTGAAGAGGAAAAAAGTCATAATCAAAATTGTGTGTATACTACGATTAAAATTTTTAAATGACATAGATGTACATATGATAAAATTTGGGGATGGAATTTACCAAAAGTTAAAATTTATCTAATAATAGTTATCTTAGGGTGTTGAAATATGGGTTATTTATTCCTCATTCTACTTTTCAAACGTTCTGGAATGATGTTTTTAAAACTAAAAAGTAAAGGAATCATTTAAAAAGTTGAACAGTTATTTAATTGTGCTATCAAAGTGAACCTTTTCACAATGAACTTCATTTAAGTTGGGGCAAATCTGTATTTTAAAGGTTTTCAAACCATTAATATGTCCCATTAAAATAAAATTTAAATGCAACAATTAGAACAACCCTAAAGTCAATCAAAATTAAAGTGTGAAGAGGAAACATATGAGCAAACTAGAAAAGGACTCCATTCCTCTGCATGCAACTCCCAAAGCAGTTTTGTGCACAGGACAGGCTGCAACAGGAATCTCTCTCACCTTTGTGCTTTGTTCTACACTGGAAACCATCCTGTCCCCTCTCCCCAGATGTTTACTTTTCATTATTTTTGCTAGAAGCGAGCATATCCCTTCATTAAACCCCTGGGGCAGACTGAAACTACATTCAGAGAAGCATCCCAGTCCTCCCCATCCACCCACAAAATATGTACAGAAACACACACACACATACACACACTCATGTCAAACCCTTCAGAGCCTCAGGTAGCTGTCCCTGACCTTTTGGTTTGCTAAGGACAACTTTAAAAGCTAAGAATTGGCTTCTAAACTTCCTTTATGCTCTGCAAATATAAAATTTCTTTATGTCTACTACACAAATGAGTCACCTACCCAAAAACCTCTTTACTACCTACCATATCAAGTTTTATATACAAAGACTAACCAAATAACTTTCAACAAATTGATTCCTTTAAAAAAGATAAAAAGAAGAAAGACTTTTATTTCTAGGCTCAAAGTACCCTTGTCAACTGGTGACAAATGAAACACATTTTATGGGATGAATTAAAGGCCACAGGGTCAATGCCCTCACTATCCAGGCAAATCATTGACTAAATCCTTATAAATTGATTAGACAGCTCACTCTCCTCCATTCTGATGTTGTTGGATACTATAATAAAATAGCCAAAGTCATCCGGTCTTCCCATCAATGGACGGTGTCTGCTTTTCCCTTATACTTGCCTAAAGGCCTTTGCCATAAACTCAGAAATAAAATTGAAACTCTTGGAAGCAACCTCAGAAAGAGATGCAATAAAAACTGTAGCAGGTACTGCTAACTGTTGATGTGACAGTGAACACTCATGAGCACGGGCCTCCCAGCTGGAGCTGACATCATTTCCACAGACACCTGTCCAGCCTGCATCAGGGGCTTTGTCAAGACTTGTAGGACTTCTTGCACAGAAACAGATGACTTCGTGAAAGTAGACTGCTTAGCCTAAGAACAGCAAAATAAAAATTAATTTCCTGGGATGAAGTGAACAATCAGCTCACTGATTGTGGTTAATGTTCTATTTTGAGTAGGTATATGAAGAAAAGTCCTTTTCTTTCTCCTTTATCTCTAACAATCAGTTTCATGGGACATAGTATTTATAAACCAGAATGAAACATTCTTTAAGTGGTATACCAACATCCTTCCCTAGAATCAGGAAAAAAATTCTTATGAAAATTCTTAGTATATATTTTACACTAGGAAATTGAAAGAAAAACTTAAATATAAAAAATAGTGATTCTGTAGAATATATATATATATTTTTTTTTTTTTTAATTTATTTTTTAAAGATTGGCACCTGGGCTAACAACTGTTGCCAATCTTCCTTTTTTTTTAAGGATTGACACCTGGGCTAACAACTGTTGCCAATCTTTTTTTTTTTTTTTTCTGCTTTATCTCCCCAAACCCCCCACCCTGTACACAGCTGTATATCTTAGTTGCATGTCCTTCTAGTTGTGGGATGTGGGAGGCCGTCTCAACGTAGCCTGATGAGCGGTGCCATGTCCATGCCCAGGATCCAAACCCTGGGCCACTGCAGCGGAGCGCGTGAACTTAACCACTCGGCCACAAAGCCAGCCCCTGTAGAATATGTTAATAGACTATCTACAAACTACTCAAAACAATGGTAACAATGATTAATACTATTCAAAATGCTTTTCTGGGCCCAGCCTGGTAGCGCAGCGGTTAAGTGCACATGTTCCACTTCAGCAGCCCAGGTTCACCAGTTCGGATCCCAGGTGTGGACATGGCACTGCTTGGCAAGCCATGCTGCGGTAGGCATCCCACGTATAAAGTAGAGGAAGACGGGCACAGATGTTAGCTCAGGGCCAGTCTTCCTCAGCAAAAAGAGAAGGATTGGCAGTAGATGCCAGCTCAGGACTGATCTTCCTCAAAAAAAAAAAACGTTTTTACTAAGTTCCTTTACTTTTCATGATCATGTGGTTAATTACTTAGGTTCAATAAAAATCCATCCTCTCTCCTATAAAATTGAGCTGGATAAATCAAATTCGCAACAATAATCAAGACACAAACCTCTTTTAATTAGATATGACAGGCTACTAAGCCACTGCTAGGCCAAGAACTACTCTTTGTAGGTTGAAGGGAAATACCTACAAACAGTAATGTGTTGATAAGTGTTTAACAGCCAGCTCTCCAAAGGAAAACAAAGCACTGCTTGGCAGCAGCTGCCAATTTCTGTGGTGTAAAGACTCCTATCATGGCCAACTGCAACACGACATTACTGAACATACTGAACATGGGAAGAGACATACAATAGTACACCATTATACAGTATTTCCACCACAAGGATACAAAAGATGTAAATAAACTCAAGAGCATACGTTAAAATAAAATACACAATAATCAGGAGGTGACAGGTTTTGAGTATTTATTACCACTGATTTAAATACAATTTATGTAATTGTAAGTTACACATAAAGTTTAATTTCTAAGAATGGCCATGTTTAACAAGCAAAAATTCCGGCAAATTTAACAGTCAGCTCTTGTGAACTAGTATGAGCCAGTTCCAGTATACTCCAGTATACCCAGAAAACTCCTGGAACCTCTTCTATGGCTTTACGGAATAGCAGCTTCACAAGTAACAAAGAATTTCCTAGCAGGTCAGGAATTTGACAGACTTGAGGGTCTCAGACAGGATACTCAGAGAGGCTCCTGCAGGCAAACCTCATAGAAGCAAATTGGATAGTCCTTGCTCCTTAGCTCAGTAGATGAGCTGATAAAGGCAATAAAATAATTCTGATACATAGAAGTAAATTACAACCCTAGAGGATTTACAAGTTAACTCTTAAACCAGAACTGCTCTGGTTTTATTAATATGTAACAAGGACGTCTGTGTACATTAACATCTCTTATACACTATGTAAATAAAACTGGTTAAAGAAAACAAAACATCACAGGAGTTACACTGCATCAGAAAAATCTAAAAACAATTTATGAGGTCAAATCTGCACGTTAGAGTGGGACTTGATCACAAGGAGAGACTGTGAAAACACAACTAACACTCTGCTGAACCACCATTATGGGGGGCACATCCCATCCCACAATTGGGGGAGAAAGCCACTTTGCGCTCAGAGACAAAAAAAAAACCCCACAAAAACCAGGATCACTCTGTGTAATCCTAGTCCCCCAAAAATGAAACCCCGAATCTTTCCTGCAGGTTACTGACTTCCTAACAAAAACATCTCTATCCCTAACTTTTGCAATATTGATATCTGAAGATAAGTCTCAACCTTTGTAAATATTAAAATCACGCAAGAAAACTACGCTTTCTCTACCATAAGCAGGCTGACAGTAAAGTCTGTGATTCGGTCATTTTTTTCCTTTAAATATACACTGCATTTTTTATTTGATGAGCCTGCCTTTCTAAAGCCGGGACTCCCTTGCAAAGCTCTTAGTAAGTAAAGTTCTTTTCTTTTCTAAATGCTTTTGGTCTCTGACTCTTTCTTTGACAGCAACTTGCATATTTGTCCCTATTTTTTTGGCCCTATATACCTATCTAGGTTCTGCTGCTAGTCATGGCCATGCGGCTCCTGTTGGACCAACCTTCTTGCAGATAGCAATTATAATCTCGGAGCAAAATATAAAAACAACTACCTGACGACATTGGAGAGCAATCAAAATCAGGTAGATATTGGAAGGGAGTCAACATTTGCACGAAAGCAAAAGAACTGGGTGAGTGTCCCATTTTTTACGGCTTTTATCTTGAGAGAAGGCCTCAAATTGCATGATGCAAGGCAACTAAAAGTCAGGGGGGTAAAAACGATGTCTTACTGGCTTGAAGAACCAGAGGACAGAGTTCGAGGGAAACGCAGCCGCTGTAAAGCAAAAGAGGAAATCCTGAAAAGGCAAGAGAGAGAGGGAAAGGAGGAGCCCCAAGTGCTGTGTATAAATTCTGTCCAGATCTCTGGCTGATGCCAGAACCACACACTTGTGAGGCCGACAAAATATTTGAGGAAATAATAGCCAAACACTTCTCAAAATTGCTGTGTCCCCACCTAGATTGCAAGCTCAATGAAAGCAAGGAATTCTAAGTTAGACTTCTTGAGTAGTCCACACAGCACGTAACAAAGTTAGGCCACATAGCAGGTTCTCAACTAATACTTAGTTATACATTCAACATCAAAAATAATTATTTGTTGAGTGCCTACTGTGTGTACAGCATGATGAAAGATACTAGAGACACAAGATGCTTTAGGTACAGCCACTGTGCTTAAGGAAGGAATAAGATTTTGAAAAAGATAAGCGGGAAAAGCCCCATTGTTTCTTTTTGAGGAAGGAAAGGACTTCCAATGGCCTCTGCTCGTCATTCCTTCCTAGACAGTTCATCACGATTTGATTTATCTTGCTCCCAGTGATCCCTGCTGAAAGGAGAATGCAGCACCGTGAATCCAGAGTGAGAAGGGGTCTCTCATCAGCAGCCACGATTACAGGTGCATCTTTCCAGAGCCTCTTCAAACAGTCCTTTTCTCCCCTAATTTTTTTCATTTAGGATAAATGGGGTAGCCTCTTCTATACGATTTTCACTATTTTTGCTTGAAGTTGACTTTAGCTTTTAGGCAGAATTTATGTCCTTTAGACACCTACAGATGACTAACCATGACTTTTTTTTTTTTTGAGGAAGATTAGCCCTGAGCTAACTGCTACCAATCCTCCTCTTTTTGCTGAGGAAGACTGGCCCTAAGCTAACATCCATGCCCATCTTCCTCTACTTTATATGTGGGACGCCTACCACAGCATGGCTTGCCAAGCAGTGCCATGTCCGCACCCGGGATCCGAACTGGCGACCCCCGGGCCGCCGAAGCAGAACGCGCACACTTAACTGCTGCGCCACCGGGCCAGCCCTAACCATGACATATTTTGATACTTCAGTAAAATATGGAGGAAAACAGCTGGGAAAGACCATTTCTCCACTTTTGGAAAAATAGAGGTGTGCATACCTCTCCGGGGAATAGAGAGTATAAAATCAAAAGGATTACGTGTGTGTGTGTGTGTTCGGGACAGAGAGACAGCAAGAGAGAGAGTCAGAGAGACAGAAACACAATGACAGAGACAAACAGAGAAAGTGGGACTCTTAACATTCCTTTCTCTGTGTGAAACCTTGAAGCATTTCCCTCAGTCTGTTTACAAACTATCCAATAACAGTCTGTGATTTTCAGCCTGTCCACAAATAAACTCAACAAAACACCCCAGCAGAGACGTACTGCTCTGATATGCTCATTTTAAGTATTACTGTGGATATAAGGACATGATTTTGGGTAAAAAAGTCCAAAACTAGATGCCTGTAATCGTAAATTTAGTAAATCCCCTTGTAATGAGCTGCTGGAAACACCCGGCTTCTGTTATAAATAGAATTCACCCATAAAGATATAGGCAGAAATTAGATTTCGGTGTGTTCACAGGAGCCTCTGAGTCCAGGAAGCGGCATTTATGAGTTTGGTTAAGAGCCTGTCACTGACTCTCAGAGTGACTTGAGTCAGTATGTTAGTGTCTCCGGTGCCTATTCGGTCATCAGTTGGGGTAACACTCTGCCATCCATTTCACAGCAGTGCTGCATCTGTCATGATCGCAACAGCTGTCATTTATTGAGTTACTACTACGCATCAGGCACTGTGGTAAGCACACTGCTTGCATTATTTCTAGTCCTTACAATCATCCTGAAGGTGGGTGTTATTCAACTTACAGTTGAAGATACTGAATCTCAGAGAAGTTCAGCAAGTTTGGGGAAATCACACCAACTACTAAGTAGTATTGCCAGGACTCTGTCAGCTGCTTCTCACTAAATTACACTAGTTTGCTCTTCTTCGTTGAGCAAAGTTGATATATAAAGAACATTCTTGGTATATAGATATGTACTCAGAAAGCTTAGGAACTGCATTCAAGGAGTATACACATAGATGAAAGATGAGATATGGCCTAAATCAACCAGAGAATATAAACAAAGCACAGAGTTAAGGCCACAGGCGGCATGTAAGAACGATGCATAACGGGAGAGTATTTGAGACGCTTGGGGTATTCCCTGGAAATCACTGGAGGCTTTCGGTTTTCATGTTGTATGCATCCTAACCTGGATAACAAACCAAGAGTCCCCCACACATACCCACAAGACAAAAGCGTTGTGCATCCCCTACCACGTGATTTCTGTTATAAGTTAAAAATAAGTCTCAAACATTTGCAATCAGAAGCATTAGAAAAATGCAGTTTCACAAGTTGGTGATTGTTGATGGGTACTTGGGAGCTCATTGTACCACTCCCTCTATGTTTTTGCAGGCTTAAAACTTTCCATAATTAAGATTTTAAAAGAAAGACAGTGGAAAAAAGAAAGGAAAAGAAAAACGGCAGTCTGCCTGGGTTGGAAGAAGAGTGATACCTGAAAACAAAGAAGAAATTCTGATAAAATAAATGACTTATGAAGGAGCTTCTTTCCTCCTGTTGCCAATAGTTGTAGGATTTTTTTTTTTATATACTTTTTTCTTCTAATGGCTAAGGAAGAGGATCTGTTTGATCCTCTTTAGCTCTTTTTATTTATTTATTTATTTATTTATTTATTTATTTATTTATTTATTTTGAGGAAGATTAGCCCTGAACTAACTACTGCCAATCCTCCTCTTTTTGCTAAGGAAGACTGGCCCTGAGCTAACATCCATGCCCATCTTCCTCTGCTTTATATGTGGGATGCCTACCACAGCACGGCTTTTGCCAAGCAGTGCCATGTCCGCACCCGGGATCTGAACCGGCGAACCCTGGGCCACAGAGAAGCGGAAGGTGCAAACTTAACCACTGCACCACCGGGCTGACCCCAGTTGTAGGATTTTAAGAGGGAAAAAACTCAGGGAATAAAGAGAAAGATCCTCCTGTTAAAACCTGAGAGTATTCTTACAAGGAGCGAGGGACTCTGAATGACCAAGAAAAGCCAGCATCTTGGAAGACAACACCAGTGTGGCCCAGTATGGAGGAGCTGAGAGGGGCTACATAAGGAGCTCAGGAACAAAGGGCAGGGTTGTAACAGAGAACCGTTCTCAATGAACTTAACTGCATCCTAGAACAAAGTTCAAAAATATTAATAACATATTGGGGCTGGCCCCGTGACTGAGTGGTTGAGTTCGCACGCTCCACTGCAGGCGGCCCAGTGTTTCGTTGGTTTCAATCCTGGGCGCGAACATGGCACTGCTCATCAACCCACGCTGAGGCAGCGTCCCACATGCCACAACTAGAAGGACCCACAATGAAGAATATACAACTATGTACTGGGGGGCTTTGGGGAGAAAAAGGAAAAAATAAAATCTTTAAAAAAATATATTAATAACATATATATTAAAGCTATATCTATACTGATATCTCAGTGAATCAGTCTGTTGGAGCACTTAGGGCTTCTACACAGTCATGTGTTTTGCCCTAGTTGATCTTCTTTGCTGCCGTTGGCATGAAATGGCCAATGGTGGCTGTTACAGTTGTTCTTTCATACAATTATAGCTTGTAAACCAGTGATTCCCAATCTTTTTCAAGTTAAGACATCTTACCATCGCTTATTTGATTTTATGAAACTTGTTCCTTTTTTTCTCCCTAAAGGAAAAAAAAAACATTATGACATTTATTTTTTAATAAAACTAACCAAAATAAAAGTTCTGGCAATTCTTTAAAATAATTTTTTTAATATTAATAGGAATACAAAAATATCCAGCATTCAATATGGTGAAATTAACAATGTCTAGCATCTAATCAAATATTATCAGACATACAAAGAAACAGGAGAAACTTACTCTTGATGAGAATGATTGGTCAAGAAAAATTGACCCAGAACCATCCCAGATGTTAGAACAAACAGACAAGGACATAAAAATAGTCATGATAGTTGTGTTACATATGTTCAAAATTTAAATAGACACATGAAAGATATTTTTAAAAAATTCTTATCAAACTTCTAGACATACATAGAACAATGGAACAAAACAGAGAGCCCAGAAATAAACATATGTATACATGGTTAACTAATTTATGACAAAGGAGCAAGAATATACAATGGAGGAAAAATAGTCTTTTTAATAAATGGTGCTGGGAAAATTGGATAGTCACACACACAAAAATGAAACTGGACCCCTACCTTACACCATACACAAAAAGCAACTTAAAATGGATTGAAGCCTTAAATTTAAGACCTGAAACCATGAAACTCCTAGAAAAAAACATAGGTAGTAAGCTCTTTGACAATGGTTCTTGGCAATGATTTTTTGGATTTCACACCAAAAGCAAAAGCAACAAAAGCAAAAATAAGTGGGATTACATCAAACTAAAAAAGTTCCTGCACAGCAAAGGAAACCATCAATGAAACAAAAAGACAACTCACCAAATGGGAGAAAATATTTGCAAATCATATATCTGATAAGGAATTAATATCCAAAATATATAAATAACTTATACAACTTAACAACAAAAAAATGAACAACCCAATCAGTAAATGGGCAGAGGATATGAGCAGACATTTTTCCAAAGAAAATGTACACATGGCAAACAGGCACGTGAAAAGATGTTTGATATTACTAATTATTAGGGAAATGCAAACCAAAATTACAATGAGATATCACCTCAGACCTGTCAGAATGGCTATTATTGAAAAGATAAGAAATAACAAATGTTGGCGAGAATATGGAGAAAAAGGGATCCTCGTACACTACTGGTGGGAATGCAAACTGGTGCAGTCACTGTGGAAAACAGTATGGAGATTTCTCAAAAGATTAAAAATAGAAATACCATATGACCCAGCTATTCCATTTCTGGGTATCTATCCAAAGAATATGAAAACACTAATTCAAAAAGATGTATGCACCCCTATATCCATTGCACCATTATTCACAATAGCCAAGACTTGGAAGCAACCTAAGTGCCCATCAACAGATGAATGAATAAAGAAGATGTGGTATATATAGACAATGGAATACTACTCAGCCATAAAAAAGATGAAATCTTGCTATCTGCAAGACCATGGATAGAACTTGAGAGTATTCTGCTAAGCGAAATAAGACAGACAGAGGAAGACAATTAGTGTCTGCTCTCACTCATATGTGGCAGATAAACAAACACATAGATAAGAAGAACAGATTGGTGGTTACTAGAGGGGAAAGGGGGAGGGGGAAGGCAAAAGGGGTAATGGGGCACATTTGTACGGTGGCAGATGGCAACTAGACTTTTGGTGGCGAACACAATGCAGTCTATACAGAAACTGAAAATATAATGATGCACACTTGAAATTTACATAATGTCGTAAACCAATATGACCTCAATAAAATTTAAAAATTTTAAAAATCAAGCTCACGGAAACTGAGAGTAGAAAAGTGGTTGCCAGGGACTGGGTAGTAGGAGAAACAGAGAGAAGTTGGTAAAATGGTACAAATGTTCAACTATAAGATGAATAAGGTCTGGGGATCTAATGTATAACATCATGACTACAATTGATAACACTGTATTGTACAACTGAAATGTGCTAAGAGAGTAGGACTTAAATGTTCTCGCACACACAAAAAAGATAAATTTGTGAGGTGAAGGATGTGCTCATTAACTAGATGGAAGGAATCTTTTCACAATGTGTATCACATCATCACAATGTACACTTTAAATATCTTACAATTTTATTTGTCAATACCTTAATAAAGCTGAAAAAAAAAAAGTAAAACAAAATAAAATACCAAGCAACATTTAAACAATTCCCGAGAAAAAGAAAAAAAACTTCTGGAGATGAAAACTACATTACCTGAGATTAAAAAAAATTTAGATTGCATGGAATGAATGGCAAAGTAGATGTTGCAGAAGAAAAGATTAGTGGATTCAAAGACAGCGATAAAAACTATTCAAAATGAAACAGAGAGAGAGAAAAAAGAATTTAAAGAAATGAAATCAGGCCGGCCCCGTGGCTGAGTGGTTAAGTTCACATGCTCTGCTTCGGTGGCCCAGGGTTTCGCTGGTTCCAATCCTGGGTGTGGACGTGGCACCACTCATCAGCCCACGCTGAGGCAGCGTCCCACGTGCCACAACTAGAAGGGCCCACAACTAAAATACACAACTATGTACTGGGGGGATTTGGGGAGAAAAAACAGAAAGAAAAATAAATAAATAAATAAATAAATAATGAAATCAGCAGTGAGCTGTGGGGCAACATCAAGCAGCCTAATATACATGTAATTGGAGTCCCCGAAGGGTAGGGGACCTGGGGACATAAAAAAATATTTGAAGAAATAATGGCTGAAATTTTTCCAAATTTGATGAAAACTATGAAGTCACAGATACAAGAAGCTCCATGAATTCCAGCACATAAACATGAAGAAAGCCACACCAAGGCACATCATATGCATAGTGCTCAAAACTGGTGAGGAAGAGAAAACCAAATGGACATCCATAGGCCAGAACCAAATGAACCTCAACCTAAGCTTCACACCTTTTACAAAAATTAACTAAAACCAGATCATTTGGGAGAACAGATTAGTGGTTACCAGAGTGGAAGGGGGCAGGGGGAGGGCGAAAGGGGTAAAGGGGCACGTGTGTATGGTGACAGATAAAAACTGGACTACTGGGGGTGAGCACAATTCTGTCTATAAAGAAACTGATGTACAATAATGTACACCTGAAATTACACAATGTTATAAACCAATATGACCTCAATAATCAAATTTTTATTTTTTTAATTTTTTTTTAAAGATTGGCACCTGAGCTAATGACTGTTGCCAATCTTTTTTTGTTTTTTGCTTTATCTCCCCAAATCCTCCCAGCATATAGTTGTATATCTTAGTTATGGGTCCTTCTAGCTGTGGAATGTGGGACGCCTCCTCAACGTGGCCTGACGAGCGGTGCCATGTCCATGCCCTGGATCGGAACCAGTGAAACCCCGGGCCACCGCAGCAGAGCATGTGAACTTAACCACTCAGCCACGGGGCCCGCCCCCTCAAATTTTTAAAAATGGATCATTGATTTAAACGTAAAATGTAAAACTATAAAAATTTTGCAAAAAACATAGTAGAAAATCTTCAAGACCTAAGACTAGGTAAAGAGTGCTTAGACTTGATGTCAAAAGTATGATCCATACAAGGAAAACTTGATAAATTGAACCTCTTAAAAATGAAAGGCTTTTACTCCGTGAAAGACCCTGTCAAGAAAATGAAAAGACAAATTACAGACTGGGAGAAAATATTTGCAAACCACACATCCAACAAAAGACTTGGTATCTAGAATATATAAAGAACTCTCAGAACTCAAGAGCGAAAAAGCAACAAAACAATCAGAAAGTGGGCTAAGGACGTTTCATTGAAGAGGATATATAGGTGGCAGATAAGCAAATGAAAAGATAAGCATCAGCAACTAGGGAAATGTACGTTAAAACCACAATGAGATACGAATACACACCTATCTGAGCAGCTAAAATGAAAAATAGTAATAATGCCAAATGCTGGCAAGAATGTGGAAAAAGTGAATCATTCATATATTGCTGGTAGGAAGTTAAAATAGTACAGTCACTCTGGAAAATAGTTAGGCATTTTCTTCTAAAACTAAAAATGCACTTACCATGCAACCCAGCAATAGCATTCTTGGGCATTTATGCCAGGTAAATGAAAACCTACAGGCACTCAAACACTATTCATGAATGTTCATGGCAACTTTATTTGTTATAGCCAAAAACTAGACACAACACAAATGTCCTTCAATGTGTAAATGATTAAACAAACTGTGGTACATCCATACCATGGAATACTACACAGCAATAAAAAAGGAGCAAACTATTGCTATAAGGAGACCTTGGATTGGCCTCAAGGGAAAGCCAATCTCAAAAGGCTATATACTATATCACAAAATGTAAATGATTCCATTTATATAACATTCTTGAAATAACTATATCATAAAAAGGGAGAACAGATGAGTGGTTGCTGGAGTTACAGATTGGGAAAAAAGGGGTAGATTTGCTATAAAGGCACAAGGGAGCCTTGTGGAGATGAAAGGTTCCATATCTTGATTGTGGTGGCAATTACACAAAGCCACACATATAATAAAATTGCATAGATACACATATACATACATATACACACAAACAAGTACATGTATAACTGATGAAATCTGAATAAACTCTATGGATTGTACCAACGCCAGTTTCCTGTTTTGATATGCTATTATACTTATGGAAGATGTCAACAAGGAAGGAGGCGGGGTGAAGGGTACACAGGACCTTCCTATACGTTTCTATGCAACTTCCAATGAATCTATAATTATTTCAAACTAGAAAGTTTAAAAGAAAAAGAAAACTTACTGTTCACAGAAATAATAATACACAATGGGATTTATAACAAATACGTAAGTAAAACATATGACAGAAATAGTATAAAAACCAGGAGGAGAGATAAGAAGGTATACTCCACAGAGCTCTTATGCTATACGTGAAGTGGTAAAATATAACTTTTGAAGGTAGACTGTGATGAGTTAAAGATGATACTGAAAGAAACCACTAAAATAGCAAGTGAAAAGAAGTGGCTAACGATCCAACATAGGAGATGAAATGGAAGCATAAAAAATATTCAACCCAAAGGAAGGCAGCAAAAGAGGAAACAGCAAACAAAGAACAGATCAGACAAACAGAAAACAAATATAAATGATAAATTCAAATCTAATCATATCAATAACCACTGTATCCAACAAAAAGAAAATACATATTCTTTTCAAGTGCACACGGAACATTCACCAAGATAGACCATATTCTGGGCGATAAAACATATCTCAAAAAATTTTTAAAAATTTAACTCAGGGCCAGCCCCAGTGGCCTAGTGGTTAAGTTCAGTGTGCTCCACTTCAGCAGCCTGGGTTTGGTTCCTGGACATGGACCTACACTGCTCTGTTAGTGGCCCTGCTGTGCTGGCAGCCCACAAAGTAAAAAAAATAGAGGAAGATTGTCACACGTTAGCTCAGTGCAAATCTTCCTCAGTAAAAAAAAAAAAAAAAAAAAACAGTTAACTCATACAAAGTATGTTCTATGGTTACATGGAATTAAATTAGAAATCAATAACAGAAAAATGTCTGGGAAAATCTCCAAATATTTGGAAATTAAGCAACACATTTCTAAATAACCTATGAGTCAAAGAAAAAACAAAAGGGGAAATAGAAAGTACTTTTAACTAAATAAAAATGAAACACAACACAGAGTTTGCGAGATTCTGCTAAAGCAGTACTTACAGGGAAATTTATAGCACTAATTGCCTGTATTAGAATAAACAGAAAGGTCTCAACTCAATGACCTCAGCTTCCACCTTATGAACTAGAAAAAGAAGAGCAAATGAAACCAAAGTAAGGGGGACCCAGAAAATAAGAAAGATCAAAGAGGAAATCAATGAAATAGAAAAAAGGAAAACAATAAACAAAAATCAATGAAGCCAAAAGGTGATTCTTTGAAAATATCAATAAAATTAATAAACCTCTAGCCAGACTAATTGGGATAAGAGAGAAAAGATACAAATTACCAATATCAGGAATGAGAAATGTGACATCACTACAGACTCTACAGATATTGATAGGATAATAGGAGAATATTACGAACAACTTTATGCCTATAAATTTGACAACTTAGATAAAATGGACAACTCTTTGAAAGACGCAAACTTCTAAAGTTCACTCAAGAAGAAATAAATAAAGCCACTAAATCTGTGGTTAAATCCTTCCCACAAAGAAAACTCCCAGCCCAGATAGCTTTAATTTGACCAAATATTTAAGGGAAAAAAAAACACCAATTCTACACAAAGTCTTTCAGAAAATTCAAGAGGAGCGAATACTTCCCAACTCTTTCTATGAGCTAGCACTTCTCTCATACCAAAGCAAAGAACATTATAAGAAAAGAAACTACAGACCAATATCCATCATAAACATAGATAGAAAAATTCTACACCAAATATGAGTAAATTGAATTCAACGATTATTAAAAGTATATTATGACCAATATGGTTTATCCCAGGAATGCAGCATTAGCTTAACATTCTAAAATCAATGTAAGTCACTACGTTTACAAACTAATAAACATCATATGATCATCTCAATAAATGCAGAAAAAGCATTTGATAATATCCAACACCTTTTAAAGATAAAAACTCAACAAACTAGGACTAGCAGGGAACTTCCTCAACCTGATAAAGAGCATCTATGAAAAACCTATAGCTAACATCACACTTAATGGTAAAAGACCCTATGACCAGGATCACACAATGATGTCCGTTCTCATTACCTTTGTTCAACATTGTACTGGAGGTTCCAGCCAGTGTAATCAAGCAAGAAAAAAATGAAAAGCATCAAGCTTGGAAAGGAAAGCATGACATTGTCTTTATTAATTAACTATATGATCATCTAAGTAGAAAATGTGACAGAATCTACAAAAAAGCTATAGAACTAATAAGTGAGTTTACTAAGTCTGCAGAATACAAGATCAATATAACAAGTCAATTGTGTTTCTCTGTACCAGTAACACAAAATCAGAAATTGAAATCTTAAAAAACAATACCATTTACAATAGCACCAAAAAATATGAAATGGTAGGGATAAATCTGACAAAAGATATGCAAAACAGGTACACTGAAAGTTACAAAATATTGATAAAAGAAATGTTTAAAAACTAAAAAAATGAAGAAATATACATTGTTCTCAGGTAAGGAAAAACTCAATACTGCTAAGACATCAATTCTCCCCAAATAGTTCTATAGATTCAATATAATCACAATGAAAATCCCAGTGGGATTTTTAAATTTGTATGAAAATGTGAAGAACTTAAAATAGCCAAAACAACTTTGAAAAAGAACAAAGTTGGAGAACTCATACTACCTGACTTCAAGATTTATTTAAAGGCTACAGGAATCAAAAAGTGTGTAAATAAGGCAAATAGATGAATGGAACAGAATAGTGAACCCAGATATAGATCCATTCATACATGGACAATTAGTTTTTGACAAAGGTGCCAAGGCAATCCAATGGAGAAAGGATAGTGCTGGAATAATTGGCTATCCATATGCAAAAAAATGAATTTCGATCCATACCTCACACCATATGTAAAAACTACCTCAAAATGGAGCATAAACCTACGTGTACAACCTAAAACTACAGAACTTCTAGAGGAAAAAATGGAAAAAAGTTTGTGACATTGGGGCAGGCTAAGATTACTTAGATATGACACCAAAAGTATGAACCATAAGAAAGAAAAATTGATAAAGTGGACTTCATCAAAATTTAAAACTTGAGCTCCTAAGAGAATGAAGACAACCTACAAGTCAAGAGAAAATCTTTGCAATGCACACATCTGATAAGGGACCTGCGTTCATATTATATGTAGAACTCTTAGAAATTAATAACAAGAAAATAAACATTACATTTTTTAAATGGGTAAAGGATTTGAACAGATCCTTCACCAAAGAAAATATACAAATGGCAAATAGGGAAACAAAAAGACTCCTTAGGGAAATTCAAATAAAACCAAAATGAGATCCCACTCCACACCAAACAGAATGGCAAAAAAATTAAAAGATTGACCATCCCAAGTGTTAACAAGGATGTGGAGGAACTGGAACTCTCATACATTGTTGGTGGGAATGTAAAATGGTGCAACCACTTTGTGAAACAGTTTGGCAGCTTTTTGAAAAGTTAAGCATAGCACAGACGATGTTTAGGGCAGTAAAACTATTCTGAATGATATCATGGTGGATACATGTCATTATACATCTGTCAAAACCCACAGAATGTACAACACCAAGAGTGAAGTCTAATATAAACTGTGTATGGGTGATAATGACGTACCAACGCAGGTTCATAGATAGGAACAAATATGCCACTCTGGTGTGGGAGGCTGATAACAGGGGAGGTTGTGCATGTGTGTAGGCAGGGAGTGTACGGAAACTTGCTGTACTTTCCACTCAAGTTTGCTGTGGATCTAGAACTGCTCTAAAAAATAAAGTCTATTTTTTTTTAAAGGAATGAAGTACTCACACATGATCCAATATGGATGAACCTTGAAAACATCATGCTAAGTGAAAGAAGCCAAACACAAAGGACCACATACTGTACGATTCCACTTCCATGGAACGTCCAGGATGGGCAGATAGAGAGAGACATTACTCGTGGCCAAGAGCCACTGGGGGAGATCAGGAGAAAGAAATGAGGACTGACTGTTAGTGGATACAAGGTTTCTTTTGGGTTGAATGTTCTAAACTTAGATTGTGGCGATGGTTACATAACTCTGTGACTAGACTGAAAACCACTGAATTGGATACCTTAAATGGGTGAATTCTGTGGTATGTTCATTAAAATCTTGATAAATATGTTTTAAAAATTAAAAACTTACTATGATAACTGAGAGAAGAAATGGCATATATGATCATTTTGGAAGGCACATAACATGTAAGGAAGAAGTATATATTCAGAAACAAACATATATGTCCATAAATTCATTAAATTCCTTTCAGCTGTGATCTCAAGTCAGAGGCAGGAAAGGAAATGAGGTGTACCTTGCATGCGGATGTTTTTCCACAGAATATTGGTATGACTATATGACTATCTCCACTGGGAAGAAAGGGGAGTAAAAGTCATAAGGCTATGAAAAAATCTTCTCTCTCAAATGTGTACTGAATCAGATATGTCTATATTAAATATCTTTTGTTTAAAATATACAATGGATCAAGGGTAAGTGTGTCAGTGTAATAAGAAAATCAGATTAGGGAAAAAAAGTTTAATTACTCCTACCATACGATCCAGCCATTCTGCTCGTCCTTACAGAGCCAAGAGTAACACGGAGGCTGGCATACAAACATTCATAGCAGCTTGAACAGCCAAAACCCAGAAATGATAGAAACATCCATCAACAGGTGAATGGACACACAAACTGTGGTACATCCATACAATGGAATATTATTCAGCAATAAAAAGGAAGGTACTGATACATGCAAGGAGATGGACGCATCTTTTAAAAAATCATGCCAAGAAAAGACAGTCAAAAAAATAGTACACCATATGATTCCATTTATACAAAACTCCAGAAAATGCAAACTAATCCATAGTGACAGAAAGCAGTTCAGTGGTTGCCAGGGGAGGGGTGATGGATTACAAAGGGGCCTGAGGAAATTTGGGGGGTAAAGGATATTTTCACTCTACAGATTGTGGTGACAGTTTCACAGATGTAAACATAGGGCAAAACTTATCAAATTATCTACTTTACACATGTGCAGTTTAACGTATGTCAATTACACCTTGACAAAGCTGTTTTAAATCAAAATGACTCCCAGATCAAGAAAGACATGGATCATAAGACTCTAACAACCCTCCCCCCGCCCCCACCCTGTCGGGTGCAGAGAATCGGAACCAAGGGCCTCACCCCTGCTTTTTCTGAGCCCAGGACCAGGATGTTTCAGGAGCTCGAAATGCGCATCTTACAAAGGCAGTCAGAGCAGACTGTCTCTCCCCTCTGCATCCTTATTGCCCCCCGCACCCCACCCCCATCTTTAAAGAGAAACTAAGAGAAACTAACGTGGGTTTATGAAACTCCAGCTCCATCCCACCCCATTTCTGCTCTCTATTAAGAGCTGTTGGCCCCTATACCACATACAGCAGAAGAGGGAAACAGCTGGGTCTCGATGAGTCACAGTATCTGTCACAGTTAGGTTTGGCTGTGTATGGGTTACATAGGTGCGTTTATTCTCTCACTTTGTTGAAGATGAGAAGGAAGCAGTCAAGCACTGTTTGGGCAGCTCCATGATGTCATCAGGGTCTCAGCCTTCTTCTGTCTCCCCAAGGATGTGGCTTCCATCCTCAAGGTTACAGGATGTCTGCTGGAGATCTTGGATCTGAGCACTAGGAGGGAGGAAGAGAGAGAGGCAAAGGGAGGTACCCTGACTGTTCTGGAAGGGACAATCAGAAGACGGAGAGGCGGTGCCCCAGCAGGCCAGGTGCCTGGCTGTTTGGAGTCAAAAAGATGGTGGACACTGGAGCTGACCCTGCCATAGCACTCGTGCCGTCTTCACCCTCAAGCGTGCTCAGGAAAAGAGATGATCGCTGGAGCTGAAACGTCCCCTGGGTCCAGGACCAATAGTTGAGGGTGGTGCTAAGATTTTCTTTCCCTGAAGAGCCACTGTGGAAGAGCTGCTCCTGTGTTCTGGACCCACCCTTGAGGGACGGCATTACAAGTGCAGGCAGGACCTCTCCTCCCTGGAGACCACCCCCCGCGCTGGGAGACTCCCCTGAGGCTCTGCCCCTGGATGCCTGGCCTCTTCCTCTGAGGCCACCCAGCAGCCCAGTGTTTCTGGGTACCGGTGGCGAGCTGGTGAATGGGCACAGTCAAGCAAGAGGAGTGTTTGCCGTCCCTGAGCACATACTTGAAAAGTGGTTACGCTCAACCAATTCATAAGAGTATGTTGTCATTAAGGGGAGTCGTGGGAAAGCAGTGGGAGGTCTGTTCAACGGAGGAAGGAAATGTTGGAAACAGACAGTAAGAGGCATAGAGAAGGTAGTCAAAGGTGGTTGCTTTCATCAGACCTAGCTCCCCTGCCAGCCAGCCGCAGGCCGCATTGGCCCCCAGCCCTGCTCTCTGATCTTAGAACACGGGGAGCATCCGCCTCACCCTGAGTGGCCTCACCCTGCCTTGTGGAACTCAGCTCCTGGCGACCTCACACCTGCCAGGCATCAGAAACCTGAACACGGGTTTGGCTCTCCACCTGAGCCCTCCACTGAGCATGACCGTGGGAGGCGGGCAGCCCACATCTGATGGAGGGAATACTGCTTCCTTCACTCAGGGGAGCTGGGAACTTCTCCTGGCTTCACACTCTGGCTAGATGACTCCTCAGGACCAGCTGCTTCTGAGCAGCCGGGCTCCTCCACCGCTGTCAGAAAACAAGATCAGAGTAGGAGCAGCTGTACTCAACTCCCTCAAAACACACGAAAGAGCCAAAGGGCCCTGGACACCAAGCCAGGGGAGGAGAGGGCGGGTAGGAGCCTGGAGAACATCCTGCACTTCTGGGCCTTCTGCCCAGGTGGGGCGCATCAGCTACAAGCATTAAAGTCATACATCCTCTCTGTTTAAAACAGATCTCATACAAAACTGAAGGGTCCTCTAAGGACCACAACATCCAGTCTCTGGTCTGTCTTTACAGAAATGTTCTACCCCAATGTATTCTGTGGAATGCATCTGCAAGAGTTTTACTTAAAAATAATTCAATTAACGATCATAACTAATTTATAAAGTACATTTTATTTACACTGAAACTGGAAAAACTAAAGCAATTAATGATAAAAAGTGGATGTTCAAGCCTCCCAGAGTGCAGTTTTTGAAATGACCACCAGGTGTCAGAGTTAGCAATAGTATTCCTCAAATTACGACTGGAAAGTTGTTACGTGCTGTCCAGTCGGTTGGGACTCCTGGCGACCCCAGGAATAAGTGATGTCCACAGTGTCCTGTGCTCATAGCCCTGTTCAGCTCCTGCGGGCCCATGACTATGGCTTCCTTTATGGAGTCAATCCATCTCATATTTGCTCTTCCTCTTTTCCTGCTGCCTTCTACTTTTCCCAGCATTATTGTCTTTTCCAAAAAATCCTGCCTTCTCATGATGAGCCCAAAGTAGGACAGCCTCAGTTTTATCATTTTTGCCTCCAGCCATAGTTCAGGCTTAACTTGCTCTGGGACCCACTTCTTCTTCTTTCTGGCAATCCAGGGTATCCACAGGGCTCTCCTCCAAGACCACACTTCAAATCAATCAATATTTTTCCTGTCAGCCTTCTTCACTGTCCAGCTTTGGCACGCTACTTAGTAACTGGGAACACGAGGGTGTGGATACCCTTGGCCTTGGTCTCTAACGACGCTTCCTTACACTTGATGATCTTTCCTAATTCTTTCATTGCTGCCCTTCCGAGTCAGTCTTCTCTTGATTTCTTCACTGCAGTCTCAGCTAAATTGATAACAGAACCAAGGTAAACAGAATCTTGAACAATTTCAATATCTTCACTGTCTACGTTAAAGTCATACAGTTCTTCTGTAGTCATGATCTTTGTCTTCCTGATGTTCAAATGCAGTCCTGCTCCTGCGCTTTCTTCTTTCACTTTTATCAGAAGTCGTTTCAAGTCATTGCTGTTTCTGTCAGTAAAACAGAATCATCTGCATATCTTAGATTGTTGATATTTCTTCCACCAGTTTTCATTCTTCCTTCATCTGAGTCTAGCCCAGCCTTTCGTATGATATGTTCTGCGTACAGACGAAACAGATGAGGAGATTAAATGCACCCTTGTCTGACATCTTTGCCTAAAGGAAACCATCCCGTCTCTCCATACTCTGTCCTGACCGCGGCTTCTTGTCCACAGTACAGGTTACGCATCAGGACAGTCAAGTGCTGAGGCACGTCCATTTCTTTCAGAGCAGCCCAGAGCTTTCCACAATCCACGCAGGCACAGGCTTTACTGTTCTCTATAAAACTGGAAAGTTACAAGAAGGGAAAAGTGCCTGGTTGGAAATGAGATGGCGAGATCACTAAATAGGACTGTTTGGCCCTTTGGCCCAATATCTCTTCTCTTTAGGGTTGGCGGGGGAGGGATAAGGGGAGCTGCAGGGAAAAATATTAAATTCCCAGAATATAGATTCCCTTTCAGTTGGGTACCCTCTGACCTCTGGAGAAGCTCTTGTAAAGCGCAGTTAAATTTCACACAGGAACCATAAAAATGGCTGGGCGGAGTCCGTCCTCCCAGCCGTGAGGCTACTTTGGGCAGCCAGGGCTGCCTCTCCTCCTCACTGGGGAGACCAGAGGAGGGGCGAAGGCAAGAGGAGGACACACACCAGAAAAGGGCTCAGTTAGGGCGATCCTTGCTTTAGAAGAGAAAATCCAATACTGTATGAGTAGCTCTTCCTACTTAACCTTTAGCATCATAGTCTCTTCCTCACTTCCAGCTGGACCCCTCACACACACGTCCTTCACCAGGCCAGACCTGGCTGTCGTCTAGAGCTGCGGACCCAGAGAACATTCACCCTCCATGCTTGAGAGCAGGGAGTGGGCTGTCTGCCACCACAGCCTTCAGGCTGCCGCCCAGGGGTAATTACACTGCTCCTCCTCCAGGGACCAGGCGCAGGCGGCCTTGCTGGCACCACACATCTGGCTCTAGTGGAGCCGATATCCCGTGGAGGACTCCAGGTGCCGCCCATGGCAAGCCTCATCCTGTATCTTCTTGGATCACCAACATGCATCCCTGTGGAAGGGGGATGTTGAAGCAGTTACAACACAGCCTTGTGCAAGGAGAGGACAATGACCGTGGCTCCAGAATGAGCAAGCCTCTTCCCTGGGAGGGCACAGCTGAAGACTGTCAAAAAGAAAGGAGAATCTTTGCCACATGTCCCAGTTGGCACTTGTCGAGGCTGTTCCCTGCACCACATCCATTTCTGGCCCTGGGTCCAAGGAAGGGTTCAGGCCCACTACAAATTGGTGCTTTTCATGGATGGAACTTTCCTACGTGTATCGAAGCCAGGCCTGTGGAAGGGGGTCAGGAGTGGTGTGAGGAGAGGGGAGGAGGTAAGAAAAGAGTTCAACATTTCACGGGCAACGTTATTGATATTTAAATACTACTTAAGGGGGCCAGCTCCGTGGCTGAGTGGTTAAGTTCCCACGCTCCGCTTTGGCGGCCCAGGGTTTCACTGGTTCAGATCCGGGGCACGGACATGGCACCACTCATTAGGCCATGCTGAGACGGCATCCCACATGCCACAACTAGAAGGACCCACAACTAAAAAATGCACAACTATGTACTGGAGGGCTTTGGGGAGAAAAAGGCAAAATTAAAAATCTTTAAAAATAAATAAAGTAAATAAATAAATACTACTCAGGATTTGTGATTTCTATAAATTCTGACAGGCAGATTAAGGCAAGCTTTGCATGTGATTTGAATGATCTCACTGCTAAACTGGTACATCCTATATAGGCCACATGAAGCAACAGTAATTATTTAAGTCACTATACATCTTAAATGCTGTATACACAATTTAAAATGATACACCTGTGGTGCAATACACATAGTAAAAATGCCAGTTATTATGAAACATAGGTAGTATTCATATTCCAATATGACCATGCATTATGTTTCATGTTTCAAACATAATATACAAGTCAAATGCTTCATTTAAAAATAAAAAGGGATAAAACGATGTTTATATAGGGATTTGCATTAAGCTGACCATGACTGGTATAGTAACTGTTGCTTTGATGTGGCCAACACTGGAATGGCAATGGAGATTTTTCTCCCCATTATCCTATTATACGTGATATAAGAGGTATGGAACAGAAAGAATCTCTCATAACGCTAACCACACTCTACCCCGCATCGTTTCAAAGGGAACGCCCTCCCTGAGGAGGGTCAGACTGAGCCAGGGGGAGGGCCATCAAGTACCACCCCAACCTGCTCTGAGTTTGTCCACCTCAAGGAGGCCAGGTCAATGACAGGCCTGCCCTCCCGTCACTGTTCAGTGACTCCTGGACAATCCTGGACCCACTAGATCCCTGGAAAGTCAAAGAGGCCCCCCAAACCCCTGCAAAGTCTCGCCACCCACCACAAGTTCTACTTCATTAGGCCATACAAAAGACAAGGGTTTCGCAAGTACAAGACAGACTTCACTGGTCAAGGTGCATCTTGAGATTCCCAGATTTCTAGGTCTTCGGGGAAAAGGAGCAGCTGATGGGGTCTTGCGGGGTGGGAACAGAAAGGATTCTGGCCCCACCTCACTGAATCGAACACCTGCCCGCCACGGCCCCCTCCAGCTTAATCATGCTTTGGGTGAGCGAGTCAGAGGGAGGTGGGCGGTTCTGTTTGGTTTGGCCATTCGTTTGGTATCCTAATGACAGCGACTCCTCCCTCTACTTAATCCCTCTTCCACGGAGGCTCCACCTCCAAGCCATGCGCTTGGCCAGGCAAAAGGCTTGATTCAGAATCTTGTCACCTCACCAGTCCCCGAGGCTGTTTCCCTTCTATAAAGCAAGTAAGGAAATCATTGATGTGCGCACACAAAAATAGAAGACTTCCTGAATCAGACAGGGGTTTGGGTGCAGAGTAAGGCCAAGCTAAAAGCTCAGAGGTCACTGACCATAATTATCCCTCCCATGAGGGAGCCCTCCTTACCTGTGTGGCCAAGCAGCTTCCGAGGCAGTGACGAATGGCTGTGCTTGTCGAAACTCCAGCGGAAACACTCCTCCGCAGGCCTCCCGGCCCAAGCTTCAGCCACGGGTACCAGAAAAGCAAACAGACTGAACCAACAGAAACAAGAGAGAACTAGTTCTTCTGCTCCCCAGAAGGTTCATGACATTTCAATTATCTTCAACACAAGATGCCTCAATTGTTTTTAACCTTTATGGAGCCTCCTGGCTTCGCAAAAGAAAAACTAGTTGGTAGAGCTGAAGGATAGCTAGAAGCAGAGACCAGAAAAAATTTGACAGGTAGAAATGAGCGTGTAAATGGTACTATTCCCAATATTGGGGAGGTAAAGCACGGCAGCTGTTATTCAAGGAACCGCAAGTGTGGTACATTTTGGGCGTTGCCTATTTACAATTTATTTCTCAGAGCAATATAGTGCATTTCCTTTAAGCAATTTCACTGCTATTTCAGCAAAGGGCAGAGGAACTCTCAGTTCCGACTTCCCCACTTGCTCTGCTGCCATATGATCAGATCACAGCAGAACGGTTCGAGAGAATCCTGCCGAAAGTCAACATGAAGAGTTCTTAACGCACCATCTTCTGGACAACTCGACTCAGTGTCTAAACAAACCGACCTCATGTTTAACAGGTCTCCCATGGGGCATGGGGAGAGAAGGGTCCATTTTCTCTCTTTATTCCACTTTTCTCCACTTCATGCTATGAAAATCTCCTTTCAAAATTTATCAAACATATACCACAATCTCATGGCAAAAAGACGTATCCAGTGTTCTTTTGATTATGGCATTAAGAGTCTAACACCACAGTTGTAACTTCCAGTGCCTAGAAGTACCAAATAGATTTGTTTCATAATACTATCTTGAGTTGTATTCCTTTGGCCCTGAAATACTTTGCTTTTTAAAATATCCGTTCTTCTTGAAATAGAGCCCTCCTTTTATAGAGACATGAGTATGAGAAATAGCTCACTTTCCTCTTAATTCTACTATCAAAAATATAACAGCACACGTTTGACCATAAATGGCAGCTGACAGTCAATCTCAACATTTGGGAGGCAATATGGAGCAGTGGAGACTGTGACGAACTGGAGAGCACAGAAGCTGTACAAAGGTGGAAGCCCCCATTAATGCCAAAAGTTAGTCTTGCAGAAGTCTGGGCCAAAGTCTTTTTGTAGAAACCAGAAATCCAGATTCCTATGGACAATTTCCCAATTTTTAAATACGGACTATTAGCATAAAAAAACCCAAAACAGTCATTAGGTTGCCACTTTGCTACCTTCCTTTAATGACTGAAGGCAGTGTGACTGGGAATAGAACTACCGTGGAAGTCAGGAACCCAAGACTCTCAGACCCAGCTCTGACGCCAACCCCCTCTGTGCCTGGGCAAGACACCTAACCATCCTGGGCCTCAGTTACCTTGTCTGAAAAGTTTACAGGTCCAAATTCCTTTCAATCCTAAATCATTACACTATAAGGTTAAATCAGTTTTCTAGATGGCCAATTCCCACAAGAATAACCAGGAACAGAATTAAAAGGGGGGAAACCCACAAAAAATAGATCATTGTGCCATAGCAGCGTCTATTACGCTGTCTAGACATGGCCTCGGTGTGGCCAAGCCACTTGGTTAACATAACCACAAGAATGTGAACACTGTTATCAGGCCAGATCAGATCTGCTCTGTGATAGCTACCCACCCACTGGGGAAAATAAAAATTGTATATCTCCAGTATATCACGACTGTGGCAGGGAGCACTCTTCTATGAAACAGAACTCTCTTGGGTCTTTCGAACCCAAACCCAGGGTTTCAAGGGAACAGTGAGTCAGAAAACAAAGCTGACCAACAGGCAGCCCTGAGCCACGACTCTTCCTTTTCAAGTTCATGCTCAGCCTACCTGCGATGAGCTCTGTAGCTGCCACATCGTGGCCTTCTGCATGAGCCAACTATCCTCGGCGCGGCTCTTGTTACACAACCCTCGGCTGTGACCCACGTGTGGACATGAGCACACGGCTCGCCCTGCACAAAAGCACACAGGATTTCAGACACGGTACCTTTTTTTTAAGGGAGCACAGGAAGGGAATGAAAAATATTAAGCTGGAAAATAATGAGGGATGGGTCAATTAAGGGCCCTTCCCTACTGTACAGGTTAAAAACAGCCACATTTCGGAGCAAATGAAAGTGTTCACCTTCTGGTGGTTATATTAACTGCGTGGCTTGGGCAAACTGAAGGCCCAAAGAAGAAAAGAAAGCCGAGTGGATTGTAACCGGGCAGCTTCTCCACACAGGCCTTCCTGACAGAGAGCCTGCCCGCAGGTGAAGTGGGGAGGGGTATTTGGCACCTTCACTCTTAAGTGCTTTCGCGCATCAGTTGTGAACAACAAGCCCTTTTAATTTTGCTATTAGCAGCTACCAGTAAGTATCTAGTATGTTTTAAAGGATGAATTACCTTCGACTCCTAAACCAGCTATGCTCTATCTCTTCAGCTCTGTCTCTTATGGCATTTTCTTCATGGTGCCGTTACTGCCCTGGCTTTAGGTACCAGTATTTATTCCAAGCCAGCTCATTCTTACCCTAAGGCCTTGGTATCATCTGTGCCCTCTGCCTGGAATGCTCTTTCCCCTGACCTTCACAAGGGTTGCTCATTCAGCTCTCAGCCTCCAGGGTGTCCCTCGGAGAGGCCCTCTCTGCCCATCCGATATAAACTATTCACCCACGCGCTCCATGTCACATGACCCTACTTTAATTCTCGGCCTGGCGCTTCGCACCACCTGATTTACTTCCTGTTTATCTCTTTCCGTATTGCCTGTCTCCCCTCACTAGTATATAAGCCCCATGGAAATAAAGATTTTGTGTCTTGTTCACGTCCTGTTTCCAGCAGCTAGAACAGTGCCCCGCATACAGCAAGTGCTGGATAAATACTAGTCGAGAGAATGAATGGATGGTTGGATGAATGAAGAATCCATCCAGCAAATAGCTGTGAAGTGCCTCTGGTGCACAGCGGGAACACAATGAGGAGTGAAATCCTCTTTCGAGGACTCCACAGACTACCGGGGAAGACACATTTAGACAGTGCAGTAGGGGGAGAGAAATGCTATAGAAGTGTACCAGCCTTCTACCCCAGAGGAGTATGAGGGCCATCTCTAAGGAAACTTAAGAGTTGGCCGAGAGGACAAAGGTGAGAAGAGGGGTGGCAGGGAAGGCCCCCTGCTGAGAAACATCACCACAAAGGCACCAAGTCTGAAGGGAGAGCATGGCTTCCAAAAGTCCCAGCAGGTCTGGAACCGTTGGTCCACAGGTGAAGGAATGAGGGAGCTGGGGCCTGAAATAGAGGCATGAGCCAGTTCTCAAGGAGCCTGGTACACCAGTCTCTGGCCACTGGTTAAATCTTCTAAGCAGTAGGAGCCCTGGAGATATTTTTAAGTAGGAAAGTGACCTGATGGTGTTATGCCTTATAAAGATAACTTTAGGGGCAGTGAAGGCAACTAATTAGAGAAAAGAACAAAGTATTCAGGAGCTTATTGTCCAGTCCAGGTGCAAAAATGTCAAGGATCCCAACCAGTAGTGGTAATGGAGAGGGAAGAGAGGAGACAGACTTGAAAAAGTATAGATCAGTGGAGCTTAGTGACAGCCGAAATGCGGGAGGTGAGAGAAAGGACAGGGTTAAAGAAAATCCCAGGTTGTGGTTTTTGTCATCAAAATGAATGGTTTTCATGCTTTAGGCCTGTGAAGCCCTAAATTCCTTCTGTTTGTGACATGGTAGAATCCAAGTCGGCTTGCTTACATGAGCTCATGGACACTTGCCCAAGTGGCTATGTATGGTCCTAGCACAGATGTTAGTTTATCTGCTTAATAAGTAAATTTGTATGGAAGTCCCTCTAATGTGTGTGCATCAAATCTACAATGTTGATGGTTTCTCTGTTCCTAAAGATCCACGTGTTATTATTTCAATGCACAGCCATTTTTGGAGGCACACACTGATCCATCACCACAGAAGCATGACTATTGGTCTAAATATAGATGTGCCTGTCACCTTAGAGAATGAACAGACCAGAAGTCATGATTCCACTTACTCCAAGGAAATTTTAAGGTGATAAAAGTTGAAAAACAAACCAATGTAATGTTTCTTAAGTCTGTAAAATCTGATCTAAAGATCAAATTATGATGCCCTCACCTAGGTTTCACTTCTCTTGACCTTAATTGCTAATTTAGCCCCGAGACCCCACTGAAGCAGCCCCTACTCCCATCCCAAGAGACTTCTCAGAGGCCTCAAGGGATGGCTCACAGGTGCTGGAAAGCAAGCACAGTCGGCTCTCTGGCCAGACAGCCTGCAGGGACCCCAGTTTATTCCTTTCTCCTCCTCTGGCCCCCATCTGCTGCTGCTGCCACCTGAGAGGCTATATAACATTAAGAGCATGGGCTCTGGTGCCTACCAGCTTGGACTTGAATCCCAGCTTTGCCATTTGTGAGCTGGGTGACCAGGGGCAAGTTATCTTGCCTCTCTGTTCCTCAGTTTCTGCCCTTGTAGAATAAGAGTAATATTATCTAACCCACCTCAGGGGTGGTTGTGATGATTAAATGACTTAACACTTATAAAAGGCTTAGACTAGTCCCTAGCACACAGCAAGCACTAAACATGTAAGCTATTATTCCTACTACCACTGCTCCTACTGGCACTGGGGAAGCCTCTGGTAGGTCCTGCCACAGAGTGCCAAAGCTACAGGAGTTCTGACATAAGATGAGAGACAATGCCGTCCTTTTGTAATATGATATCAAAGGGATCACAAAGCAGTACAGCTTATGCCCCGTGTTTTCTGAAATTACCAGTAAAAGAGTTCTTTGCATTTTTTTACTTGCAGTCCTCTCTTCTCACACCATCCTCCAAAGGACTGAGACATGAGTCCCTGGGCACCCAGGCTAGAAGACAAATGAGTAAGACACTACACGGTCTCCCTCCTTCAAGGTGGGAGACCGTTACAAGGTCAAGTGGGTCCGGCCTGGCTCCCACTCCCTTAGGATGTGTTCTTCCCAGGAGAATCCTTCGTTTCTCACCTAAACAGACTTCTGGAGCCACCCTCTTCCCGATTCTTCCAAAGGGAGGGTTTAAATATGATCCTGTAAAAGAATGAAAGACCAGATGTATTGCGAAATTATTTGTAAGTGGAAAACAAGTAAAATCTGTAAAAACATGCTAAATTCAAGACTAAAGAATAATTCTGATATGGACTTTTTAAATCTATCTTTGATAATGAAGTATCTGTCAGTAGTCTTAACATTAGGACAGCAAGAGGAAAATGAAATTTTAAACACGATACCATTTACATTAGCATCAAAAAACATCCAATATATAGGAATAAATCTAATAAAAGACATGTAAGACCTAGCCAGAAGATCAAGATACAATACTAAGAAAAGTTTTAAAAGACCTATATAAATGGAGAAATATTCCATATTCCCAGACACAAAGATTGAATATTATATAAAGATACTTGTTCTCCCCAAATCGATCTATAAATTTTATTCAGTTCCAGTCAAAATCTGAGCAACTTTTTGTGGAAACTGACAAGATGATTCTATTTTTTCTACAGAATGCAAAGGGCCAAGAATGGCCAAGAGAATCTTGAAGGAAAAAACAGAGCTGAAAGATGTACACTACCAGATGGCAAAACTTATTATAAAATTACAGCAATTAAGTCAGCATGGCAGTAGCACAAACTTTGTCAATTAAAGTAAAAAGATATACAAATAGACTGATAGAAGAAAGAGAGTTTAGAAAAAGACCTACATATGTACAAGCCTCTAATTTATGCTAATGGTATCAACACAGGACAGAGTGGGAAAGACAGTCGTTTCAAAATGGCACTTGGTCATCTGGATATCCACATGGAAAAACAAATGAACCTTGACCCCTATCTCACACCAGTCACAACACTAAATTCGGGAAGAAGTGTAGACATAAATTGGAAAGGCAAAACAGTGAAACTTCCAGAGCATAACTTAGGAGAATATCTTCATGCCCTTGAGGACAGGAAATGACTTCTAAAGTAGGACATGAAAAGCACAAAGCATAAAGGGAATAATGATGTATTGGATTTCATTAAGAACTTCTGCTCATCAAGACACCATTAAGAGAGTGAAAGCAAAGCACCCATTGGGAGAAGAAATTTGCAGAACATATATCCAACAAAGGACTCATATCCAGAATATATAAAGAATTCCACAAATCAATAAGACAAAGGAAATACAATTTCAAAAGGTGGGAAGAGCAAAAGACTTTAAAAGGCACTTCATAAAAGAGAATATCCAAATGGCCCCCAAAAATATTTAAAAAGGGCTCAACATCATTAGTCATCAGAGAAATGCAAATTAAAGCTACACTAAGATCCTAGTGGGGTCTTGGTAATGTTCTATTTCATGGCATGGGTGGTGGTTTCACAGGAAAAAAATTCACTGAGTTGTACACTTAAGGATTTGTGCACTCCTCTCTCTATATTATACTTTAATAAAAGTGTTTCCTAAAAAAGAGAGAATTTAGAAATATATCAACCAAATGCAACGTGTGGACCCTATTTGGATCTTGCTTCATATGAGCCAACTGTTAAAAAAGAATTTGTGAGACAGTTGGGGAAATTTGAACACTTACTGCATATGTGATGATAATTAAGGCATTATTAGTTTTTTAGGTGTAATCATGGTATTGTGGCAACGTTTTCAAAAAGAGCTCTTATCTTTTAGAGCTATATTCTGAAGCATAAATACATAGGCTATAAATAAAATAATATCTCGGATTGGCTTCAAAATACTCAGAGGAGGGAGGGTGGATAAAGAGCAGAGGAGTTGATGACTGTTGCTGCTGGATGGTGGGCACGTGGGAATTGCTGTACTATGCTCTACCTTTGCGTATGTTTAAAATCTTGCACAATAAAACATTTTTTAAAGTGATAGCATAGCCAAGGTTTTATGCTTTGGGACTATTTATGACTCCTCTCTTCTACCCCTCCCCAACCTAATCAAATAATATTATGTAGTGACAGTGGAAACCATGAACATTGAACCCTTAGGCTACAAGGACCTCAAGAAGTCATCTTGGCCGTTCACTCATTACCCACGCAGTCTCTGACACAGAGGAGAACCCATGCCACGTCTGCACACTGACCAGCATAGGAGACAGTGTGCCTACTCCTGGAGAAGCAGTTAAAAAAGAAACATTTACTAGGGGCCCGATATGGCAGAGCAATCATTTCCACATATTCTTTGGGGTATATGCCAGTGTGAAGTCTTTAGCAGCCTGGCTACCCTTCCTCAAAGAGCAGACCCTTCACAGAAGCTCCTGCAGCCCCCCAGAGCTCACCCTTCCTGTCTTATCCCTCGATATTAAGCTGATGCTATCCAGCCTCATCTCAGTTAGATACCTGTGGCTGCCTTTGCCAGCTGACCTGGCTGGAGCTGCTAATGGAATCAAGTAATCAAGCAGGAATTCCTGTAGAAATCAAGTCTGGCTCTTTCTTATTCCAGGATCCTAGACTAGCCTACGCTTACACAGTTAGACTTTCATTAGATGGATACAAGTGGGCGCACAAATAAGCTGGCAAGGGCCTCTTGACTTACGGTGTCTCCCTGGAGGCCCTCTGGGTTTGGAGCTTTCTCAGTTCACAGGGAAAGAAAACTCACCCCTTCCTTCTGGCCCTCACTCACCATTTCAAGGTGAAATCTGCTAAATTGATAAACAAATCTCCAGGCTACACCCAGCTTAGTGTGCTACCCCTTCCAGGCAAAATGCTGCATTTCAGCAAGGACTTCTTGGAAAAACGTATCTTTGATAACAAGCTTTCAGGCCCTCTCTGTGGTAACTTCTGGAGGAAGGAAAATCTTTTACTGTCCCTCATGGGCTCACTTATCTACTACTAATTAGGCTGATGAAAGATGAGCGCTTCCAAGGTGAGGGACCAAGGTTTCCTATACACAAAAAGGGCACAGTTCAGAAATTAATTTATAGGACTGACTCCATTTCTTCTTTTGACCCCTAGGAATTTAAACAACAGGGACTTTTCGGACTGATACCGGCTGTCTCTGAAGAGTAGTATGGTGCAGGGGCTGAGCACCCAGCTTTCCCACACACCAGCTATGTGACCCCTAGTTTTCTGTGCTTCGGTTTACCATCTGTAAAATGGGGGTAATAACAGAACATAACTCATGAGGTTGATGAGAAGATTAAAATTGTACAATATATCTACAGAACTTAAAACAATGCCTGCTAAGTGTTAGCTCTTAATAGTATTTTCTTATTACAGAAGCTCTGCTGTGGACATGTGGCATCACAGGAAAGAAAGAATGGAAGGGGGGAACACTAGGAAACAAAATGAAAAGCACAGCATTGTTGAAACTCTGTGGCTAAGTCTTATGAACACATCTATTTATATCTATTTCCATAATATTTGTCAATAATTGGGGGATAGAGAAAAAGATGTTCTGAGGCAGCAGGAAAGTGGACATCCTTCTGTTTCAGAAACGTACATGGGAAGACTGCTCCTGTGTGTGAAGACACAAACCCCATTAGTACTAAAGGAACCAGCAAGTCCCAAAGATTGTCAGTCCTGATTTAGCCAAGCACTCCTCCACAAGCCACAGAAAGAAGCTAAGAGCTACTGTTTTGCTCTTTTGTTGTTAATGACTGGCATTCATGCGCTCAGTCAGCCAACTACTTTTTTTTTTTAATTAGGGTACAGCTTTTAATGTTTCACATTCGCCTATAAATTTAGTATTATTCAGGAAACATTACAATTTTAAAATTAAAAAAAATTAACCAAGTCCAGGGACCTTTTCAACAGCTTTTTAAACTTTATGAATAATTACCTACTAGTCTTTAAAATTTTTAATTTTTAAAAGTCTAGCCGTTAGACCATTACTTCTATATGAGCTGTGTATACATATTCAGAAAACATCTTTTCTCACAATAATTAGATTTTTTTTGTGGTTAACAATCATAATTGGGTTTTACTATTGATTATTATTTATGATTATCATAATGCCAGAGGGATGAACAGCATATATGAAACTGAGAATGAGGAAGACTGCCCACAGGGCTTATTGTCTACCCTGCAGGGACTCCAGGGGCTATTAATTATTTATCTACTTTTCAAAGTTAATAAATACGAATGTCTTTTTGCCCTTTATTCCCCAGATGAATTTAACCAAACAAGAGATGGGGGTGAGTATGTGCAGAGTTAGCGGTCTGAGAACAGGATGTGCAGGTAAAGGAAAGGAGATTTTAAACAAACAAATATATTTAATGTCAATTAAATATGCACAACACTGCTTTATCTGGCATGTTTTTATTATGGTTAAATTCTCATGAATATTTTGATGGTTTTTGAGCATACTTTAAAAAACATGAGTGCTTTAAAAACATCACATATATTAATACAAAAAAAAAGCAAAATTCAAATAACCCCAGTTGACACTTAAAAAAATACCTATATATAGTTAGAAAATGCAAACACCGAAGAAAAGTATCGAATGGAAAAAAATAAGAACCACCCTCCCAGTCCTTCCACCCAAAGGTAAATCACTGTTTATGCTTTTCTATCCTACCAGAAAAAATAATGTATGCATATATAGTCATTTATTTACCAAAACGATTATTATGCACAGTTTTGTTACATGCATATTTTTACTTAATAACATATCTTGAGAATATCTCCACATCAGCGCGATTACCACATTTTTTGTGCTCATACACAATGCTTCAGTGAACATCTTTGCACACAGCTTAGCATTACATGCATGTTTTTAATGTGACCCACTGCCAAAGTGAGTGCAGCTAGTACAAGCTACTCCAAGCAGTCAACCCCAGCTGTGTGGTGGAAAAAGAACAATCTGGTTTCCTTGGTTTATTTCAGTTTCTTCAGAAAGTTTCCTGGGACACTGTTATTTACACCAAATGGGTCTCAGGAACAGCTTGAGAGGGCTCCTGAGCAGCCTCTTCAGCTGAGAGGAAGGTGACTACGTCTACCTGTGCGTTTCTACCTGTGGAGGCTCCTGTGACAACGCAGGAGTCCTGTCTTTGCACTGAGATCCACCTGGCGCACCCCCCCTACCCCACTTACAGGAGGGTCCCGAATGCTCATGGCATGAATGGGATGTTTGTAGAAAGGGGAAAGAAGCAAGCGCTGGAAAGACATGCATGAACAGCAGGTAGAACGGGCAGACTGCTGTGCCCTTCACTCTGTTACCCAGGTACTGGAAACTCCCCACTCACAGAAGACCAGTATGAAGTACGACATTTGGAGCTGTCTGCCTGGAGGTGCACAGCTGAGGGGCAGAGCTGGGTAAAAAAGTAACTACAGAGTCCACAGCCCAGAAATATTAATAAGGATACAGCCGTCTTACATCTTTGCACTCAGGTGCCTTAAATCCTTCTGGAAATGATGCTGAATTTAAACTATATTTTAAAACCTTTCAACATAGTACTTTTCCAAATGTTTGTTACATTTGTCATCTCCTTTGACTCATACATCCACCCCACGAGGCAGGTAGGCCTGTGTCATTATCCCCACTTAAAAGCTGAAGTGACTGCCAGGCAGCAGGTACAATGACTTGCCCCAGGTCAACCAGCTGACTAAATGTTCTGACTCGAGAAGTGTGCTCTTTCCTCAATGCTCTCGAGCCTGCTCAAGTCCAACAAGTCCAGCTTGCTAATTTTAGAACCCATAAGCAAGAAAAGCCAGGAATGAAGCCAGAGGGGTAAATATGGATATATCCCTCCTCAGGGAGACCCAAGATCCTAAATATTACCTCTTCCTAATAGAACTTTAATAAATTGAATAATACTGATGTTGCTAAGTACCAGGTTGAGATACCAAACTTAAACTTTCACAGAAAAACAAGTCTCTACTAGTTTTATGATGCCTTTTGTGAAAACTTAGTTTTACGTTTCATTATAAACACCCATGCTATCTCAGCTTATTTTAATCTCATAGCTCTTGATTTTTACAATTAAGATACTGCCTTGTCCAGCACAAGTGTCTGTCCTTTAGGTATCGAATACCTATTTCTTTTTTTTTTTTAAAGATTGGCACGTGAGCTAACAATTCTTGCCAACCTTTTTTTCCTTTTTCTCCCCAAATCCCCCCAGTACATAGTTGCATATTTTAGCTGTGGGCCCTTCTAGCTGTAGCATGTGGGATGCCGCCTCAGTGTGACCTAACGAGCGGTGCCATGTCCGCGCCCAGGATTCGAACCGGCGAAACCCTGGCCCGCCGAAGTGGAGCTCTCAAACCTAACTACTCGGCCACAGGGCCAGCCAGCCCCGTAACAGCTATTTCTTTTGAAGATTTTACTTTTTTCCTTTTTATCCCCAAACTCCCCCGGTACATAGTTGCGTATTTTTAGTTGTGGGTCCTTCCAGTTGTAACACCTATTTCTTGAGTTGCCTTTTTGTCAGTCAGGACTGTCCTAGATGAGTGTTTTTCAAACTTTTTTGAGAATGGCCTACAGAAGAAATATATTCTACTTTGTAAAACATAGATAGTAGCTGTCATTTAAAGAAAATCTTCACAAAATTATAATTACCCTTCCTATGGGTGACTTACTTGGATATTTTCTATGCTTTCATATTTTTCCGTTTCATTTTTAAAAATTTAAACATTGATTTCATGACTCACAAATGGGGGGTCATGGCCCACAACCTGGAAAAGCCTGGCTTAGATGAACAATACTCAGATCCTGCCTCAAAGCATTTATACACTAGTTGGGAGTCTCATATTTATGCAGTTCACAGACATCTTATAGTTGGAAAGTCCTTAGAGGTCAATTAGTTCAACTGTCTACTCTGTAACCGATTTTACAACATCCCTGACAGAGGGTGACATACCTGACAGCCTTTGCTCAAATATCTCTAGGACCAGAAGTTACCTCTGATTTGGAACCTAGCACAGGGCTGTTCATAGAAAGACCTGCTGAAACGGTAGAAGAACAAAGTTAAAATGAATCAAATACCTAAATATAAATTCAATTTCTTTTTCCTGAAAGACAACTTGGACCTTTATTCCTAAATCCACCTCAGTCTTTTCCAGGAGGAAGGTGAACAGGGGAGGGTAAAAGAGGTCTAGAAAGTCACCTCTCTGACTTGAAGAAGGGGCTTAGCAAGTTAAAAACATTACAAGCAGCCTTCAGAATTGGAGGCCTACATAAATGATACTCACAAGGGCTAGGAGGCTGGGAGTCAGGAAAGGCTCCCCTCAGCAGGTCCCAAATGAGCCCGGTCTCAAAAGATGGACTGGAATCAGAAGGGTGGAGAGAAGGTGGGAGGGTGTGATCACCCTCAGAGAGAAATGAGCCCAGCACATTTGGGGGACAGTAATGAAGGGTTCATTAAGGGAGCTGTAAGAGATAAAGCCAAAAAAAAGGACTGAGGTCCACGTGCAGAAAGCAAGATAGACTTCAGCCTGTAGGTAATACAGTGTTACTGAAGGTTTCTGAGTGTGTACAGACTGGTATTTCAGAATTATTCGTCCGCAATGGACTTGAAACCTGGCTCTAAAAGCACTTAAGGGGCCAGCCCCATGGCTGAGTGGTTAAGTTTGCGCGCTCCACTTTGGCGGCCCAGGGTTTCGCCGGTTCAGATCCTGGGTGCAGACATGGCACCACCCATCTAGCCATGCTGAGGCAGCGTCCCACACAACACAGGCAGAAGGACCTGCAACTAGAATATACAACTATGTACTGGGGGGCTTTGGGGAAAAGACAAAAAAAAAAAAAAAAGATTGGCAACAGATGTTAGCTAAGGTGCCAATCTTTAAAAAAATTAATTAAATTAAAAAATAAAAACACTCAAGAGTTCAGTTAACAGGTTCTCCAGCTGTACTTTAGTATGAAGAAAAATGTGCGCACACATGGACTTCATAAATTCAGAATTCTAATAACAGCAGGCTTGGTCACATAAAAAATAGAAAAGCTGGGATACACATATTGAGTTTAGACAGCAATTGAGTCCAGTTTCTCTTTCCTTTCATCGTTTGACTTTTCTCAATGAAGTGTAAGCCTTGTCTGTAGCTCCCACTAAGTCATTGCTTCATTTATGAAAGCTATAGACTTTATTCAGAAGCTTGTCCTCAATACTGTTATGGGCCTGATAAATTATTATAACCTATTTGGCAAAATTAAATTTTGAATAAACAATAAACACTTTGACTAAGGTTGCCTAAAGTTAATATACGAACAGGGATTTCTGAAGGTGTTAACTATCTAGCAATTCAGGCTCTGCTGGATACAGTGACAGTGCCCTATGAACCTTAGCTGGAACTCAGACCTGTCTCAGGTGAATACAAACACCGAATGTGAGTCACCTTGCAATTACACCGCCACCTGGAAGCATATTTAAGAGATGAGAACTACAAAGCCAAACCTCTGTAAGACCCTGCCTCGGTCTTCCTCTCCCTTCTTCCAGTCTGAGGATCATTACAGCTCAGGATTCTTCACTAATTTCTCACAAGCATCATTTTTTATTGTTTTTCTACATTTAAAAAGGACTGTCTCCAAAGGCCTCAGAGTTACTTTATTGATCTTGTAAATTCCAGTGATATCAGATGCATTATTTGAGTCTATATTTTTTCCATAGGGAAATTACTGCAGAGAAAGATTTTTTTTTAATTTCTGAGAAAATGTTTGTACCAATCAGGTGCACATGCTACCCACTACAGAGAGATAAACAATTTTAGGGGGTAATGTAGACCGTTCACCAATGATCAGGATGCCGCCCAGTTCTTTGTTGCTGCATTTCTACATGCACATAAATGGGTAAGTCACAGTGACAAGGACGCCTCACATTTCACCTAGAAATCTCAAGCCTGGCTCTCAAGTGGAGCCTGAATTCTCCTTAGGATGCACGTTTCGGATCCCGCTTGATCTACGTTACTGCTACCGAAGCTGGGCAGTGACTCGAGAGGCAGCTGGAAAGGAGAAGGAGGAACTGGGCAAGTGTTAAAAAAAAGAGTGAAACCCCCTCAGCAAAGTCCCGCCCCTCCTCTCCACACCCACAGTCGTTTTGTGACTCCTCGTCCCCATCAGATATTGCTCATCTAGATTATTTCACCGTCCCAGGGTGGAGCACAGATTCTCATGTGCTCATCACCTCAAACCTCCTAGGATGGCCCGAGCCCCACAGCTGTGTAGGGCACCTGGCTATGGAAATTCGAGTTTTTCCGCACTAAGACGAGGAGGCTGCTTGAATCCTGGCTTGAGTCCCGGTCGCCGCCAAGTGAGCTGACAGGGCCTACCACCACCCTGTGCCTTGAAGTCTGGGGACAAAACCTTGCCACCTGCTCCAGCCCCCTCCTCAGCCCGGGCTGGGGAATCTGCGATCCCTGCGCACGCCGTACATTTCTAGGTCACACCGGGGTACACACGCACACGCTCGCGCGCACACTCGCGGCCATCCTGTGCACGCCCGGCCTCGGAGGGCGGTGACAAACTTACTCCTCGCCGAGGCGGACCCGCCAGGGCGCAGGCAGAGAGGCCGGGCTGCCGGGCCCCGGGCTGCGGGGCGGCTCGGCTCGGGGTCGGGGTCGGGGTCGGTCCCTGCGGGCCCACCGGCCTCCCTCCCCTCCCGGCCCGGCCGGCCCCCGGCGCACGTGCCGGGTGACAGGCCCCCTATAGGTTCCATACCTGCCACCGGAAGTGAGTGAGGAGGGCAGTATAGGCATTTCCTGTGACGCGAGCGCCTGGACTCCATTAGGCAGCAGCTGGGGGAAGAATCAACACACCAGGGAGCGGAGCGGCGCGCACCGAGGACAGAGGCGGCCGCTGCCTCCGCCGCCGCCCGCCGCCGCCGCCGCCGCCCCGGCGCAGCCCCGCGGCCGGCCCCGCGCCCCCGCGCCCCGGGCCGCGCAGCGAGCTGCCTCCGGGAGGGGGGGGGGAAAGGGCCCGGATCCTCCTTCTCCCCCTCCTCCTCTCCCCTCCTCCCTCCTCTCCCCGACCCCGGCCCCCCGCCCCGGCCCCCGCGCCCCGACCCTCGCCCCGGCCCCCGCCTCCCTCCCCCGCCTCGCCCCACCGGCTTCCCACCACGGCCTCTCTCGGCGAGGAAACTCTGGCCTCCGCTTCCTCCTCCTCCGACTCGGACACCGGCGGAGCCTCCCCGCCCCCGCGGAAGAAACCCCGAGCCTCGGCGGCGGAGGGAGCAGGAGAGCCCGGGGCTTCGGCCGGCCGAGCAGGCCTCTCCCCTCCGTCCTCGTCGTCCTCGTCTTCGTCGTCCTCCTCCTCCTCCTCCTCCGTGGTGGTAGTGGTGGGCCTCCCCCCGGCTGCTGCCCCCTCCGCCGCCGCTGCCGCCCCCCACCGAAGTAGCGGCCACAGCCTGGTCAGCGGCAGCATCATGCAGGCCAACGGGGCAGGAGGAGGAGGAGGAGGCGGCGGCGGCGGCGGCGGCGGAGGAGGGGGCGGCGGGGGCCAGGGACAGACCCAGGAACTCGCCTGCCTGGCGGCCCAGAACGGGGAGTCGTCCCCCTCGTCGTCGTCGTCCGCGGGGGACCTGGCCCACGCCAATGGGCTCCTGCCTTCCGCCCCCTCCGCCGCCAGCAACAATAGCAACAGCCTGAATGTCAATAACGGGGTCCCCGGCGGGGCCGCCGCCGCCGCCGCCACCGTCGCAGCTGCCTCCGCCACCACGGCCGCCTCCTCTTCCCTGGCCACCCCAGACCTGGGCAGCAGCCTCAAGAAGAAGAAGCGGCTCTCCCAGTCTGATGAGGATGTCATTAGGCTAATAGGACAGCACTTGAATGGCTTAGGGCTCAAGTAAGTATTTCTCCCAGGCAGCTGGTGGGGACAGACTGAGGGACGGAGGCGGCAGCGGGAGGGGGGGCTGGCAAGAGCTCGGTCGAAGGGAGAATCACTGGTGGGCATGCAGGACCCCGGGCCCTGGAGGACGCGGCTCAGACAGGCCGCCCAGGGAGGAGGAGCCGACCTGGAGGGAGAGAAGGCAAAATCAGTCAGGCTGACAAATTGTGAGCGAGACGGGCGGTGGGGGGGGGGGGGGGGGGGGGAGGAGGAGTAGAAACCCCAAGATTTACCCTTCCCCGCACACCTTCGGTGCTTAATTGTCTGTCAATAAAGACAGATGCGGGAGTGGGTCTCTGTATGTGTTGGGGGAGGGGTGGATTCGAGCTGGTGGAAATAATGAACCTTGGAGGATTTGTTTTTCAAGTATATCTCAGAGGCATCTTTGTGGGACACCTCCCCACCCCCAACCATGACAGACAACTCGGGCAAACTACCAATCAGGAAAGACAATCACCTACAAGTGTTTATGGAAACTGAGGGGCTGGGATAATTTGGAAGGAGGTGGTTGAATAAATCTGATGGAAATAATGAAGTGAGATACCATGTTGATGTCATTTGGAGGCCCTTGATTGTGTACAAGAGGCCTACCACTAGCTGGTCTGAAATCCCTGTTTAATACCAAGAAGATGATTGCCTCTGAAAGAGGGACATCTGAGCTGGTGAATCATTTGTTTTCAAATACAATTTACGTGGCCTTGTGTACCTAAAACAGGGTGGAAGTAGACAACGACCTTGGCTAAAAACCACCGTTTTGTATACACACAAAGAAAAACTAAGAGGGTAGAAGGTAGTATTGGTGGGAGTGCCGTGGAGCCCATTGGAGGAGGTGGATGAAGCAGAACAAGAATAAGACTAAGGGGAAGAACATGGAGCAGTCGGTTTCTTAGCTTCAAAGCGTAGATTAAAATAAACTCTTTGGCTCGCCAATGTGTAGTTTTGGATTCACGGATTTGTTCTGGGGAGGGGAGGAAGGAGCACTTTTGAAAAATCACACAAGTATTTTGATTCTCAGATTATTGTGCTGTTTAGCTGAAAAATAAATGGAGCTGAATAAGAAAGCACTGAAACAAGAGTGTAAGACTGAGAGAGGAAGATTCTTAGATCTCAAAATATCTGATGGGAGAAACCACATTTGATGAATGTTTGAAGCTCTCAAAGAGAAATATAGGAAGATTTCACTTTGTTCCCTGAGGAAAAGGATTAGTATGAAAACAGATTTTGTAAATGCTAACAGAACATATTACTGAGACAAGAAGCAAGCTGACAGCAGCAGGAGGAGATAACTCGTGACTGTTTGGAACCTACAGCATAGTAAATTTGCTATTTTTAGTCTAGAGAGAAAGGGAGTGATTTTTGATGCTGGATTTGTTTTAATTTTAAAGATTGACCTAGTAGAATTTCTATGCAAACGTAATATCTGGATGTGAGGCTCTTACCTAACAGGTCATCTCTATCACCTTGTGTGGAGCTAACAATTTTTATCTTTTGAAATGTGATTACGTGGTTAGTATGTAGATCCTGGTTTTTTCATTTCTTTAACCAGTTGGTTACAACACGTTTTTAGAAATTCTGTGCTTCATTCAACTTCTGAGGCATTAAATGGCAAAAGTAGGAAGAACTTATTTTGATTCTGGTTTCAAGAAGGTTTTTAAACTTGACCTGATAGAAATGTCAGTGGCAGTTGAAAAATCAAGCTTGTTTAGCCAAGCACATTAAAGCTCTTTATTTCTTTTTTCTTCATCAGGAGGTTAGCTTAAAAACTTTGGCAACTGTTTTCCTAGACATTAGTTGATTTGGAAGAGTGAGCCCTAAAGCTGGTCAGGTCTTTCACACTGTATCTCTCCTGCAGCCAGACTGTTGACCTCCTCATGCAAGAGTCAGGATGTCGCTTAGAACATCCTTCTGCTACCAAATTCCGAAATCATGTCCTGGAAGGAGACTGGGATAAGGTAAAGTAGGGCATATAGAGCTGTGTGACTGCTGCTAAAATTAGATATTTGATGTGCATTTTGTGACATCTCTGTTTTTTTTTTTATACCAATTTTTGCAGGCAGAAAATGACCTGAATGAACTAAAGCCTTTAGTGCATTCTCCTCATGCTATTGTGGTAAGAGGCGCACTTGAAATCTCTCAAACGTTGTTGGGAATAATTGTGGTAAATACACTTTTGTTCTTAGTTTCACATTTATGCTTATTTTAGTAGGTTATTGATAACTCTTGGTTTCTGCCTCTTGTAGAAGATAAAGGCCTAAAAGTTAAATTTTATGTAATTAAATTTGTAAACTAGGATGAGTGTTATGATGTTTTAAAGTTTGAGTTTTATATTTTTAAAGTCACATTTAGTCAATGTGTCATTTGAACCTTTGTAAATTAATAAATTATGAATTAATTTTATAAAATTAACTATAAATTTATAAACTAATCTACAAAATTATATTGAAAGATCTTCATGCTTTCAGTGCTGTTAATAGGAATTTGTCATTTACAGAGTCAAGGGTAAATTAAACTTTTATATTATTTAAAATATTGAATGTGCTGGTAAAGAATGTGTTTGGGTGTGTGGATATCCAGATAGCCTTAAGTAACGGCTACATTCGTTATCCTTTTATTAATCTTTGGGAATTATAGTTAATTTGGACCAAGTCCGTTGGTGTGCTCACCATTTTCCATTCTTGCATTCCGGTTGTGTGAATTGACAGTGTCAAAGTTTGTCTCATAGGCCTCACTCTGGTGAAGGGTTTGTGTGCAGATTTGGCCATTGGGCTCTGCTTACTTACCTTATTTCCCCAACAAGATCAATTTCGTTTACCCGGTTAGCCTCCTGCATAAATCTTAATGAATCTTTTATACTGATAGGCTTGAATTCTTCAGTAGGTGTTGGTGAGGGAGAGGAGGGGATAAGTTTTTTTCCAAGTGATTGGAAACCGTGAAGAATCAGCTGCTGGCCCCTGGCTTGTTAACTTCGAGCTGATTCATTTGTTGTCAAAGGCAGTTTCCTGTCTGCGGGGGGAGGGAGAGAAGGCAAATAGGAAGTGAAGTAGGGAAACCGGCTGTTTGTTAAATATTAGTAAATGTCTGTTCCATTTCGATTTTTGTAAATTGGGTCAAACATTAATCTTTTTGCCTTTGTCTGTAAACCGAATAGAGCCTCCTTTTTTTTTTGTTTTTTGAGTTTTTTTGAAACCTTAATTACAAAAGTTTTCAAATTCTTAATGTAATTTTATGCAATAATATAATCCTAGAAAATGGACTTCAGGTGAATTAAAGGTGCAAACAAGTATAAACAAATATGAGTTCATTTAAATTGATGATGTGTTATATTTTTTCAGTAGATAGGTAAAATACTAAAATTTTTAACTTACTGTTGACTCAGATGATTGATAATAAATTAACTCATAATAATCAGTGCCATGGTAAGTTTTGCTGATGAAAGCACAGACGTTAAAATAAATAAACATCTGTATTCAAAAGGATTCCAAATTTTCCAGTAACTAAATTTTCCCCAATCAGTATGTTTGGGGTTTAAAAAAAAAATCTTAAGTTTGTTTTAACTGGGCAGTTTTTCATAAATTGCTAGCCATGACAGAATGGAAGGTGACCCTAAAATAAAGACAATTAAATGGCCAAAATAAGAATTGGGATTCTTTTCCCGTTGGACAAGCTGGCGCTGCTTGTATGGTGACCATAGAGAACTTGTCCATGGACTGTTTTAAAATAAGTCTGTGATTTCTTGAGGATTGTTTTCCTTTTTTAAGCTTCACCCAAATTATATCTGTAATTTAGTAGTAAAAATTTTAATAGGTTCACTTTCTATTTGTTTATTTGTTTATAGTAATTTGAGACTTCTGAATTGGATTTAGATTATTACTATCTCATTAGAAACCTTGGTTAGAAGCAACATGTAAACTGAAGAAAGGTAATTGTAGATAAAAAGGAATCCTTTCTTTTTACTGCTGTTCAGTCTAGAACATTCTAGGATCTAATAAAAAATGGAGATTAAGTCTCTGGCTGAGCCTCACTCCATCCAACTGTTTAGGTATTGATACAAAGAAAGAGATTCTAACTTCATCGCGCTTTAAGCATTGATGAATCTATTGCTTTTAAAGATTCGTTTCAACATTTTTTCTCCTTTCTAATTGTGTTTAGATTTATTCCTCTCCCTCACTCCATCTTTAGAAGATAATCCAATGTAAGCGTAAATTTGTAATAATACCTTAGAAACTATTTGGGGGTTTTTTATGTAATTATTTTAATTGTATGCCCAGACACATTTGATGACTTAGTCTAGAATCAAACTGTATTTTACTTTTTAAATCTGAATGTTGTTATTGACCCAATCCATTCTCTTCACTCCCTTCCCATATTTTTTAATTGTTTCCAGTCAAATGATACTAGGAATAGCAGAATTTGCTCTGGATTTTCTGGAAGCTGAGCTCATGAATCAACATTTTTTAGTTTGGGTTCAAATATGCTTAGCCATGTCTGGGGAATTTAGGTGGGTATTTGAGATCAATAACAGAAAACTTTTTTTTGTCTACAAATGTTTGATTCTTTATTTTTTAATATAATAGAAATGTGCTTAACAAAAGTGTTCAAATATTAACTTGATGTACAAAAATTAACTAGTATGTTTTAAAGTCAAAGAGGGAGGACTTTTGAGAGCCATGGTATAAATATAATTCGTTTCCGTTTCCTCTGAGTCATGATTTAATTGATATAACTTGGTTATAACCTTGTTCCAGAGTTAGTCAGACCCATCTCTAAGTTAGCTAGGAGGCTGCCCTCGATAACCAGACTTCTTGTGTTCACAACCTGTGACTTTTTCTTCCATATTGAATTCTATATAATTATATGGGAGGAAAGGATGAAATAATCCAAATATTGGGTAGGATGGGGGCAACAGCAGTATTTACCATGTGAAACTGTCTTTCAAGCTGTCCTAGTCACTTATCAATTTCAAGTTTTTATTAGATAGTGAAAGAGAAAAAGAAACAGTGCTCACAAAGATGCTGCAAAATTATCAGAGACCAGAAATAACCTTGCAGAGGTCTAATTAGGAGTTGGAGAAAGATAAAAAGAAGAGTTTATTTTCTCTTCTTTTTTTCTTTCTACGTCATTTAAGAAGCTCATGATCTTTTAAAAAACCGTTAGTATAGCCTGTCCCCACCTCAGCAAATTTCAGTTTTGTCTGATTTTTTAATCTTTTTCAGTAAATAATTAACATCATTTGTGAAAGATGTTTATTTTCTTGAAAGTGTATTTACATTTTTGTGCTTTAAATTTTGGGAAGTAAAATACGGTTTTATCTCCATCCTTATCATATGTGTCAGATACTTGAACTGATTTTTAGGAGAATAAACATTCTCTCACCCAGATCTCTAGCTGTGCCTGGCCAGGAGCATGTCCTTACCATGTACATGACCAGGATTTGGTGTCTGAGAATATTCTTTGTCTTAATCTGGATAAAATGACTCATAGAAAAATGTTCTTGCACTGCTTTTACAGCAGTCCCTGTATATACAGAAGCATGTATTTATATTGGCTTCTCTCAAAGTGTTACTCTGCCTTCCTCTTCTCTCCTGCCCTGCCTCTGCCCCATAGAAAAAGAGTAACAAGAGTCTAGCAGGATCTTGGTGGGAAAATAAGGGGGAAATAGCACTTGGGACACTGTCCCTACACACATTGGAATGGCGGAGGGAGTGTGCATAGGACCTAATGATTGATTACCCCCCCCAATAAATAAATAAATGAAAAACTTGCCCTGAATTTTAAAAAAAAAAAATTTCCCCAAATTCCCAAGTGCTAAAAAAATTGAGTGAAGAAATTAAATACACATACTGGCTCATTCTGTGTGGCATTTAAGTGAAAAACTCTTCAACTAAATGTGATTAAGTTTGAATCAAAAACACTATCCGAAATAAAACTTCTAACAGTATATTGATAAATGGAAATCTGTGGACTCTTCATTTCATAAAGAATTGAAGTTTTTTCCTGCAAGATAAAATGGTGAGAATATCCAGAATGACTTATATCAAATCCTTTGGTTTTTAGATTGTTTTGTTTTATTTAGCCTTGTTTCGGTTTTTGTCACCTGATGGATGTCAAAGCATTTTTTTAATTTGACATATAAAGGTTAACTTGAGGTTACATGTACAGCAACGTACTTTTCAGAGCATCTTGCTAACTAATCTATTTCTGAAACATTCCTTAGTCAGTCTAACTTTATGTGTAAAATTTGCTAAGTGTAATTTTTCTGGAGTTATAGGAACTTATCCCCTAGTTAGAAATTTTTTCTGGTGTTCTTTAGCTATAGATTTAAGATTATTACCAAGCATAAGCACTGTATCTTATAAAAGATATATTTAAATGTATGCCTAACTTATATGAGAGGGTTTGTTTTTGTTTTCTTCCGCTAGAAACCATTTTCGCAAGCTTCTCTGTTATGCCTTTCTTCTAAATATTCCCTAATAGAAAATGTTGTGGAGCAGTTCCTTATACTCTTTGAATTCTGTGAATAAATGATCATTTCTCTACACTATTTTTTTTTCTCCTCAAATCCCCCAAGTACCAGTTGTATATTTTAGTTGTGGGTCCTTCTAGTTGTGGCATGTGGGACGCCGTGTCAACATGGCCTAATGAGTGGTCCATGTCCCCGCCTGGGATCCGAACCGGCAAAAGCTGGGGCCACTGAAGCGGAGTGCGCAGACTTAACCACTCGGCCACGGCCCCACTCTCTAAACTGCTTTTTGACTGCAGTATATTTTTAATGTTTTTATAAAGTAAGCATCTTACTGAAGAAGAAGGCCGTCATTTGGGTTTTTCATTTAAGTGGATTTGAGATTTTTACCACTATATTCCTTGGCGTTTCTAAATATAACTAACATTTCTTATATACTAACTTTTCTACCTACATCAGTTGGCTTGCTCAAGCATCACGAGTAGCAGATATGATGAAAGAGTCCCTCCAAGCAGTGGTCCTTAATTAGGTTTAAGGTTTAAAAGAAATTCCAAATTTGATAGTCATAAATCTCTCTTTCCTCTAGCAAAAAGCTGCTCAGATTGTGATGATCACTTTCAAGTTAAAAGTAAAATAGCGTAAAGGAACATCAAAAAAGTGTTAAAGCCAAAGACATTTCAGAAAAAAACTAAATGTGAAAGTGCTTCACAATAAGCTGGAAATGGCTTGTCCCTTTGGGGGGAAGACCTGGTAATAATTGTCTCTGCCTCATTAGTCAAGTGCGTCAGTGATCAGATTGTTACCAATACGCAAATACAAATACTGAATCTTTTTAAAGACCTTTGAGTTCAACCTTCTCTTAGAGGCATCCCTTATTGCCTCCCAGAGTGCGTGAGTCCATCAAGATTATGCTTGTCCACTTCAGTCATAGGAAACTCAGTGCTTTGCACACTAACCTCCACAGCCATGTGTCGCTTAACGATGGGGATATGGTCTGAGAAATGCATCGTTACGCGATTTTTTTTGTTGTGCCAGCATCCTAGAGTGTGCTTGCACAAACCTAGGTGGTATAGCCTGCCACACACCTAGGCTGTATGCTGCTAATGTAATGGGACCACCGTCGGATGTGTGGTTCATCATTGACCGAAATGTTGTTATGTAGCGCATGACTGTAGTCCTTTTGCTGGATAGCTCTTCTTACTTTTGATAAGCCAAAATCTGACACTTTGCAGCTTCTACCTTGTGACTCTAGCTCTGCTTTCTGGTCTACTTAGTCCTTTCACGTTGTGGCTTTTAAATAATTCCTTCATTAACTGGTTTTTCTACAATTTTTTGAAAACTTGTTGCATCAACCCCCCCCAATGCCTTCTTATAAAAGCCAGACTTTTTAAAAAGCAAATTTAGAATACTTGGAATTGTTCTAAATTTTCATACAAGAAGTAAAATTCTAGGTGAATGTTTTGAGGGCAGAATTCATTTTTTCCTATGTTGATGTCTTAGTTGCTATTGATCTTATCTAATTTGAGACTGTTCATTCAAAGCAGAGTTTTATTAAGCTGTCGAACTGAGCAAAGTCACATTTAATCTACTGTGGCTCTGTTAAACCAAAATATTTTGAGTCATCTTAAAGCTTTATAAAAAAGTTATTTTCAAAGGGCATAGTAGAATGGTTTCTACTGTTCTGTTTAGGCACAAACATTTTCTGAAACTTCCGTCAACTTTTTTCCCTTGACTGCTGCTTTCTGTCATGTCAGAGGATGAAGTTTTTGCTGCTGCAGCAGAAGTACCTGGAATACCTGGAGGACGGCAAGGTCCTGGAGGCACTTCAAGTTCTACGCTGTGAATTGACGCCACTGAAATACAATACAGAGCGCATTCATGTGCTTAGTGGGTAAGAAAGCTTAGTTCTTAGTCTCCAGCTTGACGGAGGGGGTATTACTTTTATTCAGGTGACTGTTCCAAAGTTACGTTTCTGTAACATTTTCCCAAGATCTGAATATTGCTAAATTCTTAGATAATATTTGTCTGGATAAACTCACTTATATGTGTCCAAACTATTTGTCATCCTAGGGAGCTTTCCATATTAGAACAGAGAGATATTTAAGTGGATGAAAGGGAGAAGAAATATGTATTGCTTCTATAAAAACAATAGGCCATGTAGTTTCCAGTATTGATGCATGCAAACATTTTTGCCAGGTCTTTGCTAAGTATTTCGTATATAGAATCTCACTTTAATCATTTTAGTTTAATTTCCTGTCAATCCTGTAAAAGTTAGAGTGCCCGAAGGCTTGGTTCAGGACTTCCCTTCTCGTCTCTGTCTGTGTGCTCTTCCTCAGTAATCTCATTCTGTACCGTGCCTTCACACACTGTCCTTATGCCAGTGGCTCGTATATTTGCCCTCTCAGCTGAACTCCTGATATATATATGTAAGAGCCTACTTGACAGTCTCCATTGGGATGTCTAAAATGCTTGATTCCATTTGTCACTCTACCTACTCTACCCCCAGAGACCTGTGCCTCTACTTTTCCTCATCTCAGTAAATGGTAAGACCCTTTACCCACTTGTTCAAACAAAGAACTTAAGCCTCATCCTTGCTTTTCTTTAAATCTTTTAACTTCGACATGTATTGACCTAATGCCAAAACAGCCCAAATTTCTGCATTTCTCTCCATCTCCTCTCCATCTTTCTCTCCTGGTTAGACCACGCATGTCTCTCCTAGGATATTATAGTGTCTTCCCTTAACAATGTGTATTTCACACAGCAGCCAGATAAATACAGTAATAAATCCCTACAGCAAGTCATCTCTCTCCCTTTCTTAAAACTTTCCACTGGCTTTCCAACACACTTAAAGTCCAAAATTTCCGCTCTGCGAAGTCCCTGATGCTTTCCTGCCATCTTTTCCCTTATTCATTACTCTCTAGCAACACTAATGTTCTTTTTGTTCCTTAACTTGCCAAGCCTTAAGGCGTTTGCACTGCCTATTCCCTTATCTTGAATGCTCTTCCCCTGATCTGGTTGCTCAGCCCAGCCCAAATGTCCTTTCCTGAGACCACCTGCCAGGTGTTCTCTGTCATATCACTCTGTTTTTAAATTTTTTTCTTTATAGCATTTTTCACTGTATGATATGTCCAGCATCTAGAACAACACCTGGCACATAATGAGTTTTCAGATACAAGGTGACGGACAAAAGGATGGGCCCAAAGAGGTATAGGCTGCATTGTACGGTTTTTGCAGATAAGGAAACTGAGCCTCAGAGAAGTGAAGTAACCAGCCCAAGATAAGCTAATAAATCAGAGAGCCAAGAGTTAAAGGCTCATTTGCCAGATTCCAAAGTGATTGGTCCCTACCTACCACTACAGCTTGAAATAGTAAATTCTGCTGGATAAGTTAATATTGTAGCTGACAAGTTACCTTGTTCTGGTTACCTCTTCCATAAGGTATCTCGTTTCTGTATCACCTAAATACCATTCACATGATGAATTTTTTCTTGCTCTAGTAACAACGTATAATTTACTCACATTAGTTTTTATTCCAAAATGAACTTCATCAAGTTTATCCTTTGAATTTTGCACATAAGGGAATAGCCCAGAGATGACAAGATGTGGAATTGGAGTCAGAACCCAGGCTTTTTTCCTCTCAGTCCACTGTCCTTTCACTTAGACTATTTGAGTTCCCATAGACAGGTATCCTTTGAAACCTTAAGGTATAATGTGTATTTTCACAAGGGCACAGAAGCAATCATAGATCACTTTGGCAAAATTTAAAAAGTAAACAGTTTTTCCATAAAATTATTGATAATGAATTTTACTCCCAAAAAGTTACTTTAGAAACTAAGTTTTTGCAATATTCAGCTTCTTATGGTGTGTTCTGATCTTATAGGGTGTTTTAATCTAATTACTCATACTGTTAAAAACCAGTAAGTTGTTCTCATCAGCTAAGACATTGTTTATATAATAAATAGCAAGAGAGCAAGTAGTTCTGCCGTTGGGTAAAAGGCTGTTAAATTATTTCGATGCTAAATGCGATATGCTTTATGCAATTAAGAAAAGGAGGAGGTGATAACTCATGTTAACTGGGAGGTTTCTGGTACTTAACACTATCCTTTATTAAAGCTCTACCTGTACACGAGGTAGTGGACCAAGTACTTTATATACTCTTACCTTATTTAATCCTCACTACCCTATTTAATACCGTTTTTACAAGTGAAAAGAATAGATTTGTTTTAAAACAGAATACCAGATAAAATAGCACAAGAGTTACTTGCCAGGTCTAATCTCCATGTTTGAATAATGCCTTCACTTCTTTTACTTTTAAAGCCCGTTCTTCTGAGAAGAGCCAGAAGCAGGTCAGGGTCACACTTCCAGCAGGGGGCCCTCATGTATTCTCCAGAATCCATGAACTTTAGCGTTTATGCCTCCTTCGGCACATATAGTGAGTAATAAAACAGTTCCCAAATTTTCTGCTTTGGGATCTCAGTACCTTTCACAGGATGACACAAGGATGATTATCCAGTTATACCATTTCTTGAGTGACATTTATGATAAACTCTTGAAACTATGTTGTTTTTCTTTAATTTAGTGTAATATCTTTGAAGGTTTTTTCAGTTTTCTTTTGTTTTGCTATTGAGAAGCAGTGAAGTTCGCGTGGTGTTTAAGAGCAACTTCTGCAGCTAGACTGCCTGGGTTCATATTACTACTTTGCCTCTTAACCTAACCCTGAGCCAGTGTCTTAAGCTTTCTGTGCCTTGCTTTCCTCATTTATAAAAATAGAATAATAGTGCTTACTTCATACAGGAGTGTTATGAACATTATGTGAAGTAATATATGTGTTGAGTGCCTAGATCAGAGCCTGGCACATGAGAAGAGCTACATATATACATGATGATAAATAACGATAAATACAAGAATATATTCTATTTATAGATAATTAGCTGTTACTGTTATATTACATTTTAGCAATCATATCCGAGTGCCAGGTTCTGTTACTGAAGTGGGTCTACTGTAGAAATTTCTTCTTGATGTGTGTTTCTTAGTAAGACCTAGGTATTCAAAGTATAATCAGTATTTTTCAATTATGTTTAATCCAAAAGAAAGGGTTTGAGATTGGGTGCTCTCTCTGTTGCATTTTAGGTATCTGATGTGCAGCCATGCAGAAGACCTCCGTGCGAAAGCGGAGTGGGAAGGCAAGGGGGCCGCCTCCCGGTCCAAGCTGTTGGACAAACTGCAGAGTAAGAGGCTTAATTTTTGGTGTTTCTGTGTTTTTCTTAGACTAGAAATAGATGTTATGGATCAATTAGGGAGACCTGTGTCTAGACATGCTCTTACGGAGTGGTTACATAGGGGAAGCGAGCGGAGGGATCCATTCAGAGGCCCTTTAAGCCCAAGGTGTTCCAACTCTGCTATGGAATCTAAGAAGCTGACCCCAGGAGTCAGTGCGAGGATGCTGGTCCCAGAGCAATTCTCCTTTCACTTGTTTTTGTATTGATGTTCCCCTTAAGATTTTGTTTGGGGGAGAAGTGTGGTTAGAGAAAAAACATGTAAACCACAGCTTTGAGCCACAAGCGTTTTAAATATTTTGTTGATTTCAGTAGTAAGGCCCAAATTTCTTTAGGTAAATTGTTTTACTCTCCCCCCAAATATGTTACATAACTTCCCGATTAGAGTAAGGGTTTTATTTTTGCCTTGTCTTTATATAAAAGGTATTTTCCCTTTCTGGTTAAATCATAGTATTTTCTGTTTCATGTTGAGGTGGGAGTGGAGATCCTAAGAATCAGAAAACCATGTGCTGGGGGAGGTAGGAGGCATTGAAGGATTGAAATAGATCAGTATCCCTGTCAGAACACCAGTGGGTCCCTGCATTTTCACCGTGTGCTTGGCGTTAGAAGCGGTTCCATGGGACCTGGAACTTGGCTTGCTCCAGCATTTGGCTGCTCTTTGTGACGTGTAGATTTTCTTATACTTCTAGTGATGCTTACTCTCCCTCTGGCACACAGTCCTCTTTAGATTTTCTTCTCATTATCACCACCTTTTTACTTTTTGTCAGGGTTTTTTGTTTGCTTTTGTTTTTGTCTTTAGAAAATCGGCATACAAATTAAAGCGCCCCATCCAAGTATATTTCATTCTAGGGGCAACCTAGCCGTAGCTGTGGACACGTACTCATAAAGCTCACATGTGTATCGCATCGCCCAGGACTGCTGCTTAAGGGACACAATGTTATTAGGCTAGGCAAGTGCAGCAGACGACTAGCACATGTCTTCAATAAAAGTTTATACTGCTTTGTGTTTTTTTTTAATTTTAATTTTTATTTCTCTTTTTAAAAATATCTTCCATTAAAGCTTATTTACCACCGTCAGTGATGCTGCCCCCACGGCGTTTACAGACTCTCCTGCGGCAGGCGGTGGAGCTCCAAAGGGATCGGTGCCTATATCACAATACCAAACTTGATAATAACCTAGATTCCGTGTCTCTGCTTATAGATCACGTGTGTAGTAGGTAAGAGGAAAACATCTTACATTCTGAAGGAGGCTGACACTTTACAGACTCCATTATGACCTGTATTAAAGTGTTTCCTTTTTTAGAGTTTTATCCTGTAGCTATAAAACTATTCATGTCTGATTTATCACATGTTCACAAGCAGAGCTAGAACAGTTGAAGTTGAAAATGAGAGGGACTTGTGTATGTAAATCACCCCTTGAGATCTGGAGCTGGACGGCCTCCTTTTCCTTTCCTTGTCTATGGGTTTGGTTGGTCATTTTCTGTATCTGGCCGTTTTTTTAAGGACTTGTAACTGATGTTGTGTGGGAATGCCAGTGATGCAAGTGTTTGCTGTCCTGGATGCCAGATATCACTGACTCTTTTTCTGGACCTTGTGTCTATTTCAACTATGGCCCAAATTATTTTCTGCCCATAAAGATCATGGAAATAGTTTTTTCATAATGAAACTTCTGGCTTTTAGTAGAAGATGGCCTCTAAACTAAAAATGGTTGGAGTAACAGGTATGAACTTTCTGACTTGGGTTTTATTATACCTACCCATGTACGTAATTTAAGTTGTAGGAATTCAGGTTTCACTTTTGACGTTAAGAGTATTTTGAGTAAAAGTGTCCCTACTGTTTTAATAATCTCCAAAGTTACAGCAGAGCATTAATTTTTAAGATACTAAAAAACAAATTGTGAAATCTCTCAAACTCTGGGAAGGAACTGATTGGGTCTGGTGAACAGACACGAGCAGCTGCAGGGCGTGTGCTCAGTGTCTTTTGCCAGAGATCATCAAGAACCAAAAGGAGCATGAGAGGAAGGACAAAAGTACACAAGCGCGAGGGCTTCGGGCAAACGAGGGGCTTCTGAATAATCATAGAAATTGTAATATGTACTTTGATTTAAGGTACCTTTTTGGGTGTGCATAAACTACTTTATATCTAGTTGAGTTCTTACCTCACCTTCCCCATTTGCAATAAAAAATATTAATTGTTTGAGCTATTGGCCTCAAATTAGTAAAACGTTATTTATCTTAAAGATTTGGATGGTTACTTGGTGCGTGTCTTAAAAGTTCTAGAAGAAAGTGATTGGAGATCCTTTTCCTTTATCCCTTTTTACTCTTTAAAATGGTTCTTTGACTTGCTTTTGAGAATTTTGAAGCCTTTTCATTTAAATTGAATAGAAGTAGGAGAAGATAATAGAGTAAAAGGCTGTATGGTTTCACTTTTCATAGCTCCTTTAGGGAGTTTGAAACCAATGTTAAAATTAAGACATTTGTGAACGCAAATCATTTTTTGGTTCATGAGTTTATTGTTGGTGGAACACATTGCAAGGTGTTTATGGTAGACGTGATGGTTCAGGAGGTGTTAGTAGGTCAAGAGCTTGCCTTCCTGTTTGTAAACTGAAATCTGTGAGAACTGACCTATGTTTTTCCTAAGCTCTTTAACTTCTTTACTATACCTATGACAGTAAATGATGGAAAATATTTAATCTAACTTTTTCCACCTCTCAGATCAGGAACAGCTCCTGTAAACCTGCATAGAAAGCTGTCTGAAGTTTTACGTAGGAATGAAAGAGTTCTTGTTCTTCAGGAGTGACCATTGATTGAAAGGTCTTCTCTATAATCTTTTAGAGACAAAGCAAAACTTGGACTCTAAGCTCCTGCTCGTTACCACTCTCCCGCCCCCCGCCCCCCCGCCTCCACTTTAGAGCCAACTTCTTAAAATAGTTGCCTACTATATATTCGCAGAAACTGCATCCTTACTTTTCCTTCAGTCTTCAGATTTCCGTAGAATTAGGGCTTGTGCAGGCAATGCAACACCAGAACTGTTGCTGATGTTGGTGAGGAACAATGTCTTTGTTGAATCCAGTCGCTACTTTCCAGCTTGTGTCTTGACTTTTCTATAGCATTTGATGACTTTGCCTTGAAACTTGTCCTTTGACTTCAAAAACGGTCTAAGCTCTGGCTTTTATTCCTGGCTTTCCTCCGTCTGCTCCTCTTTACCTGTCCCTTTAATAAGCATGTGTTCCGGAATTGTTTCTTTTCTCACCCTACTCTCATCCTTTAGGTTAGACCTCCCTGGTTCTAATGCCTGCCAGGTCTGGGCGAGAGCTACAGAATTTGTCCGCAAAGCCTCAGACCTTAACGCTACGACGTGGGTGCTGCTCAAGTACTCCTAATGCAGCACGCCACAACGAGATCTTCCTCTCCTCTCCCCTCTCCTGCCGAGTCTGCTTTTCCTCCTGAATCCCCCGTGTCCGTGACAGGCTGCCATCTACCCAGCTTCTCCAGGCCAGAAAACCAGGGGTCAGCCTGGGCTTGTCACTCTAGAGATAGGTTTTAAAGACACTAAGGAGGGAGATGTCAGGTGTTAAGCCAGTGTCTACAGTCTTGAGTGAGTTGTGTCCTTTACTCCTGAACCGGGAAAATAGAACCTTCTTGATTTAATTCCTAATATTCCTCACTCATCTAAAGGTCTTCAAAAGAAAAGTTGATATTTTTTATCTGCTTTATTCCCTTTTAGAAACTAGATTTTAGCATTGAAGCTAGAAAACTACATCTTCAGACGTATTGAAATCTAAATACCTTTTCTCTCTTCTCTCTGGAGAACAGAAAATTCATTATGAATTGGTGAACTATAACTCTTTTAAAAAGTCCTGATCAGTGCTGAAGAGTGTTCCTTAGGTTGTGTATTATTTATATTTTTTCACAGTTAGTGTGTACATATTTTTGGTTAATTTTGAGCAGAAAAGAACAGGAATTTTTTTCTTTTTTTTTTATGATTTTGTGCAGTTTTTTCACCAGCAACCACTAGAAAGCTGTTTTCACAGGTAGCTTTATAAGTATCAATTTTTTTAGGAAAGGACTCTTGTAAGTTATTTATAGAAACTTAAAATGTTGATTCAGTTTGATTAAAATGCTACATTTTATTCAGTTTTGTTTGCAAAGGTACTGATATTTTTAACAGCATCTTAAATTTAAAATTTCTTTGAAAACTAAGACGTGGAAACTATCACTTGTATACGTCTAAAATTAGGCTTTTAATAAACTGGGGACTGTAATTAGTCATCTTAAAAGATTACTTAAGTAATGATAAAGTAATGACAATTTAGAGGCCACATTAGGGACATTCAGGTATGAATGCGTGTCGGTAGACTGGATGATTTGTGCCCTGCAGCTCTGATAATGAATTATTCCCTCCTGAAGGACGTTTGCTACGCTGGTTTCAGATGTATCATTTCATTCATGATAAAAGTTAGCCATTTGAATTACTGTGTACTTTATGCCTAGATGTGAAGTCTTTCTCACTGAGTGAATGACATCACTATTGATTACTACCCATAGGAGGGGAAAAAGAGCCATTTTTTATTTTGAAAGTACTTATTTGGCTGGAGTTTTATCCAGCAGTGTCTCGAAACATATGATTTAAAAAATGATATTTGGAAAGAAAATTGGCCTTGGAGTCAGCCACAGTGTAAATCCTAGTCTGGTTCTTTATCAGTTTATGATATCTGATGAGTTATTTGCCCTCTTTGAGCCTCATGAAAGTGGGATATTACTTGCCTTGAGAATTAGCAATACTGTGTATACAGCAGGCAGCACATTGCTTGGCCTCCCAGAAGTACTTGAGAGATGTCAACTGGTATTGATTCTGGTTCAGTTCAGGTATAGAATAAAAGTTTAATATTTAAAGGTAATTTATAACTAGACAGCCTGAAAGTTGAAAGCAACCTCCAAATAACCAGCTGCTGAGGTAGAGTGCCGGGTGTGCCAGCTAAAATAATGAATGTGAATTGATTTCTAAATATCTGTTACCTGTCAGGCTGGTGAACTGACAAAATACATTATTTTGGGATAAAACTAGAAGACGACCATTTTTTCAAGACAGACTTAAAAGTTTATCCATTAAGGTTTAAATAACTTTTTTGTAATAATATAGAGAATGTATAATATGTTTACTGTCCAAACAGTAGCCACTAATTACACGTGACCATTTAAGTTTAAATGTGAAGTACTTCAAGTTAAAATTAAATTAAGAGATCAAGTTCCTCAGGTGTACTAGCCGCATTTCAGATGCTCAGTAGCCACGTGTGGCTGGGACTGCCAGACTGGACAGTACAGGTAGGTGACATTTCTGTTAGCACAGAAAGCTCTATTGGATGGCGCTGAAGTAGAAACTGGGAAAGGATAGAATGGTTTTTAAAAGTGAGTGTTTAATGAGAATAGTCATTCTTGTGATAACTTTTTCCTCTTTTAATTTGGTAAAGTTAATCATACAATTCTTTGCCCTTAATGTATAATAATAACTGCCACTTACGAAGTTCTAGCTAAATGTCAGCCTCAATCTAAATCCCTTACATTCGTTATCCCATCCTTTTATTTCATCCTTGTATAAGGAATTCTGTGAGGCAAGTACTATTGTCCTTATTTTATAGTTGGAAAATTGGGATTTAGAGAGATTAATTAAGTTTCCCAGAATCACAGCTAGTAAGTGGCTGGGCCAGGATTTGAACCCAAGTCTGGGGCTGGCCCCTGGCTGAGTGGTTAAAGCTCTGTGTGTTCTGCTTCGCCTGCCCGGGTTCGTGGATATGGATCCCAGGTGCAGACCTACTCCACTCGTCAGCCGTGCTATGGAGGCGTCCCACGTACACAGTAGAGGAAGATGTTAGCTCAGGGCTAATCTTCCTCAAGAATGAATATATATATATGAACCTAAGTCTCTCAGACTCTACTGCCTCACTCTTAAGGCTTTAATCTCAATCACTACAGCCCCTGCCATATGTTGCACCTCTCATGTGCTCCCCCAGAATAATACCAGTGATCAGTTTTGAATATCTGTTGTGTTCCAGGAATTTTAGATGTACTTCTCATCCCTACAGGAACCCTAAGAACCCTGAGAGGTATATATTAATCTCATCGTGCAGATGAGGGAGCTGAGGCTCAGAGGAGTTAAATGACTTGCCAAAGCTCGTCACCCAGACTTGTCTGACCGCAATGCCTATTCGCTTTTTGTTCTGCCGAGTTGCTTTTATATAAATGAAAATGTACATTATTCCTGCTAGAACAACCTGATGCCAGCCAGCTTGTACAAACATGAAGCCCTGATTGTTAATTTTTATATATGTGAATTCACTTAATCAGACCAAAAAATTCTGTGATGGATACATACTTTATCTCTTTTTAATCTTGAGAAGAATAAATTGTAAACTGAAGCAAGTTTAGATTAGTGATTTCCCCAAAGATTGCCTTCACTAATGTTATAATATTTTCTTTTTCAACATACCAATATAAACTTGATTCTTAAGATTACAAAGGCATTCATATCTTATTTTTAAAATTTTTGGTCTCCAAAGAAGTTTTATCAGTTGTTTAACCTTTTTCATTATTATTACTCTAATCTGTTTTGAAAGAATGATTATTTGTGGACTTCTTTGTTATAGGAGGCAGTTCCCGTGTTACACTCAGCAGATACTTACGGAGCATTGTAATGAAGTGTGGTTCTGTAAATTCTCTAATGATGGCACTAAACTAGCAACAGGATCAAAAGATACGACAGTTATCATATGGCAAGTTGATCCGGTATGTACCCCTATGAGTGTTCAGATTGCAAAAAGAGATCATTTTTAATTTAATTGGTTGCATACTTTTAAAGCATGAGTATATAAATAGAATCCTTCTCAAGAGCGGTTTTTTGCTACCTTTGTCATGTCTGTCTTCTTTCTCTGTTGTCTAGATAATATATATAGATAATAGTGTTATCAAAATTGTTGAATGCTTTGTGCTGACTGTATGTATGTGTTATCTAATGTACTCCTCTGAGTAACTCTGTGAGAGACTAACATCTCCTGTCTTCTGATGAGGAAACTGAGATGGAAGTTACATGCCCAGGCTCTCAGCTAGTAAATAGCAGAGTTAGGACTCAAATTCAGGAAGATTTTTACTCCAGACCTACTGCTCTTATGTCTCTGCCAGTTTGTATGTTTATTAATACTTGATTTACGGATTAGTATGATGTCTACTCTGTCACAAGTTAGAAAAGACTCCTTGCCATTTTCCTTCTGAAACCCTTCATTGTCTTGTGTAATTTGTGGAACTTCTGTTAAACACCCCCTCCCCCTTTTTTCCCCCCACTGATACATATGAAAAGTATTATATTCTAGATTTAAAATTCTACGTTCTCTCTAAAATAAGATTTGTCTTCGTTTTTAACTAGGTGACCTACAGATTTGTAGAAATAAGTATTTCCATTTCTTTTAGCCAGTTGAACATTTATCGAGCAATCAGAGAAGTACATGACTCCAAACAGGTTAGGAGATAGTTTGGTTTAGGAGTCATTCACCTAAAATCATGAACTAAATAACCTATTTTAAAATTTAGGATTAGAATATGATATTAGCCCAGGATAAAGTTTTGGACTCTTACATTGAAAAAAATAGAGAAAAGAACCCATGGAAGGAGGTAATTTTAAAAAGAAGAGAATCAAATTTGAGAGCATACATCAATTCTTGTGTACCTGCAATATGCTGTGAATGAAGAAAGGTAAATAAGGCTGTTCTTGCTTTAAAGCAGGTGCTCGTTACTTTTTTTGTACCATGTACTCCTCTGGCAGTCCTGTGACCTATGGACCCCTCCTCAGAATCATGTGGGTTTTTTTTTTCTTTTTTCTCCCCAAATCCTCCCAGTCCATAGTTGTATATTTTAGTTGTGGGTCCTTCTAGTTGTGGCATATTGGCATGCCACCTCAGTATGGCCTGATGAGCGGTCCCATGTCCGCACGCAGGATCAGAACCAGCGAAACCCTGGGACACCGAAGCGGAGCGTGCAAACTTAACCACTCAGCCACAGGGCTGGCCCCAGAATCATGTTTTTAAATGCATAAACCAAACACAAAGGAAACCCAAGTATATGTTATACATTAATTACTAAGGAAACCCGATTATATTGACAGAAAGTTATCAAAATAGTACAAAAACAGATATAGTATAATTATCTGTTGCTAACACATTAAATAACAAATTCTAGCAGATCTACTAATGACCAGAATTTGAAGTAGTGATGAGCATAAATAATATTTCAAGATATCTGCCACAACTGTAATATGATGTGAAAATATTTGAGATTTCTATTATTAAAAGTCACCTAATACTACCTAATATAGCATACTAATATACCTAAAATATCACCTAATGGTAGCTAATATAATACCTAATACTTCCTTGTTAATTGCCTACAAGATTGAAGGAAATACTGAATTTCAGCCTGTGGTTAGTGAAAATAAAGATGTGTGGTTTTCCTCCCGCTCAGTTCAAGGACTCCTCCTTCTGTGCCTGCTTGACTCCTTGTAGATCTCAGGTCAAGAGCCCCTGTGAAAGGGATGTGCAGTTTAGAAGGGGAGGTGAAACACACTGGAATAGATATCACACGATCTGGATAAAGTATTCTGGAAGCACTGTGGAGCCTCCCAGGTTGGAGGGCCTCATTCCAGCCTCACTGTGCGGGCAGGAACGGGGCATTCTGCGGAGAGAGGGGCCTTTCCACGCCCTCCCTCCACCCCAAATAGGAGAATGGGATGAGTGAGGCAGAGAGTGGGAAAAGAGACTAGAAAAATAGTTTGGGATCCAGTCATGGCCTTTGAATACCATTCTGAGGAGTTGTATTTTCATTCAGCGGTTATTGACAAGATGTCTGAAAAGAAAGCAACAATATCAAAACTATGCTTTATTACATTTTTTTCTAGCAGGAGTGTGTAAGAGTCCTTTTGGTTTGGCAAGTGCTTCTTGAGTACCTGCTGTGTGCCAGGCCTTTCGCTAGAGAGAGACTGAGCTCATGACAACACAATTGTTCTGTAGCAGGGGCTCCAGGAGCTCAAGGAAGAGATCCTAGTGGAACTGGAAAGCAAGGGAAAGTAAGACGAGTGAGTCTTAGGTGAAACAGGATTTTTAAGAATTATTTAGGGCAGACCTGGTGGCGCAGCGGCTAAGTGTGCACGTTCTGCTTTGGCGGCCCGGGGTTTGCCGGTTTGGATCCCGGGTGTGGACATGGCACTGCTTGGCAAGTCATGCTGTGGTAGGTGTCCCACATATAAAGTAGAGGAAGATGCCAGTCTTCCCCAGCAAAAAGAGGAGGATTGGCAGCAGTTACCTCAGGGCTAATCTTCCTCAAAAAAAAATCCTGGGGCTGGCCCCGTGGCCGAGTGGTTAAGTTCTCACACTCCGCTGCAGGCGGCCCAGAGTTTCGTTGGTTTGAATCCTGGGCGCGGACATGGCACTGCTCATCAACCCACGCTGAGGCAGTGTCCCACATACCACAACTAGAAGGACCCACAATGAAGAATATACAGCTATGTACCGGGGGGCTTTGGGGAGAAAAAGGAAAAAAAATAAAATCTTTAAAGAAACAAAACAAAAAAAGAATTATTTAGGCAGAGCTAGTTAGGACTGGCCCTTGGGTGACAGGAAGCATGGCTGGGCGTTGGGCAGTTTGGGGACGAGATCTTGTAGAACAGGAGGTGAGGTTAATGAAGTGAGCAGGAGCCAGATCGAGGACGCTCTGGTACACTTTGCGAAGGAGTTTGGACTTTGCTGCCGCTGTTTCCAGGGTGTTTTTGTCAGAATACTGGTTATGCAGAATGTCAACAGGTGTTAGTGTAAAGAGCGTTCGTGGCCGGATTAGCTTGGGAAATGCAGAGTTAATGCTTACATTCCAATCTGAGAGAGCTGGCTTTAGAGTTTGGTATGGTGGTATCTTGTTATGTCAAGTACTATTTGAAAACCTTGTAAAAAAAAATTGGTGATCCTTTTGAATATGTATTTTTTAATGGATAGGAAAGAGAATACATAGCCAGCCCTAAGATTTGAGTTGATGTGATTCCAATGCCTAGTTTCCTTTAACAGGTTTTCTTACCTTTGTCCCCAGAAAAAGAATTTTACCCATTCCCTCCACCCCCACAAATCCAAGCAAAGTTAACTGGATTCCATGAGCTTCATATTTCCACTTATTAATGTGTACGAAACAATTAGTTTTTCAGTTAAATACTCCTAAAGTAGTTTGTCATCAGTTTAGAAGCAACTCTTTGTGGAGATCAGAAGCACCACTGTGGGTGAGAGTTTGTTCCCGGGACATCTGCAGCCACTCCAAAAGACTTGGCTTGCTTATTGAATTGTGCACACCGCTTTGACCTAACGATACTGTGACCTAATGCAGATACCTCGTGCCTGTTCTCCTCCCAAAGAAGAATCAGAAGTAGTTGCATTGTTAACTATTTAATTCTGTCAAAACAGTGGCAGTTTGAACTAAATAACTGAATGAATGATAAACCTAGGGTCCAGTGAAGAAATAAATAACAGTAAACACACCCATTTCTCAGTGATTTTTCTGAGAAATGAATTTCTGGAAAAACGTCTGCAACCTAGTTTTATCAGACTGGTTCCAGACCCGGTTCTAAATGCTTGGAGGTCGTTGTCATTGGATTTTACTCCAGGCTCAAATCTGGTCTCAGTAACTCTTTAGACCAAAGTCTGAAACTTAACTTATTGCTCTTCCCACCACTAGCCAAGTTCCTACTTCCTCTAGTCCCTGCCCGCATCCATCCGTATCCCGTAAAACAGAAATTTGAAGGTTGTCTTGGAACATTTCTTGTCTCGTTCTCTTGTGTTGATTATGTCCCAAGTATATTTTGATCTGAGCTCTTTAAGTCCTGACGTGTTGGTTTAGGACCTCATTGTCGTAACTGTGGCTGTTGCGTTGGCTCATTATGGCTGTCCTTATCCTGTGTCTCTTCTTTCCACAGTGTTGTACAGTGAGTTCTCTTTCTAAAGCCAAATATCATGTTATGTATTCCCCAGCTTAAAAAAATATATATATATATATATTTTTTTTTGGTGGGGAGGACTGGCCCTGAGCTAACGTCTGTGCTTCCTTTATTTTGTTTGTGGGTCACCACCACAGCATGGCTTGATAAGTGGTGTGTAGGTCTGCACCCGGGATCCAAACCCGTGGACCTCTTCATGCACCAGAGTGGAGTACACCAACGTAACCACTATGCCACTGGGCTGGCAAAAAGAAAAATCTTAAGTAGCTCTTCACTCACAGGATAAATTTAACCCCTTAGCCTAAAATAAAGATGTCAACTTGTCCAGCCTCATCACTTGCCCCTTCCCTGTTTGCACTCTCAGCTCATCCTGCACCGCTCAGAGTATCTGCTCTAGAGGTAGGCAGCCCAGGCTCACATCCCCACTGTACTAGAAACAGGCAAGTTTCCAGCCTTTCTAAACCTCCATCTCCTTCCTTGTGATAGCAGGGAGGAGAATAATACTTTCCTTTCAGATTTTTGAGGATTAAAGGAGGTAGTGTTTGTGAAGAGTGCGAATACTGATTAGCACCAGATAAGTGGTAGCTCTGCTGGAGTGAGTGGAAAGTGGTCCAGACACTTGGAAAGCGGTTTGGCACTTCCTCAGAATGTTAAAGGTGGATCTGCTATATGACCCCGAGATGCCACTCCTCTGTGTATACCCAAGAGAAAGAAAGCACAGGTCTGCAGAGAAACTCGTGCCTAGTCATAGCATTATTCATAGTAGCCAAAAAGTGGAAATACTCCCAATGTCCATCAGCTGATGAGTGGATAAACAAAATATGGCATATCTATAAAGAGGAATATTATTCAACAATCAAAAGGAGTAAAATACTGATACATTCTACAGCGTGGGTGAACCTTGAAAACATTGTGCCAAGTGAAAGAAGGCAATTACAGAAGACCATGTATTAGATGATCCCATTTACATGCAATGTTCGGAATAGGTGACTCCATTGAGAAAGGAGTGGTTGCCGGGGCTGTAGGGAGAGGGAGTGGGGAATAATTGCTGGTGAGGGTGGGGTTTCTTTTTGGGGTGATGAAAATGTCCTAAAATTAGACAGTGGTGATGGTTGCACAACTCTGTGAATACACTAAAAGCCACTGAATTGTATACTTTAAAAGGATGAATTTTACAGTATGTAAGTTATATCTCAATAAAGCTGTTGAAAAAAATAAATAAGAGGTTGCTTTCATTGTACCTGTGTTCAGTTTCTGTGAAAGCCTCACAAGGACCGAGTCTCTGTCCTTGTTTGTTTCCATCTGGCACATGGTGCCTCGTATATAGCGCATGCTGCATAGACGTTGTGGTGTGAATGGTCTTCATGAAGTAAGCTGCTAGAGCTTCCTTTGGGGGACACTTGGTGAGAAGTGGGAAAAGCTGCTCAGATTGAATTGTCCAAGTCCATCTTCGCAGCTGTGTAAGTTCTTGTGCCAAAAAACTCACTGGGGATGGGAGTTAACAGAGTTGTCTCTTTTCCCTCCTAGGATACACACCTCCTAAAACTGCTTAAAACATTAGAAGGACATGCATATGGCGTTTCTTATATTGCGTGGAGTCCAGACGACAACTATCTTGTTGCCTGTGGCCCAGATGACTGCTCTGAGCTTTGGCTTTGGAATGTACAAGTGAGCACTTTCCATCCTTGGTTTAGCTTTTAAAGCGTGGTCATACCGCACATACTCAGTCTAACTTTACCCTGGATCTGTAGAACAGAGCCATTCAACCAAAGTTAGCGTAATGCATCTGCTGTGGAAGATAATCCTTCAGATGGCAGCCAAGTGGCCAGGTTTATAAACTTAAATATTAGGCTGAGTGTAATAGAATTTTTGGAAGAAGGATCAATTAAGTATTTTAAGAAATGTTGTATTTTATACTCTGGGATTGGTACTATTTACTGTGGTACTTGGTACCTCAGAAATGATTTTACAGTTTCATAATTTCATAGTTGTACAGTACACAGTTTCATGTGTGAAAACATTGGCATAAAACCAAATTTTCCATCTGATGACAATCACCAGCTTGTTACCTATATTTAATACTCTGATTTAGTTAAGTAAATTTAAATGATGTTTTCAGTACTTACTATTAAGAGCTTAATTACTGTTTCTCAGTGAAAACTTGAACTTTCTCCAGGGTTGCATTTTACAAAAACTCAGCATTAAGTTCACTCCATTATTGACAGACTGTTTTGGAAACCTCGTAGTTAGGATTTAAATTTTTTTTTCGCTTCTTCTCTCAGCTGACGGGTTAGGTGATGTATCTTGTTCTTTTCGCCCCTAGGCAAGGGAATGGGCCAGGCTGTGGTTTGGGTGTAAAAGTACAAGTGATGGGATAAGGTTTGAGTCTGGGGGCCTGTAAGTAAGTTGATTTTACTGAGAGAGTGAAGGTAAAGCTCCACAGAAAAGACTCGAGTCATAAAGATGGCCTAGAGGACAGAGCGGACACTCGGCTTTGCTGGAGCGCGATAAGCCATAAGTCTAATTCTGCTGTTAGAACAGTAAGATTGTCTTAGTGTGCAGTTGTTTATTTTTAGTTCAACCCCAGTTTTTTTATTCAGAAAATTTTCAAATATTAACAAAAGTTGAAAGAAGAGTACAGTGATGACCTGTATACCCACCACCTTAGATTCAACAGTTGTTAAAACATTTTGTTATATTTGTGTGTACGTACATACATGCATACAAATATGTATACATATTTACATATATATCCATATCCAAAACATTTGAGGGTAAATTACAGATATGGTATTATACTCCTAAATACTTAGGCACATATCTCCTAAAAAATTACATTCTCCTATATTACCAAATATCATTATCTTATCTAAGAACTTTAACCATAATTCTCTAGTATCTAATATTCATTTCATAACCAAAATCTCCACTTGTTCCCACAATGTCTTTATGCCATTTTTATCAAACCAGTTGTTTAATCAGTGTGTTTGTGGTTGGGTTCAGGGGCATGGCACAGCATGAAATAGAAGAGATGGCTTTCTCTTGAGGAAACAGACTTGAAGGGAATCTGACCTAAAAGACACTTTTTTTTTCATTAAAGCTTCTTTCCCCTCGTAGGTAGGAGGTATGTGCTCCTAATGCTTTGATGGAGACTTAGTTTATAGCATCTGTGTAGTCTTCCTTTGAGTCAATTTTGAGTTTCTAGACAGTTAAACTGTATTCTAGCCTGTTTTACTATGCATTATTTTATGTAGACTTGTTCTAAAAAGATGGTCTTTTTTGGTCAGTTTTCAAACTGTTCCGTTAGGTTTGTAACTAAGTTCCTGATAATAGTCTCACGTACTCACTATCCTGAGCGTAACAGAAGAAAAGACCATTTCTGCTTTCAGAACTGGTGTGTTAACATAGCTGTGAATAGAAAATGCCAAGCATTTAGCTGTTGCATGTGTATTTGTGCTTCCAGTGTTCATATCAAGCAACCCAAAAAGTTGAACTGGTGCGGGCGGTAAGGGTGGGGAAAGGACTTGAGATTGCTGAGGATTTTTTCAGTGTGAGGGAGACATCTGGTTTTCTATTTTTTGTGCCCTCTGTGCTTTTATTACTTGGCCCCATTTCCTGATCATACACTTTGTTTTCACTTTTTTTTTTTGCTTTTGATTACCCATTTCTCACAGGAAAATTATGCCCATGTACTTTTAATTATACCAAGGGCAGCTCTTATCTCTCAGATCCTGTTTGTAATCCATGAACAAAATGGAATCAAGACTAGATTAAATGGTATGTGTCTACCTTCTAAGTTGAATAACTTAGAAAAATAACAGGAGGACGTCTGAGGGTTGTAACCACTGAACAGTCTTGCCTAGCTGGGGGTGCTTGAGAACGGCTGTGCTGAATAGTACCAGGGTTCCTCTTTCTTTTCTGTTACTTTTGATTGAGATAAAGTTACGTACCAGAAAAATGATTTTCATTTCTCTCTTCCCATCTTCCCTCCTACATTTGGAGCATCTTGAATATGAAATTTAACATAGTTTAGACTGCCCACACCATTGGCCTAATTTAAGGGCATAGTTTTTTTCTGCTGATTAATCATGCATTCTTAAGGAAGTGTTAATTGCATTAACTGCAATTTTAAAATAAAATTTATAAAGAACTGTGGACTGAGGAGAAGTGGAAACTCAGAAGGAATAGGTCTGTCGTGTTGGGCTTTTCATCGTCTTACTTGGGAAGGATTCTGTGTTTTAATTTATGAATGTAATTGATTTTAAGATGAGTTTTATCGGAGTTTATGTTCTCCATATCTAGTCTTTGGATCAGCTATGCTAGGTATTGTTTTTAACTCCTAGATTTTTCTTCAAGTCTTTCATTTCTCTTCTGAGTGCTGCGGTTTTGTCTTAAGGCCGGTTAAGACAGCTGCTTTCTCTAATTAAGAATACCGCACTAGCCAGATGTCCCAGTTACTAGCCTTTTTGTTCTTTATGCATTCCCTTCACAGGGGTATCTTGAAGGTCTTATATACAGTTTTATTTGTTTGTAGACAGGAGAGCTAAGGACAAAAATGAGCCAGTCTCACGAAGACAGTTTAACGAGCGTGGCCTGGAACCCCGACGGGAAACGCTTTGTCACTGGAGGGCAGCGCGGGCAGTTCTATCAGTGTGTGAGTATCCAGCGCTCCGTCCGAGGGCTGCTAACTGCAAAGCAAATGCAGTTTTGTCTAAAGAAAGAATTCACTCGACTTGCTATCTTTTATAAAACACACTATATAAAGACCTGCATTGTCATCTTTCTAGATAAGCACTGTCCTATAGAACTTGTGTAGTTGTTTTTGGGTTTTTTTTTATCATTTCAAGCATTTGTACAAAGCATAGATGTTGAGTTTTGTAAAACATTTAAAAATTGTTTTACTAAACATTTTGGTCTTATAAACATGTTGCTAATGTATAGGAATGAAAAGTTTTGGTATTTAATTTCTTTTGAGGTTTTTAGCCCTTTGAATTTTCTGTATAAAAAAAAGATGGTGAATTTCATAAGCAGAGTGTCTTAAATTTTTGAGGAATGAAAGTGGTGCTAGTGCTCCGAGGGAGCTTTTTGGTCTTCATTTGGGGTATCTTCTCATCAGCACCTGCCCTGTTAATCTTGGATTGTTGGGATGATAAAAATAAGTAAAAGGTAAAAAGTCTTGTGACAGGGTAGACCATGACACAAACACAGTGTCGTTAGTGTCCATCCAGATCCCATGTCTCATGGCACTGCCTAGCGTGGGTACAGTAGATATGTCCAGGTTTATTTTTAAGACTAAAATTAAACAAGATAATAAATCCCTTTGAATCGTTCAAAGTAGCTAAGATCACTTATCATAAAGACTTTTATGTAGCCATTACAGATTATCGATTTTTTTCATTGATGGCCATGAAACTCATGGAATATCTAGTGTCGTATTCTCTCAGCATGATTATAAACTGTTAGTTCTTAAATCCTGGGTGCAAGATGGTCATGTCCGTTTCTGCGGACTTTGCCATCCGATACAGTGTTTCAGCCTTCAGGATCCGGGACTTGATAGTTCCCTAGTCTGTAAAATGCGAGTGGGAATGCCTCTCAGAGCTTTCAATATTCAGTAAGAATGATCCTAAGAGCTTTGATCTGTAGAGTACATTACAAATTTGATGACTGAAAATGTCACAACAGATTCCTAAATTCTGTAAATCTATAATTAATGTTTTAGTAATCTTTTTCTATATCACAACTTCTGAATATTATAGGACAAATCCCAGTAGAGTGAATTGTGAAGGAATGTTGAAATTTTCTGATAGTAGTAAGACCTTTCCTTGGAACTTAGGGATTCTTTCTTTGCATTTATCTGTGCATGGCAGGTTATTGAAGGAAGGTAGATTTTCAGAGGTTCTCTCCCCCTACCCCTGAGGAATTGTTTTAATGAAATTTGACCTGTATTCAAATTTTCATTATTAAAACCACTTAGGGAAGAGTTAGGTTGAGATCAGTGTCAGGAGAAGACAAACTTAGTACAAGGGGAGATTGCTAAGTGATTCTTTGGTTGGTTGTTTGCTTTCTGAGCACCGTTCAGTAATGCAGTTAACAGGAATTCTCTCCCGCAGGATTTAGACGGCAACCTCCTGGACTCCTGGGAAGGGGTGAGGGTGCAGTGCCTCTGGTGCTTGAGCGACGGCAAGACTGTTCTGGCGTCAGACACACACCAGCGAATCCGGGGCTACAACTTCGAGGACCTTACAGACAGGAACATGTAATGAGCTTTACATCCATTAAGCCACAGCTGTCTGCTTCATATTAAAGTGTGGAGTGGAACTTGCTTTTTCAGAAAAACACTTTTTATTCTGCTTTTTGTTTTGGTGTGTTTGAAAATTTGGATTGATGGTCAGGTGGGCTTAGTAATCGTTAATTCAGATTTGTTTTCTTGATTAAATATAGTGTATAATAGTGATTACAGACAAAATTGTGGTGTTTAAGCTAGAATATTTTATATTTTGGTAATTTGAATGTCTTGATTCTCAGTATATTGCTTTTGACAAATTATTTTCTGGTTACAGAGTACAAGAAGATCATCCTATTATGTCTTTTACAATTTCAAAGAATGGCCGATTAGCTTTGTTAAATGTAGCAACTCAGGTACGTTTATTAATGATTCTCAGGAAAATTTAGGTTAGTTCAAGTGTTAATTGTGATTTTTTAGTCTGTGTATATATATAAACAGAATATTTCTACTAATTCTTAAATTTTATTGCATATGTTTGATCCTTAAGTATGTAGAATCAGCTGTAAATTTATCAGAACATTAGCATTTTGCATAAACAGAAAATGAAAGTGTTCCATCAGGCAAAGGGATATTCACAGATTACTTTTTAAAATTCTTTCAAGTTGTGGTAGAATAACTACTTCTGTTCTCTTTTGCCTACAGGGAGTTCATTTATGGGACTTGCAAGACAGAGTTTTAGTAAGAAAGTATCAAGGTGTTACACAAGGGTTTTATACAATTCATTCATGTTTTGGAGGCCATAACGAAGACTTCATCGCTAGTGGCAGTGAAGGTAAATTGTTTGTGTCACTATCAGTTTGCTTATATTGTGGGTTTAAAGTTCTGTAATTCTCTCAATTTGTGAAGGTAGTCATGTCTCCAGGCAAACTCAAGGTGTTAAATTGCATGAGTTATTTATTCAGACACTGTTAATTAACTTCCACTTTTTTAGAATGATTTGGGTCCTTATTGTCACAAAGCAGTAGTGCCTATTCCAGCCATCGGGTGGCGGTGGGAGGGGAGTTTTGGGTACATGGATCAAGTCCAGATTTGGTTAAATCATTACTCCTTCATGTGTTGACTTGTGTTTCCTCAGACTGATGGTTTTCAGAGGTTATTAGTATCTAAAAAGTCAAGGTTAATTGTGTTGTTTTACCTGACCTTGGACAGAACTGACTATAGTTAGATCTTCAGTGTTTCTTTAATGGCCGAAGAGAATAATTTAGTTTGATAATTCTTATGGTCTCAGAAAAGTTAAAATTACAGATTTGTCTCCACTACCTCTATTTTTCAGTCTAACAACATCAGTATTTCCGGCAGGCATGTGCCTAAAGTAGCCACTCTAATTAAAATCTAAATTGTTATAAAATATGCAAGCACAGATAAATAAGGCAGTATTAAAAGTTAGTGTGCTTTTTAAGGTGATAGAAACATCAATAATGGCAAATTATGGCAAGTTTTCATTCAACACGTTTTTCTTGAGTACCCACGATATTCCTCTATAGTAGCAAATTATTTAAGTTACTTTTTAAAGTACTGAATCTAGGCATGGCCTCGTGGTTTAAGTTTGGCGTGCTCTGCTTTGGGTGGCCCAGTTACATGGGTTTGGATCCCAGGCGTGAACCTAACCACTCATCAGCCATGCTGTGGTGGTGACCCACATATAAAGTGGAGGAAGTCTGGCACAAATGTTAGTTCAGGACGAATCTTAGCAAAAAAAATACTGAATCTAGTTTTACGAGATAGACCAAGGAACTGGATTGTGTTGGCCAACACTTTTGGTACTGTTCCATTTATTGTATAAGATGTTTACTATCCCATCTCAGTAGATAAGAAGATCACAGTGTGACAGTGAGTTCTTCCTTTGTGTATAAAGCACACGTAAGAATGAGGACAGAGAGAGGCATGGAGGGATTTCGATTTTAACATGAAGCATTTGAATTTACTTATTCTTTCTTTCCCAAAAGAATGTGTGTCAAATAAGATTGAGACGACAGAAGAGTGGCTTGTTAGATGACAGTTGTGAGTTCACTGCTTTCCAGTCCAACACTCTTTTTCTACCTGTTAGTGTGATCGCGTTATGTTCTAATTCTCCATTGGTTTCTAATTTGATTTGGTGTAAATATATTAAACCTTCAACTTGCTTTTTAGCTCCTCCTACTCTAAGATGTCTGTCCCGTGCTCTGTCAGTCCTGCTTCTGGTGGGGTTTTTTCCTCTTACTTAGAATCCCTCAAAGCTCTTTCTAACAATAATATGTACCCTACAAGTACTGAAAAATGTGTATGGCTACCATTAGCCCTAGAGATGCCAGTCTTTTTTTTAAAGCCAAAACTAACTTAGAACTAAGCCTGATGAATAATGTAATTAAACCACATTATATTCTGTTTAGGGCTAAAATGAAACGTAACTGAAGTAAAGAGAGTAGTGTTCTCATAACCCACGTGATTTAAAATGGTTCTAAAAATGTTTTGAACTCCAGGTAGATATAGTGACTATTATCTCGCAGGATGAGCACAGTGGTCCATTTGTCATTTATTTGTAAGGTTTATAGTCCAAGGACCTTCCAAATCCCCAAGTATATGAAGGCCAGTATCAAACAGAGCAGCGAGGAAGCCTTTCCCTCCAAAAATGGTGCCATTACTCGAGTTTTTTCACTGTGTTGGCAATATATATAGAAAAAAGCCTTAAAAATGAAGCCTAAGCACTGGTTTCCTAGACTGAGACGGCAAGCAGAGCTTAATCAAAACCTGTCACTCGGACCTGGACTTCTGCACGTCTGCACTTTTGCTGCCTCTTCAGCTGATCTCCTCTTTGGATTCACGTTCACAAAAGCATTTACCTCCACGTTTCAGTTGCATTCACACTTTTCGAGCCTATAATCTTTCTCTTTTGTGTATTTCTTCAGTTCAGTGGGAAACACAGCTAATCCTTTCTTGTTTTCTTCTTCTTCTTTTTCTTTCTTTTTTTTTTTTTTGCTAATTTCATTTTATGCAAGGGAAAATTGTTTTCAAAAGTTATGGAACAAGAAATACCTTCTAAGAAAGATAAATTCAGTTTTTCAATTAGGGTGTTTTAGCTTTTACTTCACACACACACACAACACACACACACACACACACACAATGTTCAGATAGAGTCCCAGCTTTTTATCTTTGTTAGAAGTTTTGAAACCAGGACCTATTCATTTACCACAAGTTAATTACTTTCTCACCACTCTAAAGAGTCCTCCGCTGGCAGCACACCCACTGAAGGTTCTCACATGGACCACATAGCTGACGGACATTTTAGTTTGACCACTTTTCTAATTTACCTTGGGCTTCTGCCTTCTATTTAAGAACCATCACTTATATTTGGTTAACTTTTTACAGTAATACGTGGTTGTTTACCATGTGCTAGACTTTGTTGAAAACTCTTCCATATACAAACTTATTTTATCCTCATACCATGATAAGGTAAGTACGAGTTGCCATTTACAGACGAAGAGTTGCAAAGAGCGGGTGACATGCCCAAAGTCACACAGCTAGTCAGTATGGAGGGTGTGAGCTGGGGAGGCAGACTCCGGAGCCCGAGCCACTACTGTTTTGGTTGTGTTTTTGAAGATTAGTTTATCACGAAGTGACAGAGTTGTCAGGGCTTTGGTTTTACGGTCCCTTCGGGAGGTTATAAATAGTGTGCTACAGAGCCGTATTGTGACGTGCATGGCAGACAGTCGTGTAGGCTCACTGGAAAGCTCTAGAGCGGGCGCCCCTGGATTTCAGTCCCAACTGCACCCTTACTAGCTGTTGACCACGAGCAGCTCACTTAACCTCACAGGCTCTACCGCCGCCCGTCCAGAGGGTGAGCACAGGGCCCACCTCGTGGCGGTGGTGAAGACGCGGTGATATGCGTGAAGTATTTAGCACCTGCTGTGCTGTCAGCGCTCGCTAAAGGTCTAGCTGTCGTCTTCATTCTTGCTGTTTTTGAATTTAGATACATTGCTTTTCGGTCACCTCATATTTCCATGGGATTTGTCATCTCTGTCCTAGATTTCTTTACATTCAAAGACCTTGCTGTATTACAGAATATTGCAGGTGGAACTGGTGGTGGCTTGACGGCTAACCACCCTTAACGGGGGGAACAAATGCATATTTTATTAAAGTGGCTTTTCATAAGGTAATTTGTTAAAAACTATTCATGTTATTTTTCTTTTTAAATTCTAATAATCAAGACATATGTTCTGTTTGTAATGAATGATAAACTTAAAATCAGTTGGTCTTGTTAACCTATAACAACGCCATAACTTTGTCTGAATTACTTTGTTCAGATCACAAGGTTTACATCTGGCACAAACGTAGTGAGCTGCCCATTGCGGAGCTGACAGGGCACACGCGTACAGTCAACTGTGTGAGCTGGAACCCACAGATTCCATCCATGATGGCCAGCGCCTCAGATGATGGCACTGTTAGGATATGGGGACCAGCACCTTTTATAGACCACCAGAATATTGAAGGTAACACTGCTGTCCAGCATCCTGTGTTTTCTCCATGAGACATCGCTCTGCTCATTAGGAACTTGCAGCACTTTAGTTAAAGAGTGGGATATAATTTATTTTTCCATCTTTTAGAGATTGTACACTATCTCACGCCACAGAAGGAGTTTGCTAAGTAATCTAAGATACGATGGTCCTTGTTTTATTGGTGACAGTGGGAAGAATAAGCCAAAATGTGCCACCTCATTTATGTCCACTTATCGCTTTACAAATATTATTGAAAATCTTGCTTCGTCATGCCAGGAGCATTTTATACCTTTATAAACATGAGAACTAGCCTAGTATACAAAATTTGAACAACTTTAGAATGATCTCGATTATGAATGTTACTCTTAAACATCTGTTAACACCATGTAGCATACTGACGTGAGCCTGATGGATAGAGAAAGAGAAGGGGACTGAGGTTTATCGTGTGCTGACGCACCGGGCAGCGCGGTAGGCCTTTCTCTACGCCGCCGTGCGTGAAATCATCAGAGCCCTGTAAGAGAAGGCTTCCGTCCTCCTTTCTGTGGGTGAGAAAACTGAAGCCTGGCGAGACTAATCAGCTTGTTGAGTGCTGCCATGTCTTCAAATCTAGGTCTGAGAGGTTTTTTCCCCATTACTTTCAAATACTTGGAGGTGAGAAGCCCTAAAGCCAGCAGGCTAGCAGTTAAGGACGTAGCTTAATTGAGCAAGACACAAGTACTAGAAACAAGAGATAATGAGAAGTTTTATGTAAATCACACATCACCTTTTTTCCAAACAGAGCAAGTAAAATATTTAGTTTGCTTAGAGGGAAGTAATTTGCCTAGAAACAGGTAAACAGATTTTTTGTGCACACTGTGTTCTACCTGAATATTTCAGTGAGAAAGATGACCTGTGGCTCTCAGTTAAGTTATTCTCAGTGGAGGAGGATTATAGAGGCAGCATGTATGGTTTGAAAAAGCATATTCTCTATACTTTTTCTTTGTCTTTGTGGTACAAACCGTAAAAGACTTGACCAGATCCTCCAGGCAGGTGAGGACATACGGCCAGAGGTGAGAGTGAAAAGCACGAAGAGTACATGATTCACTGAGTAGGGGGCTGCTATTCAGCTGTTCAGAGCCTTGAAGGGCCTTGTTACATCTGTAGATCCCTGTGTGGCATTCTGCCTTTCCTCTGGGAGATCAGCTAGAAGCAAACACCTCGACCTTCTTGTGTTGTCTTATGAGGTTTCCAGGCCCACTCTCTACGAGAGATGTTTTATGGATCTGTCACTGTGATTAAGTGTACTTTTATAATTGTGTTAGTCATTTGGAAGTTACTTCTTTAAATAAGCATGTTCAATTTGAAGAAATAGGCAAATATGAAGGATGTAGTAGCAGATTGACCTTGTGAGTGGATGCAGTTTGGACATGCCTTTGTGGTGTGGTCATGCTCCGCTGCAGTGGGGTGAGACTCACTCTGCTTCTGGTAAATCTAGGTGACACGGGTGCTCACTGTGGGCTGGGCCACATTGTGGCTCAGTTGTAAGATCTGGGTCCAATTCAGCAACTTTCCTTTGTTCTTTGGCAACATAGGCACAGCCCTAAAAAGATTTTCATTTACACCTAAAACGGGGAAACAACCAGAAATTTGGTTACGTGCCTTTTACACAGCTATCTTCTGGGTTCTTTTTCCCATGCTTGAAAACATTGGTTTTTCTAATTAAAGAAAAACCTGTTTGGAAAAGAAATTTTTAAAGATACAGATGAAGCTAAAGAAAATGACATTTAAAAATCATAACCTAAGATACTACGTCATTTAAATAAAAATATTTCACTTAACTCCATTTCAATAAAGAGAATTTGCTGCCCTTTTGTTATAACAGTAGAGTTCCATACTGTACTTTTTCTTTTGAGGAATGTATAAAATGGAATGGGATCAAGTACCAATACACGCTACAACACGGGTGAACCTGGAAAACAACATGTGAGGTCCAAAGAAGCCAGACACAAACGAGCACATGTTGTGACTCCGTTTATATGGAATGGGCCTTAATAGGCAAATCCATGGAGACAGAAATAGACTAGTGGTTGCTTAGGGTTGGGGTTGGGGCTTTTGTGTGTGACTGCTAATGGGTGATGAAAATGTTCTAAAATTGATCGTGGCGATGGTTGTGCAATCCTGTGAATATGCTGATAATAACTGTTGAGTTGTACACTGTAGATGGGTCCATTGTGAATTACATGTGAATTATATCAATAAAGCTGTTGACACATACTCCCCGCCCCCCCCACCCCCCCCCCCAAAAAAAGAGTAGGGGGATATTGCAGAATTCACACTGAGCCACTGAAAGGAGAACTAAGTACGATAGTTGGGGGCTGGCCCGTTACGCAGCGGTTAAGTGTGCACGTTCCGTTTCGCCGGTTCGGATCCTGGGTGCGGACATGGCACCGCTTGGCACACCATGCTGTGGTAGGCATCCCACATATAAAATAGAGGAAGATGGGCACGGCTTTTTGCTGAGGGCCAGGCTTCCTCAGCAAAAAGAGGAGGACTGGCAGTAGTTAACTCAGGGCTAATCTTCCTCAAAAAAAAAAAAAAAAAGTACAATAGTTATCATGCACAGTTTACCCTGGACTGCCAGATCTTTCCTCATTTCTGTTGTCAACTGTCAAAAAGATTTTTCTATTCTGGGTAACTATTTCAAGGTTCATTTTAAAAGTGTGAGATTCCAATATGATTATTCACTTGGGTTCTCCAATATTTAATTATGAGTTAAGACTAATATATAGCCTAAGACATGATGTAGACACATTGTTTTAATGATTATAATGAAAGTATCAAGAATTTGCCTTGATGTGATTGTTTTTTAATGTTACTATATTTTGTAATGTCATGATGCTAATTTAAAACTTTCTAACTGGTAACTTTTTTCTCCCCCCCACCCCCTTTTTCTTCCTCTTCCCCCCCGATACACATTCGTCTTGTCTCCATTCAGAGGAATGCAGTAGCATGGATAGTTGATGGCGAATTTGGAGCAGACGACTTCTGTTTAACTTAAAATTAGTCGTATTTTAATGGCTTGGGATTTGGTGCAAACAAACATGATTGATAGCTGGACAGACATGCTCGTCATGAAAAAAGAACCATTTCTGAAGCCCGATTGGGGCCAAACATTTACACCTTGCTTCATAGTAACCAGTTGAGATGAAGCACGTCGTTAGAACGTTGTTGGACACCATGTTGAACACCCCCATCGGTCGTGAAGAACTGTGCTACATTCAGGCTTACCCATTGAACTCAGTATATATATTTTTCTCCCTCCTGCCTTTTGTCTGGCAGGATACCATTCTTGTTGCTCTTCTGTGTAATGAAGTTTAAATGCTTGTTTGGAAAACTTTATTTAACAGTTTAGAAGGCTTGATAGAAAGAGTGCATTAGTCTGAAGAGTATACATTGGATAGGAAAGAATTCCTTCTTTTGTTTCTCCAAATCTTTCCGCCTTATTTAGCTTGAGATCTTTGCAGCTTGGTTCATGGATTCTAGCCTTGCCCGTTGCGCAGTATATACTGATCCAGATGATAAACCAGTGAACTATGTCAAAAGCACTCTCAATATTACATTTGACAAAAAGTTTTGTACTTTTCACATAGCTTGTTGCCCCGTAAAAGGGTTAACAGCACAATTTTTTAAAAATAAATTAAGAAGTATTTATAGGATTAAAGTGACGTCATTTGTATACATTTGGAATCTAAACCAGCTTAAAAACAGTTTCCTCTCTGACTTAGATACGCAGTATAACTGATGCTCTTCTGGAATACACGAGAGACATGGTCAGGAACAGTGCTCGAAAGGACATTACACAGGAAATTCAGAGTCATACTTGGAAGGTTTTCCCCCTTTTGTTTTATTCCTGAAGGAACATCAGTACCTGATCTTGAAGAAATTCAAGATTCAAAAAGAGAATTTTAAATATATACCAACATGAGAGATCAATAGTCCGTTTAGGTTTTCGACAAAGCTTGTTCCAAGTTGTTCTCAACTTGGCGAATCATTTTGGTGTGATATCTAGCAAGAGAGTAGAACTTAGCAGATATAACCACTTTGGGAGTTTATAGTATAACTGAGCTTGTTAGAATTCAGCAGGTTACAACAAACTGAGTTTAAAACCTCATAGTCCTTTCTCTTAATTGCCCTGAATATTTTGACATATAGGGATACATAAATTTAAAGAATCTTCCTCCTCAGTTTTTCAGATGTTGCCATACTGAACCTCATTCTCAACTGGTGCTGTGGATAGTCTTTCCCTCTCCCCTCCCCTTTTAGTTTAAGGAAAGGTTTCCTTCATGGAAAAGCACTTTTAATTTTGAGAACTTCACATTTAAAATAAGCCAAAAGCCTGATGTTCACATTGTGCTTTGAAACCCCGTAACAGCTGAATCCAGCATACTTAGTCGTCTTTAAAATTCGCTCCCTTTTCTAGTAGAGGATAAATATGGTGACCACAGCTGTTATGTTGGGAAAAGAGTGGGAGTACCCCCAAAATAAGATTCTGGTGAAGGAAAAGTCTTGTACTAAGTTCGCTTTAGGCCCAGCCAAGTCTAAAATACCTTATTACCGTGAGTAGACTCCTTCAGGATCCACAAAGAAGAGAAAGCCTTGGATGTCAGGAATTCTTTCATTGGCCGGTGGGGGTAGGGGTGGCAGCAGGGAGAAACGGGAAAGTCAGGGAAGGGGAGAAGAAAGAAAAACACAATTGGCCTTAAAATAGCATGGATTCTCTCAAAAGCTCACAGTAAGAGAAAATGACAGATCGTGGTCAGCAGATTATTTTATCAAATTGGTATGTAAAAGATTTCCTTAAGCTCCATTTTGCAGAGACCACCACTTAGAGAATCAAGAATTCTTGTTTTGATACTTCTAAGTTAAAATAACTATATGTTACAGTTTATCTGGTACTTCATTTTTCTTAACTAAAATTACTTTTTACTTTAAGCTTGAATAAAAATCTTCATTGGTAACTGTATACAATTAAGTGGCACCTTCTCTTTATCTCAATGCAGTTAAATCCATTCATATTTTAAGTGATTCATATATACCTTGAAGCCGTTAATACACCCCTGTCTCGACAGTAACATCACTAACAGCCCGGGCATAGAAACTGCACAGCTGTTTACAGATTTGGTTACAGTGTGCTCTGGCGCATTTGTAACATTCGCTGATGTTTGTGCCCATTCAGGGGCAGTTTGGCACTCAGATTCCACTGTCCTTCCCCCAGCCACCCCTAGAGCTGAGTTTTCAGAGTGCTTCTAAAGTACAGTTAACAACACTTTCAAAAAGTGGAGTAAAAGTGAGGCACATTTTACAAGAACATAACTCCATTAAAACGGAGTGACAACTATGCAAAGGTTTCTATAGCAGCTAGGTGAGTGTGTTTTCCAGTCTGTCTGAACTGGCAGCTCCCTATCTATACTGGTACTTTGCTGTGCCAATTTGCTGTAAACGTCTATTTCATGCATTTGCCACGCAGTGACTGTGCTAGAAAGGTGAAATAAATGGTGAAGAAACCTAGGATTTTATGGTACAAAGAACCTGATAGCAGGATGGTCTGACCCATAGCTGTTGTCTAAAAACTTCTGATACTGCTATAGTCTCTACATAGGCTTAAGAGTGAGAATATATGAGTGAGAGTACTATCAAGCCAGCGCAAGATACTAACAAATGTATAAATTGAAAAGTACCAATACTTTTTGCACATAGATCAAAATAGAGTGGAGAATTTTGGCTCCAAAAATCAGGTTAGTAGGCTCATTTCCATGTGCTTAAAAATGTTTTCGTTGTTGTTATTCATTGATTAAGGGCTAGAGCAAGAATGAAATTAAATGTCTTTTTCCTCCAAATAATTGGTTATTAATAGTACAATGTTGGATTTGGGGATTACTAAAATTGGTGTGTGGGTGGTGATAAAGAATTAGAGTGGGGAATTGGTTGGGAGGGATGACAGAGCATCAGTTTTGGTTTTTTGTATTTTATTAGTGTTCATGCCAGCTACATTTCTGTTACTCTTATTGGCCAAGTAAATGTGTTATATTAAACCAGGTAAGTAGTTTAAACAGAGGAAATTTTACTTGCAAATGTCCCTACAAATTGGCCCATTTTAGTGGGTGGGAGAACAAAAAGGGATTACCTAACTTTAAATACAAACTAAGTAATTGAAATAACCTGCTAGTTGAGAGGGAAAAAAGTCCAATTTCTCAATATTTTCTTAATCTGAAATCACACTAGTAGTAATATGGTGATTTTTATTATTAGGAGTGTTCTCCCTCTAGAGTGGCATTCCATGGCATTAATAGAAAACCCTTCTTTCCCACCCCTCCCCATCTTCAAATTTTCTTTTTTAGGATGTTGGTTCCTGCACACAAGAACTGACCCTATCACCTCTGCTCACAGTGGTAAATATATCGTACATCTCTTGAAAGGGAAATATCTGACATGGATATTTCCTTCACAGCAGAAGAATGGCTGCTTTTGAATGGGGAGGAAAGAAGACATTTTTCTTAATATCCTTTTTGTCCCATCTCTAAAATGTATAAATATCTTGATTTAGTTTTACGTTAATTTCTCATTGAGACTTGCAACTCTTTTGGGGTTGCTCTCTAAAATATTACTTCCATTTCAAAAACCATCTGATTTAATATAAACTGCTAACTTTGAAAGAAGAGGTGAATTTGCATTTACACTTTAGACACTTTCTAAAAACAGGGTGAACTTAATGGAAATTTTTCAGTGTTGTTAAGCTCTTGTTATAGTAGCTGCCCTATAGTTGCAAAAACAAAAACTATAAAACCCCGTCCCTTGTCCCCTTAATCCAGGTAGCCTGGATTTAATGAAACGAATATGTGTGCGTGCGTGTTGTGTGTCTGTGTGGAAGAGAGAGTACTCGATTCCTAAAAAGCCCTGGAAACAGCTGTGCTGGGTTCTTGTCAATTTTAGTAAAAGTCTCGTACACGTGTGAAATACCCTCTCTGAATTCAAGGTTTGGTTAATACTGGTATATTTTTATAAGATTGAAATTGTGTCCCCCATCTTTAACTTAAACATTTTCATTATCAGGGTCAATGTGCTAAAACCGAATCGTAACATTTTTAGGCACAAATGGAAAAAATGTTATTGGCTCCTTGAGAATGTGTGTGTGTGGCGAGGGGAACAGATCCACAGAAGCATGTGTGTACTTACAAACCAAGCTGTAGAGATCAAGAGAAGAACTACAGTGTTGATCTCAACGTTTCTAAATTGTCAAGATTTACATGGCATTGTGGTGAACTAGTTAACGCTTAGAGCTTTTGGTATGTAATAACTATTTGCTATGGACTGACTAAATGTTTCAAAGGATTGTGTTCTTAAATTTTGGGGGGTTTTGTTTTTGTTTTTTTTTTAACTGCCTCTCAGATTATATTTAGTAGTTTAAATTTCTTTGCTTTATTATTTCATTAAAGCATAAAAAACTTCAGGTCTCTGATATTTATTTTCACTTGTTCTACTAATTATTTACAAAACACTCTTTGTTAACTTTTATTTTATAAATGTGTAGTATATTAAACGTCTTTAAAATTTTGTTCAACTGAAACCACATTAACTTTGATTTGCTTTCCTGGGATTTTTTTTTAATACAACACCTTTTCCATGTCAGTGCGTAGCACTTACCCAATCGTTTGTACTCCCTTTCAACCCAATAAACAGAATGAATAACTAATTGCTGCTCTTGTCTCCTCATCCATTAACCAGAGTGTTTAAAGAGTACGCTTTTTCTCTAAAACAACTCATGTGCTGATGGGACTGCCATCTGTTCACCTGGCATTTTTAAGTGGTGTCGGAGGCAGCACTGCTTCCTCTGTCAGGATAGCTTTTTAAGGAGCTGTTGTATACAAGCGTGGAGGAATTTAGAGAAGCCGAAGGAACACTGGCCCTTGTAAAGGGGTCACAGGCCCCAGTTCTGGAGTGTGACTGCTTCTGGAGTTAGGCGTTTAGGCACTGTGCACTTGAGTAGTAGAGAGAATATATTTCCAGTTTGAAATTAAAGTTCATTTCACGATGAATAGTTACATAGGTCCTTAAAGATCTCCTTGGAGAAAGCATTAATGTGTGCAAACCTACAGTACATCTGAGTTACGAAGAGAGGAAAGAACCAGTTGCCCCATCGGGGTGAATTATCACAGAAGTGGACGGGAAGCATCTCTCCTACTGAGAGTGGAGTCGAGTGCGGTAGAAGGGAGTTCAGGTGAGCAGCGCTGTCGTTTGGCAGCTGGCGAATGGGGAGTCGGCTTAGACCGGCAGACCCCCACGAGGCCAGACAGGCGACGCCGCCCCTCGCTCCTGCTCGCCGCGTAGCGTCATGGCTCACAGCTTCCCCTGAGCCGGCACGGGAAAGAAGTTTTACTATTTGTTTTCTTTAAATACGGCTATATTTTGCAGATTTAGCTGTCAGAGTTTCATGCCGGAACCCAGCATCAGATGTAAAAGATTTCCCGACCTTAAATCTTAGCTGTGTTCGAAAAGAATTCATTCCCTTCCACTTAAGCAAAAGAAAAATTGATGGTCTTTAGTTACGTCATTTAATAACTTCTACCTGAATTTTTTCTCGAAAAACTTAAAACTGTTCAGGAAGATTCAGGAAACAAAATGATCCCATCATCCTGTCACTACTTCCAAGAACTGTAAGTGTCTGCCGTCGGTTTGTGGCAGCAGGCTCTTGTCCCTCAGACTTGACGAGCGGAGGACGAGAGCTCGCCGTATCTGAGCCGGTATCTGACCGTGTAGTTGAAATACCGAACCAGCATGGAACCGTAATGCAGGAAGCAGGCAAGCACAGACTTCAGTCAAGTTTTAATTTCCTTTTCTGAGGTGAGGATTAGTGTCTTCTTTGGCCACTATATTAAATTGATGCAACTGGAGTCCCCCGTATGCAATTTAAGACATAGCCTCAGAAAAAAGTCTTAAGACATAATTAGCCACCGTGATCGACTATATCTAGAATTGAAATTAATGAATATGGTAAATGTTCTGAGTCTAAGTCCTGTGTGGCTTCTTGTTCCTCCTTGTTTTCAAGTTAAGAATGGAGCTAGGGGCCGGCCCCATGGCCGAGCAGTTGAGTTCGCACACTCCACTTCGGTGGCCCAGGGTTTGGCAGGTTCGGATCCTGGGCGCAGACATGGCACCGCTCATCAGGCCATGCTGAGGTGGCATCCCACATGCCACAACTAGAAGGATCCACAACTATGTACCGGGGGCCTTTGGGAGAAAAAGGAAAAATTTTTTAAAATCTTAGAAAAAAGAAATGGAGCTAATTGGCAGTTGTACACCAAATAGTTTCCAAATATTGAAGAACTTTCCCTCATCCACCATACTGAAAAATAATTTGTGACCTGAGAATTCAGAAAAGCGATCTTGATTTTATTATCAATGAAAAAAATGTTCTAAAATTTCTTTTAAGCGAACAGATACACTTTTTTTTTTAATATTTTATTTTTCCTTTTTCTCCCCAAAGCCCCCCAGTACATTGTTGTATAATTTTAGTTGTGGGTCCTCCTACTTGCGGCATGTGGGACGCCCGCCGCCTCAGCATGGCCTGATGAGCGGTGCCGTGTCCGCGCCCAGGATCCCAACCAGCAAACCCTGGGCCGCCGAAGCGGAGCACGCGAACCTAACCACTTGGCCACGGGGCCGGTCCCAAAAATAAACTTTAAATGAACATGCCTGATCCTTTCCCAGGAAGATACGTTTGAATGGGCTCTTTTTCCCCATTAATGGGTTTGCATGAAAAGACCTTTTTCTTTTTCTGTTTGCTTGTCCGCAAAGACCTGCAACTAATTGGTTTTAATATTCTTTTTCTCTACACTTCCTCCTCCTAGTAAACGTATATTGGAGCACTTATTAGGTACGAGGCACTTGATAAACGTTATTTAAACTTCTATCTCTGTACGCAAGTATTATTGCTCACTTTTTTGGTGACAAACTCGAGCTTAAAGAAACTGTAAGAGCTGATAGATGGTGGCACCGGGACTCAGACCCATTTGATTCCAAAACCTGCGCCGTCCGCTCCTAAAGCCAAGTGCCTGTGAGACACCATGGGAGGCTCCTGTAACTTTCAGGTTCCTGAGCCACCTTCCAGGTCTTGAGTCAGATCTGTTAACCCCTCGGGTAATTTTGGGTTGCCAGCTGGCACTGATGCGCGTCCGGGTGGTTTTTGAGAATCCCAAGACTGTGCTCTATTACTTCACCAACGAGACCGAGAATTAACAGCAGGAGCAGGAAGGGCATGGAGGGGCACCAAGCACAACACTGCACACCTGTCTGCTCACTGAGTAGCAGTAACACGTAACAGCTATCTTCAGTGGGCTAATACGTCGGGAGTGACCGTAGCCCAGTCACTGTGGATGAGCCACTTCATGTGCATTCTCACTGAATTCTCAAGGTAGCTTGAGGAGGCAGATACGCTAATGCCCATTTTACCAATGAGGGAAATAGGCTTAAATAAATTAACTGGTGTGAAGGAGCTGGCACTCAAAGCTAGGTGCCTCTGAGCTCATGTTCTTAACCACTACGCCATACAAACCTCTCCCTTGGTCTGTAGATGGCCACTTAGCTTGGTATAAAAAGTGACTGTTAAAACTTGTCAGAAGGGCCCACCCTGTGGCCCAGTGGTTAAGTTCTTGCACTCCACTTCAGCGGCCCAGGGTTCACCGGTTTGGATCCTGGGCACAGACCTAGCACTGCTCATCAAGCCATGCTGAGGCGGCGTCCCACATAGAACTAGAATAACCTACAACTAGGATATACAACTATGTACTGGGGCTGTGGGGAGAAAAACAAAAAAGAGGAACAGATGTTAGCAACATTGGCAACAGATGTTAGCTCAGGGCCAATCTTCCTCACCAAAAGTATATTCAAAACAAAACTTGTCAAAGATAGGTAAGAAGTTTAAGGGCCCACTTTACTGATTCTAGTTAACTGTGTAGTTCACAGAAGAAAATGACACTTTTTAAATTATATCAGGAGACTTTTCTCCATACAATCAAAGCAATCAGGAAAACTCCACAATAAATTTGACTATCTTTAAATTGTTTTGTAAATTTGTAGAGTAGTGGTAAGAATCAGGGGTTTTGGAGTCATCAGACCTGAATGTAAATCCTATCACTTGATGTCTCTTCAGCCAAGCTGCTTAACCTGTCCGACTGCCCAAGCCTAGTTCCTCACCTCTAACAGCCAACAGTATGGCAAACTGCACGGCAGTGCACACAGTACAACCAGAGACTAGGTTTTAAGAGGGATTTAAAAGTTATCAGAGGATACAGTCAGCAAAATCCAGAATATTTGGAGGTTCTACACAACAAATGACTTGAATACTATGTCAGATGACCCAGTTTATTCCACAAATTGCAAGGAGAAAAAGAGAGGGAACCAAGCAGATTAAGAGACAGTAACCAAATGAAATGTACAGAGCTTGTTTGGATCCCAGTGTGAAAAAACCAACTGTAAAACTTTTGCGCCAACAGGGGAAATTTGAGCACCAACTGGATATTTAGTACTAAGGAATTACCAGTTTACGTATAGCATTGGTATTATGGTTAAGGGTTTGTGTTTTAAGAACTCTTACAGAGACAGGTAAAAAAATACTACAGATGTAATGACATCTGGTATTTGCTTCAAAACAGGGAGTGGGAAGGAAGGTAGTAGGTTATGGTTAAAGCAAGAATGCCCATGAGTTTGATTATTATAGCCAGTGTAATAGAACATTACCAAGTAACATGGATTAGTCCTGTTCTTCTCTCCCAAAAGTTAGTGCCCTTACATAGAGCCACACCAGAGGACCAGCCTTGCCCTGCAGGTCTCTTTGTGATAGAGTAGATACAGTGGCAGCCAAACTTGTTGCTTTTAACTGAGCCATCATGTTCAACTCTCACCCAGTTTGCATGCAATCTGTGAAGCAGGCTGCTGATCAAATCAAGTGATAAGATCAGGCTCTAGAAGAAAACTCATTCCTTCTCTAACTTGATTCCATGTCCTTCAGAGATTGTCAATTTGAGTGAATTGAGCTGTAAAAACAGATGAAGGATTCAAGCTCCTTCCCTGGCCCAGAGTATATGGTCCCTAGGATAGCAGGTGTCAGAGATCAAGTCCCCCGGAACAACAAGAAGGTGGAGGTTCTATAAAGCGCAGGGCCCTCAGAAGGGGACAGGAATGAGGGACGGCTGCAGAGTGACAGTGCAGTACCGTCTGACTCAGTCTTACCACGCCCCTCAATCTCTGACACACAAGGTGCTCTATCGGAGAACAGGAATTGAAGTGTCTGCTAAACTGACTCACATTTTGACTAGTTCTAATGTTGAATGGGAACTGATACAAATGAAACCAAGATTGCTCCACGACGGATGCAGCAAACCATACACAGAGGAAGCCACAGGCAAACCTCAGCACTCAGCTAGCTGATTCTGCTCACCCCCTCACTCTTCCCCACCCAGCTTCAGAGGGAAGCAGCTGAAAACCAACAGCTTTAATCAAGGAGTTGATTCCAAAGAGCAAGTTGAGCTCGGCAAGTTCGCTCCGTGAACACCCCTCCGACATCTATAGTCCTGACAGTGATTCCGCAGTTCACAAGGCTGACCTAAGGCCTTGACCTTCTGTTAGATTGTATTCCTGTTACTAAGCAAAACAATTTGGCTACTAGCTTTTAGAATTTTCACAAAAAGTATGGCTTAAAACCAAAGGGCTTCGGGGCCGGCCCTGTGGCCGAGTTGTTGAGTTCGCACACTCCACTTCAGCAGCCCAGGGTTTCGCCGGTTCGAATCCTGGGCACGGACATGGCACTGCTCATCAAGCCATGCTGAGGCAGCGTCCCACATGCCACAACTAGAAGGACCCACAACTAAAAATACACAACTATGTACCCAGGGGGCTTGGGGAGAAAAAGGAAAAATCAAATCTTTAGAAAACCAAAGGGTTTCATGACAAACCCTCAGAAAGCCAGAACAGCCCTTTCTTTGAACAGCCTTGTTAACTGAAGTTTCACTACACTATTTCACTCTTTGTTACACTACATAGCAAAATAGTATATTGGGTTTAAAGTGCATAAACTCATGGCAGAAATCTAGATGATAAGCACAGACTTTCAAGCTTACCTTCTGTATCTTGCTGCCTGTTTCTATGTATTAGAACAAGTTTATTTACATTTTGGGGACAGTTAGTTACACCTGGTACATAATACTTTTCACCACAACTACTTTTAACAAAATATTACTTGTGGGTAAGGCTGACTTCCCAAGTCTCAAGTGCACCAAATACAGCAGTTTCCTTTCCCAGCCTAGCCTGTCGTAGAGCATCCGTAGCGTGAGGGCCTTGAAACAAAGATGGCGGACTTGGATTCTGTTGCTCCATTCCTTCTCACTTCTCTCACGTACAGGGCAGCAGTCAGACTTCATGCTGAAGAGCAACAGCACAGCACAATCAGATTTACATGTTCAGTCAACAATCATTTATTGTTTCTGTGTGCAAGGCACTGTGTTGGGTGCCAGGAGCAGCAGGAGGAAGAAACAAATAGGAACATGAGTGTGCTCTGCCCTCCAGGAGCGTACAATCTAGTAGAAGAGATTACTTGCACACAAGCAACTCTAAGACCAGACAGAAAGTGGTAAGCGCCACAGGAGACAGAGTTCCACAGGAAGCTTTCTTAGCTCTCAACTTCAAAGTAAGACTAGGTGAGAGGAAGCACATTTGGACTCATCGCATTGTCATCTGTGTGGCATGAAAAGGTGGCTGAGGGGACTGCCAGGCTTTGACAAACTGAGCTGCATCTTACGTCTTGCTTCCTCAGCTCTGTCCTCTGAGATTCCAGTGATTAGCAAGGGCATCTGCTACCACTGAAAGGATGGCAGGAAAAGGACCAGGGAAAATGACACAACACGAATACAGAAATATTTTGCACACAGGAGCACCCCATGGTAGTCTGCCCTGGCTGGGGCCTTGATGCTGCCTTCTAGACGGACAGGGAAGAGGAGTGACAAGGGAGAGAACTCTGGACCAACCATCAGGATTCCAGATGCGATCTCTAGGCCTCAGTTCTCTATCTTTAGGATGAAGGAGTTAGACCAAATGACCTCTAACGTGGTTCTCTGCAACTGTCCAATCAATGAAAAGCACAGATTAATCCTTATCACCTTATAACCACAGCTTTTAAAGTCAGTGCTGTTTCCCCTTTTCATCATTTGTAGAAGAGCCCCTAAAAAATAAAAACAAAAAACTAGAGTTACCCCCTTTCCTGGCTTTGGTACAGACAAGCAATATAAGAAAGGTGGTTTTACTTGTTTTTAACCAGTCTCAGAAGTAAAGAGCCCCTGTTCTTTGTTATAAACAAGGCACCTTTCTGATTTGCTCAGCCTCAGCAACTTCTGCCTGACAACATTCAACTGACAGCCAGAGGTTCCCTCAACTACATGGATTTCTATTTCGGTTGTTAAGAATAACTGAATGCAAAGATAAAACACGTGGTCGGCCCTCTTCCAGCACCTTTGAGCTTCTTAAAGTAGCTAGTCCGTCTCTTAGGTCCAAGGATTTCACTTCTCCAATGGCTTCACTGCTTTAAAAGCTTGAGCAAAACATTAAGAGGCACTGGAAGTTAGGGAGAAAGGCAGAGTGAAGGGACTGGTTTTTTAAACAGAGGAATGTGCCTCGGAAGGAAAATGAGAGAGAGATGCAAGCAAAGTTAACTCCCATGTTACAGCTTCTGGTCTCCTGGCCCGGCAGAAATTCAAGATAAGTACAAGGAGCAATTTCCGAGTCCCCAGAGAGGCCAGCAGAACCAAGGTTACTTTGCCGACCATTTCACTGCTCCTTTCCCCAGTGGCCAGGGCACTACATCCATCCTCGAAACGTGGCTCTGTCTGTACAGGGAGTTTTGCTTAGTGGCTCCCTGGCTTCTGCTAAGGCTAAAACGACAGGCAACACTTGATCTTTTGGTGACCACACACCTTGTTTAGCCGCCCAACTCTGCCTCAACAGAGTGAATAATCTCTTTGGACTCTGCCAGCCATAAAACACAGCCATGTTTTGCCTAAGTGCCAACACTTAAGATAGTAACATTAAAGCACAAACCAGGACTGAGACTAAAGCGCCAGGTTCACTTTACCCGGCCAACAGAACTGAAGAGGCTAACTGCTCTCCCCAGCTGCCAGAGTCACAAACAGCTCCAAGGAAGGGAGTTTGGGTGGCTATTGCTATGTCTGTGAAATGGCTTGTACTGGGTCTCCCAATTCACAAAACGGTCCGTGCAGCGGGACAGCAGCGTCACAGTTAACCTGGCACCAGGCAGAGCACTGACAAGCTCCATGTCACTGACACTGAAATGACCGGCTCTTCCTGCGTCTAATGTGATGAGCATCTTCCACCCAATCACCTCTCCAAACCCATTAAAACAGAAGTCCAAGAGCTCAAATACAACGGGCTCAAGTGGGACACAGAACCAAGACCAGCAACAGCCAGCGCAACACATGGGTTTGAGGGGGAGCGGAGACACGGTGGCTCTTAAATGAACGCTTCTTCATCAAGTTTTGCTCTTCTGATTTATTTTCCTTTCTCTAAGCAGGAATTACATGGTACCTGGGCAAACGGCCTATATGGTTTCACAAACTCTGCAAAGAAATATGTATTTCTTGAAATGTCATTTTCTGTTAACACTCTTGTGAAAAGTTTCTTAGCTGACAGTCCCACAAATCTTTAAACCACATTAAACATATAAAGCTGCCACGATGTAGACTAAAGGGTAATTTACTTTCACTCTTCCTTTGCCCAGATCAGCAGTGTTGTTTCGTACTCTGACTTTTCAGTGGACTTGAAGAGCAGCTGTGCCATCCTGACATTTTCCCCTTAAAGCCGGCCCTTTCTTTCTTTGGCATGCAAGGCTGGAATGGCAGTCCTGTTCCTACATACAAACGACTATCTTCAACATACAGATGATGAAAAACACCTTCACATGTTGGGGTTCAGGCTAACGTTGAGAACCAGAAATCTACAAAAACTCAATTCATGTTTTTTAAATACTTTATATGATAAAAATACAGCAAAAATATTTTTTTGTTCAAAGAGGAAAAAATATACTGCTCTGGTCACGGCTCTAACGATGATTTAAGTAGTCTCTGGCTCCTCAACTGTGCACTGTAGTGTAGGCTGACTTCAACCACGGCTGCTCCAGCTCAGTCGTTTATCAAAGCTAAAATCATACTGTGGAGAGAAGAAATCAGTGTTACTCATGTTTCCTTAGGAATGTTCCTACACAGTCTGGTCTGTCCAGACTCGTATTCCTAAGGCTCAGCAAGGAACACTCATTTGAGTACAAGAAAATCACCTACACCTAAAGGAAAGAATATCCATATTAGAGCTTCTCAATGGCCCAATTTTTTTCACTAAAATGTAACTCGAGTGGGGATGGGGGCAGAGAGTATAACCTAAAACCAATGTTGGGCTATAGTTTAGAAAAAACTATGTCCATTAAAAAAACTTTAATTCTCTAGCCAGATCTTTGCATGTGCTGTCCCTCTGCGTGGGACCCCTGCTCCTCAGCCCACCCCCAAGGCACCGCCTTTGGGCAGCGGGGGCCTCAGCCAGGGCAGCTGCATGGCTTCCTTCCATAGCCATCCCCTTCCCGCACACTCCGGCTCACGTTCCTACCGCTGCACCGTGAGCTCTTCCAGCACGAGAGGAGAGGCGGGCATCACCACCTTCATATTCCAGGCAGCACCCAAGCTCCCAGCTTCCACACAGGGATTTTGTGCTGCTCCTTTGTGTCATTTGCAGTGCCTTACACAGTGTCCAACATGCAGCAGTCACTCTATAAATACTCTATTGAAACCACCACAGTTAACAGAAACAAAACTATCATTTCCTTTCACTGGAATCAGCCTCGCTCTGCTATCAAATGACTAAAGTACAGTGAAATACCCTTACATTAATTGTCCAAACATAACCATACTAAGTGTACTCAGTGCGCAGCAGAGATTAATGATAGTAGCTAATATTTCTGAAAGATTTCCGCAAGTTTACTATAGGTCAGTGCAAACCTAAATGCTTACGTGCATTATCTCATTTAGTCTACATCACAATCCCATGAGGTAGGTACTGTTACTAGCCAATTTTCAGATGAAGAAATCGACGCTCAGAGAGGTTAAGAAACTTGCCCTGGTCACATAGTAAGTGGCAGAGCCCAGATTCTACTAGGCTGGCACCTAACCAAAAAACCAAAGGTACAGATTTCACCAACCTCTAAAGAACATAGGCATTTTTCCTTTAATTCTATTTAATAAACCCTGAATGTCTGCTATGTGCAAGGCACCACGCAAGCTGTGGCAGGCGATAGAGGGGAGCAGCATAAAACCCCTGCATTAGAAATCTGACGATTTGGAAATAAAACTGCTTTGAAACAACAGCAACCAAAACCTAAGAGGAAAGTGCTACAAGGACATCTTCTGAGACTCCTCTTTCATCCTGATCCCTTGAGTCTGGGTGGTGCCAAGGGGTAAGCTGATAGCAGTATGGCTAAAAATGACAAGCTGAGGAGGGAAGGGGAGAGAAGGGGAAGAGAAGGAAAAAGAAAGGACACAGCCAGTGAGGAATGCAGCTACTCAAACCAATTACACAGGCTGTATATCTTTTATTTAGTTGTAAAGAAGCACACCTTAAACGTGCCCCAAAATGCTTCCTGATTCCTCCAATCCTGTCTTCAGTCCATCTTCCCATTGCTTTAAATTCACGACTGAGAGCTAAGAAACTCATGCATTTTTAAATGCTGGAGGGGTGGGAGGCTCAAGAAAGGACCCCTGAGCAAGGCTGATTCCAGCTCGTTTTTTGTCTCTTCAGAAACAGACAAATATAAAGGAACAATATATGATGATAAAGAGACCATCATATTGTTTGACTTAAAAAAAGTAATAAAAATGATAATAGGTGTGTCTTAATACTGAGTATTTTGGCTCTTCAGTCTTTATCTTTAATACCAGGATTAACAATTACGCACACTGGCAGTGAACTACAGTGTGAGAACCAGAAACTGATGCCAGTGTGCTTTTTCTGTCCTAGTTTTTAAAATACAGAAAAGCAAGTAAGATAAACTGTGAAAAGGAAACCCTCTAAACTCTAATTTCGATCTCATCTATGGTAATGGGTGGAATGAGCACAGGAAAAGGATTTTAGGAAGCTTGCTTTTTCAGGCAGAGGCTAAAATGGCTCTGACTCCTAAACCATTTCAGACAAAATAGCAATTTTTTATACAGTTTCTAATTATTAACAATCTTCTCAATGACAGAAGTGTATTCAGTACCAGTTTTTCCTAATAGCCCTTATGCCTATGTGAAAAATTAAAATTTACCTGGGGAAAAATAGGAATGATCTAATGAAGCTTGGACACAAACGTTAAGCCTGACATCTAGATTCTTAAAGGTTTAATCAAATTGTCATATATATGACAATTTTTCCCTCTTCTTTGCTCTATTCTATGGGTCTATGATAGGTGAAGGAAAAGGCGGCATGTTTCTCTCTTCAAACATAAGGTGATAACTTTAAGTCTAAAACAGGACTGCAGAAAGCTTCCAGTGTCTGACAGCCAATCCTTCATGTGAATTCTTCCTTCCTATCTGTTACAACCGGAAGACTGATAAAAGTTTGCCAGAACAGACCACTTCGCATCACACCTAATTCCTTACTGCCAAGAAAGACCAGCCCAACATGGAGACAAGCTGTTGAGGGCTGCTGCCAGTGGTCTGGTCCCCAGGAGACCCACGAGTGCAGCAGTCTCTTGGGGTACATGCATTAATGCTTCTAACAGGCAGGGAGGCCTCACAGCTGGATACGAAGGCAGGAAAAGAATGGCAAAGACAGTTTTAAGCATGTTGAGAGCCTCAACAGCTCAGGAATAACTGAGACCACAGAGTAACTCTGTCGTGGGTCAGATCCACACTATGCTGCTTCAATGACACACATTAAAAGTCTACACAGCCACAAGAAATTCGCATGATCCCCAAAAGCTCTGTAATGTCAATGCAAAATCCTATCGTACAGTAACATGTCACCTGTCAGAAGCAGGCGCGGCACCCAGGAAAACGCCAGGAGTGCTGTAAACTCACCTATAAAGATACATGAAGAAACAGAGCAAGTGGAACCCAAGCTTGATCATGGCTTCCTTCATGTGTGACTTCAGCTGCCCTCGATTGTGTATTTCTGTGGGATCAAATACTCCCATGTTACCACTTGGCACCATAATGAACCTGAGAAATTAAAGGATGCACACCCATTAGAAGGAAAATCAAATCATCAGCATAAATATTCAAAAATAAGTAACCATTAATAAACAACCTTTAAAAGTGAACCAATCATAGCAGCCTTAAATTCAGACCAAATATGGCCAGAGTATTATGACAATGTTACCAGCCACCACTTAGTTTTCCTTTGAAAGATATGATACTATTAACTTGGGGTGTAATTTTCTGCCCTCTGAAAAAAGAGTAACACTCTAGAGAACAATGATTTCTGCACTGAGACCCTTTTACCCATCTTCTGTAGAAAACTCCTGAACCAGTCAAACCCACAGCCGTCTTCCACTAGAAGAAGTGAAGGGGGCCCAAAACCAAACCGATTTTATCAAGTTCTTAGAAATGTCTTTATCTAAAAAGTTCTAAATTAATTAATGCAATTCCCTTCATCCTCACATCTTCATAAGGAAGAGCAGTGTCAAACAGAATTATTCCCATTTCACAGATGACAGTAAAAGAGAGAGTCCACGTCCACAACAGAACCCTCCTCTTTGGTGCTCCTGCTGATCAACAGAGAATACGTTTCAACCTGCATGGTTTATAAATGGTACCTACCTTAAGAGAGCAATTTAAAGAGGACAGAACAGAAACCATTTAGAATAAATGCTGCTGTGGTAAAATACAATTCCTCTTCACTTAAGATAGTAAATGGATAGTTCAAACTCAAAATGCAATGTGTAACTTTACATAACTCTTAAAAAATACAGATTAATACTAATACTATTAATACTAATAATATTCTGACAAATAAGAAATGTACCTTTTATAGTGGTGGAGGAATGACCACAGTAAGCGGATAGGATTAGGGCTGCAGATCAATACAGAAGGTAAAGGGCACCAGAAGATGCCCCTGGTTCCAAACTAAACAGTTCAACTCAGTGTTCCCGCAGATGGAGAAGATTCGAACTTTAAAAAAAAATCTTAAAGATACTATGTCTAACATACTATGGAGTCATTCAGGCTCTTCAGGTAACGTATAACATTTCATATTTATTTCATATCACGTGTATATAACAGTTACAAACGATAGTCTTCTTCTTCCCCAAATGATTCCTTTTGCATGTAAGGAAATGGGCTTACATTGAGGGGACCAATGAGTTTAAGTGTCTGGACTCCAACATCCAGACTGCATCATCTGTGCAACACACATGTCCTAACCCAGCCCTGTTCATGACCTCTTGCTACTCCCATGTCCAAGCTTCTTCTAGTGCAACCTTGGGTTCCTCATTCTTGCCATACACTCAGTTTCTCAATTATCACTTCTGCGAAATGCAAATGCCTCTCTGAGTTCCACAAGTCTTAAATTCTCCCCCAAATCTTAGTAGCCTATCTATAGCTGAAAGAGTGTATTTACGTTTGAATAACTGAATAATGTCTCAACTCAGAGTCTTATCCTTCTCTGACTTCTAGGTTATCTAATAGGAAGGAGTGTTAACCATTTTCTTGGTGGTCCTTAAAAGCATTTTCTTACTCAGTTGACTTCTCTCTTCCTCATCTTTCATAGGCGGTATGTCAAACTCTTGTCCATTCTTCCTTCCTATCACCACTTATATAGCTCTATCTTTTCCATTCCCATTATCACAACCCTGTTCCAGCACTATATTATCTTACTCCAGTGTCTAAAATGGTTTTCCTACCTCCCGGCTCTTCTCCATCTAATCAATACTACATAATGCTTCCAAAAAAATCTTCCCAAACCAGCATTTATTTTGAGTCAACTTAGCTACTCAAAAACATACAGAGCAAAGAGGATATAGGAATGCCTATAAACACAGTAAGATACTCGATATCATTAGTCATTAGGGAAATGTAAATTGAAACCACAATGAGATATCACTTCACACCCAATAGGATGGCTAAAATTTAAAAAAACAACACACAACAAGTGTTAGCAAGGATGTAGAGAAATTGGAAGCCTCATACACAGCTGGTGGAAATGTAACATAGTGCAGCTGCTTTTGAACACTCAGGCAGTTCCTCAAAGGGTTAAACACAGAGTTACTATATGACCCAGCAGTTCAACTCCTAGGAGAAATGAACACATACATTCACACAAAAACACGCACGTGAATGTTCATAGGAGAATTATTCATAATAGCCAAAAAAAGTGGAAACGACTCAAATGCCCACCAATTGCACATGGATAAACAAAATGTAGTACATCCATACAATGGAGTATTACTCAATAATAAAAAGGAATGAAGTACTGATACATGCCACAACACAGATGAACTTTGAATATTATGCTATGTGAAAGAAGCTAGTCGTAAAAGGCCACATGTTGCTCTCTTTGGTGTGTCTGTCCAGAAGAGAAAGTAGACTGGTGGTTGCCTAGGGCAGGGAAGGGAGTAGAAGCTGCTAATGGATACAGGGCGTCCTTTGGGGGTGATGAATACGCTCTAAAATAGATTGTGGTGATGGCTGCCTAAATCTATAAATACACTAAAAATATATTGAATACTATACTTTAAATGGCTGAACTTTATGCTACCAGTGCTCATATTTACACATAAACTACTTGGACCAACGTTCAAGGTTCTCTGTGACCCAATCGACATTTCTAGCTTTGTCTATTACTACTGCCTCATCTACATGATTTCAACCTAATTAGTCCTTAAATATGCCTTGTGTGTTTGCTCAAGCTTTCCCTTCCACTCCTCCCCTTCTCCTTCGCTCCCTGGAGAATTCTTTCCCCACTCCTCTCTGTCAAACCTCATCCATCCTGTAGGGCTCTGCTCAGACCTCCTTGAAACTCCCAGTCCACAGTAACCCAACTCTCCTCCCAACCTGAGCATCCTCATCACTCATCTGGTAACTTCTCTTACACTGCCTCAGCCCACTTCTTATTTTAACTAGCTTACTTTGTTATTTCATGTTTTGCCTCTGTGTCCTATGATAAGTAGAGTCCACTTCCTATATGTCTGTATCCCCACTAGCATAAAGTACAGATGTCTGAAAGGAGAAAATGATCCATCTGTTGATATTTTTTAACCTTTTTAAATAGAAAGTAAATTTGTGACCAGCAGACAATCTATCATTGCCATTATCAGGGCAATAAACACACACGACGTCTGTCTTTATAATTACAGGAAACAGAATCTATGGACTTTATTGCCCCAAGTAAGACCGTAGAGCCTTCCGTCAGTCTGTGCTCTAGACGAAGGAGCCATGCCAGAGCTTGCTCTTCCTCTAGCAAATTTTCATTTCTAGTAGAGCTGACTGATGGTGTGGTCGGGGACATCACTAAGATCCACAGTCTCAGAGGTTCCCACTCTCACTCCCAAATTTGTGTTCCACTTAGTGGGACCACAGGGATACTGAGCTGTGCTGAAAGTCTGTGTGGGGTCGCGCCTCACCCAAAGCGTAAGGAGTCTGTGTTCTCAGTGCTGAGCTCAGGTTAACGTGTTGTGCTATGGGATGGTCAGGCGAGAGCAATAAGAAACTTAAAAGAAACACAGCTCCACCCCTCTGGAGCCAGCCTCTGGGAAAGAGGCTCAGGGATTTAAAGGCTTGTCCCTAGCTCAGGCTCCAGTGTGTGACCTCTACAAGATCATCCCCCATCTACCCACTCCCTCCTCTCTACTGCCTTCCATTACCTTCCGCACGCTTCCCCATCCTCCTCCAGCCCTCCTTTACTCCTTACTCTCATCTACGTGCTTCTTATACTACCTGCACTTCAAAAAGGTCACACTTAAAAATCAGTCGATAAATGATTTTACCCAAAAAAAACCTGGATATAAATAAAATTAAAATGAAACCTAAAAATTTAGCAGAGCAGCAACCTACTAACATAAAAATAACCCATGGTTTGTCAAGATTATTCCACAGTTCTTCACAAGAAAATATGCAATGTACAATAACCCATCTACAAAATTACAACCAATTAGTATTTCCACTGAGCAATGTTTGAACAAACTTCCTAAATTTATGAAGTCACAATTTTGATGTTATCTAATTTGCAGGCTTTAAAATGAAATTTTCTTTGGAGCATTCCAAGTATACTCTAATTAAAACTGCAGATATAAAAAGCAAGGATCTTATATTCTCAGGCTTTCGATCATTCTTACAGGAAAAAGAGGGGCCGGCCCCGTGGCCGAGTGGTTAAGTTCGCGCGCTCTGCTGCGGTGGCCCAGGGTTTCGCTGGTTCAGATGCTGGGTGCGGACATGGCACCACTCGTCAGGCCACGCTGAGGCAGCCACAACTAGAAGGACCTGCAACTAAGATATACAACTATGTACTGGGGGGGATTTGGGAAGATAACGCAGAAAAAAAAAAAGATGGGCAACCGTCGTTACCTCAGGCGCCAATCTTAGGGGGAAAAAAAGAAAAAAGGAAAAAGATACTCAAGACAACGGAAAAACTTTTCACAAGTCTTTAGACATCACAAGTAAACGTCACATATTTCTAAAATGTACACATGCAAATTTGTGTTTATACTGTAAGACTGAGCCACGCAAATTGCCACTTGCTAAGAATACCAAAGTGTATAAAAATTTATCCTGATTTAATAAAACATTCTGCTATCATTTATTTTATGACTGGCATATATTTTATTAGAGAAGAGAAGCTGTTAAAATTTTTTTTAAAAAAACATTTTCTTTAAACTGCCCTGACACAAAACAGTAAATAAACTATACTCACCGATAAATATTCCAAGTGGCAACAGGCAGGTTGAGAAGGAAGATGAACCAGTGCAATGAAATGAGCATCAATACAGTGACAATAGCATGGCCAATCAACTCCGGAATGACCCACTGCAAGGAAAGAACAGAGGATTACACCTCACTGCTGTGTTCCTCCTGAAGGTACACGTTGTTTGAAGCTAAATCAATGAATGTACACAAAACTTCCAAACTAGTGTTTCAAGACTATTTTTAGACTCAGATGTCCCAGATTTGCAGACTGCTGCAACTGCTTATTCCAGGACAATACATCAGGGCAGAGCTTTAAAATAATGCACTTGAATTTCAACTACGTTTTATCCTAAGCAAAGTTTCATCCATTCACTAAAGCGGGTTTGAATAACAATTAGGGGAAAAGAGAGTAGTATTTACTTTCTATTCCAATATCTGCGCTAAAGCCTCTTACTCTAATTTGGACTGATTCATACCCACGTACATGCTGCCTTTCAAGTCAGAATATCAATCTTAAAAATTTTTTAATCTCCAGAATCCTGAGGGAAATCATTTCACATTCACCAAAAAAAAAGGTACTTTAACAGCATACAATAACAGCTCAGAGTTGAACAAATATGAAAATGAACTAGGATACCAGAATCCCAGCCTACTGGCTTTCTAGTGCCCAATGTCCTTATCTACGCTCTCTGATTATTGAGCAATATTCCAGTGCTCATGCATCAACAGCGATTGTGGCAGGTTCTTAATTCACCAACAATCTTCCTCTCCTGTGAGTAGAGATTTTTCTTTTAATGGAAGCTAACAGATAATATTTATGGAGCCAGAAACTGGCACTCCCCACTTACAGAAATGAGGAAAATAAACCTCAGAGTGGTTAAGTAACTTGCCCAAGGTCACACATCTACTCAGTGGGAGAGCAATGTAGTATAGACCCAGATACACTGGCCCTAGGTCTCTTGCATTTATATATCAGATACTTACTTTGTAAACAAACAAGAAGGGATTCTCTGGGCGTTATACCCAATTTGCAATCAACTGGAACTGTTTATTTGTTTATTTATTTATTTTTGCTGAGGAAGATTCACCTTGAGCTGACATCTGTTGCCAATCTTCCCCTCTTTGTATGTGACCCAACACCACAGCATGGCCACTGACTGAGTGGCGCAGGTCTGGGCCCAAGAACTGAACCCAGGCCGCCAATGCAGAGCACACCAAACTTAAACACCAGGCTACTGGGGTTGGCCCTAACTGGAACTTTTTAATAGGCAACATGCATTTTAAGAAGTGTAACCAATTTAACATAATGCTTACAAGTGTGAGCTGCAAAGTCCACACACCTGGAGTGGAACCCCCACTTTAGCCCATGAATTAGCTGTGCAATCTTAGGAAAAGTCACCCATCCTCCCTAGGCCACCATGTTCTCATCTGTAAAATGAGATAATACCCACACCTCATGAAGTTGCTGTAGAGAATGAGATGAAATAACACACGTAACCACATGCAAAGGAAGTACTCAATAAATGTCAGCCCATGTTACCATTACCACTCTCCACGCTCACAGACTCACACAGCAGTAGCTGCCGAGCTTTGGATTTCTTACTGTGGGCTGCAAAGAGTTGTTTTACACAGACACAAACCTAAAACAAAAGTTTCAGGAAGCGATACTCAACCTTCTTCTGCTTAGTTTACTGACTTTCCACCAAGTCCTCTGTCTGTTTTCTCTTCTCTCCTCAACGATGTGTTCTCCCCCTAACTTGTTCTCAGACACTAGCACCAGGCGATATCCCCCAGGCAGGAGCTTGGAGGAGTCTCCTCTGGAGCAGCTTAATGGCACAAGAGAAGAGACCTATAAAAAACTGCCGATTTCAAATATCCCCCACAAAAGGCCAGGCAGACACCCACTACCCTACAGTGACGCCTATCTACCCACCAGTCAACAGCCTGGACCACCCAACGAGCTCCAAGGAGTATTTTAGTGCTTTACCCTCAAGGATGAATAGATAGCCATGTATCAGAAATTGAGGAAAGCCTCCAATATAAAAGAAGGGGAAAAACAAATGGAAAGGATCTTGGAGGAAACAGATATAATGTACGAAGCAGAAGGAAATTTCAAAATGACTATAATCAATATTGTCAGAAGGCTAAGAAGTCAAACTTGAACTAAGAGAACAAAAATCTCTTAGAAATTAAAAACAACATAAATGACATATATACTAGAAAATCCAGAAGATAAAGCAGAGGAAATCCTAAAACAAAAAGATAGGAAAAAACCAAAGGAGGGTCCAGCCCTGTGGCCAAGTGGTTAAGTTCACGTGCTCTGCTTCAATGGCCCAGGTTTAGATCCTGGGCGCGGACATGGCACCGCTTGTCAAGCCATGCTGAGGCGGCGTCCCACATAGCACAACTAGAAGGACCTACAACTAGAATACACAACTATGTACCAGAGGGCTTTGGGGAGAAGAAGAAGAAGAAGAAGAAAGAACAGTAACAGATGCTAGCACAGGTGCCAATCTTTAAAAAAAAAAAAAAAGAAAGAAAAATAAAAAAGAACTGGCAGATCAATCCAGCAGATGAATTATCTTATGAACGGAAGCTGTTAAAAAAGAAGAGAGCAAAAAGAAGGGGAAGACATTGTCAAAGAAAGAATAGGAGAAAATCTCCCAGATTCCAAGAGCCTATCAGACGTCCAAAACAATGAATGAGAAAAGCCTAAACAAAGGTACACAAAAGTATACCACTGCAAAATTCCAAAACTCCAAGGATAAAGAGAAGGTTCTAAAACTTATGGAGAGGATAGGAAAAAAAACAAATGAGAGATCACATAAAAAGGGTAAGAAATCAAAATGGCACCAGACTTCCCAACTTGAACAACAGTGGAAGTTAGAAGACTGTCGCGCAATGTCTTCAAAACTCTGAAAGAAAAATCTTTTCTAACCTGGACCTCTGTACTCAGAGAAACTATCAAGCCAGGGTAAGGATAAGACATTTTCAAACACGCAAGGTCTCGACATTTAATTCCCATGTGCCATATCTCAAGAAGCTACTCCAGCAAAATGAGGTCGTAAGCCAAGAGAAAGGAAGTCTTGTCTTCCAAGCAGCAGGGGATCGAGACCAGGGTTCCCAGGAGAGAAGCTGTGAAACAGGCCTAGAAAGCAACCAGTCCTGAGCACAGCAAGAGGATGGAGGTCACGTGGGAAAAAACTTAACTGACAGATTACTTTAACATGCTTGAACCATGGAGAAAACAGACCTGAAGGGCTTTAAAGATGTATCTGAAAAGACCTAGCAACACGCAAATAGAAAACTAAGGAAATAAAGACATGTAGCAATTATTGACTCTGGAAAAGACAGGCTATCCAGAAAAAAATAAAAGAAAGAAAAATATGATCACTGTCTCCTATGAGGCTGGGCAATAAAAAATATTTGCATTATTATAATACAACAGTACATCATAATGATGTAAACACTGAATATCAATTTAACCCAAAAAGGAAAACAGAAAAACAGAAGAGGAATGTTTAGGGAAGGGAGGAGCTAAGAACTAAATCTATCATATTGACTCAGAAGTCAAGAGATAAAATTTTAAATTGATAAATCAAAAAGTAGTAGTACAACCATATAAAAGAGAAATATGGACATAAATACCAGAAAAAAATTAACAGCTCAAGTGTTGAAATCAGTTGCCCCTAAAAAAGCAAGACAGAATTTAAAGGGGTCAGGAACAGGCTGCTGTCTTTCACTCTAAGCTCTGTAGTACCTTTGACTTTAGCTGTGTGCAAGTATAATTTCACAAAAATAAAAATCAACATTAAAAAACCACTTAACTTCAAATTGAAGGAGTAATTTTCTCAGTAGAAGAATCCAGGTAATCTTTTCTTTGCGTTTAGATTTTTATTTTATAAAAGAAAGCCCACAAAATACCTACCTAAAATACTGAGTAAGCAAGAAATATAAAAGAAAATACATTCTATCAAATAAAAGATATATATCATTCTTCTAAAGATAAGGAGGACTGAAACTAGTATAATGTTATATGTCAATTATATCTCAAGGAAAAAAAAAACTCCTAAGGCATAGCACATAAACACAAAATCTGTTATTAAATCTATCACTGTATTAAACCACATTTTGGAAATTTTTAAATAAATAAAGTTGAGGAGGAGTATAGTTTACTATAAATTTTAACTTCCAAGTGTAACTTTATTTCCCTCCTGGGCAGAGAAACTTAAGCAGAGTGACGAGGTGAAAAGACACAGGGGAAGCATTTTCAAGTCAAGCCAAAAGCAGCTCTGGGCATTGTAATTTTATACGAACTTTTACCCAGAAAGCTTTTCTGCCTGCTAATCTCACAAAACGAATCAGGACCAACTCGTTTCCCTGTATCTAGGCAAGCTCTGCAATTCAGAATATTCTTGCCAATATCAAGTTCGGACTCTACGCTAAACGTAAAATGGCCTTAAAATAAGTCAGCTAATTAATTCCATTTCTCAGCAAGCCACGAAAAGAAGGTCGCCTTTCATTCAACAAAAGAAGACTGAGCTTTTTTTTCCATGAGCAGGAAGGAGGGGGTTTGGACACAGAAGACAAAAATAATTACCCTCATAATGAACCTTTATCTAGTCTGAGTAAAGATGCTGTCCACGGACAAGGAAGAAGCAGAGTAAAGAAACAAAATTTCAAGTTAGGTCTTCTATCATAGTTTCGTGATCTTAAATATTGCAAAACACAGTAATTCCACCAACATTTCATAACTAAGAGACAATATGCATTCAAATATACACATGCTGATTATCTGTAATAATCTCTAACACAGAAAATGGAGAACTGCCTTCAATGCCAGAAAATGAGCAAAAAAAAGTCTTACCTTGTTTAATTTCGAGCAGCATGATCTAGCATTAATGTAATCACATTCCAAATCAGACAATGTAATTATCTGATGATCAAGATAAGGAATTATTATACTTTTATAACAATTACTTGTTTTTAAGTTTCACAAAGCAATTCCAGTTGCAAGGCAGAATTACCTTTGAATTCAAAGGAATTTAGCTATTTCCTTAAAGTTTGCTCAATAGACAACTCAATTTTCTCATTTATGTTCCTTCAACAAATGATTTTCACAAAATAATGCTCTTATTATGCTCAATTCTAACGTTACACACACCAGAACATTGGATCTGAGTTCCTCAAACGTCAAACAGTGGCTGTAAGAAATGGAAAGTAAGACCTATAAAAAGCAGCTTAGGGGCTGGCCCCGTGGCCGAGTGGTTAAGGTCGCGCTCTGCTTCGGCGGCCCAGGGTTTCACCAGTTCAAATCCTGGGTTCGGACATGGCACTGCTCATCAGGTCATGCTCAGGTGGCATCCCACATGCCACAACTAGAAGGACCCACAACTAAAAATACACAACTATGTACCGGGGGGCTTTGGGAGAAAAAGGAAAAATTTTTAAAATCTTAAAAAAAAAAAAAAAAAAAGCAGCTTAAATGTTAAAAACCTGAATTCCCAATAGTAGAAAAAGTGTTTACTTATGATAAATAAAAAGTGTTTGAAGACTTAAGATATGAAAAAATAAAACAGGATACAAAACTACAAATACACCATGGTCATATGTTAGCAGTGGTTATGCCTCCAAAGTTGGATTACAGATGATTTGTTTTCCAAATACTTTTCTCTATTTCCCTAACTTCCCACAGTAAACCTGTAGTATCCTGGAATTAAGCAAAAAGTGATTTTTAGTACAAAATATAAACTCACAAATAAAAATTTGAGGGACAGGGTGCAGCCCCGTGGCTGAGTGGTTAAGTTTGCACACTCAGCTTGAGTGGCCAGGGGTTTCGCTGGTTCGGATCCTGGGCATGGACCTAGCGCCGCTCATCAAGCCATGCTGAGGCAGTGTCCTACACAGCAGACCTAGAAGGACCTACAACTAGAATAGACAACTACGTACTGGGGGGTTTGGGGGAGAAGAAGGAGGGAAAAAAAAAGATTGGCAACAGATGTGAGGTGCCCAAAAAAAACACATTGAGGGACAGATAGACATAAAAGGAAAGGGAAAAGTCCTCAAATGAATGACACAGTGCCTCAGATTTACTTTAAAACACTCTACCACCCTCCCCCTAATAGGTGGGAAAGAGATGAAAAAGAATGGCAAAATGTTGAAAATCATTGAAGGTGGGTGATAGAAACTTGGGGTTTATTACACTACCTCTCAACTTTTGTTTGAAAACGTCCAATAAAACAAGTAAAAAGAAATGTTATCAACTAAATCCTAAACAGTCTCATATGGATATTCCCCGTCACCTCAACACAGCTGAAGCCAAACCTTCACTTTCTCCACAAACTGTTCCACCTCCCATTTGTTTTATTTCTGTCAATGACACAAGCATCATTTGCCCAGGCTCAAAATACGGAAAGTTATTTCTGCCTTCTGTTTCATCTCTCATAATCGTTCATTACCAGGTCCTATCAATCGTGTCTCCCTAACACCAGTCACATTAATCCCTCCCTTCACCTGCCCACAACTAGCACTTTATTTCAAATCCAGATGCACCTACTCCCTGATGGTTTCTCACCGTGCAGTCTTTCCTGTTTCCAACCCACTGTGCAGATTCAGCCACTTAGCACATCACTCTATGTCAAAAATTTTCCATGGCTCCCTATTGCCTAGAGGATAAAAGTGAAAGCCCTCCCCTCCTGAATATTCAAACCCTCCAAAACCTATCTAATCCAGCATTTCTAACCTGACCTAATACTGCCAAAATCAGCCAAGTGCTCCAGAGGGTCTACTCCTCAACCCCATCACTGAGAAACGCAGTGAAAGTACCTGACTCTGCACCTTCGCTCTTGCCTGTGTCTGATTTTGAATATCCACCCTCTTCCTTCTCTGCAGGTTTTCCTCACAGTTCAAAGTCCAGGAAAACCCCTATCCCTACAGATCGTCTACCCCGACCATTTTCCACCTCTTGATTCTAATACTAAGCTAGTGCAACTATCCAAAAATACAGTAACACAATATGCTGAACTTCATCAAAACACACCCTGAATGTACCTTAATAGACGTCTATCTACATCAAATACTCCACGTAACATTTTTCTATGCACATAAGCTGGTTTATATAAGCCAGAGTTATTTTAAATTCTCCAGCCTAGTTTTCCAAACTGCAAAAAGAGAAATCCAAGTTTCACTTCTGTAAGTGTAAACTCCAGTTCCTTATGTCACAAGAGGGACACAGGTCATCAAAACTTAGGCAATCGATGCTGCCCTTTCAGTCAGTTCGCCAGACCTAATAAAACTCAGGGTTCTCCTTATTAGAAATTGTCAGTTAAGTAAAAACTGCAGCTCAATTGGGGGGAAAGGGGTAGAGCAATATTTACTGCCATGGGCTGGCACTGTACTACACGCTTAACACACGTTCTCACTGTACACACACAGACCTGGGAAGTACACAGTTCCCCCCATTTTTAAAATAAGAAAACTGAAGCTTAGAGAGGCGAAGTCATGTGCACAGCAAACAGGTAAGCAAGGAATGCTGATTCCACATTCTGTCCCTTTCCACTACAACAGGCTGCCTGTCCATAACAAAGGATGAACCCACAGTGAAAACACACTCTGTACAACCATCCTATAGCCAGGATGCTCTGGCAAACAAAAACTTGAATTCGGTCAGAAAGGGACACATGCGATTTCGGAGGAATCGGGTTTTTTCTTAGCTTGCATTTAATTACTTAAATTACTTAATTACGTAAAACTAGATTGTGCATTACAACATTGGGCAACAACTAAAACTAGATGCTCCCTCAAGAGTTGTGAGAAGTTCCCGGGTCAACACTGACCGGCCTGGAAAATACAGTTTGAATACAGTAACATGCACAGCTATATAAAATACTGACGTTTCAAACACGGACCGACCCAGAAAAGTGGGAAAGTTTTGAAATGACTGGGAACTAAATCACGTGGAGAGTTACTGAATGGACGGATCTGCAACCGCCAGAAGCAACCAAAATAATCACTTGCAGATGGTTTTTAGAAGAAATTCCTCCCAACGCTCCCTCCAAAGCGGCATCGCGCAGGCAGCACTTCACCCGTCTCTGCAATGAGTCAACTCCTGGACGGGAGAGGTCCCCGCGAGTTTCCACACCCGCGCGAACAAAGGGGCGGGCGGCGGCGCGGCTGCCCGGAGTGACAAGAGGCTGCAAGTCGCCCCCGAGCGCCCCCGCGCCCGCCGGCCTGCCCCCCAAGCGTGGGCAGCGCCCCCCGGGACCCGGGTCTCCGACCAAGGGCCGGGCCCAGGGGATCGCCTAGAAAAACCGCCACCCTGATCTCTCGAGGCCCCAAGTAGGGAAAACCGCGGACCGCTCTCCCGAAAGGGCCACGAGGGAGGCCAAGAGCCTGCCCCGGCTCGGAGAAAGGCCGCTCGGCCCCGGCGAGGGGCGGCCAGCAGCCCGGGCAGGCGGGCGGGGCAGCGGGGCTCTCCTCCCGCCCCGCGCCCCGCGCCGCCGCCCCGACCCGGCCGCGTCGCTCGCTCCCCGCACCTGCCCCGGTCCCGCCGGGGCCCCCCTCGGCCCCGTCCCTCGGGCGGCGGGCCCAGGCCGGCCTCAGCAAGGATACGAAGTACACCGAGAGGAAGATGAGCGCGCAGCAGTCGAGGAGAGAGAAGACAAACACCACCACCTCCATCCTCCTCCTCCTCCTTCGCCGCCGCCGCTTCTTCCGTAAAACCGGCTGGCGCACCCCGACCCGCCCTGATAGGCCCTGGTCCCAGCTTACTGGGGCGCGTCGTCCACGCCGCCGAGGCGCGGCATGTCGGGAGTTGTGGTCCACTTTAAAAAGTCTAAAGCCATAATTCTGATGCATGCTGGGAAATGTAGTTCATTAGTACGAATACCCATCAAAGAGGTGGACCGGGCCTCTACCCTAAATTTGATTATTTCCGGAAGTTGTGACAAGCAGTTAGTCAATGCGTATTTACTGAACGCTTGTAATTTGTAGGAAAAAAGGTAGAATTTCTTTGTCATGTACGAAATTTTCTTTTGATTCTGCAGTGGACACACTGGATCCTCTGACTTGGGGTAAGAGATTTTCATCTCAAGGCACAAATCTAATCTCGAGACTCCTGGCTTGACAGCTGAGACTTCTTCCTGATCTCAGTTACTCCGGAGATTTCACAATCCCTTGTTTCTTCTCTGTTACAGGAATGTTTCTCTCCACTCTAGATTTTAAGATCTTTGACAATTGAATATGTTGTCTTACTCACGCATTAATTTAACAAATATTTTCTGACTCCACCCCTACTATGTGCCAAGAACTGCTCTAGACTCCAGAGATACAGAAATGAACAAGGCAGACAAGGTGCTGTTCTCATCTGGTGAGGAGGAACCAGCAATAAAGTAGCAACTAAATACGGAAAAAGATTTCAAAGGGTTATAAACTCTATGAGCGAAGTATAGCAAAATCATACATTCATTCAACCAATATTTTCTGAACAGCTAGTATATGCCAGGTACGGGACCTTAAGGATACATGAGGAATAAGAGAGAAAAAGTCCCTACATTCCCGCAGTGTGTGAACTTAAATACTACGCCACCGGCTGGCCCAAAAATATTTACATTTTAAAAGAGAATGAAACTGGACCACTATTTTACACCATAAACAAAAATTAAGTCAAAATGGATTAAAAACTTGAACGTAAGACCTGAAACCATAAAACTTCTAGAAGAAAACATAGGCAGTAAGCTCCTTTACGTAAGTCTTGGTGATGGTTTTTCAAATGACACCAAAAGCAAAAGCAACAACAGCAAAAATAAACAAGTGGGACTACATTAAACCAAAAGGCTTCTGCACAGCAAAGGAAACCACCACCAAAACAAAAAGACAACCAATTTGCAAAATAGGCAAATAATTGCAAATCATATATCTGATAAGGGGCTAATATCCAAAGTATATAAAGAACCCATAGTATTTAACAGCAAAAAACCAAACAATCCAATTAAAAAATGGGAAGAAGACCTGAATAGACATTTTTCCAAAGAAGACATACAGATGGCGAACAGGTACATGAAAAGATGCTCAACGTCACTAATCATCAGAGAAATGCAAACCAAAACCACAATGAGATACCACCTCACACCCGTTACAATGGCTATCATCAAAAAGACAAGTGTTGGAAAGGATATGGAGAAAAGGAAACCCTTGTGCACTATTGGTGGGAATGTAAATTGGTGCAGCCACTGTGGAAAACAGTTTGGGGATTCCTCAAAAAATTAAAAATAGGGGCTGGGCCAGTGGCCTAGTGGTTAAGTTTGCACACTCTGCTTTGGCAGCCTGGGGGTTTGCAGATTCGGATTCCGTGTGTGGACCTAGCATCGTTTGTCAAGCTGTGCTTTGGCGGCATCCCACATAAAAAAATTTGAGGGAGACTGGCCAGATGTTAGCTCAGCAACAATTGTCCTCAAGCAAAAAGAGGAAGTTTGGCAACAGATGTTAGCTCAGGGCTGATCATCCTCACACACACACACACACACACACACACACAAATTAAAAAGAAAACTACCATATGATCAAGCAAGCCCACTTCTGGGTATTTATCTGAAGAAAATGAAAACACTAACTCAAAAAGATATATGCACACCCCATGTTCATTGCAGCATTATTTTCAATAGCCAACGTAAAGAAACAACCTAAGTGGCCATCGATGTATGAATGGATAAAGAAATTGTGGTATATACGGTCGGCCCTCCATATCTGTGGGCTCTGCATCCACTGAGCCAACCAACCATGGATCGAAAGGCCTGCAATGGTTGGTCCATACTGAATATGTACAGACATTTTTTTGTCATTATTCCCTAAACAATACAGTAAAACAACTATTTACATAGCATTTACATTTTATTAGGCAATCTAGAGATAATTTAAAGCACAGGGGAGGATGTTTGTAAATTATATGTAAATACTATATCATTTTATATAGTGGACTTGAGCATTCACAGATTTTGGTATCCACAGGGGGCCCTGGAACCAGTCCCCCGTGGATACCAAGGGTTGACTGTACATGCATCGCTTAACGAGGATAAGTTCTGAGAAATGCATCTTAGGGGATTTCATCATTGTTCAAACATCATAGAGTGTACTTATATAAACTTAGATGATATAGCCTACTACATACCTAGGCTATATGGTACTGATCTTATGGGACCAGTGTCGTACATGTGGTCCATCATTGACTGAAATGTTATTATGCATGCATGACTGTATATACAATAGAATAATATTCAGCCATAAAAAAGAATGAAATCTTGCCATTTCCAACAACATGGTTGGATCCCAAGGGCATTATGCTAAGTGAAACGTCAGACAGAGAAAGATAAATATCATATGATCTCTGTTATATGTGGAATCTAAAAAAAAAACCAAACAAGCTTACAGATTCAGAAAACAGATTGGTGGGTGTAAGAAGGGGGTGGGTGGGAGAAATGGGTGAACTGTTTCTGTTTCTTTTTGTTTGTTTGTTTAAATAAATTGAATAAAAGAATAAATAAGTAAATCCAGAAAAGAAAGGAAAATGAAAATATCCTTCTGTTTGGTACACTAAATGTATGAAAGGGGGATGAGTTTGTCTGCAAGGAGACCGCTTAGGAGAGAAGAGGATGAACAGGGGAATTAGTATGAAGGCAAAACCAACTGGGTTTGCCTGACATTGCACATAGGCTTATAGGATCATAAAGGGTTCATAGGTTAAAGCTGGAGAATTAATAGATTATTTATAAACCAGCCATCATTACACTCCCTCTGCACCTTGTACACACCTCTATCAGAGCACTCATAACATTAACTGTCCTTCCTTACGTGCCTAGCCAGTCATGCCCTAGATTATAACAAAAGTAACAGATTTTATTAGTTTTGTACCCCCAGTACCTTTTTTTTTTCCACTCAAAGTTGTTCTTTTTTTTTTCACTTAAAGACTGGTGCCTGAGCTAACATCTGTTGCCAATCTTCTCCTTTTTCTTTTCTTCTTCTTCTCCCCAAAGCCCCCCAGCACATAGCTGTATATTCTAGTTGTAGATCCTTCTGGTTGTGCATACCCTCAGTATCTTCTATCCTGTAAATCACTGGTGTTTAATGTTTACCAAATGAATGACCCATACTGACTACAAGGGGAGATTTTATTAAAATGAGTCCAGATTTTATTAAAAACATAAACCTCATCTCACACACATTCCCCTCAAGTTGGAACAGAAAACACAGGTTATCCCATATTCTTTATCTGCTGCTTTATCCTGAGTAAAGAAAAAAGCTGGTACCACAATCAAGGGTGAGAATTACCGGTTCTAGTTAAGATAATATTTGTCTCATTCTACTTGAAAATTCAAAACTTGGTTGTGTCGGGGAGGAAGACATTTCCTCTTCCCAAATGGGGGTTCATCTGGCTGGAGAACGAATTAAATTCACATGAGACAGAATAGCAAGAGAAAATTAAACAAAGCTTTATGAGGAACCACGGCCCGGGGCCTTTCTTCCAGAAGGAAGAAAGGGCACCAAAGAAGTGGGGTGCACATAGTGGTTATATACCCCCAAACAGGGTGTTTCACATGTGATTGAAATGTCCCTCCCACAATAGTCACAAGATTGCCCTGTCGGCACAGCTCTTGATGGACACAGCAGGTAATGGTCTGCTATCTCGGTGGGTGTAGCAGGAGGCAAGTCTATTGTCTGGAGCTGGGCGGTCACAAGTGAGCACAGCAATCAGTTCCTTCCCTAAGGAAAGATGCTTAATCCTTAAAGAAATGCCAACGTTGGGAGGGGGAGGGAAGTCAGTTACAGGAGGTTACCAGACTAGCACAATAAAATGCAGATTTAAGTCCTTGCCTTTGGTATTGATTAAGAGTTTCTAGAGAGAAGGTCATCTCCTTTCTTCTTCCTGGTACAGAGAGGGAGGCACATTTTACAGATAGAGATTTACCTTACAAATGTAAATGCGTCCTAAGGAAGGGCAAGTTCCATTCCTCAGAGCCTCCTTCCCTGTCCCAGTTTATCAAAAGCAATCAGCCTCAAATAATCCTGATGCCAAAGAGACATATCTTGTGGTGGCCAACCTCAGGTCCCCACAGTTGCAATGTCAAAACTATGGGGAATGCAAAATTTGAGAGAGGGAAATGATCAGCATTACACAACAATAAGTACACTGTGTGTCTATGTGTATGTGTGAGAAAGAGTCATCAAGACTTTTGATTTAAAATATATGTTATATTTTAAAAGTACAGATTGAACTGTTTCAGTTTCCTGTCTGGCATGTAAGGAGCTTAGCAGTTACCAGTGGATCCTAACAAGAAATAAAAAGCCAAACTGAAAAATCAACAGCTCTTCTTAGATCTGTCGAAAATAATCCATAAATGAAAATTTGGGTGAGTTTATTCTGAGCCAAAACGTGAGGACCATGGCCTTGGGCCTTTCTTCCCGAAGGAAGAAAGGGCACCAAAGAAGTGGGTGTACAGAGTAGTTATATACCCTCAAAGACGATGCTCCACATATGATTCAAATGTCCCTCTTAGAATAGTCACGAGACTGCTCTGTCAGCATGGTGATTGATGGACACAGCAGGTAGTGGGTCTACTGTCTCGTGGACACGGCAGGGTGGCAGGTCTGTTGTCTCAAGCTGGGTGGTCACAGGTGAGCACAGCAATCAGTTCCTAGCCCAGGGAAAGATGCTTATCCTTAAGGAAATGCCAATGTGGGGGAAGTTGCACCTTTATCTCAAGGCCTTTGTTCTTGCCTTAGGAAATGTTTAAAGCAGAGATACAATGCGTACTCAATGGCCTGTCAGGCCTTTTTGGAAAAACAAAGTCAGGCCGAATTAGGTTTACACCAAATGGCTTCCTCATATACTCCAATATAGTCTGTTGCTTGCCACTTTTATTTGTCAGATCTGTCAGAGAAGTGAGGTCACAGGGCAAACCACTGCCCCTGAAATCACAACGACAGGCTGATACAGAGAATCACAACTTACCAGAGCAGACACACACAGGCAGAAACCTCTGCGGAACCAGTATTGGGATAGGAAAACCTGAACTGTAAGTGACAAAAAGCTAGAGGCTCAGTGCGGATGAGCCTAAATAGGAAAACTCCAGAGAGGGCTCTGCACTTTTGTGAATTTTCCCTCCTGTTGGTCTACTGGGTTTTCTTGGTGAAGATCAAAGAAAACTTTTCTTGTGCTTCCTGCAGGGCGAGGTGAAAAATGCCCATTTTGGAAAAGACCAGAGCATTCTGTTCTTCATAAAAAGACCTGCCCTCAGAAGAAATGATTTTATCAGAGCCTGTCTTTTTGAGGTTTCATCAGAGTCCAAATGACCTGGGGGAAAGGAAATACTCAACTCCAGGCCCCTCAGTCATCTGTCCCATAGGGGTTGGTTAGAGGTACTTGTGAAGCTCACAGCCCAGGGGCACAGGCTCGCTAAAAAAAAGACTTAATCATAGGACTATAGAGCTATCCTTCTCCCAACCTCTCACCACCACATTGCTAAAAGCCTATTCCTTGGAGTTCCTTTCACCCAGGACATCATGTTCAGCTTTCAACAAAAAAATTACAAGGCATAATAAAAGGCAAAAAAAACCCACACCACAGTCTGAAGAGACAGAGCAAGCACCAGATCCAGACTCAGATATGGCAGAGATGTTAGAACTATCAGATCATGAATTTAAAACAATTATGATTAATATGCTAAGGGCTCTACTGGAAAAAGTGTAGACAACCTGCAAGAACAGATGGATAATGTAGGCAAAGAAATGGAAATTCTAAGGAAGAATCAAAAAGAAATGCTGGAGATCAAAAACACTGCAACAGAAATGAAGAACGCCTTTCACAGGCTCATCAGTACAGTTGACATGGCTGAGAAAAGAATCTCTCAGCTTGAGACTATGTCAATAGAAACTTCCAAAACTAAAACGCAAAGAGAAAAAAGACTGAAAAAAAACAATGGAACAGAATATTCAAGCATTGTGGGACAACTACGAAAGGTGTAACATATGCATAATGGGAACACCAGAAGGAGAAGAAAGAGAGAAACAAACAAGAAATACTTAAAGCAATAGTGACTCAGAATTTCCCCCAAATTAATATCAGACATCAAACCACAAATCCAGGAAGCTCAGATAACACTAGGCAGGATAAATGCCAAAACCGACACATAGGTATAACATATGAAAACTTCAGAAAATCAAACATTAGAAAAAATATACTGGAAGAAGCCAGAGGAAAACAATACCTTACCTACAAAGGAAAAATGATAAGAATTACATCTGACTTCTCAGAAACCAGGCAAGCAAGAAGAGAGTGGAATGAAACAGTTAAAGGGTGAGAGCAAAAAAAAGACACCAACCTAGAATTCTGTGTCCTGAAAAATTATCCTTCAGAAGTGAAGGAGAAATAAAGACTTTCCCAGACAAACAAAAATAGAGAATTTGTTGCCAGTAGAACCGCCTTGCAAGAAATGTTAAAAGAAGTTCTTCAGAGAGAAGGAAATTGATAGAAGTCAGAAACTTGAATCTATATAAAAAAGAAAGAGCTTTAGAGAAGGAATAAGTGAAGATAAATAAAAACTTTTATTTTTCTTATTCTTAGTTGATCTAACAGATCAACTTATATATATGGATATACACACACACGCACATACATACATGCATATGTATAAGTGAAATGAGTGACAGCAATGACACAAAGGATAGGAAGGAGGAATTAGGAATATTTTGTTACTATAAGGTACTTGCCTTAGCCACAAAGTGGCATAGTGTTATTTGAAAGTGGATTTGTATTAATTGTAAATGTATATTGCAAACTCTAGGGCAACTGCTAAAAAAAAGTAAAAAAAGAAATATAATTGATATGCTAAGAAAGAAGAGAAAATGGAATCATATAAAATGTTCAGTTAAAACCCCAAATGGCAGAAAAAGAGTGAAAGACAAAACTGGAAACAAAAAATAAGGCAACAAATAGAAAACAGTACAAATATGGTAGATGTTAGTCCAACTATATCAATAATTGCTTTGTGTCAATGATCTAAATACACAAATTAAAAGACAGAGATTATCACAGCGGATTAAAAATCAAGACCCAACTGTATGTTGTCTACAAGAAACCCACTTTAAATATAAAGACATATATAGATTACAAGTAAAGGGATGGTTCCTATGAGAGTAGAGCTTTAATATTCTCACTATAACAACAACAAAATAGTAATTATGTCAAGTAAAGGACGTGTTAATTAACCTTATTGCAGTAAACAGTTTGCATCAAATCATCACATTGTACACTTTAAATTTACACAATGTTATATGTCAATTATATCTCAATAAAGCTGCAGAAAAAAAAAGTAAAGAGAGGTGAATAAAAATATACCATGCTAACACTAATCAAAAAAAAAGCAGGAGAAGCTATATTAATTTTAGACAGAGCAGACTTCAGAGCAAGAAAAATTATCAAGGATAAGGAGAAGCATTGCATAATGATAAAAGTTCATTTCTCCAAGAAGACACAACAATCCTTAATGTGTATGTGCCTAACAACAGAGCAATCAAAATGAGACAAAAATTGACAGAACAGCAAGGAGAAATAAATGAATCCATTATTATAGTTGGAGACCTCAACAATTCTCACACAGAAAAGGACAGATACAACAGGCAGACAATCAATAAGGACACAGCTGAACTGAACATCATCATCAATCAACTGGATATGATTCACATCTATAGACTACTTCACCCAACAGCAGAATACACACTCTTCTCAAATTGAACTGTTTCCTCACTTGTCAGGTGACTTCCTTCAGTAGATTCCAGAGAAAAGATACATGGATGTAACTTTTTGAGACTGAGAGTGTCTGAGATTAGCTTTGTTCTACCCCTACCTTGACTGATAGTTTGAATTGCTATAGAATTATAGGTTGAAAATTATTTTCCAGAATAATTTTGACAGCATTGCACCACTGTCTTCTTGCTTGCATTAGTGCATGAGTTGAAAATGTTGTGCCATTCTAAAATTCTTGATCCTACGGATGTATCCTATTTGTTTTCTCTGGAAGATTTAGGATCTTCCCTTATCCTTGACATTCTGACATTTCATGACAACACGTCTTCATTGTGCTAGGCACTCAGTGGTCTCATTCAATATGGAAACTCATGCCTTACAGTTCTGGTAAGTTTTCAAGGGTTGCTTCTTTATTTTTTTTACTTCTGTTTTCTCCCTTCTCACTTCATAAAACTTCTTTTAGTTATACATTAGTACCTCCTAGATTGAGAATATTTCCTGTCTTGTTTTGATCCTTATGTATTTATTTTTTACCTTCTATGAGAATTTCTCAGCTTTACCTTACAAACCTTCTAATGAGGCTTATTTACTATCATCTTTTTAATTTATAAGAGATCCTTTTTGTTCTCTGATTGTTCTTTTTTATAGCTTCCTCTTATTATTTCAGTGATACAGTATCTTCTCATTTCTATGATGATACAAATTTTGGTATACTTGAAATATCCTTCTGCTCTGTGCATTGTCTCTCTTTCCTCTAATTTACTTTTTTCCATTTCTTTGCTTTGGTCTGTATTTCATGTTGGAGATTACCTGCAAATAAACTTGGATCCTTGACAGTCTGTTCATATGTTAAATGAAAACATATTAAAAGGGTGATTGGGAGTTCCATACGGATGGGAAGGGCTGATTGATTAGTGGGTTTCATTGTGTGTTGGTCAGTAGTGACCTAGTAGATCAGTGGCTGACCTTTGCCTCCTCAAAGGTGGCACTTTTCCCTAGGACCCTTCAGTTACTCCAGAAAAGAATCCAGCTCTTATCTGAAACAGTCTAAGCCAGGCTGCCAGTGTTCTGAGAGACAAATAGGAAAATGGAGCTGGGGTTTCATTTGAAGACTATCACTTGATAGTCCTGTTTTCGGTGTTATGCCTCCTTTCTGTTCTTTGCTATATCTAGTAAGTAAAATAAGAGGAAAAAATTGCACATGGGCATCATGGCAGAGTGAGCTCTTCCCTCAGACTCTCCCTTCTAAAATACAAATAGAGGGACATTCAAACACCAACAGAGGACACACACACAACACAGGAGACATCTGGGAGACCCACACAGCCATATGCCTGTAGGTGCTGGTGAGGCTGGATCCTCCGGAGGAAGGTGAGGCTGCTCAGCAGGAACTCTGTGGAGAGAGAAGATTTATGGCTAGAGGAAGGGCACAGTTCCCACCTGGAGTTCCAGCCTCATGCTCCAGCCCCATGTTCACCAGGAGAGCAGCATGGTAAGAGAGGGGCTGGCTAGATGAGCAGCTCAGCTGGGGAGAGGCGCTGTGTTCCTGCCTGGCACTCCAGCCCCACATTCACGGGGAGAGCAGCATGGTGAGAGAGGGGTTGGCTAGAGGAGCAGCTCAGCTGGGGAGAGGGTTCTGGTCCTGCCCAATGCTCTGGCCCTGTGCTCCAGCCACATGACCACAAGGAGCACTGCACACAGAGAGAAGCAGTGGCAGGTGGAGCCCTGTGAGCATGCAGAGAGAGGCATCATTTTGGGGAGGCAGGCAGGTATAAGAAAGTGCTCCTTACCCTGCCTGGCACTCCAGTCCTGCCATCACCCAGAGCTCTGCACAGAGTGAGAAGCGGAGGCTGAGGGAAGCACAGGAAAACGAGAGCACCCCTCCTCCTGCACACAGTGCTCCAGATCTGCCATTGGCCAGAGCATCACACAGTGAGAAAAGCAGCCAGTGGCTAGAGCTGGGGATCCCCAGATCATGCTGGACCCAGAATACACAGCGCATGATCCTCACCCAGTGGAAGCACATGGCAGCAGCATCCAGATAATAACACCATGCAGAGGCAAAAACCCACACCATCAAGCAATATGAGAAAGTATATTAAATCTCCAGACCAGAAGGAATATGACAAGTACCCAGAAGACAACCCTGAAGACACAGAAATTCATAACCTAAATGACAAAGAATTCAAAATAGCTATCATGAGAAAACTCAACAAATTACAAGAAAATACAGAAAGACAAATTAATGAATTCAGGAGCTTGTTCACAAAAGAGATTGAAACTTTAAAGAAGAACCAATCAGCGTTGTTGGACATGAAAAACACAACGGATGAGATAAAGAAAAATCTGGGCTCCCTAAACAACAAAACTAACAATATGGAAGACTGAATTAACAATTTAGAAGACAATACTATAGAAATGCTTCAGAGGGAGGATAAGAGAGAACTAAGACTAAAAAGAAATGAAGAGGCTCTCAGAGAAATATCTGACTCAATTAGGAAATGCAACATTTCCTAATTACATATAAACTATATATTTATATATATATATAAACAATTATAGGTATTCCAGAGGGGAAAGAAAAGGTGAATGGAGCAGAAAGCTTGTTGAAAGAAATAATAGCGGAGAATTTCCCAAACCTGGGAAAGGAGATGGAAATCCACGTAAAAGAGGCTACCACAACTCCCAACTACATTAATGTAAAAAGACCTCCTGCAAGGCATATAGTAGTAAAGCTGGCAAAATTCAATGACAGAAAAAATATTAAGGGCAGCAAGGCAGAAGAAAACAACTTACAGAGGAACCCCTATCAAGCTTTCAGTGGATTTCTCAGCAGAAACCTTACAGGCTAGGAGAGAGTGGAATGATACAGTCAAAATCCTGAAAGACAAAATCTTCCAGCCAAGAATTCTCTATCCAGTAAAAATCTCCTTCAGATATGACAGAGAAATAAAAACTTTCCCAGATAAACAAAAGCTAAGGGAGTTCATAACCACAAGACCTCCACTACAAGAAACCCTCAAGAAGGCTCTCATGAAAGAAAGAAAGGAAAAAGAAGAAAACAGGAAAAGGGCTACAAAGCCCTGAGCAAGGAGATGAATAGGTATGCCACAGTCAGAAATTGGCAGCTCTCTTTCAGATCAGGTTGGTAAACGCTTAATTCTTACATCAAGGATAAAGAAAAGGAAAACATCAAAATAAAAATTATATCATCACCTTAACCACAAACTAACAACACAAGATGGAATAAGATATGACAAGAATAAATTAGAAGGGGAAGAGGAAAGGGACAGAATCAGTACAGTCTAAGGAAATAAGAGGCAATCAGAGAATGGACTATCTCATCTTCAAGACTTTTTATATGAACCTAATGGTAACCACTAAACAAATAATTAGAACAGAGACACATATGACAAACAAGGAGAAAATGAAGAAAACCAACATAGAAAACTGTCTAATCAAATTGGTAGCCTGATATACTTGGGACAAGAAACAAAGGATATGCCGAAGAACTAGAAAATGTGCAATAAGATGACAGTATTAAGCCCTCATACATCACTCTAAATGTAAATGGACTGAATTCTCCAAGCAAAAGACACAGACTGGCTGGATGGATTAAAGAATAAGACCCAACAATATGCTGCCTTCAGGAAAAACATCTCAGCTCTAAAGACAAACATCGGCTCAGAGTGAAGGGATGGAAGACAATACTCCAAGCTAAGGGCAAACAAAAGAAAGCAGGTGTTGCCATACTTATATCAGACAAAGTAGACTTCAAGATAAAACAGGTAAAGAGAGACAAAGAGGGGCAATATTTAGTGATAAATGGGACTCTCCAGCAAGAAGACATAACACTTATAAATATATATGTGCCCAACACAGGAGCACCAAAGTACATAAAGCAACTATTAACAAGCCTAAAAGGAGATATTACCAATGATACAATAATAGTAGGGGACCTCAACACCCCACTTACTTCAATGGATAGATCAACCAGACAAAAAGTCAACAAGGAGATAATGGAATTAAATGAAAAACTAGACCAGATGAACTTAAAAGATATAGAGTACTCCATCCAAAAACAGCAGAGTATACATTCTTCTCAAGTGTGCATGGAACATTCTCAAGGATAGACCACATATTGGGAAACAAGGCAAACCTGAATAAATTTAAGAAGACTGAAATCATATCTATTATCTTCTCTGACCATAATGTCATGAAAATAGAAATCAATTACAATAAAAAAGCAGGGAAAGGAACAAAAATGTGGAGACTACACAACGTGCTACTGAACAACCAATGGGTTGTTGAAGAAATAAAAGGAGAAATCAAAAAATATTTGGAGACAAATGAGAATGAAAACACACTGTACCAACTCATAGGGGATGTAGCAAAAGCAGTCCTAAGAGGGCAATTTATAGCAATACAGGCCCATGTTAACAAACAATAAAAAGTTCAAATAAACAATCTTAAACTACACCTAACAGAATTAGAAAAAGAAGAACAAAGCCCAGACTCAGTAGAAGGAGGGAAATAATAAAAATTAGAGCAGAAATAAATGAAATTTAAACAAAAAAGACTGTAAAAAGGATCAATGAAACAAGGAGCTGATTCTTTGAGAAGATAAACTAAATTGACAAACCCTTGGCCAGACTCACTAAGAAAAAAAGAGAGAAGGCTCAAATAAATAAAATTAGAAATGAAATAGGAGAAATTACAATGGATATCACTGAAATACAAAAGATTATAAGAGAATATTATGAAAAACTATATGCCAACAAACTGGACAATCTAGAAGAAATGGATAGACTCTTAGACTCTTACAACCTCCCAAGACTTAATGAAGAAGAAATAGAGAATCTAAATAGACCAGTCACAAGTAAAGATATTGAAACAGTTATCAAAAACCTCCCCAAAAATAAAAGTCCAGGACCAGATGGCTTCTCAGGAGAATTCTACTAAACAGTCAAAGAAGATTTATTACCCATTCTTTTCAAACTATTCCAAAAAATTGACGAAGATGGAAAAAGTCCTAACACATTCTACGAGGCCAACATCACCCTGATACCAAATCCAGATAAGGACAACACAAAGAAGGAAAACTACAGGCCAATATCACTGATGAACATAGACGCAAAAATACTGAACAAAATATTGGCAACCTGAATACAGCAATACATTAAAAAGATCATACACCAATACCAAGCAAGATTCATACCAGGGACACAATGATGGTTCAACGTCCACAAATCCATCAAAGTTATTCACCACAATAACAAAATTAGGACAAAAACCCATGTGATAATCTCCATAGATGCAGAGAAGGCATTTGACAAGATCCAACATCCATTCATGATAAAAACTCTCAATAAAATGGGTATAGAAGGAAAGTATCTCAACATGATAAAGGCCATATATGACAAACCCATAGCCAACATCATACTCAGTGGGGAAAAACTGAAAGCCATCCCTCTGAGAACAGGAATAAGATAAGGGTGCCAACTCTCACCACTCTTATTCAACATAGTACTAGAGGTTTTGGCCAGAGCAATTAGGCAAGAAAAAGAAATAGGGGCAAGCTCCAGGGCCAAGTGGTTAATTTGCACACTCCGCTTCAGCGGCCCAGGGTTTCACCGGCTTGGATACTGGGTGTGGACATGGCACTCCTCATTAGGCCATGCTGAGGCAGTGTCCTACATGCCACAACTAGAAGGACCCACAACTAAAATATACAACTATGTACTGGGGGGATTTGGCGAGAAAAAGCAGAAAAAAAGAAAAAACAATAAAAGGAATCCAATAAGCACTGAAGAAGTGAGACTCTCGCTGTTTGCAGATGACATGATTTTATACATAGTAAACCCTAAAGAATCCATTGGAAAACTATTAGAAATAATCAACAACTACAGCAAAGTTGCAGGGTACAAAGTCAACTTACAAAAATCAGTAGCATTTCTATACTCAAATAACTAACAGAACAAGAACTCAAGAATACAATTCCAGGGGCTGGCCCCGTGGCCGAGTGGTTAAGTTCGCGTGCTCCGCTGCAGGTGGCCCAGTGTTTCGTTGGTTTGAATCCTGCGCGCGGACATGGCGCTGCTCATCGAGCCATGCTGAGGCAGCGTCCCACATACCACAACTAGAAGGACCCACAAAGAAGAATATACAGCTATGTACTGGGGGGCTTTGGGGAGAAAAAGGAAAAAAAATCTTTAAAAAAAAAAAGAATACAATTCCATTTACAATCACAACAAAAAGAATAAAATACCTAGGAATAAATTTAACCAAGGAGGTGAAAGACCTGTACATAGAAAACTATAAGACATTAATGAAAGAAATCAATGATGACATAAAGAAATGAAAAGATATTCCATGCACATGGATTGGAAGAATCAACATAGTTAAATGTCCATACTACCTAAAGCAATCTACAGATTCAATGCAATCCCAGTCAGAATCCCAATGACATTCTTCATAGAAATAGAACAAAGAATCCTAAAATTCATCTGAGGCAAAAAAGACCCTGAATAGGCAAAGAAAGACTGAAAAACAAGAACAAAGCTGGTGGCATTGCAGTCCCTGACTTCAAAATATATTACAAAGCTATAGTAATCAAAACAGCATGGCGCTGGTACAAGAACAGACGCACAGATCAATGGAACAGGATTGAAAGACCAGAAATAAAACCACAGATCTATGGACAGCTAAGCTTTAACAAAGGAGTCAAGAACATATATTGGAGTAAGGAAAGCCTCTTTAATAAATGATACTGGGAAAATGGGACAGCCACATGCAAAAGAATGAAAGTAGACCATTATCTTTCCCCATGCACAGAAATAGACTCAAAATGGACCAAAGACTTGAAGGTAAGACCTGAAACCATAAAACTTCTGGAAGAGAATATAGGCAGTACACTCTTTTATATCACCCTTAAAAGGATCTTTTCAAATACCCTATCTACTCAGACAAGGGAAACAAAAGAAAAAATAAACAAGTGGGACGTCATCAGACTAAAGAGCTTCTGCAAGGCAAAGGAAACCAAGGTCAAAATGAAAAAACAACCCACCAACTGGGAGAAAATATTTGTAGATCATATATCTGATAAGGGGTTAATCTCCATAATATATAAAGAGCTCACAGAAATGAACTACAAAAAAACAAACAACTCAATCAAAAAGTGGGAAGAAGACATGGATAGAAATTTTTCCAAAGAAGACATACAGATGGCCAATAGGCATATGAAAAGATGCTCAACATCACTAATCATCAGGGAAATGCAAATCAAACTACACTTAGATACCACCTTACACCCATTAGAATGGCTATAATCACCAAGACAAATAACAACCAATGTTGGAGAGGTTGTGGAGAAACGGGAACCCTCATCCACTGCTGGTGGGAATGCAAACTGGTGCAGCCACAATGGAAAACAGTATGGAGATTCTCAAAAAATTAAAAATGGAAATATCATATGACCCAGCTATCCCACTACTGGGTATTTATCCAAAGAACTTGAAATCAGCAATTCAAAGAGAGTTATGCACCCCTATGTTCATTGAGGCATTATTCACAATATCCAAGACATGGAAACTAACTGAGTGCCCATCGATGGATGATTGGATAAAGAAGATGTGGTATATATACACAATGGAATCTAATCAATCATAAAAAAAGACAAAATTGTCCCATTTGCAACCACATGGATGAAGCTTGAGGGCATAATATTAAGCGAAATAAGCCAAACAGAGAAAGACTAACACCATATGATTTCACTTATATGTGGAATATAAACAAACTTATGGACAAAGAGAATAAATTAGTGGTTACCAGGAGATGGAGGGGTGGAGGGTGGGCATAAGGGGCAAAGGGACATACTTATATGGTGTATGACAAACAATAATGTACAACTGAAATCTCACAATGTTATAAGCCAATATGACCACAGTAAAAAACAATAATAATAAAAATAAATAAATTTTAAAAATTGCACGTGAACTGGAAAGGAGAAAATCAATTTTGTCTGTGTAGACTGTCTTATTAATAAGGTTGGAGGACACAAAGTCAATACACAAAAATCAATTGTATTTTTATACACTACCAATAAACAGTTAAAAATCAAAGTTTTAAAATAACAGTACCACTTACAATATCACCAAAAAGCATAAAATACTTAGGGATAAACCTAATAAAATATCTCCAGGATCTGTATGTGATAACTACAAAACACTGACAGAACAATCAAAGAAGACCTAAATAAATAGAGAGATATACCATGTTCATGGATTAGGAGACTCCATATTGTTAAAATGTCAATTCTTCCAAAACTGTTCTATAGGTTGAAGGCAATCCCAATCAAAATCATAGCAGGATTTCTTGTATAGAAATATCAAGCTTATTCTAAAATTTATATGAAAAGGCAAAGGAATTATAACAGCCAAGACAATCTTAAAAAAGAAAAACAAAGTTGAAGGACTCATACTACCTGATTTGAAGATATACTAAAACCACAGCAATCAAGACACTGTGATATTAATGAAAGTAGAGACACATAGATAAATGGAACAAAGTAACAAGTTCAGAAATAGACCCACACATATATAGTCAATTTATTTATTTTTTGATAAAGGTGCAAAGACAATTCACTGATCTTTTCCAGAACCAATTGTTCTACAAGTATTGGACATCCATATGTAAAAAGTGAATGTTGACCCATAATCCTCACCTTATTCACAAATTAACTCAAAATGGAATCAGACTTAAATGTAAAATTCTAAAAATATAAAGGGAAAAGACTGTGATCAAACTTTTCATTGGTAACTATATGCAGTAAAGCAGGAAAGTAATATTCCCAATATTCGAAGGGAGAAATTCAATCAATACTGACTGAATATTGTGTCAATGAACCACACTGACCTGTCTCCTACCTGGTGCCGAACACAAAGAAATTCCACATAAAATGCAGCATTAAAAAAATAAACACTGAGTTCATTAATTAAAAGGTGGGGTTTCCCCAGTTTCATAAACCCAGATCAGAGTAGAACAGTGAAATGGAGCTGAAAAGCTCATGAGGGAATTGTAACTACATATGGATCACAACCATTGCAAGCTGGGACCTTAATGTCCAAGTAGGGAAGTAGAGACACATAGATAAATGGAACAAAGTAACAAGTTCAGAAATAGACCCAAGACCAAGAAATAGAATCCAAGACCAAAACCTCCTATGCAGGAGAGGTATGGCATAAATTACAGGAATCCTATAGAGCAGCCCCATTTATAAGCAGAGTTTAAGATTAATAGAGAGCTATAATAAGCACACAGAAGTATCAAGGAAGCTTCACTTTGTGTAGAAAAACAGTCCCCCCAAAAAAATCAGAATCTAAAGTCCGGGCCGTGCTTATACACAGGATCTCACTCACGTTCACATTTACACTGCACAGGTGGAATGGGTTTCTAAGATCTGCAATTAATGTCAACAAAACATGTTCTTGAACAAGGGAAACACTGACAGAAGCAAACTACCAATTGAACAAAATAAAGCATAAAGAAAAGAGACTCAGATATCTAAGGTAACACGAAAAAAGATGCACTTAAAAATAGTGGAGAGAGCCAAAAACTGGAAATCACCTAACAATTCTGAATAGGCAAATGGGTAAAAAAATTATGGTGTAACCATGCAATCGAATACTACACAGCAATAAAAACAATGAACTACTGGTATATGCAAACCATGGATAAATTACAAAGACATTATGTTGAACAAAAGTCAGAAACAAAAGAGTATATACTATTTGATTCTATTATATAAAATCTGACTAATTAAAATCTAATATATAGTACCAGAAAGCATATCAGTGGTGGCCTATTTCTAGGGGGTGGTGGATTGGCTGGGAAGTGGCATAAGATAATATTTCAGGGTTGATGGAAATTATCTCTAGCTTTCCATTGCCTGCATGGGTCCATGTGTTGTTAAAAACAATTAAATTGGAGTGACATCAGTGAAGCTGGTGGACTAAGGAACTCCAAAAGTCTCTCCCTCCACAAAAGCAGCAAGTAAATTGGCAAAAACGGTCAGAATCAACTTTATCAGAACTTTGGAAAATAATTGAAAGTTTACAGCACTCACACCTAGGATTAATCAAGGAAAAAGAGCTGAATCTCAACATTTAAGGAAATCTTTGTTGAGTCACAAGCTGATCACTAAGCTAAAGGAACAGAGTCTTCAGTGGCCACACACAACAAAGAATATACTTTTGAGAATTAGTTTAGATAAGTAACAAAACAAGCAAATGACAAATGCAACAAGCAGCAACAATAAAACCTGGGAAGGGAGTTGTCATATTACAACATTCAAAACATCCAGTTTCAACAAGAACAACAGCAAAAATGAGGCATGCACAGAAACAAGAAAGCATGGCCCACACAAAGGATGCAAAGAACTTAATAGAAACTGTCTCTGAGGAAGCCCAGATGCTGGGTTTACTAAATAAAGACTTTAAATCACCTCTTTAAAATATGCTCAAAAGCTAAAGAAAACTATGCATAAAGAACTAAAAGACACTGTGAGAATAATGTCTCACAAAACAGAGAAATTAATAAAGAGATAGAAATTATCAAAAGGAACCAAATAGAAATGAAGTTATTGAAAAGGAAAATGACTGAAATTAAAAAATTCCATAGAGGGTATCAACAGCAGATTTGATCAGGCAGGGAAAGAATCAGCAAACTTGAATATAGGTCAATTGAAATTACCTAGTCTGAAAAGCAGAAAGAAAAAAGAATGAAGAAAAATGGTCAGACTACATGAAACCTGTGAGACACTACCAAAGATAGCAAAATATGTATAATGGGAGTTCCAGAAGAGGAGAGAGAGAAAGGAACAGGAAGAATATTTGAAAACATAATGATCAATAACTTCCCAAATTTGATGAAGACATGAATTGTCACATCCAACAAGCCTGACAAGTCCCAAGTAGCATAAACTCAAAGAGATCCACACCAAGACACATTATAATCAAACCATTTAAAGCCAAAGATGGAATCCTGAAAGCAGCAAGAGAGAAATAATTAGTCATATACAGGAACTCTCAATAAGATTAATAGCTGATTTCTTATTAGAAACTGTGGAGACCAGAAGACTTTGGAATAACATAATCAAAATGCTAAAAAAAGAAAAAAAAGAAAACTCTAAACTAAGAATTCTATATCCAGCAAAACTATCCTTTAAAAGTAAAGGAAATGTAAGACCTACAACTAAAACTTCTGAAGCAAACATAGGAAAGCTTCATGACATTGGATTTGGCAGTGATTTCTTGTACACGACACCAAAAGCTCAGATAACAAAAGCAGAAATAGACAAATGGCACTACATCAAACTTAAAAACTTTTGTGCATCAAAGGAAACAATCAACAGAGTGAAAAGGCAACCTATGGAATTGGAGAAAATATTTGAAATCATATATCTGATAAGGGATTAACATTGAGAATATATAAAGAACTCCTACAACTCAACAACAACAAAAAACCCCAATTACAAAATGGGCAAGGACTCGAATAGACATTTCTTCAAAGAAGATGTACAAATAGCCAACAAGCATCTGAAAGGATGCTCAACATCATTAATCATCAGAGAAGGGCAAATCAAACCATAATGAGATAACACCTCACACCCATCAGGTTGGCCACTATCAAAAGAACAGAAAATAACAAGTGTTAGTGAAGATGTGGAGAAATTGAAACTCTCGCACACTGTTGGTGGGAATGTAAAATGGTGCCGCCACTATGGAAAACAATATAGAGCTTCCTCAAAAAATTAAAAATAGAATTATCATATGATCCCGCAATCCTACTTCTGGGTATATATTCAAAAGAATTGAAAGCCAGATTTCAGAGAGATTTGCACACCCATGTTCACTGCAGTATTATTCACATTAACAAAGAGGTGGAAGCAACCCAATGTCCACTGATGGATAAATGGACAAAGAAAATGTGGTCTATAAATACAATGGAATATTATTCAGCCTTTGAAAACACTGTTTTGTCACATGCTACGACATAGATGAATCTTGAGGAAATTATGCTAAATTGAAAGAAGCCAGCCACAAAAAGACAAATACTGTATGATTCCACTTATATGAGGTATCTAGAGTAGCCAAATTCACAGAAACAGAAAGCAGAATGGTGGTTTCCAGGGGCTGGAGCGAGGAGGAAATGGGGACTTTTGGTTCAATGGGCACAGAGTTTCAGTTTTGCAGGATGAAAAAGTTCTACAGGGCAAAAATCAGTTGCCCAACAACGTTAATATAGTTAACTACTGAACTGTGCACTTAGACGTGGTTAAGATGGTAAACTCTGTTACGGGTGTTTTACCACAATCAAATTTTTTTAAATGAAGGAAAAATTACAACATTCCCAGATAAACAAAAACTGAGAGATTTCTTTGCCAGTATATCTGCCCTACAATAAAAGGTAAAGCATGCCCATCCTTTAGGCAGAAAGGAAGGACATTAACTTGAAACCAAAAGAGGAAATAAAGAATTCTGGTAAAAGTAACTACATAAGGAAATGTAAAAGTTAGCATTAATGTAATTTTGGTTTCTAATTCTTCTTTCTTTGCTATATGATTTAAAGCAGAACTACATAAAACTATAATTATAAATCCGGTGATGTGCACACAATGTATAAAAATGTAGTATGTGTAGGGGCCAGCCCCGTGACCAAGTGGTTAAGTTCGTGAGCTCCACTTTGGTGGCCCAGGGTTTCACTGGTTCGGATCCTGGGCGGGGACATGGCACTGCTTGTCACACCACGTTGAGGTGGTGTCCCACATGCCACTACTAGAAAGACCCATAACTAAAATATACAGCTACTTACTGGGGGGATTTGGGGAGAAAAAGAAGATTGGCAACAGTTGTTAGCTCAGGTGTTAATCTTTAAAAAAAATGTATGTGACAATAACAATATAATGAGGGGGGCAAAGCTATATATAGTAGCAAAGTTTGTATACTACTGAAACTAAGTAGATATTAATTCAAACTCAACTATTATAAATTAACATGTTAATTGTACTTCCCAGGGAAACCATTAAGAAATTAACTTTAGGGGCCGGCCCAGTGGCGCAGCGGTTAAGTGCACACGTTCCACTTGGGTGGCTCGGGGTTCACCGGTTCGGATCCCATGTGTGGGCATGGCACTGCTTGGCAAGCTATGCTGTGGTAGGTGTCCCATGCATAAAGTGGAGGAAGACGGGCATGGATGTTAGCGCAGGGCCAGTCTCCCTCAGCGAAAAAAAAGAGGAGGGTTGGCAGCAGATGTTAGCTCAGGACTAATCTTCCTCAAAAAAAAGAAAGAAATTAACTTTAGGGAAATGGGAATCAAAATCATGAGATACCGTTTCACACTCCCTAGGATGGCTGTAATTAAAAAACAAAAAGACAGAAAATAAGTCTTGGGGAGGATATGGAGAAATTGGAAACTTCATACATTGCTGGTGGGAATGTAAAACAGTCCAACTGCTGTGGAAAACAGTTGGGTTGTTCTTCAAAAAGTAAACATTGAATTACCACATGACCTGGCAAGCTCTCTCTTAGGTATATACCCAAGAGAACTGAAATAAGGTATTCAGAGAAAAATTTGTACATGGATGGTCATAGCAGCATTATTCTTTAGAGCTAAAAAGGGGAAATAATCCTAAAATCAATCAACTGATAAACTGATAAAATGTGATATATCCATACAACGGGATATTATTCAACCACAAAAAGGATTGAAGTATCAATACTTGCTACAATCTGGATAAACTTTGGAAACACTATGCTAAGTGAAAGAAGCCAGACACAAAAGGTCACATATTGGATGATTCCATTTATGTGAAATGTCCATAACAGGCAAATCCAAAGAGACAGAAAGTAGCTTAGCGGTTTCCAGAGGCTAGGGAGAGGGAGGAATTGGTAGTGACTGCTTAACGGGCAGGGGGTGTCTTTTGGGGCTGATGAAAACGTTCTCGAACTATACAGTGGTGATACTCGCAGAACAGTATAAATTTACTAAACGCCACTGAATTTTATACTGCAAAATCATTAAGCTGGTGAATTTTATGTTATGTGAATTTTGCCTCAATTTAAAAAAATAACTAAATAGTATGCTTAAAATGGATGCATTTTATTACAGATAAAAATGATACCTCAGGGGCCGGCCCCATGGCCAAGTGGCTAAGCTTGCACACTTCACTTTAGTGGCCAGGGGTTTGCTGGTTCAGATACTGGGTGTGGACCTACACATCGCTCATCAAGCCGTGCTGTGGCAGCATCCCACATGGAACTAGAATGACTTACAGCTAGGATATACAAGTAGGGCTTTGGGGAGGAAAAAAAAAGAGGGAGATTGGCAACAGGTGTTAGCTCAGGGTCAATCTTCCTCAAGAAAATAAAAAAGATACTGCAAGAGTTTTTTAAAAAACAAATAATGATACTGAGTTCTTATTCAGGAATCTTTTGGCTCTCCTTGATCATTTGCTCTTTCACATTAATCTTAGACTCAACTTTTGAAATTCCTCCAAATAACCTATATTCACTCAAATTAATGTTGGTTGTGAATGACAAAAACCTCAAATAACGGTGATTTAGACAACAAAGAAGTTTATTTTTCTCTCTTTCTGTTCCTAGAACAGGTCACCTTTTTTTCTGCCTTAGGGCCTTTGCATACTCTCTCTACCTGAAACTCTTCCAACACAACCAGTTCCTGCACCCTTCAGGACGTTAAAAAGTCTTCCCCTGACCGCTCAGATTAAGGTAGGCTCCCTTTGTCATGCTCCATCATAGGACCCACATTATTTACTTCACAATCTCCATTCATTTACCAACAATTATTCACTGAAAACCTTCTATATGAAAGGTATTGTCCCAAGGACTATGAAATCCTCATGATTTCTCATTTCTGTAATTATATGTTTATTTTTTTGCCAGGCCATTGCCTGTCCCCCTCACTAGAACGTAAGTTTCAAGACCGTATCTGTTTGATCATCGCTGTATCCTCTGACTTCAGCATAGTACCGGCAGACAGTACAACTAACACTTGTAAACTGAACGCATAAAATGCCAGCTCAAAATGCTATTGTCATTCTATTCAAGATTAGGGACATGAATGAAGTGGTCTTTCCAAAGGAGGATAAACTTGGTTAGAAAACAATTATTAGCCTTTACGAAATAAAATAAATCAAGTCAAAAGCATTTTTGTCTTAACCTCAGGAACTCAAATGCAGATACAGTCTGCAGCTCCCAGCAAGCAGGCAACCCTTTTGAACCTCAAGAAGGAAACTCTGCCATGCGCACACTCTCACCTTTTTCTCCAGGTTCCTATTACACATAGAGTGACTGTATAATGTATTGTGCAAACTAACACCCTTTTGAGAGAAAAAGGTGAGAAAGCAACTATATGAACGAACAATGGCCAGACCATATATAAAAACAGAACTCTGACTTACAGTCTGCAGCAACCCGCCCAGAAAGCCAACCTGCTATCTGCAGCAACTAACCCAGGCAGCCAGCCTGAGAGCTACAAGTCAGACTCACAGGAAGTCCGACCACTATCTCTAGCGAACAATCCAAGAAGCCAAACAATAAATCCTGGAACAATTGGCCCCAAGCGGCCAGGACTCCATTAATAACTGACAGCTTCCCTAATTTTTGTCCCTGCTTCCAACTTAGGACCAACCAGAGAAAGACAAACATGCTCCCTTAACCAGCCACAAAGGATGCTCTGCTTCTAGTTAGCCCACCCACAACTTCCAGATGCTAGGAGTCTTCAGTCAAGGCATCCTGGAAGCCTTCCCCTTTTCAGCTATAAACTTCCCCAATTCTCTGCCTGCCTTTGAGTCTCTGCCCAAATGCAAGCGATGGTGGCTGACTCCCTTTCTACTGCAAGCTGTGAATAGTCTTTGCCTGTTCTCATTCGGGTGATTTTCATCTATTTTCACAAAGGGAATACTATGAATAATTATGCTGGATCAACAGGCAAAAATCAGGACTGTCCTGAGTAAATCCAGACATGGGTTACCCTAATTACAAAGCACAATTAGACAAGGGGCTGTTTGCTAGTGAGACACAAAGTTTCGGAGGGCAAAGGTGGGAACACCAGAAGGTGAAATGTGCCACTACCACTAGGGGGGGTTGCACCATTAAAGAATGGAGGACTGTTCAATCACTGCAGGAAGTTCTTGAGATGTATACGCACTCAAGTTACTAGCATTCAGCAATCTTTTTGGTTTAGATGTATGCCACGGTAAAATAGTCTTCAGGGTGATAATTGCTGGAAATAATCCCAACAGAAAACGTTCAAGCATACTATTATTGGTAACATATTAATTTACTTTCATTTATTGCCTACTGCATCTGATGTAAAGAGGCGAAAACCGCACTGCTTGCCTTTAAGAAGCTAGCATTCTAGAGAACTTCAGGTCCGTGTGGGTCACATAATTTGCAGGGCCCAGTTCAAAATTAAAATAAGGCGCCACTTGTTCAAAAAGTATGAAGAATTTCAAGATGGCAACAGCAAGAGCATTAAACCAAGTGTGGGGCCCATCTGAGCACAAAGTCCTTTGTGTCTGCACAGGTCACACATCCATGAAGCCACCCCTAAATGTAGACTAGTATTCTCTAACAAATTATAGACCAATAAACTATGCTGCTTGGTATATGTTGTGATGCTGCTGGGCCCTTCAGCCTGTTTTTACTCTCTGTGGTACATTTGGCACGCACAGAATTAAATTATGTAAAGAAGTTACTGGGCATTGACTATATTTGTGCTATTTGCTGTAGAGAATCTTTGCTAAAGTTTAATATAATCAAGAACTTATATGTTTATCCTACTTTAAAAAGATGTTATAAAAAGTTACAATTACAATTCTTTTGCTTTTCCCCACAAGATTCAAGGACAGGGCAGGGACCGAAACTAGAGGGCAGTCAATAAATACTTGCTGAATGAATGAGAATAAGGTTCAATGGGTGGAGCTTTTGGGAACTATCTGGAAAGTCTGAAAGGGAGATGGTTAGCTGGGATTCTGAAAGTCATAGGCTGGCCAGGAAGAGGGCATTGGATGCAGGAGAAAACGTCAATGAAAGCAAAGTGCTGGAGGCCTGTCCAGTGGCGCAGCAGTGAATTTCCCATGCTCTGCGTTGGCAGCCCAGTGTCCCCTGGTTCGGATCCTGTGTGAGAACATACACGCTGCTCATCCAGCCATGCTGTGGCGGCAACCCACATAGAAGAACCGGAAGGACTGACGACTAGGATACACAACTATGTACTGGGGCTTTGGAGAGAAAAAAAACCAAAGAGGGACATTGGCAACAGAAGTTAGCTCAGGGCCAATCTTCCTCACAAAAAAGCAAGCAAGCAAGCAAAGTGTTGCGTACAATTTATTTATTTGTTTATTAACATTATCTTCCAATAGAACTGTTAAGCCTCCTAGAAGCAGGAATCTCTTTCCTCACAGCTGTACTCAGTGCCTGTGACCTAGCATGCCTTCAACAAACATTCATTGACTGAATAAACGCAGGGAATGCTACTTAGCTAAAAGCAGAGTACACATATAGTAAAAAAGTGAAACGAAGTTGGAACCAAGTTGACCAATGTTTTGAATATCAGAGTGAGAATCTATACTTTAGTCAGTGTACAGAAAAGAACCATTGAAAAGAGCAGTGATACCATCTGAACTCTGAACGGACAGTAAGCCAGGGGTATCCTGAGCAAGAAAATACAGCTGTCAACAGCTCACCATCTTAATTCCACTCCTCTCCTCCCCTCTCTACACCTTAATACACAACTAAGGCTGCACTTAATATTGTCATAAGCCAAATAAGACCTCAAATAAGAATACTGAGAACACGAGTAAAACACGCAAGCAAAAAACTAAAGCCGGTAACTTTTCTCCTTTTTCCGATTAATAATAATTGTCCCTTTATTTGTTTCCTTAACTGCATGATAAACTTTTTGGGGCAAATACATATGTTAAATAAAATCCTGGGCAGTTTCTAGATCGAGCTGAAGTCTTGCACTGAATGTGCTCAACATATTATCTATGGAAAATAGCACAAGATCAAACGATTCCCAACTCTAACACACGGCTTAGTTACCCGGGTAAACCAGTCCTTTTCTTTTGACACCCAACCCCGTTCTCGGACCTCGAGAATGTGGGTATTTAGGTGGAAAGGCAAGCAGCAGGGTGGCAATGTGTTTTTATCCTGACTTACTCGTCTCAAATATCCACAGCTTTTAGTTTTAAGATTCCGGGTCAAGACTAACTTTGCATCCAAACAGGGTGTGTCCGGAATAAGACAAACAAAACCAAGTCTGCCCACAGACGCCGGCAACAGATCGCCGGCAGGAACCTCCCGGCAGCCACCGCGCGCACGTGTCCGCACAGCCGGGAACAATAAAGTTAAGCGCGTTCAAAGGGGTCCTCGCCATCCAGGACCTGTTAGACAAGCCTGCAAAATAAGACTCCTAGAAACTCCCTGATGTTTTCAGCTCTTCTCCTCGTTCTCGGGAGTTTTTTTCCTGACTCGCGGGACAAAAGTCCTGACGGCAGTGGCGTGGGCTAGGCCGGGCGGGGCGCATTTCGGGTGCAGCGGGCCCGGCGATCGCCGCGGGCAGCCCCGCGAAGGTCCCCGGCTCACGTGGAGCCGGCCGCCGGGGTTGTGGCCCGGGAGACAGACGCGATGAAGCCCAGACCCGCGAGGTTCGTTGATAACAAGCTGAAGCAGCGAGTCATCCAGGTGTGTATTCTGCACGGCCGGGCCTCACAGTGCTCCCTGTTCGCTGCCCACGGGCACTGGTGGCCCTTTCTCGGGAGGCTTCACTCGGCGGCTTGCCCCTGTCTGGGTCGGGCGTGGGTCTGTTGACAATTCCACTCCTCCGCGAGTGCTGCGGAGCCTGCCCGTCCCATCGTGGGGCGGGCTTTCAAGGAGGAGCCCGGGACCCTGGGAGGGTGCCCAGCCTGGTGGGCTTGCCCGGATCTGGTCGACCTCAGCCCAGATCCGTAAGGAGAGTGGAGATGGTCTTTGAGTTAAAAGCTTCCTGTCTTATGAAGTTAGGACAGAAACGTTCTTCAAACGCCCACATTGTACGAGGCGCTTTGAGGGCCATAAAGAATACGTTAAATTTCTGTTTTCAAGAAACTCGGGGTCAGATTGGGACACATGTAGGTGACAGGGATCTGACGTTATGATAGGTTCTTTACCTGTGGTCTTTTCATTTTCATAATCATCAGTAGAAAGCAGTGTGTGGTAAATGTCTTGGAATGGTACGGTCAGCAAGCATTCTTAGAAGGAGGAAGAGATTTTTCTGCACATTGGACTTTGGGAGCTGTACTCTCCTGGTTTTTCTTTTACTTTCCCCACCGCTATGCAATCTCCTTTTTGCATCTGTCTCTTTCTACGAGTCTCTAAAAGTTGGACGTCCCCTGAGCCCCTGTGCTCTCACCTCCTCTTTCTTTATCCTTGTAGTCCTCTCTTACCTATCCGTACTTCCTAGGTGATCTCATCCAGTCTAGTACCTTTAAATACTACCTATATATTCATGACTCCTAAATTTATATCCCCAGTGCAGATTTTATCTTGAATGCCAGATCGATATATCCAAATTCCTTCTCAACATCTCCTCTTGAATGTCCGATAGGTATCTTCAACTTAACTTATCCAAACTGAACTTGTGATAGTCTCCTCCAAACCTGTCCTTTCTTGGTGTTCTCTATTTCAGTAAATGACACCACCAGCCATCCAGTTGTTAAGGCTAATTTTTTTTTTTGCTGAGGAAAATTTGTCCTGAGCTAACATCTGTGGCCACTCTTCCTCTTTTTTTTTTTGGTATGTGAGCTACTACCACAGCATGGTCACTGACAGAGGAGTGGTGTAGGTTGGTGCCCATGAACCAAACCTGGGGCTCCAAAGCAGAGCTCCCCAAACTTAACCACTAGGCCACTGGGACTGGCCCTCCAAAATCTTAAGAATCATTCTGACTCCTTTCTTTTGCTTTAATCAACAGTCTGTTTGGTTTGCCTTCAAAATATACTCCAAACCCCACCACTTTTTACCATCTCCTCTCCCACCCATCCTAGCTCAAACTGCTGTCTCTGTATTAGACTATTGCAATCGCCTGCTAACTAATCTCTCTGGTTCTGGTTTTCCCTAAAGTCTGTCCCCACAGAGCAGCCAGGGACATCCTTCTAAAGGGAAAGTTGGAGTTTGCCAGGGCCCTGCTCAGAATCCTTCAGCGGACTCTCAGGCATCTGGAGTAAAACCCACCCGAAAAAGCCCTGCATCTTCTGGCCCCTGTCTGCTTTTTCTCCTTGTTTCCTCTTGCTCTCTCCCTTGCTTACACTGACCTAACCACACGGACCTTCTCAAACATGCTGAGCATGGGACCTCTGCTCTTGGCGTTTCGTTCACTGAAGTGCTCTTCCTCTGGATTTTCCTGCAACTTGCTTCTTCACTCAATTCAGCTATCTGAGCAGTGACTCCTAGTGGCCGGAACCAGTGGCCTCTTCTCAGTCCTGGCCACACTTGACTGCTCTTCAGCATTTGACATTATCACTTTCCCTCTGTTGCTTTTACTTTGACTCATTATAAAAGCAGTAGTTGTCTTGGTTTAAAATAAAAGAGACAGAAGGGCATACAATGAAAAGAAAGATTTCCTTTCTTCTTTACTGTGCTTCTCCAGAGGTAAGCATGGAGTTTCTCTTGTATCTTTTTTAAGATTTTATATGCATATGCACTTATATATATTTGTTTTTTTAAAAAAAGTCACACACTTGGGCTCCTCTTCATCTCTTCTGCTGCTTGCTTTTTTCACTTGGCTATATATTTTATACATCTTCCAAATAGTTCACTTGCCTCCTTTTAACTAGCATGTTAGTTATCTATTGCTGCCAAACAAATTACCCCAAAACTTAGCAGATTTAAGTGGCTTTATTTCCGTTGCTATCAAGGAGCTTTTTGACTTGTAGTGGATATGAAATGTACACAACTATGTATAATTCCAAATAAATTATAGTGAATGATGGCATCCTCTAGGAGTCCAGAGAAGGGGAAAATTAACTAGAACTGCCCAGCTTTGGATACCTAGTCTCTCGTCATTGGAGGCAGTTATGCAGAGACTGTTATCATGTGTTAGGGAGTCTTGAGAAGAAATTGCTGGATGAGTGGGAGACCTGGACTGGAGAACTAGCAAGGATGGAAACATGGAAGTTGATAGTTAGTCCAGGTTTGAAATCTGGCCCTGTAACTTACGTGCTGCCCAGCAAGTAGTCAGGCGCTGCATAATGACGGTTTGGTCAGTGACAGACTGCGTATATGATGGTGGTCCCATTAGATTAGGACCGTGCAGCCTAGGCATGCAGTAGGCTACACCATCTAGGTTTGTGTCAGTACACTCTGTGATGTTCACACGAGAATGAAATTGCCTAACGATGCATTTCTCTGAATGTGTCTCTGTCGTTAAGCAATGCATGACTGTAATTAACCTTGTAAAAGCCTCATTTAAACTTCCTCATCTGTAAAATGGGGAGACTAACATCTACCTCGTAGGATTGTGCATACTAAGGGGATGATGTATGTAAGGCCCCTACAGCAGGTTTACAGGGCCTTTTGTCTCTCAGAAGTTTTTTCGTCGTGACCCTAGGCCAAAAGTAAAATTTAATGGGTCTGTTTATTAAGTAGTTAGGTTCAAGCAACTTAATAACGATTTAGGCCAAATAACTTAGTAGCTTTTTGAAAGAATAATATACAAAAATGGAAGGAAAATTAATATATTTGTAGCTCATTCTTAAATAACCACAGTCACTTACTAGCAGGATTTGTGTGTCTGTTGGGCACTGTGCAACTTCTCATACCTTGTAATCAGATTGACACTGCCACTCTTATTTCCTTTTCCACATTGATTTTTGCATAGTGTTTGTTTTTTATTACAGCAGCTGCTGAAAACCCAGCTTTACAAAGTTATACATGATCAAAAACCGATGTAATGTTGAAACCGTGAAGTGTCTCAGGCTAGTAGTTCCTGCAGTGCTGGGTAGATGTCAGATATTACTGTGCTCCCTCAAATTTAAATTACCTCTTCGTGCCCTTGAGTTTAGTGCTTTGTTCTGGGCTATTTAGGAACCTAGGATATAGGAAGCCCTCACGTATTACTTTCTTGCTCTTCTAGTCATTGTGTTGTCATAGTGATTAATAATGTTAATTCTCTGATTCCAGACTTGACACTTGATTTTTAATTTTTATTTGTTTCTTGTGTGCTTTAATAATGAAGAGTTTACATTAAAGTATAACATTTGAATAGCTCAGTCTCTTATTTGTCGATTAAAATCACTGCGTTTGAAATAGTTTTACATATTTATCGTATTTTTTGTTCTAGTACCTCACCAGTAACAGATGTGGCAAATATGTGGACACTGGAGTCTTAGCATCTGATTTACAAAGAATGTATAGGTAAAGAAATGTCTTCAGATTCATGCTTTTCTTTCCCACCATTTTTTAAAGTTTCCATCCTGCCTAAATTTCCAATTGATGTTGGTAATTACTGGCATTGGTTCACTAGCCCATAAACTTGGAATTCAGTTCAGTTGTACAAACATTTATCCCGCACCTGTGGTATGAAGGAGCTATGCCTGTCACCAAGGGGAATGGCTGTTGCTTATCTTTCGGTCCCAAGTCTGGTCAGGAGATAGAGAAGTTATTATATTACTTCCTTTCCTGCTTCGTTAGAAAATTAAAACCATCAAGCGTGATCTCCCTCAGCTTCCTGACTGTTTATCTAGAAATGTGTCCCTCATTTAGTCTTTGCACTAAAGGTTAAATCCTTTCTTCCCTTCTCTGTCCCCTTCACTATAAGCTGGCAGTATTCCTAATGCTATACCGCCATCTCTAATCCAGAAAAATTACGGTAGTAAAAATGTAAACTCGGAAGTTGTTTGAAAATAAGTTTATGGTCAGTGTGAATACAGTGACATAATAATATATTCATGCAAATTTATGTGACCAATTTAGATTGACCTTAATGGAATAATGTGAGTGGAGACCACTGCACTAAACTCCTTCTTTTGTTTTTTAGTATAGACTATGGTCGAAGGAAAAGAAATGCTTTCAGGATTCAGGTAGAAAAAGGTGAGTCTTTTGTGATAGAGCTGAATTAGTAATAAAGTTATAGAAAGAAGTGTTTTAGCTCATGGTATTTTTCTTTTTGTTTCAGTATTTAGCATACTTAGTAGTGAGAAAGAACTTAAGGATATAAGAGAATTGGAAGATGAACATCTGGCAAAAAGAGCAAGACAAGGTGAAGATGAGAATGAGTAAGGATTACACAGCCCTGGGGTTTTTTCTAAAACGTGAACCTGAACTAATATTTCTGGGGTCGAAGAGATGGTTTAAGATTAGAGATGGTTAAAGGTTTAAGATTTCTGGTACATTTGAAGTTGCCCTCCAAAAAAGAGTTGCCTCAGTTTAAACTCCCAACAGCTTTGTGTAAAGAGTGCATTTCTCTGCACCCTTGCAATCCTAGTTATACTATTATTTAATCTTTGCCAGTTTTATGAGCAAAAAGTGATCATATTGGTTTTATTTTTAATTTTTTGATGACTAATGAGGTTAAATTTTTTATTTGACTGTTTCATGTTTCCTTTGTGGTTTAGTTTGCTCATGGGTTTTATCTTTCATTTGAGAAGTATTTGAATTTTCCTTATTAGTTGTCAGAGCTCTTTGTATTATAAAATAGCACTTCTTTTTATGTTTTGCAAATGCTTGCCCTATTTTGCCATTTTCCTTTTATTTTTGTTATTTTGTTATTATAGTGTGAGAAGTTCTGCATCTTTACCTAGTCATATCTATCATCTCTCAGTCTTTTCCTTTATGGTTTATGCCGATATGCTTAGGAAGACCTCTATCACAAGAGTATGTAGAATAATGACCTGTACTTTTTGCTAGTTCCTTTATAGTATTACATTTAACTCTTTCATCCATTTGTGATTAATTTTGTTTGTAGGTCGTGAATTGTAGGGCAAAACAATTTTTTTCCAGATAGTTAATTAAGCCAACTTCTTTACATTGATTAGAAATGCCTCACTATAATTAACAAGGCAAGAAATAACAAGTGTTGGAGAAGATGTGGAGAAAAGGGAACCCTCATACACTGCTGGTAGGACTACAAACTGGTGCAGCCACTATGGAAAACAGTATGGAGACTCCTCAAAAGCATTAAGAATAGAACTACCATATGACCCAGCTATTCCTTTTCTGGGTATTTATCCAGAGAACATGAAAACATGACTGTGAAAAGATATATGCACCCCTAAGTTCATTGCAGCGTTATTCATAATAGTCAAGATGTGGAAATAACCTAAGTGCCCATCAATTATGTATATACATACACACAGCGGAATACTGCTCAGCCGTAAAAAGAGGTGAAATCTTGCCATTTGTGACAATATGGATGGACCTTGCGGTTATTATACTAAGTGAAGTAAGTCAGACAGAAAAAGTCAAATACAATATGATTTCATTCATAAGTGGAAGATAAAAACAACAAAACAGCAACAACAAACAGACACATAGATACAGAGGTTAGATTGGTTGTTACCAGAGGAGAATGCTGGAAAGAGGGAGGAGGGCAAATGGGGTGATAGGACACGTGTACGGTGGTGGATGCTAATTGGTAATTAATCTTTAGGTGGTGAATGTGATGTGGTCTACACAGAAATCAAAATACAATGATGTACACCTGAAATTTGTATAATATTATAAACCAGTGTTACCTCAATATAAAAAAATATTTTTTTAAAGAAATGCCCCAAATTCTATTAATTGAATGTAATGAATAACAAAAGTATTCATGTCTTACTTATGAAGATGAGTCATAGCATTCATTTAAACCTTTTTACTTAGGAAAAGTCTGTTTCTTAATTATTTTCTAAAGAAACTACATTAAATAGTAGCAAAGTCCTGTAGTTACTTGAAGCTATTAGGTATCAACTCTCAGTTACAATGAACTGAGACTACGTTCTCAGTTTGTCCTTATTGGGATTTATACTTGTTTTTTGCCATAGCATATGAAAAACCCTTTTTACCTTCATTCCTCATGAACAGACTTGGGAGAGTTATGTTTGGTGCATCACTCGGTCATGCTGAGTTTGTGAATTCCTTGCTCAGAGTGCTTAATTACGGTTTGCTGGAGTATTTCTTCTACTGGCGTCTGATGTTCCTAAGTGAGACCCTTGGATCAGATGGAAATTTTGTTACTGTTTATTTATTGTCACTTTTGTTTATTGCTGGGATAAAGATAACCAGAATTTATTAGGCATTTGCTATGTGCTAAGGACTTTGCAGGCTTTCATTTAATCCTCTAGTAACCCAGTGAGATAGACATTATTTTTTATTTCCGTTTTGTAGATAAGGTAGCTGAGGCTCAGAGAGGTTAAGTAGAAGTTAGTAACTGGTAAAGCCAGATTTTAAATCTAGATTTCTCTGATTCAAAGCCTGGTCTCTTAATTAACCACCATAATATTTTGCCTCAGTATATTTTTTTTGTTTTGGGTATAATATTTCTAGGTTATGGGAGAAAAGCCTTTAAAACGTTCCTTTTCCTCTTTTTACTGAGGTATACTGAAAGCTATTCTGATGATGATTCAAATGTGGAAGATTACCCAGATGCACAGGTAAGCCAGATATTTAATGGACCCACTTTGAATTTTTTTTTCCAATCGTTATAAACCCTCCTTAGAAAAAATCAATAGAGTAAGAGATTTTGATCATCTTGATCAATAAATAATTGAATACTTCCTGTGTACAGTGTTAATCAACTCTTGGATTAGCCGTCCTTCCAGTATTTGTGTTTATTGCCTGATGTACAGGGAAAAGGAAGGGAAGAGAACATCCAGAAATAAGGACGGACAGGAATAGAAAGGAGAATTAATAGTAAAAATGTAGAAAAGGATACATTTTCTTCCAAAGAGCTGGCATTGCCAATAAATAGGCTTGGATTAAAGAAGTGTGGGAATAATGTGTCAAATTATTTGTAACTTGCTCTCTATTTTTTTCCCCATTGGTAATTCAGTTTTTGAATTTAGTAACAAAGTCATGATGATGCTCAGTTATACTTGATCCGGTTTTGAATTGGTGGGATGGTAGTGACACTCACTGACTACCAGCTCATTTTCATACTTGCTTCTGTTAGATTTTTTTAAAGCCACCATAACTCATTTGGTTTTATTTAGCAGCCAATTATGAATTGGTCCATTAAGTTGGAGTAGTGTTTTTGAATAGTAATGTTTGTAAGTCCTCTTGGAGCGAATACCTATATTTTCTGACTGTAAATGTTGTGAGAGAAGTAGTTGAAAGTGGAATGTAGAAAACTTAACTACCATAGGTGTTCAACCTTCCCTGAGAACCTATTGAGTAATTTATGCTAAAATCGTGTTTCTGCCAGTCCGCAAATCATATGAACAGTTCCCTGCTCTCCTTATATCGGAAAGGAAATCCTGATTCTGTTTCAAGTACTCCTGAGATGGAGCAAAGAGAAACCACTGTCTCAACACCACGGATAACTTCCAAAGCAGTCTCCATTCCTTCGAAGACCCCTGCCAGAGGTTCTGACCGAGGATGGTTTATTGACAAAATGCCAGGTGGAAAGAAAGACAGTTTTTTCCTGGACCTATCAGATGAAAAAAGTAATCGTAAGAAGCTAATATCTGAGATAGAGGTATTTTTATAGTGAAATTTTAATCCCACATCGTTGGAATACATTACAGTCTTCTCATTAAATATAATCTAGAGTAGATTTTGTGTTTTATAGAAGACATAGGAACTTTGAAATACATGCAGCATTTGATCACTTCCCAGTGCTGCCATCATTTCCATCCTAGTCCAAGGCTCTACTCTGTTTGTCTTGACTGTTGAAATAACCTTCTAGCAGGAGTCTACTTCATTCTTGTTCCCCTTGTTTATTCTTCACACAGAGATATCTTTTCCACAAGTTAAGTCAGATCATTGTCATTCTTGTATTGAAAACCCTCCAATGGCTTCATTCAGGCTAAAGTCAAAGATCTTGCAGTTGCCAGTAAAGCCCTGATGGATGTGGCTGCCTGCTGCCTCCTCAGTCTCATCACCGCTACCCTCCTCCACCATGTCCCAGCTTTGCTTCAGCCAGAGCCAGGCTTCTCGCTGTTTCTAGAGCACGCCAAGCCCTCTCTCACTGGAGGCCTCTGCACCTGTACTTTCTCTCTGGGACACTCTTTCCCCACACTCCTGTGACTCACTCCTTCATTTCTTCACGTCTCTTTTCACGTGTCATCTTCACTGCGTGGTCTTTCCTGACATGTAAAGTAGTGCATCATTGAATGCTTTGCTTTATTTCTTTTACGTAATTAAAATCACCTGACTTACCGTGTAATTGTTTAGTGGGTTTTTCCCCTTTGTCTCCCCCCGCTAGAATGTCAGCTCCAGGAGAGCAGGCACTTTGTCTTCTTTAATAATGTGTCCCTGGCTACAGTAGATCTAGCACATGGTGGGCAGTCAGTTTGTTGAGTTAGTGCTTAAAGAACTTCCAGAGATGCATTTGCTAGTGAGAGGTAAAGAGCAACTGCTTTGGGTGTGCGTTACAGAGAGGCGGGAGTTGTGGGAAGAGGGGAGGCAAGCTGCTAGAAGAGCAGTGTGGTTTATTTTCAGTTGAGGATAATACCTTGAGGGAACCTATGTAAGTGGATGCGCTACAAGGATGGATAGACTCTGTAGATACCCTTTTTCTTTAGCTTTTTAAAATGAAGCGTACCATACATAAAGAGAAGTAAAGCTTGATGTGTTATCGCGAAGTGAGCACATGGGGTGTTGTTTTTAGCTGATTCTTTCAATGCCTGGCAGAGGGGGGTTTAAAGTAATCTATCCCATGATGGAGCAGCTGATTGCGCTCCAGGGCTCACTGTCCAGTGTGGTAAGTGGTAGTCGTGTGTGGCTGATCAGCACGTGAAATGTGGCTAGTGCAAACGAGGAACTGAATTTTTAATTTGAATTTAAAAACTAGTAGTCAATTCAGTTATTAGAAAACTTCTAAGTATGTTTGGAACAAGTTGAATATATGAATCTCCTTGTTCAGCTGTAAATTTTATGAAATCTGAATACAAATCAAAGATCTCCCATGAAAATTTAGCATTCAAATTGAGATGTGCTGTAAGCATAAAGTGCACATGGGACTTTGAAGACTAACTACCAAAAACCTCTATAAAACATCTCATTAACAATTCTTTATACTGAGTATATGTTGAAATGATATTGTGAGTATATCTGGTTAAATAAAATAGATTGTTAATTCCACTTGTTTCTTTTTTCCTTTTTTAAACGTGGCTACTAGAATGAGTAAAATAAATGGCTCACATTCTGTTTCCCTTGGACAGGGCTGCTCTAAGTGGTTTCCAAGAACTAAGCCTTTTGGTTTGGCAACTCTTTCCCCCTTTTGAATTGTTAGTAAGTCTTTTCCAAATCTCTTTACTTTAATCATTTGTTGTTAGAGAACATTATTGTGGTTGGCAAGGAAGGAAAGAACTTGACTCTTATGTTGAAGGATACTTTCTTATGGCTGTCAAAGAAGCTTGCTAGTCATACTTAATTTAGTGATTCATCAAACATCAAGTGAACACCAACTATGTAAGATGGTCAGTGAGAAATAAAAGATGAACGTTAGGGTCCCGACTCCAGAAGCTCACAATTCAGTGAGATAGACACAGACAGATAAATCATCCAACTACAAGGCAGATTATGGGAGGCTGTAATGCAGTTGCAAATTCAGTATTCTGGGAATGTGAGGAAGAGATAATTCTAACTAGAGGAATCTGAAAAGGAAGTTTTCAAATGTTAGGCCATCCACTGAGCCTTAAGGTTATGGAAAAGAAGGACATCCCCAGCAGAGACCATCCTTGAGCAGAGAAGTTGGGAATAGCTAACAGGGCTGAAAGTGCTCGGGCAGGAATGGGTCTTTGTAATAATGCCTATCTTTAGAAAAACATGAATGGCGTTATAATTTCAAGCATGGCATATTTAAATTGTCTTTCCAGGATTCGAAAGATTCTTCTCTTCTGGAGAGTAATGAACAAAGGAAAGGTAGGCTAAAGAGCAAAGGAAGCAAAAGGAAGAAAGAAGATCTCCAGGAAGCAGATGGAGAAATAGCAGCTGTCCTGGAAAAGAGAGGTGAGACGTGAGTCTTGTGGGTGGCATGGGCCGTGTTTGCATTGAGCGAGGCTTCACTGTTCCAAGCTGTGATGCTTGATGGACCTTCTTTGTGCAGAGACGTTCATTAGAAAATATTTCAGTATCTAGTGGACCTGTGTTTATGTAAAGATAATTAAGTATAATTCTGAGTTACTACTGAATCACGAGTCTCTTCATCTCCTTCTTTGTTTACCAGCTAAAGCCAGGGGGCTAGAGCTGCAGATCTCCAGCGTGACGTTCGAAGATGTTGGAGGCAATGATACGACATTAAAAGTTAGTTCAAATCAGAATTTTACCTTAAATGAGAATATTGCTAATCACTTATGCTGATGAAGCTGACCCCTCTGTTTCTACTGGGAACTGGATGTAGAAAAGGAGACTGGGGAGGTGAGAAGGGCAGACCTGATTTGTACCTTTCATGGTATTGAGGGCTAAAAGAACCACCCTCTCTTTAGCTTTTTCACCATTTTAATTATAGTGTACGTGTATAAGATATATGCTTTATACATAATAGTGTTTTAACACTAGCAGTAGTAATAGTTTCTATTTATTTTTTAGTGTCTGCTCTGTTCCAGTTACCAAGCTAGTTACTTTTCATTGTATCTGCAGGGTATATGTTATTACAGCTTAGGAAATGGCAGCTCAGAGAGGTTATTCTGAAGTCACACAATAGGTACCAGAGCTGGGATTCAGACTCCGGTGTGAGTCTAAAGCCTGTACTCTCTCTACTGTGTTTTGCTGCTCCAAAGAATAGGGTCTTTCATTCCACATCGACTCTCTCTTAGGCTGTGAAAGACATCTTTCCTGTTTATTCCTGCTAGGAAGTCTGCAAGATGCTCATACACATGCGTCACCCGGAGGTGTACCACCACCTGGGCGTCATTCCCCCTCGTGGAGTCCTCCTTCATGGACCGCCAGGCTGTGGGAAGACATTGCTGGCACATGCAATTGCTGGGGTGAGGTTTGCTGACACTTGTTTGCTTTTGTTATTTGTTTTTTTTTTTCTCTTTGGTCAACTGGAACCAGACTTGGCATAAGGAAGACTGATCCCGTCTTCGTTTTTTACCTCTTTCATGCTGCTCTTTGTGAGATGCTATTTTATTTTTTAGTGTTTCCACTTATTTACATGGCAAGGATTGGGTGGGAAGCAAAATAATAGAGCTGTAAGCAACCCTTTTTTAAATATGTGGTTTACATTTTAGTTACTTCTCTTTCCCTTTAAGTCACTGGTTCTCGAGAGCAGTAAAATAAGAAAACTAAGGATGGTATTGTTTTTCAGAGAGCTAAAATTTATTCAGAATTTCCATTTAATCGTGTCCTTATACTTTTTAGTGTTAGAATGTCCTTTCTAAATGAGGATGTAATGTACAGCATGGTGACCATAGTTAACACTGTATTGCGTATTTGAAAGTTGCTGAGAGAGTAAATCTTAAAAGTTCTCATCACAAGTAAAAAAAAATTCTGTACCTATGCATGGCGATGCTGGTTAACTAGACACTCTGGTGATCATTTTGCAATATATACAAATACCAAGTCATTATGTAGCATACCTAAAACTGATGTCGTATGTTGATTGTACCTCAATGAAGAAATAAAACACAAAACATATCTTCTCTAAGATGGTGATAAAAGATACTTGGCAAAATAAAAAGTCATCAGTCTTATTTTAGTTCCATGAGTCTTTTTAGAAACTGTACAGTATTGGGTGGTAAATTGCGCAGTGTCAGAGTAACTTCCCTTTGAAGAATAGCCTACTATACCAATCACTAATAGATTAGTGCTCTGTGAAGGAAAATCATTCTTATTGGAGAACTTGATTGATTTGCCTCATCTCTTAATTTGTTGAATAAATCTATTGTGTGATTGCTACATGCCAGACATTGAAATATAGTAAGTACAACAAACCCAGTGTTTATCTTTAAGGAGTTTTCCAATCTAGTGTGAGAGACAGACAGGAAACAGTCATTCATACAAGTAAATGTTGTACAGTTACAACTGTAATAAGTGGGAGACAGAAGAAGTGCAGAATGCTATGTCGTGTGTTGTCGGGATACCCACGTTAAGAGTTGGGGTCGAGGAATATATGACTGAGGAAGTGAGATTTCAAGGCAGCCAGAAGAATGAGTAGGACTCAGGCAGGCTTGCTGCCGTTCGCATTGGTGGGACATTAGTTTGTCTTCCTTGACTTGAAGAGCCTGCTTCCTGTGACTTCTGGCCTCTTCTCTGGGTGCAGGGGTGGGGAAATGCTAGTAGACTGTGTGGGAGACAGCTATGTCGCAGCCCCTACTATTTCCTTTCCAGCAGATAATTAACAGGTAAAATTGTTTTGGCTCAGCTCTAAGTGGGGGGAAACATCTCTTAAGATTCAAGACTCTTTATTCGGAAGAATAACAGAGTCTTATGGTGGTGTCAGTAAAGTAAAAACAAGTAAAAGGTATCCGGTCAATGTCTTTGAATAAAACACAGATTTTTAAAGATTTTTAAAGAATGTAGATTTTTAAAGAATGTTTTTCATTGGACCAACACAAAAAGATGAAGTTCCTCAGAAAATTGGTCATTTAAAAGAGTAATTTCGAAGGACTGAGTAAGGAAAAAGTTGGGATATAAAATGTGAAAATTTGGTCATTCTTTTATATATTTGTGCGTAGGAACTTGACCTTCCGATTCTGAAAGTAGCTGCTACAGAAGTTGTGTCTGGAGTATCTGGAGAATCTGAACAGAAGCTGAGGGAACTGTTCGAACAAGCTGTGGTGAGTGGGCTAATGCCCAACGTCGGGTGGTCAGACTGTGTAAGGCTCTACTGAAGATCCTGTTTCCTCTAAGGCTGGTATTTGTTAACCCATTCACTGGGCATTCTATTGCAAACATGGTCATTTTCTGCCCTTGACGGCTAAATATTTAAAGCAGATTTACCGATGCAGACTGTTGGATAAAATAACCTGTTTAATCTGAAATCAAACATAAATCTAATTGGTGACAAGTTCTGGACTGTCGTACCCAGTAGTCATGTTGACAATAGATTATCTTTGTGATATTTTTTTTGACTTTTTGTTTCCTCAACTTAGGTTTGACTTACTAACTTGTAAGCAGTGTGGAAATTTTCATCGTTTAGGATTATCACATTATAAAAGCCACCACAGGAACGCCAGGATAAACTCTCCCCTATTTGCATAATTGGAGCTGTGAAAAGAAAGTTCTGTCACCAGAGAAAGTACAGACTGGCTTTTATCCTAATTGTAGTTCATGTTATTAAGATGTGGATGTTTAAGGACTGAGGAAGATGACGTTTGTGTCCAATTAAAGTGTTCTCTTCAGTTGAGTGTAGTGGTTAAACGCCTGTAGTTTCAAGTCAGAAGCACAGGTTGACATTCCTGTGTCACCATGTACTAATTGTTACTAATCCTGTAGTCCTGGACAAGAGATTAACCACTCTAACCCTTAGTTTCCTTACTGGTAAGCTGGCTTAATACGGCCACTCAAATCTCATGGGGTTGTTGGAGTATTAAATAGAGATTTCTTGTAAAACCTTTAATGTGGTGCCCAGTACACAGCAGGAGCCCTGTAAATATTAGCTGTGACATCACGTATGACCAGTTACTAGTCATCACTGTGGTTAAAAACTAAAAAATGGTGAAAAGTTTAATTTTATGTTATTTGCACCCAGAATATATTGGTGCTGGTGAACATAGCCGATGGCAACTGCTAGAAGCCAATGTGAAGTTAGAAGAGAAATAATATTTTAGCGGTAATTGAGAAAATATTTTTTAAAATAGCAAGAATGTGGAAGCCATCTACTTGATTTAATGTGTAAACTGACATTTGGAAAGGTGTGGACAATACAAGGAAGATTCAGAGAAAGAGTGAGGAGGGTACTATGCACAGCAAAGCTGAAATCTTTCAGTTGTTACCTGTTTTCCAAAGTGAACTCGATATTAAATTGGCATGCATAGACAGAGGACAAGTCATACATTTTCTGTTTATGGTAAACACAATGATGAATGAGGGTGAAAGGGACAAATGGCGTTTTTAGGTTGTTAGTTCTGTGTTTTCATCTCTCTCTGAACCGGTACTGAGCTGGTACGATGCCTGACAGTAGATGCTCAGGAAATAGATGGTCTAGCACCCATCTTTCCCAGACCCCATGTTCCCTAATGAAAGTGAGTACATGAAGTATGTGGATCAGAGAACAAAAAGGTCAAATCAAATCAAATGTTCTCTGTTGAAAACTGTATGCTTTCTTTAGGCTGAATTCTGATGAACACCACTTATCTTTCTTCCTCTGTTTCTTATTCAGTTTTCCAGGTCATTGACAAATACTGTTGTGCTTGCTTTCTGAGACCTTTGCATTCTGTAGCTTTACTCTTTTGTAACTGGGTGATGTATCCAGCAGTCGTAGGTGCTCCTTTGTGAATGGTCATGAGGAGGACTGAGAAGAGAGCCAGCTAGCGATCGGCCAGTTTCCTTTTCCTTTACGTTGCAGTGGTCCCCGTGGTTTTGAGATGTCTTAGCCAGACTCAGAGTCTCCTGGCATAATCAGTGTCACTTCCAACCACTGAATAATTAAGAGTGAGCTCTGCTTTAGATTGTATATCTAGATGTTTTCATTTAAATTTTCATTTTAACTGATCCTTATCTATTTTTGTTTGTTTTTATTGTGGTAAAATATGTTAAATTTAAATTTACCATTTTAAACATTTTTAAGTGTACAGTTCGGTGGCATTAAGTACACTCATGTTGTTCTGTAACCAATACCCCCATCCATCTCCAGAACTTTTCATCTTCCCAAACTGAAGCTCCATACCCATTAACCACTACCTCCCACTTTCCCCTCCCTCCAGCCCCTGGCAACCACTATTCTGTTTTCTGCTTCTATGAATTTGACTACTCCAGGTCATTATGCTTATATTATATCTTAATTTATTCTATCTTAACTCTGTCTGGTTTGAGTTTAAAAAAAGACTGAAGATGATCGTTATCCACACAGATGTATTCAAACTTTACCATCCCTCCTCATTCAATGTAGCCTTTAAAACACGCCTCTGGTTGTTTCAGTATGGGGCCGTGAAAAAGTTCTGGAGGTGGGTAGTGGGGATGGTTGCACAGCACTGTGAACATGTTTAATGCCGCTGAACTGTGCACCTAAAATGGTTAAAATGGTAAATTTTATGTATATTTTACCACAATAAAAAAATAAAAAACAAAGCCTCTGGTGCTTCTTAAATTCCTCTTACAGCAGATTCTAGGGAAAAGCTTGGATATTTTTATGTCGGTAGGAAAACTAATATAACATTTGTAAGCTGAGGCTTTCTAGTTTAAAGTTTATAAACATTATTTCATAGCATGGCAAATATGCCTAATTTGCAAAAGAATTTCAGTAGATTTATCATTACAAAACATGGATTGATGAGAAGACTGTAAATGTGTTATCCTACACGCAGTCTCTTACTGTGCTCTTTTAAGCATCTTGCTTCTCTTAAGTCAGATAAAAATCAGAAGTAATACACTGAACTCCTTTCTGTAGGGTTATTCTTTTGGTGAATGATCCTTGAGCTTTAAGATTTTTTCAAATGTGTATACTTAACTATGATGCAGTATAGGGAATGTATTTATGATTGCCTTTTTGTGATATTCTTGTTTCTAGTCAAATGCACCCTGTATCCTTTTTATTGATGAAATTGATGCTATTACCCCCAAAAGAGAAGTTGCTTCCAAAGATATGGAACGAAGGATTGTGGCCCAGCTCCTAACCTGCATGGATGGTCAGTTCAAAATAATGAATTCACTTTAAGATAATAAATTTTTTTTTTAATAGTATAAGTAATATGTGAAGATGTGAAACGTTCAAATAGAATAAAACAGAGTAAAAAACAGAAATCTTTTTCTTTGCATAGAGGATCACATCATTAATTTTTTTAGCATATCTTACACTTATCTTTAATGCCTGTGTACACATAAATACATTAACTTTTTTTTTTTCACAATGCTAGGATTGCACTATACACATTGTTCTATAACTTGCTGTTTCTATCATAACAATATGTCTTGGAAATGTTGCCGTTTTAATGCATTTATAGTTACCTCTTTATAACTGCTCCATAGTATTCTTTAGGATAGATTTATCATATTGTACTTAAACATTCCCATTTTGATGGATTTTTTTTTTTTTTAAGATTTTATTTTTCCTTTTTCTCCCCAAAGCCCCCCAGTACATAGTTGTATATTCTTCGTTGTGGGTCCTTCTAGTTGTGACATGTGGGATGCTGCCTCAGTGTGGTTTGATGAGAAGTGCCATGTCCGCGCCCAGGATTCGAACCAACGAAACACTGGGCCGCCTGCAGCGGAGCGCGCGAACTTAACCACTCGGCCACGGGGCCAGCCCCCCCATTTTGATGGATATTTAAGTTTTGTTTTTTGCTTTACAACAAGCTGTAGAGAATATCCTTAAATGGGTCTTTTTGGTGTGCATGTATTTTTCTATGATAAATAGTAAAAAGTGAAGCAATGTTTGTTAAAGATTATACGTTTTAAATTTTCATGGGAAATGGCAAATCGCTTTCCAGAAAGACTTTGCAGTTTACCTTTCCACCAATACTGTATGAGAGTCACCCTTTTGGCAGATCCTTCACAACACTGAATGTTATCAATTGTTTTAATTTTTGCCAATCTGGTGGGTGAAAATTGACATCTGTTTGTTTTAATTTCTATTTCCCTAATTACCATTGAGATTCATCATCTTTCCATATTTTTTTGGCTATTTGTATCATTTCCAAAATCCCTTTTCTCATCATTTGCCCATGTTCTATTGAATTATTTTTTAAAAATTGATTTGAAGGTATGATGTATTTTAATATATTTTGCAAACAAACCCTTTTTTAAATATATTGCAATTATTTCTATCCTATCTGTAACTTGTTTTTCAGTTTTGTTTAATGGTCTTTAGATACAAATTTGGAGGGAAGGACCAGGACAGGCAGAACTTTTGGAATTGATCTTGCCTACTATGAAATAACATGTTTTGTACATAAGAGAATGTGAAGTAGTGCGTATTTTGTGTTCCTTCTGGTGCTGGGTTGTAGAGTGTTTATTTTGCTGTTTTATTTTTATGTAAAATTTTCTTGGCATGTTTTGAGGCCTGTGTTCTGATTTGCCATATTTTATTGAAGCTGAATTGTTGTCAATTATAAGATACACCATGATTTTATATACGTCCAAGAAGGAAAAAGACACTACCAAACTATGACACGCTTTCTTACCACACTGATAGTAGAAACATTCTGACTTCAGAGATAGTAAAATATGGAGAAAATGAACAGTCCAGGGATTAAGCAGATTACCTATTAGTACACATTACTGAAAGCTCTATTAGTTGGGGTTTTCAGTGTGTATCTCTGTGTGTGTGTTGAGGTCCCCCTTTATAAACCGGGCTAGGGAGAACAGTAAACGGTCCCACTTACACAGTTATCCTGCCAAATAGTGTGTGCCATGTGGTTATTATTCCCCACAGTTTGAGGATTTTGTAAAACCTTATAAATTCAGAGTTTACAAATTTGAAATTTTAATAATTTAAAACTTTTAAGTAAACAAATCTGAAGAAGATAATGAGATCACTCAACAGAACTGATTGTACCTAATTTCAAAAACTTAAACTCAGATATAATTCTGATTATTAAGAGCTGGAAAGATCTTAAAATATCATCATCTTGTGTGTGAGGAAACTGATGCACAGAGAGCTAAGGGCCAAGTTCCTGCAGTGAGTCATTGGCAAAGCATGGGCTAGAATCCAGATGTTTATTTACACATACACAATTAATGAGCTACCCACAAATGCTTGCTTTATTTATGAGAGAAACACATTAACTGGTTCCTTTTATTCTGTGTAGAAGGAAATAAAACTTCATTCCTTTTATGATATTCTGAAATTCAAACTGTTGGCTAGCATAACTTCAATTTAACATGATCAAATCATACTCTAGAAGAGGGAGAGAAAGAGTGGGATTTATCTTGAAGTTACTGGCAGTAGTGGCTGGCCAATCCAAGCTGAGGTCTGATTTTTATCTTTCAAATGACTTCGTTTAGAACAAAGGAGAAAAACAGCATTTGAAATGGTGCTTATGTTGCTAAGTTGATTTCCTATGGAAGAATTTGTTCGTTACTGAAGATTTAACAGATTTCCATGATGGTCCGTGTTGAATTCAATTCTCAACCCTTGATATGCTCAGAGCTCATCCCAAGACTAGTGCGTGAGCAACATGAACCAGAGAAAAGATGTAAATCCTCCCCCTTGCTGGTTCTTTTAGCTTCGGAAATTGAGACGTGTGAAGCAGCAGTTGAACAGCTTTGGCTCTATAGCAGCCTTCATGCAAGGAGGGTTCAGGGTAAACATCTTCACGTGGATGCGAGTTTGTAGCTCGTGATGTCCCTGAATAGGAGACAGTTCCTCGTTTCCTGTGAGGTTTCTTTTGCTTGATCAGTGATCCATCTCATCGCATGACCCTCTTCCTTTAGCCAGTTTCTTCTATTCAGTTTTCAAAAAGTATTGAAGAGCTTTCCTGTTTCACTCAAACCCACCACCTTATGAACTCTCTTCTTTTCCTTCCAAAATTTATCAAAAGAATAGTCGCTGTCAACTAAATGTATGTTCCTCTTTCCATTCTGTTCTACACCCCACCCCATGATTGTATATCTGCCTCTGCGTTTTACTGAAACTGGTCACAGAAGAGTCGTTGGTGTCATCTGTTTGCCACCTGTGTTGGCTTGCTTTTGGCTCCCATCCCTCTGAACCTCTGTTCTTCAGTATCTCATCTAACACCTCCGTCTGAGGGCTGCTGTGAGGGTGGGCTGAGGGAGAGGCTCTAACCTGGAGGAAGCAGAGCCTGGCGTGCAGCGAGCCCTCAGGACTGATTGTCGTCGAGGGCGTTTGGTCCTGCTGATCCCCTTGCCCTTGTGATTGTTAGTACGCTTGGCTTGAGTGACACCGCCCTCCTTCTGTCCTCCTCCGGGTTCTCTGACAGCTCCTCACCACTGTCCTTTCCTTGCTTACCTCCTTTTACCCATCCCTTAAAGATAGTCTGAAGGCTTTATGCTGGGTCGTCTGTTCTTGCCTCTTACCCGTTTCCAAACTATTCCTGTTCAGCTTTTCATTGGAAAACTCTCCAGTTACGTCTCTAACCTGGTTCTCAGAAGCTTCAAACCCCTATTCCCAACTGCCTGTCAGACACTTGCCTGTGACCATCGCACAGACACCTCACTCAGTGTGTCCGAAGCTAAGCTCACTCTTCCATTTAGCCCCCTCCGCCTCTCTCGAACCTCCCTCTGTTCCACATTTGAGTTAAGAGCATCACCTCCAACCTTGTCAGCCAAACTAAGTCGTCTTTGTGTCTTCCTTCTCCCTCACCCCTCACATGGAATCATTAGTGCTTTTGATTCCGTCTACGACCCTGTACTTAAATTGGGGGTTTCCTTTTTATTTACTATGTTCCTACCTTATTTCACCCATCTCTTACCCACTTATTGTAATCAAATACCACAAACTCTTTTCCCCTTTATTCCTCTTTACTCTCTTCAAAATTATTGTTAGAATTATCTTTCCAAAACACAAGTCTTCTCAGAAAAACCTTCCATGGCTTTCTGTTGGCTAATGAACATACTGTAAATTCCTCATGACTTGGCTGTCAGAGTACTTAATTAGCATCTTGCTGCCTTCTTATTACACACTCCAGAGGGTATAACTCAGACTCTGCTGTTCGACCCTGCTTCAGTTGAGAGAAATAATACTTACGAAAGATACACTTTAGGCCCTGCCTTCCGTCCATTGCTAAAAATCTGTCTGTAGATTTAGCAGAGCAACTGAAGACTGTTGCATCCCCATCTCAAATTAATGCTGTGAGTCTCTGGAGACAGACATCCTCTGTCTTGCCCAGACCCCCTGCTGGACTGCTCACCTTGTCTAAACATGTCACACCTGTTTGTCCATCTCTGCCTTCACTCGTACCATTTCTTCCATGTAGAATATCCCTAACCTGCATCTCTGCTTATTAATATCCTGTTCACCCTTCAGGGCTTTCCCAGAGTGGTGGCTCCTCCCGAACTCTCCCTTCTTCCTCGATCGGAATTCATAGTGTCTTCCATTGCATTGCTGTGGGGCTTTGTTCACACCAGCTGTTGGGCTTCACAACATTTGTCTTCCGTGTTTCCCAATAGAGTGCAAGCTGCCTGAGGACAAAGTTTGTATTTATCTTCCTCACATCTTTCACGTATTAGACCTTTAGTCATTGTTAATTTTATATGTATATTGCTATCAAAATGTGTAATGCTTTCCCTCCAGCCGCTGAAACGACTTGCGTAAGCTTTATTGTCCTCATTGTCAGGTGTCTTGATCACCTCTCATCCTGTGTCTGGTGTTACTAGATCTGAATAACGTGGCGGCTACAGCTCGGGTCCTAGTCATTGGAGCTACTAACCGGCCAGATTCCTTAGACCCTGCTTTGAGACGTGCTGGAAGGTTCGACCGAGAAATATGCCTGGGCATCCCAGATGAAGCATCCAGGGAAAGGTACATTCTTATAGAAAGCAGTTTGTATACACCGTGTCATCTGAACTGAATGCTTTGAAAATGAGGGGCGAGAAGCACGTGTAGCTTTCTTTTTCTCTCGTTCGTTCTTCTTCAGCTGTTATATTCATAGTCTTTCATGTGTGTGCAAATTGCATTTCCGCATAGATAATCTTTAAGTAGTTAGTCATTCAGGGTTGTTGACTAACGTGTTTATGCCTGCAGCAAAATAATAATATTTAATACTTAAGTTGTTCGTATTTATTCAGCAAACATGTATTGAGCATATAGCGCCTGCATATACCACTGTAGTAGGTAATATGGGAAACACAGAGAATTATAAGTCCTTGCTTTCGAGATGCTTGCAATACAGGTAAAGAGAAATAAGGGCTGTGTCCATTATCAAGCCTGGTTGTGATTAAGCACCAGACCTGATGGTAGAGACGTGGACACACTGGGGCCCGTCATCCCTACAAGATGAAATCCTGTGTCTGTCTATCCAGTATTCCATCGTCAGCAAAGTCTTTAAATGGCTTTAGTAAAAGGCCATATTTTGAAAAATTTCAAGCCTACAGAAGAATTGAAAGAATAGTACAATAAATATCTGTATTTAGCCCTTCAGCTGAATTTACCACTTGTTAGCATTTTGCCATGTTTGCTTTCACTCTCTCCCTACGTTCAGATGCGTGTGTGTGTATAGACTTTATTTTGCCAAGCCATTTGAGGGACGGGTGACGACGACATGACACTTCAGCCCTAAATCCTCCTGTGTAACTGTCATACCATTTTAACACTCAAGAAACTTAACGCCTGACATAACGTTACCTTAATATGTAATCCAGTCTCATTTTCCCGGTTGCCCCCAAAACGTCCATTATAGTTGTTCTCATCTTTCATTTTGTTTAGCTTTTTTGTTTGCTTTTTTGTTTTACCAGAATCCACTCAGGGATCAAATCTGCTATTAAGTTGACATGTCCTTTTAACCTCCTCTAATCTGCCTTTTTGGGGGAGGGAGTACTTTCATGACCTTGACATTTTTGAAGTGTCCAGGTAAGTCTTTTGTGGAATACCCCACAATTTAAATTTATCTGACTGCTTCCTCATGATTGGATTCAGGTTAAACGTCTTGGGCAAGAATCCTACGCAGGTGGTGAGGTGTCCTTCTCAGAACCTCTTCTCCAGAGGTTCCTAGTGTCAGTTTGTATCATTATTGGTGATGTTAAGTTTGGTCACTTGGTTAAGAAATTTGTCAGAGATCTCTCCTTTCAAGGTACCTTTCTCCTTTGGACTTAATACGTAGAATCCAGGTATTTCTGGTGTCTGCAGTTATCTATGACTGCCTTGTGTCAGTGTGTTCAAATGCCGTTTTAGATTCAGAGAGTAAGTGCTATAGGCATTTATGTTGGTGTTTTATGTGGGCTTAGTGGTCTAGCTAAGCCATAGGTGGCCAGGGCAAGAATTCTGTCTGAGACTGAACAGGGGGTATTATAAGTGTGTTTAAGGCTGGTGGGAAGAGCAGGGTCAAAGGCTGAGAAAAGATAGCTCTTGAATATAATTATGAGTGGGAATTTTTTTTTTTAAGATTGACACCTGAGCTAACAGCTGTTGCCAATCTTTTTTTTTTCCTCCTGCTTTTTCTCCCCAAATCCCCCTAGTACATAGTTGTATACTTTAGTTGTGGGTCCTTCTAGTTGTGGCATGTGGGACGCCGCCTCACCGTGGCCTGATGAGCAGTGCCATGTCCGCGCCCAGGATCCGAACTGGTGAAACCCTGGGCCACTGAAGCGGAGCTCAAACTTAACCACTCAGCCACGGGGCCGGCCCCTGTGAGTGGAAATTGTTTTTTATTTTTTTATTAAGATTATGATAGTTTACAATCTTGTGAAATTTCAGTGGTTCATTATTGTTAGTCATGTTGTAGGTGGACCACTTCATCCTTTGTGCCCTCCCTCCATCTCCCTTTCCCCTGGTAACCACCAATCAGTTCTCTTTGTCTGTATGTTAACTTCCACCTATGAGTGGAGTCATACAGAGTTCGTCTTTCTCTATCTGGCTTATTTCACTTAACATAATACTGAGTGGAACTTTTTAAGGAAGAGTATTGTTGTTTTTAATTTTTTTATTGTGGTAAAAAAACGTAAAATTTGCCAGTTTCCATTTTTAAAAGTGCAGTTCAGTAGTGTTAAGTATATTTACATTGCAACAAATCTCTCGAACTTTTTCACCTTGCAGAAGTGAAACTCTGTGCCCATTAATCACTAATTCCCCCTCCTGAGGAAGAGTATTTGTAATTGAGTCTTTGACAAAGGCAAATGCGGTTTTCTTGTTTTTGTGCTTTTGTCTGGCTCTGAGTGCAGAAGCAAAGAAGTGATATTGTATGCAGATGTCAAGGAGTTAAATTCTAAGTTGGGGAAATTATTTATTAGAATTGAGATACGTTGATGTTTGTTTTATGTCATTAATTCCCAGTCATTCATTAACTGCGGAGACATTTATTTAAGCACCTGTGGCACACCAAGGAGACACAGTGGTTGGCACTTAAGCCGCTCTTTTGAGTAATCAGAAATGAGATGAATACAGAAAGACAAAGTCGGGGTCTTAGGGAGGATGTATCAGGTCTGGGGGTTCTTAAAAGCTTCTCTGAGAAAGCTGAGACTTGAAGAATAAATAGCAATTAACTGATCCCATGATGATGAAAGTATTCCTGGTAGGAATAGTGTGTGTAAAGGCCCTGAGGTGAGTGAGAGCTCAGTGTGTCCAGGGAACTGGAAGAACAATATGGCTGTGGAAGAAGAGAGAGGATGTGGAAAGGCCAGAGAGGTGTACAGAGGGCAGTTCACATACTTGGTGAGGATTTTGGACTTACTCTGTGAGTGGCAGGAAGGAATAAAGCAGTTACGCAGGACCCTGAGGGAAACAGCTTTTTGTTCTGAAAAGATCCCTGTAGCTGCAGTGTGAGGCGTGAGTGACAGGAGAGCAGGAATCGGTTTGGAGGCTGTCTCAAGATGCAGAGGTGGTGGCGGGTGAGTTAAGGAGGTGGGAGTGTAGATAGAACTGAAGTAACTGGAGACACTTAGGAAGTAGACTCAGTAAGGTATGTTTGTTGACAGATCATGTGTGGAGAGGTGGGAGTTGTGAACAAGACGGAAGTACTCCCTGATTTGTGACTTAAGCCTCTGTGCAGGTGGTTTTCTATGGAGGGGATGGGAAATACTGGAGGATAAGAGGATTTGGGGATGGATGTTGAAGGTAAGGGCAGTTGAGTTAGAGGTCCTTGCAGGATCTCCAATGGAGGTGTCGCGTTGGCAGCCAGCAAATGAGTCTGAAGCTCGGAGGAAGTGAAACTTTGGGAGTCATCAATATACTGATGGCACTTGAAGCTGTGAAAGTAGATGAGATTGTCCAGAGAGAGAGTGAAGAGCAGACGTAGAGGTCCTGGGACAGGCCCAGAGAGCCTGACAGGCTAAGGACGTGGAAGGAGCAGCCAGAAGTATTGGGAAAATGAAAAGAATGTTGTGTGGTGGAAGCCGAGGGAAGCGGATGTTTCCAGAAGAAGGAATGAGAGGTCATGCCAATGAGAAGTCAAGCAAGGGAGGGCTGAAAAGTTGTTTTTGAATTTAGCAACCTGGAGGTCACTAGTGAACTTAAGAAAAAATTGTTTGAGTGGAACGATAGGGGTAAAATCCAGGTTGGAACTTCCGAGGAGCAAATGGAAAGTGATAGAGCAAGAGCGACAGACTTGCCTGGTTCACTGAAGGGAAGTCTGGCTGTGGAGAAGGAGGAGGGGGGAGCTGCAGGAGGTAGGTAATGGAGTGTCACAGAGGGCTTGTTAGCATAAGAGAAACCTGAGTGTCTTTAAGTGCTAATGGGAAGGAACAAATGGGAGGAGTCAGGGATCAGGGCTCCTGTGTAGGTGCTGGCCTGAGAACAGGGCTGCTTCTGTTGAAAGATAGTAAAGGGGAAGGAAGGGTGTGAAAGGAAGTAGGTTTATCTGTGGCGTGCTGGCAAATTGAGGGCGTTTCCTCTGTGAGTTGAAAGTGAGGCACTCCTGGATAGGTTAGAGGTTTGAGAATGATGGTCTGAAATTGCTTCCGTGGATAATCTGAGATGAGCTGGCTCGGATCACAGTAGGATTTTCAGGCAATGATTAGGACTGGGGTATAGAACCATACCAGTAGGCCTGGTTTTATGTTTTTTTGGCTAGCTTAAAGGCTTCCTAAGGATTGAATTTATGTACCTAGCACAATGTCTGACACATAGAAAGGAGAACATTTTTTTTTTTAAAAGATTTTATTTTTTCCTTTTTCTCCCCAAAGCCCCCGGGTACATAGTTGTATACTCTTCGTTGTGGGTCCTTCTAGTTGTGGCATGTGGGACGCCGCCTCAGTGTGGCTTGATGAGCAGTGCCATGTCCGCGCCCAGGATTGGAACCAGCGAAACACTGGGCCGCCTGCAGCGGAGCGCGCGAACCTAACCACTCGGCCACGGGGCCAGCCCCCGAAAACATTTTTTTTGAGGTAGCTCTTGATATTTTTCTGATCCTTAAAAGCAATTTATTATGGAAAATTCCAATGTACAGAAAAGGAGTCTAATATAATTGTTCTAGTTTCTATTGCTGCAAAGCAAACCACCCTAAAATTTCGTGGCTTACAACAACAGTTGTCATATTGTCTCTCACAGTTTCTGTGTGTGAAGAATCCAGAAAGGCCTCAGCTAGTTGGTGCTGTCTCAGGGGCTCGTGTGTCTGCGGAGATGGTGGCTGGAGCCAGAACCTTGCGGGGACCTGGAGCAGCAGGGCTGTCTTACCTGTCTCCCTGCCTGTCCATCTCGTCTAGCTTGTCTGTCTCTGTATATCTGTCATCTGATCTGGTCTGTCCCCTTCCTCCTTTCTCTTCCCAGCTAAAGGCCTCTGCATGTGGCACCCTTTACGGACAGTTTGGGCTTCGTCAGAGCCGGGCAGCCTGGAGGTGGTCGGATTCTTACGTGGCTGCCTGGGGCTGCTGCCTGAAGATTGCAGAGAACAGGCTGAAGTGGCCTCACTTTAGACCTATCCTTGGAAGCCACGTAGCATCAATTCCACTATACTGTGTTTGATCGGTCACAGCCCAGATTTAAGGAGAGAAGCCGTAGACCCCACCTCTCACTAGGAAGAGGGTCAGGAACTTACAGACGTGCTTTAGAACTGTCACAATAATGAGCCCCATGTCTTAGCACCCAGGTTCAACGATTATCAACATTTTCACAGTCGTCTTTTATTTACCCTTCCCTTTTTTTTTCCTGGAGCATTGTAAAGCAGATCTCAGGCATTGTATCATTTCAACTATGTACTTCAGTATCTAATGGAGAAAGACTTTATTTAACATATATACAATGCCATTACATAGCCAACAATCTTTAATATATCTAATATCCAAACAATATTCATATGTTTATAGTATATAGTTGTATTATGAATTTTGATATATCCATATTTAGCATTCTCATTTCTCCTCTATATAAATATTATTCACTGCTTTCCCAGGTCAGTGGGAAATGTTATGTTTGTGTTTCCTCTCTTCACTTTTTTAACTTTTCTGGAATTCGCGGTTGCCATATTTTTTCATTTGCTAACCCTCTCACAATTTTTTCCACATCCCTGTTTCCTCCAAGTTTCCTTTTTGCTGTGTGTGTATGTGTTTATTTTGGCCTGTGCTAGTGCCTTCTGTCACGGTGAGAGGCAGCAAGAAGTAATGTGCACAGTCAGGACAGCAGTCCCTGGTCTGGAGTAAGTCTCGGTAATTGAGAGCTGTTATTACTGTTCTTTCGTGCTGGCAGCTCTCCTCACATGGCAGTCCTTGGCTGTCCATTGCTGTTTTAAGAGTGAGGCTGCGGGGTGTGGCTTCATGGCTGAGTAGGTAAGTTTGCGCGCTCCACTTTGCCGGCCCAGGGTTTGCTGCTTTGGATCCTGGGCACAGGCCTGTACACCGCTCATCAAGTCACACTGTGGCGGTATCCCACATAGAAGAACTAGAATGACCTACAACTAGGATATACAGCTATGTACTGGGGCTTTGGGGAGGGAAAAAAAGAAGATTGGCAACAGATGTTAGTGCGGGGCCAGTCTTCCTCACAAAAAAGAAAAAAAGAGTCTGATTAGACAGCTGCAGTACAGGCTCCTTTGTGAGTGCCATGATGAAGCAGTCAGATGACCAGCTAACTTTTTAGCTAAAAAGCTCCAAATGTCAATTTCTGTAGATTCTTTTCATTGAGTCAGTTCAGATTTTTCAGAAAAAGATCTTCAGACACCATGGGGCTCTATGGCTAACTGCTGGTCTTCTGACCTAGGCTGGGGGAATGAGCTGAGGAATTGCATGCACTGTACAGAGTTTCACCCATTTTCCTGGTGGAGTTGATCTTAGATTGTCCGCAAACCTGGAGCTTCCCTCCGCTGGGTCGGTTTCACCGGAGAGCACGCTCCTGGTATCCTGCTGGTCCAGGGGGTGGAGAATATGTGGAGTCTTAATACTTCTTAGGCAGATTTTCAGATAATTTCTGTTTTCGGCTCCCTGCTGTGGCCCTGGTTTCTGTCCTGGGACACTTTGATGCCTCCAGTTCCTGGTCTGTGGCATGCCACCAGACAAATGCACTTCCTTCTCATCAGTGCCCCTTCTCCCAAGGTTAATTTTGACTTCTTCCCCTCTGCTAGGTCCTTTACCATTCTCCATCCACTTTCTTTCTTCATAAATTGTGGTTCAGAATTACAGAGAGTCAAATACCTATTAGTCAATACTGATGTAAATAAATGATTGAATAAATAAATAAATGGGTGAGAATAGGTGCAGAAGAATTCCAAATAATTTATGTAGATGCACTGCCCTTGAGGAGGTGGCCTGTAACTCTCTACCCTTAAATGAGAGCTGGGCGTAGCGACTGACTTCCAGAAGAGTGCAGTGGAAGGAGGGGAATAGTAACTTCAGGTGGAAACCCTTTCCACCACTGTCTCCGACCTGGCGATCATCCACAGTGATGCGTTGTGTTGATAGTAGGCATCCCTGATGTGATGTGGTGAGAAGGACACTTGACCTCTGTGGTCCTCTTCTGGAAAACACATCCTAGCCTAATCATAGTAACAATATCAGACTAATCCCAATGGAAGGACATGCTACAAAGTATTGGGGCAATGAGCCTCAAAATTGTCCTTCATAATAGGAGAAGGGTGTGGGGTGTATAGAACTCTGTACTGTCTTTGCAATAATTCTGTAAAGCTAAAAGTGTTCTAAAGTAGTTTTTTAAAATTTTTAATTAATTAATTTGTTTATTTTGGTGAGGAAAATTAGCCCTGAGCTAACATCTGTTGCCAGTCTGCCTCTTTTGTTGCTTGAGGATGATTAGCCCTGATCTAACATCCATGCCAGTCTTGCTCTATTTTGTATGTGGGTTGCTGCCACAGCATAGCTGATGAGTAGGTCTGTGCCTAGGATCTGACCCTGTGAACCCAGGCTGCCGAAGTGGAGCATGCCAAACCCAACCACTATGCCACAGGGCCAGCCCCTAAAAGGTTTATTTTTAAAAAATTAGTTAACTCATCCTATTTATAGTCAAATATATCATTAAACCTAGATCATTTGTTCTGGGAACCCTGTAATACTTGAATCTTTCTGGGGATTTATAGTCCTTAGGGCATCAGCTAGAGCTGACAGAGAGACCTATATTGAGTGGCCTTTCTCTTCTTTGGTAGTAAAATATGCATCCATCGCAAGCCCGCAGATACCTGTTTGCTTCAGTCTCTCTTGTCAGCATCAATACCTCTCTTTATGTAGAGCCACGCTGACGCCTTTAGCCTAGGACGACTGTTGATAGCTTTCAAAGGCCTCGTAAAAATAAATGCTGATCCTCTGTTGCCAATTCTCTGCAGAACTTCCAGAGCAGGCTGGAGGAGGGGTGTTGGGGAGAGTACAGATAGTCTCCTAGTCGCTTAGACCACGGAGTGTGTGCTTCTGTTTCTTGTTTTTGTTTTCTTCGGGCAGAGGAAGCATTGCTGAAAACCTTTTACTCCACCTCGTGAAACTGAAAATCTCTTAATCATTATTTTCTCCTCCTTTGGAGTTTCTGTAGTATGATGAGTGGAAATATCCGCGTTTTTTCCAGAATAGACTGTAACTGAGGAAAGGATGATAATTGTTTTATGTTAGCTATTTTTCATGAGATTTTAAATCTCTTAGATTCTTCTGCATAGCAGCAAATGGGGTCTGTATCTTTAGGAACCAGTTCTGTAATGGAACATTTCTTGGTTCCTGTTGTTTAGAGTCTCTGAGTTTTCATTTGTCAGTAACGTTTATCTGCTTCTATTCTGTTCACTTACATGATCCCAGTGACTTTTCTATGACTTCTCCATCGGCTTGACATTTGAAATGTTAGTCTCCCCTACACATTTGGAAATTTCAAAATACATTTCCTTATCCAAGTTAATTAATATCACAAAATGTGAATAATAATAACTAACATTTATTGGGTACTTACTGTGGGTCAGTCACTGTTCTAAGGGCTTTGCATATGTTCATTTACAGCAGCGTCCCCTTGAGGAAGTGCTACTATAAAATATATTTAACCAATGAGGAAACAAGCTGAGCAGTGAAGCGGCCGGCCCAGGTTACTCAGAGGGTGGGGGAGCTGCTGTCAAACTCAAGCGGTGTAGCTTCACACCTTCCGTCCTGAGTATCTCTACGGCTTTTAAGTTTTACTCAGTAGGTCCTACCAGAAATTAAGGTATTCCGTTAGTAATACTTATCCAGAAGTCCACATTTCATTTACATATACCATGTTGCTAGTTAAACTGAGCAAAAGTTTTCACACATGCAGTACAGGGATGAACGATAGGTAAAGATGAAGTTGGAGAAGTAACTGCCCTGATGTAAAATTGAATGCTGAAGTGTGCATCTCCATTAATTGGTTGTGATGAATAGAATTAGTGGTTTATTTGAGTTTGGAGGCTTTTATTTCTGTTAGATGTCCATTAAATCTACACTAAAAGTAGAACTTACCTTATATCCTCATAAATCATTTATTTCCTCTGTGATATTGTAAAATTCTTAAAGGCAGAATATGTTTTAAAATCTATTTTTTGTTCTTCACAGCATTAACAAAGCAGATGTTATACCTTAATCTTTAATGGAATAAAGTGAGTCATGTAACAGCGATTTAGCATGTGTTGAATGAATGAATGATTTGCTCTTATATTGCACCCGTTAAAATACCATTGACAGAGAGGAAGGACTTCAAATAAATATTGTCGGTGACTTGTTTTTACTGGTAGGTTAGGAATCTGAATTTTTTTCCCTGTCTTTTCTACAGAATACTTCAGACTTTGTGCAGAAAACTACGACTTCCCGACACTTTTCATTTTCGCCACTTAGCACACCTGACGCCGGGCTTTGTCGGCGCTGATCTGATGGCGCTCTGCCGAGAGGCAGCCATGTGTGCAGTCCACAGGGTCTTAATGAAGCTCCAGGAGCAGCAGGAGAAAGATCCCGAGACTGAAGGTTTGCCGTCTGAAGGAGGCCGGGAAGAGAGGGCTGGAACTGAGCCCACTTCCGAAACACAGGTGCTTTCTGTGCGGGGCCTTACACTGTCCTTTAAGGGTTTTTACTTTGTGTTATCCTACAAGCAAGTATTGAGGTAGTTGAGGTTTATGATTTTCTGTTCTATTGGCATTTTACCTTTAGAATAATTATTGGTTGTACCCAGAATGTCTATAATTTCAGAAGTATAGTTTGACTTTTTTAGTTGATTCTGAATAAATGCAATATAACAATGAAAACTCAATATAACATTTATGTAGCATTTTATAGTTTGCACAGGGAGCTTCTATAATATAATTTGGTCTATTTAACTTTGTCAAGTAAATATCATTACTTTCCCCATTTTATAATCAGAGAAACTAAACTGTAAGAGATTGTGACTTGCGCGAGGCCACGTGGCCTCACCTGTCTAGAGCAGGGGCTTAGACCTAGCTCTTTTGTTTTCAAATCTTTTGTTTCTTCCTTACTCATCTGGAAGCACAATTAGATCTGTTAAAAGTAATAGTGAACAAATTCCTTCCGTAATATTGCATGTAAATTAGGATTTTATAAATTGAATTAGAGTTGCTTTTTACACCTGTCCTCTCATATTCTTCACAAATCGAGAAATCTGCCTGTCAAGTTCCAGATTTCAGTAGTCCTAGGAAAATTGCCTGCTTTCTATTTAGCTCATAAACCACCAAGGAACCATATTATGAAATCAGACTGCCAGGGTAATTTTGTTTTAATTTCATCAAAATTCAGCTGCTGCTTGAACATCTATAAATGAAAAATGGAAATACATGGTTGTTGAAATGGATGTTTGCGAACTGCTTGTGTTTGCCCTAGCTACCCCTAGTATAGCATACGGAAATCATTCTCCTGTGCTTGCTTATACGCGGGGTACCTTTCCTTGACCAAATCAAATAAATGACTGTGTCAATGGAGAAAATTATTAAAACATGGAAGTTTACTATGGCTTACAGAAATATTGTAGTAATAATTTTTGAAAGTATAAAAAGTAACTTTTTCAACAAACTTTGTGGTTTTTCATTTTCTCCCTCAATTTCTCCCTTTAAGGATGAATTGCAAAGGCTACTGGGGTTGCTAAGAAACCAAGATCCCCTCTCAGAGGGGCAGCTGCAAGGGCTGTGCATTGAACTGAATGATTTCATTGTTGCTCTATCCTCTGTGCAACCCTCTGCCAAAAGGGAAGGCTTTGTCACTGTGCCTAATGTGACGTGGGCAGATATTGGTGCCCTGGAGGATATTAGAGAGGAGCTCACCATGGCAATATTGGTAGGTGTCTCTGCTGCAGAATGTCGTTGGCATACGTGGTGGGTAAACGACCACGCTTGTGTCCTAGGTCTGTGTGTAAATGGGCTTGACTGTTTTCTTTTCTATGTTCTGTTGTTTCATTATTAAGCCCCAACAATGGCTTTTCATTCTTTTGAGATCTGTTTTAGACTTACTCTTTTGGTTGTGCTTGATTCTGTGAGTTTAAAAAAAAAAAGTTTGGGTTTCACCAAGACCAAGTTGTTTGAGAAATACTTTCTGAACTCAGTCACACTCGTAAGGGTCAAGGCAGTTTTAATGCCCATGAGACTTTGGGTTAATTTTCATTTAGTCTTACTTTTCCCCCTTACTCATCATTCCATGGTTTGTTAGTGAAGTACGATCCGTTTAGAGGCGTGTGACTGCTGAAAGAGAAAACACACGGGGATCACAGTGAACAGGTGTCTCTGGCTTTGGCCTGTGTAGACCTCCGCTGCTTCTGGAGGGCATTGCTAACATTTTTATAAGCTGGACATTTAGCACAGGGATTTTAGAATTTGTTACCATATACTTCATGCGTGGAACAGAGGTAAGCACTCTGCACCAGGCACTGTTCTTATCTTTGGGCGTCAGAATCTGTGTTGAAAATACACATCTGGAGGTAATTAGAATGTGCTGTAGGAAGTAGACATCTGTAATGGACCGCTGTTGGGATCATTTGTTCCAGGCGCCAGTACGTAACCCAGATCAGTTCAAAGCTCTTGGATTGGTGACTCCAGCTGGAGTCCTCCTTGCTGGTCCTCCTGGCTGTGGGAAAACTCTGCTGGCAAAGGTATGGTATAAGTTCAACTGCCGGTATTTTATTTCTTACTATCAGATAGGAGAACATGAATTTAACTTTAAAGGTTACAGTGAGATATTGTGCAATATCTATTTGAAGTTCATTTTAGCAACACTGACAGTTTTCTTTAGGAAAGTTTCCCACTTTTATTTTAATTACAAAAAGTACATCATTGGAAATTTGGAAAAGAAAAGGGTTTTTAAGTCAACCGTAACCCCATCAGTTTTAACACAGCAATTATTATGTTTTCTGTGTATTATAACCTGGCTTTTTAGTGAGTGTTATTGCATAGTTGAGGTTTGTAGCTGATCTTGTTTCCTGCTTTGGTTTAGATGTTATTTATAACTTAAGTATTTTCCTCTGTGTTCCTTAAAATTCTTATTTTAAAAAAATTGTTTTTTCACAATAGAAAATATAGATAAGCAAAAGGGAAAAGCAGTATTTATAATCCCCTCACTACTGCCTACTGCTACCCACTGTTTCATTTTGTTGTCACTCCTTCCAGATGTTCTTCTGTACTTACATATCAAGATAATATGTATGACTTTTACACACATTTATGCAAATATGAGGTTTTTCAACACTTAGCAATATTTCTTGAACATCTTCCCGTGTTGGTATATGTAAATACACATCAGTATTTTTAATGTCTGCATAGCATTCTAGCATAAAGATGTTCTGTAACTTATGGAAATGACTCCCTATTAGAGCAGTACTGCAGGCCAGCACGGGGGCGTAGTGGTGAAGTGTGCCTGCTCTGCTTTGGCAGCCTGGAGTTCACAGGTTCCGATCCCAGGTGCGGACCTACACACTGCTCATCAAGCTATGCTGTGGCTGCATCTCACATACAAAATAAAGGAGGATTGGCACAGATGTTAGCTCGGGGCCGATCTTCCTCACCAAAAAAACCCCTAAAAAACCCCCCAAAACAGCATTGCATTAAACAATCCTGTACTTACATTTTTGTAATTCAGCTGATAATTTTATTAGAATGCATTCCTGAATACTTTTTCGATAAAAGGAGTGCATGTTTTAAAAAGCTCTTGATCCATTACCATTTGATCAAAATGATCCGTTACCAGATTACATTTGATCCATTACCAAAGTGCCTTCCACAGATTTTCACCCCTATCAATAGGGTGTCAGTATCCATTTCACTACATTGGAAATTAGCAATAGCCTTATTAACATTGTTTTTAATATTTGACAATCTAATAGGTACAAATGGTATCTTATGGTTTTTAAGTTGCATTTTTTCTTTTTTTTTTTAAAGATTTTATTTTTCCTTTTTCTCCCAAAGCCCCCTGCTACATAGTTGTGTATTTTTAGTTGTCAGTCCTTCCAGTTGTGGCATGTGGGATGCTGCCTCAGCATGGCCTGACGAGTGGTGCCCTGTCCACACCCATGATTCAAACCAGTGAAACCCTGGGCCGCCCCTAAGTTGCATTTTAAAAATTACTAGTGGACTTTTTCATATATGTTTATTGACTAGTTTTCTTTATGGATTTGTTCATATCCTTTGCCTGTTTTTTTGTTAACATTCATGTGGTTTTCTTTCTTATTTATAATCACTCTTAAGATGTTTTATTTGGGGGCTGGCTCCGTGGCCAAGTGGTTAAGTTCGTGCACTCTGCTTCAGCAGCTCAGGGTTTTGCCGGTTTGGATCCTGAGCACAGACATGGCATCGCTCATCAGGCCACGCTGAGGCAGCGTCCCACCTAGAACAACCAGAGGCACTCACAACTAGAATATACAACTATGTACTGTGGGGCTTTGGGGAGAAGAAGAAGAAGAAAAAGAGAGAAGATTGGCAACACTTGTTAGCTCAGGTGCCAATCTTAAAAAAAAAAAAAAGATGTTTTATTTGTAAATATGTTTATCAGTTTATTTTAGCCATTTTAACTTTACTGATCATATTTTTGGCACACTTTTTTGTGTTTTTTACATATTTAAGTGGGCAAATTTCCCAGTCTTTTTATGATTTTCCCCCCTTTGGAGTTCTGCTTATTAGAACTATCTTCCCTTTTGATAAGTTGAATTAACCATCATTTTTAATGTCTGTATAATAGTCCATGCATGATTTACTTAATGCTTACAAGCTTTTAAAAATATTTGATTTACTTGTAAATAAGAAATTAAACCTAATGGTATTTTTAATAAGTACCACAGCAGCCAAATAGTGTGTGACTCCTTGGTAAATATAAAATATCCAGTGTCATTCGTTCATGTGCATATACATACATATATGTGTATATATAATATATAGACAAATTTTGTAAAACTCATTTTTACATATATTACTAAATTTCCTTACTTAGTGCTTCCAGTACTCCTACAAGGTATGCTGTAAAGGAATTTGGGAACACAGGAGGGAGAGGAAAACACCACAGTCATGGGTCTACGTTTTTTCCTAGCAGTTTTAGAAAAACATACTCAGAAAGAAGGTCCTGCCTGCTAGCGTCTGGATTCACCAGGTGGATGCACTTCCCTCACCTGAGTGTCTCATAACGTTTGTTTTTTAATTAGTTCATCTGCCTTTGATTAGTCCTGGTCACAGCAGAGAGGAGATAGCTTGGATAATTTGAAATCCGTAGATAATGTTAAAACATCATAGATAAAATTTTTCCTCTTCTCTCCCCATTGCAAATTGCGAACAATTTGGTACCTCTCTGTTCAGTCAGATTTCTGGTGTCTGACAGTTGGCGCAGGGGTCTTGCCTGGGACTCCATGGATGGCTTCCCAGCTCACTGGATCCACGAGCCCAGGCAGTATATTATGTGTACAGTTGCGTGTCACTTACAAACAGGGATATGTTCTGAGAAATGTGTCGTTAGGCAATTTTGTCGTGCGAACATCGTAGAATGTACTTATATGTTCTGAGAAATGTGTCGTTAGGCAATTTTGTCGTGCGAACATCGTAGAATGTACTTATATGTTCTGAGAAATGTGTCGTTAGGCAATTTTGTCGTGCGAACATCTTAGAATGTACTTGCACGAACCTAGAAGGTACAGCCTACTACACACCTAGGCTGTACGGTACTGATCTTATGGGACCACTGGTCGTATATGCGGTGAGTTGTTGACGGAACATCATTATGTGGCATGTGACTGTATATGTATTTTTTCCAAGGAGAAAGTTCATCACTTTCATCAGATTCTCCGAGGTATGTGACTACAGGCCCAAGAAGCCAGAAATAATAGAAAATGTCCTTGAATAGTAGAAGCAAAGTGTTACTGAGGGAAAGTCATGGAACTACATATCAATCAGAACCTGGCAACGTAGAATTGGATTAAAATTAAGATTTTGGCTGATCTTGGTTGTTTTGTTTACTCGTGATAGCAATAAAGTAATACAGTTTTTCTAAACACTGGCACGTAGTATGTAAAGAGCATAAAGTGAGAGCATGTAATGGCTGGAGTCATCACACTGAAAACTGATGACTAATAAGGAAACTGAAAAGTATAGTAAAAATTGTTTAGTGTTCTGGAACTATGTAGTATGGAAGCAAACAGCTCTTAATACTGAGTACAAGATTCATGGTGATATTGGTGATATCCAAGAAAAAATTAAATTATGATCATCGTATTTCATTTAGAAGACAAGACTTCCGACAATTTCAGAAACTCTCAGGGGTTTTAATGGGATAAATTTTAGTTATCTGGCATATGGATGTTGAAACCTAATGTGGATAGCTCATATTTTGTTAGATGTGTATCCTGACTCTCCTTTAGTGAGAGGTAGGAAAGTTATGAAATTGGCGGCAGGAAGGACAGATTGAGAGAATGTGGATGATCCACATTTTGAGCAGTGTTTCCATGGCAGAGCATGCGTGTATTCATTTGTCCAACAAGTATTTACCAAGCTACTTTTTCTTTGCCAGAAGTTGTCTAAGGTGCTAGGGGTAAACTAGTGAACAAGATGCCTGCTCTGATGGAATTTACTGTCTCTTGGAAGACGCAGGCAGTAGACACGTAAAACAATAAAATTGCAGATCCAGCTACGTTACGATGGAAATAAGCAGACCATTGTGATAGACTGATCAGGAGGCGGCTGTTTTAGCTGTGGTGTTCAAGGGATGGTGATATTAACAGAGTCCTGAAGGACCAGCCAGCACACAAAGAGGCAGGAGGAGAATCTTCCAGACAGAGGGAACAGCAGATGCAGAATTCCCTGAAGTGGGAAAGGGCTTGGTGAGTTTGAGAACCAGAGACAGAGCCTGTGGCTGGACTAAGGAGAAGCTGTCTTGTCCCAAAATACCGGCCTGTGAGCCATAGTAAATATTTCAGATTGTCCTCGAAGATAAATGAGAAACCTAGTAAAAAGATATAATCCGATTGATGTTATTAAAAGAGTGCTCTGCCTGCTGCGTGGAGAATGGGTTGGAGGAAAGAGAGCGAAAGGAGGAGACCACTTAGGGTTTTTTGGTTTGGGTTTGGTTTGGTTTTTTGCATGTGCAGCCAGGAGATGGTGGTGCTCTGGGTGAGGGTGGCGGTATAGTGGAGAAGTAGAGAGTGGCAGACTCACGTGTATTTTAGCATTAGAGCTGATGGGACTTGCAGATGGACTGGATGACGCGACAGGACAAGGGACCAAGGGAGACACCAGGGTTTTACCCTAGCAACTGTCGGAGTTTGGGGTGTGGGGTTTGCAAGGAGTTGGGAGAGAATCAGGAGTCCTGCATTGGAAGTGATAGGTTTAAAATACCTGTAAGATCGAAATGGAGATGCTGAGGAGTTACGTTGAATATAGTTCTGGAGGTCAGAGATCAGATTCTAATTAGAATAGGAAAAAACTCTATTCCCTGATCATTTTGAAGTTCTGGGTGATTTTTTTTTAGATTGGCGCCTGAGCTAACATCATTGCCAATCTTCTTTTTTTTCTTCTTCTTCTTCTCCCCAAAGCCCCCGCAGTACATAGTTGTATATTCTAGTTGCAGATCCCTCTGGGTGTGCTGTGTGGGACACTGCCTCAACATGGCCTGATGAGCGGTGCCATGTCTGTGCCTGGGATCCAAACCAGCGAAACCCTGGGCCACTGAAACCGAACACGTGAACTTAACCACTCGGCCACAGGGCTGGTCCCCCTTAGTGATTTTTATTCAGGTTTCATCTCTGTTTAGATTACAATTCTTGGATTCTTCTACACGTGTAACCATGTTTCTCCTATGTTATTCTCTTTGGCTTTGAACCATACTGTTTAATCTTTATTTATTAAAAATAATCCGTAAATACCAACCTTTGGTAAAGACTGATACTGACGTTTTTGAATTTTGGTTTATGAATGAGTGATTGCTTTCACTGGGCAAAGCATTTTTGATACAGATGATTTCAGTAGAATTCCAGGCTAGGGCTACAAATGTACCTGCATAAGCATGTTTGTGTAAACAGAACATTTACACAAATGTTTTGTGCTCTTTGCATCTGCTTTCTAGTCTGAGTATTCTTAGAAAGTTTTAGGTTAACGTTTACTTCCTTTGATTTTTTTTTTCCAGTCCATTTCTCCTTTTCCCATTTGTCTCTTCTCCTGATAAGAAAGAGGCAACTATAAAAGGGGGAAATAGAGTATAAACCACAAAAAGCCCTTGTGTTGTCACAAATTATTGTTATTACTATTACTTCATTGTATCTTTGTCTTATTTGTATCTTTTTGTTTCCTCTTACTAGGCTGTTGCAAATGAGTCTGGACTAAATTTTATATCAGTCAAGGGCCCTGAATTACTAAATATGGTAAGTTGTGTCATTTACCATTGTTTTAGATTAGGAAAAGTAACGGTCATTCAAATTACAGGGCACACTGTCCTTAGGTCTTTGAAACAGCGGTGGTGATTTTGGTCAGATCACTGCTGTTGGAGTGAACAGGTTGACCTCTGGGCTGCTGGACCACTTGGTGTGTGTTAATGCTTCCTTAATAAGTCTTTCAATCTCTGAACCTCAGTTTTCTCACCTGCAAAATGGAAATAATCAAAATAGTTAATATTTTACAGTGTTTAATCTCTGCCATGTGTTTGTCTAGCAGTTTCCACATACTGTTCTTCACCAGCCTGCGAGATATGAGTTACGGTTTCCTCTCGTTCACAGATGGGGACACTTCAGTTTGGAGGGGTGTGTAGCCTGGCCAGAGTCTGGCAGCTGGGAGCTAGTGGAGCTGGGGTTTGAATGTGGGTTGTCTGACACCTGATCTGCTTTCCTTGTCCAGTTGTTGTGTAGCTCACCTGAGTTAAGTATTAATAAATAAAAATACTGTGGGGCAAAGAAATCCCTAAAGTACTATATAGCAACTTCTTTCTGCATTTAAGCAGTTTCTACCTCAAATGTAAGAGAGTTTGCATTTCTTATTTCCTGTCCATCCCTATGGAAAGTAAAAATGCCATTCTGTAATATAGAAAGAGAAGAAATGAAAGCAGTATCATTTGTTTTAAAAAGCTTTTAAAATGTATCTGCTCTCCCATTTTTTGTATATTACTTTCCTCCTAAAATAAGGATTTATACTTAAGTATTTCCTGTGAGCTTTCTGTGCACCTCTTTACTTTTTCTGGCACTGAATTTTGGTTCTTTAGTGGAGGGGGAATTAGAAATGAGCCTTGAAAGGGTGGGGACTGGTGAGGGATGAGGCTGGAAAAGAAAGCTACAGCCAGACAGTGAAGGGCCTTCATACGAGGCTAGAACTGGATGTTACCTTCAGAATATCAGAGAGCTAACAGAGGCGTTAAAGCAAGAGTCTAACATTTTTTTTAAGAATGTAATATTTTTAAAAATTTTATTATGAAATATCTCAAGCATATAAGTTATACAAAGTAATATAATGAATGAGTATATGTCTCACCCAGCTTTTAAAAAAACCCAAAACTAATGTACCTGAAGCCCCTGCACCCTTCCCTAACCAGAGTCCCCATTCTCTCTCACATAGAGTTTGCCGTAATCCTGAATGTGGTGTTTATTAATTCTGTGTACTTCTTTCTATATTTACTATCTATGTGTTTATCCCTAAACAACATATAGTAGTATTTTGCTTATTTCAAAAATGTTTATGAGACAGTTGGAAATTTGAACACTTAGTGGATATTTGATATTAAGAAAATAACTTTTAAGTGTGATAATATTGTAGTTGTGTTAAAGTCATTGTCTTTTAGAGGTAGTGAAATATTTACAAATAAAATATAATGTCTGGGCTTTCCTTCAAAATAACAAAGAGAAAGAGAAGTGGATGGGGTAAAGATGAAGCAAAGGTGGGTCATGAATTGAGTCAATGATAATTGAGGCTGGGTGATGGGTGTATTTGGGGTTCAGTATACTATTATGTCTACTTTTGTTATATGTTTGGAACTCTTTTTATATACAATGAAACATAACCAAAAAACCCTACTTTATATAGATGATACATGATTTTTTTTTTTCCTGAGGAAGATTTGCCCTGAGCTAACATCTGTTGCCAGTCTTCCCCTATTTTGTATGTGGGCCACTGCCACAGCATGCCCACTGACAAATGGTGTAGGTCCGTTCCCGGATACTGAAGCCAGGTTGCTGAAGCAGAGCACGCCAAACTTAACCACTAAGCCACCAGGGCTGGCCCTAAATGTTTTTTGGTAACTTGGTTTTATTGTTATTTTTTCAGCATTATGTTTATAATATTTATCTTTGTTGATATGTTTACCTCTAGCTCATTAATTTTCTGTGTCGTATTCCATTGAATGAATATAACCACACTTTTAAAAATCAGATTTTTTCTTGATAGATGTTTAGGTTGAACATATATATACACAAATATATCTTTATGCATATTTGTGAGATATTTTCCCCCAAGGGTATACCCTCAGAAGTAGCATTGCTGTGTCTTACATAATATGTGTACTTTCAAAAATATTAAGTATTGCCAACTTTTTCCCTAAGTGGTTGTCATGGCATTATGCTTTCACCAGCAGTGAGGGAGAGTTCCCATTGTTAGGTTTTTGCCAATCTGATGAGTATGAAATGTTGTCTCATTCTGGTCTGATTTGTCTTCTAGGGGTAGATGTGGGAAGAGAATGACCCTGAGAGATTAGGTAATCTGACAGGGAAGGTAGACATCTTGAGGTTAGAACATGAGTTTGCTCCAGCACGTTTTAGCCGTTGGGAGATACGGAGCAGACAGTAAGAAATGTGAGTCTGGCGCTCGGAAGAGATTTGAGAGTCAGTGTCATCTAAACATCTAAACGGCAGCCCAGAGCTCGGGAAGGGACAGGCCTGCCTGGGTGAGTGTATTAAGTGAGCCTCTGACGCAGCCTTGGAAGACTCCAGCAATTAAAGAGCAAGGAAGGAAACGCTGGCAAAGGAGACTGGTCCAAAGGTGGAGGGTGCCCAGGACTTTCTAAGCCTGAAGACCAGGGGAAGATAATTTTGTCAGCCCTGTCAACGTAACCAAACAGCATAAAAGAAACTGAAACTGGGACTTTGGATTTCGTGATCAGAAGGTCATTAGTGACTTCAAGGAGAGTGCTTTCAGTTATTCCTTGCAAAACCCAGATCATAATGGTTGAAAACTGCGTAGTGAGTGAGGAATTAGAAAGAAGTATAGGATCCTTATTTGAAATATTTCTTAAAGGCCAAGATAGTTGGATTTTCTTGTTTGCTTATTTTCAATCATTGTTGACTTGGTTAAGATGAATTGATTTTAATCTAGCCTTTTGACACTTGAGGTTTACCTCCTCCTACATCAAATTTCCTTTCATGTAGTCATTTTGGTTTGCTATATCCAAAGTCCCTTTGCCAGCTAGAGTGATCGTTTTCTTCCCTCCCTGTTTGAAACTTTCTCTCTCCCAACCCACTGAGATCTTTTCTTCCAAAATATCCACTGAGTATTTTGGTTCAGCATCCCAAATATAATTTTTGCTGAATTAGATTTTTCAGGAAACTAGATCGGTCTACTATATATCTGTACACTATGCAGGATGTTATGAGCAAAGAAAAATTTGAAACTCTCATGACTTAGGCTTTCCAGAGACTTTATGGTATAATATAGTGACAGCACCTCAAACATTATAATAGTAGAAAGCGCTTGTAAGAGCAAATAAGAGAGAGTGCTGGGAAGAAAGGTGATTGGGGATCTATTAGAATGCAAGGACAGCTGTTTGGAGGGAGGTTTGAAAAGCAGTTTCCAGTAAGGAAAGCAGAATGAGCTGAAGTACAGGACAGGTGTGAGGGAAAGAAGGTTCTCTCCAAATGAGAAATAAAAATGCTGCTGTCACTGTCATCTGTGATGTATTCTATGCCTTAATTACTTTATTCTGGCCATGTAGTCATAAAGTAACATAAGAGGTATCTTATGATCTAATCGGCACTCTTAAGATGCTTTCAGATTCTGTCTTATTTAGCAGTTTTATTACGAAAAACCTGCTTTTCATAGTTAACTAGTTTGAAATTTTACAGGAACAGTTTCTCTTGGGCCCAGGTAAAAGTGAAACTGTATTTTTACATATAACTTCTTAGATTAAATAGCTCTAAATGTTATAGCTGCTTGTGAGTTGCTGTATTTCTTGACTGGTCTTAATGTTTTATGTTTTGATTTCGATTTTGATGTACAGTATGCCATTATGAAACCTATTAGAGCCCTGGCTGGCTCAGTTTGCCTCTTCTGGTGATATATGACAAAATAGCTCTTCCTTTAGCAAGATGACATGTGTAGAAATGACAGTAGAATAGTAAATTGTCTTGTTTGCATTTAAAATTACTGTTGAATTAATGAGAATAACTGCTGGGTATTTTATATGCATAAAGCTCAGGAAATCAATTCTAAAATACAATAGAGTTTGACCTAGAGAAGACCTTACATTCCATTTAAGTCTTCATGTCATAAATGAGGAAATTTATAAACTTAAATAGTAACCAATTTTTTTAAGTTGAACCACATACAGTGGGCTGTTTTCGTAGGTCAAAAATGGTTAAGTATCAGCAGTTGTATATGGTTCAACCTAATACTTTTTGGACTCTGACATATAAATGTCATTTAAAACTAGTTTTGCTATAATTTGGCCCGCACCCAAAGCTGCGCTGTCTCTGCGTTTTGTTTCCTTTCTGTGTATGTTTAGTACGTTGGTGAGAGTGAGCGTGCGGTGCGACAGGTGTTTCAGCGAGCCAAGAACTCAGCGCCCTGTGTGATCTTCTTTGATGAAGTGGACGCCTTATGCCCCCGAAGATCAGACCGAGAGGTAAGTGTCATAGGTTAGTGATTTAGGGATTTTTTTAAGCACCGTAAACCTTTTGTAAGTTCTTATGAAGTTGTATAAAGTTCAGGTGGTTCTTATGAAGTCATTCCTTGCAAACACTGAGACTCTTTAAGTGAAGAAACCTAGTAATTTGAAATAAGGGCTTGGGGATGACTGTTGTATTTTTGTTAGCCTCTGTACCTGTTTTTTCTTCTGTGTATTATTTTGGTTGCACATATCTGATTCACGCAAATGAGGAGTTAAGAATGGAAATGATAGTTTTGAATAGCCTACCTTGTAATCTTATGCTTCTCTTCAGTTGAACGGGTTCTTGAGACAGGAGAAAATGTAATTTAAGACATAATGCACTCAAAATAGGCTCAGGTAATCTACTTTAAGACTCAGCACCATTACCACCTGGGGAAGATACATAATTGGTCTGCATTGAATACCACTTGCATTGCTACACTGTGCACAGTTCTTGGAAATTTGAGTACAGCCACTGCCCAGAAAGTTGTTATCAGGAGTGCTGTTATGTAAGAGTTGGAAGCATAGCGACACGTAATGCTATAAAGAATGTATAACCTTTTTGAAGCAGACAGCAAAGACTATTATTTAATAAGTACATTTATTACAAGATGACTAAGAAGTGATTATGTTTCCTTTGTGATTTATTTTGAAATATTTATTCTGAGTGTGTGCTTTCAGGTTGTAAGACATTTATTAAATGCCTCATTTCACTTGAAATCTCCAGAAACATGCAAAAGTTACAAAAACAAATCCTGACTAATAGAAGTGTGATTCACATTGTAGCAATTGTTTCCTCTTCCAGTAGTCATCAAGAAGGTCCCTGTTACAGTCTTGTCTCTGATAGTGATGTCGTGGCCAGGGCAAAGATCCTTCCCAGGTTCCCCTGTCATATTCCAGAATCCAGTGTGGGCTCCAGAGCGAAACCCTCCCTTTGTATCCAGCTTGTTGGGGCGTGGGATGCTCTGCGTTACTCCTTTTTATTCCCTTCTCTTTTGCCGTGAATAGACCCTTCGTGTGTCGACAGCCCCTTTCCCAGGCTGGCAGCAGCTCTCTTTACCAGCTGGTGATGTAAGTTGGGAAGGGTTCTTCGAGGGAGGGCCCGTCCACTGCTGGCCCTCGGAGGAGTGTGCGGCCTTGAGAACTGCGTTTCTAACTTCCAGGTTCTCTCGCTTGGATATCTGCTACCACACATTTCTGTATTCTGATGGTGTGCGCACTGAAGGGCATTCTGGAAATATTTTCAATTAGAATGTATTCTGTTTCTCATTATACAAGTTAAACGTGAACACATACTTCTGAAAAATTCAAATAAATACAAGTATGAAGAGAGTGGAAGTCTTTCTTCCTATTCTCCTTATTACTCTTCTTGGAGGTTCCTGCTGCTAACTGTTCAGTGTTTACTGTTGGTCATTTTAGAACATTTTCCATAGGCTTAAAAACATATATGGCCTAGGCTTTTTGGTTACATAAATGTTGTCATTTTGTCTTGATGATTTTCCCACGTCCTTAACTTTATTTTTTTAACTATTGCGTAAATATTCCACAGTCTGGCTACAGAAGAATTTGTGTGATAATTCCCCGGTTTTACACATTTACATCATTTCCAGCTGTTTCTCCTACAAACAGAACTGTAGTAAACATTCTTATCCCGTTTTTTTGTGCAAATGTGGGGAGCATGTGAGGGTTTTAGAAGTATAATTTCAGGATAGATGTACACCTGTTGTATTTTGAAAGATAATACTAAATCATCCTTCACAAAAACTACCAGGTACTCACACCAACAGTGTGTAAATAACCATGTCCTGCACCCTTGTCAACAATAGATAATCCCCATATTTTTATTTTTCTCAATTTTATTGGCAAAACATGATATTAAATTTTAGTATTCATGTCCCTGATTGTCAGTGAAGTTGATGGTTTTCAGTGAATTTGTGTTTCATCTTCTATGAATTGCCTGATCATATGCTTTGACCCTTTTGCTATTAAAGTGTTTTTTCTTTTTTTTAAATTGATTTATAGGAGCTTTTTATGTGTGATGGAAATTAGTCCATTGTCTAGTTATATGTTAGGCTACTATTTTTCCCAATCTTATCCCCGTCTTTAATTTTTTTTAATTATATGCAGTGTTAGAATTGTAATAAAATCTATCAACCTTTTCCTATACTGATTCTGAGGTTTTTGTCTTGCTTAGGTAGGACAATGTTTGGGGTTTTTTTTTTACCCAATACTTCTTTATTTTGTTGAGTCTGGATTATAATTCTCTTAATCTTCTATTACTGTTATGTCTCCAGGAAATGATAATAAGGTGCACCAAATTTTTTTCTGGAGAAATCAGCAGTTAAACTCATTACCACATAAAATTTATGTTGAAGAATGGCAGTTAATGACAAAAAGAAACATAGCACCACTTTTCTCATTTCCTCCATTATGCATTTTAAAAATTTCTGTCTCCAAGTAATTTCTCTCTCTATTCCCCAACCTCCCTGAACCTTTCTCTTGGGTGTTGCCCTGGGGTAGCTATACTTCATACTATATGCTTCAAGGAAAAGAGAAGAGGCATCCAAGTTGAAAGATCTGGAACGTCTGATGTCCTGGGGTGTCTGATCTGACATTTAAAAGTCGAGTCTAGATTCACCCAAAGGGGAATTTATTGTGTCTGTTAGATCTTTGAATAACTCGGAGGTATAAGAGTTAGGAATCCGCTGGGCCTGAGATTGAGTGTCATGTCTACCCTATCTTGCTGTGAGGCCTTGGACAAATCACTTAACCTCTCTAAGCTTCAGTTTCCTCTTCTAAACTGTGGGTCATAACAGGATTCCTGGGGAAGCACGCCGTGCCTGGATATAGTGACTCCTCAGAAAATGATCATCGTTATCCCTTTTGACAAGAGCTTTCATTCAAGTTCGCAAATGTATTATTTTGTATGGAAAAGAAAATCAGTGATGTGTTTTTCTTTTTATTGGGAGCTGATGGTGCTGTATTAATTTCTTTTTAGACGGGGGCAAGTGTCCGGGTGGTAAATCAGCTGCTTACAGAGATGGATGGTCTAGAAACACGTCAGCAGGTTTTTATTATGGCAGCCACTAACAGGCCAGGTAAGAAAGAAGAGTATGAATCACATGAGTCTTAAAAACTTTCAGCATTTAAAAGTAATATAATTTATATACATCCTAGTAAAGGAAGATTAAGTTTGGGTAATCCCTTTGTGGTTCATAAGTTGAAATAAAACCTTAGAAAGCTTTTATGTGAGCGATAATAAAAAACTTAGTGTTGCTGCCTGGATTCCATGAGATGTTGTTCTGTGTTGGTGCTCAGGAAGTCGTCTTGTTGGCAGAGAACACTTGCCTTGTACACTTTTGACCACAAAAGTAATATCAGAATTTAGGTCCTATGATTTCTCTCAAGATTATAGGAAACAAGAACCAGACTGTTTTCACTGTGTCTGGAGGTTGAAGATAAGTTTTTAAGGATTTATACTGGAAGCATTTCCCTATACCTGCGCTTAACTGTTATTTAAAATTGTTTACAAGCTTCGGCACTCTGTGAGGGATTCAGAAAAAGGCTGAAAACTTCAAAAGCGCTGAAGATGGCGTTTACTTGGGATCCTAAATTCTCTTCATGTTGTTTAATGCTTTGCCATCCATATGAGCCACTCTAGCATAGCTGCTCCTGCGTCAACATTTATGTGAACTATGTCTGCCAGCAATGGTAGGGTCCTTTGATTGCTTTAAGTGGATTTCGCAGTTGTCAAGCTGATGTCGTTTTTCATTTGTCGTAAGTTACTATGGAAACTAAAACGTTCATGAATTATATACCATTTCATTTTAAAATGAAAAACTGAAAGTTGTTAATGGTTTATACTTTGAGTCCTGGCTGTAGCACTTCATATCTTAGTAACTGTTCTGTTTCCACCCCAACCGGTCTAACATCAGCTGAGGAGATGGTAATTCAGTTCTGGCACTAACCACCTGGAGTTAGTGTCAGATCTTGCAAGTGAAGGATCAGTCCTCTACAAGACTGCCCCCGCTTCAGATACCAGCCACACGTGGTGTCTCCAGGTCACCTGCACTTCTGACCAGCTTGCTACAAATTTGGGGATTCCCATGACTCCCTCAGATTCAGTATTCACCAGAATAACTAATAGAATGCAGGAAAGCACTATATTGAAAACTACAGTTAAAAGGATACACATAGGGCTGGGTCAGGGAGTGGGTGCGGAGCTTCCATGCCCTCTCCCCATGGAGTCAGGGCGCATCACCCTCTTGGCCCTTCATTGTGTTCATCAACCAGGAAGCTCCCTGGAGCTTAGAGTTTTTCTTGGAGTTTCATTATGTAGCCATGATTGATTGAGCCATTAGCCATGTCATAAACTCAGTCTCCAGCCCACCTCCCCTCCCCAGAGGTCTGGCTCCGCGTTCCAACCCTCTAATCACGTGGTTGGTCTTTCTGGTAACCAGCCTCATCCTGAAGATAGCTTGGGGCCAACCGTGGGTCATCTCAGTAGTGTAACAAAGACATTCCTGCAACTCAGAAAATTCCACGGATTTTTGAAGCCCTATATCAGGAACCAGGGGCAAAGACCAAACGTATTCTTTTTACTTTTGTGTGTTTCAGGTGTACAACATTATAATTTGACATCTGTATACACTGCAAGGTGATCACCCCCCAAAAGTCTAGTTACCATCCATCACCATACACCTGACTCCCTTCACCCACCCCCCCCGAACCCTTCCCCTCTGGTAACCATGATCTCTGTATCTATGAATTTGTTTTTGTTTTGTTTAAATTCCACATATGAGTGAAATCGTATGGAATTTGTCTGTCTTTCTCTTTTTGACTTGTTTCACCCTCAAGGTCCATTTTTTATTTATTTATTTTTAAAGATTTTATTTTTCCTTTTTCTCTCCAAAGCCCCCTGGTACTTAGTTGTATATATTTAGTTGTGGGTCCTTCTAGTTGTGGCATGTGGGATGCCGCCTCAGTATGGCTTGATGAGTGATGCCATGACTGTGTCCAGGATCCGAACCAGTGAAACCCTGGGCCACTGAACCAGAGCGCGCGAACCCAACCACTGGCCCGTGGGGCCGGCCTCCATTATTAATTTTTTGAGGAATTTCCAGCCTATTTTCCCTAGAGGCTGCACCAGTTTACAATTCTAGCAACAGTGTATAAGGGTTCCCTTTTCTCCACATCCTTGCCAACACTTGTTACTTGTTGTCTTTTTGATAACAGCTGTTCTAACAGGTGAGGTGATATCTCATTGTGGTTTTGGTTTGCATTTCCCTGGTGATTAGTGATGTTGAACGTATTTTCATGGGCTTGTTGACCATCTGTTTGTCTTCTTTGGAAAAATGTCTATTCAGATCCTCTGCCCGTTTTTTAATCGGGCTGTTTTGTTGTTGTTGTTGAGTTGTATGAGTTTTTTATATATTTTGGGTATTAACTCCGTATCAGACATACGATCTGCACGTATCTTCTCTCATTCAGTAGGTTGCCTTTTTGTTTTGGTGATGGTTCCCTCCTTGTGCAGAAGCTATTCAGCTTGATGTAGTCACATTTGTTTATTTTTGCTTTTGTTTCCCTTGCCTTTCAAGTCAGCCAAATGTAATCTTTATTATACCACATTAACCTTGGGCATATATTACTTCATCTTGCTAATCATCATTTCGTCATCTGTAAAATGAAGATAATAATGCCTAATGGGCAGGATTGTCACAAAAGTATCTACCACGGTGTGTGGCAAGTACCTGTTTAGTAAATAGTATCACTGTCATGAGTACTTTTGGTAATAGGAGCAATCATTAGGTCGTAAAATCACAGAGTCATCCTAGAAGAAACCTTGAAAGTCTCACCTTTGGGCAGAATCACATTCTACCTTTCCTAAGCAAATGCCGATCTCTAACAGATTTCAAGAAGACAGCCTTTGGGCTACTGTCATAACCTCTTCTATTTTGAACACACTCACCATTTTTCATATGTGTTTATTGTAAACACTTTTATCTTTTAGTTTAATCTCTTTAGAAAATAACAGGTCCTTCAGTGGCACTAGGTTTGGCTTAAATCCTCTCCCTCAGGCACCTTTCCTCTTGGGTCTTTTTTTCCCTGATCTCTTTAATTCTCCTTAGTTGTGATGAAGCCCAGACAGAATATGGTGGTTGATGTTGAGTTTAGCCAGCGACAGGAAACACAGATGCATTGTCACCTAGTGTGTTTTGTCCTTTCCAGTGTCCTTGAGTATCGTCTTCCTCTCACTGCACCTCAGCCATCCCTTTGCCCATTACAAGCCCCATTGCCTCGATGACCTACATACATTTGAAAATAGATGTTCTCGGGGCTGGCCTGGCAGCATAGTGGTTAAGTTTGTGTGCTCCACTTCAGCGGCTCAGGGTTCACAGGTTCAGATCCCAGGCAGAGACCTACACACTGCTCATCAAGCTGAGGCTGTGGCAGCGTCCCACATATAAAATAGAGGAAGACTGGCAGAGATATTAGCTCAGGGCCAATCGTCCTCATCAACAGGAAAGAATTTTTTTTTTGAGGAAGATTAGCCCTGAGCTAACTACTGCCAGTCCTCCTCGTTTTGCTGAGGAAGACTGGCCCTGAGCTAACATCCATGCCCGTCTTCCTCTACTTTATATGTGAGATGCCTCCCACAGCATGGCTTTTGCCAACAGGTGCCATGTCCACACCCAGGATCCTAACCGGAAAACCCCGGGCTGCCTAGAAGTGGAACGTGCGCACTTAACCGCTGTGCTCCCAGGCCTGCCCCTAAAAGAAAATTTTTTCAAATAAAAAAAGACAAGAAATAAGGACCAGTCCCGTGACTGAGTGGTTAAGTTCGCACGCTCTGCTTCAGTAGCCTGGGGTTTTGCCAGTTCGGACCCTGGGGGCAGACATGGCACTGCTCATCAGGCCGTGCTGAGGCGGCGTCCCACGTAGCACAACCAGAAGGACCCACAACTAGAATATACAACTGTACTGGGGGGCTTTGGGGAGAAGAAGAAGAAGAAGAAGGGAAAGAAAAAGGTTGACAACAGATGTTAGCTCAGGTACCAATCTTAAAAAAAAAAAAAAAGACAAGAAATAACAACTGTTGGTGAGGATGTGGAGAAATGGAGAAAAGGGAACTCTTGTGCACTGTTGATGGGAATGTAAATTGGTGCAGCCACTGTGGAAAACAGTATGGAGGTTCCTCAAAAAACTGAAAGTAGAACTACCACATCCAGAAATCCCTCTTCTAGGTATTTCTTCAAAGAAAACAGAAACACTAACTTAAAAAGATATATGCACCCTCATGTTTGTTGCAGCATTATTTGTAATAGCCAAGCTATGGAGACAACCTAAATGTCCGCTGACAGATAAATGGATAAAGAAAATGTGGTGTATATATTATTCAGCCATAAAAAAGAATCAAGTCCTGCCATTTGCGACAACATGGATGGACCTCGAGGGCATTATGCTAAGCGAAATAAGTCAGACAGAGAAAGGCAAATACTGTTATGATCTCACTTACATGTGGAATCTAAACAAAACAAAAAAACCAAGCTCATAGATACAGAGAACAGTTTGGTGGTTGCCAGAGGTGGGGGGTGGGCGAAATGGGTACAGGGCGTCCAAAGGTACAAACTTCCAGTTACAAAATAAATATGTCATGAGATGGTGTACATGATATACAGCATGGCAACTATAGTTGTTAATACTCTGTTGCATATTTGAAAGTTGCTAAGAGAGCAAATCTTAAAAGTTCTCATCAAAGAAAAAAAATTATGTATGGTGATAGATGTTAAGTAGACTTATTGTGGTGGTCATTTTGCAGTATATACACATATCAAATCATTATGTTGTATCTGAAACTATTATAGTGTTGTATATCAATTATACCTCAATAAAAAAATAATAGAAACACAAGAAAAAGAAAAGTTTTAAATTTTGGTAAAGTCCAGTTTATCCGTTTTTTTTTTAATCACATACACTTTTGATGTCATATCTAAGAAATCATTGCCTAACCCAAGGTCACAAAGATTAACTGCTATATTTTCTTCTGAGAGAGTTTTATACTTTTAGTGCTCACATTTAGGTCTTTGATCTATTTTGAGTTAATTTTTGTGAACGTTCTGAGGAAGGTGTCCAAATTCATCCTTTTGCACGTGGATGTCCACTTGTCTCAGAACTGTTTGTTGCCAGGACTAAGCTTTTCCCCCATTGAATTGTCTTGGCACTTTTGTTGAAAATTGCAGGTCCATTTGTAACAAAGTAAATGTTTTCCTAAAGTTGAAAGTTGCTCTCATTAGCTCTTAAATTTTAGCTTTTTTTAAATACTTGATAGAACAGTAGGTGCTTCTTGATCAACAGATCTAAGGGAGAATTCTTTTTCAGGCATCCTTCTTATTTGCAAGTAAACAGATTTTGTCTTTAAAGCTTGGGAATTGTTGGTGACTTTTTCATTGCAAATATAAGAATTGTTATCTTGAGTCTTCCACCTCAAGGTTTTGTCTCTGACGCAGTTAGATAGAGAACACGACTAGTTCGGAAGCTATAACGATAATCTGAGTGTAAGATGTTGGTTATTTGAACCAGGCAATAGCCATGGACATAGAAAGAATCTGGATGTATTGTGTCATAGAGTTGACAGGACTTGCTAATGGATTGGATATGGATTTAGAAGAGTGGAATCAAGCATGACTCCAGGTTTTAGGCCTAAGAAACTGGAAGGGTGAGTTGGCATTAAGCAAGATGGGAAAGGCAGTGATGGGGCTCTGTTTGATGAGGAGATGGGAAAACATGAGAGATTTATCTGTCAGGTTTAAGATGCCTGTTAGTCAAATGGAGGTGTTGGGTATGAGCCAGCCTCTCTCACTTCTTAGAGCTTCCATCCCTTGCACACTTCTCTCTAGTATTTAGGCTCTTCCACAATGCCAAAAAGCAGGTTAGTACATAGGAGTTCTAGACGGACAGTACTAGATTTTCTTTAAGAAATGATGTAATACGTAGAATTTTGTAGGAGCTTTGGTGGAGCGTAGTTTAAATTATCTAGTACTAAAATAAAGTGCTCAGGATGCTTTTTACTGTAAATAAAATAAGTAAATAATTTCTTAAAGTATGTAATACTAAATGTGGTATTTGTCAGTCAGAGATATTAAGTGATTATCAAAGTTGTGCACTAAGAATGCTTTCTAATTATAATCAGAATTGTTTACATCAGGCTTTATTTTTGGGCATGTGAATCTGGCTTTAAGATCTGTATTTGTATATTTAAGTTAGAAGTTGTTTCCATAGCCTGTCGCTGGTATAGACATAAATATATAGATCAATGGAAGATAATAAAATCCAAAAATATTCCCACACATATCTGGACAGCTGATTTTTTTATAAAGCACAAAGGCAATGCAGTGGAGAAAGGTTAGACTTTTCAAGAAATAGTACTGGGACAATCAGATATCCATATCCAAGAAAAATGTACTTTAATCCATACCTCTTACCACCTGCAAAAATTAACTCAAAAGGGACCAAAAAGACAACAGGAAAAATCAGTGAAACTAAGAGCTGGTTCTTTGAAAAGATAAGCAAAATTGACAAACCGTTAGCCAGACTCACTAAGAAAAAAAAAGAAAAAGCTCAAATAAAATCAGAAATGAAAGCGGACGAATTACAACAGATACCCCAGAAATACAAAGGATTATAAGAGAATACTATGAAAAACAATATGCCAACAAATTGGATAACCTAGGAGAAAGGGATAAACTCTTAAAATCATACAACTTCCCAAAACTGAATCAAGAAGAAATAGAAAATCTGAGTAGACCAATCACAAGTAAAGAGAGTAAAACAGTAATCTTAAAAAACTTCACAAAAAATGAAAGTCCAGGGGCTGACCCCGTGGCCGAGTGGTTAAGTTTGCGCGCTCTGCTGCAGGCGGCCCAGTGTTTCGTTGGTTCGAATCCTGGGCACGGACATGGCACTGCTCATCAAACCATGCTGAGGCAGCGTCCCACATGCCACAACTAGAAGGACCCACAACGAAGAATATACAACTACGTACTGGGGGGCTTTGGGGAGAAAAAGGAAAAAAATTAAAATCTTTAAATAAAAAAAAAAAAAAATGAAAGTCCAGGACCAGATGGCTTCTCGGGTGAATTCTACCAAACATTCAAAGAAAGTTTAATACCTATCCTTTTCAAACTCTTCAAGAATTTTGAAAAGGACAGGATGCTTCTTAACTCATTTTACAAGGCCACCATTACCCTGATACCAAAAAACAAGGAGAACACAAAGAAGTAGAATTAGAGACTAGTATCACTGATGAACATAGATGCAAAAATCCTCAACAAAATATTAGCAAATTGAATATAATACATTAAAACGATCATACACCATGATCAAGTGAGATTTATTCCAGGGATGCAGGGATGGTTCAACATCCACAAATCAATCAAGGTAAACACCACATTAACAAAATGAAGAAGAAGAATCACATGATCCTCTCAATAGATGCAGAGAAAGCATTGGACAAGATCCAACATCCATTTCTGGTAAAAACTGCCAATAAAATGAATATAGGAGGAAAGTACCTCAACATAATAAAGGCCATATGTGAGAAACCCACAGCCAACATCTTACTCAACTTTGAAAAACTGAAAGTTATTCCCCTAGGAACAGGAACCAGACGAGGATGCCTACTCTCACTGCTTTTATTCAGCATAGTATTGGAAGTCCTAGCCAGAGCAATTAGGCAAGAAAAAGAAAGAAAAGGGATCCAAATTGGAAGGGAAGACGTAAAACTGTCACTATTGGGGGATGACATGATTCTATACATAGAAACCTTAAAGAATCCACAAAAACCCTGTTAATGAGCAAATGCAGTAAAGTAGCAGAGTACAAAATCAACAAACAAAAATCAGTAGCATTTCTATATACTGACAATGAACTAGCAGAAAGAGAAATCAAGATTACAATCCCATTTACAGCTGCAACAACAACAACAGAATCTAGGAATAAATTTTTTTTTTTAAAGATTGCACCTGCTAACATCTGTTGCCGATCCTTTTTTTTCCCTCCTTTTCCCAAAAACCCCCAGTACATAGTTGTAAATTCTAGTTGTGAGTGCCTCTGGTTGTGCTGTGTGGGTCACCACCCCAGCATGGCTTGGCAAGCAGTACCATGTCCGCACCCACGATCCCAACCAGCAAAACCCTGGGCCGCCGAAGCGAAGCACGTGAACTCAGCCACGGGGCTGGCCCCTCTAGGAATAAATTTAACCAAGGAGGTGAACAACTTGTACGCTGAAAACTGTTAAGACGCTGAAAGAAATTGAAGAAGACACAAAGAAATGGAAAGCCATTCCATGCTCATGGATTGAAAGAAGTAACATAGATGAGATGTCTATTATCTAAAGCAATGTACAGGTTCAGTGAAATCTCTATCAGAATCCCAACAACATTTTTCATGGAAATAGAACAAAGAATCCTAAAATTTATGTGGAACAACAAAAGATCCTGAATAGCCAAAGCAATCCTGAGAAAAAAGAACAAAGCTGGAGGTATCACACTCCCTGATTTCAAAATATACTACAAAGCTATGGTAATCAAAACAGCATGGTACTGGCAGAAAAACACACAGATCAATGGAACAGAATTAAGAGTCCAGAAATAAACCTGCACGTCTATGGACAGCTAATTTTGGACAAAGCAGCCAAGAGCATACAATGGAGAAAGGAAAGTCTCTTCAATAAACGGTGTTGGGAAAACTGGACAGCCACATGCAAAAGAATGAAAATAGACCATTATCTTACACCATACACAAAAATTAACTTCAAATGGATTAAAGACTTAAAGGTAAGACCTGAAACCATGAAACTCCTGGAAGAAAACATAGACAGTACGCTCTTTGACGTTGGTCTTAGCAGTACCTTCTTGAATATCATGTCTCCTCAGGCAAGGGAAACAAAAGAAAAAATAGATAAATGGGTCTGCATCAAACTAAAAAGCTGCTGCATGGCAAAGGAAACCATGAACAAAACAAAAAGACAACCTACCAATTGGGAGAAAATATTTTCAAATTGTGTATTCGATAAGATATTAATATAATATCCAAAATATATAAAGAACTCATACAACTGATCAAAAAATAGGCAGAGGATATGAACAGACTTTTTCCAAAGAAGGTATACAGATGGCCAACAGGCACGTGAAAAGATATTCAGCATCACTAATTATCAGGGAAATGCAAATCAAAGCTACACTGAGATGTTATGTCACGCCCGTTAGAATGGCTGTTATTAAAAAGACAAAAAAATAACGAATGTTGGAGAGACTGGAGAAAAGGGAGCCCTCATATACTGCTGGTAGGAATATAAATTGGTGCAGAGACTATGAAGATCAGTATGGAGGTTCTTCAAAAATTAAAAATAGAAATACCATGTGATCCAGCTATTCCACTTCTGGGAATCTATACAAAGAACACGAAAACACTAATTTGAAAAGATATGTGCAACCCTATGTTTATTGCAGCATTATTCACAATAGCCAAGACTTAGAAGCAACCTAAGTGTCCATCAATGGATGAATGGACAAAGATGTGGTATATATATACAACGTACTACTATTCATCCATAAGAAAGATGAAATCTTGCCATTTGCAACAACATGGATGGACTTGAGAGAGTATTATGCTAAGGGAGGAAGGAAGATGGAGAAAGACAGTTACCCTATGCCTTCACTCATAGGCGGAAGATAAACACACACATAGATACGGAGAACAGATTGGTGGTTACCAGGGGGAAAGGGGCAGTGGGAGGTTGAAAGGGGTAAAGGAGCACAGGTGTGTGGTGACAGAGGCAACTAGACTTTTGGTGGTGAACATGATGCAGTCTATACAGAAATCGATAGAAATGATGTACACCTGAAATTTACATGTTGTAAGCCCCCGTAACCTCAATTTTAAAAAGCTAAGTCAAATGGATCAAAGACCAGTGAGGACTCAAAGCTATAAAACGACTTGAAGAAAACATGGGAGGAAATTTTTTCTACCTTGGATTAAGTAACGATTTCTTAGATATGACACCAAAAGCACAGTCTTTTAGAGCAAATGCATAAGTTGAACTGCTCTTCAAAAGATGCCACAAAGAGAATTCAAAGACAAACCACACACTGGGAGAAAATACTTGCAAAATATATATCTGATGAAGGATTTATACCCAGAATATATAATGAACTCTCAAAACTCAACAAGAACAACAAAAAACAAAAACAGGCAGAAGATTTGTACAGACACTTCACTATGGAAGGTATACAGGTGGCAAATATATGAAAAGGTGCTCAGTATCATTAGTCACTGGGGAAATGCAAATGAAAGCCACAGTGAGGTATCACCACAAACCTTAGAGTGACTGAAATTAGAAAGACTAAATATACCAAGTGTAGGCAAGGATACAGAGGAACTGGAGCTCTCATACGCTGCCAGTGGGGTGTACAGCTAGTTTGGAAAACAATTCGTTGGCTTTTAAAAGTTAAGCACACACCTACTGGGTGATATAGCCATACTACTTTGCATCCCACACCTAAGGGTTTACCAGAGCAAAATGAAAGCATATACAAAGACTTGTGCACGAGTGTTCATAGCAGCTTTACTGTAGTAGTCCAAAACTGGAAACAAACCAAATGTTTATCCACGGAAGAATGGAAAAACAAATGTGCAGCATATCCATGCGGTGGAATACTACTCAGCAATAAGAGAGAATTAAGTACTAATACATGTAACGACTTAGTTGAATCTCAGAATAATTATGTTGAATAAACATAAGTGGATAGAGTACATATTGTATGATTCCACTTATATAAAATTCTAGAAAATGCCAAGTAATCTATATTAACATAACAGATTAGTGGCTGCCTAGGGATAAAGGGGGTCCTCAATAATTTTGTAAAGTGTAAAGGGTTTCTGAGACAGGATGTTTGAGAACCTCCCCCCATGGTCAGATGGCCCTTAGACGGGCTAGTCACGCAGCGCTCTAGCATGACACTGCAAGTGCTACCCTTCCTTCTGCGGTGGGGAGCAGCCACTGAGAGGGCTGGGTGTGTGTTTGGGGAGATAGCCCTGGCGGCATTGTAGGGGGTCCCAGCGAGGGCAAGTGTAGAAGCAGGACTGGTTAGCAGGATGATACGTTTGGCCTTGACCGAGGGTCTGGGTAGTGGGAGGCGGACTCGATAGAGTTGATAGGACGTGTCTCTGGTCAGAGGGAAGGGAGAGACCTGCCTTGTGTCTGGGGCCAGGCAGCGGTCACTGTCTGAGAGAGAGAATCCTGGAGGAAGGCAGGTTTGGGGCAGGAAGGGAGGGCTGGACTTTCCACTTTCTGAAGGACATATTCTAATGAGCAGAAGCTTTTAATTTTAATAAAGTCTAATTTATCAATTTTGTTCTTTAAAAAAATATCCTCTTCCCATCTCTCATGTTAATTATATTTTTTAAAAGATTCTATTTGAAGGGGGTGGGGGAGAGGGCAAAAGGGATAAAGGGGCACATATGTATGGTGACAGATGAAAACTAGACTATTAGTGGTGAGCACAATGCAGTCCATATAGAAACTGATGTAATAAGGTACACCCCAAATTAGACAATGTTATAAGCCCATATGACCCCAGTAAAATAAATAAATGAGAATTCTATTTTATTTACTTAGACTTTTTTGTCCCTTCTGCTCTAGATATCCTTGACCCTGCGATCCTGCGCCCAGGCCGGCTGGATAAGACACTCTTTGTGGGTCTGCCGCCCCCAGCAGATCGCCTCGCCATCTTAAAAACGATCACAAAAGTGAGTTAAAGGAAATGGTATATTTTTGTGTTATGTTTCTCTCGTTTTAAAAACAGACAAGTAGTAATTTAGGATGCCTAGTCCCTTTCTTTTCTGTAGCTGTAAATATTTGCCCAGCCTGCATATCTCCGAAAGGAGAAGGTGAGCTGTTTTTGGTCATTGAAGAGGCCATCCGCTCTTTTTTATTTGCTTAAAATAAAAGGGATGGTTAGAGTTACATGCTCAACTGATGTGCTGGAGATGTCACTCTAATCACACTTTGTTTTTTTGATCTTTGTTACTTTAGAGGAATTGTCTTCAGAGCATATTTGAAATAGAACAGAAACTTTTGGAGATGGAAAGTAAATAGATACAGGCCCATTATAAATATCCAGAGAAAAATTGAATTTTAAAACCACAATTTTTAATTCTTTCCTCCATGTTGGTGTATGCCAACTTTTAAGATGCCTGTACAGTATTGACTTTGCTATTTTTATAAAAACAAGTAGTGCATACAAAATACAAAGAAGAAAACAAATCACCCTAAATTGTACTACCACAGAATAATCTGCATTAGCACTTAGCACAGGCATCTTTCCAAACTTCTTTATGCAGCGTGGGTGGTGGATGGGTGGGTGCTTGAGTGAATGAGGAGGAGGAAGAGGAATGAACTTAACACTATTTAAATAAAGTTAAATTTATTTGAAATTTAAAAGAGAACAAAGCTAAAGGAATTATTAAACTTCCAGTAAATGTTTCTTTTCCATAAAAGATATTCTTTCCCTAAAGAATCACTCTAAGGATTGAAACTTTTAAAAAAAGATTAATAAAGTTACTAAGCAGCTAAGTCATTCTTTTTTTCAAGTACACTTTTTTTGTGTGTATGTGTGCTTTTTCTCCCCGAATCCCCCCAGTAAATAGTTGTATATCTTAGTTGTGGGTCCTTCTAGTTGTGGCATGTGGGACGCTGCCTCAACGTGGCCTGACAAATCGTGCCATGTCCGCGCCCGGGATCCGAACCAACGAAACCCTGGGCCTCCGAAGCAGAGCGCAGGGACTTAACCACTCGGCCATGGGGCCAGCCCCTCAAGTACATTTTTCATTGTAGATGGCGTTGGTTTAATTTCCTCTCTGAAGTTTCGATCATTAGGATCTCTGTCTTTCCTTCCTTCCACTTCTCAGTTGTTTTCTATAGGTTTTTTCTTGTCCAGTGTCTTCACATTTTCATTCTGTTCTAGAGTCACATTCTTAGTTTCATGTTTAAATAGATACAGTACTCACAACCAGCACTTTGCCCACGGCTTTTATATGTTTTCTGGTCTATTGTGTTTTGTCTTTTGGTTGACTATATTTCATGAGGTTTGTTCTACTTATTAATAGTTTGTTTATTCAGCTCTATTCCCTGGGTTCTTTTCGTGATTAAGAATGTCTGCCTGTCGTCTTTAGACTTGAATGGCGTATTAGCCAGGAATGATTTTTCCTTGGTCGCACAGTCTTTCTTTCTGGTCTTTGTAGAAATTACAGCATCCTTTTTGGACATTGAGTATGTCTGTAAAGATGTCTGAGGCTAGTCTGATTGTTGTTTTCCCCTTGCTAGGTGACTGACTTTCTCTGCTTGGATCTCTGAAAAATCCTTTATCTTTGAAGTTTAATAACTGAACTAAGATATGTCACTGTCTGTTACCTTTTTTGTTATTGCTGGTGGTGGTGATAGTGTGGGTTTATTTTGAGTGGAGAGGAACTAAAATCTGGTGTAGCTTTTTATTCTGTGGATGCAATTCTGCCTTCATTCCAGGGAAAATTTTCTGTGTTGTATGTCTGAAGACTTTCTCTGATTCATTTATTGGATGTACTTCTCCAACGTCACCAATTATTCTTATATTAAATCTCCTGTGTCTTCCATATCTTTTTTCTAATTGCTTTAGTTTTTGTATTTTGTCTTTAATTTTTGCATTCACTGTGATTAACTTAGTCTTCTTTTTCTTTTTCCTTTTCTCCTTCCTCCCTCCCTTCCCATTGCGTTGCTTCTTTCTCTTCATCTGGATGGTTACTCCAACCCCACCTCCTCTTGATCCTAATATAGAGTGGATGCATTCTCCACCTGGACCCATCTTCCTACCCCTTACCCATTAGAATTTGACAGTCTGCTTAATTGCTTTTTATCTACATTTTTACAGCCTAGGGGTAGGAAAGGGAGCTAAACTGGTAGTAAGTTAACCCTCATGGGGAAGCCTGAGCTTATTCTCTTCTCAAAGATGCCCTATGAAGTGTCTTATACCTGGACCTGCTCTGTCTGCACAGAGCATATCTCATTGGTATGGGGTTGTGCCCCAGTGCTGCACAGCCCCTGGAGACTGGCGTATCTTGGCAGTTCTTCCTGATGCTGCCGAAATCCCTTGATGGTATGTCTGAGGGTTTGTCTTTAACTTTTCCTGGGGATATCTTGTCCTCAGGCTGCTTCTCTCCAGATTGGAGTATTAATGGATGTTCACAAGATTTGTCAACTTCTTTCCTCAATGCTGCTTCCCAGGAATGGGGGCCTAATTGCTAGCCACTCCAGAATTTTCTCTTTCTTTGGCACCCACTTTTCAACATTTACAACATGAACATTTACCCCTTTCTTTATTGGTTGCCACTAGTAAATTTTTAAACTTTGCCCTTTTTTTAGTATTTTCTTTCTATGTTGGCAAAGGAAGATTTTGTGGTCCTACATCACTGGGCCATCATTACTTAAAACTACATATAGCAGTGTTCATAACTATCTCCCAAAGGAGGGAGAACAGAAGGAGGGTGATCAGCTTTTTGGGTTAAAAAGACGCCACTGGCCGGCCCCATGGCCATGTGGTCGAGTTCGCATGCTCTGCATCGGCGGCCCAGGGTTTTGTCAGTTCAGATCCTGGGCACGGACATGGTACCACTCATCAGGCCATGCTGAGGCGGCATCCCACATGCCACAACTAGAAGGACCCACAACTAAAATATACAACTATGTACTGGGGGGGCCTTGGGGAGATGAAGAAGAAAAAAAAAGCATTTAATTAAAAAAAAACAAGACCCCACTGACAGCAGTATGGAAGTTAGCTCGGAGGAAGGTGAAACTAAAGGCTGTAAAGGTAAGCATGCTGGAACTAAGGCAGTATCAGGGGACTAGCAAAGAGGACATACATATGAGAACTGTTTAAAGGTACTAATTAACAGGGCGTTGGATTAACTGTAGAGTTGAGGGGTAAAGAAAAAGGAAGATGAATTCTCAGCTTGGACAGCTGAATATCCTCCAAGATACGGTTTTGGGAATGAGGAGGTGGTATTATTCGAGTTTCAAGTGCCTGGGCGTTATCCAGGCAGAGATGGCCAGCAGGAGGTAGGTTCTGTGGTGGAGAGTTCAGGAGAGTCCTCTGGCTCGGTTATAGTTTTGCCTGCCATCAGCACATAGCTGGTGGTCAAAGCCGTGAAAACACATTGCTTTAGTTCAGTGGCTCTCAACCTAGGGCCATTTTACCAACAACAGCCTACCCCACCCCTAACCCGCAGGCAGTGTCTGCGGACAGTTGTTTATCACCAGGCAGGGGAGTGATGGTGTTACTAAACATTCTGCATTGCACAAAATAGCCCCGCCACAAAGAGTTACCTGACCCCGTGTATCAATAATGCCAGAGTTAGGAAACCCTGCCATAGTTGTGTAGACTTGTTTCTTTGTACCAAGCATTTCTTTCCCTCTCGTCGGCTCTGTCATGAGGAACTATGAGAGTGAGATTTTGTTTGCTTTGGTTAATGTATGTGTGTGTACGTAGGTATACACAACACAGGCACATACGCGTGCATACAATCCTAATTTGTTTCTTTAAATTTCTTGTAGTTATGATGACATAATGATAATGCTTCTACACTTGCCCCTGGGATGTCCCTAATTAAAGGCAGAGATCGGAGTGATTCTCGTTTCTAGACATGCCTGACATGAGGTGTGTGGAGTTCAGGGCCTTAGAGATTCAGACCCGGAAGATTGGTTGGCTCATTCTTCCAGACATGTTTCATCCACTCCATAGTACTCAACACTGTGGAACCACTTTATGTCTTCCCTTCATCTGCAATTTTAGTGCTGTTTGCCGACATTCCTAGCCCTCAGACTCAGGGGTAAATGCTCAAAGTACCCCACTTCAAAGATAAAATTATTAAGAAAATAAGGTAGTAGAATATTAACCTAAAGGAATGATCTTTTGCACAGTCAACTAGTACTTATTGTAAACTAAATATGTCCCTGGTTGTGCATATCCTGTGGGGAAACGAAGAAACATCAGACATGACCTTTCCATACGGAACTTGTCTTCCAGATGAGAAGATAATACAATGTTTATAAAACAACAGCCAGCATGTTCACTGATTTCTGAGAAGGGGAGAAAAATGAAGACAACTGAATAGGCTGGAGACTTCAACTATGTAAAGAAATATAGAGAAAAAAGTCAAGAAGAAAATATACTCAAATATTAACAGTGCTTGCCTCTAGGAGATGGAATTACAGGTTATCTTTTCTGTTCCGTCAGTGCCCTCCAGCCAGGAACACGCCTGTAGTTGAACAGGTCGTTGAACAGTTGCCGTCTGCAGCGAGGGGGTGGGAGGTCTGCGGCCGCTCGGGAAGAGGATGCCGGAAGGACTCCAGCGATGTGTGTTCGTGGTAGAGTTGGAAAGAGTTTAGGGGGCTTTGCTCTGATCGCTTTCAAAAAGCAGGTGTAATTTTGTGATTGAAAGCTTCATAAATTTTATCCAGAAGGAAGGAAAGCTAGAGCAAGGCTCGAGCTGTGATTGGGAGAAGCAGCAGTCACTCGCTCACGTCAAACCAGATGGGGATGTGTCGGCATTTCTGTGGCTTAGACAGTGGTCATGTTTTGTCTGTGTTCGGACGTGAGTCTGCGGCGGGCGGTCTTGTTTTTGTGTTGGTCATCTGGTCACAGGGTGGCCTTGTCTGATCTCGATGTTCTGTGAACTGTTGATGCCAGCAGGAGAACACCCGCCCAGCTGGGAGTGTCCAGAATTCCCCAGCACCCCGGTGCCACCTGCTCGCATCAGACCTGCTGCTGTGTGTCAGGAGATGCTTTTCTCTGTCTCAGTTGCCTTATATTCCAGATTTTCTGTCGTGAACATATATGTATGTATATTTGGGGGGTTTTGTTGTGTTCTTTTAAGGAATAGTTGTCTGGCATAAATGTGGAGATTTAGGAGGAAGAGCCTAGAATTAGACAGAAAGGCCCTTTGGGCAGCTTCCATGCACAAAGTTGTGAATATGGAAAGGAAAAAAAAAAAGAAAAAGGCATTTTGATAGAAAAATCAATTTGACTTTAAGAGCAACTTTGTGTAGGATTGTGGTCATCCGGCTGTGCTGTAGGCAAAGAAGGGCCTTTGGCGATGAATCTCTCTGACCTTCAAGTCTGTCTGCGTTGGTCTGGGTGTGTCGCATTCTCTGGCGTGGAGTCTCTGCACAGACCTGCGTTGGAGGAGAGAGCCCCGGGCTGCTGACAGGTGTGCTGCTCTGTGCCTCTGAGGAGAGCCGCTGCTCGAGTGTCATGTCCCTGTCTTCCCTCTCCCCTCCGGAAGCCGTGACTGTTCCTGATCCAAGATCTTTGTTGATGGCTCACACTAAAGCTGGGTAGAGGGAGAGGAACCAGACTCTTTCATTTCAGGGGAGAGCCACTGGTCAGACCCCTGCCCCTGTACATTCTTTGTAAATCAGCTGAGAGTGGGAACCATTGGCATTTTAATGTTTACCCTTTCTGATTCAAAGTTTACTGGCTTTTTACTTTAGTTCCCCAGATTGTTTTGTATACGGTTTCCTCTTTTTCCAATTAACGCCTGAAATATTGTGGGGAGATTACAGTAAAATTCCTTACTCTTGTTCCTAAAAGTTTGAAGATATTTGTAGGTCAGGCAACTTCTCAGTATCTTTTGGAGTCCAAGTTTCTTAAAAGAAAAACAAGTGATGACAAACTACTTCTTTCTATATCCTATTTGGTGTTTCTGGTAATGATGTGGTAGCAAGAGGTGTATCACCAAAACCCCCTGGGATGACTGGAATGTTTTTTTCTTAACTTCCTTTTTTCCCCTGTAAATTCATTAAAACTTAACGAAAGCCGGAAAGATTATATGATGTCTGCCAAGTGCTTTGAGGTAATATATAGTCTTTAAAATAATGGTAAAAAGCCCACTAGGGGACCTAAAAGTTCCAATTTATTTTTTTAAATGTGTCCCGTAAGACTATAATATATATTAACTTCTCCCCTAGAAACACCATCTGTTAAATTTTCATGAGCTAAGAATAGCTGGTCTAATGATAGGTAATGTTTACTGAACAACTTACTGTGTTCCAGGTACTTTACATATACAATTATGCTTATTCCTTGCAACTGCCTTTTGAAATGTTTGAAATTAAGTATTTAAATATTCGAATGAATATTATTTCCATTTTACTGATGAGCAAACTATCTCACAAAAGCAGGATACAGAGGTGTGTGTTTCTTTGTATATGTTCAAAGACTGGCAAGAAATTGCAAAGTCACAATTACCGTGTTAGGGTGGTATGATAATGTTAATTTTCCTTTCTTTATTTTTTTCAAATCAACTGTGTGAATAAAAATTATTACTTGGAGCCTGCCTGGTGGCGCAGGGGTTAAAGTGCACACATTGTACTTTGATGGCCCAGGGTTTGCCAGTTTGAATCCTGGGCACGGACGTACCCACTGCTTACCAAGCCATGCTGTGGCAGGCATCCCACGTATAAAGTAGAAGAAGTTGGGCCTATATAGATGTTAGCTCAGGGCCTGTCTTCCTCAGCAAAAAGAGGAGGATTAACAGAAGATGTTATTTCAGGGCTAATCTTCCTCAAAAAAAAAAAAAAAAAATCAGGGGGCCAGCCCAGTGGCGCAGCAGTTAAGTTCGCGCGTTCCGCTTCCCAGTGGCCTGGGGTTCACTGGTTCGGATCCCGGATGCAGACATGGCACCACTTGGCAAGCCATGCTGTGGTAGGCATCCCACCTATAAATTAGAGGAAGATGGGCATGGATGTTAGCTCAGGGTCTTCCTCAGCAAAAAGAGGAGGATTGGCAGTAGTTAGCTCAGGGCTAATCTTCCTCAAAAAAAACAAAAAATCATTGCTGATTCCAGACTCTGTTATGTGACGAAGAGTAGATTTCTGTGACTAAATATAGATATAATTATTGAGATAAAAGAAAAGTAACAGTACAATCTTGAATTACTTTTTGAACCTGAGTGTTCCATGAAATGTAATACTTAATCAGAATTATAGGAAATAACAGTGTAAATGGATCATGACGTCTTTTTTTTAAAATTCTGTGTGATTTCCCTCATGTGGAAGATAAACAAACACACAGATAAGGAGAACAGATTGGTGGCTACCAGAGGGGAAGGGAGTTGGGGGGAAGGGCGAAAAGGGTAAAGGGGCACATGTGTACGGTGACAGATGGAAACTAGACTTTTGGTGGTGAACACGATGCCGTCTATACAGAAGCTGAAATATGATGATGTGCACCTGAAATTTACACAATGTTATAAACTGATGTGACATCAATAAAATCTTTTTTTTAATTTGTACACTGTTGAGTTTAAAACAAACTAAAAACAGTAGGTACAAAGATAGTTAAGCTAATAACCAAAAGTTCTTATTGCTTTGAAGTTTCATTTATTTAAATGAGTTTTAATTTTCTAAATCCACAGCTCAGTAAAAAAGGTCTTTAAAAAATAAAATGCTTAGTTTTTTTGTATTCAGCTTTGAAAAACCGAAAGTGACATAAAAACAATTTTTTTATTTTGCTCAGCATATTTTCTAATTTTGTAGAAATTTTGTAATGTTTGTATTTTCTAATTTTTTTTACAATGTAGTATTCAGGAAGTTAAAAAGTTCTAAAATAAAAACAAGCAAGTTTAAAAAATAAAATGGTAAAATATATTTAACTTAAATTTACCATTTTAACCATTTTTAAGTGTATAGTTCTTTGACATTAGTACATTCATATTGTCGTGCAGCCATCACCACTGTCCATCTCAAGAACTCTTCATTTTGCAACCTGAGAATCTCCCGTTAAACACTAACTCCGCATTCCCCCTCCCCCAGCTCCTGGCGACCACCACTCTGCTTTCTGTCTCCGTGAGTTTGAGTGAGTTTGACGGCTCTGGGTACCTCATATAGTGCTTGTGGGCCATAAACTTCTTAAGAGACTGTTTTCTTGTTTTTCTTCTGATTTCTTTGGCTCAGCTTTCTATAGTCACCAAATTATTTGAGATTTCTCTTAGAGCTTTTATTAAGAGATAAAACCAGTAGTGAAGAAAAACCAAGTTAGTATAGAAAGTTCTAAATATTCCCTGTGTTAGTACCATTTCAAGAAATGATTCTCTAAAATATTTATAAATTTTATTTTATAAGCTTTCTAATATACCAGTAAAAAATTTCTAATCGCTCCCACTTGACAGTATGTAGAATTCACTTTCATTTTACTTCTTGGTACGGGTCAGAAACATTGCTGCATTTCTGTTAAGAATAATCAGATTTTAATGATCCAAAGATTCTTCAGGCCTTCTGTCTACAGTTGGAAAGTAACGTTGCTGTTGAAACTTTTGGAGGGATCCTAAGTAGACCACACCCCACTCTCTCAGAAACAGGCGGTTTGTTACTTTCTTTCACTTGACGGTATTTGGGAGATTATTTATTTTTTCTAAAAAATTAATTTCCTAAGAATTAGAAAATTTCTGAGAATCTAAATTCTAAGAATTATTTTTCTGAAGTATTATTTTTAGATAATCATTTATTTATTGTGTTCCTTTATATACTGAGCTTTCACAAAAGATTTCACTTAAACAAAGGGTGCCCTATACGTAGAAAGCTGACAGTTCCTCCCAGGATGCAGATGCGAGAAAAATTTCTCCTCTGGGTCCTCATACAGAGAACACTGAGATGTGAAGGACAGTGTTTTTAACAATATCCCTGTCGTAAGCGCAATAATAAGCCTTTTAGGACTGAGGCTCATGGTCTCTTAATGTGAGCTGAGGATGTAACTCAAAGCCAGTGCATTAAAAACAACTTTATAGTTAATAGTTTCTTATGAACATTAAACTAATAAGGGCTCATGCCTAATGAGGTACCTGCCCCCCTTCTCCCCCACCTCCTTCTGATGATGGATTGAGAGACTGAGCAAGGCAGTGTGATCAGACCTCCCCTCCCCTCCCAGAGAGAGCACAAAATTATATCTCCTCATCTGGAGATAAGATACTGATGTTTTTATTATCATTATTATACCAAAATAAATAATGAAGATCTAGGAACTTCCAAAAGGTCCATTCAGTTGCAGATTTGAACTTTGGAACTCAGGTTTTCTAATTCCTGGTCTGGTGTTTCTTCCACATGTTAGACCTTTTTATTGAAGTATAATATACATACAGAAAAGTGGACATATCGTTAAATGTCCAGCTTCATGAGTTTTCATAAACAAAACCTCCAGATCAAACTCCATTACCAGTTAAATTCGTAGAGAGGGAAAGTAGAATGGTGGTTGCCAGGGGCTGGGGCGAGGGAATGGGAGGGTTAATGGTTAATGCACATAAAGTTTCATTTGGGGAAGATGAAGAAAGTCCTAGGGATGGATGGTTGCATGATAGTATGAAGGTACTGAATGCCACGAAACTATACACTTAAAAAAGGTTGAAATGATAAATTTTGTTAAGTAAATTGTACCAGAGTAAAAGAGAGGGAGAGAACACTACCAGAGCCTCAGAAGCTGCCGTCCTGCTGCCTTCCAGCTGCTACCCACCCTGCCCGCCCAGGGTTAGCTGCCTAAATTGAAAATGTTCACATTAAAAGGAACCTTAGGGATCATGTAGTCTGACCGTTTGGTTTACACACAACTGGAGGAAAAAAGGCACAAAGATTGTTTGCTGCAAGTCACACACTTATTTCCCCGTGATCACATCCCAGGTCCACGCGGGCTGCATGGGGAGCATAACTGCTTCTTGAACCTGTGTCAGATGAACGTTTGCACTTTATCAAATAGTAGCAGCCGGCAGCTGTACAGTTTATTAAATTCTCTAGCATGTCCAGCTGAGAGGAAATGAGAGGACGCCGTCCGAGTGTGGACCGAGAGGCGGGTGGCTGCCTGGGTGGCTGCCCGGGTGCCAGGCCTCCTGACACAGCCCTGCCCTTGGAGCACCTGCCGTGCTGGTGTTGACACTTCCCTTGAAGCTGAACAGCATGTGCTTCCTCGCTTTTGTCCGTGTGTTTCTTCTTAAACTACTTCCTAATATAATATTTGCTACAAAGGAAAGAGAATATGCAATGTATATGTAAGTTATGAATCAGAATAATAAAGCAAAGATTCACAGACGTTCCATCTATGTCATACATTTTAAATCACTAAAAACTGTTTTGTTTCCATCTGCAGTTTAAATCACTAAAAATGTGCTTACGTACGTATGGTCCGCATGCAGGGTACTGTATAGAGTGTTGCTGAAATTCTAAGACTGTTCTGATGCTTGACCTTTCTAGCGTCTCTTGGTATGACCTGAAGGGGAATTGGCACCAAAGTCAAGGCTGAGTTTTAGATAAAGGGTTCAGAAAGAACATAATGAGCACAGAGGGCTTTTGGCTTTTATTGTAGAGCACTTTACTGCTCTTCCCTCCTGGCCAGGTTCAATGTTATTTCTCCCTTCTTAGCCAACCTCACATCAAAACTAAGCACATAAAGGGGCCAGCCCAGTGGCCGAGTGGTTAAGTTCATGCACTGCACTTCGCCGGCCCAGGATTCACAGGTTTGGATCCCGGGCACGGACCTAGCACCACTCATCACGCCACACTGTGGCGGCATCCAACATAAAATTAAAGGAAGATTGGCACAGATGTTAGCTCAGCTACAGTCTTCCCCAGCAAAAAGAGGAGGATTGGCAACACATGTTAGCTCAGGGCCAATCTTCCTCACAAAAAAAAAACCCCAAAAAACAAAAACTGCTCACATCAGAACTAAGCACTGCTTAGTGTTTGCCGTATTTAATCAAGCAGAGGAAATACTTCTCTTCGCCTTTGGAAAGATTGAGGTGGTGATTTTTGTTCTCGGTGCTGTTTTTGCTGCAATGCACACAAATCCACCAGCATGAATCGTTTGCCTTTGGCTTTGCCAAGTCTGGAGTCTACTTCTTAACCTCATTTCTCAAAATCGAAATTTGCAAAAATCCTTATAACACTAGTCTGGGAGTCAGTTACATTCATTAAATCAAGCAGCCGTTCCTGTTTATTGAGAACCTATTACGTGGAAGAGTAATGGTCTTTAAAGCCTCAATGAAAGATGGTTTTTCTCTCGTTTTTTAGAATGGCACCAAACCCCCACTGGACACAGATGTAAATTTGGAACAAATTGCTCGTGACTGCCGCTGTGATCGCTATTCGTAAGTATCTCAGTCTCAAGTCGGTTAGTTCTCTGAGGCTCAGTTCCCCATGTGTAAAATGAGGGAGAATGACGTCCACCTCACCAGGTTGTTGAGAGGATTGCATCGGATGTCTGTAAACCACCTCACGTTTGGTTCTTCCTTAGAGAGGGGACTGCCCATCTTAGGCTCTGAGGAGTTCTTGGGAATGGCAGGAATCCTCTCATTCGTTGACCTGAGCACCGTTGCTGCCCTTTGCAGACTGTGTCTGTTCTTCCAGAATATTTGAGCAGGCGTTTCATTACTGGCTGCCAGATGATCCAGGTGTCTCAGCATTTAAGAGACAATAATCTGTATGTGCCACATTTTCCAAGCTCCAGAATGCGTTTTCATAGCACACCTGTTAACACCCATGCAGCCTAGTAAAAAGCAAGAAATCCAACATTTCTGCCTTCAGCTTTCATATATTTGTGCTGGTTGTAGTTTTTGTTTTCTTCATATGTTTTTAAGTAAGTTTGTTTGTTAACTTTCCCAATTTTGATGCACAGGGAAGAAAATGAAACTCAAGGTTAACTAACAGGAGGCATCGCCCCTCTGGCTCATTTTAAAGCCGTCTTGATCGTCCACAATATACTTGGTGTTCATGCTTTTCCTTCAGGACAGGGCCAAACAGTTTGCTTTCCGAAGCTCAGTCAGGCAGACGAGGCAGTGTTCTCACCTTTGAGGGCTTCGGGAGTCTGTTACTGAGTAGTGTAAACATACCCAAGGAACCCACCCACTGCTCCTAACACAGGTGCTTAGTCATTCCCAGTTCTGTTGAAGAATTTCCCATAACTCTCTTACAAGATGATTCCACGTGAAGCCACACTGATCATTTTTAGGGTGTGTAGTCAGGAGACAGAGGTTTTCCTCCAAGTTTTTCATAGATGGACGTCTAGGGCCACGAGTCTCAATCTCTGTTCTGCCACCCCTGTGCCCCGGCTCACACTTTGCTCAGTCATCTTGGCTCGCTTAAGAAAGCGGTGGATGTCTTGATGAAGAGGAAAGGATCGAGTCCCAGGCTGGGTGGTGGGGGCCTCTCCTCTCTTTAAGGAGACTGTTTCTCTCCCCCTAGTTGGGAATCAAACCCGTACCAGTCTGTACTTAAATGAACTGACTGTCAAGGAAAAGGAAAAAGACAAAAATTTACAGCTTTGAGTGCTAAAATCTGAAAAGATTTTCAGTGAGTTACGGAGACGGTTTTGATGGCAGAACCTACCAAACCTTTTGGATTGTACCACGTAGGCTGTCAGGTTATAGAGGGGTTAGGGTTAAAGTTGTACATTTTGGGTTTAAATGCCACTGTCATCACAGTTGGAGAGAAACTATAATACCACTGTCGTCAGCTACCTGGCTACGTTAGTTAGTGGTCTCTCCATGAGTGCTGGATTTCACATTAAGGGAAGGAATGAATACCCCTGCATGCATGTGACTGTTAAATAATGTTGTAAACCTAACACTTTACCAACAGGAACGTTAGATTCAGTTAATAATTTAAGCTCTGTGTCTTTATACATTATATGGATTGTCAACATTATATGTTAAATAAGTTTAATGTCTAGAAATGAAGGTTAATCCCTAAATTCAAACTCTTTCTCAAAGGGTCTCTATGAAGACGTACTGTAGTGAAACGTCAGTCAGCACCGCTGTCCTTCGTCGAGCTCAGGAACTGTGCTGACGAGCATTTGAGTGCACAGAATAATTAATTGAAGGCCTGCTGGTTCTTGTACTCAAGTAACTTATGATGTGTCCATTCAGCTTGAGCTTGATTCAAGTGCGTCAGACTTTCTAGCCTTCACATTTTCCCCTTTTGCTCTTGGGGCCTTAATAACTTTCCATATTAGCTTATTTTAGACATCAGGTGGTATGTGAATGGGCCAGTCACCATGTTAGCATAGGCCTCGTGGGTGAAAATTGTACAATAAATAATGTGTGAGCTTCTTCCACTGACTGGATGTTATATTAACGTTAGTGTCTATAGCTATTAGCATGGGGATATTTGTGATTCATTGCATAGTTTGTGCCATAATTTCCTTTCTTCTAAAATATTTTAAGTGAAAGCGAACCAAGCTCTCTCCTACTGACCATAATAGTCTATCCCACCTTTAATGGTCACTTTCTTTCCTGATTCTTTAAAATGCGACGTGAGTGGAGACTGCTGTCAGACTTGTTTCTGGGATTTGCGGCATCTAAGAATAAATACGGAGGAACACTCTTTTTCTTACAGGGGCGCGGATCTCTCTGCCTTGGTGCGGGAAGCTTCTCTGTGTGCCCTGAGGCAGGAAATGGCAAGACAGAGGAGTGGAAGTGAAAAAGGTATGCTCTCTCGGATCTAATTAATCCTCACTCTGGATACCTGAAACCACTTTGGGCCTGGAAGATGACCATTTTCTAACATCTGTTATCTGTCATAGTAAAACTGACATTTTTCTCATAAGACCTTTAGAAACTGTTCTGGAATATTACTGTAGGGGCATTAGCTGGTGTGCCGCTTTAAGAACCATGTGTCCCTGAGGCTCCTGTCTGGGCTGTGTGCCAGCACGCATGATGATAACAGTCCTGGGCTTGGCCAACCCAGCTGCTTTCTCATGGGAGAGTTAGCACCAGGACCCTCAAAGTTGGAGGGAACACAGAGGCCGTCTGGGGTGGGGGGGCTCTGGTCCTTGGAATGCAGGTCATACAGGGATGATCCCCATTGGCAAGCATGCAGCCTTTGTTCCTCTGCCTACTTAAGCAAGCTTCTCTCAGGGGGCAGTAGTGGATTCACATTGCTGTCCAGCCAGCCGCCACTGGACTTTCCCTGTAACTCCCAATAAACCCACAGGTCTTGTTTCCTGTCTCCGGGTCTTTTCTTTGGTCTCTCGGCAGCCTATCCCACACTGCTTGCCCAGCTAGGTGTGTGGTGGAATGGTTACATAATGTCTGTGGCCAGCAGCTATAATAATTGCAAAGTTATTTGGTGCCTCTCTAACAGAAAGTATTCATCTTTCCTTCTCATTGTATAACAAATGCTGAGATTTAGGCACGTGGGTCCATTCACTGTCATCGTCGTGAGTTTGGTCCATTTATCAGTTCTGGAAAAGCTCCTTCTTTTGCTAAGGTGACTTGTACATTCCTGTTAAAACGCAGCCTGAATTGGAGAGCTTAGAACACACACACACACACACACACAGATACATGAGAAGTGAAAATGAAGATAATTTTCCATATACCTAGACTTTCCTTTCAAATTACTGCAAAATCCAGATATGTTATTATGTGATGATTTGGGGCCATCTCAGCAGCTTTGTACCATTCTTCACATTTGATAATATCTTGGTGCTATTTCAGTGTGTTTAGCCAAAAAAGATTTCATTTGTGACCTGCATTCCAACCAAGCCAAGTGCAGAAATAGCCTTTGCTTTGTGAGGATCCTGTGACAGTTGAATGAGCAGTCGAGTTCGTGGCATCTTTGTAGTACTGTGGAACACCCTCCAAAACCCTGTCCGCCAAACCTGTACTTTCATCTCAACTTCAAGTCTGTGTTCATGGCCTTTTATTCACCAGATTCCCAAAAGACGTCTTTTTTATTTAGCTACCAAGAATCTTAGACCTAAATTTTGTTTACAGTTACAGCAGCATATACTCAGCTTAGATTTGTCAACACACATATCTTCACTATGAAGTCCCTGGATGTTTTGTTGTTTAATTTTAAGATTCAGTTATCTGAACTTCTTTTATTGTAAGCTATTTTAAATTCCTTTTGAAATTAGGTGAGATATAATTAGCAAAATTAGAAGATAAAAACATCCTAGATGATAGCGTGCTGCCTCAGAGCTGAGTCTGATGGCCGTGTTGGGATTTGTTTTGTCACTAAATTAGCAGGCCTCTGTACATGTGTTGGCTGCTACTGATAATTCTATTTGGATGTTATGTTATAAACATATATAACAAATTCTGCCATCCCTGCTTTACCACAGTTTGCATTTCTAGCTATCTGTCCTTCAGGGACTTTCATTGATATCTTAGGAAACTGAAGTCAGTAATGTCATTCAACTTCCAGTGGATAGATTCAGCTACACGTTGTATTTTATTTTGGGGTATATCTACTATTCTAATATCTGTCTAGAAAGTTGACTATTATAAGTATAAATTGGGGGCGGCCTGGTGGCATAGCGGTTAAGTTCGCATGTTCTGCTTTGATGGTCTGGGGTCTCCTGGTTCGGATCCTGGGTGCGGACATGGCACCACTCGTCAAGCCATGCTGTGGCAGGTGTCCCACATGAAATAGAGGATGGGCACGGATGTTAGCTCAGGGCCAGTCTTCCTCAGCAAAAAGAGGAGGATTGGCTGCAGATGGTAGCTCAGGGCTAATCTTCCTCAAAAAAAAAAAAAAATATATATATGTATAAATTGTAATCATGTAAGTCATCTTAACGTTCTAAACCAAGCTTTATGTAACATTAGTTACTTGATTTCTCTTGCTTGTGTAATGACCTAAGTTTATAAAGAATTAGAACCCCCTTTTTAATATAAAAAAATCTAATCCAGTATTGTGATATTATCTATATGTATTATATGTTATGATACTGTAACTCCATGACATCTAGTTATATGTATGCACACAAATACTTTGGAGTTGTACTTTCTGTTCCCAGTTAAATGTATTTGAGTTATCTCAGAAGAGAACGATTCTGGTTCTTCTTCATGAACATCACCGTTAAGCTAAGATAAACAGTGCAGAGAGGGCCTGCAAAGGGTTGTCTGTCTGTGAGGGATAGGTCTCTCTGGGTGGCATGATTAAAATTTGATGAGCAGACGGTGGGGAAATGGGGAGATGTTGGTTAAAGTGTACATACTCCCAGCTATAAGAAGAGTGAGGTCTGGGGAGCTAATGTACAGCATGGTGACTGTAATTAACAGTATCATATTATATACTTGAAAGTTGCTAAGAGAGTAGATCCTAAAAGTTATCACCACAAAAAATAAAGTAATTATGTGAGGGGGTGGAGGTATTAACTAACCCTATTCTGGTAATTATTTCACAGTATATACATGTATCATATCACATTGTGCACCTTTAACTTCATATGTTACATGTCAATAACATCTCGGTAGGGTGGGGGGGGATAAATAAATAAAACATCATGCACTGGTTTAAAAAAAGATAAGAATTTCTCTATAATTAAAGATGAACAAAATACTTTTTTAAAAATTGAGATATAATTGACATACATTATATTAGTTTCAGATGTACAACGTATTGATTCAATATGTTTATATATTGTGAAATGATCACCACAGTAAGTCTATTTGACATCCATCACCACACAAAGTTACAAATTTTTTTTTTCTTGTGATGCAAACTTTTAAGATCTACTCTCTTAGCAATTTTCAAATATACAGTACGGTATTATTAACTGTGGTTGCCATGCTGTACTTTACCTCCCCAGGACTTATTTATTTTATAGCTGGAAGTTTGTACATGTTGACCACCTTCACCCATTTCACCCACCCACCCCTCACCCCCTACATCTGGTAACCACCAGTCTGTTCTCTGTATCTGTGAGTTTAGAGTTTTTGTTTTGTTTCATTTTGTTTTGTTTTGATTCCACATGTAAGTGAGATCATACAGAAAGTGTCTCTGTCTGACATTTCACTTAGCATAATGCCCTGAAGATCCATCCATTTTGTCACAGATGGCGGGATTTCCTTCTTTTTTATGGCTGAGTAGTAGTCCATTGTATGTATACACCACGTTTTCTTCATCCATTCACCCATTGATGGACACTTAGGTTGTTTCCACATGGTGGCTACTGTGAATAATGCTGCTGTGAACGTGGGGGTGCAGATAACTCTTCAAGTTAGTCTTTTCATTTCCTTCAGATAAACACCCAGAAGTGGGATTGCTGGATCATATGGTTGTTCTGTTTTCAATTTTTTGAGGACCCTCCATACTGTTTTCCATAGTGGCTGCACCAGTTTACATTCCCATTAACAGTGCACCAGGCTTCCCTTTTCTCCACGTGCTCGCCAACACTTGTTATTTCTTCTCTTTTGATAATAGCCGTTCTAAGAGGTGTGAGATGATACCTCATTGTGGTCTTGATTTGCATTTCCCTGTTGATTAGTGATGTTGAGCACCTTTTCATGTACCTGTTGCCCATCTGTATGTCTTCTTTGGGAAAATGTCTATTCAGAACCTCTGCCCATGTTTTAATTGGATCGTTTGGGGTTTTTTGCTGTTAAGTTCTGTGAGTTCTTTATATATTTTGGATATTAATCCCTTATCAGATAGATGGTTTGCAAATATTTCCTCCCATTCGGTAGATTGCCGTTTCATTTTGTTGGTGGTTTCTTTTCCTGTGCAGAAGCTTTTTAGTTTGATGTAGTCCCACTTGTTTATTTTTGATTTTTGTTGCCTTTACTTTTTGTGTCACGTCCAAAAAATCATCTCCAAGACCAATGTCAAGGAGCTTGCGGCCTATGTTTTCCTCAAGGAGTTTTATGGTTTTACGACAAAGTACTTTTTTATATAACTTGCCCCAAAATAAAGTGTTTTGATTGCTAAAAAAAAAAAAAAATTGCACTAAAATTTATGATCTTATAAAACTTAGGCATTTATATAAAATTAAATATGGTCAGATATATGTAAATTAAATAAAAATGAAAATTGTATAAGAAAAATTTGATGAGCAGAATATATCTGGCTTGACTACTGTTCTGAAAAAGAACACAATCAATGTCATTGCTAATTTCCTCTCTGTTCCCCTTAAAGTCGTGGAACTCTCTTAAGAGGAACTAAGTTATAAATCACAATTAGTCTACTGTACTGATATGTGTATTTACGCATTCACTTCACAGGTGAGCTCAAGATCAGTCAGAAGCACTTTGAAGAAGCTTTCGAGAAAGTAAAATCATCTATATCAAGAAAGGTAAGCAATGCTCTTAAATGTTAGAGAAAAGAGACTAGATTTGAGGCCAGTAGATATGAACTCATGAAAACAAGAAAATAACTGCCTTTTTAAGAATGTTCTTTAGAGATATTAATTTTGCATGTCCTAGGAGACTAAAGCATGGTTACTCCCAACTGGACTCCTTAATAACTCTTACTCAGAGAATATGACCTCTTGTGTCTGGTTCCACAATCTCAGAATTTGTAATCAGTCTCACTCAATTCAAGTGTTATTTGACCTACTCAGTCCTTTGTGACCAGTGGTTTCTTATCTTGGAGCTAGACTACCCAGACTAAGCAGTAGAGACTTACTCATACGTTTCAGGGAAGTGAAGAGATCTTCACCATAAGGTTGGAGAAGCGTTGCAAACAAATCACACTAGCTTTTCCTTACATAAAATGCTGGGTTTTGCATGTTTACTTCTTGCTGTGTAGACGTTTTCTGTTTGTAATAAGTTAAAATGGTTGCTGTTAAGTGAAGTCAGGTTGTTGTGATGCAAAGAGGGTTGGCAGGGAAACATCCAACCCTAAGAAGTGGCTGAATTGAATACTCTTGTGATGGGTTTGTTCCCTTGGGTCTCTTTTATTTCCAGGCTCCTAGAAGTATAGTATGCCTTAGCCATGGAACCTGCTTAAGCTTGTTGACTCTGCTTAAACTTCCTTTAAATCGTTAGCCCTGTATCACTTCAGGCTCAGCATTTCTTGTGATTGAAAACTCCTAAGTCAGAATGCAAACAGTTGTGTGTTCTGAGGTGGTTGAGACTCTTATCACTTCTCGGTGCAATAACTAGTCACTGGGTTTGGGCTAGTTGGTGGTGTCTTTAGGCATGTGACTGCCTTCTTCTTCAGCTCAAGTTACGAAGCAAGAGTTGCCGGGCTGGGACTGAGTCTTCCCCGTATTTGGGGAAACAGCAGTCTGCCTTGACCCCTTAGGCGTTTTTGTATGCTAGAGAACATGTTCTTATTTTACTGAACATCTTTGATTAAGACAGTCTCATTAATTAAAATCAGAAACAGGTTTGCAGTTAATATTACTGGCATTTTTCATTCTGATCAACAAGAGGCTAGTGATGTGTGTCCTCCTAAGATTTGATCATTAAAAAGTTTTTTTAACCGAGACTGTTGTGACCTACAGCCTGAGTTGGGAGGCTTTTCAAGAATTAGGACTTACTGGCATAGCTCCACGTTGCCGCTCGTTCGCTGATCTTACTTTTTTTAATTGGAGTTTAACTTAAAATAAGGCGCAAACTTAAGTGTACAGTTTTGTTTGACAGTTGTAACCAGCACTGCCATCGAGATATGGAGTATTTTCATCACTTGAGAAAGTTCCTTGTGTCCTTTGTAGTCACTGCCTTTCCAAACCACCTCCAGGTGACCCCTGGTCTGACTTCTGTCGCCGTCCTCGAACTCCGCCTGTTTTAGAACTTTATGGAGGGCCCGCCCGGTGGCACAGCAGTTAAGTTCGCGCATTCCGCTTTGGTGGCCCGGGGTTCGCCGGTTCAGATCCCGGGTGCGGACGTGGCACTGCTTGGCATGCCATGCTGTGGCAGGCATCCCACAAATAAAGTGGAGGAAGATGGGGACGGATGTTAGCTCAGGGCCAGTCTTCCTCAGTAGAAAGGGGAGGATTGGCAGCAGTTAGCTCAGGGCTAATCGTCCTAAAAAAAAATAGAAAAAATAACTTTCTGGAAACAGAAACATGCAGTCTGTGCTCCTTTGAGTCTGGCCTCTTTTGATCAGCATGTTGTTCTTGAGATTCCTCCATGTTCTTCTCTTTTTCGGTGGTTTGCTCCTTTCTCTTGCTGACTAGTTTTCGTTATATTTGTATACCACTGTTTGCTTATCTTTTCACCTGTTGGTAGACACTTGGGTTGTTTCCAGTTTTTGGCTTTTATGAATAAAGGTGCTCTGAACAAGGATGTGGACATGTTTTGATTTGTGTGAACATGTGTTTTTATTTCTCGAGTAAATAACCAAAAGAGGAATTGCTGGGTCATGTAGTAAGTGTATATTTAACTTTATAGGAAACTGCCAGCCTTTTTTTCCAAAGCACCTATACTGTTTTCCATCTGCACTAACACTTTTTTTTTTAATTGAGGTGACATTGGTTTTAACATTATATAAATTTCAGGTATACATCATAATCTATTTCGATTCCTTTGTAGATTACATCATGTTCACCACCCAAAGCCTGATTACAATCCATCACCGCACATGAGCCTAATGACCTCTTTCACCCTCCTCGCTCCCCCCTTCCCCTCTGGTAACCACCAGTCTAATCTCTGTCTCTGTGTGATTGTTTGTTGTTGTTTTTATCTTCTACTTATGAGTGAGATCATACAGTATTTGGCTTTCTCTCTCTGACGTATTTCACTCAGCTTAATACCCTCAAGGTCCATCCATGTTGTCGCAAATGGCTGGATTTCATTGTTTCTTAACGGCCGAGTATTCCATTACATATATGTACCACATCTTTATCCATTTGTCCCTTGGTGGGCACCTGGGTTTCTTCCAGGTCTACACAATTGTGAGTAATGCCGCAGTGAACATGGGAGTACATATCTCTTTACACATTCATGTTTTCATGTTCTTTGGATAAATACCCAGCAGTGGAATAGCTAGATCATATGGTAGTTCCATTCTTAATTTTTTGAGGACTCTCCATACTGTTTTCCGTAGTGGCTACACCAGTTTGCAATCCCACCAGGAGTGTATGAGAGTTCCCGTCTCTCCACAAGTTCTCCAACACTTGTTATTGTTAATTATAGCCATTCTGATGGGCATGAGGTGATATCTCATTATAGTTTTGATTTGCATTTCCCTGATAATTAGTGATGCTGAACATCTTTTCATGTGCCTGTTGGCTATCTGTATATCTCCTTTGGAAAAATGTTCAGATCTTTTGCACATTTTTTAATTGGGTTGTTGGTTTTTTTGTTGTTGACATGTATGAGTTCTTTAAATATTTTGGATATTAACCCTTTATCAGATACATAGTTTGCAAATATCTTCTCCCGATTGTTAGGTAGTCTTTTCATTTTGTTGATGGTGTCCTTTGCTGTGTAGAAGCTTTTTAGTTTGATGTAGTCCCATTGGTTTATTTTTTCTGTTGTTTCCCTTGCCCTGTCAGACATGGTACTTGAAAATATGCTGCTAAGACCAATGTCAAAGAGCATAGGGCCTGTGTTTTCTTCCAGAAGTTTTATGGTTTTATGTCTTACCTTCAAGTCTTTTAATCCATTTTGAATTCATTTTTGTGTATGGTGTAAGATAGTGTTCTACTTTCTTTTGCGTGTAGCTGTCCAGTTTTCCCAACATCGTTTATTGAAGAGACTTTCCTTTCTCAATTTTATGTTCATGGCTCCCTTTTCAAAAACCAGCTGTCTATAGATGTGTGGGTTTATTTCTGGGCTCTCGATTCTGTTACATTGATCTGTCTGTCTGTTTTTGTGCCAGTACCATGCTGTTTTGGTTACTATAGCTTTGTAGTATATTTTGAAATCAGAGTGTGTGATACCTCCAGCTTTGTTCTTTTTTCTCAGGGTTCCTTTGGCTATCCAGGGTCTTTTGTTGTTCCATATAAATTTTAGGATTCTTTGTTCTGTTTCTCTGAAAAATGTTGTTGGAACTTTGATAGGAATTGCATTGAATCTGTAGATTGCATTAGGAAGTATGGACATTTTAAATATGTTAATTCTTCCAGTCCAGGAGTATGGAATATCTTTCCATTTCTTCGTGTCTTCTTCAATTTCTTTCAACATTGTTTTCTAGTTTTCAGTGTACAGGGCTTTCACCTCTCTGGTTAAGTTTATTCCTAGGTATTTGGTTCTTTTTGTTGCAATTGTAAATGGGATTGTATTCTTGATTTCTCTTTCTGTTACTTCATTGTTAGTGTATAGAAACACAGTTGATTTTTGTATGTTGATTTTTTATCCTGCAACTTTACCATATTCATTTATTATTTCTAAAAGCTTTTTGGTGAATTCTTTAGGATTTTCTATATATAAAATCATGTCATCTACGAATAATGACAGTTTCACTTCTTCCTTTCCAATTTGGATCCATTTTATTTATTTTTCTTGCCTGATCGCTCTGGCTAGGACTTCCAATGCTATGTTAAATAAGAGTGGTGACAATGGGCATCTTTGTCTGGTTCCTCCTGTTCTTAGGATAGCTTTCAGTTTTTCTCTGTTGAGTATATTAGCTGTGGGTTTGTCATTATATGGCCTTCATTATGGTGAGGTACTTTGCTTCTATACCCATTTTTTGAAAGGTTTCATCATAAATGGATGCTCTATGTTGTCAAATGGCTTTCTCTGCATCTTTTGAGATGATCATGTGCTTTTTTTTTTTTTTCCCTTGAGGAAGATTCACCAGAGTTAACATTTGTGCCAGTTTTCCTCTATTTTGCATGTGGGTTGCTGCCACAGCATGGCCGCCAACAAGTGGTGTAGGTCCGTGCCTGGGAACTGAACCCAGGCCTCCAAAGTGGAGTACGCTGAACTTAACCAGTAGGCCATGGGGCCATCCCTGATCTTGTGATCTTTTATTCTTCATTTTGTTAATGTGATGTATCACAGTGATTGATTTGCAGATATTGAACCATCCCTGCATCCCTGGAACAAATCCCACTTGATCATGATGTATGATCTTTTTAATGTATTGTTGTATTCAATTTGCTAGTATTTTGTTGAGAATTTTTGCATCGATGTTCATCTGTGATGCTGGCCTGTAATTTTCTTTTTTTGTGTTGTCCTTGTCTGGTTTGGCATCAGGGTAATGTTGGCTTCGTAGAATGAGTAAGGAAGCTTCCCCTCCTCTTCAGTTTTTTGGAAGAGATTGAGAAGGATAGGTATTAAGTCTTCTTTGAATGTTTGGTAGAATTCACCAGGGGAGCCATCTGGTCCTGGACTTTTATTTTTTGGGATATTTTTGATTACTGTTTCGATCTCCTTACTGTTGATTGATCTATTCAAATTCTCTACTTCTTCTTGATTCAGTTTTGGAAGGTTGTATGATTCTAAGAATGTATCCATTTCATCTAGATTATCCAATTTGTTGGCATATAGCTTTTCGTAGTATTCTCTTATAATCTTTTGTATTTCTGAGGTGTCTGTTGTAATTTCTCCTTTTTCATTTCTGATTCTATTTATTTGAACCTTGTCTCTTTTTCTTGGTGAGTCTAGCTAAAGGCTTGTCAATTTTTTTTTATCTTTTCAAGGAACCAGCTCTTGGTTTCATTGATTTTTTTTTCTATTTTTTTAAGTCTCTATTTCATTTATTTCTGCTCTGATTTTTATTCTTTCCTTCCTTCTACTGATTTTGGGCTTGCTTTGTTCCTTTTTCCAGTTCTGTTAGATGCACTGTTAGATTGCTTGTTTAACAATTTTCTTGTTTGTTGAGGTAGGCCTGTATTGCTATAAACTTCCCTCTTAGAACCACTTTTGCTATATCCCACAAATTTTGGCATGTTGTATTTTCATTTTCATTTGTCTCCAGGTATTTTTTTATTTCTCCTTTGCTTTCTTCATTGACCCAGTCGTTGTTCAGTAGCATTTTGTTTAATCTCCATGTATTTGTGGCTTTTCCGATTTTCTTCTGTAGTTGATTTTTAGTTTCATACCTTTGTGGTCAGAAAAGATGCTTGGTATTATTTCAGTCTTCTTAAATTTATTGAGATTTGTTTTGTGGCCTAATATGTGATCTGTCGTGGAGAGTGTTCCATGTGCATTTGAAAAGAATGTGTATTCTGTGGTTTTTGGATGGAATGTTCTATATGTATCTACTAAGTCCATCTCGTCTAATGTGTCTTTTAAGGCCAGTGTTTCCTTATTGATCTTCTGTTTGGAGGGATGATCTATCCATTGGTGTAAGTGGAGTGTTAAAGTCCCTTACTATTATCGTGTTACTGTTTATTTCTCCTTTTATGTCTATTAATAATTGCTTTATATATTTAGGTAGTCCTGTGTTGGGTGCATAGATATTCACAAGTGTTGTATTTTTTTGTTGGATTGTTCCCTTTATCATTATGCAGAGCCCTTCTTTCTCTCTTGTTACAGTTTTTATTTTAAAGTCTGTTTTGTCTGATAAAAATATTTCTACCCCAGCTTTCTTTCCTTTGCCATTTGCATGGAGTATCTTTTTCTATCCCTTCGCTTTTGGTTTGTGAGTGTCTTTAGCTCTGAAGTGTGTCTCTTGTATGCAGCATATATTTGGGTCTTGTTTTTTTAATCTAATCAGCCACCCTGTGCCTTTTGATTGGAACATTTAGTCCATTGACATTTAAAGTAGCTATTGATGAGAATGTACTTATTTCCATCTTGTTATTTTTTCTGGGTGTTTTAGTAGTTCTTCTCTGTTCCTTTCTTCTTCTCTTGCTCTCTTCCCTTGTGGTTTGATGGCTTTCTTTAGTGTTATGTTTGGGTTCCTTTCTCTTAATTTTTTGTGTATTTATTATAGGTTTCCAGTTTTTGATTACCATGAGGTTCATATATAATAACCTACATATATAGCGATCTATATTAAGTTGATGGTCTATTAAGTTTGATCTTTTGCTCAAAGCTCTACTCTTTTACTCCCCTCCTCCCACATTTTATGTTTTTGATAGCATATCTCACCTCTTTTTTGTGCATGTGTATCCGTTACCCTCTTATCATGGAAATAGATAATTTTAGTACTTTTGTCTTTTGACCTTCATAGGTAGTTGATCTGGTACCTTTGTTGTATATTTGCCTTTACCAGTGATTTTATTTATCTTTGTTTTTTTGATAGTTTTCTTATTCCTATTTGTGGTCTTTTCTTTTCCACTTAGCTAAGTCCCTTTAGCATTTTTTGTAAGGTTGGTGATACTCCTTTGGTTTTTGCTTGTCTGGGAAACTCTGTATCTGTCCTTCCATTCTGAATGATAACCTTGCCCGGTAGAGAATACTTGGCTATAGATTTTTTCCTTTCAGCACTTTAAATATATGGTGATACCCTCTTCTAGCCTGTAAGGTTTCTGCTGAGAAGTCATCTGATAGCCTTATGGGGTTTCCTTTGTATGTCACTTGTTGCCTTTCTCTTGTAACTTTTAGGATTCTCTCTTTATCTTTAGTTCTTGACAGTTTAATTACAATGTATGTTGGTGTGGGCCTCTCTGGGTTTCTCTTGTTTGCTGCTCTCTGTGCTTCCTGTACCTGGGTGTCTGTTTCCTTCCTTGGGTTAGGAAAGTTTTCAGCTATTATTTCTTCAAATAGATCCTCTGCCCCTTTGTCTCTCTGTTCTTATTCTGGGACACTATAGGTGTCCCATACAGATGTTAGTGCACTTGATTTTGTCCCAGAGGTCCCTTAGACTGTTGTCCTTCTTTTTAATTCTTTTTCCTTTTGTCTGTTCTGGTTGGATGATTCCTCTAGTCTTTTGTCCAGCTCACTGATCTGTTATTCTGCATCATCTCCTCTGCTATTGATTCCCTCTAGTGAACTTTTCATGTCCAGTATTGTATTCTTCATTTCTGATTGGTTCTTTTTTATATTTTCCACTTCTTTGTTGAAGTTCTCACTGAATTCATCCATTTTTCTCCCAAGATCAATGAGCATCCTTATGAATATTAGTTTGTACTCTTTATCAGGTAGAGTGTTTATCTCTGTTTGGTTTCGTTCTTTTCCTGAGGATTTTTCCTTGAACCAGCACTTGAGTATTGGGAGTCTTTTAATTTTCACTGTTCTACTGGATGAATATTGTTGTTTAAATTTGCATTTCCTTGATGACTAAAATTTGAGCATATTTCATATGCTTATTGGCCATTTGGATATCTTGTGTCCTCATATTTTGCTCTTAAAAAATTGAGTTGCTTCTCTCATTATTAACTTGTACAGATTCTTAATTTATCTTGGATTGAAGTCTTTTATCAGATATACATATTGAGGCTATTTTCTCTTAATCAGTAAAATATTTTTTTAAATTTTGTTTTCTAATTGTTACTAGTATATAGAAGTTCAGTTGGTTTTTACATATTGGTCTTGGATAGCTTCTGGCTTGTCACTCTTTTATTTTCTTTATCTCTAAAAAGATCAATTTTCTAGAAACTTCTTTGTTTATATTTGCTTGCTGTAATTTTTAGAAGCTTCCATATTTATTGCTCAAGTCATTTTATTACAGATAGCTACTAATGTCTCATGCAAAGTTTGAAAATAGCTCAACCTGATTCTTAAATTTGGCCATGTTTTCATCCTTGTAGTTACAGTAATTAAGGATTAAATCTTTGTTTTATCACCTTTGCTTACTTTTTGCCTGTAAATTTGAAACCAATGTGTATTATATTTTTCTGGGGCTCAGTTCCTTCTTTCTGGTTCTGGTTCTGGTTCTGTTTCGGGGCCTTCACAGTTCAAGGCTGTGCTCGAGAACCTCTCCCTCCTGATTTAGGAGAATTCAGTTGGAATTAGAGGAGTTGGCATAGTCATACAGAATCCATTTCAAAAGTCAAACTACAAGAAAAATTATGTAACCGAAAGAAAAGCGTGGCATTTGTTGAGATGCTTTCCTGAATGTAAAATTGACCAGCTCATTTAAAAGCCACCTCTTTCTACTTTTACTATTAGGGCCCTTTTAGTTGTAAATGACAGAAATCCAACTCAAACTAATATAAGCAGAAAAAAAGAGGAATTCATTGGTCCATATAATAAGGATGTTCAGAGCACAGCTGGCCTTGGGCATGCTGGATCCAGAAACATTATTGCTTTATCTCTTGGGGGAAGATGACTGCCTGCAGGCCCGGACCTACAGCTGCTTCTTGACCGCCATAGCGAGAGAACTCCTCATAGCTCTGGCAGGACAGTGTCAGGGAGGCCTGTGGTGGGTCCAGCCCAGGTCAGGAGCCCATCCCAAAAGCCGTCAGTGTGGCTGACTAGGAAATGAGATACTCCGGCCAGGCTGAGTCTTAGGGGCAGCATAGTTTTTATGTAGATGATGACTTCAAGCCATAGAATGAAAACCTGTAAATGAGATGCTGATACTCAAGTTAATGGACTTGTTACTGGCAGGGTTGGGATTTTGAGTCGTCTTTTTACACTAAAGGAGAATCATTAGATTTTGTTAAATGTGAAAGGAATACTTATTACATTTTAGCCTTTCAGACATTCCTGCAAAAATAGCAATCACTTTGAAGTGAGTTAACATTAAATAAATCAGGAGGAGATGTCTAAAAAGGACAAAGAAAGAAGAAAGTTGTCTGGTTCTGTCCCAGCATCTGCAGACCTGTCTTCCTAGTTGTGAACTGTTAGCCTCTTAAGCCAGGTGACTCTGTCACACTGGCTGGTACTCTTTCCTTGGAGCAGTTGCCTCCCTGGTGCCATGTGATGCTTACTCTGGGGTTGGACAGTAAGAGCATGAAGAGTGCATTTGGTGTCCAGCAATTGATTGACATCTCTCTAGGGTTTAGTTGAGGAGCCAGATGCAGAAATCTGTCACCTGACCCCGTAAATCCTCAGTAACTAGTGGAGGGTGGAGGTGAGGACAATGAGCAAACGTTCCTTCTCTGGGTCTCTGCCTGTGCTCATTCACTCCCACTCCGCTGGCCTATCTGTTCGGCCCCCTGAAGCTCCTGACCCCTCCTGATCTCCAGGGGGAGGCTGTGTGCCGTCGTGGCTCCAGGAGGACTTAAACGGCTGGCAGTTACACCAACAAATAAGATTGGACTCTTTTTGCCAGTTGCTTCTTAAAATTCAGAGATGTTCATGTCAGCTGTGTCACCCTTGTATTTTATCCCCTTAAAGAAGCCAAATTCTCTTGTCTAATGTGTGTCATTTCACAGACCAAGAAAGCATAACTTACTTTGCTAGTCTGGTTTTTTTCAGTATTAACTGCTCACCAGAGACCTGAGGCTAAGTTAACTATTAATAAATGTTGAGACCCTGAGATTATTTTCCCAGATACTTACTATCTCAAATTGTAGTCTTTTCACTCTGCCTACTATGGCATTGTTCCACTGTCAGGAAGGAAACCTCGCACAAACATAAATTATAAATTTTTTTCTTTCTTCCTCTGTCTTCCTCTGTTAAAGCCACACCATAGAAACTCTTCAGTTTTGTGAACTCGTTGGCTTGGTGTTTTTCACACACACTGACCGACGGCACTTCGATTCTCTTCTTCACACTCAGGATTATACAGTTCATCCACTTGTCTGGTTGTTTCTGTCACATTGACATTAATGAGAGAAAAACTTGCCAAGTCAGTCCCCCTTACCCCTGGTGTGTGTTAATGGGTTACCTGAGATCCCGTCCTTCTGTCCAGGCACAGACATTTATCATGTACCTGCTGTCCATACAGCAGCACTGTGCTGGACTCACAAGATGGAGAATCCTGCGAGACGTGCTTCCTAGTCTGTGAGCAGCTAAAGTCGTGTGGTAAGCCCTACCATGGATGCGTACCTAGAGAACACAGCAGCCTGGTCACTCAGCACCGCTCGTGTGAAGAGATGCTGCAGGTAGCTTTTGCTTAGAAGGTATCACCTACAGGACCAAGGCCTGTGACTGACTGGAGTAAAAACGTGTCTGAACCTATTATTCCAGACATCGTAGGGGTTTTTTTATCCTCTTAGGAACAGCCCTTGGAAGGCTACATGTATGCCCTAGTGATGCTACTTGATTCTAGTGGATTCTTTTTAGTATCTTTGGTGGTCATAATTCTTTAAATATTTGATTTCTGGAAACTACCCCAGTGTATAAGAAGCTACAACTTCTCTTTTGGAAATGGGCTTAGTATGAATTTTCAGTAAATAATAAATAAAGCAGATGACCAAGATCTTTTAAAAAATAAGGCATAAAATCAAGGTAAAGAGACTGCTTTCCCTGTTTGGCTTGTTAACTGGCCATTAGGAAATAATTACTTACGAAGCTCATAACGTTTGCGTTTGGGAGAGAAACTGGGTGACCGGAGGGCCTTTATCCTATTTGAAATTTGAATTGTGAATTATTACTTATTCAAAAAATTTAAATATTTTAAAAATAATAATTTTAAAAGGTCTGGAAGACCAAAATAGTAACAGTAGTTATCTCTGGAAATTAAGGATTAATTTTTATTTTTTTCTGCTGATCTGTATTTTCTAATATTTCTATAATGAATATTGTTTTATAACTTAAAAAATTATTTTACTGCTAACAAAGGAATTGCTTTAACCTGGTTATAAACAGAGCATGCTGAAATGTCTTTACCATGTACTATTCAGCAGTGCTGTTCAGACACAGAGACCCTTTCATCCTGTTTCAGAGTTAATTCAGCATTTCACTAATATCTATTTTGTGTTCACTTTTAAAACTGTGTGAGAGGTACTTGAAAAATCACTGAAATAAATTTATAGAGATTTTTCTTTAAAATCTATCTTCCAAACCAAAGGTAAACATTAAGTACAGTCCAGGAAATGCTTTTCCCTCCTGAATGGCGGATTTGCTCTTCCTTTCTGTTTCAGTGTTCTGTTTGTTAGAGGTAATATTGGTTCTGCCTTTATCTGTCGCAGAATTATCGTCAGAATAAAATAGAATGTCGTAAACTCACTTTTTAAAAGTCAAAAATGTTATGTGTGTAAAAGAACACATTATTGCTAATTTCCATGAGTTCAGCTTGCAATTTCTGTAAAGGTTTTTAAATGGTCCACTTCTCCTTATCTCCCATCGTCTGATTTTGATTGTGCTAGGAGTTGGAGAACGCTGTGCTCAGGCTTGCTGGCTGTTCTTTTGGCTGTACAAGGCAGTCTCGTTTATTTGACTTTCCCCAGTCCAATAGGCAAAGAAGAAACTTGAGTGCCAAGGCCCCTTGTTGTCATTCAAAATTACTTTCATGGCTCTGCTCTTTGGTTTTTTATTTTAATTTTTGCTTGTTTTGTTTTTGGGACCAGACAGGGGGATCTAAAGTGTATATAGAAAAATAAGCAAACCTGAACAGCCAGGAAAACTACAAAAGGGAGATCAAGCTGGGGGTGGAGCCTAAAAAACACTAATCTATTTTTCAAAAGCCTCAATAATTAAAACATGGTGATAGTGGTACATGAATTGACTCACAGACAAATCGAACAGAATTGAAAGTTCAGGAGTGGACCTTAATATGATACATAATCTCTATAAAATATACATAGGATGGCATTTTCCCCATAACTCTGACAGAAAGATGGACTGCTCGGGGATTAATATTGGGACAACTGGGAATCATCTCAAAAATTAAAGTTGGACTCATATTTCATACTGTATACCAGGATAAATTCCAAATGAATCAAGGATTTAAATGTAAAAACTGAAACCTTAAAAGTCCCAGAAGAAAATAGGGAGATTTTTCTATAGTGTCAAGTAAGGAGTGCTTTTTCTACTCTCACACAAAACCCAGCAACCATAAATGAAAAGCCTAAAGAATCTGATACATGAGAATAGAGATTCCTCCATTAAAAACAATTTGTTGAAGGAGAAATGACCAGGTAGGGAAAACATTTGCACTTCATATCGCAAAGGGCTAATCTCCTGCACCCGGAAAGAATGGCTAGAAATAGGTGAGAAAAAGACCGACATCCTAAAACATGGACAAAGAACACGAGCAGATCCTTCACAGAAAAGGAAATGGGCTCGTTCAACGTGGAGAAAGACTCTCACTTTACTGATAACGAAAGAAGAGCAGCGAAGATACTACTTTTTACCTGTCAGTTAGCAAAAACCTCAAAACTTGATGGCACCCCACTGGCCAGGAAAAACAGTTGCTCTTGCACACGTGCTGGGGTGGCTGTCCGTCAGGAGGGCCCGTGAGGGGCCACAGCCTCACCACAGCACAAGTTGACCCAGCAGCTGCTTTCCATAAATTTCTCCTCAGAAATGCATGTTACTTATTCTTCAGAGCACTGTGTATAGTCATAGCTAAAGACAGAAACCCTCAGTGACCGTGTGATGAATTGTGATGTAAGCACTCTAGAAAGACTGAAGAATTCCTCCTAAATGTGTTATTAAATAAAAAGAGCAGGAATCGTGTCCATGTGTGCCACCATTTACATAAAAAACAAGGGAAAATAGTGAATATTAGTATGTGCCTGTGTGTGCGGAAGGAAAATGTAAAAGGAGACATCGCTGTGGGGGGCGGGTAGGAGACGGCCTTTTTTCAGTTTATGACTGTTTATGTATTTTTGAACCTTGTGAACATTTTACCTATCCAAAAGAATAATTTAATAAAATCAGAGTTTTAAAAAAGATTTTAAAGAGCTAGAAAGACGAACACGTGCTGCAAGTATTTCTTCAGGATTTCACAGGAGTAGAACTGGCTCCAGCGCCTGAAATGCCGGGGTAGCGGCAGTGAGATGCGCTGCGCAGCGTCAGATGCCTCGCCCGAACGCTGGGCCGCGCCAGGTGGGGCAGGCACGGGAGGCGGCCTACCTGCCCTGCGTTGTTGCTGCAGACGGAGACTGACCGGGCCGCGCTGGAGGTTCCTCTGGCAGTTTCTCTGCTCCCTTGGGGTGTTAGGCTGCGAGGGCGGCCATAACAAAGCCCCGCAGCCCGGGCCTTACACAGCAGAATCTTGTTTCCTCGCAGTTCTGGAAATTAGCAGTCCGACATCAAGGTGTTGGCAGGGTTTCTTCCGAGGCCTCTGCCTCTGCAGGTGACTGTCTTCTCCCCGTGTCCTCACACGGCCTTCTCTGTGTGTGTGTGTGTGTGCCCTGATCCCTCTTCTGATAAGGACCCCGGTCTTACTGGATTAGAGCCCCCCCAATGACCTCATTTTAACGTAATTGCCTCTTGAAAGACGGCGTCTCCAAATACAGTCACCCTTCTGAGGTGCTGGGGATTAAGACTTCACCCTACGAATTTTGGGGGACGTATTCAGCCGCTAACAAACAGTGACGGGCTCTCTGTTCTGTCCTCGCCCCCCCGTCAGGATCAGGCGATGTATGAAGCTGTGCAGCGCTCCCTCAGCCGCTGAGTCGTGCAGCAGCGGCCGCGGAGGAGCCCGGCGAGGAGCCGGCGCAGAGGCCCTGGCGCTCCGGGCGGCCCGCCCTCGGCTGGACGTGGCCGTGGGCTCCTGCACCCGCTCTCTCCTCAAGCGAACGAGGCCGGGTCGGAGCCGAAGAATCTTCTCCTCTGGCCAAGCTTCTGTGGAAACACCCCACCTCCTCTTTAAGAAAAAGAAAAATTTTTTAACTGCAAAATAAAATAAATGATACTTTTTAAAAATAAAATGGTGGTTTTGAAACAATCTCAACTGTACTGTGGAAAAGTTGCAATTACAATAAAAAAGAACGTTTTTTCCCCTTACCCATCTGAGAGTAAGTTGCCAGCCTGAATTCCCCATCACCCCCAAACACTTGAGTGTGTATTTCCTGCACACCAGCATAGTCCCTACATAACCAACCCTCAAAATCAGGAAATGAACATGGACACATTGCTACCATCTGATCCTCGGGTTCCGTTCGAGTTTCTCCACTTGTCCTGATAATGTCCGTTATAGCAAAGGCATCCAGCTTAGAACCGGCTTTTGCCGTTCATTGTGTCTCTTTAGCCTCCATAAAGTCGGGAACAGCTCCTCTGTCCTGACTTTGAACACTTGAAGGTTACAGCCAGTCACTTGGCAGAATGCCCTCAGTGTGGACTCCTCTGACGCTTCCTCGGGTTAAACTCAGGTTCTGTGTCTTTGGCAGGAATATCGTGACGTGATGTCCTGTCCTTCTCGCTGCCTTCTGTCAAGTGCTGTCAACTTCAGTTGATCCCGTTACTGATGATGTTCACTGTGATCCCTTGATGAAGGGAGTTCTGCCAAGCTTCTTAGACTACAAAGTTACTCTCTTTTTTGTAATTCATATGTGTTTTGTGGGGAGGTATTTGGAAACTATGTAAATATTCCATTCCTCATCAAACTCAGGAGTTACTATGTTTCCAGTGTGTTATCTGTTACTATTGTTATAGTATGTTCAAATTGTCCCAGATTTGGCCAGTTGGGAACCCCTCACGCTGGCCTTGGTGTACCTCTGAGAAGTCCCCAACTGATACTTTCTGAAGGGTTTAATTTGTGTCATGTTTAATCTCATTCCTCATCTACAGTGATGCTCGCAGTATATTCTGAGTCTGTATAGGTAGGTTTGGTTACCTACTTTTTTTCTCCCAAAATTTCGAGTCCATCTCACTCTACAAAAATTTTTATGCTACTTTTAAGAATGTAATTGATAAAATGGAGAAAGTATTAATAGATAAAAGCCAATCAAGTAAATAAGACACAGTCCCCTTTTTTTCGAGGAGTTCGTAAGGATACAGACATCTAAACAGTCTCCCGGAGCCCAAAAAAGGGGTGTGACAAGGAGGGTGTAGGACCCCAGAGCAGGAGGACACACACACACAAGCAAATCAGGTTCGTGTCCTAGAGATAGATGGTTAAGAACGAAGGGAAAATTAAATCAGAAGTGTGAGCCAGAAGGTCTTAAACAGTCACTAAATTTGAGTAATAGATTTGACTGCTTAACATCAGCCAAATTGAAAGAGAATCACCATCTGGTATGTTGTATACGTAGGTTATGAGAAAAAGTAAAGATTTTCTTGACAATCTTGACAAGGTTAAGTACACAACTCTCTGGTAGTTCAGCTTGGCCTAAACATGAAATGTAGAATGTGGAAGAGATCAGTCAGGCTGCCTGTCCATCAGCTTTGCAAATGAGCTGTGATACAGGTTCGACGGCAGGCAGGCAGGCATTGGGCAGAAAACTAACCAACTGACATCACAGTGGATTTTGCCAGCACTTCTCCAAGAGGAAGGAAAGAGAACATGTTCAGAGCACAGTATGTGCTAAACACCTTCATAGATGCTCTTTAATCCTCCCAACTCTTAGTAGGGAGCAGATGGTGTCCCCATTTTATCAAAAAGACTTGGTTCAGGGGCCAGCCTGGTGGCTCAATGACCAAGTTCATGTGCTCTGTTCTGGCAGCCTGTGGTTCCCCAATTTGGATCCTGGGTACGGACCTACACACCACTGATGAAGCCATGCTATGGTGGCGTCCCACATATAAAATAGGGGGAGATGGGGCACAGATGTTAGCTCAGGGCCAATCTCCCTCAGCAAAAAGAGGAGGATTGGTGGTAGATGTTAGCTCAGGGCTAATCTTCCTCAGAAAAATAAATAAGGTTCAGAGCTTGTTCAAAGTCATGCACTAATACAGAACCATCTGAATTCTAGTCTACAGCTGTCCATCTTTTCTTTCTCTTGTGAAAAAGATCCAGTCCTGTGTTCAGAAACATCTGGAATTATGTCTTCTAACACTTTGAAAAGTTCAACAATTGCGTTAAACACTTTGTGCTAAGCACTGATAACATAATGGTGAACAAACTCAGAGCTTACTGCCTAATTTGATATATGTGACAGAAACAGCTAATCGTCCCACCATATCCATTCTTTCCTTCTTCCTTTTAGTAAGAAGGGCTCTTGCTGCCAGGAGAGTGACTAAGTTCTGGCTGCTGTAATATGAACAGAAGTGATGAGAGCAGCTTCTGATCACATCCTTAAAAGGAAGCCACTTGGACTGCATAACCACCATCATGTCAGGGCAGCCTACATTGAACTCGGGCATCTTAGCCCACAGGCAAAGCCTGGGAATGTCCTCAAAAACCACAACTGGTTCAAAAATAGGAAATGCTCCTCGCCCTCTTAACTCTGCTTTTCCCTTCCCCAGGCTAGAATCTGATGAGGTGATGATGGACCAGCTCCACCCATGGAGACAGCATTCTAGGGGGTGACAGCAATAAGACCTAAGAACCCGAGGGCCCTGGGCATCTCAGACTCAATCAGCCTGGACTTCTGTGTGACCTTTATCGTGCTTAAGCCATTTATATTTCGGTCTCTGGTAAAGCAGCCAAACTAATTTCCTAATTAGCACAGTAGTCAGACGAGTAGAGAGGCAGTTACAAAACAGCGTGAGAAGGGCTCCGAAGGGCTGAGGATAGATGCCATAGGAGGAGCACAGGGGAGGGGCAGCTAGTCCATGATGGGGTCCAGGAAAGTTCTCCAGAGAAAATGATGCCTCCGCTGAGTCCAAGAGGTAAGGAGGAAATGCAGGTAGGGAATAAATGATCTGAGCAGAGAACAGAGCCCTGGAGATGGGAGCGGGGCTGGTGGCTCTGGGAACTGACCACAGGTGGCCTCTCACTTTTAGACAAGTTATTGCTGAAAACATGTCAAAGTAGTGTTTCCAGGAGGATCTTATTTCCGAAAGCTCACGTAGTTGGAAAGCACCGTGTTAACCCTGTACGTTCTAGACACAATCTTAGCCATTTACAAGCATCTCTCCATTCTCACTGCCTGAATTCAGGGACTGAATAGATTTGGAATCATTTTTGGGGATGAATCCCTCTCTATTTGAAATTGTGCTGCTTGCCTTCCAAAGGTGAGAAGCTGAATAGACTTGGGATAAAATGGTGTCGTTTATCATTCAAACTCCATCCGTAACCCCATTGCTTTAGATCTGCGAGACTTGTGCCTGTCGCTGGGATCAGCATTTGCTTTTTTATTTTCAACTTATTTTTACAAAATAAGGACCAACATAAATATTCAGTTAAATACACAGGTGTCGCAGTTGTCTGACTTCTGCTTTGGGTCCCCTGCGAAGTTTCCTGAGGACAGGAGTCCTGTCAGTCTTGCCTCTGTAAGCACCCAGACTAGTGTCTGGCATGCAGGAAGTGTTAAATAAATGCATTCTCTCTTCTTAAACAACAAGGCTGTCCAAAGGAGACTGCTGGCTGGTGCACAGCTGTTCCATGTGAGAACTTAAGGTGGTGATTCATCTGATAATAGGAATCTGACTTTGTCCTGTGAAAAATGATAAAGGGACATGTGGATAGCCTTTAACCCAGCAGTTCCACTCCTGCACATATATCCAAAGGGAGTGCATACGTATGTTCACCAGAATAGCAGCAGAATTCCTAACAGACCAACGGGGCCAGCCCCATGGCCTAGTGGTTAAGTTTGGCCCACTCCACTTCAGTGGCCCAGGTTCGGTTCCCAGGCGTGGACCTACGCCACTCATCAGAAGCCGTGCTGTGGTGGCATCCCACATACAAAATAGAGGAAGATGGGCACAGATGTTAGCTCAGGGCAAATCTTCCTCACAATAAAAAAAAAAAAAAAGATTGGCAACAGACATTAGCTCAGGGCAAATCTTTCTCTGGAAAAAATAATAAATAAATTCGTAACAGACCAAAAATGGAAACAATCCAAATATGCATCAAGAGTAAACCGGATAAATGTGATGTTTTCATACGCCTGAGTACTGTGCAGCCGTGAGGGACTATATGCAGCCACACAGGCGAGTCTCACAAGTAGTGAAAGGAGCCAGACCCAAAATCGTCCGTGATTCTACTTATTAATATGTAAAGTTCAAAAAGGCAAAACCGACGGATGCCGTTAGAGGTCAGCTCGGTGGTTCCTATTGGAGGGTAGTGCCTGGCAGGAGCTCCAGGTGAGTGGCCTCTGGGATGTCGCCACACTCTCCTTGGTCTGGTGATGGCCACACGGGCGTGTTCTCTTGATGATGAGTCATCGTGCCACATGCTTGTCTTCTGCTCTTTTCTATAAGTATATTCACTTTAGTTAAAAAGTTAAGAAAAAACCCAAGGTGAAAAATTTTACCTATAGTTTATGATTCTTCATCTGACTTTATTCGTAATAAACATTTTGAAATTCAAAAACAAGGAGTATCAATGTTGAAAATGTGGGTTACTCAAAAGGGAAGAACCAGATGGAGCTGAGGATGCCGGAGGATGAGTTAGCACCTTCCCTCCCTCTTTTTCCCCTGAAACACCGGTGCTTTGCTCATCCTGTCCTCCCATCTGGTTAGTGGAGAGAAAATGACATAGAAGAGGTGGGCACAGGCGGGAGGGATGGAATAAAGTAGCCCGGCACTAATGCTGTTTTCTACTCTTGGGAGAATCCGGGCTTTGAAGATGTACGCAACCATCAAGGTTATCTGGAAGAACATTGCCTTCTGGAAACATTTCCAGGGAGAGCATGTCAACAGCACAATCTGGTTCCACTGCCAGGTACGCCTTGCCCGTGAGAGGAGGAGGGAAACTCAGCAAAGGTTGTTCCAAGGAACTCTTCCTTAGGCGTGGAGGTAGAAAGTCCATGCTCTCTCACAGCCAAGGACAGTCTGTCTTCCAAGACCACGGTAAGTCTCAAGGTGGAAAAAGTTAAAGCAGAATTCGTTAGCTTCCCTTCCCTCTCTATCCTAACACCTCTCTGCCTCCCGCAGTCCTTGTCACCCACGCCAGAAATCTTGAAGTCATCTTCAGTTCTCCTGATTGGTCATCAGTCATTATTATTTAGAATTGTTTCTGAAATCTGTCCCTTCCATTGTTCTCAGCGACACTGACCCTGTTGAGGCTGTCATCATCACTTTTCATAACTTTTATATGGCCTCCTAATTCATCTGCTCCAATCCCTGGTACAGTAAAATCGGGTTGCCTTTCCAAAGTACTAACTAATCATGTCACTTCTCAGCTGGACGTCCTTCAGCGGCCTGCACTCAGTAGTCTAATTATACCTGGACCTTTGTAATCTGATGTCAACCCACCTTTGGCACCTGCCTGGGTTTATTGCCATTCCAGGAAAACGCCGTGATCTCTCACGTCTCTCAGCCTTTGCTGACAAAGTCCCCAGCACCCGGAACGCCTCCTCCCTACCACCCAAACACAGGGCCCGCTTCAGCGCTGGGAATGCTTTGAGAAGCTCCGCCCAGTCCCTCCCTCCGCCTTCTGCTCAGACCTGGTCTTGTGATGACCTGGACCATGGCTCTCACATTAGGTCACCTGTGTATGTCCTGGATTGAGACTGTCCATGACAGAGTCCCTGCTCATTTTTGCATCCGTAGCACTTGGCTCATAATAAGAACAAAGTGACTCTTTAATTGCACAGTTGAAGCACTTTATGGCACAAAGCGTGGCTGACTCAGGGACATTTGATGGAGATTTTGTGTTTTTCCACCCCAGGGATCTAGCAGACTGGGACTTCATGGCTGTCCAAAGAGGAACCAGCACAGCTTTGGAGAAGGGGCTCCCTCTGGGATTTAGTTACTGCTGGCCAGAAGCTCTTTTAGCCATACTTCTCCCCGGCTGAGGAGCCCTGAGTGTGGTCAGGCATTGCAAAGAAACTGCGCCTAAAAGCCCGGCCTGCCGAAGCATGCTCTTCAACACAAAGCTTTGAAGAGGAGATTATATATGTGTGTTACAACCCAAATTCAAATTGCCTTCTTCTTTTGCACAGACAGGAACACCTGCTCTCCCTCTCTGGCCGCCCATTGAGTGAGCCTGCCAAGTGGAGAGTGGCTCTTCTTTTCATACTCCAGGAATTTTTGCTGGTTTGAACTTTCTTTTCTTTTGGTGAGGACGATTGGCCCTGAGCTAATATCTGTTGCCAATCTTCCCCCTCTTTTTTTTTTTCTTCCCCAAAGCCCCAGTGCATAGTTGTATATCCTAGCTGTGGGTGTAATTCTTCTGTGTGGGACACCGCCACAGCGTGGCCTGATGAATGGTGTAGGTCCACCCCCAGGATACGAACTGGCGAACCCCAGGCCGCTGAAGCGGAGCGCGCGGACCTAACCACTATGCCACTGGGCCAGCCCCGGGCTTGAACTTTCTCAAAATTAATGTTTCAGAAAGCTAAATGAGTTTCACAGTGACTGAGCACTTCAGAAGTGGAGGTGCCGGGTGGGGAAATAGCTTCGTTTGGGGAGCTGTTTGCAGCATGTAAGGAAATCCATTTTTCCAGTGAAAAAGCACTGTCTTAAAAGAGGATCGAAAGCAAATGAATTAACGTGACAAACACCTTCTGAGCACCTCCTCCAAGTCCGCCCCTTCCCATGGCCTCCTTTATTCTCAGCTCGCTAAGAATTGGATGTTGAAGTACCAGCTTCTCCACTTCCTTATTGCCAAACTCAGTTTGTAGTCAGCTCAGATTCTTTCACTGAAAAGGAAATTATTTGCGCCCCCTTTAATTTTACACCTTGCCTGGCACAGGTTTGGAGCATCTGTACTTTAACACACACGGTGTCACAGTCTTTGTCATTATTCCCTGGTGGCGTGGGATGGGGGAAGAAGAGGGGGGTGGACTTACAACATCTTACTAATCTATCAAAACTGAGACATATGGTATCTTCATTTTATATTTGAGCAAACTGAGGCTCAGAGAGGTTAAGCAACTTGCCCTTGACCACACAGTTAATACACGGCATCCGGGAAGTCAAACTCGAGACTTTCTTAACTCTAAAGCCTTTATCCTTCTCCTGCATCCTGCTGGCCTCTTTGGCAGGAGGTGGACTTCTGTATCACGTCTCCTGGGGAACTACCAAAATGCTCTTCCTTCGTTAACTGGTGAGACTTGTATTAATAATAATCTTTATTAAGTAGTGGACAACATTTCTTCTAACTCGAGCTGCTAGTATCAGAAACCGCTGCACCATAACCACCCCGTAAAGTCTAAAGTCTTGAAAAACAGACAAGCTTTCAAATGGCTATAGGGTCTTTCTGAGGAGCTCGTTGTTGTCAAGCTCTATGTTGCAGGAGAAACCACAAAGGTAAAAATGGAACAGTGAGAACATAGCTGAATGTCTGATTGAACTGTTTGTTATGGAAATTTTCAAATATATCTTAAAGAAAATAGTATTTGGTTAAACCGTAGGAAATTGCCGTTTTCGTAGGTCGAAAACATCAAATAGGGCCATGTGATATGGTTCAACCAAACGTAACGACTCCACCATGTGCCACCTCACCCGCTTCACCAACCTGGTCCTCTCCTCACTGCTGCCCGCCCTGGATTATTTTGAAGCAAATCCAAGATGACATATCATTTAATCCATGTGTATTTTATTTTTTTATTTTTTGAGGAAGATTAGCCCTGAGCTAACATCTGGTGCCAGTCCTCCTCTTTTTGCTGAGGAAGACTGGCCCTGAGCTAACATATGTGCCCGTCTTCCTCTAGTTTATATGTGGGACGCCTACCACAGCATGGCTTGCCAAGTGGTGCCATGTCCACACCGGGGATCCAAACCAGCGAACCCCGGGCCACCAAAGCGGAATGTGCGAACCTAACCACTGCACCACCAGGATGGCCCCTCCATGTGTATTTTAAATAAGTGATTTTTAAATGGATTGAGTGGAGGCAAAGAAATAGCTATCCTGTGGTCCAGCCTCGGGAGTAAAAGATTTAGAAAAATGGGCAAATGTTTAACTCCAGGGACACTAAAGAAGGCTCACGTCTCTCCTCAAGCATCATCGGAAGCCCCAGCTTGTTGTTCTTTAAATCCTCCGGAATTCTAGAGAACAATGGATATTTCACAAGACGCGATCTGAGGTTACCCAACCTCATGGCCACTGGGATTTTATTTTGCAAATTATTACCTGCTGTATTGTCGTCTCTTTCAGAACTGTTGAGTCATAAGGCTATGAAAAGCCTTTGAATGTCTGTCAGTGTTTCTCAATCAGGATGACACAAGAACCCAGTGAGGCGCTTCGAGAGTGCGCCAGCTGGGCAGCCCCTCCTCTGACTGCTGAATCAGAGTCCCGGGGCCAGGGCCGGGCCTGGGAGCCGCATGCTCAGGCTCCCAGGTGGGTCCGATGTCCTGTAAGCAGGCAGGGCCCTTCGAGCCCCACCCTTGCAGTTTAAGATGGAGAAGGCAGGGCCCGGAGTGAACCGCCCAGGAGAACACACTAAGGCTCCAGGCTGGGCCCAGCTCCCTGCTCCAGGCCAGTGTGTGTTTATGAAGACCACGCGGGACTGAGAGGGCGAGAGGGTGATGACCCGGAGTCAGAGCAGGCCTGCCTCGGCTTCGGTCTACTCCCAGCCGCCAAAAGGCGGTGTCAAGGATGGAAACCAGCCCCGTCCCATGTAGCTTCCAACGCCCCCTTAAATCTCCCAGAGAAGCCGGAGCGCGGTGTCCGGTCGGCCCCGGGCAGCCGGAGGACTGCAGGCGGGGCCTGGGATGGAGACTCGCGCTTCGGGTACCGCCGGCCGCCTCGGCACCTGGAGACAAGTCACCCAGCCCGTTAAGGCTAAATGCTGCTGCTGCGGGAGGGCCTCCCGGGCCCCAGGTCCAGCAGCCAGCGCCGGACACACCCCTCCTCCTCTGTGCCTGTGATGCAGAGCCTACGGGTCTTCCGTTTACCTCTTCCCGAGGGCTCTCCAAGGGCCAACAGTGCTAGTCTAAGTTCTCCCGGCTTTTAGTCCTGACCCTCCTGGTTTTGTGTGACCCCATCCACTTTGACAGTCTCTACTGAGTCCAGATCAGAACATCCCAGCTGGTGGGCTGTCTTGCGGGAGGCCCTCAGGGAGGAGGCATGGGTCTGGTGGAGCTGGAGCCCCCGGCTGATTGTCTTCAAGCAGAATGCCTATTTATAAGGGTATGTGCTCCACCAAAATCAGGGAGTCGACCAAGGCAACAGGGAGACACGGAAAAAGGATCCAGCACAAGGAGGAGGACAGGGGAGCTCTCAGGAGGACAGCCTTGCTCCAGACCAAGAGGGCAGCCTCTACAGATGACGGCGGTGACTCAGAAGACGGACACATTGAGGGTTACGGTCAAGGAGCAGCCAGCCGCCCTTCTGCAGTCTGTGGAACGTGAACAGAGAGCCCACGGTGGGCCTGGCCCGCTGCTTGTCTGCATTGGGTGGTTCTGTCCCTTCACTGAAGGAGGGAATGCCTCGCTTCCCACAGCATCTGGAGACACTAATGTCACCGCAGATGTGTCCTTTTCAGCTTCCTGCAGCCAGTGTGAGTCTGGAGGCAGAAAAGCCAGAGCAGCCCACTCCCGTTGGCCCGTGTGTCTGCCGGACCCATAGTGCCTCGTCCACACTGCACCCTGCCACTCGCCCTCGGAGCGGCTCTGGAGAACCCCAAGGGAAGCCGACGCCACGTCTAATGGGCGCGTTGTCACCATTGCCCTACAAAGCAAGGTTTGGACTTGCTGGTCAGTGTCTCAAAATGAAACAATAGGTTTTTTTAGGGATCCACACACAGGTAAGACAAAAAGCAATGCAACGGGGTGATTCACACAGAAGTCAGGATAATAGGCACCTCTGGGGATGAAGGCAGTAGGACAGGGAGGCGGCCCCGGGGTCCCCTGTGCTGTTTTGTTCTGCTTTTTTTTAAGAAAAAAACCACTTTATCAAGGTATGATTGACATACAAAAAGCTGTATATTGTATACAACTTAATGAGTCTGGAGATACGTACACACACACGACCCCACAAGCTATGCCATAAACCTGTCCATCACGTCCCCAGAATTTCCTCCTGCCCTCTTAGTTAATTGATTAATTAATTCTTTTCTCACGATAAGAACACTTGACGTAAGACCTTCCCTCATAGCGGATTTCTAAGTTTACAACACAGGGGGTCTTCACTGTGGGAGGGGTGCTCTAGGACTTACTCACATTGTACAACCAAGACTTCACAGCCCCAAGACCTCCCCTTTCCCCTTCCCTTGTTCTGTAGCTATTATGATTCTTTAAATGGTGCATGTACGTGTTCTGTATTTATGATATATGTCACAATAAAAACATTTTTAAAGAGTCAGGGGGGACCAGCCTCATGGCCTAGTGGTTAAATTCAGTGTGCTCTGCTTTGGCAGCCCAGGTTCGGTTCCCAGGTGCAGACCTACACCACTCATCAGCAGCCATGCTGTCGTGGTGACCTACATACAAAATAGAGGAAGACTGGCACAGATATTAACTCCAAGCGAATCTTCCTTAAGCAAAAAGAGGAAGATTGGCAACAGATGTTAACTCAGGGCAAATCTTCCTCAGCAAAAAAAGAAAAAAGAAGGAAGATTGGCAACAGACATTAGCTCAGGGCAAATCTTCCTCAGGAAAAAAAAAAAGAGGGGTTACTTTGGAGAAAAACAACTTTGGAGTGAGATAATTGGCTGAGGTTGAAGTGGTTGGGTTGGAATGGTCAAGATAATTTTATGTGACTGGGTAAAAAGCTTCAGTCAAACAGAAAGCAAAAGCAAGATCTGTGAACTCTGATGCCGTGCCATCCCTGACACTGAGCACATGAATTCGCTTTCAGGAATACGTGCAGTCCGGACAGGCACGGTGCCTACCGCATTCTTAAGATGGAATCTGTGCTCAGAGTTGTTTCAGATAAACAAGCAAACGAAACACTGCTTTTTATTCTCCACCTCTCCTTTACCTTTCCCTGCAGGCAAACCCAATCAGCTGGCTGTTTGGGGGAGCTGAGACATCAAAATTAAACTTTGCTCCAGCAGAATTTCACAGGGTCTTTTTTTTTTTTTTTTTTTTACCTGCCGGAGAGCTGGAGAGAAGCATTTTGAAGTCGAGAGGCAGTTCTGAGTGGCCTGGGCAGGGAGCATTGTGTGAGGGCGACAAGGGGATGAGGCACTCATGCCAGGAACCCTTCCTCCAGCGGCTGAGCGTGGAGTAAAGCGGGAAAAGAGGGCAGACCTCTGGAATCGCCTTAGGTCTCGAGTCTTGAAGGATTCTAAATTGGTTTTTCACTTGGGACCTGTAACTGGTTCAGATGGCAGATTAAAATCAAGCCGAGTTTGTTTCAAGTGAATCTAATGATTCTTTAATTAGCATCGGGGCACAATAGATATAGTAATCTGCAGTCCATAGTCCACTTGTAACTTGAAATTAGAAACTGAAAGGCAGTAACATAAGTGGGAGGAGAGCTTTCATTAATTCCTTCAACAAATATTTATTGACTGGCCGCAGTGCTCTGAGCAAAACCAAAGGGCCCCTCCCTGGTGGGCCTTTCCTTCTGGGGCGGGTGGGGATGGAGGAGACGGGCGGAGTCAATAAATCCAGCTCCACGTATGCTCATGTGCACACACACACAGCAGATGTGAGCAGCGATAAGTGCTGGGCATGAAAGCGGAGGAGGGGGCTGGGCCGGCCGAGTGTGTCGATCTGTTTACACAGGCTGGTCGGGAGAGGAAGTGGGAGCGAGCCCTGCGGCTCTGGGGGGAGAGGGGTGAGCGCACTGGGCCTCGGGCACAGCAGAGCTGTTTCTGCACATTCCACAAGGTCAGAGTGTGGGGAACACGTGGCTGCCCGTGTCCTCAGTGGCTCCTTCCTGTGACCCACGTGGGCTACGTAAGTTAAATGCCCACTGTCCCTTAACGTTTGTCCCAGCTTCTTCATCAGAACCGTAGGAGAAAGAACGACACTTGGCCAGCCCCCTCCAGGCTGACGTACTTTCGAGCCGCATCACAGGCCAGGTTGGGGGTCTTCTGGTTACACATCTGCCGTCCTCACATCTATCAGAAGCCCCTGCAGGTCAGGGCGTCGCTCTGTTGCACCTGCCACAAGCTCTGTGCCGTGGTAACGGTGCCCACCACCTCTGCGGGGTGGGTGGGGGTGTGCAGAGCGGTGAGTGTGTCTGCACACCTGGTGGGCTCCCAGGTCATTACCACCAGGCTGAAGGAGAGTGGCTGTTTGTGAGCCGCCCGCCGTCACACATTTTAACTCACTCCATTCTCACAGTAACCCTGGGAAGGAGATGTCACAATTATCCTTGGTTTACAGATGAAGAAAGTGACCGCAGAGAGTGGAAGGGACTTACCCGCAGCTAGAGAAGGGCAGAGTCGGGCAAGTCTTAGCCGCTGAAAATCCCATTCTTTGAGGAAACAAAGCACAATTATGAAAAGTTTAAAGGTCTAGGGTTTACATAAAGCTTCAAGTGTAGTCACAAGGCGAAAACGGGTGACTCATGAAAGGAGAGAGGACTTAAGTAATCTTAAGTACCGCCTGTGGGTTTGCACGATCGGGAGAAGTGCCTGGAGCGGGGGATCCGATGACCAGCTTGGGTGTGGGAGAGCAATTTGTTAATACGCCTGTGGGTAACTGTTCGGTTCTTTTCTGCTGCTAAAGTCATTCATAGAAATTCAGAGAAAGGTAGACGAGACACCATAATCCTGCTTCTCAAAGACCGCCACTGTTGGCATTTTTCGAACATTTGCCTCAGTTTTTCTCTGGTCGGGGGGTTGGGGTAATTTTTGTCCCTGATCAAATGTTAACGTTACTCCCCCATGAAGCAGGTCTTACCGTGTTCCTGTCCTGTCCTTCGCAGTCACCCACCTTCATTCCTACAATCAGGCTAATTCCAAGAGGTGAAAGGGCCCTAAGGGGACAGCTGGTCCCAAGGCCCTGAGGCCAGAATCCTTTCGCACTATCTCTTTCTTATCTGTGAGAAACACCTGCTGACAGAAACACTCTGGGGGAAGGTCCCCTCACAGGAGGCCTCTCCCCACTAGGAGACCTAAGTGGGAGGCTAGTTTGGCCGGCTAGCCCATGCCTTTCTCAGGCCATTCTGCTTGTTGGAAAGCTTGTCCCTCTTAAAGCTTGACCCCAGACTCCAGGTGAGGTGTGATCATTAACAGAGCACGTTGGGTAGGTTACTCAAGTTGCATTGTTTCTTTTTTGTCTTTATGATTTTTTAAATCATCTTCTTTGCAGTCAGTAAAAATATCCAGGGCTTTTCCTGCCTGAAATGCTTGATATCTTTTGTCTTAGTCAGCTCCGACTGCCATAAAACAAAATAGCACAGGGGGCCAGCCCAGTGGCATAGTGGTTAGGTTCGGGCGCTCCACTTCAGCGGCTCAGGGTTCGCCAGTTCAGATCCTGGGTACGGACCTACACACCACTCATCAAGCCATGTGAGGCGGTGTCCCACATAGCAGAACTAGAAGGACTTACAGCTAGGATAGACAACTATGTGCTGGGGCCTTGGAGAGGAAAAAAAAAAAAGGAAGATTGGCAACAGATGTTAGTTCAGGGCCAATCTTCCTAAAGAAAAAAGAAAAAAGAAATAGCACAGACTGGGTGGCTTAAAGAATAGAAATTTATTTCTCACAGTTCTCGAAGCTGGGAAGTCCAGGATCAAGGTGCTGGCAATGCAGCTTTCATTCTGAGGCGTCTTCTCTTGGCTTGTAGTGGCGACCTTGCCCTGTGCTCATGTGGCCTCTTTGTGTGTGTGTAGACAGGAAGCCCTGGGGTGTCTTCTTTCAGGGTCACTAATCCCATCACAAGGGGCCCACCCTCACTACTTCCTTTAACCCTAATACCTCCCAAAGGCCCCACCTCCACATACGATCACATTGGGGGTTAGGGCTTCGACATATGAATATTGGGGGACACAGACATTCAGTCCACAGCACAGTTCCAGGTTCCTCAACCAGAAGGAATATGTGAACCAACCCTCTCCAAGAAAGGTCTGTAACACGAGGGCTGCCAGCCAGCTTCTCCGGACTCTATGTCAGGATTATGTGTCTCATGCTGTGCTCCGCGTATCCCAAAGCCCCTTGGGAGCAAGTTAAAAGTAAAGAAGCAGGCAAACTGACCAGGCAACTTATTTATTATTCGACAGCAGTAAACACCAACTATGTGCCAGGCTCCTCGGAGAGCTGGGGATAATGTGGCAAAAAGACCAATAAGGCCCCTGCTCTCAGAGTCCACATGAAGGGCTGATAACTGACCAAACAAATACCTGAATAGGATGCTTTCAGATAGATGCCATGCAGAAAATGAATCAGGGGCCTAGGCAGAGGCAGATGCTAGTTTTGTGGGGCCTGGAGCTTATTTGGGGGTCCTCTTTTAGAAAAAAGAACACGTATAACCACACGAATCCACGGTATATTCATTTCCCAGCGCTTCCCTAACAGTTTCACAAACTGGGTGGCTTAAACCACAATTCTCTCACGGTTCTTGGAGGCTGGAAGACCACGATCAAGGCGTCGGCAGGGCTGGTCCCCTCTGAGAGCTGTGACGGAGAATCTGCTCCAGGCCTCTCTCCTGGCCTCCAGTAGCCAAAGGCATTCCTTGGCTTCTAGATGCATCGCTCCAGTCCTCTTTCTTCACCTCGTTCTCCCAGTGTCTCTGTCTTCTCATTGTCATCTTGTTAAGGACACCAGCCATGTTGGATTCGGCGCCCACCCTACTCTAGCATGACCTTGTCTTAACTAATTACATACCCAAATGCTACGTCCAGTAAGGGCCCATTCTGAGGTCCTAGGGGTGAGGACTTCATCACATCTTTTTGAGCACCATAGTTCAACCCACAGTACATGGTTAGGGCTCCTCCAGGGCCTTGCACAGGGCTGTGCCAGTGAGGGGCTCTGAAGCTTAAGCTTCCTGAGCATCACAACCCCTCTCCCCAGGCTTAGACCAGAGAATGGCCTGGTGATGGTGGGTGTACCACCCCAGGAGGCACAGCAGACCCCTCAGTGCCCTCCTGCCCACTCTGGAGGTTCCCCTTCCGCTTTGTGCAGAAGCCTTCCTGGGTCTCTTTGCCTAAGGGCTTCCCCTGTCCCCCACCCCCAGCAGACTAGAAGTGTCCCCAGGAGAAACCGTCAACCACAGAGGGCCAGGGATTGGTGAATGTACGCCTCAGCTTCCTCCCGCCTCAGAGGGACTTAAAAAATCTTTCGTGGCTAACGCAGATGCAGAAGAACGCTCCGAGCAAACGCAGGGCTTCACGGATTACTCCACGGGCCGTACCCACGGCGGGACTGTTCCGTGGAAGCTCCACCCAGCCGCTCAGGGGTCGCAGTCGCACACAGCGGTTGCCTCTGACTTCCTCTGTGACCTGTTTGCCTCCCCGTGCTCCTGGGATCACCTCCCAAATAAGCTGCTTGTCCCCAGGTTCTTGTCTCAGGGTGAGCTTTTGGTGAAACTCAGAATCAGGTGGTTGGCGAGGACAGGCATCTTTAGAGGTGGCATTTGAGGTGAGACCTGAGCACCGAGAAGGAACTGGCGGTGCCGAGATCTGTGTCCCAGGCGGAGGGAACCGAGGCGGCCCTGAGGCAGAGTGGCCCTGCGTGTGGCTGGAACGCAGCGAGTGAGAGGGGGAGCCTGAGCAGGGCCTGGGAGAGGCAAGCAGAAGCCAGATCTCAGAGGGCCAGCAGTCTGGGTCCGTGTGCGCAGGCGCACGGCTGTGAGGCGTGTGGGAGGTGAGGAGACTAGAGGTCTCTCCTCTTTCTTTCTTCTCTTTCCACTTCCCCCCGCACACACCTGACACATCCACACACTCACACACATTCACAGGAGGTTGAGTTTTTTTAGGATTTTTTTTTTTAATTTTAATTTTTTTCCTTTTTCTCCCCAAAGCCCCCCGGTACATAGTTGTATATTCTTCACTGTGGGTCCTTCTAGTTGTGGCATGTGGGACGCTGCCTCAGCGTGGTTTGATGAGCAGTGTCATGTCCGCGCCCAGGATTCGAACCAAGGAAACACTGGGCCACCTGCAGCGGAGCGCGCGAACTTAACCCCTCGGCCACGGGGCCAGCCCCACAGGAGGTTGAGTTTTGAAAACCTAATTTCATGTGGCCATTCCAGTCCCACAGCACGTATCTATTCAGATCAGGTAGGTAGAAAACGAAATCATCTCCCCATGAGCTACACTAAGCGCAAAGATATGTGGATTCCCAGCATCTCTGAATGTTGCCTAATAAAGGAGGCACAACTCCGACTGCTGAACTGCAGGCAAGCTCGGAGGACGGAGCAGAAAGATAGGAAGCAAGTGCCAGCCCCTTCGGTGGGGTGAGCCACTGGCCCTCCGGTCTCTCGGGCTGTGAAGAGGGCATGAAGCAGGATGCTGAAAATTTGCCCCACCCTGAGGCTGGGGAGGGTGTGGCTCCCCCTCTGACTGAACCCACCCTGCTCCTCTGGCGTCAACGGGCCTTCTGTGCAATGTTCATGGCATGTATTGCAAAGTTAAGAGTTTAGCTCATTTAAAGAAAGAAACACTCAAGTCAAACTCATAGAGACAGAAAGTAGAGTGGTGGTTGGCAGGGATGGGAGGTGGGGAACGGGGAGCTGTTTAATAAGATGAAAAGGTTCTGGAGATTGGTTGGCCCAACAATGGGAACGTCCTTAATGTACACTGAACCGTACACTTAAAGTTGGTTAAGATGGCAAATTTTGTTATGTGTATTTTATTACAATTTTTTTTTAATTCTGGGGGGAAGAGAAACAACCCCAGGCAATAGTTTGGGCAGCAAGCATTTACTGCTGTGGTTTGGAACAATGGTGACATATCCTTTGTCTCTAGCGCTGTCCCAATGACCAATGGCAACACCTTGAGGTTCCCAGTGGCAGTAGTAACCATCACAACTGAGACCCACACTGCAACAGTGCCTTTAAGATATGAGCTCCACAAACCATCCCAGCCGCCTGGAGGTAAGTGGATGGATAAGGAAACCAACTCAGAGAAATTGGTTAAATTGCTGCAGGCTCCGAAGATCCTGTTTTTCTTCCCCATTGCTGTTCTGAGATGTGACGTGGCTTCCTCCAAATGTCGCAGAACAGTGGTGACCCAGCTGGGATCCCTTCCCAGTGCTTCACTCACAGGCCCATGCTGTGTCCTGGGCCCAGGCGACTGGGTTTTACAACTGTGGCTTAATAAATAGCTGCAAATTGTCCTGCTGATCAGGAGATGGGGTTGACTGTGGTTAGTTTGTGTGCTGCACTTCAGCAGCCCGGGTTCACAGGTTTGGATCCGGTGCAGACCTACATCGCTTGTCAGCCATGCTGTGGCAGTGACCCATATCTAAAGTGGAGGAAGATTGGCAATAGACGTTAGCTCAGGGCTAATCTTCCTCAGCAAAAAAAAAAAAAAAAAGAAAGAAAGAAAGAAAAGAGAGGTCAGCAATGTGAGGCGCTCACAACATCCAGATGTTTACCTTCCTCTCTTGTTGGCAGGCTGGGCCTGGGATTTGCCTGCTTCTCCTAGAATGGCAATTGAATTATCTAAACTGGACTTTGCAGAGTTGCGTTGTTTGGAAGACCATATGTTTCTGAGCCAGCTCTTAAAAATGTTTGGTTAAAAGTGAGCTCCAGGCCACAGGCTCCTATTCTGACTTTCACTTAAGCACTCTCCAGACCAGTTGAATGTGGAGATGGCTTAAGGAGCTTCCAAGCTGTATATATTCCCCCAACCCACACTCTCAACTTGTTAGGAGCCATCACTGGGCCTGCTGCCCAAGTTCATGGGAATGGTAGAATGGATATTATTTTTTTTTGGTGAGGAAGATTGGCCCTGAGCTAACATCTGTTGCCAATCTTCCTTTTTGCTTGAGGAAAATGGTCGCTGAGCTAACATCTGTGCTAGTCTTCCTCTGTTTTGTGTGTAGGACACCACCATAGCACGGCTTGATGAGTGGTATGTAGGTCCACGCCCAGGATCCAAACTAGCAAACCCCAGGCCACCAAAGCAGAGTGTGCGAACTTAACTACTACACCATTCGGCCTGCCCCAGATATTATCTTTAGAAAAACTTCATGTGTTAGACTAATTAGGAAGAAGGCTCTGAATTCAAGAAAAATCTTCATTGTAAAATCCTTTTTAAGAAATGCAACTATCATAGACTTTGATTTAGACACTGGATTTGAGTTTTGACTGTGACTTTAGACAAGTTTCTTATTCCTTCCTATTCGTTTGTTTCCTTGGCTGCAAAATGGGGATGATGCTGATGTGAGAATTAATAGCGCGAGAAGAGACTAGCCCACATGGTAGGAACCCCATCAGTATCGTCAGCCCCTCGGTTATGATTTTCTGGGAATAAGCAGGCTGATTTGTATACGTCATCCTTTAGGCCTCAGAAATAATTTGGCTTCTTAACAGATTATCCTCTGAAGTAAAGTCCTTCCTGCAGCCTTGCTGACATTATTAATTGACTCCACAAACTTTCACAGAGCCAGAGGAACCCTCAGGACAGCCAAGTCCAAATGGGTCGGGAGCAACGTCACGGTTTTCTCTAGTAGTGCAGCCATCAGCCTGAGCTGGTTGCAGAGATGGCTCATTGCCTCATTAGCTGCTTCCCCCTGGCATGTGGGAAGATGATGGGGACGTGGACGAGCCCAGCCCTCACTGAAGACCATCCTTCCAATTCTGGCTGTCTGTGCTGGAGCATTCAGACACCCCAGGATTCCCAGCTGATGGCAGTGCGGCCCAACGCCCTCCTTTCACACATGAGCAAACAGAGGTAATTGAAGGGAGGTGTCATGGGGTGGTGGCGAGGGCTTGGGCTTAGAACGAAGCTACGATAGTTAAAACCTGCGTTCCGGTTCTGCCACTCCTCGGAGATCGAGCTGGCCGACCGGAGGCAAGCTGCCTAACTTTGATTCTGTTTCCCCCTCCTTTCAATGAGGATAAGATTTGCCTACGTTGTGTGCTATAAAAGATGCTAAATTGCAATAGGACAGTTAGTTCCGGGTACATGAGCACACTTGTCTCTAAGGAGACAGCAAAGGGATCAGAGGGGTGCATCAGGCCATCTGAGCCCACCTGGGGGAGTGCCCAGCCTGGAGCCCCGGGGGGCCTCTCACATACAGTTGGAGAAATCTCCTGATGCTATAAAGGAAGAGAATTAGGGACTCTGGATCAGTTTTCTGTAAGCCAACTCAGTTCCCAAAGGATGGAGGAAGATTTTGAAATTTGACTTTAGCTCTTTCCTGTGCCCCACCCCTTCTCTCTGGTGGAAACAAACAGCTCCAGTCAAACTGCTTAGACCAGGAAAGGCTTGTCTGATGGCGTGGGGGCCGGGCTGGGCTGGGCCTGAGCAAGCCCTCACCCCAGAGGGAGTCAAGTGCTCTTAAGGGAGAGAAAGAAGTGTTGAGGAATTTATTTATTTATTTTATTTTTTTTGAGGAAGATTAGGCCTGAACTAACATCTGCTGCCAATCCTCCTCCTCTTTTTGCTGAGGAAGACTGGCCCTGAGCTAACATCTGTGCCCATCCTCCTCTACTTTATACGTGGGACGCCTACCACAGCATGGCTTGCCAAGCAGTGCCATGTCTGCACCCGGGATCCAAACTGGCGAACCCCGGGCCAATGAAGTGGAATGTGCGCGCTTAACCGCTGCGCCACCGGGCTGGCCCCTTGAGGAATTTATTGAATTCGTCATTCAGACTCGATTTTTGGTGAATTCTCTTGCTTTTATTTATCTATGTATTTTTGAGAAGGTAGCAGGAGATGAAAAAATTGCTTTTACAAAATGCAAAGATGGCAGAGTTTGAAGTAGAATCCGCAGCTGTTCTTTTCAACTCTGAGTCCTGAGAGTGGGGCACAGCGGGGTGAGCTCCCAGGTTTAATTGGGACCATGTCTCTGTGAAGGGAAAGAGATCAAGAGTGCCTTTCCCAGGCTCCTGACCAGGGAGACAGCCTCCGGTTGGGCCCAGGAGATTCCCTCTGGAAAGTGAAGGTGTCAGGAAGGCTGCCCAGGGTGCTGTCCCACGGTGACCCCACTCTGGGAGGCAGAGATGGACACACATGGGGAGAAGGAAGCCGACCCCGGCCGTGGCACTCAGAGTTCGGTTGGGGCGACCAGAATGCAGGGGACCACTCAGCGCTTTGAAGCCCAGCGTGGCGGGCTGGCACCTTTATACTGTCAGCGCTGAAGCTGACATATGCTCAAAAAGTAGAAAGTGACATGAAAGGGTTTTTACGAAAGACAACAACAGGAAAGAAGCCACTGTCTAGCATATTTAAGGCCCAGCCTGGAGGAGAAAGCAGATGTCTAGATGTTGGCTGTGGTGAAGCTGGGAGATTGCCGTCCAGGCTGGGAAGGCAGTGGCACTCTCCTTGTACCAAAAAAAAACCTCGGCTACTAAATGAGAGGAAAATTTGAGGCTTAAACCACTAACTGGGCGGATGACTGTCCCTTTCCCTTTTTTGACAAATGAAGAGTCACCCTGGGTCTCATTTGACGCTTCCTGAGGGCCCCTTGATAGTAACGTAACAGGGGAGGGGACTGTCCACTCTCTCCTTGGATTAGCAAATTGCTGATCTCCAAGGATTTAGAACCCAGCACTGAGGGCAGTTCAGTTCCCCCAGGCCTTTTTCACAAAGCCTCTATTCTCTTCCTTTCCCCAGGATTACAAATACAGGGGTGTGTACCTGGTCACACATAATCCACTCTTGACCCTATAAAAATGCTACTTGTGTTTCTTTGGGTTCTACTTTTAGAGGAAAATTCTAGGTGCCCCAGATCCAAGAGGGGTACTGTCTGTTCATACTCCCCAAGCAGCCAGGTCACAGACACGGTCCTTGGCCCTTGCTTTTGGTCTTGTGTGCCAATCCACACACGCCTGGGAGAGCAACTACCTTCTGAACATCACTGACGCATCTACTTGGCATTTGAAAGCTTCCCCTTGGCTGGATCCAAGAATTAGCTTCCTGAGCCATCTGCCAATTCACACTCAACTTAGCACATACAAAGCTGTCTTTTTTGACGTGCTGCTCCCCATTCTTTCACCTCTACCACGTCATTAACTCTGACCAAGAAGTCCCTGCATGATCTGACCTGCATGTCCTTGTGTTGTCAGATCCTGTTCCCTCTCCCAGGCGGGACTCTCCCTGGGTTGTCACCACACCCCTTCTTGCTAAAGCCCCACCACAGACGTGGCCCACAGCACTCCAGGCTTGCTCAAGTCTGCAGGCTCTGCTCCCTGCTCTCTCTTTCCCCTGCTCTGAGCTTCCCTGACCAGGAACGTGCGTGCTCATCCTTGTCCTGTCTCAGAATCGAACACACCGAGAGCATCTTAGGGGTTTGTGCTCTTGGGTTTCTGAGGATACAGTTTCTCCAGGGCATTCCCAGCCCTAGGCCGTCAGACTGTCCTTGCTCCGTTCCAAATGAGCAAGGCTCCTGAAAGATTTTCCTAAGACAAGAAACAACACATTTCCCTGTTCACACAGAGCTTCCAAGTCAGCCGGGCAAGCAGGATTGCAGAAAGAGCACGGCCTTTAGCTGCCCGGGGTCCGGGCATTGGCTCACCATGCACGCCTGCAGGCTAATCTCTCTGGAGCTCCATTTGTCCTTCCATGAAAGCGTGGTCCCCCACGCTTATCTCTGTCAGCAGGCGGACGTGGATTAGATGCCCACCTGCACGTAGTCTGTCAGAGTGGTGACAGCTGCTCCACGGGAGCTGCTGTGTGCCCTCCACCCAGTTCCAGCCACATCGTGACCCTCCCGAGTCCCTGATTATTGAATTCTGACTCCACACACCCATCCCACCGCTGGAGCATCAGCTCCTTCATTTGGGACCACATTTTGTCTTTGGATCCTCACTGCCTCATGCAATGCCTGGCAAAGTACCTGTAGAATGAATGAATGAATAAACGCATTTTTGCTATGGATTTAAACATTAATGTTTCACATTAGAATTTTAAGATTGGCCCTTTCCTCAGCTTCTGCTAAGGTGCTCGATCCTTCAGAGGAAGCTAAGGCCACACTGAGGTGGGGCCCTAACTTCAGATGGTGCTCACCACGCCCAGCAGCTGCCCACCCAGCACCCGCTGGCTCCATGGCCTCTGTCTCTGAGCTCGCCTGCATCTGCTCAGATCTCGTCCTGCACGACTGAGGCGACAGTCACATACGATAGGATCAATGCCCTCATTGAAGCAGCCCATGTAAATGTTGAACGTTTCTGGCCAGGCTTGTTTTGCAAAGACCCAGGCCAACATCAACATCGGGAGCCTCCTCTGCAGTGTGGGGCTCCTGGCCATGCCCCCTCCACCACTGGTGCCCCAGCAGAGAAGGAAGTGGAAGAAAAGAAAGAAGAATCTGAGGAGGCAGGTGATGACATGGGCTTTGGTCTTTTTGACTAAACCTTTTAATGTGTTCAATAAAAAGCTGAACTGTTAAAAAGATAAAAGGAATTTTAGTTTATTTTTTTTTGCTGAGGCAGATTTGCCCTGAGCCAACATCTTTGCCGGTCTTCCTGTATTTTATATGTGGGTCACTGCCACAGCATGGCCACTGATGAGTCGTATAGGTCCATGTCTGGGATCCAAACCTGGGCTGCCAAAATGGAGCATGCCAGACGGCCCATTATTTTAGATTGTTAAAAGTCAAAAAAATGCAGGGATCCAGCCAGAACTGCTGGTGCACAGGAAATGGTTAACAAGGCAGTGGAACAAACACATATTTGGTAATGCATGGGGACCTATTTTTTTCTTTCCCATTCCCCTTCCAGAACCAGGCTCATCCGACAAGCCATGTGGAGCACGGTCAAGAGTTTTGGTTCTGGAGTCACACATTCTGAATTTCAGATGCTGTCTCTGCAAGCGACCATGATCTTGGGTCAGTTACTCAGTCTCTCTCAGCCTTACTCTCATCTACAAGTTAAAGATATTGATAGTGCTATCTACGTCATAGAAGTGTTGAGAATTAAATAAGACAATGCATGTAAAAACCTCAGCACAGAGCTCAGTGAAAAGATTCTCAATAAACGCCCAGTTTTCAGTACAACACACTTACTTAGAGGTTATCCAGAAGCCCTCCATCTTTTGCTTTGTTTCTGTTTTAGGTGAAAAGCTTCTCAAGTTCAAGGACTATCTTGTGGGTCTCTCTCCATTTATTAAGTACTTATTTCAAGCCAAGCACTGACCCTAGTTTGGGGAATGGAGAAAGAAAAGGTCTTTCCTGTCCTTAAGGAGTTCCAGCCTCAGGGAAACAAACTGTGCATATTTACAACAGTGTGTGGGGCTGTGAATGACGGTAACCACTGCTTGAGGGCCCAGAGAAGTGGAACTTAACCTGCCGGATGTGGAGATGGGCGACAGATGCTGGTGTGAGCCTCAAAGGATGAGCTAACCAGACCAGAAACGGGGAAAGGGCAATCTAGGCAAGAGGAAGTTGTGCAAAGTCACCCAAGGATTTCTCAGGATTTCTCTGTGCTTGAAAGGCTCTGCGGCCCAGCCCTCCTCCTGCCCTCAGTGGTAGGTCCCTCTTTGGACAAGTCACTGCCGGCGATGGAGAGAACGAGCTGAGTCGGCAGATGGGAGTTCGATGGGCTAGACCTGGTGGAAACCCCCATTCAGGCAAGAAGTGTCATGTCACCGCAAACAGCAGGTTTGGGAAGGATAATGCAATCTCTACACAGCTGGCAGGTCCCAGAATTCAGGGAGGGCTGCCCCGACAGGAGACGTGGGTGTCTTCAGCATCTGCGTGTTCTGTAGGCAAGGGGAGCGGAGGGCTCGGTGGGCGCCCACCCTGTATTTAATGTCTAGCCTCAAATCCATGCATGTTTCACAGATACTTTTTTACTGACTGGGACCAAGGGTATGTGATTGTAAAGTTGGTTCTCTTATCACTCTAAACTTTAAAGCAATGGTGTTTAAGCACCAGTTCAAAGATATGAGGAATTTTCCCAGGCAGGAGGATCAGGCAGGGAAAGCAGTCCTTTGGGGATGAAATTACGTCTGCAAAGCAGGTTGCCAATCCCTGCGAGGATGAGGATTCTACTCTTTGCTCTCAGCGGGGTGAAACAGCACGATGGCTGGTAATTATAAAAACAGGAATCTTATTATAATATCTCGTATTCGGGATGCCTGCCTGAGGGTTGGTGGTGTGTACAAATTGTAGACTGTTAGATTTTTTGATGCCACATGATATTTTTTAAATAGTTCACCATATTACACTAAATTGACCGAAGTGACACATTCCAGCTAACCAGGACTTCGAGCCTAACAGCCCATGGTACTGGCTACTTGAGACCAACTATCTACCATCAGACCACAACCAGTTTCTGCTGCAGTGAAATGACAGGAAATGCTTTATCAGTTGAGCTGCTTTCAATGTGGGAGTCAATGCGTCTGAAAAAGGAAGTTGAATGTTGGACACAATTAAATTCAGTAAGTACTTTATTTATGAATAAGGCTGTGTAGGCTTCAGCAGTGTCTAATTTAGGTCCCACGTACAATAGCAGACATTAAAATGAGTAATTCAGCTTGCAGTGAAAGATACTGCCAGGCTTTTTTTTTTTTTTTTTTTTTTTTTTTTGGTGAAGTTTTAAAGTAAGCTCACCCTAGTCCGGGTTTCCCCCACCATCTGAAAGCAGTGTTCCTACGAAACCTTTTGTGAGCCGAGACGGTGTAAAGCGAAGCAGTAATTACCACTAACTTATATGGGAAAATTTCTGAAGCATCCCCAGAACCCAAAAATAACCTACCAAAAAAAATCGAGATAGAGCACAAAGGCTCAGAGACATGGTTTGCAGCTATGGCGGCGGGATGCTGAGAAGCTGGGTGTCGTCCCAGGGGAAGGGGCCTGGTGGTGCTGCCCTCACTGCTTGGGGTGCCGCTGTCTCTATAATGCTATTTTCACTTTTCACCTTTTTTCATAAAAGCGAAAATCCTCTTTGGATTTCTTTTGGTTAGTGAAAACAGGTACCAATGTAGGTCCTTCACAGAAGCCAAGTGGCCTAAAGTGAACTTTCGGATGGCTGGGGAAACCCATACCCTGGTTACCGTATTACATGGTATAGAGACAGTAAAATACAAAAATGTGATAAATACTATTTGTTGTGATTAATAGCTCAGTTTATTAACAGTTTTAATAAAGGAAAACTTTATAGTGAAAATAATGTACTAGAAACAGCTTTTTAAAAGCTTCTTTATGACATGCTTGCAAACTGTCAGACATGGGTGAAAACATCCTCCACAATGACAACACAACAAATACACTTCCTGTGAGTAAAGCTGAACACTGCGGACAAGCTGGTAGAGCCAGGTTAGCTTCCTGACACCACGCGGATCACACTCAGAAACTGTATGAGGGTGGCTCCCACACCCCTTGGTCTCGGTTTAATAATGCAAGAGCTCCACCTTATCGGCTACTTGGACGTTTCAGAGAGGAATTCTTCTGGCTCCGGCGACCTTCACTCCAGTTCCACCTCGCCTTTTTGATGCCTCTTCATCCTGGAGTAGGGACTTATGGTGTCATCTGTCACAAAGTCATAGAGCACTTTTATCCAGGACTGGTAGTGGGGGAGGCTGTCATAGTACTCGGCTGCGATTTTCCTCACCTGGAAGGGAACAAAGGCCGCAAGGTGAATGACGCGTGTTCCCTGGGTCCTGGGAAAGACGACAGATGAATGTCTGACACCAACGCTGAGAAGAGAAACCAGGAGACCTTCCTTCCTCCCTCAGAACAAACAAATAAATAAATAAAAGCAGCAGCTTTGGGACTTCGAAACGGAAAGCAGTTTGCATTTCAACAAAAAATATACTTAACCCTCTAGGATTACTGACTCTTTCCTGTCAAGCTCTGAGGGACTAAACATCTGCTTTACTGGTAAAATTTGGCCCTTGGCCTCTTTAACAGCAAATACATGCAATGCAGTCAACCTGATATTTTTCAGGCACGTCCTGAATGGCTGGCACTGTGGGACAGAAAGGTAACACCTGACCCCTGTCATTAAGGACCCTGCAAATACTAATAAATTCCTGTGGCATGTCAATTAGATAGAAATTTAGCATGGATCAAGTGTGCAATTCTGCCATCTCAAGTTGAAAATGTCTTTTAAAAAAATGACTACTGCCAGTGTGATTAGCAAGCAAAACTGAATGCTGAATAATAACGGTTCCCTGGCTTCATCGAAATGCACAAAATCTATCCTGATAAATCCCAAAGGAAAACAAAAAAGCAGAATCCAAAATGGAAAAGAGGCAGCAAGAAAAAGAGAGAAATGAATGTTACAGTTAGAATCAACTCCTTCAATTTGGGAAACGTACTATGTTCTGGTTGTGGAGAAGCAGATTAATATACAACTCTCAAGGAACAATTAAGGCCAAACAGAGCTTTTCACACGGGTGTTCTCGGTTAGTCAGAAGAAATGCAAGAAGATGTAATACCTTTGATCAAAACTTCCTAAAATTTTCTCATGAATAAGGATGATCTACAGACCAACACATAGAAATAAACCTGGATCCCAATCCACACTGAACTTATGTCAAAGCCTGGCAGCAACCAGTTTAACAGCTAGAAGACACTTATCTTCTGAAAAAATAAAATGGCAGAGTCAGCTCAAATCCCGAATAAGCATTTTGAGTCAAATCAAGACACTCCTTAAGACTAAAAATACATTAAAAACCATAATAAAAACAAAAAAGGTTATAATTTGTAAATTTTTTAAAAGACAAAGTCAAAAATCAATGAATTCCTTAGTACTAGGAGCTAGAAAACCTGGGGAATTTATTAGCCACGTGTCCAATTCAGTTCAAACACTGACATCATAAACCCCTGACGCCTACCTCTGTACTTTACAAGGCTGTGAACAAGTGGAAAAATACACACTCAGGGGGGCCGCCCCGTGGCCGAGTGGTTAAGTTCTCACACTCCGCTTAGGTGGCCCAGGGTTTCGGCGGTTCAGATCCTGGGCGCAGACACGGCACCGCTCATCAGGCCATGCTGAGGCGGCGTCCCACATGCCACAACTAGAAGGACCCACAACTAAAATATACAACTATGTACTGGGGGGATTTGGGGAGAAGAAGAAGGTAAAAAAAGAAGATTGGCAACAGATGTTACCTTAGGTGCCAATCTTTAAAAAAAAAACACGGGCCAGCCCAGTGGTGCAGCGGTTAAGTGCGCACGTTCCGCTTTGGCAGCCCGGGGTTCACTGGTTTGGCTCCCGGGTACAGACATGGCACCGCTTGGCAAGCCATGCTGTGGTAGGCATCCCACATATAAAGTAGAGGAAGATGGGCACGGATGTGAGCTCAGGGCCAGTCTTCCTCAGCAAAAAGAGGAGGACTGGCAGTGGTTAGCTCAGGGCTAATCTTCCTCAAAAAAAAAAACATACACATAGCATTTTGTGGACAGCAAAGCTCAGTAAAAAAAAAAAAAAAAGAATTAAGAAATCAAAAACCTGTTGTGCTAAAAATGTTCTAAAATTGATTGGAGTGATGGTTGTACTACTCTGTGAATAATCTAAAAAGCATTGAATTGTACATTTTAAATGGGTGAATTGTATATATGAGTTGTATCTCAAGAAAGCTGTTAAAATAACCTTGTTATAAATACCTATTAACTGTGTGATAGTTACATGTAGTGTAACTACTGTAACATAAGGTATTTATTGAGGAAAAAAGAACAAGATACTCTTTGACATACACCACAGAAAAAGCAGGAAAGGGAGGAGCAGGGACTCTGAGGACGTTCGGTAGCTTGGCTAAGGGGTAAGGAGACAGCGTGAAATGCAGAGGGAGATCAACGGCCACTGCTGAACCACGGGCCTTCAGTCAAGCCATCTCTGAACTGAACTGAAGTAGTTTTCAGTTCTGGGTCCGCTCAAGAAAATTACAAGTTAAAGTCTGTGGTTTATGCTGGAAAAAATCCTTTCACTCAAAGGACAGCCAGCTTTCTCCATCATCTCTTGAAAAATTCGCCGCCCTAGTTCAGGAAGAGACAAAGGAAGGCTCCACACTCTGCTCGGGCCGACACAAAGGAGCTGTGCCAGCATCACGTTTCACCCGTGTCAGAGCTGTCTTCAGACAGTGCTGTGTTTGCCCCCAAACATTTTATTTTGAAAAATGTAAAACCTACAGAAAAGTGGAAAGAACAGTAAAACGAACACCCATATGTCTTTCACCTGGGTCCACCAATTAACACTATGTCACAGTCACCTTCTCTCTGTATATAACATACACCACACACTTTGCTTTCTTTGCTGAACTTTTTGAGAGTAAGCGGCAGACACTGTGTGACAACTGACCCCTAACATTTCACCCTAAATATTCAACATGTATACCCTGAGAACAGGGACATTCTCCTCAAAATCACTGATACCCTACCACACCCAAGAAATTTAACATTGACACAAAATTATCTATCATACAGTCCAGATTCAGAATTCCCCACTGACTCAATGTCCTCTCTCAATTTTTCTTTCTTCCATTGGAAATCTAGTCAATCATCAAACATTACATTTAGTTGTTATGTTGTGAGTTTTTAAACAGCATTTGAAAACTCGAGGAAATCTATAAAATTTGGGTGGATATGATAGCATAAATTATGTGGCTATGGTTCCCTTCTATCATAGCTTAAAAAAGTCAAGAAAAACTATTATTACACGTCATACATATTACCTTTTTTTGAATTATGGAAACATTTTTTGATAAAAAGAGCTGTGAAAGCTACCCATTTTGAAGATGGGAAGTCTAATAAGAGAATTCACCAGAAAGATCACTGAAGCTAGGAAGGCGGTCCTTTTTTGGAGGGTGAAAATGTCTTCTTTCATTTACTCCGTGAACAATACACTACAGGTCTACCGTGAAGGGAAGCCCCGGCCCCCTGCCCACAGGTCTGCAGGGCTGGAAACTGATGAGCGTTTCTTCTGCAGATCGATTTTGTGGGACACCTGTATTTCACAGCAAGCCAACACACGACTCCTGGCTCAGCCTATTCCGTTTAACAGTGGTGATGGTTATGTGAACTTCTGCTTACTTCACAGAGGGATTTCGTCCTCCGTTTCTGAACCACTTCCTAAGTTAGCAGATTTTGCAGATCCAACACTTCTAAACCCTAAGCATTCCCACCAGGCTTAGGGATCCGGGAGCGTGAACTCCGTAAACTGAGGCTGGCAGACTCAGGACTTACACTCTTGTTGCCTTCTCTGAGGAGTGGCCTAGATGGGGAAAATATACTCAGTTCCTTTTTAAATGAGCAAGGTCAAGACTAATTTTGATCAGATGACCATCAGAAGTTAGAACATGTATCAAATCCTTTACTTACCAGGGGAAGGCTTTTTCCGGGAATGTTGGGGAAGTCATGGTGTTCGTTATGGTAACCCACATTGAAGGTAAGTAAATTCAGAGGGCCATAATACGAGTAAGTTTCATGTCCCTTTAAGAACATGTAATGTTCAGCTATAAAATGTCCAGAAATCGGGTGCAAACCTAGACCAAGTAAGGATGCTGCCAACATGTAGAATAAAGATTTAATTCCAAAAACATAGTAAACTATAATGTCAAAAGTGATCTGGATCACTGTATTGATAATTTCCAGATAAGAAATTGGTTTGGGGTTGATGAAGAGAGGTCGAAATGCATAAAAGAGAGGCTGAAGAATGACCCATATAAACTTTCTGAAAGTGGTACAGAAGAACCAGCCTTCAAAATCGGTTGGAATATCCACATCGATGCCGTCGCCTCCGAGGTACCGATGATGATCCATGTGATATCTCTTAAAGGAAATTGAATACGGAACGCCGATAGGAAGATTAGCAAATATTCCAAACCAGCGATTCCACATGGCTCTGTAGTGGCCAAAGGCGCTATTGTGGGAAACTTCGTGAATAGCCAGAGTCATTGAATGGTTAACGCAGCTGCCAAAAGCGTATGCCCAAAATACAACCCATTTCCAGTCCAAGTCCTTCACTAGATAAAACGCAACCAACTGAGTGAGGACCATCACAATTATAATCCATATCAAGTTGGGGTCAGGTTTCATCAAGGATTTTATCTCTGGATACTTTGCTGTAAAGAAAAACAAACAAAAAAATGAGGAACTGAGGCAAGTGCATAATAGTTCTGTAATTATAACTAAATTAACAGCAATTAAATTAAATCAACACATTAATTTTTTTCTTTTTCCAAATCATTGCATGCGCTCTATTAGAGACTTTATCAAATATTTATCTACCACAGGGAAGGAGTTTATTCTAATAGTAAAGTTACTAAATACCATGTCACAACAAATTGAGAATAAATTAGCCTCAATATCTAGACTTTCCACATTAACAGGAAGATAGTCACAAATGAGTAGATTTCATGTTATCCAATTCCCTTTTCGCCCCTAACGATTCTTTATATATTAAATTTATAAGCTTTAAAAACTTGCAAAGTCTGCTAAATCTATTCTGTGTCTGACAGAATATATTATATACTTATACATACTACATACTTATTACATACTTATCATATACTCATATATACAATATATATGCAATATATTTACACATATACAATATAACACATACTTAGATTTCATCATTTCCTTTATAATGACTAAATCACTTCTAATTGCTAGTTGTAATTTCTAACCATTTCCCTATTTTTAGACACTTAGATATTTAAAATTTTTGCCAGTGCAGACTTACTCTAGTCATCTGGAAATTAGGATAATTTCCAAAGAATTCTATGGATTTACAGTGCCACTTTCCTTGTTTATTTATTTTTGTGTTAGAATTGCACAGTGCTAATTTGTGTTACATTTTTATTTTCTTTGTTGAATCTACACGCAAATATCCAAGTATTATGAAAAAGGCCAATAAGAAAAACTCAGCATTTCAGGCAAGTGTCCCCTAAGGGTAAATGGAGTTTCTTCTCTGTGTCCTCCCAACCCAGAGATCATAACCCACATAGAATGAATGCCCCTGGTTTGATGCGTTGCCACGTATGTTTGACCCAGGATGGCAAAAAGGAGGAGGACCCTTTTCTTGGGACAGGTCATTGAGAATGTTATTTTTATTTTCCTTCTCCCCAAAGTCCTCCAATACATGGTTGTGTATTTTAGTTGTAGGTCCCTCTGGGTGTGCTATGTGGGACGCCGCCTCAGCATGGCCTGACGAGCGGTGCCATGTCTGCACCCAGGACCCAAACTGGCGAAACCCTGGGCCGCTGAAGCGGAGCACGCGAACTTAACCACTCGGCCACGGGGCCGGCCGGGAGAATGTTCTTGAAAAGATAAAGAAGGGAAAAGAGCATCTCCATCCTCTTTTCTCTAAATGTGAGATGAGGAATTCAACAAAAGCTTAAAATGCAAGACAGGAAGTTATTTTAAGTCCAGTTTTATATACAAGAAGTAAGGGCAGGTTAACTCAAGGTGAGTAACCTCTAGTTTCTTTCCTTTCCCCTTTTCTCTCTCCATTCCTGAACTTCTAATCTTTCTTAGGATTAGTTCATTTTATCAAATGTTAGGAATTTCCTAGGCAATAGACCAAAATAAGTAATCCTACAGGCCTAGAAGTGAATTAGTCTAAAACTAATTTTCCTGGTATAAATGAAAAGTTCAACTAAGTTATTCATTAAAATATGAGCATTTTTGAGCAGTTCTCCAGGAACAGAATAACAACTGTTCAGTTTATTGGTGGATAAGTAATAACTCTTTTGTATTAAAACGTGTTATTTCTGTCTAGGCAGAGCTCCAGCATCTTTACCGTATATAAAACATGATTAAATTGACACATCTGACAAAAGATAGAAGATAATACACATTTTTGTAGATACTCTAAAATGATGAAACATGCACAGTTCTCTCAGACGAATCAACCTGCTCCAAGTAATAATGTACCAAATTTTTCCAAAGCTGTTAATAGTATATAAAACTCAAGAGCGCCAATATAATTAAATGGGGAAAGAATACTCTTTTTAACAAATGCTGCTGGAACAAGTGGTTATCCACATGCAAAAAAATGGAGCTGGACCGCTCCCTTACACCATGCACAAAAATTAACTCAAAATGGATCATAGGCCTAAATACAAGAAAACTATAAAACATAAGAAAACAAGTAAATCGTTGTGAGTTTCACGTTTTCTTAGTGAAATGAGAAAAGAAAAAGTGATAAATGAAAAAAAAGATCAACTGGACTGCATCAACTTCTGTTGCAAATGATCCCATCAAGAAAGTGAAAAGACAATCCACAGAATGGGAGGAAATATTTGCAAATCATATATGTCATAGGTGACTTGTATTTAGAATATATAAAGAACTCTTAAAACTTATAATTAATAATCTAATTAAAAAATGAGCAAATAATTTAAATACACATTCCTCCAAAGCAGATAGACAAGTGACTAATAAGCATATGAAAGATGCTCAACATTATTAGTCTTTGGGAAAACGCAAATTGAAACTAAAATGAGATACCACTTCACACCCACTAGAATGGCTGTAATAAGAAAGGCACTATCAAGGATGTGGAGAAATTGGAACTGGCACACACTGCTGGTGACAATGTAGAATGGTACAGCTGGTTTGGAAAAATTTAGGAGTTCCTCAAAATAGAGTCACCAATGACCCAGCAATTCCACTCCTACGTTGATACCCAAAAGAAATGAAAATACATCCATACAATAACCTGTTGATGAACGTTCAGAGCAGCATTATTCATAAGAGTCAAAACCCAAAAGTCTACCAACTGATGGATGGATAAATGAAATGTGATATATCCATACAATGAATGGAATGTTATTCTGCCATAAAAAGAAAGGAGGTACTGATATACACCACGACATGGATGAACTTTGAAAATACTATGCTCAGTGAAAGCAGCAGTCACAAAAGACCAAGTATTGCATGATTTCATTTATAAGAAATGTCCAGAATAGGCAAATCTAGAGAGACAGAAAGCAGATTAGTGGGTGCCTAGGACTGGGGTGGGGGGGCACAGGGACTGCTTGAGTTTCTTTTGGGGTGACAACATATTCTAAAAATTAGATTGTAGTGATAGTTACAGAGCTCTGTAAATACACTAAAAAAACACTGAACTGTACACTTTAAATGGGTGAATTTTATAGTTTGTGAATTATATCCTAATAAAGCTGTTAGAAAATACTGTTTCCCTGTGTAAGCATAGCAATAAAGGGAGCATTTCTTGAGAGTTATTATTTAACCCACTAATAATGGTCTAGTCTAGATTTTTATTATTTGACTCACTAATAACAGTCATTAATTTCAAGCAGATGCCTTTTAAATGAACCTTTAATGTAACTCTAAATGTAAGCTTAGGGTACAGATATTGGTGATTAAACATTCTGTCCATGTTCTCTCATGCCTCTTTCCCAAAAGCTTGACAAATTTCAGAAATATCTCTTATCATTTAAGTACAATTTAAACACATCTCCAGATTCTTATCTTTCCTGAGGTTATTCCATCTCCGCCTCTGAAATGGAACACTGAGCATATTTACACCTGCAGGAAAAAATTATGATATTTTTCATTGAGAAATATGTAGTCCTTTTACTTTCCAAGTGAAATGGTTCGGTGATAACAAGGTTGTGGGAAAAAAAGCTCAGTGTTGAGATAAGCATCAATAAGCACCCTTTTACTTCCTTAATTTTCGGAATTTTAAATAGACAGCCAAGGGCCAGGATTCAGGAGTTGGTTTTTACAGGGCAGACATCCGATTATTCTTATGCAATAGGTTGATACGGTATGGATAGAATGTATCATATGCTATCTTTATGTGTGATTTGCAAAATACACATTTTAATTAAAAATAAAAAGCAAGCAAGCATCGGAGAACCAGTCTCTTAAAAGGTTACCCTTAAAAGTCACTGTAAAGCTTCAAGCTCCCTGTTTACTGATTCAATGTTTTAAAATCCATTTTAATGGGATCCACTAAGTCCTTTTTGTAAAAACATAAAATTTCTGACTTTAGATATCCTAGCAAAAGTCAGGAGCTCGCTCTTTCTTTTCACGGGGCAAATGGATGCTGAGAAGAAAAAACTAGGGAAATTCTCTGTATGAGAAAGAATTCCTCCTATTCAACTTAGCGCCCAGCCGTTTCCTGGGTTTTCAGACAACAGCAAACGGGTTAAGGGTTTCTGCTTTGGAGGCGACCTACCCCAGACTAGAATCTCCCTCTAACGTTTACTTATTCACTCTTACCTCATTCTTAAAATAGGGAAAACACAGACCTAGTCACCGGGAGGACTGAACTGAGTAATGTCTGTAGAGCGCTCAACACATCTGCCTGACTTAGCAGCAAGACATCCTGGGGGAGAGGAGAGAATTCTCTACATGACTAATATACAAGCTCCAAGAAGCTGAGCGCGCGCCCTGTACCTCCCGAGAGTTAGACAAGGCCTACTTCGCCTGATTTAGGTAAAGGGCCCTAAATTAGGCGGACCAGCAGGCTGATCTTGGCAAGTCTTCCAAACTCAGTCTTTTCATGCCCTAAACCAGCATGGGTGAAAAATACGCAGGAATCTGTCCTTCTCGCGCCCCAGGCTAGCTGTGAGGAGCATTGCGACAAAACGCGAGACCGCCCAGGACCCTAGGCCTCGAGGGCTCACCCGTCCCGCCCGACAGGCCCCCGGGGTCCCACGGCTCGGGTGCCAGCGCTCCCGCGGCCCAGGGGCTGGAGGGCGTCTGCGCGAGCGTGGCCGGCGCGCGGGCCCCAGATGCTCGGGGACCACGCCCTGCCCGCACACTCCCGCAGCCTGGCTCCGCCGGGCGCCCGCGGCGAGGGACCGGCACCCGCCCGGGGCACGGGCTCTCCCAGCCGGAGCATCCCCCCGGGGCGGCCTAGCCGCGGGGCCCGGGCTGTGCAGCGCTCGCCCCCGCCGGACGCCGCGCTCGGGGCCGCGCCCGCGCCTCTCCGCGGAAGGGCCGGGGCCCATCCCTCCCCCGCCGCCCGCGCCCCGCCGGGCCCTTCCCGCGCGGCCGGGCGGCGGCAGGACGCGGCTGGTAACGGGCCTCGGGCGGCCGCGGGCGCGCAGGGCGCCGGGGAGAGCGCGCCCCGGCGGCGGGAGGCCGCGCGCGCACATAACGGGGCGCGGGCCCGGACCTCACCCAGGATCTCCCGGCGCCGGGTGGCGTGGGGCTGGTCGGTGTAGACCCACTCGAAGTCTTCCCGCGACACGCGGCTCCCCATGGCGGCGGCGGCGGCGGCTCGGGGGCCCGCTCTCGGCTCTCGCTCCGGCCCGGCTGCTCCGAGGCAGCGGCGGCGGTGGCTCCCGGGCTGTTGTCAGTGGGCGGCGGGCGGGGCGGCCGAGGAGACCGCGGCGGGGGCGGAGCCCCGAGGCCCCGCCCCCAGCGCGGGCGGGAACGTGAGCCGGCGGGTCGGGGATGCGCGGCGCGGCGGGGCCCGGGGACCGCCCCTCGGCCGCCGGCGGGGATGCTGCGTCCGGGGGATCCCGGCTGCCTCCCGCCTGTCCTGCGCGGAGATCGCGCCCGAGCCCGGAAAGAAGGTAAAGGCAGGGAAGGTCTCCAGTTCAGGAAGGCTGGAGCTCGGTCACGAGGCTCCTGGGTCATTAGGACGTGGCAGCTGGCCCAAGTTATGTTTGCTTTTGAAAAGCAGATTATTCACTGAGCCATTTTTGGGCGGCCTCCTGGGAATAATACCTCAGGAAACAATGTGGAGCGTGTGGCCATTAAAAGCTAATTAAGCAAAAAGAAAACACCATTTTTAAGAGGGAAGAATAAGGAATTTGTTGTCTTGCCTGAATGATTCTGGTGTGACCATTTCTCTTGCACGGTGGTTGCTCAACCTGACGTCTGTCACAGAACCTCTTCCTGAAAAAAGGGATATTTTTTGTTTCGAAATTAGTTACCACTTCTCCATTCAAAAAGAAACTTTGACTAAGATTTCAAAAAGGAAGATAACCATATATGGTGTGCCTAATGATAAAATCACACACACACACACCACCAAAGCCGATCGAGTTCCTAGATCCAACAGCTAATGTACAGAAAATAGACAGGGCCGAGGAGCACGTTAAACTCCACCACAGAGATGCAATCAGCAAGCTCCTGACTGTGAGAAACTATAGAACAACGTTCTGGGTTCTTTAATAAGTAAAAAGCAAGAGAAAAAAAGAAAAGAGGGGAAACCTCTAGATTAAACGGGGCTTAAAAGGCATATCAGACGATTGCAATGTGTTGATTTTATTTAGATTCTGATTCAAGTTGTCAAAGTTAAAAATTGACATGAGATAATTCAAATATCGGCTGGGTATGTGATGATATTAAGAAATTATTGTTAATTTCTTAACTGTGATGATAGTATCATGGTTATAGATTTTTAAGTCTGTATCTTTTAGAGATTCATCCTAGGGGAAAAAACCTCACTAAACTAAAAACAAAGCAATAAATTATGGTACATGCAATTAACCATATACAATGTTATACTACCACTAAAAAAAAAATGAGGAAGTTCTTTATGTGTTAATATGAATTATCTGCAAAAGGTACTGGTAAATGCAAAACACGGGGTACGGTGGGGGAGTGTATGCATAACACGTATAGAATGTATGTTTCCTTGGATATGCATAAAATGTGTTTAGAAAGACCCCCAAGAAATGATTACATTGTAGGAGAGTAAGTGGGAATCTAGGGGAAAGCGTTGAAAGGAAAAGTTTTCATTTAACCTTGTTTTACTTTTCACATCTGAATTGAATGTGGATTTTGACAACCTGAAAAAAAGGAAACAAATCTGGCTGAGGATTGTTGTGCGTCTTGACAAATATTTTAATTACACCTAGGCATGTTTTTTTAGTTTGCATTTTTGAAACTTCCTAATGTGTTATCTAGCTCTCACATCTTTTCCTGACTCTTGCCAGGTAATTTGTTTTGAGGCAATCATACCAGTTATTCTAGAAAGACACTATGCAGTCTGCTGTTAAAAGATGTAGTGAATCCCAATAGTTCCTGATGGCATTAGGAAATTTCAGATGACGGCAGCTGAACTTTTGAAATCAAAGTGTGGGCCAGACCAGTGGTGCAGTGGTTAAGTTCGCATGTTCTGCTTCAGCAGCCCAGGGTCCACAGGTTCAGATCCCAGGTGCGGACCTATGCACCACTTATCAAGCCATGCTGTGCCAGGCATCCCACATATAAAATAGAGGAAGATGGGCACGGATGTTAGCTCAGGGCCAATCTTCCTCAGCAAAAAGGAGAGGGTTGGTGGAGGATGTTAGCTCAGGGCTAATCTTCCTCAAAAAAAGAAAGAAAGAAATCAAGGTATTCTTCCGTGTAGATTTTTCATTTTCCATTTGTTTGCTTTTTAAATGGGCAATTCATTTGTAAGGCTATTTTGATAATTTCACAGTTGAGATCTAATAATAGTATTACAAGGTACTAGCCTGTGGGTAGCTTTGCCAACTTTAATTCGTGGAAGAGTAATTACAAAAGAAATTCTTTATTCCCTTTAAATGGACCTTAATCATAATAATTTTATGTCATCTATTCTTTGACACCAAGTAACAAAGACAGCTCTTTCAAGTCAGTAGTTAATTGCCAATAAATATCTTTTCTTACTTATTTTAGACTGTGTTATTTAATTTGAAAACTAGCACATATAAATGGACAGTTACAACAGTTCACACATCTGTCTATAACTAAAGCTGACTTAGTGTGGTGGGGGCAACACCACACCCTGCCTGTTCCATCTTTTGCTCTGGTGGCCTCACTCACTCTATCTGGTCTTGCCCAGTTTGGGGGCATCATGTGTCCCTATTGACTGCTGAAATCTTTAGTCCCGCCATGGTCTCCAGTCTCGGAATCTACACACCAGATCTGTCTCCCATGAACCCGAAGTTTCTTCCAGCCACAGCCTTCTCAAAGCTGCTGGACCTCACTTCTTTGGAGGGAGGATTTTGTTTAGCTGGTTTCCTCGTCCCTAAGGGGTTAGTTGTGCAGGATTCTGTGAGTTTGTCCTCAAAGCCATCGGGTATAGACACTTCCCTTAATGGGACAGACTGGAAAGTCCAGAAATAAATCCTATCAGTATGTAGAAATATAAGGGGCCGGCTCCGTGACCAAGTGGTTAAGTTCGTGCGCTCTGCTTTGGCGGCCCGGGGTTTCGCTGCTTCAGATCCTGGGTGCGGACATGGCACCACTTGTCAGGCTATGCTGAGGCGGCATCCCACATACCACAACTAGAGGGACTCACAAGTAAAAAATATACAACTATGAACTGGGGGAATTTGGAGAGAAAAAGCAGGAGAAAAAAAAATAAAGAAGATTGGCAACAGTTGTTAGCTCAGGTGCCAATCTTAAAAAAAGAAAAAAAAGAAAGAAATATAAGATCAGAGCCAGCCCTGATGCCCCAGCAGTTAAAGTTTGGCACGCTCCATTTTGGTGGCCCAGATTTGGTTCCTGGGCATGGAACCACACCACTCATCTGTCAGTGGCAGGCTGTGGTGGGGGCTCACACAGAAGAACCAGAGGAACTTACAACTATACACAATTATGTACTGGGGCATTGGAGGCGAAAAAGGAAGAAAAAAGGAGGAAGATTGGCAACAGATGTTAGCTTAGGGCAAATCTTCCCCTGCAAAAAAAAAAAAAAAGGAGAGAGAGAAATATAAGATCAGTGAGGAAAAGGGAAGATTTTCAATAAGAATGGTGCTGAGATAATTGGTTATCAGTATGAGAAAACATGAATTTGAACCCACCTCATACTTTATGCTAAAATTAATTCAAAGTATCTTATAGACTTAAATATGAGAGGTTAAAGTAAGAAACTTTTGAATTTAGGAGAATATTTTGTTTAGTCAAGTTTAGGAAAGGATTTCTTAAAATAGGACACCAAAAGCACAAACCATCAAGAAAATATATTTTAAAAGTAGACTACTTCATTGACTTTAAGAACCGTTCACCAAAAGACATAGGTGATGGAGGAGTTGAGAGGCAAATGGGACAGTAAGGACAATGTGTGAAGCTACTCCCATTCCCTCAGCTGGGAGGACAAAGGTAGAAGAAAGTGTCCTAGGACCCCAGGATTCAGCATTACCCAGTGAAAGCTGGAGCCACAGTGGGCATGTCTGGCAGGAGCTCAAGCCACAAACAGAGCAGGCAAAGTCCAGGGAAGAGAAGGGAAGGGATAAACCCCAGGCTTCACCCTCCTGCCTCCCAGCATGCCCCCGATGTCTCCCCTTGGCTGAACTCAGCCCGAATAGAGCTGACATGAGAGCCTGGAAAACACAGGCTGTGGGGTGAACCCCTCTGCAGTGCAGTGCAGGCAAACGCGAGGAATGGATCTGAGGGCAAACAGGCACGCCCTGCACGGGTGACCCAGGATGACGTGAAAACGTTCAACTTTGTTACTTACTGAGGACGTGCAATGAAAACCCACAATAAGGTACTATTTTAGAAGCTCTCACTTCCGGCAAAACAACCGTAACTGGTAGAAATTTTAGAAAACGACAATAACTATTTGAAGTCTCTGGAAATTGTCCTAAGGGCATAAAGCAAGTGAAGAAATATTTATTCAGGGAAATCCACTAAATTACAGTAAGGACAGCAAATGTCTATAGCACAGCCATAACTCCCCTCAACCCCAGCTCAGCGTAACGGATGCTCCACTTCGGACAGGTGTGGCCAAGAAGATAAGGCTCCCTGTTCCCCCAGCTCCTAGTCAAGGGCTATGGGTCTCCCTAGGAGGCACAGGTTGCCAGCATTTCTCATGCTCCCACCTCTCCCCTCTCCCCACAGTTCCGTGTGGCAGAGGCTAAATCCCAGGAGAGTGTAGCCGAGAAGTCAAAGGCTCCATTCATCCACTCAGTCCTGACTCATGGAGCAGAGGCTTTACAATAGTTGTGGCAGACTGAGAATACTGGGCTGCTGATCACCCTCACTCACCTTGTTTGTATCTCTGGAAGGTTGTTCAAACTTAATTGAATCAGATTGTGGAGCAATTTACGCTCCAGGGCAATGCCAAAAACAACAGTGCAATCAGACAGCAACTAGAGGAACCAACAGCTGGGTGTAATACCAACAGAAGCAGACAACTTAGGTCAAGGTAAGGGGTAATCAGAGAGTGCCTGCTAAAACCACTCTTATCCTGGAGCCATTGTGCACACGCCCAAGGCTGTGCCCCCTGGTGAGCAACATCAAAGCCTTCACATTGAGGGGGAAGTAGAATTCACTAAAACAGTCCAGCCAAGTCACTTAACAAATAAACAAGCAAACAGCTACCACAACAAATCCTGGGGAAGAGGGAATGAAGAATCAGTATTGAGAGTTGCTACAATGTATTAGCTAAACTTCTTTTTTTAAAAAAATCGAAGACGTGCAAAGAAAAAGGAGAGTGTGATCCTTACATAGGGAAAAAAGCAGGTGACAGAGGGGGCCCAATGTTAGACTTCACAACACTTTAAAGCAGTCAGGATAAATAATGTGCAAAGGACTGAGGAAAGCTGTGCTTAAAGAAGTGAAGTATGGTGGCAATGCTTCATCAAATAGATAATAGAAATCAAGAGAGAGAAATTTATAGAAAAGAATCAAAGGGAAATTCTGGAGTTGAAAAGTACAATAACTAAAATTAAGAACCTACTAGAATCTCCACAGTAGATTTGAACTGGCAGGAGAAAAAAATGTTGAACTTTTAGATAGATGAAACAATCCAAAAAAATATTTTTGCAGATTGGCGCCTGAGCTAACAACTGTTGCCAATCTTTTTTTTTTTTTTTTGCTTTTCCTCCCCAAAGCCCCCCGGTACATAGTTGCATATTTTAGTTGTGGGTCCTTCTAGTTGTGGCATGTGGGATGCTGCCTCAGCGTGGTTTGATGAGCAGTGCCATGTCCGTGCCCAGGATCCAAATTGGTGAAACCCTGGGCTGCCAAAGTGGAGCGTGTGAACTTGGCCATGGGGCCAGCCCCAGAGCTTTTTTTTTTAAAGGAAGAACAATTAACAGATACAGGGAAAATGCCGTGTGAACATGAAGACGGCCATCTACAAGCCAAGGAGAGAGTTCTGGAACAGATTCTTCCCTCTCAGCCCTCAAATCAACCCTGGCAACATCTTGACTTCGGACTTCTAGCCTCTAGAACTGTGAGACAGTAAATTTCTATGGTTTAAGCCGCCCAGTTGGTGGGTTTGCCCTAGAAACTAATACAGGCAACAATCTATCATCTGCTGCTAATCTCTCCAAAGTGGGTCTGACAAATTTTTAGCATAAATTTTGATTCATCAATAGCATGCATTTCCAACTAAGAAAAGAATACGACCAATTCCACTGGGTCTTTGAAGTGGTCACGGTGAGCGAAAAATGCTGACCCATAATGGGTCCACGCACACTGCAGAACAGATTCGTTCACGTCTTCTTTCACCTGTGTCAGTATTTGGAAAATAGGGGTAAAGTGACACTTTACTGTAGAAAGACACTTTAGAAGAAGCTACTCTTGTGGCCTGATTTCTCAAAGAGCAGACTGGTGGGAAAGGCCATCACATTTCCCAAATCTATTTCTTTCTGTCGCTCCTAGAGGTATTGAAGCGACACAGACTATAAGCTAAAGTGACAAGTCAGTGTGTCAGGAGGCAATCTCAGGAGAAAGCCCCTCAGACATGGCTCTACCCCCTGCTCTAGTGGCTTTCACTTGCTTCTGCTGAAGGAGCCAGAGGCCTGTGCTTCCTGATGGTCTGGTATCACGGAGCACTGTCCATGCGTTTTTAGTGTATGCGGGAAGCAAACGGTGTTACATCTGTCTGCTCACTTGCAGACATGAACTCAGAGAGGGAATTCCACGTTATAGAATGTGAGAACATTTTCAGATGGCAAATTTAAAATGTAACCCTAAATATATTACAATTGGATACAAATTTGACTTTTCCTTTTGTTTTGGAGTTTCATCAGAGGCTCCAGAAAGGGTGAACAGAAGGATCTAGATGGTCTGTGTAGGACGTACTCAAAGATGATGAAATAGGTTTTGCTGTTGTCAACTTATCACCCCCCTTGAAGCGTCTGTAAGAAGAAACAAAGAGAATAATCAAGAAAGGTAGCAATTTCTTTAGAGAGAGTTGGTGGTGGGCTGTGCTTTCCTTCCCTGTTGCACACACCGGCCACACTCTCTGGTGGCAGGAAGAGTTGCCGCTTTGTTAATCCCAGCCAAGTAAGGAGTGTTTCCCAGGATCCCTTGTAGAGCTTGTCTCTTGTGTTTGGGAATACACAGGGACGGGGACCCGACTTGGGCATGACAATGCCTCAAGGTGAGAGGTGATCGGAAGCTGTGTGTGGTGGCTGAGTGTGGACAGGTCTCTGCAGGTAGTGGCTTTGCCGGCAGGCTAAGGTGGCAGGCAGGTGAGATGGGCCAGGTTATAACCATCGGCGGGGGCTGGATTTGCTCCTTCATGGATGCAGCCTCACAGCCCATGCAGCCTGACAGCTCTTCTTGAAAGGGACACTGATCACCAGATCCTGGAACTAAGGATGGAGTCCCACGGGCCAGCTGTAAGAGGTGTAGCTCTCAAAAGGAAGACTTACGGTGGAGGTATCCAGAGGGGAAAGAGCTTCAGAACCAACCGGAAGTGCCAAGCAGGGGCCATGCACGGCGGATGAAAACCATCCCAGTAATGTGGGACTTTGTCCTTTCTCTTTAATCTGCCTGTCACCCTCCCCACCCCCAGAGTTAGATGCCCGAGAGTCAGAGTCATGCAAGAGGAGACAGAGGAACAACAAGGAAGAGAGAAGAAATGGAAGACTTCCTCCTGGGGGCCCTGCTCCATTGTAGCATCTGAGCCCGAGGAGGCCTGTCTGGTAGAGGAAAGAAGCTTTTAGTCGAGGGAGACAGTAACAGGTTTATTTGGACGAGAGTGGAGTTCTAGATACCTAGATCGAGGTGTTTAATTTGTTAGTGACCAAGAAAGACTAAAAGGCTCTGTGATCTGCCTGAGATTTCATCCGTGGTCAGGGCAGAGCAATTCAACAGAACAGTTTTGTAAAGGGGCAGTTACCGAGGAAAAATTAAACGTGCTCCTGTTCGCACCATTCTGAGTCCAGCTCATCCAAAGCAGCTGTGCTCTGATGACTCAGTCTCCAGCAGCTCCAGCCCCTGGAAAAGGACATTTATCATTTGGAAGAGGGGCGAGGGGCAGAGGCTAGAAGAAAAGCCGTGGACTTGTGAGCACTGAAGTAAAAACTTCAGGCTTGTGATTAGGGATATGTCCTGTGTTGCCCCCATTTTATGTGGAAGCTAACGCTTTGAGAGGATAAGTGACATATCTTAGGTCACACAGCTTACAAAGTGGCAGAGGCTACAAAGCTACCAAGGCTGTCTGGCTCCAGATCTCAGATGGAAGAGGGAATGGATCCAGAGGAGCTCACGCTGTGGGGAAGGCAGTATTCAGGATCCAGTGAACACCGCGAACCGGTGATGGAACTTTTCTGTAGGGTGAGGTGGTTTTGTCCACCTGTGTGAAGCCAGCCATAGAATGAGTGGAGCTAATGGTGTATAGCTTTCATTTTTCAAGGGTCTGAGTTTTGCAGGGTGAGTGCCTGGAATTGATAATAAATTTACAAGGCACTTGCGCTTTTCCAGGCTTTGGGTTTTCTAGAAAACAGAGGCTGTTTTCTGGGCTTTTATAATACACATCCAAAATAAAACCATAAAAGGCCAATGTCTTCTTAAAAATACTATGTTTCTGGTCCTCCATTGCTGCCTGCAATAGGATTAGAATTTCTACAGGACCATTCAGGGGGAAAAAATACAAAGAAAGAAAAAAAATGGAAAGATTTTCAACATTATTGCCCGTAGAATGCATTGAGCCTGAACATGAAAATAAATTAGTTCTTTTTCTGGCAAATGTTTAGAAGAGCTTCTTTGCTGTTTTTATGGCAACACTTCTGACACCAAATGAGAGGTTTTTGCCTCCTGACACAAAATAATGTGGTGTTTTTCCCAACACCTCTTCTCCAACTCTTTTACCCTAACTACCTGGAATTAGCATCAGATTCCGCAGATTCAAGGGTAAAGTCTCGTAGATTGTCTCCCATTTCAGATGTGTCAACCACAAGTCCTGGGCCTCCTGTACGTTTGACCAGTCCCAGCTATAAATCAGGGGTTCCCATCACCCCCTCCTCAGGTTCAATAATTTGCTAGAATGACTCAAAGAACTCAGGAAAGCACTTTGCTTCTTATTACTGATTTATTACAAAGGGTACAACTCAGGAACAGCTGGGTGGAAGAGATGCATAGACCAGAGGGTGGCCCATTGAGTTTCCATCCACGTCCACTCTGGGCACACCACCACCTCAATGTGCGTGTCATCTCAGCAGGTTGATGTGTTCACTAACTTGGAAGCTCTCTGAATCCCATCCTTTAAGGGTTTTTATGAAGGCTTCATTGCGTGGGCGTGATTGATGAAATCACTGTCCATTGTTGATTGACTCAATCTCCAGCCCCCTCCCCTCCCCAGATGTCATGGGGTAGGGGTGAAAATTCCTACCCTTTAATCATGCTTTGGCCTTTCTAGTGAGAGGCCCCAGCCTGAAGCTGTCTAGGGGCCTGCCAAGAGTTGCTTCATTGGAAAAAAAGACACTCCTATCACTCAAGAAAATCCAAGGCATTTAGGAGCTCTATGTCAAGAACCAGGGATGAAGACCAAATATATATATTCCTTTTCTTTTCTTTTCAAAGTGTAAGACAAGGTTTTATTGGGGCTTATGCTCGAGCGCAAGGAGACAGCACAGGAGAAATGGCTCTCTGGCTGGCTCCCCGAAGGTAGTCGTCCTGAGTCTTTTACGGGGAGAGGGAGCAGACTGGGCACGATTCTCCTCCTCCAGAGGCATTGTTTCCCCCGTCCTGGTCATGTCCTCTTTGCACGCCCCAGGCTGCAAGAGTGGGTTTGGGGTGGGGGAGTGGGGGAGCGGGGTGGAGGTGTTTGTGGTCTCTGCGTCTGCCCAGTAGGTCCAACATGGCAGTATTGCTCACTACCGCCACCCCAGGCGGGTCATATAGTGGTCATCTCAAGGCTTTGTGTGCATGAGGAAATCGGGTGATTGCTTGGGGGAAGTTTTGCAGCTGGAAGGTTGCTTATCTGGACTTGGAAAATAGTTGAGCTGGGAGGTGCCTGATCAGGTGGCTGAGGGGGAGGGGCGGAGTCCCGTCCCTATTCTGTCTCCTTCCCCGGAGAGATTTTACCCTCTTCATTCTTAATGGGATAGAGACTGGTGGTCTCGTCTTCTGGAGCTACTTTCAGCTGCCCAGCGATGCTGACCCTAGATCCTGGAGGACTAAAAAAATCTCTCACTGACTGCTCTAAGGAGCCATAGGGACTCTGGTGTTCCTGTGCTATCATTAGTTTGATATGAAGCTGCTGAAGCCTGAAAGATACAAACTTTCCCAATAGATTAAAGAGACATGGACTGAAAAGTAATAGAAGAAGGATAATCATTGAGGGCCCCAAGAAAGGAAAGAACCACGTGAGGCAAGGGAGGGCTCGCTCGTATATTTCTTATTGTGTCACAGGAGCAGATACAATTTAGCTACTCTCACTTAAAATATTCTCCACAGGCTGGCCTGTGGCCAAGTGCTTAACTTCATGCTCTCCTTTGGCAGCCCAGGGTTTTGCAGGTTCAGATCCCGGGTGTGGACCTAGCACCGCTCATCAAGCCATGCTGAGGCGGCATCACACATAGCAGAACCAGAAGGACCCACAACTAGAATATACAATGAAGTACTGAGGAGCTTTGGGGAGAAGAAAAAGAAAAGATTCTCCACCCTGGACATTCAGAGGGACATATACCCTCAGTCCTGAAAAGGATGCTAAATAGCAAGGCTATCACGCTCAGGAAGTACGAGTGCTCTAATAATTTTTGAATGCACTTTCAGTGACATTTTAAAAATTCTTTTGATTGGCCCGCGCGGGTGCCGCTCCCCGCCCAGCCGGCCATCGGCCCCGCGGGCCTGGTCCGGCGGATGCGCGGCGGCAGCTGGCCGGCTGGGAGAGCTGTTTTGGGAAAGAAGAAACATGGAAAGTGGTGCAGTTCTGCTGGAATCCAAATCCTCACCCTTTAACCTTCTGCATGAAATGCATCAACTCCGTCTTCTCGGTCACCTGTGTGACGTGACTGTCAGTGTGGAGTACCAGGGTGTCCGCGAAGAATTCATGGCCCATAAGGTGGTGCTGGCAGCCACCAGCAAGTTTTTTAAGGAAATGTTCCTTAACGAGAAGACTGTGGATGGCACTAGGACTAATGTCTACTTAAACGAAGTGCAAGTTGTCGACTTTGCTTCGTTCCTTGAGTTTGTCTACACTGCAAAGGTACAGGTGGAAGAAGATCGGGTGCAGCGAATGCTGGAAATGGCTGAAAAGCTGAAATGTTTGGACTTATCAGAAACTTGTTTTCAATTAAAGAAACAGATGTTGGAGTCGGTGCTTTTGGAGTTGCAGAGTTTCTCAGAGTCTCAGGAGGTGGAAGGGAGCAGTGGTGCCCAAGTCACTGTGGCTCCTGGCCCCCGGGCAAGTGCAGCTCTGGATGGTCCTGTCGCCAGCAGCCTTGCGGATTCCCCAAATCCCCCGGTGGCGAGAATTAACAATGGCATGCTGTCAGATATGCCCTTGAGGAAGTCCAAGGAGAAACCAGACAAGAAAAAAGATGTAGTTAAGCCTCCCTACCCTAAACTCAGAAGAGCTAGTGGAAGGCTGGCCGGAAGAAAGGTCTTTGTGGAGATCCCTAAAAAGAAATACACGAGAAGACTCCGAGAGCAGCAGAAAAGTCCCGAGGCCGACATGAGGGACTACAGGGGTCCCCAAGTCCCCAGTCCAGAGGCGGTGGGCACAGAGCTGGACCCAATTACAAAAAACGAGGATGGCACTGCTGGGGTGGAGGTGGAGGAGGGGCTGCAGAAAGCAGGGCGGGGCGATGAGGAGGACGAGGAGGACCAGGAGGCAGAGAAGAGGAAGAGCAACTTTAAGTGCACTATCTGCGAGAAAGCCTTTCTGTATGAGAAGAGCTTCCTGAAGCACGTCAGGCTCCACCATGGGGTGGCCACCGAGGTGGTTCACCGCTGTGACACCTGCGGCCAGACCTTCGCCAACCGCTGCAACCTGAAGAGCCACCAGCGCCACGTGCACAGCAGCGAGCGCCACTTCCCGTGCGACCTGTGCGGGAAGAAGTTCAAAAGGAAGAAGGACGTCAAGCGGCACGTGGTGCAGGTGCACGAGGGTGGGGGCGAGCGGCACCAGTGCCAGCAGTGCGGCAAGGGCCTGAGCTCCAAGACGGCCCTGCGGCTGCACGAGCGGACGCACACGGGCCACAAGCCCTACGGCTGCACCGAGTGCGAGGCCAAGTTCTCGCAGCCCTCGGCTCTGAAGACCCACATGAGAATTCATACAGGGGAAAAACCTTTTGTCTGTGATGAATGTGGTGCAAGATTCACTCAGAACCACATGCTGATTTATCATAAAAGGTGTCACACAGGTGAAAGACCTTTTATGTGTGAAACATGTGGCAAGAGTTTTGCTTCTAAGGAGTATTTGAAACATCACAATAGAATCCATACTGGATCCAAACCCTTTAAATGTGAAGTTTGTCTCAGGACTTTTGCCCAGCGGAACTCACTTTACCAGCACATTAAAGTCCACACAGGGGAACGTCCCTATTGTTGCGACCAGTGTGGTAAGCAGTTCACCCAGCTCAACGCTCTCCAGCGCCACCATCGCATCCACACAGGAGAGAAGCCGTTCATGTGCAATGCTTGTGGACGGACGTTTACTGATAAGTCTACTCTCCGGCGGCACACCTCAATACATGATAAGAATACTCCATGGAAGTCTTTCCTTGTTATTGTAGATGGCTCACCCAAGAATGATGAAGGGCACAAGACTGAACAGCCTGATGAAGAATATGTGTCATCCAAACTTTCAGATAAACTGCTGTCTTTTGCAGAAAACGGCCATTTTCACAACCTGGCCACGGTCCAAGACAGCGTGTCTGCCGTGCAGGAGAACAGTTCTGCAGACACGGCCTGCAAGTCACATGATTCCATGGTGTCCCAGGACGCTCTGCTGGCCACCACCATCAGTGAGCTTAGTGAGCTGACTCCGCAGACAGACTCGATGCCCGCACAGCTTCACTCTTTGACCAACATGGAATAAGAGCTTGGAGTTACCTGCCAAGCAGGTCTCATCCTGTGTCTGTGTGTGTGCTAAGTGTACACAAGATCACGTCAGGGGCTAAGACAAAGAACTGTCTCTGGGCAAAGCAGTGGGCAAGAATGGCTTCAGCAGGTTTCCCTGAATTTTTGCTAACTTGCACGTCTTTAAAGCTTTCTCTTAAAAACCCTGATCTGCATGACTTCAGCTACACTTTATCAACAAACAAGGCAGTTAACATAACCTCACTTAATTCTGGTGTAGGTTGTATGTGTTAATCATTCTAATGCTTGATTGTCTTGATGTTTATGAAGTGTAAACAACTGCTTAACTTTATAGTACAGAGCATTGATCCAGCTCATGAAATTGTCTCCCTGGTGTCTTAGGCTGCCTTATATTTCCATGTGTGTTTATTTGTGATACTTTCAAAGTATTTTTCTACAAAGCTGAAATAAAACCAGGGCCATGTATTTTCAGCTGTTTCTTTCCTGTTGAAGCAAATCAGATTTGCTCTGGGGACCCTCGAATGGTACTGAAGGAATGGATAATTGCATTCATTCCCTTCCACCCCCGTTTGTAGGCGCTAAAAAGGAATGACAAATTGAACACTTGTGAAATAGCTTAGTATAATGTCTACTTACAGCACATATGCAGCTAGGAAATTTATCACAAAATAACATTTTTTTGGTGAGGAAGATTGGTCCTGAGTAACATCTGTGCCAGCCTTCCTCTTTTGTATGTGGGACCCTGCCACAGCATGGGTGGATGAGTGGTTTGTAGGTCCACTCCCAGAATCTGAACCCGTGAACCCCAGGCTACTGAAGCTGAGGGTGCGAACTTAACCACTACACCATTGGGCTGGTCCCACAAAATAACTTTTTTTTTTTTTTTTTAAAGATTTTGTTTTTCTCCCCAAAGCCCCCCGGTACATAGTTGTGTATTTCGTTGTGGGTCCTTCTGGTTGTGGCGTGTGGGACGCTGCCTCAGCGTGGTCTGATGAGCGGTGCCATGTCCGTGCCCAGGATTCGAACCGACGAGGCACTGGGCCGCCTGCAGCGGAGCGTGCGAACTTGACCACTCGGCCACGGGGCCAGCCCCAAAATAACTTTTTTTTTGAGGAAGATTAGCCCTGAGCTAACATCTGTACCCATCTTCCTCTACTTTATATGTGGGATGCCTACCAGAGCATGGCCTGATAAATGGTGTGCAGGTCCGCACCCGGGATCCGAACCAGTGAACACTGGACCGCTGAAGCAGAATGTGGGAACTTAACCGCTGCACCACCGGGCCAGCCCTCCACAAAATAACTTGAAATGAAATGTGGCTGTTCAGTTCCATTCTGGAAAGTCTGATTAGGTAAAAGCTGTCCTACCAAAGATTATAGCAGCAAACAGTGTAGTAGTTTTTGCAAAGAGGTGTGAAAAATGAAGCAAGGGGCTTTAGAACACCTGAAACATCAGTACAGTCATTTTATTCATGAGTAGCAATGAGATGATTGTGGCAAATCTTAGAACACAGAGTATTAGTATTTTTGCTAGGTTTTCCTGACTTAATTTCTGTAATTTTTAGAAACCCAGAATTTGTCATTTTCCACATCAAGAGCTTGAAACAGACAAGTAATTGTCAGACATTTGTTTCCTTGGAAGCCTGTGAGAATACAGCAGAGGGGAGTGAAAGCCTTGGTACCTTCATCTGTGATGATACTTTCAAAGTACAGAACCACTAACTGTCTTAAATGCTCCTTTGGCTGTCTCATTCTGGCCTTTTGCTCGAAACGAATTTGCAACGACAAGACAATTCTGTATTTGCTAACCCTGACTCTTCCAGTGGCTTGGGTGTATTGCCGCAATGCAAAGTGCTTTGGCTCACATATAGCCCTAAACGTGTTACCTTAAAAAGAGAACCTTGAAGGAGGAGAGTTCTTGTGTTCACTAGTTTTTCCTATGTTTTAATTTATTAAACTTGCTGTGAAAACTTTCATTTTCTAAGAGAAAGTTACTTTCTCGGTAAGTTCCAGGATGAAGATACAGCTGCACTATGCCAGAAACTATGAGGGAAGGAAACTTTCTTCCTGAGTGCTTATTTTGTTCTAACTTGTGACATGGGAAAGTGAATACTAAAGCCGCTCTGAGGTGTCTTAGGTGCTGATCACACTTCACACGTACTCTTGAAGGTAGCAGTATTGAATTACTTCAAATTCAATTATGACAACACATCCTGGTTGTGTTTACAGAACAAAACAGTAGTGACTATCACACAACCATTTTATTCTTGGTGAGAGAATGAGCCTGCCTAGCTGAGGTACTGTTTCAAGGAATAAAGTCATCCCAATGAGAAGGAATTTAAATAACAGATTATTTTGTTACCTACTGGAATAATTTTTGTCTTGAATTTGTTTCTTTAGAAGTTCTATAATAAATTGTTTAACGTGTTAATAAATGTTTGCTTTGTAAAAGTAAAAAAAAAAAAAAAAAAAAATTCTTTTGATTATAATAGGAGCATCTCTCCTTGGCTGACCAACCTACTATTTGAAGAACATGTTAAATCCTGTGCCAATAACTCTTTTAACCATCTTACAGCAAACCAATGATATAAATAGGAGTTCCTTAAAACTCCAAACTTTGGGGTCCACAATCTTTGGGAATACCAGTCGACAATATATTCAGGCACCATTCCCTTCTCCAGGCTTGCCCTTGCAATCATCTGTCTGTGCTGTGTGGTCAGATTAGGGAATCAACTAATTTCTCATATTTTCCTTTGTTAATTAAGCTGAGATTTGTCCTACTGATAAACACGTGAAAGCCAATAGATATCCTGGACTGTCTGGAATTATTTCAGGGTGGAAAAAGTGATAAATCATTACCATTCCCACCCCAACCTGTGGCCAATGGCTTATATTTTTCTAGGGTTTTTTCCCCTGGGAAAAAATGGGGATTTTCTTCAAATTATATTTTTAAGCCAAAGAATTACCCCTCCTTCCCTTCATGAAAACCTGATAAAAAGGGAGCTGTGGTTTAAGTATAAACATTGGCCAGACATGGAGACAGAAAAAGTAATAGAGGTTAGCAGAGGCTGGAGGGTGGGGGCAGAGGGGTTTGGGGTGATTAAAAAAGTTATGGAAAAGTACTTTCACAATGTACAACGTTGTGAATGTACTTAATGCCTCTGAATTAGACACTTAAAGATGATTAAGATGATAAATTTTGTTATGAATATTTTACCACATATAAAAAAAAATTGAGGGGTCAGCCCAATGGCACAGTAGCTAAGTTCGCACATTCTGCTTTGGCGGCCCGGGGTTCGCTGGTTCAGATCCCAGGTGCAGACATGGCACCGCTTGGCAAGTCATGCTGTGGTAGGTGTCCCACATATAAAGTAGAGGAAGATGGGCATGGATGTTAGCTCAGGGCCAGTCTTCCTCAGCAAAAAGAGGAGGATTGGCAGCAGATGTTAGCTCAGGGCTAATCTTCCTCAAAAAAAAAAAAAAAATTGAATAGAGCCTCAAAGAAAGGTGGGACACCATTAAGCTCATCAACATATATGTAATGGGAATACAAGAAGGAGAGGAGAGAGAGGAATAGGAAAACATTTCAAAGAAAAAAATAGTTGAAAACTACCTAAATTTGATGAAAAACCTTATTCTACACATCCAAGAAGCTTGAAGGACTACAAGCAGGTTGCACATAAAACAAAGATGTCCATACGCAGACATGTCATGATAAAAATGCTGAAAGAGGAGGAAAAAGATCCTGAAAGAGCAAGAGAAAAATGGTTCATCACATACAAAGAGACCCCAAAGGATTAACAGCTGACTCATCAGAAACAGTGAAGGCCAGGAGGCAGTGGGATGACATATTCAAAGTGCTAGGGGGAAAAACCCTGTCAACCAAGAATCTTATATCCAGAAAAACTATCTTTCAAAAATGAAAGCAAAGTGAAGTCACTTCTAGATAAAAACTGAGAGAATTTTTTGCTCAAAGAGCCACTTGATAAGAAGTACTAAAGGAATTTTTTCAGGCTGAGAGCAAGTGACCCCAGAGTGTAACTTGAGTCCACATGAAGAAATGAAGAGCTGCAGTAAAGATACTTAAGTAATTATAAAAGAATAAATGCTTATTTCTTCTACTTTCTTCTCTTACCTGATTTAAAAAACACTTTTATAAAGCAATATATATATATATATATATATATATATATATATATATATATATATATAATTGCATGATTGGGCCTATAGGAGATAGAAATGTAAAATATTTGATAATAACAGCCCAAAACATGTGATGGGAGCAAACTGCCTTGGAGTAAGGAAGTGACAGCAGATGGTAACTCAAATCCACAGGAACAAATGAGGAGAACTAGAAATGGTAAATAAAGAGGCCTGTAAAACAAACTCTAGATATACTTTCTCTCCTCTCAGTTTCTTTATGAGGCATACAATTATATAAAGTAATAATTATAGCAGCATATTTTTAGATTTGTAATATATATAGAAGTAATATGTTTAACAATAATAGCATGTAATGGAGGAAAAGGAAATAGATCTATATGGGAGTAACATTTCTCTGTCTCATGGGTGGAATTAAGTTAGAATAAATTTGAAATATTCTGATAAGTTAAAATGTTTATGGAAAGCCCTAGAGCAACCACTATGAACATGACCAAAACATATAGTGAAAAAAATCATTAAAGAAATTAATGCTTTATGCAAGAAAATATTCACTTAATGCAAAAGAAAGCAGTAAAAGAGGAATAGAGGGAAAAAAGACATGAGACATATGAAAAACAAAAAGTAAAATAGCAATTGTAAATGCAGCTGTATCAATAATAACACTAAATGTGAATGGGTTAAACAATCCAATCAAAAGGCAGAGATTGACAGGCTAGATAAAAAAATAAGATCCAACTATATGGTGACTACCAGGGAAACACTTCAGATTCAGAGATACAAATAACTTGAAAGTAGAAGAATGGCATAAAAAGATATGTCATGCAAACAGCAACTACAAGAAAGCTGGTGTGATTTTACTAATATCAGACACAATAGACTTTAAAACAATAAGAATGTTACTAGAGATAAAGAGGGACATTTTGGGTGCTGGCCCCATGGCCAAGTAGTTAAGTTAGCATGCTTCGCTGGGTTTTGCTCGTTTGGATCCTGAGCATGGACATGGCACTGTTCATCAAGCCATGCTGAAGCGGTGTCCCACATGCCATAACTAGAAAGACCCACAACTAAAAAAAATATATACAACTATGTGCTGAGGGGCTTTCGGGAGAAAAAGGAAAAATTAAATCTTAAAAAAAAAGAGGGGCATTTTATAATCATAAAAGGGTTATTCCATTAGGATAGGCACCCAAGAACAGAGCCCCAAAATATATGAAGCAAAATTGATAGAATTGGAGCAACATGGCGGTGTGAGCTCACCCGGGACTCTCTCCCCTCCCAATTACAACCAAAAAGAGCAACTGCTTTCCAACCAAAAAAAAAAAAATCCTAATAACAGAAGTCGTCAGAGACCCACAGCAGCCAAATGACAGAGGGCGGAGAGGCTGGATCCGTCCTCGGAGGAGCAGGAATGGGGTAAGAGAGAACTTTGCTCCCTCCCCTAGAGACTGGGATCGCTGCCGCGGGTGCGGGAAGGAGCGGGGGAGGGGCCACACATCCAGAGATCGTCCAGGACTCCCACCACCCATGCAGTGGAAACCCTCTAATGGGGAAAGCTTTCTTGTGGGGGAACCCCAGCAAGCCAGGGCCCTGGGAGACCAGAGAGCGAGAGCTGATCTGAGTCCAGGTCGGCGAAGGAAAGAAAGTGCCCCTCCTCCCTGAACCTGCGCTGTGCACTGCCATTGAGCTGAAGGCAGACGGCTCAGGATGCTCAGCTCTCAACCCCAATCTAGTGGCGACAGGCTGTAACTGCAACCAAATAATAGCATTATGCACAAAAACCTCTCCTCTACCATCCAGCAATTTATAAAAGCTCCAGTCCAAAAGGAAAACAACAAAAACACAGAATTATGTCCTGAGGACTTGGAAATAGGTTAACTAAGTGAAAATGAGTTCAGAATAGCTACCATCAAAACACTCAATGAGGTAAAGGGAAATATAGAGAAACAAGTCAACGAGTTCTGGAGTTACTTCACAAAAGAGATTGAAACTATAAAGAAGAATCAATCAGAAATACCAGAGCTGAAAAATACAATGGATCAGATAAAACAGAATATGGACTCCCTGAATGCTCGTGTAGACACCATAGAGGAGCAAATTAGCATAATCGAAGATAGACAGGCTGAATGGCTCCAGACAGAGGAAGAAAGAGAACTAAGAATTAAAAAAACTGAAGAAAATCTCAGAGAAATAGCTGACTCAGTGAGAAAATGCAACTTAAGAATAATCGGAATTCCTGAGGGCGTGGAAAAGGAAAATGGAGCAGAAAGTGTGCTCAAAGAAATAATAGAAGAGAAATTCCCAAATCTAGGGATTGAGAGAGGAATGTGTGTGGAGGAAGCTTTCAGATCTCCTAGATTTGTCAATGTAAAAAGACCTACTGCAAGGTATATAGTAGTAAAAATGGCAAAAATGAATGACAAAGAAAGAATACTCAGGGCAGCAAGGCAGAAGAAAATAACCTGCAAAGGAACTCCTATCAGACTTTCAGCAGATTTCTCTACAGAAACCTTACAAACTAGGAGAGATTGGAGTGACATATTCAAAACTTTAAAGGATAAAAATCTTCAGCCAAGAATACTCTATCCAGCAAAAATATCCTTCAGATACGAGGGAGAAATTAAATCTTTTACAGACAAACGAAAGCTAAGGGATTTCGTAGTCACAAGACCTCCACTACAAGAAATCCTCAAGTAGGCTCTCATACCTGAAATAAGAAAAAAAGGGAGAAAGGGGTCACAAAACACAGAGTAGGGAGACAGATAGAATCTGAATAGGATAGCAAATATTCAACTATAGCATTAGGATAAAGGGAAGTAAATCACCAAAGCAAAGACAATCTTATCACTCTAACCACAAACTCACAGCAGAAGTTGGAATAAGAGATGAAAATAATAATTTAGGATGGGAGGAGGAAAGGGACTGAAACAGTCTAGGCTAAGTAAGTAAGAGACCACCAGAAAATGGACTGTGTTATACACGAGATTCTGAATACAAACTTCAGGGTAGCCACTAAACGAAAAGACAGACCAGAGATAAAAAACATAAATAAGGAAAAATCTAAGAAACCCAGCATAAGAAATTGCAGAAGTCAATGGGTTGGCTAAAACACACAGGGCGAGAAACAAGGGAAACACAGGAAAACTGGAAAATGAGCAACAGAATGACAGCATTAAGCCCTCATACATCAATACTCACCCTCAATGTAAACAGATTGAACTCTCCAATAAAAAGACATAGAATGGCAAAATAGATTAAAGAACAAGATCCAACAATTTGTTGCCTCCAGGAAACACACTTCAGCTCCAAGGACAAACACAGGCTCAGAGTGAAGGGGTGGAAGACAATACTCCAAACAGCAAACAAAAGAAAGCAGGTGTTGCAATACTTATATCAGACAAAACAAACTTCAAGATAAGGCAGGTAAAGAGAGACATAGAGGGCCAATATATAATGATCAAAGGGACACTTCATCAAGAAGAAATAACACTTATAAATATCTATGCACCCAACACAGGAGCACCAAAGTTCATAAAGCAACTATTAACAAACCTAAAAAGAAGAATCAAAAATAACACAATGGTAGTAGGGGACCTCAACACCCCACTCACATCAATGGACAGATCGTCCAGACAGAAAATCAACAAAGAAACAGTGGAGCTAAATGAAAAGCTAAAACAATTGGGCTTAATAGACATATATAGAACACCCCATCCCAAAACAGCAGAATACACGTTCTTCTCAAGCATGCATGGAACATTCTCAAGGATAAACCATATGTTGAGAAACAAGGCAAACCTCTACAAATTTGAAAAAATTGAAATAATAACAAGCATCTTCTCTGATCATAATGCTGTAAAGCCAGAAATTAATTACAAGAAAAAAGCTGAGAAAGGCACAAGGATGTGAAGACTAAACAATATGCTATTGAACAAGCAATGGATCATTGAAGAAATTAAAGAAGAAATAAAAAAATACCTGGAGACAAATGAAAATGATAGCATGCCATACCAACTCATTTGGGATACAGCAAAAGCTGTATTAAGAGGAAAATTCATCGCAATACAGGCACATCTTAACAAACAAGAAAAATCCCAGATAAGCAATCTTAAACTACACCTAAATGAATTAGAGAAAGAAGAACAAACAAAGCCCAAAGTCAGCAGAAGGAGAGAAATAATAAAAATCAGAGCAGAAATAAAAGCTATTGAAACAAAAAAGGCAGTAGAAAGGATCAATGAAACAAAGAGCTGTTTCTTTGAGAAGATAAATAAAATTGACAAACCCCTAGCCAGACATACAAAGAAAAAAAGAGAGAAAGCTCAAATAAACAAAATCAGAAATGAAAGAGGAGAAATAACAACAGACTCTGCAGAAATACAATGGATTATAAGAGAATACTACAAAAAACTATATGCCAGCAAAATGGATAACCTAGAGGAAATGGATAAATTCTTGGACTCCTACAGTCTCCCAAAGCTTAGTCAAGAAGAAGCAGACAATTTGAACAGACCAATCACAGGGAAAGAGATTGAAACAGCCATCAAAAGCATCCCAAAGAATAAAACCCCAGGACCAGATGGCTTTCCTGTGGAATTCTACCAAACTTTCAGAGAGGATTTAATACCTATCTTTTTCAAGCTATTCCAAAAAATTAGGGAGGATGGAACACTTCCTAACACATTCTACGAGGCCAACATCACGCTGATACCAAAGCCTGAAAAGTACAGAACGAAAAAGGAGAACTACAGGCCAATATCGCTGATGAACATAGATGCAAAAATTCTCAACAAAAGTTTGGCAACCTGAATTCAGCAATTCATCAAAAGGGTCATACATCAAGATCAAGTGGGATTCATACCAGGGACACAGGGATGGTTCAACATCCACAAGTCAATCAACGTGATACACCACATCAACAAACTGAGGAATAAAAACCACATGATCATCTCAATAGATGCAGAGAAAGCATTTGACAAGATCCCACAGCCATTTATGATAAAAACTCTGAACAAAATGGGGATAGAAGGGAACTACCTCAACATAATAAAGGCCATATATGACAAACCCACAGCCAACATCATACTCAATGGGCAAAAACTGAGTGCCATCCCCCTGAGAACAGGAACAAGACAAGGATGCCCTCTATCACCACTCTTATTTAACATAGTACTGGAGGTTTTGGCCAGAGCAATTAGGCAAGAGAAAGGAATAAAAGGAATCCAAATGGGGAGGGAAGAAGTGAAACTCGCTGTTTGCAGACGACATGATCTTATATATAGAAAACCCCAAAGAATCCATTGGAAAACTTTTAGAAGTAATCAACAACTACAGCAAAGTTGCAGGGTATAAAATCAACTTACATAAATCAGTAGCATTTCTATACTCTAATAATGAACTAACAGAAAAAGAACTCAAGAACACAATACTATTCACAATCGCAACAAAAAGAATAAAATACCTTGGGGTGAATTTAACTAAGGAAATGAAAAACTTATACAATGAAAATTACAAGACCTTTCTGAAAGAAATGGATGACAACATAAAGAGATGGAAAGACATTCCATGTACTTAGATTGGAAGAATAAACATAGCTAAAATGTGTATTCTACCTAAAGCAAGCTACAGATTCAATGCTATCCCAATCAGAATCCCAATGACATTCTTTACAGAAATAGAACAAAGAATCCTAAAATTCATATGGGGCAACAAAAGACCCCGAATTGCTAAAGCAATCCTGAGAAAAAAGAACACAGCTGGAGGCATCACAATCCCTGACTTCAAAATGTACTACAAAGCTACAGTAATCAAAACAGCATGGTGCTGGTACAAAAACAGGTGCACAGATCAATGGAACAGAATTGAAAGCCCAGAAATAAAACCACACATCTATGGACAGCTAATCTTTGACAAAGGAGCTGAGGGCATACAATGGAGAAAAGAAAGTCTTTTCAACAAATGGTGCTGGGAAAACTGGAAAGCCACATGTAAAAGAATGAAAATTGACCATTCTTTTTCACCATTCACCAAAATAAACTCAAAATGGATCAAAGACCTAAAGGTGAGACCTGAAACCATAAGGCTTCTGGAAGAAAACGTAGGCAGTACACTCTTTGACATCAGTATTAAAAGGATCTTTTCGGACACCATGCCTTCTCAGAGAAGGGAAACAATAGAAAGAATAAACAAATGGGACTTCATCAGACTAAAGAGCTTCTTCAAGGCAAATGAAAACAGGATTGAAACAAAAAAACAACCCACTAACTGGGAAAAAATATTTGCAAGTCATATATCTGACAAAGGCTTAATATCCATAATATATAAAGAACTCTCACAACTCAACCACAAAACATCAAACAACCCAATCAAAAAATGGGCTGGAGACATGAACAGACATTTCTCCAAAGAAGATATACTGATGGCTAATAGGCACATGAAAAGATGCTCATCATCGCTGATCATCAGGGAAATGCAAATCAAAACTACACTATCACCTTACACCCGTTAGAATGACAAAAATATCTAAAACCAATAGCAACAAATGTTGGAGAGGTTGCGGAGAAAAAGGAACCCTCATACACTGCTGGTGGGAATGCAAACTGGTGCAGCCACTATGGAAAACAGTATGGAGATTCCTCAAAAAACTAAAAATAAAACTACCCTACGATCCAGCCATCCCACTACTGGGTATTTATCCAAAGAGCCTGAAGTCAGCAATCCCAAAAGTCCTGTGCACCCCAATGTTTATTGTAGCACTGTTTACAATAGCCAAGATGTGGAAGCAACCTAAGTGCCCAGCAACAGACGAATGGATAAAGAAGATGTGGTACATATATACAATGGAATACTACTCAGCTGCAAAACAGAACAAAATCATTCCATTTGCAACAACATGGATGGACCTTGAGAGAATTATGTTAAGTGAAATAAGCCAGCGAGAGAAAGATAATCTGTGTATGACTCCACTCATATGAGGAATTTAAAACTATGGACCAAGAACAGTTTAGTGGATACCAGGGGAAAGGTGGGGTGGGGGGTGGGCACAAAGGGTGAAGTGGTGCACCTACAACATGACTGACAAACATTAATGTACAATTGAAATTTCACAAGATTGTAACCTATCAATAACTCAATAAAAAAAAATTCAAAAAAAAAATGGGCAGGAGAAATAAACAGACATTTCTCCAAAGAAGATATACAGATGGCCAATAGGCACATGAAAAGATGTTCATCATTGCTGTGCATGAGGGAAATGCAAATCAAAACTACACTAAGATGTCACCTTACACCCATTAGAATGACAAAAATAACTAAAACAAATAGTAACAAATGTTGGAGAGGTTGTGGAGAAAAAGGAACCCTCATACACTGCTGGTGGGAATGCAAACTGGTGCAGCCACTATGGAAAACAGTATGGAGATCCCTCAAAAAATTAAAAATAAAACTACCATACGATTCAGCTATCCCACTACTGGGTATCTATCCAAAGAACCTGAAATCAGCAATTCCAAAAGTCCCATGCACCTCTATGTTCATTGCAGCATTATTCACAATAGCCAAGACATGGAAGCAACCTAAGTGCCCATCAACAGATGATTGGATAAAGAAGATGTGGTATATATATGCAATGGAATACTACTCAGCCGTAACAAAGAACAAAATCGTCCCATTTGCAACAACATGGATGGACCTTGAGGGAATTATGTTAAGTGAAATAAGCCAGATAGAGAAGGACAATCTCTGTATGACTCCACTCATATGAGGAATTTAAACAGGTGGACAAAGAGAACAGATTACTGGCTACCAGGGAAAGGTGGGGTGGGGGGTGGGCACAAAGGGTGAAGGGGCGCACCTACAACACGACTGACAGACAATAATATACAACTGAAATTTCACAAGATTGTAACCTATCATTAACTCAATAAAAAAAATTGATAGAATTGAAGGGATGAATAGACAATTTAACAATAATAGCTGGAGCCTTCCATACCCTACTTCCAGTAATAGATAGGACAACTAGACAGATGATCCACAAGAGAACAGAAGACCTGAAAAACACTATAAACCCACTAGACCTAAAAAATATACATAGAACTCTCTACACATGGACAGCAGAATATGCATTCTTCTCAAGAGCACATGAAACATCCCCTAGGACACACTGCATTTTAGGCCATAAAACAAGCCTCGAAAAGTTGAAAAGGATTGTAATCATATGAAGTATGTTTCTGAGCACAATGGAATGAAATTAAAAGTCAAAAATAGAAAGAAATTTGGAAAATGCACATATGTTCTGAATATTAATCTCTTACCCGATATGTGACTTGCAAATATGTAATCCTATTCTGTGAGTTGTCTTTTTACTCTGTTGATAGTGTCTTTTGATCCACAAACTTTTTTCGTTTTCATGAAGTCCAATTTGTCTATTTTTTCTTTTATTACCTGTGCCTTTGGTGTCATATCTAAGAAACCATTGCCAAATCCAAAGTCATGAAGGTTTTGTCCTGTGTCTTCTGCATAATTTTAGGTCTTACATTAAGATCATGGATCCATTTTGAGTTAATTTTTCTATATGGTATTATGTAAGGGTCCAATTTTAGGATTTTTTTGCATGTGGGTATCCAATTTTCCCAGCACCATTTGTTGAAAAGACTATTTCCCCGTTAAGTGGTTTTGACATTTCCATCAAAAATCATTGACCATATCAGTAAGGGTTTATTTCCAGACTCTCTTCATGCCAGGACCACACTGTTTTGATTACAGTAGCTTGGTAGTAAGATTTGAAATCAGGAATTGTGAGTCCTCCAGATTTGTTCTTCTTTTTCAGGATGGTTTTTGGCTATTTGGGACCCCTTGAGAATCCATATAAACTTTAGGAGGTTTTAACCAAGGTCATTAGGCAAGCAAATGAAATAAAAGACATCCAGATTGGGAGAGGAAAAGGTAAAACTATGTCATCCACAGATGACATGATCTTGTACATAGAAAATCCTAACGAACCCACCAAAAAGTTAGAACAAATAAATAAATTTAGGAGGGTCATAGGAGGCAAGAGCAATATACAGAAGTCATCTGTGTTTCTATCCTTGCAGTGAACAATCTAAAAATTAAATTAAGTAACAATTCCATACACAATAGCATCAAAAAGAATAAAATATTTAGGAATAAAGTTGTTTAGGAAGTGTAAAACTTATACTCTGAAAACTATAAAATATTGTTGAGGGAAATTTGAGAAGACCTAAATAAATGGGAAGACATCCCATATTCATGGATTGGAAGATTTCCTATTGTTAGATGGCAGTACTCTCCAAATTGACCCACAGATTCAGTGAAATGCTTTGAGATCCACTCAGAGGGGATGGCTTTGAGCTCACAACTAAACAGACTTCAGAAGGCCAGGCCATTTGGGAACACATTCAAACATACATTTTGAAAACAAATGAAGTCACGTTATTCACTCAGAAGAATGGAAAAGGTAAAGAGGTCGTGATGATTGTGGAAGGCAATAGAACATTAAGTATTTTTGTTGTTGTTAGCTGTGTTTTTAACTCAAATTCTGTCTGTTGATGATGAAGGGGCTGATTTCTTCTTTAGTACACAGTGATTTTTGTTGTTCTTTATACAGTGAATACACGTTATCATACAGTACTATTTTATGCTGTATTTCACAATTAATTAAACATAAATCAGTACAAGAAAAACTAATTTTATTTTTGCTATATTTCACAATAAATCTAAAAATTAGGAAATAAACTTTTTTAAATTAAAAATTTTTTTTGTATAGCTAATATCTGCATTATTGGCTCATTACAAAATCTCTAGACTGAAATTAGAGAATCAAATCACTTTGCAGGGGCTGGCCCCGTGGCCGAGTGGCTAAGTTTGCACGCTCTGCTGCAGGTGGCCCAGTGTTTCGTTGGTTCGAATCCTGGGCGTGGACATGGCACTGCTCATCAAACCATGCTGAGGCAGTGTCCCACATGCCACAACTAGAAGGACCCACAACAAAGAATATACAACTATGCACCAGGGGGCTTTGGGGAGAAAAAGGAAACAATAAAATCTTAAAAAAAAAAAAATTCACTTTGCAGCTAAGGCCTTAGTCCATGAGAGGAACTGTGCAGAAAGGCTCTTTGAGGTCTCTGCTGATTTTAAAGCAGTGGGTTGCTAGGACGTACAACTAAAGTTGAAAGGGCACTATAGAATGCTCTGAATTTCCTGGGCAGATATACAGGATGAAGGCAGGAGGTTAAGAGGAAAACACTACATTGTTCACATTTGTTGATGAGAATGTCTAAAGGATGAAGCTTCTTCCTAGAGGGGGTGGGGTGGTTCTGGTAATACCAACTCAAGGCCTGAAATGTCTACCAGAACTGTGATTGGCTTGGGCAAAATGGGCAAATTGCTGTGTAGAAATTGCTATGTATTTTAACTCTACAATCCAGGTGGGAAGAATAGCCCCTAAGTGGAAATGTTTACATGGCAATTGCTAAGAGTTCAGAGTAGCATGTGTATCCTTCTTTCCCTTTTAATTGTAGGAAAATATTACCTTTCTACAGTGCCCATAAAGAACCTGTAGCTAGTAATGTGAAAGCTAAAGTGGGCTTTGGAGACTTGGACAGACAGAAAGAGACCGTAAGGTGAAACGTGGCTGACCCCCAAACCTAGATAGCTTGTACCACTTCTGGGGGCAACAGCC